>NC_139534.1:121727563-123138866 GCF_965153285.1 Podarcis tiliguerta
CTCCTGTGCAGAAAGCAGACCTCAGGCCCATCCCATCAGGAAAGGGAGAGGTGACAGTTCTGTTCCACCAGTCAGTGACACCTACACCCTTCCCGTACAACAGTTCCTTCCCCTTCACTAGAGCTAAGACATATTTAGTCTTCGGCAACTTTGCATCCCATTCAGAGCTGAGAAGGGAACATGGCAGCCTGCCATGGAAATGTGGACATTTCTAAGTTATCTTTAATGCCTTTGCCATCCTTGTGCAACCATTACCAAAAAGGGCTGGCCCTACCATTAGGCAGAGTGAGGCTACTGCATTAGATGGCAGATGCAGTGAGATGTTGGGGAACAAAGCTGTGTGTCATGTAGCATGCTCCATATCCTTTAAGCTAGCCTGCTACTCTCTTGTGTAGTCGGGGATGCACTGCGTTCAATTACCAGTCCAGCTGGCTTCTGGACCTAGAACGGGAGAGTCACCATTTTGTCCTTTGCCTCGGGCAGCAAAATGTATTGGGCCGGCTCTGTGAACAGTCAAGTGGCAGCAAGACATTATGCATGGTTACTCAGAGGCAAGCCCTAGTATGCTCAGTATTGCTCACTCCCTGATTGTAGCCTAAGCATCAGACTACAGACTGGGAGATTTTGGTTCAAATCCCCATTTAGCCACAAAGTTCATTAGGAGACCCAGGGCTGTTTGGAATCTGAGGTGAGCTATGCACATATTGGTAGTTTTCCCCAGTTCTAGTCACCACACAGAGGCAGTTTAAAGTCCAAATAGTTTAGAAGTTGCAGAAGATAAGGCTTCAGTAATACAGTTCTGGACATTGATATATACATACAGTTTGAAGTCTTCATACACACAAGTATAAAGTATTTTTGTTGCTCCAGCAATTCAAAATGCAACACAGACAGACTCATTCACTTCACAAGACTGACCCTGACATATGGACAAACTTACTGATTGACTAATGAGCTGACGTGTCTTAATCAGTTATATAGATGGCACTGGGCCATTGCCATAGCAACTGGCTTGGCTGACCTAGCACCTGATGACTTATCTCATACATGTGGTGATTTGGGCCCATGAAAGAAGCTAACCTCTTCCTCCATGTCCATGGAAGGCTCTACTTTCAACATCCCACCATTGAGAGAGCTGTCCATTTATTCCCTCTCTCTGCTTCCTGTTCTTTAACCACTTCCTAATTCACAAGATGACCTCTTTTGTTATTCCATGACTGCTATGCTTAGGTGAGGCTGTGTGTGTGTGTGTGTGTGTGTGCATGTGTGCAAAGAGTTTATTTAAAAGTCTAAGGGCATGGCTTCTGTGACAAAATCTGGACAATGTGTGGGCAGTTTCACAATACATCTTGCAAAACAGAGAGGACAGGTGTTCCAAATGTCTGTGAAAGCTATTTCACATCGCTCAGCACAGATGTATGCTGTGCGCAGTAAAGGATGCAGTCTAATCTGTCCAATTACCTGGGAGTAAATCTCACTGTGTTCAAAGGGATTTACTTCCAAGGAGACGTAACTGGGCAGCAATATTTCCCCTTGGTTTGTAGTTTTGCCCTTTGAAACAGGGTGTGTGTGTCATTTTTGTGGCAGTGGCGGTGCAGCTCAAAATGTCCACCAAGTGGGGGCCATTTTCCGTAGCAGGGTTTCTTTCATTCTGTCTTAGAATCGTTGAGAAGTTGCCACCCATGGACATGACAAATTTGTTTTACTCTCACCTCCTCATCCCCTCCTGTGATTAAAATTAAAGCTGCAGCAACCGAAGCAAAAAAAATAAAAAAAATGTCCCCACTTCCTGGAGAAGAAATCCTGTCTAAGAAAAAAATTAAGGAGCTGATCCACCACTATGTTAAGTGTTCCTCCCTCCCTGGAAATTGATGGACTGACTGGCAGCAGCTCTTAGTGGTTTCAGACAAGGATCTCTCCCAACCCTACCTGATGATGCCAGAGGTGGAACCTGAGACGTTCCCCATGCAAAGGAGATACTCTACCAATGAGCTGTGGCCCTTCTGCAAAAGAGGTACTGCTTTGGAAGGGAACATAGGCAGCTTAGACTGAATGAAACCCCTGGTCCATCTATCTCAGTAATATCTACATTTTGGGGCAGTGGTTCTCCAGGTTTCCAGGCAAGGGTTTCTTCTGGCCCTATCCAGACATGGCGGGGATTGAACCTGCGATCTTGGGGGGTGCAGCGGTCTGGCTGCACACTGGCTGCCCAATCAATTCCCCTTTGTAATACACGGAGAGCTGCAAAGGTTTATTCCTTGCCGTTGCTCCTTGTGATCTTGCTATCAAAGGTTCATTGTGTCACTGTCACTGCTAGGTTGTTCCTTTCCATGTTATTCTGTGTTGCTTTTGTTTAGCTGTCAGGAGATGGTTTATCACACGACAAGCAAGGATATATAACTGAAGTCCCAGGAATATCCACACAATAAGAACTCCATAGGAAGGTGTGTGTGTGCATTCTTGCGGCTTCTCTCTCCCCCACCTCCTCCCATAGAGCAAAACTTGAAGAAATCTAAATGTAAGATTGCTGCGGTTCACACAGGAATATCGCATAGATTTGCACTGCTCCCAGGAGGACTCTGGATTATACAATACCCATCCAAATGAATATGTAGTTTTTCATCTGAGACAGCTGTGATATTGACAATCTTCTGCATTCAATAAATCATCCAAGTATAACTCAATGGGCCCTACTAATCTTCCCTGAATTTAACTGTTTTGTGAACGTCGGTTTGAAAAGAATACAAAAGGAGAGAAGGGGAATATTGCAAGGGGAATTTGGGCTATTGTGTCTGAAGCTCGGAGCTAGGAGTCTGCCGCTCAACTGCCGTCCCAGAATCATCATCATCATTATTTCTTTTGCTTCATTGTCATTGTGTACGTGGGGCTTCCAATTTACTTGGGTGCAAATTCAAAAGCCTCTGTATGGTTTGCATCCAGCTGTGTGACATATTTTGCCAAATGAACACCCTGGTGTTCCCCCTCCTCCTGTGCTATGTGGCTGTCTTTGCTCAGGAAGGGAGGGCATTAATTGTGTTCTGCCATCCTTGCTGGGTCCATCTCACAGGTTACTTAATTAAGTGCTCATCTCTGGTGATCAAACTGGGAGGAAAGAGCCAAGAGTGGGGAAATGGAATAAATGGTGATGGGATAAAAGATAATTAAGGAACCAGCACAAGACAGTCCTTCTCTCATGTGAACTCCCCCTCTCCAACTGCCCTGGCATAAGCCCATATGGCCACAGGGAGCCAAGTGAAGCCAGTGCACAATTTGACAAGATAGCAGAGAGTGGTGAATGGATTGATATGTTGCCTGATATGTTGTCTGGAACTATGTCATTGAAAGAGGGAATGTTTGACGCTTTCTTCCTGTCTTCCTGTGCCTGCCAGGGCTGTCTCTACCACCAGGTAGAGAGAGAAAACAAGGGATGGTGCAGAAATACGGTTCAGTTTCCCATATCTATCTATCATCTATCTATCTATCTATCATCTATCTATATCTCTATTATCTATCTATCTATCTATCTATCTATCTATCTATCTATCATCTATCTATCTATCTATCTATCTATCTATCTATCTATCTATCATCTATCTATCTATCTATCTATCTATCTATCTATCTATCTATCATCATCTATCATCTATCAATCTATCATCTACAGTGGTACCTCAGGTTAAGAACTTAATTCGTTCTGGAGGTCTGTTCTTAACCTGAAACTGTTCTTAACCTGAAGCACCACTTTAGCTAATGGGGCCTCCTGCTGCCGCCGTGCCACTGGAGCCTGATTTCTGTTCTCATCCTGAAGCAAAGTTCTTTGTGCTGGTCCCGGGGGGAGGTTACCGCAAGGCGTGGTCAGAGTCCAGTCCTGGGTTGAGGGTCTGGAGACTGTCCACCAAGGGTGAAGCGGGGTCCAAAGCGAGGAGCTGGGCAAGGTCGGGAACTCTGGAAGAACAGGTCAGGGTGCTGGCAGAAACAGGTTTCCAACGACGTTGCTCCCGCAACCTGGGACCGGGCTGACTGGCCTTTATCTTCTCTGAGGCCAGGGGCAGTCCCGGCCCACAGGTGACCCACCTCTCCTGGCCTTAAGGCGAGCACTCCTCCTGAGAGAACCCAGTTTCCTCTGCCTCTCTGCCCTGAGCCTCTGCAGCTCAGGAGAGGCTGGAGGGTTACTGGACCCAGGGGCAGGCTCACCTTCCCCTGACAGGGTTGGGAGAGGCGCACCTGTAGGCAATGGGTCCTCAATCACCTCCGGAGCCAGAGTGGATTCATCTGGTGTCTGCTCCTGAGGATCCGGCACAGGTGCAGGCGCTTCAGATTCAAGGCCCTGCCCTGGCTCAGCCGGCCCTGGAGGCAGGACTCCTGTGCAGGTTGGGATTCCTCTGGTTCAGCCTCTGAATCAGACTCCCAGGCCATCACATTCTTAACCCGAGATAATATTTCTGGGTTAGCGGAGTCTGTAACCTGAAGCGTCTGTAACCTGAGGTACCACTCTATCTATCTATCTATCTATCTATCTATCTATCTATCTATCATCTATCTATCTATCATCTATCTATCTATCTATCATCTATCATCTATCATCTATCATCTCTCTCTCTCTCTCTCTCTCTCTCTCTCTCTCTCTCTCTCTCTCTCTCTCTATCTCTCTATCTCTCTATCTCTCTATCTCTGTCTCTCTCTATATACCCCGCGCATCTGGCTGCATCAAATTTCTCCCCCATCATTCAGTGAAACTGAATCTTGGAAGATTCAAGGTGGACAAAAGGAAGCGATTCGTCACACAGTGCATAGGTAAATTACGGAATCTGCTATCACAATGTGTAGTAGGTGTAGGACACCAACTTTAAAAGAGGTTTAGACCAATTCATGGAGGACAAGGATATCAAGGGCCCCAAGCCATGATGTCTATGTTCTACCTCCACTGTCAGAGGCAGTAATGCCTCTGAGGACCTGCTGATAGGAATCACAAGGGATTCCCATGGCCATCTGGTTCGCTCCTGTGAGAAGAGGATGCTGGACTAGTTTGGCCATTGGCCTAGCAGGTCTGATGTTAGATGTGGTGGCGAATGGCATCTGGTGGTGGGTGGTGCCCATCTGGACTGGTTGGGTTGAAGGCAGGGAGTGTCATGGGCCAGGACTCAGCTTCACCTCCTGAGCAAAAGCCTGAAGGAGCAGAATTAAAACAGGGACTTGCTGCTTGCAAGGCAGAGGCTCTACCATGGTACCATGGACATCTGGTACCATGGACATTCCACAGGGCGGGCGCCACTACCGAGAAGGACCTCTGCCTGGTTCCCTGTAGCCTCACTTCTCGCAATAAGGGAACCGCCAGAAGGCCCTCGGCACTGGGCTGAACGATGGGGGTGGAGACGCTCCTTCAGGTATACAGGACCAAGGCCATTTAGGGCTTTAAAGGTCAGCACCAACACTTTGAATTGTGCTCGGAAACGTACTAACAGCAACCAAACATAGTAACAGCAACCAAACATCCCACGGCTGCCACAAGTTTGGGAAAGCTTTGAGAGCAGGCTGACAGCAATATATAAACCAAGAGCAAGAAGATTCACAGAAGGGTTAATTAAGAAAAGTGTCAAGTTGCTTTGAGCGCAAAAGGAAAAGTAAGATATACACTTTATGGAATGAATGAACGAGGAGACATCATTTCTTTATACTGCCTGGAGGAAGCACAAATTAGATGTTAGAGAAATCTAGATTGTCACAACAATAAAGGGAAAGTGTTAACGGAGAGTTAATTATATTATTAAGGCTGTGATCCTAAGGACACATTCTTTGGGGGAAGTAAGTTCCAAAGAAATCAATGAGACTTACTTCCAATTAAAGGTGTTGGGGCTATAAAACTAGTCAAAATCCTTAGAGGGCTTTAGAGAAAAACAACACACAGTAACCCTGATTGGATTTCAGCATCACCAGAGAGTCATAAAACAGCACATTAGTTCAGACACCTTATGCTTGCCCTCGTCCCTCTTCTCCTTGGCTCTGTCTTTCTGAGTATCTTTATCAGCAGCTCTTGTTGATTATCCAATGAGCAGCTTTTCTAATTGGATCATGCTGCAAATTCACTCTCTTCAATGGGAAACGTGTTTCTTCCGTCTCTCTCTCTCTCTCTTTTTACAATCTAACAAGTGGGACCTGTAACAGAATGTTGCAGTGAGAAGAATTCCTGTTTAGGATTCCAGCCAGCCAGAATACATCCTTTTCCAGGATCACTGAGTCATAGAACTGTAGAGTTGGAAAGGACCACGAGGGTCATCTAGTCCAACCAGTGGCGTTGCGTGGGTTGTCAGCACCCGGGGCAAGGCAAGTAATTTGCGCCCCCCGCTGCACTGTCCCTCCCCCAGATAGTCCCTCGCTCTCTCTCCGCACCGCACCGCATGCCTGGCACCCCCCCCCTCCACAGTGGGCGGCTCGGATCGGATTTGCACAGCCAGCACTGCAGTGAGAGAGAGTGAGTGAGCCAGGTAGGGGCAGAGAGCTGTGAGTGTGAGCGCCCCCCCCCCCAGATGTTGCGCCCGGTGCGGCCGCCCCCCCTGCACCCCCCACGCTACGCCACTGAGTCCAACCCCCTGCAATGCAGGATTCTTTTTCCCAATGTTGGGCTCAAACTCATGAGGCTCATGCTCTAATGCCTTAGCAATCCCAACTATTTAAAGCAATCCATCCTGACCTGAACATAGACAACACACACACACCAATAAAAAGAGAAAACCAACTTCTGTTCAAAAAACTGCATTATGTTAACTTCCTTATGCTGGGATTGAGCCATTAGAAACAGACCATCAAAAACTGTTGATGTCAACTTCTCAATGGGATACTCCATCTCATTGCCCTACTCTGCCATTATTCAGCCCCCAGCCCCCTGATATAAGAGCCCTGCTAGATCAGGCCAAAGGCACATCTAGTCTGGCATTCTGCCCTTATAGCAATCAGCTAGATGCCTGCGGGAAGTCTGCACAAAGAAAGCTAGCACCAGGGAACAACAACAACAACAACAACAACAACAACAACAACAACAACAGCAACAATTTACTATTTATACCCTGCCCATCTGGCTGAGCCCACCCCCCCGTCACTCTGGGCGGTTTCCAATCAAGTGTTAAAAACAATACAGCATTAAATATTAAAAACTTCCCTAAACAGGGCTGCCTTCAGATGTCTTTTAAAGAGAAGATAGTTGCTTAATTCCTTCACATCTTCCACAGGGCAGGTGCCACTACCGAGAAGGCCCTCTGTCTGGTTCCCTGTAACCTCACTTCTCTCAATGAGGGAACCGCCAGAAGGCCCTCGGCGCTGGATCTCAGTGTCCGGGCTGAACGATGGGGGTGGAGACGCTCCTTCAGGTATACAGGGAAAAGAAGGATCCCAGCCTAGAGGTCTCCCTGATAACCTGTATTCTATGGTGCATGTGAGTTGAATGCGAATGCATGGCAAGCAATGCAGTAGGTATTTCCCGGGAAAGGCCAGAGATCAGTGGTAGAACATCTGCCTTGCATTCAGAAGGTCCCAGGTTTGATCCTCAGCATCTCCATGTAGGGCTGGGGGGAAATGCCTGAAATCCTGGATAAACATGGTTAGACTGTGTCGATAATACAGTGGTACCTCTGGTTACGTACTTAATTCATTCTGGAGGTCCTTTCTTAACCTGAAATTGTTCTTAATCTCAAGCACCCCACCGGAGCACGATTTCTGTCTCATCCTGAAGCAAAGTCCTTAACCCGAGGTACTATTTCTGGGTTGGCGGAGTCTGTAACCTGAAGCGTCTGTAACCTGAAGCGTATGTAACCCGAGGTACCACTGTAGTACAAGCGAGTTCCTATGCCTAGGCTTTCTGAGCCTTACGACTTGGTATGCTTGGTGGCAGAAAGCACACTTATTACCCCATTTCAAAACAACAATAGTGGTGGCTTTTTAAAACAAAAGCACCCTGACAAAATTCTATTTTGCACAAAGCTTTCTTTCTTTCCACCCGCCCCCAAGATTTCTCTTCATTTGGATCATATATCTTTTGCTCCCTACAGAAAAGGATCATTTCCCTGCCTTGTTGACCAATTTCCATCTCTACAGCATGCCTGGGTCTTATCCATTACAGGCTCCTTACAAAAGAAAGAGGTTCTTAACGTGTCTGAGCACCTGTGTTCCCACCAGGGAGAGAGCTGGATGGATTAGGGCTAAGGGATCACTAGAAATGTATCTTTGTTCTGGGATCAGCCATTAATAGGGTTTTATGTAGAAGGAGCAAGCAAAATCCCTTGGAGATTCTTTCCAATTATATCCCCTATTAGGGAAGAAAGAGTTTTATTGCATTTTTATTTGGCCTGTGCTTCCTTAAGGAGAGTCATAAACACAAGGCTTCTTGATGCCTCACCGATGTTGGTTATTTTTAAAAATTAACTGACCCCCCCCCCTTATAAACTAGTTAAAGACTTGATATATATTATAAAGCTCACACATTACGCTAGCGTTTCCTCAATGTAACACTTTTTATCTTTTTCCAAGAGACAAGAGACGTAGACAGTTGTTACCATAATAATCACAGAGCAGAGACAGATTCAGCTGCACATATGAACTTCATAAGGGATGCAGGTGGCGCTGTGGTCTAAACCACTGAGCCTCTTGGGCTTGCTAATCAGAAGGCCAGCAGTTTGAATCCCTCCAACGGGGTGAGCTCTCGTTGCTTGGTCCCAGCTCCTGCCAACCTAGCAGTTCGAAAGCATGCCAGTACAAGTAGATAAATAGGTACCACTGCGGCAGGAAAGTAAGCGGCATTTCTGTGCGCTCTGGCTTCCGTCATGGTGTCCTGTTCTGACAGAAATGGCTTATTCCTGCTGGCCACATGACTCAGAAAACTGTCTGTGGACAAACTCTGGCTCCCTCGGCCTGAAAGCAAGCTGAGCACCACACCCCATAGCCACCATTGACTGGACTTAACCCTCATGGGGTCCTTTACCTTACTTCATGGTTTTCATGAGCATTTTCAGAACCCCTGGAATCACCCCCCCCCCATTTCTCCCCCTCCTTTAAGCTCCTTGAAAAAACATTTACTTGTTCATTCATTCCCTTTGCTTTTACTTTTATTTCCTTCGACATCTCCTGAATGACACCAACACATAGTCAAATCCGATTGGCTAGATAGAACTGCAACAGCATCTTGTATATTGCATGGTTCATGATTGGTTGAGACTATGGTTGAGACCAATTGAGTTGACACTTTTGAGACTATGTCATAATTCTCATAGAAGAAATAACCCACATTTGTGCTGTACTGAAGGTGGAGGTTAGGAACATAGGAATCTACCTTATACCAACACAAGCTATTAGCCTGTTTAGCTCTGTATAGGCTACACTGACACTGAGTAGTACTCTGGGGTTTCAGACAGAGCCTTTCCTAGCTCTGGTTGGATTGCTAGGGATTGAACCCAAGATCTTTCAAAGTTAAATCATCTGCACTATCATTGACCTGCAGCCAATCTGAACAGTGAAGGTGTGATTTCTGTTTTGTGGCTGCATGAGAATTGTCTGGGAATCGAACTCAGGAATAATTGCATTTGTAATAAGACTCTTGCCCTTTGACTATGGGTGGGGCATCTGTGGCTACCCACACATTGTTGCACTACAACATATCATCCCTCACCATTCACCATGCAGGCCAGGGCTGACGGGAGTTGGAGTCCATCTGGAGGGCCACAGATACATTGGGAAATGAGAAGGGGAAGAGTTCTGTTGTGTGAGCAGACCTCTTGCCATGCATGCAACAGCTTAGCTGGGTTGCTACTTGCTAGGGTAGTCTTTGGTCCAGCTTTATAGAGGAAGGTCTGTGATCTAAATAGCTTTCAGAGGAAAATCCCGCGTTTGAAAGACTGCCTGGTCCAACACCAGATTAAAGATAAAGAACCAGAAAGATAAAGAAGTTGTCAATCAGCAATGAGCAGCTGGACTGTAGAATAAGCTGTGATACCATCCACCTGGTCACTCTCTTCTCTGCTTTGGTACATTCCTTGTTTCCTTCACTAAAAGATTTTGATTCATTGCTCAGTGGAATCTTCCTTCTCCTTCTCCCCCTCCTCTTCCTCCTCCTCCTCCTCCTCCTCTTCTTCTTCTTCCTCCTCCTCCTCCTTCTCCCCTTGTGCCACTTTAGTAACTCTTCTTGCAAAACCTGGTGCCTTTTTCACCCTTTCCTCCAGCTTTCTAAACAAAACAGTGCTCCGTCAGCCTCCTCACTGCCTTCGGTTTAGACGGGTCATTAATTAGAAATTTGAGAAGCTGTGCGTTTAGATTTAAACCTAATTGGATATTTGTGAACCAAATGTCAAAGCCTCGGATTCAGGTCAGTGACTCCATGGCACCTTGATATCTCTTTTACGCCTCATATACATGGCCAACATTTTGCTTCCTCAGGGGTGGGTTGTCCTTGAAGAGTACCCAGAGAAAAATATTGTCTTAGTCTCAAAGCTGCTACATCCTACACCCTATTCCAGCCCATCCGTATGCGTTCTGCAAGGGCCAGAAGATAGTGGTAATAACTAAATCCCTGACAGTGGGTTTCGTTCAGCTAAGTTCTACCCATGAAATTAATGATCCTAAGTTAGGCCCTATCCGAAAGATAAATTTAAAAGCAGTATCATATCACTTTCAACAGTCATGGCTCCCCCAAAAGCATCTTGGGAACTGTACTTTGTGAAGACTTGTTAGGAGACTACTATTGCCTTCTCAGAGCTACAGCTCTTCTCTGGGAAGAGGGATGGACTGTTAAACCATTCTTGGAACTATAGCTCTATGAGGGGAATAAAGGTCTCCTAACAGCTCTCAGCCTCCATAACGATCTACAGCTCCCAGCATTCTTTGGGGGAAGCCACGACTGTTTAAAGTGGTATGATACCGTTTTAAAGGTGTAGTGCAGACAGAGCTTTATTAATGTCCATTCAATGTCCAGTCAATGAGTTGACTCTTGCGCATGACTAGCAATGAATACCACCCAACCTATTTGTGTTCTGACATGCTACATAGTTCCCACTCACTCTTATTTGATGTCAAGGTTTGGGGTGATTTATTGAAATTTTACTTTGCCTTAGCGGTAGGTAAGTTCATGTCACTTTTTAAATGGAATAGAACATGAAAGAAGATCCATAGCATGGGTCCTGTGTGGATAGTGCCATTACAACATTTAGCCACTAGGTAGCACTGGACTGTGGGTTAAACCACAGAGCCTAGGACTTGTCGATCAGAAGGTCGGCAGTTCGAATCCCCGCAACGGGGTGAGCTCCCGTTGCTCGGTCCCAGCTCCTGCCAACCTAGCAGTTTGAAAGCACGTCAAAGTACAAGTAGATAAATAGGTACCACTCTGGTGGGAAGGTATACGGCGTTTCCGTGTGCTGCTCTGTTTCGCCAGAAGCGGCTTAGTCATGCTGGCCACATTACCCGGAAGCTGTACGCCGGCTCCCTCGGCCAATAAAGCGAGATGAGCGCCACAACCCCAGAGTCGGTCACAACTGGACCTAATGGTCAGGGGTCCCTTTACCCTTTACCTAGCACTGGACTTAGCTGCACCTGAGTAGAGTCAGGAGTTACCTGTTGCTGCCCTTGTTCAAGAGAGACAATAAAGTTCTTGTCTAGCTTCCTGGTCCCTCCATTCCTTCCATGGCTGAAACCAGACACTGGCAATTTGCAACAATCTGCACTTAGATTTTGTTGTGATGGGGAGGAGGCACAGGAAGGAGGTGGCAGGGGAGCGGGGAGAAGAAGCCTAGATCAATTCACAGCAGCTTGTATAGCTAGAAACCATTCATTCTTTTTTTACGAGGCTCATTTGCATTTATACCCTTTCCTGCTGTTGCTGAGTAGGCCCCTTTCACTTGCCCTGAATCTACGACTGCTCAGGGGGTGCTTAAGTAGCTGCTTCCCACTGATATATTGATTATCCCTCTAATTAGATCCCAGATCTGTACGTGGGCTAACAGAACCGATTTATCTGAATGGCATTTATTTATTTATCTATCTTTCTATCTAGCAGAGAGGAGGAGGAGGGGGTCTGTTGGGAAAGGGGTTCGACTAATTAATTCTACAGGGATGCCTTTTCTTTCTTGCGTTGTGGGAGAAAGCACATCTCCTTGGGCTTCTGTCACGTTAAGATGACTTTTATTTTTTAGCATTGGAAATGGCTATGGATGCCTTGGACGTGAGGAGCACCTAAGTGCACCATCTTCCTCATTCACCCCAATGGAGAACAGAGTTCCTTGCGCATGTGAGGATGGGATGCATTCATGGAGCAAAAACCTATCAATGACCACTAGTCGTGATGGTTGTGCTTTTCCTGCACTCTCAGAGGCTGCTAGCTAGACCCTTGGGCTGGGTTAGTGTTCATGGGGGCAAGAGTCAGGAGCAGGTCAGGAATATCTCACAAAATGTCACTGAAGTTAACTCTTTATTCAAAGAAACAAAAGAGCTCAGGCTTAGTGAGCACAGCAACTCTTCCCAGCAGGCCTTGCCCCGGTTGTGAGGACTCAATTTCCTCCACTCCTGGGTCCTTCCCAAGCAATGTGATACTTCTTTGCCTGGTCTGTCTTTGCTCCACCCTCTTCATATCTCTGTGGATTCTGGGAGATTGGGAGGGGGGAGAGCTGGTCACAGAAGAAGGGGGAGACTCCCTAGCTTCTTCAGCAGTCTCTTGGCCTTCCTCCTCTCCAGCCTCCGCTTCTGCCTCTGATTCTGGACTGCTGTCATCCACAGCTTCTTCCTGCTCACTAAGCCCTGTTAACTCTTCAGCTTCTGACATGATCTCCTCCCAGTTTGATCCCTCTTCTCCCTCCCTACCTTAAACCCTGGGTTCTGAGCCTTCTTCTTTTGGGGGTACAACAGCTGGTCCCTCTCATCTCTCCTCTGCCATTCCAAGACATTGGGGGGGGGGCTGTTTGTTGCTGCAATTGATACAGTGGTACCTTAGTTTTTGAGCATCTCGGAAGCCGAACATTTCGGTTTTCGAATGCCGAAAACCTGAAACTAATTGCTTCCATTTTCGAACATGCCTTGGAAGTTGAACGCTGCGTGTTTTTCAATTTTTCCAGTGGAACTTGCAGCCAGCACTTCGGTTTTCGAACATTTCAGAAGTCAAATGGTCTTCTGGAACGGATTACGTTTGAGAACCAAGGTACCACTGTACTATTTCTTTCTACTTTTATTTTAGATCTTCTTGTAATTTATGTGGAAGTTGTCCAATATGGTTTTGTATTTTTTAATGTATTGTTTATAACTACTTTTGTTATGTTGCAATTATGTATTTATGTTGTAAGCCCCCGTGTGCATGGTTTGAATTATAGAAAGGTGGCATACAAATAAAATAAGAAGTGGTTTAGGTCATGCTGTGGACAAATGCTGGCTCCCTTGGCCTGAAAGCGAGATAAGCGCCACATCCACATAGTCACCTTTGAGTGGACTTAACCATCCAGGGGTCCTTTGCCTTTACCTATGGCTGGATGGGTGGATGGATGCGTTTATGAGGGTTGTGCTCTACTTCCACTGTCAGAAGCTACTAGCTATGATGGCTATGCTGCCTGCATGGTTGGAAGCAGAAATGCTCCTGAATACCAGTCGCTGGAAGCCACAGAAGGAGAGAGTGCTCTTGTTCTTAGATCTTGTTGGCATCTGGTTGGCCACTGTAATAACAGGATGCTGGATTTAATGGACTATTGGTCTGACCCAGCAGGCTCATCCTGTGTTCCTGTGTCTTTGAATACCAGTTGCTAGGAATCACAGTGTTGCACTCAGGTTCTGCTTGCAGTTGTCCATGGTGAAAACAGATAGCTGGACTAGAGTGGCATGTGGTTTGCTCCAGCAAGGCTCTTCTTGTTTTCATATGAAGCAGCAGCTGCCTCCTTTGATGTGGCTGGATTTGTATGCTATTCTCTCGCCCCCTTACACACACATACCCTGACCACATCCATGTTTACCCCACAGTAAGTCCCGCTGTGTCCAGTCTTGGGGCATCCAAAATCTGATATATTGTGTGACATCTGGGAGTGGTAGGGATAGCCTTTGATTAAGGCGTTAAGCAAAGTACAAGGCACATAATTGGTGGAATCCAGTTTTGGGGGTTATCAAAATGAGTGTTTAAAAGTGCACGATAAGCTGATAGGAAATTTGCTTATTTAAGCAAATCAAAGAATCATAGAATTGTAGAGCTCGAAGGGATCCCAAGAGCTGCTAAGAAATGGAGTGACCTAGAAGTATCTTTGCTAAATAAATGGTTGTATAGGGTATGCTGCAGCTGTTTCCCATCTGGGAAGCACATCTGGTCCAAGTGAGTAATGGATGATGGTGGCAGCCCAAAGAAGGATGGGGCAAGGTTTCAGGTTGGTGCCAGGGGTGGGTCTATGCCAAGGACTAGGGATCAGGGAGGAAAATTAGAATGAATTTTAATTAGAAGCTACTTAATTTACCCAATTTAGACATCACCTTGCCAACAAAGGTCCGTATAGTTAAAGCTATGGTTTTCCTAGTAGTGATGTATGGAAATGAGAGCTGGACCATAAAGAAGGCTGATTGCAGAAAGAATAGATGCTTTTGAATTATGGTGCTGGAGGAGACTCTTGAGAGTCCCATGGACTGCAAGAAGATCAAACGCATCCATTCTGAAGGAAATCAGCCCTGAGTGGTCACTGGAAGGACAGATCATGAAGCTGAGGGTCCAATACTTTGGCCACCTCATGAGAAGAGAAGACTCCCTGGAAAAGACCCTGATGTTGGGAAAGATGGAGGGCACAAGGAGAAGGGGACGACAGAGGACGAGATGGTTGGATAGTGTTCTTGAAGCTACCAGTATGAGTTTGACCAAACTGCGGGAGGCAGTGGAGGACAGGAGTGCTTGGCGTGCTCTGGTCCATGGGGTCATGAAGAGTTGGACACAACTAAACGACTAAACAACAACAAATTTACACTTAGGAGTGCCTGGCGTGCTCTGGTCCATGGGGTCACAAAGAGTCGGACATGTCTAAAGGACTAAACAGCAACAACAACAATTTACACTTCTCAAACCAAAATATGAACTGAAACACAGCTATTCTTCCCAATTTGCACTTCTCTGAATTTTGAGATGCCGTTCTGCAACCGAACAACAATGTACACAAATGTACATATTATCGGGGAGGAAGTGTTCATAAAAATGCATATATTTTAAGTGGCATGCAAAAGCACAATATAAATCTCAAGGGGTTATTTTCAACTTCCCGGGACAAGCGCTTGTGTCCGGTCTCCTCGTCTTGTCGAAATATGTGAGGAATAAACAAATATTCAACAGTATACTAAGAATGCTCCATAGTAACAATTTATAGCAGAGTTAAGGATTTAAAAGCTCGTACATCAATAGCAGCATTGCAGGACAATTTAATAACGGCAAATGGAAGAAAATGGGATTGCTGAGTTTGAAGCTAGTTTGGGAAGATGCTCTGAAACAGCTATTCTGGATGCACCTTGATCTCATCATTTGAACTTCGGGGAAAGGCACCTTTGGAGAGATTTACATTCACTTACATTTACTGAGAGGTGCTGGGGTTATAAATCAGGGAGCCACCATCTCCAGAAGCTTAAACAGCTCCAAAAGGTTAAGTAGAAGATATAAAAATGTTATGATGTGTTTGTTATGGCCCTTCGAAAAGGAAAGTAACGAAGCAGGTAGGACAGCAAGGTTACTCGAATATCAGGCAGACAATACCAGGGATATCAAGAACACAACTCCCAGGGAAGCTTGGAGCAATGGGGCATGGACTCCAAAAGTCTAGTAGCCAAAGCTCCAGTGAACAGGGAATTCCACCTGGCAATAAAGGAAGGCAATGCTTGTAACCAGTTAGGTGGGTTAAGTAGGGTTGTGCACCATGTTTGGTCAAAGGCCAAGTCCTGAACTGAGTCATGCCGATTCAGGGGATGTGGGTTTCGGCTGAGTTGGGTGGAGACAGCTCCAGATCACCTTGGATCAACCTCCCAGAGTAATACAGAACTGCCAAGGGATGGGGTGTTGGGCAGGAAGAAAGATGAGGGAGGAATTAGTTTGGTCTGCATTTTGTAGTGGAACAAACCAATCCAATGTCCTGCACTTTATCAGATTTTGCAAAGCCACTTCTGCCTTAGGAGGAGATGGAGTTGTGGGCACTCACGACCGCTCCACGTACACAGGGGTGTGGTCAGCCCTGTGCAATTGGGGAGATTCCTGGCTGCGTCACTGCCCAGGCAACCAAGCCGATTGCTCTGGGTGTGTGGCCTGCTTGATTTAAGCAGGACACAGCGGGAATCTCACCCCTTTTTGCACTTCCAGCAGTTCTGGTTTTCCCACCCACCCCGCCCTTTAGGTCTTTTCCTCTCTTGACCTTGCTATGGACTTCGGTTGTTCACCATTGAGGGCCTGGTAGGACTTTTTCCACTTGGCAAATTGGCACCGGCCACTTGGTTTTCGCCTACCTCATAGCAAATCATCACAACTTTGTAAGGTTTGGCAGTTAGGCACTGGAGTATTGCTGGAGAAGAGAAAAGGGGAGGTAGCACCATCACCTCCCCCGCACATTGAAGGGTATTCCATTAAAGGATTCTGGGGGTGTGGTCCTGTCCAAAGCCTGGGGAGGCTAGGGCCTAAGGCACGACCCCTATCAGTGGCCCTGGGGGGGCTCCTAGTTGATGTGCATCAGCAGGACTCTCCCTACTGGTGGTTAACCCTTCCTGGACACTCTCTCTCTCACACACACACACACACATTCTACGAGGTTTAGAAGTGCTTTTAAACAAACTAAGCATGGGAAAGCATGCATTTTACCATTTAAAAGTGTGCATTTTGTATACCAAGGGAATACAAAATGCATGCAATTTAAATGTGGGCATTCTGTGCATTGTTTAAAAGTATCCACACAACATGAAATGGAATGGGCGTATGACTGTGTTCCAGTGAGACTGAAATGTCATGGAATTGGCTGCTCATTCTATCCCTATCGAAATGGCACCAGTCACTCATAGGAGGTGGGTTTCCAGCAGACTTGGGGTAAATCTGAGGTTTGCAGATGCTCAAAATATATTAAGACGCAAAACCAGCCCAATAAAGTGTTAATTCAGGATTTTCTTGGTCTCATCCACTCATCTGGGCACTGATTCATTTCCCTGCCTTTTTAAGCTACCCATCTTCTCAGTTTCCTTTCACTACAAGTTGCATCTCAGGATAAAACCCGTAAGTTCCACCTAGGAGTGGGGTGGGGGAATTCGATTCCATTCACATTTCAGTGTAAACTTCCTAGATTTTCACTTTCCAAAACATTACGTGATCTGAAACAGCCACCTTTTGAAATCTGCAGTTCTGTGGATTTTGCAACACAGTTCTCCAGCCAAGTAATGTTTTAAAAATGCATGTGCTACCACAAAATGTGCACATTGATGCATATATTTTTTAAAGCAACATACAAAAACACAATATTGTATGGGGAAACGCTTTGCAAAAATGTGTACATTAAGCAGAACTGCATACAAAATTGAGTATGTAATGTGAAATTTGCACTAAAATATGGTGGGTTTTCATGGGCCCTTAAAAATAATAATGATCACAAACTGATATGTAAATCTGGAGAACTAAATTTAAGGCTGGAAATTTGAGAAACTGAAACTGACCCATTCGACCATCCCTAGTTATGCCTGCTTAGCCATAGTAATCTCCTTTTAGAAGCATTTGCCACCTTTTAACCTGGCAAATTATGGACAGTCTAGTCATTCACTCTATTGGTTGGGTAAAATAAGTAGGTCATGCTACAGCCACAGTCTACGGGTGTTACACATCATTTCAGCTACAATGCACGGACTTGGAAAATAGGTCACTAATGCTTAATGGTTATTATAGCCCATTATACAGCAATTTCAGTTTTCAGAGTGGGGCTGACAGGCAAAATTACAATGCTATGCATTTATTACTTTCAAAAACAACAACATCACTTCTTCTTTTTACTGAAAACACACATGCTGCTGTATTTCACTGTGTCACTTGGTTCTTGTTTTTCTCCCTCTGCAAACACGTATTTTTGAAATGGGAGGAAAGGCTGGTTTGAACTATGCTCATGCGCATAGTTCTGTCACCGGTATAATAATAATAATAATAATAATAATAATAATAATAATAATAATAATAATAAAATTTATTAATTATACCCTGCCCATCTGGCTGGGTTTCCCTAGCCACTCTGGGCAGCTTCCAACAAAATATTAAAATACAAAATATTAAAATGGTCTGTTAAACATTAAAAGCTTCCCTATACAGGGCTACCTTCAGATGTCTTCTAAAAGTCTGGTAGTTGTTGCTCTCTTTGACATCTGGTGGGAGGGCGTTCCACAGGGCAGGTGCCACTACCAAGAAGGCCCTCTGCCTGGTTCCCTGTAACTTGGCTTCTCGCAGTGAGGCAACCACCAGAAGGCTCTCGGTGCTGGACCTCAGTGTCCGATGGGGGTGAAGACGCTCCTTCAGGTATACTGGACCTGCTGGTGATGTTTTCCTCTTTCCCGGTCCCCCCCCCCCACGAGAAACAAATCAGGAGAGAACGAAAACACAGAATTTTTGTGTTTGTGCCCCAAATACATTTTCTTACTGATTATGAACACCCTGTTCAAACTATGAGCAGCTGACAACCTTGTCCTTGAAACTACTACCACTAGATTAATTTGACATGTGCTACGTGGGGCTGCCCCAGAGGTTGGCCCCGAAGCTGCAACTGGGCTAAGCTTGAAGGGCTGGTACTTGTATTCAAAGTCCTATACAGCTTGGGACAGGGATACCGAAAAGATCACCGCACCCCTTGTATACCCAACTGATCGCTCCATCACATCAGGAGGCCTTTTCCATTCGATGTAGGAATCAGGTCTTTGGTATGGCAGCTAAAGAACTCCTTCCCATTGTATATTAGCAAGGACATGTCTGAGACGATGCAGTGCTCCCCTACAATTAAATATAATACTGGAAAGGACCCCTATAATCCCCACTGCACCCTAGGGATATAGGTAAAGGTAAAGGGACCCCTGACCATGGTGACAGCAGCCACAAAATTAAAAGACGCCTGCTCCTTGGGAGAAAGGTGATGGCAAACCTAGACAGCATCTTAAAAAGCAGAGACATCACCTTACCAACAAAGGTCCGTATAGTTCAAGCTATGGTTTTCCCAGTAGTGATGTATGGAAGTGAGAGCTGGACCATCAAGAAGGCTGATCGCCGAAGAATGGATGCTTTTGAATTATGGTACTGGAGGAGACTCTTGAGAGTCCCATGGACTGCAAGAAGATCAAACCTATCCATTCTTAAGGAAATCAGCCCTGGGTGCTCACTGGAAGGACAGATCCTGAAGCTGAGGCTCTGATACTTTGGCCACCTCATGAGAAGAGAAGACTCCCTGGAACAGCCCCTGATTTTGGGAAAGATGGAGGGCACAAGGAGAAGGGGACGACAGAGGACGAGATGGTTGGATGGTGTTCTCGAAGCTACAAACATGCGTCTGACCAAACTGCAGGAGGCATTGGAAGACAGGAGGGCCTGGTGTGCTCTGGTCCATGGGGTCATGAAGAGTCCGACACGACTAAACAACAACAAAGGGACCCCTGACCATTAGGTCCAGTCGTGGCCGACTCTGGGGTTGCGGCGCTCATCTCGCTTTATTGGCTGAGGGAGCCGACGTACAGCTTCCGGGTCATGTGGCCAGCATGACTAAGCCACTTCTGGCGAACCAGAGCAGTGCACGGAAACACTGTTTACCTTCCTGCCAGAGCGGTACCTATTTATCTACTTGCACTTTGAGGTGCTTTCGAACTGATAGGTTGGCAGGAGAGCATTATTTTCACTTCTGACCTATATTAGTGCATGCATGATTGTTTTCATTCCGCTGCAGTTCATTTTATACAAAATAATAATAATAATAATACATTATTTGTCCTGCTTTGGTTTTGGCACAATTGTGCAAATCACATGACCATTGCACAATTACAATGCAAAAGAAATGCATTGCAATGGGGGAGAAAACTTGTAATCAATTACATATTGTTTTCAGACTGAAAGCTACAGCAACGAATTCAGACTGTATTTACTGGATTGATTTCCTTTCTGGACATGGGACAAATAAGCAAAGATTGGCAGTTTCCTTTCCTGTTTCTGTTTTCATTGGAATTCTCTGACATCTTTACTTCTCCCACAATGCTTTGACCACCCTGACAATCTGCGTCATTAAAAAAGCACACCTTGTAAGCACACCCTTAAATGTGATGGAGAAATTCATGTGCAAATAGTTAATGAAGAAGTGAGCCCAGGTCAGTTCAGGCACTTGCTAAGCCTCAATGGGAAAATCTTGGTTACGAACATCTTGCATTTCGAATGTTGATGTTGGCTGAAAATTTAGTGGCTTGGAGGCCCACTCCTAAACTGAATCAAAAAGTGTGTTTTTATGCTTTAATCAAATGCCCACATAAAATTTCACTCCCCTGGCAGGTTAAAGAAATATACGTTTTGCATTTTAGGGAAATACTGTTCACATTTATTTTTATGGTGATTGAGAGTCCCTCCTGGAGAACAAATTGATTTCTGAAGCATTTGCTACAATAAAAAATGAATAATGCTTTGACTAACACAAACAGAGGGCTTGGAGGGGGAAAAAAACCCATGCTCCTATGCCATGGGCAACAGAAGGGAAATCAGCCCTGAGGTTTGCGCCTTTTCCCCTTTATCACCACACATTAGTCATTCTACGTTTTCTCCCTGTCATGACTGCTAATCCTGGGATGTGCTTTATGTTTAAAATGGGACTTCCCCATCACAGCACCATTCATGTTATCACAGAGGACTAACATTATATATTTAAGAAGCCTATTGTACAGTTAAAAGAAGGGAATTGAAGCCATTGGGTGGACAAATCTATCCTTGTTGGTTACTCTCCTTTTCTCCTTTTCCCCAAGTTTGGTTTACCACGTTTCTGCATATACTTGCGTTTATTAACAGCTCTCAGACACACACAAGGCAGCCTTCCTACCTGCCCACGTTTACAGGAAAGCCCAGCTGAGGACATCATGGGACTTTCAGAAAATGTGGACACACAACGAAGGCTGCAGAGAGAAGATCAAATGTTTTGCAGAATGAATGGACGGACCTTCGCCAACATCTGCCGGCCACCTCAAAAGTAAGGGAAGCGCATCAAAAAACACAACAACCCATGATCTTTTCAGCTGCATTTTCCTTCCCCGTTTGATCATTTTCAAACAACACAATTTATTTCGCTATCCATTGATGGTTGGGAGAAGAGGAAAGAAACAAGGTGAATTTTTGGCACGGCCCTTAGTCTTATGTTTTGAAAGCTTAATCCATAGATCTTTCTGCAGATCAAGCTACTGTCACAGGGATGTGAGTAAGCCGGCTAGATTCTTCCCAATCAGTTGTCGGTCTGCAGGAATGCTGTTCCTCTTTTGGGTGGGGCAGAGTTGCTCCAATCAGCCTTCCTTGGAAGGGAGGGGGTGATCAGCTTGGGACGAGTGTTCCCTTCTTAAACGGAGCGCTGCCTTGAGCTCATCTTATTGTTCTTCAATATCTCCAGCCTTTGAGACAATGTTAGAAATTTCAGGGTGTTTGGGTGTACCCACCCACTGCACACTGCCCTCTCTACTTGAGTTGACTGTGTTGATGCTCATTTCAATTGGCAGTTAGTTCCAGCAGGAAAGCACGCAAGACACACTTGGGTCACAGAAGTGTAAAGTTGGAAGGGGCCAGGAGTGCCATTAGTCCAACTCTGCTTAATCCAGGAATCTTTTTGCCCAACGTGGGGCTCAAACCCACAACCCTGATACTAAGAGTCTCATGCTCTACCGACTGAGCTATGTGAAGGGCACATCTTCCTGCCATTGCCAGCTGGCTTTGGAGGATATTTAGTCTGGTGCTCCTGGGGGGCCTGGCAGATACCCCCTGCTGAATGCTGAGCAGTGGGCGTTTGGGTGCATGAATCAGGTCACAAACACCTTTATGGGAAGACAGAAATCTTTGCTTCTCATCATGTCATCTAGGCTGATAAAGCACAGCTGGGTTTTTTTTGCCCAGGGAGGTAGATGGAAGGCAGAGATTTCACCTGCTCACAGTTAGTTTCATCATTTTTCATCATTTTTCATTTGTATACCGCCTTTCTATCTTACAATACTCAAGGCGGTTTACAAGCCGAAGAAACAAAAAATGCACATCTTATAGCAATCTAATGCAATACAAAAATGTGATAATAAAACATAACTTTAAAATAGGCAACCTACATCAAAAGTAGCATTCAACACTCATTAGAATACCGTAGTATTAAATAACAATAACATATAAAAGTTAAACAGAAATCCACTCAGCAGTTACAATAAATAATTTCTAAACTATTATCAATAAAACAACGGCAAGCCACAGTACATAAAATAATACAATACAAATTGAGAAGCTTGGTTTTGCAGGTGGTTATCTTTTAATAGACATAGTCTTATGCCAGGTTTGGAGAACCTTTGGCCCTCCATGTGTTGCTGAACTGCAACTCCCATCATCTCCGGCGCCTGGCCATGCTTGCTGGGGCTAGTGGGAATTGTAGTTGAACAACAACTTTGGCCACCTCATGAGAAGAGAAGACTCCCTGGAAAAGACCCTGATGTTGGGAAAGATGGAGGGCACAAGGAGAAGGGGACGACAGAGGACAAGATGGTTGGACAGTGTTCTCGAAGCTACCAGCATGAGGTTGACCAAACTGTGGGAGGCAGTGTAAGACAGGAGTGCCTGGTGTGCTCTGGTCCATGGGGTCACGAAGAGTCGGACACAACTAAACGACTAAACAACAACAACATCTGGAAGGCCAAAGGTTGTCCACACCTGCCTTATGCCACCATCTTGTCTCTTGCATTCCTTCTGAGTGTGAGGGCAAGAAGACACTCTGTAGCAGCAGGAAGGTCATCTCTAGTCCCCCCTTCTCCGAATGCATTTCGTTTTCCCCTGGCTATGATGACTTATAGACCCAGTGCTTTTAATTGCTTGGAATTACAGGTTCCTACTTCTCAATTAGCCCCGTGGATATTTATGATGGGCAATATTGTGGATTCAGCAATTACTTATCAAGACGCAGAACGAGGGAAGTGTAAATAGGAAAAGCATTTGCATAAATACCTCAAATGCCGTACATCATCATTGCCATCCTAATGAATACGGCCACATGTCAGGTCTTTTGTATATGAAATGACCGGGTCCTGCATTTAAATCAAAGTCACACACAGCTCAGTCTTCACTCTTCTCCACGTCGTTAGGCAGGCTGTGGCGAAGGAAGGGATTTTGTGCCCACTCAGCTTTTTCGGAAAAATGTCTGTGATTTACTGACCAAATCCAGCCAGTTGCAAGCGGTGGAGGAATTCAGGCTTGGAGAACTGAGCAATCTGGCTATCAGCGATGCAGGAAAGTGTTCTGTTCAGAGAGTCTATAAAATAGCAGTGCAGCCAGTCACCAGAGCCCTGAAGCAGAACAGGGCAAAAATATATATAAAGTACTAAAGCTTGTTGAAGAGAGCATTTTGGGAAACTTTAATGCAAATCATAATGCAAGTCCCTTGAAAGGACACTTTTGAAAAGGAGCTCTTTTTTCTCTGTCTCTGTCTCATTACAGGGCTGCACATCTAGTAATTTGGCAGAGCGGTAGGAACAGCATGATAGGCAGAAATCTAACGGGTGCAGCTTTCCTCATAGCTCCATTTCTATGGCAGGAAAAGTTGCTTTCCGTTGATCACACAGTTTTCAAACTCACAGGAGTCTTTCAGGAGGAAAATATTGGCAGCCTGCATTCACCCTAACACTATATCATTTATGAACAAGTTTAAAAGCACAGGTACTGGCAGCTAACAGATTGAGGTTGAATCCTGACAAGATAGAAGTATTATTTTGGGGAGACAGGAGGCAGGCAGGTGTGGAGGACTCCCTGGTCCTGAATGGGGTAACTCTACCCCTGAAGGACCTGATGCACAGCCTGGGAGTCATTTTGGACTCGCAGCTGTCTATGGAGGCACAGGACAATTCTGTGTCCAGGGCAGCTGTTTACCAGCTCCACCTGGTATGCAGGCTGAGACCCCACCTGCCCACGGACTGTCTTGCAAGAGTGGTGCATGCTCTGGTTATCTCTCACTTGGACTACTGCAATGCATTCTATGTGGGGCTACCTTTGAAGGTGACCTGGAAACTACAACTAATCCAGAATGTGACAGCTAGACTGGTGCCTGGGAGCGGCCGCTGAGACCACATGACCCCAGTCTTGAAAGACCTACATTGGCTCCCAGTACATTTGCGAGCACAATTCAAAGTGTTGTTGCTGACCTTTAAAGCCCTTAATGGCCTCGGTCCAGTATACCTGAAGGAGTGTCTCCACCCCCATTGTTCTGCCCGGACACTGAGGTCCAGCGCTGAAGGCCTTCTGGCAGTTCCCTCACTGCGAGGAGTCAAGTTACAGGGAACCAGGCAGAGGGCCTTCTCAGCAGTGGCACCCGTCCTCTGGAACACGCTCCCACCAAATGTCAAAGAGAAGAACAACTACCAGACTTTTAGAAGACATCTGAAGGCAGCCCTGTTTAGGGAAGCTTTTAATGTTTGATGGACTACTGTATTTTAATATTTTGTTGGAAGCCACCCAGAGTGGCCGGGGAAACCCAGCCAGATTGTTGGGGTAGAAATAATAAATTATTATTATTATTATTATTATTATTATTATTATTATTATCCTCGAGGGATTGCACATTCTACTTCTCTCCATTCAAAGAACTGTGCTTTTATCCCATCTCTCTCTGTTGTTGTTGTTGTTGCTGCTGCTGAGCATGCCAGAGCATGCCAGGCACTCCTGTCTTCCATTTCTCTGCTCCCTGCTAATTCACCAATTCGTGATCTGCAAGATGTCCTCTCGTCTTATTCCTTGACTGCCATACTTACTCAGGAGTCTTTGGTGAGGTACCTTGTTGAAAGCTTTTTGAAAGTCCTAGTACGGTGCCAACCACATTCCCTCTATCAGCAGAACTCTAATAGGGTCGTGAGACAGGGCTTGCCTTTGCAGAAGCTACCCTGGCTCAGCTTCATGATCTACAATGGTATTCTTTGATTTTGTCATCAGTCAGACATTTGGGGCAGGCATTCTGAGGTGGTCAGAGAGAAGTGTAATGGTGTATTCACATGAATTTTAACATAAAAGCGATTTCCATTGTGCTCAGTGGTGCTTACAACTAGGAGAATTTTAACTCAAAAGCAATTCCCATTGTGTTCAATAGGGCTTATATCTAGAGATGGAAACTATTTCCAGTCCATGCCCATTTTATGTGCATTCACTCATAAGACCATTCTGGCCTGCTGCTGCATGAATCTGCATTTTTAAAATCTGCACAAAAAAACTGCATTTAATATTTACCTTCTCTCAAGATATGCATGCTCATATTTGTGTGTGCAAAAGCACATGGAGGGTGAGGTTCCAATCAATGTGTTGGTCCCAGAGTTGCAGATCAGTTCCAGCATTCGGAAAGCTCTAATTACTCTAGCATCTCTGCTAGTGCCGAACTTGCTCCCGTGACAAGCTAGAATGCAGTGCAAGTAAAGGGAAAGTGGAAGATATTGCAAAAGCAGTTGTGGGGAGTTGACGGGGAGGAGACAGCTGAGGGGAGGCAAGAGAAAGGAGGAAGGGAAAGAGATGCAAGCAAGTAAACATCGCACAAAAAGTAAGACGTGGCAAGATGTGGCAATTCCCAAGTGTGGGAATGTTCAGGAATGCAGGAGAGGATATATTGTTTGATTATAGCCTTTCCAACTTGTGTAAACAAGTTCACAATTTAGCAGAGTAACATTCCCCCTTTTAAACTCATAGCGAATGCATTTGCTCAGGCTTGCTAAAGCCTCTATAATAACTGTTCTGGTATTTTCCCCTTATTCCCTCAGAAAAGATAAGACATAGTCTTCTATAAAAGTATAAAAAGAGTTTACTTACTCACATTCTGCTCACAATCGGATCCCAGAACGCAGACTTATCTTAGAAAAGTAACATACACCTGGAAACTATCTCATAAAGAGACAGTTCCTTTGTCCTCTCTTGGCTGGAAGCCAAGATAGTATCTTTGGCTAAGCAGATGTTGCTTATTCGACGAAAGCGGTCAGAGAGCGTGAATCCTATGCTTTTGTTACCTGCACAGGTGAGGCCACGCCCACCTCTAGTCACATGCAGAGGAAGTCTGTCCCAGCCTAGGAGAAACAGGAAGTTACAACTGGCTGGTCCAGACATCCCCTTCTATGTCCACTCTAGGGATGTTGTACTTGACTGCTCTTGTGTTTCACATCCCACAAGAAGTTTGTGAAATTATGCATGGCATGGATAAAGTTCCCTGAGAAGAGGGACTCACTGCTAAACCACTCTGGAAACTGTAGCTCTGTGGGGGAAATAGAAGTCTCCTAACAACTCTCAGCACTTTTAGCAGTTCCTAGACTTCTCGGGGGAAGCCACAGCTGTTTAAAATGATATGTTGCTGCTTTGAACATATTGCGCAGATGGGGCCTGTATCTCACAGGAATGCAGGAAGCTGTCTTAATACTTGGTCAGACGACTTTATGATCTAAGCCAGTATATTCTGATTGGCGTGCAGCTCTCTGGGCTCTTGGGCCAGTGTGGTATAGTGGTTAAGAGCGGTAGTCTCGTAATCTGGGGAACCGGGTTTGTGTCTCCGCTCCTCCACATGCAGCTGCTGGGTGACCTTGGGCCAGTCACACTTCTTTGAAGTCTCAGCCCCACTCACCTCACAGAGTGTTTGTTGTGGGGGAGGAAGGGAAAGGAGAATGTTAGCCGCTTTGAGACTCCTGAAGGGGAGTGAAAGGCGGGATATCAAATCCAAACTCTTCTTCTTCTTCATTCACCAACTGCTTGATCCTTGTAGTTGTGAGACTCTAGCTCCCATCATCCCTTGCCAGCATGGCCAATGTGAAGGGGTGAGGTGAGGTGTAGTTCAGCATCACTTCCTGCACACAGGTCCTCCGGTCCACCTGTTTGACAAATGACAAGATGTGGAGACCCCAGATTCTTCAGGCAAAGTTCGAGTTCTGCCACCGAGCTCTGCTCCATCCTTCTTTAAGATTTTAAAAACTTTGATGGGCGCACAGCTTTTCAGTCGATCTCTTCCGGAAAGATGGCAGCCTTAACTTTAGAATGGGTGTTGCAAGCCACGCTCCTCTGGAAAAGTTATTATTCTGGTAGGTTTTGCAAGGTCGGTTAATTAACACTGGGAGGCAATCTCCAAATGCAAGTTGTTTTGCAGGCAAGGGACTCGTTCCGCCTACACAGAAGCGCCATTGCTAATTGAAAGTGTGTAATTTCATTGACCAAGTCGCAGAAGACACCGAGGCAAAATACATCCTTGCTTTTTTTGCAGGGCTTGTTTTATGGAATGCTATTATGCCTGACAGGTGGCGCGTGTGCATGGCAGATTGCATGAAGAACGCATCACTAGGTAAGACGCTGCTATCTCACATCCATCCAGCAGAAACAAGGGAGAAACGATTGATCTTTCCTGCTCTCTGTCTTCCATAGACCAGTTCAATTGTTTTAAAACAATTTAAAAGGGGTGTGGAGGGGGGGGGGAGCACCAGATAGATAACGCAGGAGAAAAATTCTGAGTGATTCTCAGCTTCTTATCCTTTTTGGATCACAGCATATTTTCCATTCTCTTGTAATGAAATATTTTTGTTCCTTCCTCTGAAAACTTATTTTTGAAGCCACACATCTGAATGCTATTTCTTATCCAACCTTCCCTATTTCATAACAGATGGTGGGGGAAAAGCCAGAGTTTGGCTTAGTTAGGGGTTACCATATTTCAAATAGTGAAAACCAGAATACGCCCCCTTTTTTTAGGAAACCACCAAATTTGAAATTTGAAACCACAAGATTTTTCTATTGACTTGCCTAATATCCAGGAAATCCTCCCCCCAAGACATCAATTCCGCCTCTGAAATTCTGGTAATGCCTGGGAAAATCTGGAGGTATGGCAGCCCTAGGCGCAGTCAAACTCTGTCGACCACGATCATACAGATGATTTCATGTTGGCCCCCTTTTCATATTTAGAAGGAAAGGCCACGGTTCAGTGGTACAGCACCTGCTTTGCTTGCAAAAAAATGGTGCCAGGTTCAATCCACAACATCTCCAGGTGACCACAGAGGGAGCCAGTGTAGTGTAGTGGTTAGAGCCTCAGGCTAGGACCTGGGAGACCAGAGTTCAAATCCCCACTGGGTGACCTTGGGTCAGTCGCTGCCTCTTAGCCTAACCTATTTCACAGGGTTATTGTTGGGGTTAAATGAGGAGAGGGAGAACCATGTACAACTCCTTGGAGGAAAATATGGGATATGAATGTGGTTGGTAAATAAGAAAGAAAGAAAGAAAGAAAGAAAGAAAGAAAGAAAGAAAGAAACTGGAGTGGAGGTTTCAGCACAACTCCAGCACAAATTACCTCTCCGGAGTCCTGACACGCAGTGTGAATAGCCACTTGAGTGGATCTTTACTGGCCCTTTGACCCAAAGGAGATTGGTATGGCATGGAAGAGAAATCCCTAGAAATTCATTAAAACCTGGAATCAGTCAGAAGCTGTTGATTATTCAGTTGTCGGCATTGTGACTCTTTCTTTTAGCATGCAGCAGATGAAAGACCCTGGTAATATTATGGTCAGGGTTTATTTTTTATTTTTTAAAAAAGTATATAAAACTTCAATAAAAGGATATGGTCCAACCATCACTGGAGAAGAAAGAGGATTTTCTACTCAGATAGGGGTGGATTTTGGGGGGTGGGAGGCTGGTGTGTGTAATAAGGCTTGGAAACGCCAAAAGGGAAGTCTAGAGTGCCCATTCCCGCAAAGGGACAGTATTTGTTGTAATGACGAGATGAGTAGATGGCCGCTAAGACAGAGGGAAGATAAAAGGCCCAAGGATCCTTGGGGAATCCCATCGCCTCCTTGTGAACTGCTGGAAACGCAGTCAAACATCAAGTGTATTGTGTGGGGCGGGTGCCAATTATCTGAAAGCCTGTCTCTCCCCAAGATCTCTTGCAGGCCTGCTTGAGACGTCTCTTGCAGCCCCGAGGATAATAGAATATGCTCTTTTCTTCTCTGACTAGTAAAGCATCGCAAAATAGAATTATTAGTCTAAATACGCATTGCCTACAAAATGTAAATCCAGCAATTAGGGCCGTCCCTGGTGGTGCCCCTCTAATGAGTTTCACCATATTCCTTGTGTGGCTGTAAGGAACTGGCTCATTTGCAGAAGGGATTCTCGGGATATAAGCATTTTATTATTATTATTATTGTTGTTATTATTATTTCCTCGACACACACAAAAAATACATAAAAGCGAAATGAAACAGCTCGCTTCCTAAGCAACATTTATCTCCATCAGTTTTGACTTTCTGAAGTTCACAAGAGGGAGAGGATGAGACTGAAGCAGCAGAGATGATTAGATAAGATGCCCGTCCTCCCGTCACGCACAAAAGACGACACAAAAGAGAGATGTGGGTTACATCCCAAGGCAGGCCCGCAAAAGCCTGCGTTGTTCCCACAACGGGCCCCATAGGTGCCTGTTAAAAACGTCTTCTTCTGTTGCGTTGAATCACATGGGGAAAACTGGAATATTAGCTACGAGCTAGAAAGCATGCTTCCATAGATTGCCGCCTTTGCAGCTGCAGAGCCGGGAAGCGCACCTAATGACCAGCTCGTAATGATATGTGTCAAACCCCCTTCTATAAAGTCGCAACAGAAGACCTTTCTAATCTAAATGGTACCTGCTGGGCTTTCCTTGTCTTCTCTGGCTCCAGGGGTGTCAGGCACCCCGGTGAGAGACACCCCGGAGACAACACACCCCGTGATAATCTGATTATCATTTGTCATGATGGGCAGATAACAACATAAGTATTGAACCAGCCTGATTGCCATCTCCACTTCAAGGGACGTATCTTGACAGTGTTATTTCACTGCATTATGTGCATGGGCTCCCTCTCCCTCTTTCTCTCTGCCGTTCTTTACAGTGGCTGCCTGTGGAGCAGCGGAATGAATATAAAACAGCAGCATCCCTGGATCGTAAGGCCTCGAATAGTGCATATACCTTACATACATTCTGGGAGCCCCCAAGGTGACTCTTGGTGTGCAGGATCTGTCCACTGGTAGAGGGATCCTTGCCCACCACCAGCGCTTCATTTTAAGGGTGCCATATTTCAAAAAGGTGAAAATCCAGACACAAAAGTTGTTGAACAAGATCTCAAAAATTAACCAATAAACTGAAACTGACATGGGGACAAATAGAAGAAGACACCTTCACCCGGGTATGGCTCCCCTTTATCACATACACAGCCCAACGAGACAATGACAAAAATCCATGAAGAACAGAGGATCTGATGAACGGATTATTAAAAATGCGTGAGGCAAACGGTGGAAGTCTTTAAAAAACAAACAAACACTTTTTAAGGTAGACAAGGACAAGATGGAATTATACAATTGAATATAAATATAGATGGGAAACGGCTATGTATAGTGAATACTTATCTACTTTAAAAAAATTTCACCTATGATCCTTTTCTTTTACTTCTTTATTTTTTCTTTGTTCTTTTTTTCTTTTTTCTGATATCTTTCATTTCACTCCTTTATTGTGAATAGCATTTTATAGAAGTATAAATAATTGTAAATATGAAAAGAGACAAAGTATTCTCTAATTTTTTTTCTTGGTTATATGTATTTTCTTTTTCTTTTGTATTTTCTTTTGTTGTAAATATGTATGTTTTCTAATTTGTACTTAATATTTTTTTTTTTAAAAAAGACAATGACAAAAATCCACCAACATCATACAAATCACTTTGTATTTTGGGTTACATACGCTTCAGGTTACAGACTCCGCTAACCCAGAAATAGTACCTTAGGTTAAGAACTTTGCTTCAGGATGAGAACAGAAATTGTGTTCCAGCAGCGCGGCAGCAGCATAAGCTAAAGTGGTGCTTCAGGTTAAGAACAGTTTCAGGTTAAGAATGGACCTCCAGAACAAATTAATTATTTAACCCGAGGTACCAGTGTATGGCTAACCTGATGCAAAACACCCACCCACCCCACTCACACATGAAAACAAAGGCCACCACAGCCAACCACAAATGAATAACCACACCCTAGGCCAACCCCAACCTCTCTCACAACCAAAGCAACACAAGTAAACAGCAAAGAACCTGCACAAGCAATGCTGACACCAAACCCTACGTATAGTAAGTAAAATAGAAACATTGCCACCTGACCCCCCCGACCCCATCTCCCCCCCTCCACCTCTTTCCCCCGTTTCTTCCTAATGTCTCAACAAATGAAACTGATTTGTAAAGATGTTACATGGGGGGAAAATAAATAAATAAAATAAATAAATAAAATAAATAAAATATTTAATAAAAAAAAGATTATAAAAAAAAGAGAGAGAAGTATTTGAGCTTTTTTTTTTTTTTTAATGAAAATTTGCCAAAATCTACACTTCCAACTTTCTGCCCAGACACTGTTTCCGAAGGCCAAATCCCAGCCATGTCCAAGAAATTCCAGACGTATGGCAACCCAACTTCCGGACATATGGAACATTTAGATATTTGCTGGGGTTGGTCCCTCACTGCAGAGTACATGCTAAAGCCAGACTGAAATCCCCCTCTCAGTTGACTGCAAATGTTCTCTCCTCCCCTTGAAAATGGGATGGTCTGCTCTGTGCTTTCTTGTACACATAGGAAGCTCTCCTATCTTTTCCAAAGCTGGTTGCCACTTGCTGGGTCACACCAGGAAGTGAAGTCAGCAGGCAGTCGTGGAGAGAGGCTTGTGCTACTTCCTGCTGAATGCCTTAGGGCTGATGCAATGTGGCATGATGTCATGGCACTCACAAGGCAATGTAGCCATTCCATCCAGCGCCAAGCAGTGGAGAGCACATTGCACCACTGTGAGCAGTGCTGAGTTTTAGAAGCATGGGGGAAATGGAAAATCCTTGGCCACCTTGTATGGTTAAATAAGGCAAGTAGCAACTCCCTTCTGAGCATTTTGGAGAGATTTCTTTCCTCCTCCTCAACTTTTCATTTCACACCCATTGATTCTCCTAATGAGATGCTCAGTTCCCCAGTTCAAATGCTCCCTCACCTTTTTTCCCATCTACCTGGTAGAGGTGAAAGGTAAAGGTAAAGGACCCCTGGATGGTTACGTCCAATCAAAGGCAACTATGGGGTTGCAGCGCTCATCTCGCTTCAGGCTGAGAGAGCCAACGTTTGTCCACAGACAGCTTTCTGGTATAGAAGACATCTGAAGGCAGCTCTGTTTCGGGAAGTTTTTAATGTTTGATGTTCTATTGTGCTTTTAATTCTGTTGGGGACTGCCCAGAGTGGCTGGGAAACTCAGCCAGATGGGTGGGGTATAAATAATAAAATGATGATGATGATGATGATGATGATGATGTGGCCAGTATGACTAAACTGCTTCTGGCGCAATGGAACACCGTGATGAGTGCCAGAGCGCATGGAAATGCTGTTTACCTTCCCACCCTAGCAATACCTATTTATCTACTTGCACTGGAAGGACAGATCCTGAAGCTGAGGCTCCAATACCAGAAGAGATGACTCCCTGGAAAAGACCCTGATGTTGGGAAAGATGGAGGGCACAAGGAGAAGGGGACGACAGAGGACGAGATGGTTGGACAGTGTTCTTGAAGCTACAAACATGAGTCTGACCAAACTGCGGGAGACAGTGGAAGACAGAAGTGCCTGGCGTGCTCTGGTCCATGGGGTCACGAAGAGTCGGACACGACTAAATAACTAAACAACAACAACAGAATTCAGCGAGAGAGAAGGGTGGGGGGAAACTAAAATTTCATTGGCTCTGGCGCCTCCTACTTTGGGCTCCTTGCCTTCTACCCCACCAGCCAGCACTGCAGTCACATGACTGCATTCACATGACCTCTGGAATGTTGCCCAGGTGTGAATGTGGACCCTGGTCTGAAAAACCTTCCCCTTCGCTGATGCATTGCAATCAATTGACTGCTTCCTTCGTAGGAGTTGAAGTAAATTGTGGGTCTGAAACTCTTCCCTGGCACTAAATCTCCCACACGTGACTGACCTGTGCCAGCTTGATATGTGCCCCAATTTATGCCATGTTAAGGTACCCCAACTCCTGCCAACCTAACAGTTTGAAAGCACACCAAAAAGTTCAAGTAGATCAATAGGTACCGCTCTGGCGGGAAGGTAAACGGCATTTCCGAGTGCTGCTCTGGTTTTGGTGTTCCATTGTGCCAGAAGTGGCTCAGTTATGCTGGCCACAAAACTGTCTGCGCACAAACGCTGGCTCTGTTGACCTGTAAAGCAAGATGAGCGCCGCAACCCCAGAATCGTCTGCGACTGGACATAACTGTCAGGGGTCCTTTACCTTTTTTTAAAAAGGTAGCCCGAATACTGTTGCATCCCCTTCGCGTAGAAAATGCTTACTTTATCTTTTCCAAGCTGACTAAGGTTTCTCGGCAGCAAGCAGCATGAGCCCGCCAGTTTTCACATACTGAAGAAATCCACAGATTCGGATCAAAAAGGACCTTCTGTGGCGATAAAAAGCCACAAGCCTTTTTCTAGTCTGTCAGCGAGGAAGGAGAACCATAAAGCAGGAATGGCAAATATTACCCATTCAGAAGGGGCTGGAAATCAAAAGAGGCCTGTTCTTCCTCCCCGCTCCCCTCAGTTCCACATCACCTGAAGTGTTTGAACTTGGCCAGGCAGTGAGAAGATGGCAGCTCTGAGGGCGTTTCCTCACCTCCATCCCAATTAAAGAAGCACACAGCAAGCTTGGTTCTGAGAAGCAAGTCAACGCACGACTCTCCAAATGCTGTCTCGACTTTCTGGAGCCCCGAGCTGTGGAGAAAGGGACAGAACAAGCCACAGCGAGGGCTCTTTATTAGCTCTGAGGAGAACAGAATTGTGAAATGATCAAACATCTTTGTCGGATGCTGTGGCTGCCCATGCTAGGCCCCTGTCATGCCGGGCAGTTTGAAGGCCGTCCATGTTTGCCGTTGGCCTCACAGTCTTCTCATCAACTTGGCGGGCAAGGCTGGCATCACCCTTTATTATTTATGGTCGCCTTTCTGGTCCTCCACCTTCTTAGCGGCCTCGCCAAGACAAGGAAACAAAGTTTAATAATGAAATAATCGTGTGCTCTTGGGCTGAGGTGGCCATGGCAGCAGCGGGGTGGAAAAACCGCTTGAAAGGAGAAGGACATAAAAGGGAGCGGCTGGAGCTCTGTGAGCCTTGGTGGGCTGGAGAAAAAGCCCTGCTGCCTCTTGTCTGAAGACCAAAGAAGCAGGGGAGCTGGGGCGAGCGAAAGATGGCAATTTGAAAAGGCCAAACCGAGGAGCAGAGCGGCGAAACCCTGCAGCTGTTGAGGAGAGGCGCCAATGCCAGGGCGAGAGGCCCAGCAACAAAAGGCATTGATTTGTGTTTTTGTAGGTTAAGAAAATAGTTTGCTTTTCAGGAGCGCATTAAAAATAAAATAAAGCCAAAATGAATTATTAAAGGATTTCTTTTTCTGCAGTAGAAAGCGAGATGGGAAAGAAAAGAAGGAACCATTGTGGCTTCTGCTCTGAGTTACGCAATCTTATGGGAGGGGGAAATGTTGCCTTTCTGAATTCAGAATTTGGCGTGCTGATCATTTGCAACACACACCTTAAACAAGTGCGCCCAGGAAGAGGCCAGGAGGTGACTGCAGTGGATGGAATAGAGTTATTTCTGAAACCGTTAGCTTTCAGACAGAGATGAAAACATGCAGCTACTCTGTACAGAAAGACACAGCACTCTGACTTTGATCTGATTTGGGGTGTTTATTGGCATCCTTCTTTGATTCAGGTGGGCACACATGCAGAGTCTATGAACACTCTTGCATTTTGCATCGTACCTCCTATGGGGTGATACTTCTGTTTCTGGTATAATGCATAGACAAATAGCACCTCTAATCTCAATTTGTCAAAAGCTTCATCATGACCGACAATGGAAGAATCATGTTAAAATTATTGGACTTAGTTGAGATGGCGAGGTTGACGTGTTTCATCATAGGAAAATCATTGCCAGCATTTACTAAAGGTTGGAAAATTCTTATAGACTTTTTGCATGAAAAAGAAAATGAACTTACAATATCTGGGTTTAGGGATCGAAGATACTGTTGTTTTATAGAAAGCAGAGTTGCTGGCTGTTATCTTGGAGTGGATGTATTGAATAATTTTCTATATATAGCTGACTGATGAAGAATCAGAATTTTTCTCTTCCCCCCACCTTTTCTCCTCCCCTTTCTATCCTTTTTTCTCTTTTCCCTTCATTTTTTCTTTCTTTCTTTTTCTGGTCTGTGTTTTTATTTAGATTAACTTTTTAGTTTTGATAAAAGGATATCTGACATTCATCTTTTTATTCTCCTGAACTTTTAATACAATCTATTATATTAAAATAATATAAGGATGCGGGTGGCGCTGTGGGTTAAACCACAGAGGCTAGGACTTGCCGATCAGAAGGTTGGTGGTTCGAATCCCCGCGACGGGATGAGCTCCTGTTGCTCGGTCCCCGCTCCTGCCAACCTAGCAGTTCGAAAGCACCTCAAAGTGCAAGTAGATAAATAGGTACCGCTCTGGTGGGAAGGTAAACAGCGTTTCTGTGTGCTGCTCTGGTTCGCCAGAGGCGATTTAGTCATGCTGGCCACATGATCCGGAAGCTGTATGCCAGCTCCCTCGGCCAATAAAGCGAGATGAGTGCCGCAACCCCAGAGTCGGCCATGACTGGACCTAATGGTCAGGGGTCCCTTTACCTTTACCTTTATATATTTTTTAAAGAAGCCATCAGTTAGCATCCTATGATACTGAATTTCAAAGAACACAGTGCCACGGATAGAGACAACAAGGCTTCTGAGTGCAAGTTGCTGGAAACCACAGGAGAGGGGAGCGCTGTTGTGCCCAGGTCCATCTTATGGGTTCTGTAGAGGCACCTGGAGAGGCACCTGTGAGACCAGGATGCTGGACTAGATGGGCATTGGCCTGATCCAACAGGGCTCTTCATATGTTCTTAAAAAGAGATCTCCTTCCCGCACTTTAAACCTCTCTGCGCTAGTTAGCAGCCAGATTGCCCCCATAAGGGGAGTTGCTAGAGACAACAAGTTTGATGCACAAAGTAGATCTGAAGAGAAAAGGAGACGAAGAAGGGTAACAAATGTTCGGTGTCTGAAGCAATCCTGTTTTCTGTCAAGCCCAGATCCCAGATGACTCCTTTCTTCATTTGTGCTTTGGGGAAATGGGGAGACTTGGAAACACACAACAGCTTAGACTCAGATGTGGGAAGCTTGTACTTTTCAATCTCAGTCCCTTTTGGAACCTTTACCATTATACTGATCACTTGCAATCAAAGAATGATAGTAACAGTACAGATGTCTTTTTCTTTTTTCTTTCCAGCAGATCAGAAGCTAATAGTTTTAGGGGGTGGGGTGGGGGGAAAGAGATCCTCCTTGTGTGTTCTGTCGTGGACAGTTCCCTCATCCAGTTTCCTCATCTGCGTTGTCTGTTCCGCCGCAGACGTTTCCTTGTAGTTCTTGATGAAATAGTCTTGGAGCCTTTTCTTTTCACACAAGAAAAGAATGAGACTCCCACCTGCTTTGCATAAGGGCTTCTTTTCTCTCCTCCATTATATATATATATATATACTCTAAGATTTTTATATTAACATTATTTCCATACATTACAAACATTTTTCATATATACAGTACGGGGATTATACAAACGCCTCAGACTTTCCCCAGTAAACAACAACAACAACAACAATTTATTTATACCCCGCCCATCTGGCTGAGTTTCCTCAGCCACTCTGGGCAGTTCCAAGCAGAATATTAAAAACACGTTAAAACATCAATCATTAAAAACTTCCTTAAACAGGGCTGCCTTCAGATGTCTTCTAAAAGTCAGATAGTTATTTATTTCCTTGACATCTGGAGGGAGGGCGTTCCAAAGGGCGGGCACCACTCCCAAGAAGTCCCTCTGCCTGGTTCCCTGTAACTTCACTTCTTGCAAGCCAAGTTACAGGGAACCAGGCAGAGGGCCTTCTCGGTAATGGCGCCTTCCCTGTGGAATGCCCTCCCACCAGATGTCAAAGAGAACAACAACTACCAGACTTTTAGAAGACATCTGAAGGCAGCCCTGTTTAGGGAAGCTTTTAATGTTTGATGTATTATAGTATTTTATTATTTTTTGGGAAGCCGCCCAGAGTGGCTGGGGAAGCCCAGCCAGATGGGCAGGGTATAAATAATAAATTATTATTATTATTATTATTATTATTATTATTACTCGCAGTGAGGGAACCGCCAGAAGGCTCTCGGCACTGGACGCTCCTTCAGGTATACTGGGCCGAGGCCATTTAGGGCTTTAAAGGTCAGCACCAACACTTTGAATTGTGCTCAGAAATGTACTGGGAGCCATTGTAGCTCTTTCAGGACTGGTATTATGTTGTCCCAGTGGCCACTCCCAGTCACCAGTCTAGCTGTTGCATTCTGGATTAGTTGTAGTTTCTGGGTCACCTTCAAAGGTAGCCCCACATAGAGCGCATTTATGGGAAATTGCATCCAATTACCAGTATGCACATTTTATGTGAAAATTGTGTAAGAACATAAGAAGAGCACATCTAGATCTGGCCTAAGGCCAGAATCCTATTTCCCTACTTTCTGTTTTCCACAGTGGCCAACCAGATGCCTTGATGGGAAACCCACCAGCACGACATGATCCTGTTGGATTTCTATTCCTCTCACTGTGCAGATATGTAGGATTGGTTCATCACATGTCTGTGTTATGCATTCCAGTACTGACTGTTGGAATCATGGTAGCGGATGTTTACTGTACTCTGTTTCTGTTTGTTTTTGCTTTCACTTCTGACTTCTCTCCGAGGACGACCAGAGAGAGGAGACATGTTTTCTTTTGTTCTGCCTTATGCTTAATAAAGGCATGGGGGTGGTGCTGTGGGTTAAAACACAGAGCCTAGGACTTGCTGATCAGAAGGTCGGCGGTTCAAATCCCCGCAACGGGGTGAGCTTCCATTGCTCAGTCCCAGCTCCTGCCCACCTAGCAGTTCGAAAGCACGTCAAAGTGCAAGTAGATAAATAGGTACCGCTCCGGCAGGAAGGTAAACAGCCTTTCTGGGTGTTGCTCTGGTTTGCCAGAAGTGGCTGTCATGCTGGCCACATGACCCGGAAGCTGTATGCTGGCTCCCTTGGCCAATAAAGCGAGATGAGCGCTGCAACCCCAGAGTCGATCACGACAGGACCTAATGGTCAGGAGTCCCTTTACCTTTATGCTTAATAAAGTAGCTTTAGTGCTCACAACCTCAGTCTAGCTCTGACTGCGTTTATCTCTGCTGGTCTCTGAATATGTGCTAAGTGTCTCCAAGACATGAGTCATTATAAATTGTAGGGGAAGGTGATTTGGAACTCCCTAGAGCTGCACGCTGTACGCTGATGGGAGAAACAAGATAGAATTGTTCCTGTCGTATGTCTGGGGGTCGTCCTAGCCCCCGGCCGACTTGACAGATCCCATTTGCCTTCCCCTGTTGTTCTTTGCCAGCCATTAAGCACAAAAGAAGAGTCCTGTTGGATGAGGCCAAAGGCCCACCTAGTCCAACTATCTGTTCTTGCTGTGGCCAACCAGACACTCATGGGAAACCACAAACAAGACTTGAGCACAGCAGCCTTCTCCCTACCTGTGATTCCCAGCAACTGGGACACAGACAGCTCGGCTGCCTTATATACCAAATTGGACCACTGGCCCATCTAGTTCAGTACTGTCTACACTGGTTGGCAGCATCTCTCTAGTGTTCCAGATGGGAGTCTCTCTCAGCTCTGCCTGAAGATATTGCTGATTGATTCTAGGAACCTTCTGCATGTAAATAAGGTGTTCTACCACTGAGCTGCAGTGGTATTCAGAGGCAACCTTCCTCCGACCATGGAGGCAAAGCATGCAAAACACATATTATTTAAATGTGGATTTTGCACATTTGAAAACCCAGCACAAAACAGGGTGGAACGGACCTATGATTGTGCTTCTGAGATTCTGCAAGGGGACAGCATCAGTCTGCTCAGTCCATCCTGACTAGAATCACATCCCTACAGTCTCTTCTTGTGATGTGACATATCAGCGAAAGGAAAGGCAGGGCTTGGTGGAGGAGGAAGGGAGAAAGCTAAATTTATTGGAAAGCATTGGGCACTCATACGAGGAGCTTTATAAATAGACTTCACTGTACATAAATCCCCAGACTGTAATGGCAACAGATAAGCTGGCGCCATAATATCTATGGTGACGTTACAGTGACAGATAGTAGGGAGGTTGAAACCGACAAGGGCTTCAGTCACCATGGTGGCGAAGGTACCGAGAGAAACTTGGTGTGTGTGTGTGCTTAGTGTATCCTGCTATGTTGATGGAAAAAGTACAGAATTGTTTGAATCTCCCAGAGCTTATCCTCAGCCGAAATGGAAAGGCAGTGCAATGATCAGAACCTGCTTGTTTGCAGTTACTTCAAGGCAAACCAGGGGCATAAGAGAAAATTATAACCCTCTTTAGGGGGCACAAGCTTCCCTGGGTTTTTATTTGCTCTCAAATTGCATCAGTCAGCAGCTACAGGTTCCTTTAGCTTGAGGGTGAGGGACCTTTATTACCCAAGGGCCACATGCACTAAGGAGTAGGCTTCTGAGAGTCACATGCCATTGTGGGGTGGGGAAAGAGGCAAAGGTGGGCTGGACATTGAAGGTAATGATCTAGTTTATACAACACTCTCCACCCTCCATCCACCAAGCAAGAGGCATGGTCATAGAAGAAGAGTTTGGATTTGATATCCCGCTTTATCACTACCCAAAGGAGGCTCAAAGCGGCTAACATTCTCTTTTCCCTTCCTCCCCCACAATAAACACTCTGTGAGGTATGTGAGGCTGAGAGACTTCAGAGAAGCGTGACTAGCCCAAGGTCACCCAGCAGCTGCATGTGGAGGAGCAGGGAAGTGAACCTAGTTCACCAGATTACGAGTCTACCACTCTTAACCACTACACCACACTGGACACATTTCAGTCAAGCAAAAACACTTGGTTTTTGGGCATGATGAGGGGTGTGGCCTAAGGAGGGTGCTAAGGGCCACATAGAAAGTCTTGGAGGGCCACATTCAGCTTCCCCCTGGCCTGAGGTTTCTCACCCTGTTTTTCACAAAAGTGGATGAAATTTGCAGGCAACATTGTCCCTCCAAAGTTCAGGCAGATCAACCTTTACAGTTTTTCCCTCCTATGAGAATCGAATGCATGTTGCAGGCCTAGTCACTCTAGCTGAGAGGATAAATCATGTCAGAGTTCAAGAAACTAGGTGCCGTCATTCTTCCACAAGGATGGACTTTACTGTTTGGGGATGGGAAAACAGAAATTGTGTTACCTCACCCCTAGGTGAGGGGGTGGGGAAGAGATCAATTATAAATCATGAGTAGTTGAGAGACACGAGGTAGGTACCCCTGTATGAGAAGCCTGCCAAAACCCAGACAAATAGATCCAGGCGATCTCATACTAGGTGATTTCATCTTTGTCAGTGCTTTCCCCCCCCCCCTTTTCTAAAAAAGTGTTTTGAGGTACTCTCATTTTCCTCATCATATTGAACTACTGCCCCTCAATGAGGCCAAACCTAGATTCAGAAAATGTTTAGGAGTATGCGTCCCCCCCAAAAAAAGTACTGATCTTTGTTACAAGAAACTGGAAAAGTTACCGTTCAATTTTGCTGTCCACCTCTTCCTAGAAGTAGTCTCTGTGGAGAAGAAAAAGGAGTGCACTGTGATTTTTTAAAAAATTTGGTAAGGGGAAAAGAAATGACTGGGAAAGAAGCATATCACCCCAATAGTCTTAACTCTGCTGCTTATGTCCTGTTCTCACAAGCAAAAATTGGAGTGAGACTCATGTGAAGAACAACTGTTTACTTCAACATCCGTCCCATAAATCACTGTGATTGGAGTACACTAGGAAAATAGTTCACTGGACCTGTCCGTCAACATGAAAATTCCCCTTAACTCTTCACACCCTGCTCTGTCCTCTCCTTCTCCTTCTCTCTTGAGTTCCGGCCATTTCCTAAGTCTGTCAGTTTGGCTTTGGACTCCCCAATCCACCTGAAAACACCTTGTTAAGAGCAAAATCCAGACCCAGGTCATCCTATTCTGCCTTGCTTATTCAGGGCGATGGCCACCCCTATTATTTATATTCTTTCCTCCCCACTTTTAAGTCTGTTTTGAAGTAAGAAATGATTTGATCCCTGACAATGAAAAATGCAGGAAGCTTCAGGCCGTGCTAATGTTATCTCTTTGTAATTCTGTGGAAATCAAGCTGTGAATTCAATCTTTTATGGGGGGGGGGCAAGGGAAGACACAGGGACACTGTGAGACATTTAGAGGCCTTCAGGGGCTTGGAATGCAAAATTTATGCCATCCAGGTGACCATCTTGGCCGTATTTGAAACATGCACTCAGCAGGGTGATGCAAATGTTCTCTGCCAAAGGCCATCCTTCATTTCTCTTGGCTCCGTTCTATCGCCCAACAATTAATTGCTAGAGGTCCCAGCCATTATAAGCAAATCACATTTTTCGTTGTCTATATGCTATAAACCAGAGAAGAACTCAGAGCTGAGATCATGCTCTTACATCTATCTGCCCACCTCCTGCTTTAATCCAAACATTACTGACTGCCCTGTCCCCAGTTTTTCCATATCCTTTGTCTCTCTCCTGTGTTCTGTACGTGTCTTTGTGTACATGCCCCCTTGAGCCCAGTGTGGTGTGGGAGAGCCAGTGTGGTGTAGTGGTTAAGAGTGGTAGACTCGTAATCTGGGGAACTGGGTTTGCATCTCCGCTCCTCCACATGCAGCTGCTGGGTGACCTTGGGCTAGTCACACTTCTCTGAAGTCTCTCAGCCCCACTCACCTCACAGAGTGTTTGTTGTGGGGGAGGAAGGGAAAGGAGAATGTTAGCCGCTTTGAGACTCCTTTGGGTAGTGATAAAGCGGGATATCTAATCCAAACTCTCCTTCTTTTTCTTCTTCTTGTAAGTCATGTTACCTGTGTGAGATTGCGGAGCCCAAAAGTATTGCTTTTTCCAGGACCGTGCTCCCATGGTGCCCAAAAATGAACATTTGGGGGTGTCATGCAAGATATTGCCCCCCCAAACCCACTTTCTTCAGGGCACAGAATCACATGAGATCACATGCCCAAAATGGCCGCTGTGCTCTCTGGTGGAAAAACGGGATGTCCCAGTTTTTCCAGGACACTTGCAGGATATGTTGATGGTTATTCCACTCTGCAAAACATTGCTCTGCAAGGGGAACAGAGATCTCCTAACAATTCTTGGCACCTTTAACAAACTACAACTCGGGGGAGCCATGACTGCTTAAATTGGTATCGCAGCGTTTTGAAGGTACGCCGGGAATGCGGCCTTGCGGGAGGGGCACGAGAAATAGAGTGTCCTGAGCCACCCTCATATGCATTCCAGGTTGATGCCACAGCGTATTGTGTGTGAGAGGCTACAAAGGGCCTGAATTATTCATCCCACCCCATCTCCCCCTCCTCAGCATTGTACATTCCCTCAGCTCTCCTCAGAAAAACCACCCTGTACTTGTCAAACAAGAGCGCGGTTATCATTATGTTCCCCCCACAAAGCAAAGCCTCCCGTCTCTTCTCCCCTCCCCACCCCGACAATAGTTGCCTGGAAAGAGAGAAGAAACCAGCAGGGAAAACCTTCTCTTTCGCACAGAAGCCTTTAATCATGAATTTATGCAGGCACAAATTTCAGAGCTCTCTGTTTTCTCCACCACATCCCGCCGCCATCCCAGTCTCAACCCCCACCCCACCCCCTTGCCCAAGGTACTTTCAGGCTTGCGACTGCAAAAGTAGAAGGGGCAAGGCTGCAGTCCCAAGGCACTGGAAGGATGTTGCCACTGGCGTAGCAGAGAGCTAGCTTCCTTGTGGGTTTTTGTAGGCGAAGATGCAACTGCTTAAATAGAAGCCTGTGTGTGTGTGTGTGTGTGTGTGGTCTTTGTGATAGCCGACTCATTAAAAAGCAAAGGCAAAACGAGAATATGAGCATACAACAATGAGACAGCTGTTAATATTGTATTAGTAAGCAAAGCATGCCAGTGTAAACAAAGGCTTCAACAAAAATATAAATCAGGCATATATCTAGTGGATTTAATGGACGTTTGCCAATTTAACGCCATTGTTAGTGATAAGTTGAATGCGCTGTAGTGCATCAAGTGCTGCTCTCCGACTTGAGTTCAAATGCCCTTTCAGCCTCAAAGCTTCCCTGGGTGACCTTGAGCCAGTTGCTCTCAAATTCTAAGCTACGTTGTAAGAACCTGAGAAGAAGCTGCAGGATTAGGTCTATGGCCTAGCTGGTCCAGCATCCTGTTCTCACAGCAGCCAGCCAGAAGCCCGTGGGAAGCCCGAGAGGAGGACCTGAGGGTGACAGCAAGCTACCCACTCATTCTCCTCAGCAACAGGTGAGACGGTGGAGGCAGAACATCATCATCAAGCTAAGTAGCCACTGACATCAGGGAACCAGGATTGGCCGTGGCTCCCTGTCAAGTAAACAACTGGTGGAAAAGAAGAAGAGTTTGGATTTGATACCCCACTTTATCACTACCGAAAGGAGTCTTAAAGCGGCTAACAATCTCCTTTCCCTTCCTCTCCCACAACAAACACTCTGTGAGGTGAGTGGGGCTGAGAGACTTCAAAGAAGTGTGACTAGCCCAAGGTCACCCAGCAGCTGCATGTGGAGGAGCGGAGACGCGAACCCAGTTCACCAGATTACGAGTCTACCGCTCTTAACCACCACATTGGCTCCAGTTTGCTCGCCATATAAAGGCAGAATTGGTTCCCAATGACTACACTACACTCAATTGATGCTAGGGCAGGAAATCTCCTGCTTGGACATCGAGCATCGATGGCTTCTCAAAATTTTCTAACTTATTCGTTGGCATATATGTGATGGTGGGAAGCCATTTCCCTCAATTTCTCTGTGGGGAAGAGGAACTCTCAACAGTTCCTTGCAATTCAGCACTAGCACTAGCCAAAGGAGCACTTCTTCCTTTTCATACTTATCCACCCTCAGAAGACGCTTGCCAGATTCAGTGGAGGCACTATTATTGCTTCCTGGCAAGTGGGTCATTGTTGCTTGCTAGAAGGGCTTATCCACACTTACATTGCCTCCACTCTTTCCTGGCATGGTCTGCACTTTAAAACTCTGTGTCTGAGCACCATTTTTTCTCTGTCCTATTGAATGCAAAAGAGTGGTTTTTCATCATCATCATCATCATCATCATCATCATCACAATAATTTATTTATACCCCGCCCATCTGGCTAGGTTTCCCCAGCCACTCTGGGCGGCTCCAAACAGAATATTAAAAACATGATAAAACATCAAACGCTAAAAACTTCCCTAAACAGGGTTGCCTTCAGATGTCTTCTAAAAGTCAGATGATTATTTCTTTGACATCTGATGGGAGGGTGTTCCACAAGGTGGGCGCCACTACCGAGAAGGCCCTCTGCCTGGTTCCCTGTAGCTTCACTTCTCACAGTGAGGGAATCAGCAGAAGGCCCTCGGCGCTGGACCTCAGTGTCCGCTGAACAATAGGGGTGGAGACGCTCCTTCAGGGGAAAGCTCCAGGGGGAGAGCTCTCAGACGTGGTACTTTATAGCATGGACCTGTACCTGAGAAGAGCAGGGCAAAAGATAAGTGTGGCGAAGCCTGGAGACAGAGAGGTCAGCATGGTGCAAGTGCACCAGGAGTTTTGGGTTGGCTCTGCCAGTGTGTTTGCATCACACCTACCTCTCCACCACTTAATCCTTTCCCCTTCTGGTAAGCAAAAGTCACCTCTCTCTCTCTCTCTCTCTCTCTCTCCCTCCCTCCCTCCCTCCCTCTCCCTCTCATGTGTTCTTGCTGCAAGTGGCAGCAGAAACATGATTTCACATCTTCCATGATGTGCTGGACCTGGGGCGTTATGTAAGGTGTAGCTACCGCAAAAATAATAACAAAAATGTTTGTGAATATTCAGAGGACGGGGGAGGAATGTCCACAGTGGCCATTTTCTAGTCAGGAGAGGGTGGAGTGGATGGGAAAGGAAACTGCCGGAAATTTCCTCAGAAAACCGTATTCTGAGGAATTTTGGCTCAGCTCAAAATGCTACACACAGCCGACCCCTTGGATCGTGGCCAGTGTCCTGTTTTGGCTGAGCTTGGCTGGTGGTATTGAGAGACAAGCAGTTTCTTTCTGTCAGCTTGTTTTCACATCACATATAAAACTCATTTGAGGTAGTTTCCCCCCCCTCCCAAATTGGTGCGTCAACCTTTATACATACAGACCCTTTTACTGCTGTTGCATAAACATGTGGAGAATTCACATGGGATCAATTCCATGTGTCAGGGAAAGGTGCAATCAAAATCATGTCTCTTCGGAGGGGGTATGTTTTCAATTATCCAACTCAAGGCAATCGCCAGTCAACCACATCAATGCTCTTCACAGTGGGCTGATGTTTATTGCGCCCTTTTACGACACACAGACATGTTGGCTTTTTCTGTCTTAAACTAGAGAGTCACTTTCTTTGTGTTAACCAGGGACCCTTCTGCAAAACTATACACTTAAAGCAACATCATACCACTTTAAACAGTCATGCCTGCCCCCCCCCAGAAGCTTGGGAACTGTAGTTTGTTAGGACTGCTAAGAGTTGTTAGGAGACCCCTAGTCTCCTCAAAGAGCTATAGTTCCCAATTTAATGGGGAAGAGGATTGATTGTTAACCCCCCTGGAAATGGTAGCTCTGTGAGGGGGATAGGGGTCTCCTAACAACTCTTAGCAGTCCTAACAAACTACAGTTCTCAGTCTTCTTTGGGGGGGAAGCCATGGCATCGTAGTGCAGTTGAGGCCTGGATGAATTTATGCATCTTCAGTTATTGCAATTAAAGCTTTCTGTGGCCTGGACCCTGGATATCCAAAGGAGGAGTTTATTCCCAATTTACCACCTTTCGCATTATTCCGAATTCTTCAGGTGCCTCCACCATGTGTCTAATGTTGATCAGCACCAGGATTAGAGCTGAGTTAAATGCTTGCAGGTGGCAGCCTCATATAGCTTTGGCTACAAGGTGACATCTCAAAGCCAAATCTATGTGAGGGCAATGCTTTCTACTTTGACTCTGAATGGAGGAACATTTCCATCCCAGATCACAGTCCCACCATAAAGTGTATCACCAGAACATAAGGATATGTTTAAATCTTGGCCCGACTCCCATGAAATGCACCTCCATGTTTCAGCTCAGCCATAAGTATGATAGGGATTTTTTTAGCGGTAAGTTCCTTTCCTCCCAAAGGAGGATACATCAGATCTACAATGGAATAATTTTACTGCATTTAAAATACTGTGTAAAGTTCTGATTGCCTCATCTCATAAAGGACATTATGGAGCAGGAAAAGATTCAGAGAAGGAGCAACCAGAATGATCAAGGGGATGGAGCAATTTCCCCATGAGGAAAGGTCGCAGCATTTGAGACTTTAAAGCAGCCTTTCTCAACCTGTGGGTCCCCAGATGTTGTTGGACTACAACTCCCATCATCCCTGAGCTCTGGCCTTGCTAGCTAGGGGTGATGGGAGTTGCAGTTCAACAACATCTGGGGACCCACAGGTTGAGAAAGGCTGCTTTAGAGAAAATGGTGAGTAAAGTGACGTAGAATAATAGAGTTGTAGAGTTGGAAGTGACCCTGAGGGTCCTCTATTCCAACCCCCTGCAATGCAGGAATCTCAACACACGGTCCCCCATCCAGTTTGGAACCATAGCGGATCCTCCTTAGCTTTGCAAAGATGCTCACAGTTTTATTGCTGTACCACTAGGAGTTATAGTTCAGCTTCTTTATCTCATAGTGGCCCACCAGATTGCCTATGGGAATCCCAAAGTGCAAGAGCACATTCCCACTTGGGAATCCCAGCACCTGGCATTCAGAGTCATCCTGCTTCCAGCTGGGGCGTTAGAACATGGCCGTTGCGTCTAGCAGTCACTGACAGCCTCACCCTCCATGAATTTGTCTGGTCCCACTTTAAAGCTATCCAGGCTGATGATCACCACAACATCTGGAGATAGGAAATTCCATAGCGTATGTGATGGAAGTTTATGAAATTATGCACGGCATGGGGAAGGCAGAAAGGGGGAAGTTCTTCTCCCTAACATCCAACGATGCTGAATGTAGGAGGTTTCAGGATAACAGAAAATGCTTCTTCACGCAGGGCATAGCGGAACTATGGAACTTGCTTCTAGTGATGGCTGCCAACTTATATAAGATTTACAGGCTGCCCTATCACAAGAAAAGTTCTCAAGGTGGCTTGCAGGCTTGACAACAAATAAGTCCAACAAACAAAATTTGGTGTGTATGCGTTGCAATAAAACAGTCTGCAGCCTGTTGTTGTGGTCCACCAGTAGGGCTGTTTGACTTGCGAGGTGGGAGTGCACATTTGGAAATCAATGCAAATAAAAAAATAATAAAATGCATGCGATGCGCTTGGAAGCCAGCGAGCGCCTCCGACCCCACTGCTGCCCCACCCTCCATATAGCCGCAAAACCCTTATGAGATTGTTTGTCTGATTCTAATGCAGGTAATGTAACTCCGAGCTCAGTGATCCAAGAACAAATTTCCCAGCAGGCCGCACTTGACAAGCAGGTGTCACTCAATCATGCACATTTTCGCCTCCCCGAGAGGACAGATGGTCCCAGCCTACTTAGCAATTCCGTCCTCTCTTGGCAGCCCCCACCTCAACTCTCCTGTGCAGCGCCGTAATAAAGATGCTCCGAGATTCGTGTTAATCTGCAGTCTATGGGGTAAACTGTAAACAAAGTGTGCAGAGTTATTGTTTCTCGTTATGCGACGGCCTTCTTATCTTCCCCTTCGCCTATGGCATATAGATATCTTTAATAGCCTATGCAGCCGGACTCGGCTTCGGCGGAGATTACTTGCCATCATTTTAAAGCACCGACAAAATTACTTTGTCTGAAGAGGCTTGACCTAATCTGAACAGGGCTCTGTGAAGGCAGCGAGGCTTCCTTGTTTCTCCAGACTAGACACGCAACGTCTTAAAGGGAATCCTGTTGCTAGATTTTTAAGCAAAGGCATGCGTCGTGCTTGCTGATGCCCTCCCTTCGGAGATAGTATGGCAGTCACCCGTCTCACCTGTGTTCAAAAAAATGGGGCAGCAAGCATGGGCATCAGGGTCATTAGAAATGTGGAACGCCCTCCCACCAGATGTCAAAGTGAACAACAACTACCAGACTTTTAGAAGACATCTGAAGGCAGCCCTGTTTAGGGAAGCTTTTAATGTTTGATGTATTACAGTATTTTAATATTTTTTTGGAAGCCGCCCAGAGTGTGGCTGAGGAAGCCCAGCCAGATGGGCGGGGTATAAATAATAAATTATTATTATTATTATTATTATTATTATTATTATTATTATTATTATTATGTGTGAATCTGTAGAAGCGAGGGAGGCAAAGTGGGAGCAACTGGTCACTATTCTATCTTATACCGCTGTGATGGATTTTATGTTGCCTTCAGTTCTCTGCGAGTGAAGAGCAGGAAGCAGGCAGAAATTTGATGTCCTTTGGCTGTAAAAGTCAATCCCTACCTAATCCACACGTTCTGAAAACAAGATGCAAGCTGAAACGAAATCAAAGCAGTGGCCAGTCAGATGTCTCTGGGAAGCCCCACAAACAGGACCCAAGTGCAACAGCTCTTCTTCCACTGGTGATAAATGCAAGGGGGTGATAGGGAGTGTTCCCATAAGAAGGGAACAATGGCAAATCGTGTCCTCGTGTTGCAGTGAGACCCGGAGACTGACCTCCTGGTTGTGGGTGGGTCTGTTGGATAGCCACAACACCCGAGTGGTAGGTCCCTCGTTGCTGGGTGTAATCTGGCCAATGGGTTGCAGTCTAAACAGATCGAGGGACCTATATAAAACCCATGCATGTGTCCCAGAGCTTCCTCTTTCGGCTTGAGCATCAGAACACCCTCCCACCTCTCCCTAATTTTAGGGCATTTTGCGACTGACCTTGCTATGCCACTGTGTGTTGTCTGTTGTTGGGACAGGGGCATGGCAAGAATTTTCCCCACTTGGCTGATTAGCTGTGGCCATTTGGGTTTCGCCTGCCGCGTAGCAATTCGTCACAACTTGTAAGGTTGGGAGGGATGGGAGAACGGTCTTGCCATCCCTATGAGAAGGGTATTCCATTAAAGAATCCAGGGACTCAACTTGGTTTGGTCAACCCCCAAAATGGGGTTGTACCTGTGCCTGAGTCCAGGGGAGCATCTGGGGAGTGAACAGAGTCTGTTCCTGGGCTTTTTACCTGCCTCAGGTGTTCACCCTTGGCTAACCTATGATAGAGCTCTGGGTCAGTGCTACCTGCAAGAGTGTAGGGAGCTAGTCAAACCAGAGCCTATGCAACCACTCACTTTTCTGTAATCAATAAAGTTGTGGCCTAAATTCTGCCAAAAACCAAAACTCAAATTTGAGTCAAATGTGTCTTTATTTAAGGGGGAGGTCTCTGGGTCTGAACATGCAAATACTATGCATGTTTTGTTCCTACATTCATAATGGACATTATCAGTATGTATATTGGGCCCATGCCCTGCATATTGGGCTAGGTGACCCTTGGGATCCTTTTCAATTCTGGATCAAGGTAAGTGCATTTAACATTCAGTGTTATTCTTCAGTTCATTTTCTAGTATGTTTTGGAGCAGCTTGTCATACTGCACACTGAGGTCCAGCTCCGAGGGTATTCTGGCTGTTCCCTCACTGTGAGAAGTGAAGTTACAGGGAACCAGGCAGAGGGCCTTCTTGGTAGTGGTTCAGCAGTGGAACAGACTCCCATGAGAGGTTGTGGACTCTCCTTCCTTGGAGGTTTTTAAACAGAGGTTGGGTGGCCATCTGTTGTGGATGCTTATCTGAGATTCCTGCATTGCAGGGGATTGGACTAGATTCTAGGGATTTCATGTGCTTATATCCAGGGTTTGGTTTCCTCTGAATGAGGGACAGCAGAGACTGTGGTGTCTACGCACACACACACACACACACACACCCTGAGCCAATGATGGAGGGGCTCACAGAGTTAAAACCCCAGGTGGATCTAGCTTCTCCCATAGCCACAGCCTTGGATTCCAGCAGAAATCAGGCATGTCTCTGTCTCTCAGCTGCCCAGCCTGCTGGTTGCTTCTAGCTTCTAGCTCACACAGAGAGCTCTGGCTTTTGTCTTTCTAATTGGGCACCACCCATTTTTTTCTGGCACAGAGCCACTTTCTTTGTTACTTTAATGACCCATACATAGCCCATTACCCATACTTTGTTGTTTAGTCGTTCAGTCGTGTCCGACTCTTCGTGACCCCATGGACCAGAGCACGCCAGGCACTCCTGTCTTCCACTGCCACCCGCAGTTTGGTCAGACTCATGTTTGTAGCTTCGAGAACACTGTCCAACCATCTCGTCCTCTGTCCCCTTCTCCTTGTGCCCTCCATCTTTCCCAACATCAGGGTCTTTTCCAGGGAGTCTTCTCTTCTCATGAGGTGGCCAAAGTATTGTAGTCTCAGCTTCACAATCTGTCCTTCCAGTGAGCACTCAGGGCTGATTTCCTTAAGAAAGGATGCGTTTGATCTTCTTGCAGTCCATGGGACTCTCAAGAGTCTCCTCCAGCACCATAATTCAAAAGTGTCAATTCTTTGGCGATCAGCCTTCTTTATGGTTACCCATACTTAGGCCTGGCTATTCCAGCAATGGAATCCTTGTTGCTTCCAGGAATTAGAAGGAACTCAGGCATACAGCCTCCCCTCCACCTAACACATAACAATATTTTATTTATTTTGGTTGCATGGGTTTTGGCATTCGAACCTCTTTTTTGTTCTGACCTCTTTTTCTGTTACTTGGAAAAGCATCCCTGGCTTCACCGTAATCTTGCTTTCCAAGCTGACGATGGGGTGGGGGAGGCAGGGGATGGGATCCCAGGGGTTTTGAGAGGCTGGTTTAAATGCAAGGAACCATCTTGCTAAGCTGTTAGCAGGTCATAGGCAGTGGGAGGTCATAGCCCATAATGGTAGGGAATTGTGCAAATATCGAGTGCATGGTAGCTGGATAAGTAACCAGATAAATAGACATTCAGGCGACATCCACTTCACATTCATTTTATGTATTTTGTTTCAGGGCATCCGGCAAGAACCACTCCTGGAGTGTATACTATGGGGAAAATACCCTACATCTAAGGCATCAGGTCTTCATTAGCAAAGAAGAGAGAAGCAGACTGACAAGTTGCCCTTGTTATACCGAGCAGCCTGTAATCCTTTCTTCAGCTCTGCACCTTTCTCAGGAGTGCAGAGAAGAATGGTTTTCAGGCTGCCCATATACCAATATGGGTTTGTTTGTTTGTTTAAAGAAAGGACCAATGACAACCACTGTTTCCATTTTGACCAGGAGTGCATATAAAGGGACTCCTGTAAAAATTGAAGGATTTTGATTTGCAATGAAATGAAGCCTTTGCATCTTGTGTTATCGAGAACCTTTGAGCAGAACTTTTTGCGCTGGACAACTGCCAGCATCCATGATGGCAAAATAAATTAGGGGTGAGCGAAGCAGCCCATTTCTGCTCTGTGTCACTTTCCACATGTCTTCATGTCCTTTCTGCACCGATCTGCAGATAAGATCTGCGTTGATAATCTGTATTTAAGTACGGGGACAGCCATTGTGTGTGTCCTCCTTCCCAGGAGACCTGGGTGCAAAACACCTGAAAGGGCCTCATTTGAAAGTCTGATATATCCTTCTAGGAGGCAACAACAAGGCATAGGAGAAGCAGGACCAGTCCTACTGTTAGACAGGGGGAGGCAGCTGATGTTGGATATTGTGAAAGGGCAGTCAATTGTTAGTTTAACATACACAATTGTTGTATTAGTATCACCAGGGAGTTGGCAGCTGCTTGTGGGATATTTTGCCTGGCTGGGAGACTTTCTGGAAACCTCAGGTAATCCTGCCTTGAGTTCCATGATGGGAGAAGCTCTTCTCATGTTGCAACTGGAAAGCGCTGTATGCTTTGTTGCACTCCAAAGAAGTGGATCAGGCCCCAGATCAGATTGGAAGGGGGAGCTGTGCACAGCCCTATTCCTAATACACCACCTTCAGTTCAAAAACAAGATAGGTTCATAGAATCATAGAATCATAGAGTTGGAAGAGACCACAAGGGCTATCGAGTCCAACCCCCTGCCAAGCAGGAAACACCATCAGAGCACTCCTGACATATGGTTGTCAAGCCTCTGCTTAAAGACCTCCAAAGAAGGAGACTCCACCACACTCCTTGGCAGCAAATTCCACTGTCGAACAGCTCTTACTGTCAGGAAGTTCTTCCTAATGTTTAGGTGGAATCTTCTTTCTTGTAGTTTGGATCCATTGCTCCGTGTCCGCTTCTCTGGAGCAGCAGAAAACAACCTTTCTCCCTCCTCTATGTGACATCCTTTTATATATTTGAACATGGCTATCATATCCCCCCTTAACCTCCTCTTCTCCAGGCTAAACATGCCCAGCTCCCTTAGCCGTTCCTCATAAGGCATCGTTTCCAGGCCTTTGACCATTTTGGTTGCCCTCCTCTGGACACGTTCCAGTTTGTCAGTGTCCTTCTTGAACTGTGGTGCCCAGAACTGGACACAGTACTCCAGGTGAGGCCTGACCAGAGCAGAATACAGTGGCACTATTACTTCCCTTAAGGTTAATTTGGAACACGAGATCTAGGGTGAAATTCAGATGAGAATTGGAGAGATATTATTATTATTATTATTATTATTATTATTATTATTATTATTATTATTATTAATTTTTATTTATATCCCACCCTCCCCAGCCGAAGCTGGGCTCAGGGTGGCTAACAACAATAAAATAATACAACATTCTAAAATCATTTCATTATAAAATTAATTCAAATCAAATTGATGTTAACCATTGGGCTAGAGTTCTGGAAAGATTGCCAAAGGAGGGAGTCAGGCTGTGCCCTGGCCAAAGGCCTGGTGGAACAGCTCTGTCTTGCAGGCCCTGCGGAAAGATGTCAAGTCCCGCAGGGCCCTAGTCTCTTGTGACAGAGCGTTCCACCAGATCGGAGCCACAACCGAAAAAGCCCTGGTTCTGGTTGAGGCCAGCCTAACCTCTCTGTGGCCTGGGACCTCCAAGATGTTTTTGTTTGAAGACCATATTCATTTGAAATATTTCTTATTTCAATGTTCTGTGATGCATCAGAAAACAGGAAAACAAGAGGAAACAGAACACAACAGATCATAAGAAGCTGCAGCAGAACAATGAAGAAAGTCTAGGGTGAGGATGTAGCTGGAGCGAGTCTCCCTGTAGTCTCATGTCTCATGCACAGAAGGAGTCTTGCCTCTCAGTAGTACAGCCTGAAATAACACAGCTTGGAATAAGAGTTACAGTTTGAAGCACTGGATTTTCCATCTATCTGCGATCCTCCTGGGCTAGGCAAAGCTACAGCCACTCAGAGGATTTGCTTAATCCACAGCACGTTGCACTGGCTGTGTTCAGTCACATCATCAACATTTCGATTTTGAATTAAAAACCTGGTTTCAGCTGAGGCTCAGCGAGAGGTGACACAGTGCTAGGAAAAAGAGGGTGAGAGACTGAATTACAATTTCAAATCACCGGCCACCCAGGGCAGGAGCAAAGGTTGCCTTGCTGAGCCCCCTTGGAGCTTCGTCCCTTGCTTCTAGACAGCAGTACCAGAGAGTGCAAAGAGTCAGGGGGGGGGGGCGGGAAATGCCACATGAAAACGCCATTATAATGATGTCAGATTCCACTCTGAAGGGGGAAAGAGTGAGACAGGCAGCAAAAGGCTGTCATGCGTCAATCACATTAACAGAAGGAAGCATACGCGTTTCCGCTAATATAACATGAAGATCTGATCTTAGAGCGCTAATGATGGACCTAGGCAAGCTAGGAAACCTCCGAAACTCTCCCCTATTTCTGTTAAAGATGCCGAATTGAAACTGGCTTGCAAGGGGCAGTTTAAAATAACAATGCAATTAATAGAAAGTGGTGTTTGGACATCTTTCTTGGGACAATGATCTGGAGAATGGTGACTAGCAAGATGTCTAGTCTTTTTCCTTTCGTCCCAGAATGATGGTGGACTATGGTTATGTCCACAAGGTTTGCACATCCTTTTTCTGGAGACCTACATTGTAAAATTCAGAGAAGCGAAAATTTCAAAGGATATGGCTGTGTTCGGTGCTCGTATTGTTTCAGAAAGCGAAAATTCGGCATGTTCTCCTTTAAATGCGAAGTGGATCAAATTTCTCTTCCCATCCGTACCATACCATAACAAATACTTCTCGCCCCTCGTAAGTGGAATACTTGTTGGCAGCCATGTACAATAATGGTGCATTGATCTCTTTTTCTCTTCCAGCCGGCGCTAAAGTCTGAAACACCGAGCAAACTAAAAAGACCTCATTAACTCCACCTATCAACAACGCTATTATAATGAATAAGAAAGTGGGAGGCATGGGGGGGGGGTCAACCTTTCTTTTTCTCCTTTTTAAAGCTCCAGCATCATCTCTCAAAACAGGTCCCCTCTCTCATTATCTCAACCCTGCCTAGGAGAAAATCAATAAACAATTTGCATTTTTTATCAATATTTAATGTCAGGCTGTAGGATCCCTTTGAAAAGCTCAGGTCCTCGTGAGCCTCTCAACTCCCCATACATATACATTTCTATATAAATATATATATTTTAAACATGACAGAGACTAAACGCCCAGCATGTGCTCAGGTGCTGGGGTCAGTTCTAGTTACAAAAAACACAACCCGAAAACGTTAGGGATTGCTCCATCCCATCCCCATGTCCCCAAATCAACTGCAGCTGCCTGTCCGAGGGCAGGAGCAGTAGCAATCGGGGGGAGCGTGGTGTTGAATTTTAATGATTTGCAGAAGACAAATGAGGTTGCACTGCCACGCAATTAGCGGGCAGTCGAAAGATGTGTTGGGTCTTAAATGAGGGACATGATCTCCTCTTGACTCGCAGTGTGCAGAGAGCCCTCCCTGTGAAGACCATAATGAGGAAGGTAGATGAGATCCCTGGAAGGCTGACAGAACAATTACACAGTGGGGAAATGGCTGTTGATGCCAAACACAACTCTCTCCCCTCCCCACCACCAGCCGCATATTAATGCCCAACCTGAATTCCGCTTCGTCGTTTGCAGAAACACGCAAACAGACTCCTCCATTGGCTAGGCGGGATTCCGAGAGTGAACATGCTGAGGACTCGATGTTTGATTTCCTGCGACTTGTGAATTGGGAGAATAGTGTCTGCACGGTTGCAATTTCACAATGAGTGTCTCAGGCAGCGTGTTCACAGGGCTTCATTCATGCCCATGCTTGGTTGCCCAGGCTAAGTCCTGCTGCCTCCTTCAAACCTGGAGATCATATCATAACATTCTCAATGTCAAATCTTTTTTAATAGCTGTCTAAGCTTAGGGTCAGGGACACGGGTGGCGCTGTGGGTTAAGCCACAGAGCCTAGGACTCGCCGATCCGAAGGTCGGCGGTTCGAATCCCCGCGACGGGGTGAGCTCCCGTTGCTCAGTTTCTGCTCCTGCAAACCTAGCAGTTCGAAAGCACATCAAAGTGCAAGTAGATAAATAGGTACCGCTCTGGCCGGAAGGTAAACGGCGTTTCCGTGCGCTGCTGTGGTTTGCCAGAAGCATCTTAGTCATGCTGGCCACATGACCCGGAAGCTGTACGCCGGCTCCCTCGGCCTATAAAGCGAGATGAGCGCCGCAACCCCAGAGTCAGTCACGACTGAACCTAATGGTCAGGGTCCCTTAAGCTTAGGGTCATAGCTCAGTGGTAGATCAACCATTCAATCATTGCCACCTTCAGGTAGGGCTGGCAAACCCTGCAAAGCTGCTGCCAGCCAGTGTTAACAGCACTAAACTAGATGAATCAATGGCACCGTGCTCTATTCCTAAGCTGGTGGTTATACATATTGCAGCAGTGAATTCCTTAAGTTAGTCACATGTAGTGTGAAGTTAACTTGTACTGCACGCCGTGCGAATTACAGAAGTTGGCAATGTATCACACCTCTTGGTTTAGGGGGAAAGTCTTGGCACAGCGGCCCATTTACTCTTATTTAGAGTGACAAATAGGTGCTGCAAAATGTAAAATTAATGCGTCAGGTTAATTTCATGCACCCCTTGCCTCAGACCGATTAGTGCAAATTAAATTTCATGCTCATCAGCCGGAGTCATCACAAATGTTCTGCAGTAACCTGCGGATTTGTGATGATCACAGTAGCAAAGCGTCGGGGGCTGTTTGCCCAAACGGTGAATGGCAAGGAAAGATTTTGACCACCGTAATGAGAGAGCTGAGCAGTTATTCAATAAATAATGAGTGTTTTCTGCAAATGGAGAACATTAAACTGCTCCACTCACCACAGTAACGGGATGATGGTCATTACATGGACGAATGGTCTGATCTTGTTATAACAACAGCCCTAGAATATTTTTTTTTATTTTTTGCCTTCCCTTGGTAAAATGTTGTATACATTGGCATCAGATTCTCAGGTGGTTTAAATCAGAACCAGGGCATGAAAGTGGGTTTTGCTCATTCTTTTGTGCATGGTGGGTGGGAGAAAAACAACTTTATTCCTTTTGAGACAGCTCAGGGGCGGAGAACTGGATTCTTCTGTCTCCCACCTAGGCCAGCCTTGACAGGAATCATAGAATTGTGGAGTTAGAAGGGATGCTAAGGACAACCCCTTGCAATGCAGGAATCTTAGCTAAAGCATCCATGACAGATGGCCATCCAACCTCTGCTTAAGAACCTCTAAGGAAGGAGAGTCCACCACCTTCTGAGGGAGACTGTTCCACTATCAAACAGCTCTTACTGTCAGAAATGTTTAGTCAGAATCTCCTTTCTTGTAACTTGAAGTCATTGGTTTGAGTCCGACCCTCCAGAGCAGGAGAAAGCAAGCTTGTTTGCTCTTCCACGTGAGATATTTGAAGATGGCTACCTTATCTCCTCTCAGTCTCCTCTTTTCCAGGCTAAACATACCCAGCTTCCTCATCCATTCCTCATAAGGCTTTTGAGAGCAGGAGCATCAACCTATGACTCACCCATCAAAGTTCCGTTAGAGCATGATGCTGAAAACGCCAAGGTTGCAGGTTTGATCCCCACACGGAACAGCTGCATATTCCTGCATCACAGGGGGTTGGACCAGATGATCCTCAGTGTCCCTTCCAGCTCTATAATTCTATGAAATGGAATCGCTGTAGCCACCGATTAATGAACAGGCAGTTTCAATGACCTCCTTTGAAGGCATACCCTCAGTGCCAGTTCAGACCAGCCAGTATGGCTCTACTTCCACATAACATCTACAGGTTTCAGTTTTAGCAACTAGCAGGATGTCCAGGTAGGATGCGCATGAAAGAAGGACCAGCGTATTGTTAGGATGTCAGGGAGTGCAAAGCAGCCCTGTCCGTCAAGGCTAGGCTTGCTAGTCTCAGACGTCATCAATGGGTTTTGCACTTAATGGAGCATTGTCTTCCAGGGAGGCCTAGCCCAAGACCCTTTGACACCAAAGGGTCAACGAACAAACAAACAAGGCAAACAAAAAAAATGGTGCCCCCCCAGGGAAGAATGGGTGAGCAAAGTTCTACATCAGGAGCAAAGGGGGGGGGGGGGGGGAATAAAGATCTACTCCAGGTAGGAGGGTGGGAGAAGACCACTAGCATCTCCTATTCACCAAGAGGCTGTTGTAGAGGTGACATTAGAGGCGGGGATGGCAGATCTAGCCTCCAAGGAGCATGCCACAGCTGTTGCTGCCACCATGGCTGTGGCAGCAGGTGGTGCATTCCTTGGAGGCTGAACTGCTGCCCTTGTGGGTCTTGCTGCCTGAGGCACGCACCTCACCATGCCTCATGGGCGGGCTGGCCCTTCTTCTAGGTCCTGATATGAGTGAATGGGATCTATTCACCTAGATGGGGAAAAGTAAAGGAGTCCAGTGACTTTATTAGGATAGTTGGCTAAGTTTGCCTGCTACCCTTTAATAACAAAAACAAAAATAATTTTAATATTTATACGCCACCCATCTGACTGGGTTGCCCCAGTCACTCTGGGTGGCTTCCAGCAAAATATTTAAAAATGCAATAAAAAAATAAATAAAAAATGCAATAAAACAACAAGCATTAAAAGCTTCCCTATACAGGGCTGCCTTCAGATTTCTTCAGAAAGTCATAAGAAGAAGAAGAGTTTGGATTTGATATCCTGCCTTTCACTCCCTTTAAGGAGTCTCAAAGCGGCTAACATTCTCCTTTCCCTTCTGCCCCCACAACAAACACTCTGTGAGGTGAGTGGGGCTGAGAGACTGTGACTGGCCCAAGGTCACCCAGCAGCTGCATGTGGAGGAGCGGAGACGCGAACCAGGTTACCCAGATTACGTGACTACCGCTCTTAACCACTACACCACACTGGCTCTCATAGAGTTGTTTATCTGTTTGAAATCTGATGGTAAGCCGCTGCCAGTCATTCTAAGCAACGCTGAGATGGATGGACTAAAGGTCCAACTATGTTTAAGGCAGTTTCCTAAATCAGGGATAACTAACCTGTTTTTTTTGGTCTGGAAGATACATCAACCCATTGCAAAAAACCTTCCACAGGCTGCATGTCACTCCACATCCTTGCACACCCAATCGTATACTCTTGCACATGCCTGCATGCAAACATACACACACGTGTCACACATAGATGAGCACATAGCCTCCCACACCTCCCTAGATGGTTTGTGCAGATCAGCTGATAAAGGGGGCATTTTCCTACCCAATACAGCACTGGGCATGAAAATCACACCCTCTGTGCTCTCTGATGCATTTTTGCATATGTCCTCCAGACCTGGGGGGCATGGCTATAATCTTCCTCACCAAATGAAGTCTGCAGTGAGGCTCATTCTTCATCCATTTCATATAAACTGTGCGTGACATTAGTGCTTTTGGGCTTGCGATCTAACATTCACGTGCATCATAATAATAATGATAATTTATTACTTATACCCCGCCCATCTAGCCGGGCCACTCCAGCCACTCTGGGCAGCTCCCAACAGAATACTAAAAACACGATAAAACATCAAGCATTAATAATAATAATAATAATAATAATAATAATAATAATAATAATAAATAATAATAATAATAATAATAATAATAATAATAATAATAATAATAATTTTTAATTTATACCCCGCCCATCTGGCTGAGTTTCCCCAGCCACCCTGGGTGGCTTCCAATCGAGTGTTAAAAACAATACAGCATTAAATATTAAAAGCTTCCCTAAACAGGGCTGCCTTCAGATGTCTTCTAAAAGTCAGATAGTTGTTTATTTCCTTGACATCTGACGAGAGGGTGTTCCACAGGGTGGGAGCCATCACCGAGAAGGCCGTCTGCCTGGTTCCCTGTAACTTGGCTTCTCGCAGTGAGGAAACCGCCAGGAGGCCCTCGGAGCTGGACCTCAGTGTCCTGGCAGAACGATGGGGGTGGAGACGCTCCTCCATGTATACTGGGCCGAGGCCGTTTAGGGCTTTAAAGGTCAGCACCAACACTTTGAATTGTGCTCAGAAACATACTGGGAGCCAATGTAGGGCTTTCAGGACTGGTGTTATATTGCCTCGGTGGCATGCATTCCTGAATACCTCATTCCTGAATGTGCCCTGGTAGCTGAAAAGCATGTGTTTGAATTGATTATAACTCTTCTGCTTTGCTAGTAGGGAATCACAGTGGGATGACTCTAACTGAATTGCTGCGTGTATGAAACGACTCCCATGAGCACAACAGGATTTCCTCTCCTCCCCCCTGGCACCCTCCAAATCGGCTCTAGGGATTCATCCAACCCTGTAGATTAGATGGGGAGTGAGGGGGCTGGGAAAGTCCCATTGCCTTTGTGGCAGTTGCTCCATGCAAGTAGTGTTATAAAGTGGAATATGTGAATGGGTTGACCTGGGACTTCCAGAATAGGAACAACTTGTTTAGAGGGAGCACACACAAGACCTCAACTGGGATCTCCTTCTGGGTTCCATTCGGACATGGACTGCTAAAGAAACATCTACTTCATTGCGTTTGTATTTTATAATAAATTCTATCCTTTCTTTCAGGAAGCAAGCAGGCTTTAACAGTAATGGCATGCAGTTAGCAGATTAAAGACTCCTGTTTTCCCCAGCGTACTCGTGTGACCAGATTCATCCAATCTCTAATGAAAATTATAATTTCACAGCTATTGTGTTTAACAAAGCTTAGGAGACATCAGTTGTCTTATTAACATTTACATTTCATTTTTCTAATGGCTAATATTATCTCTGAGAAATTAAGTAAAGATTATTAGTATTTGAAATGAGAAAAAGAACTTTTTTTTTGTCTTGTTCAACTTTAATGAATTCTGGTAGCGGTAGAAAGAGATTCATATTCTTAATGCAGCAACATGCCTCATCTTTCATGTTTGCAACATGAAGAAAGCTTTGCTTAATGTGCTATTATAATTATGTTTATTGTGGGAAATTGGGCGGTGGTGGAAGACAGAGCCTCAAATGATATTTTTATGATATGAACTAAAGAAACAATATCAAATGGTGAAGAACAACTGAGTTAGTTTTATACTTCTTCTAGGAAGGTTGGAACTAGATGTTCCAATCCAAGTGATCAAGGTGGCTGCCAGCCAGCCAGTCAATTATGCCATTTCCAAGGATACACCATTACCCCTCTGTTTTCTGTTTCCCTTTTCTAAAAGACACTCAGTTTTCTGTGACCCCTGAGTACGCTTGGTCTTCTTTGGACTCTTTTTTGGAGTTTGTGGGTTGCATCAGAGATTATTGGTTCTCGTTTGCAAAGCTTTATACAGCTTGGAACCAGGACACCTAAAATATGGTATTACTTCTTATATACACAATCAATCACTTCAGTCTGCAAATGCTATGAAAATGTCTTAACTGTTTTAGTTTTTTTGCTTTGTTTTTCTTTTTAAATTGTACATCTGCTTGCCACCCTGGGCTTCTTTGGGTGGGATCTAAACACAATAAGTAAATAAAATAAAATAAGGCTTGCCATATTCAGAACCCTTGTATATATACTTTTCCGTCGCCACACAAAAGAACTTTTCCTTTGTTGACACTGAAGTTAATCCTAGAGCTTTCAGAGATGTGTGCTCACTTGACAGAAGATGGATGGGCTCAGATTTAAGGACCCCCCCCCCCATTTCTCTGAGAGTCGTTTCTGTATCTGATCCAGTTGAGAAAATCCTTTAAAAGATACATGAACACCCTCTCATCTGTAAGAAATAAATATGAAGGAAGGGGAGAAAAACTTCATAATCCTCGATTAGTATTTCTGAGTAAAGACCTTTGGGCAAATCTACATATAAATGGAACCATTCTCTGCATATGTTCTGCTTGGGCAGAACAAGTGAGCTTCCTCTTTAAAAATAATGGGGGCAGGTAGAGGTGTATCATGAAGAATGATGGACGGCGGGTGAGTTAAACATCAGAAAAGAGATGGGGCATTGAGAGAGCTTAGGATGTTTGTTTTCCTGATGATTTGTCATTTTGTGTCATACAGGCAAGGGACATATGACCTCACAGCCTGCTTTTGCAATGTGTGGCTTCATCTTGAGAGGTGACATGATGACTCCAATGAACAGTTTGTACCTGGGGCAGAAGGTGAGCATTTGCCTGGTTCACCCTCATATGGAATTAGAGAACTAATATGAACATGACTTGCGTCGCCTGATGAAATGGGCGGAACTTTGTGATAAACCTGACCCTCTGCGATGTGCAGAACCTGTTTTGTCAATGGGTGTGTGTCAAATGGACTGGTCATGTTGTGCGGATGCCTGATGATCATCTTCCAAAGCAACTACTCTATTCCAAACTTAAAAATGGAAAGTGTAACGCTGGTGGTCAACAAAAGAGGTTTAAAGACTGTCTCGAGGCAAATCTTTAAAAATGTAGTATAAACACCGACAACTGGGAAACACTGGCCTGTGAAAGTGCCAGTTGGAGAACAGCCTTTACTAAAGGTGTCGTGGACTTTGAAGACACTCGAAATCAGAATGCAAGAGAGAAATGTGCTAAGAGGACGGCATGCTTGGCAAATCCACACCGTGATCAACTCCCACCCGGAAACCAATGCCCCCACTGTGGAAGGACATGTGGTTCCAGAATTGGCTTCCACAGTCACTTATGGACTCATTGTTAAAACCGTGTTTATGGAAGACGGTTCTTACTTACTCAGCTGCGAGGGATCGCCAAAGAAGAAGAAGAAGACAGTACCTGCTCTGACTCCATCATTATGAACAAGGACTGTGAGAAAATAACCATGGAAATTTAACTCTGATGAGAGAGCTGGTCTACTGTAGTGGCTAAGAAACTGAGCTATGTACCAGCAGTTCCCCTGGTTCAATCTTGTTTCTGCCACAGCCTTAAATGCAGAAGGCCCAATCCCTGGAATGGGAGTACAGAGAAATACAGACTCAATGCTGGATCAACACCCACAAGGCGCAAAATAGACTCAGACTCAATGCTGGATCAACACCCACAAGGGGGAAAATAGATAATATAATCTCAAAATTAAATGTGGCTCATTTCCTTCCTGCAGGCTGCAGTGCCTAATAATAATAATAATAATAATAATAATAATTTATTTATACCCCACCCATCTGGCTGAGTTTCCCCAGCCACTCTGGGAAAAAACACTCCTAGTTTTGTGCAGGTTCTAAGGAAAACGGAATGAAATTGTAGACCTAAATTGTCTAGGGCCTTCTGGTGGTTCCCTCACTGTGAGAAGTGAAGCTACAAGGAACCAGGCAGAGGGCCTTCTCAGTAGTAGCTCCGCCCTGTGGAACGCCCTCCCATCAGATGTCAAGGAAATAAACAGCTATCTGACTTTTAGAAGACACCTGAAGGCAGCCCTGTTTAGGGAAGTTCTTAATGTTTGATGTCTTATCACTTTATTTGTTGTTGTTGTTGTTGTTGTTGTTGTTGTTGTTGTTGTTGTTGTTGTTGTTATTCTGTTGGGAGCCGCCCAGAGTGGTTGGGGAAACCCAGCCAGATGGGTGGGGTATAAATAATATGTTGTTGTTGTTGTTGTTGTTGTTGTTGTTGTTGTTGTTGTTGTTGTTGCTGCTGTTATTATTGTTATTGTTATTATTAAATTCCCCCCGAGGAGTATAGGGAAGAAGGGACGAGATCATCTTGGTAATGCCCCATTCTTCTAATTCTCCATTCACTTTTGTCCTAGTCCTGGAAGAGAGGCAACAGATTGCCAGCCCTGGCTTTTTCGCCTTTTCTCTTGATAAATTTGGCCTGAGCCTAAAATTGAAAAGAAACCCTGTTTTTTATTATTGGAGACAAATCTAGCAAGCAGGAAGCATATGTTGGGCTTTGGACCCCATGCTGAGGAGTGGGAGCTCGAGGCTCTCTCACACCAATCAGTTCACTTCAAACAATAGCCTCCCGCCCCCATTCACATGGGACAGGGAGGCTGCGCCATTAAAGTTCAGCCAGGGGAGGTCTCTAATGCCACAAGCAGCAGATTGTGACAAAATGTCACCGGGAACCGACAAATCATCATCATCATTCAAATGGGGCGGTGGGATAGGTGGAGGAGCCTGGAGGGAAGGAGAAATAATCAATAGGCAAGATATCAATTTGCATTTCGCTCAATGCGAAAAGAAAGAACGAAAATATATCGACAAGGCAGGGGAAAAAGGGGGAGCCTGCCACGGGGCTGTCTTATAAAGGTTTACTGTGAAATCTTTAATGCTACTTTGCAAATGTGATCTCGCTGATAATTGCACAGCTTGGGAAACTTGGTGTTTATTTATTTTGCTCTCTCCAAAGGGCAGCATGCGGAGCATTGATCGGCATTAGAAATGATAATGAGGTTATTTTGTGCCTCGGTGGAATGCCTTAACTGTTTGTGTGCTCCTCATAAATCAGAACTAAAGCACCAGGAAGGCGAGGTGCGCTGATTTGTTTCTTTCTTTTTTTGAACGGCCTATTCTTTTGTGATTAGAAATTAGGACCCATTCGGTCCACCCGTGGAGTTTCATGTTGGTTAGGCAACAATGCAATCCCAGAATCTCAACAGTGGAGTTCCAGCTGGGGGCATTGTGAGCCCTGGACCTTTTGAGCCAGCCTCCAGATTTCCTGCCCTCTTGCCTCACTTTGATTGTGTTACTTGGTTTATAGGCGGGGGGCTGGAGACACCCCAAAGCACAGCACTAGTGAGACGCCACCCACCCGCCATCTGAAACTTGCTCAGAGGCACCCAGGCATATATACCTTTGCATATTGGTTGGTTTTAAGTAGTTGTTTTCCCAGTAGTGATATATGGAAGTGATAGCTGGACCAGAAAGAAGGCTGATCGCCGAAGAATTGATGCTTTTGAATTCTGTATACACTATACCACACTAGCAAGAAGATTAAATCTATTCATTCTGAAGGAAATCAGCCCTGAGTGCTCACTGGAAGAACAGATCGTAAAGCTGAGGCTCCAATACTTTGGCCATCTCATGAGAAGAGAAGACTCCCTGGAAAAGACCCTCATGTTGGGAAAGATGGAGGGCACAAGGAGAAGGGGACAGCAGAGGACGAGATGGTTGGACAGTGTTCTCGAAGCTACCAGCATGAGTTTGACCAAACTGTGGGAGGCAGTGGAAGACAGGAGTGCCTGGTGTGCTCTGGTCCATGGGTCACAAAGAGTCAGACACAACTAAACGACTAAACAACAACAAGTCATTTTGATTAGCTTTGGGCAAGATAAAGTGACTAACAAAATAATCATAATCATAAGTGGGGTTTTTTATCAGCTGGAGCTCACCAGAGCTCAGCTCTGGCACCTCTCAAGTGGGCACCATTGCCATTCTAAAAGAACAAGGGAGAGATTCATGGTGAGCTCTGGCACCTCTTTTTCTAGAAAAATAGCATTGAGAACAATAATAATAATATGCAAATTTCATGCAAGTTTGCATCATGGGTCTGTTCCTCTCGAATCCTTCAAGTGCACAATATGCTAGGGCATGACTCATTCATGCTAAGCAATTGAGTGGGAATTCTTGCTTAAGAATAAGAGAAGTGCCTTGCTGTATTCTGAGTTGTATCCTGCAAAGGTGTTGTGTGAGTGGAAGGCTTTCCACTTGCAGAGCAGAAATGACTCTGTCTGTCCCCTCCCCCCCGCCAGTGCATCCTGCATACACACTATGCAGTGTGTTCTTCCAATCAGTCAGACCAGATCTTGTCGACATGCAGAGGGCCGGGAGGCCAGCTGGGAAGCCCCAGCTGGGCCGTTTCCTTCCAGCCGTCCCGCTGCGAAGACAATCGGCCTCTGCTCTCACGTAAATCATCGACCCGGGCTTTAAAGGCAGGGCACACTATCAGCAGAGTGAACTGCGCACACAGAATAGGCGTGAGGCTTGTGGAAGCATACTACAACTACAGATTTATTAATCATAAATCACGACAAAGAAACATGTCGTCTCTCTCTTTCGTCTTCTCAGAGAGAACGGGAAAAGCAAAAGCTATACACACCGGATGTTCCCAGCAAGCTGTGCTGGAATGTAAACAGACATGTGACATGCAACAGTTCCACACGTCTGCTCTTTAAGGTGGAATGGAAATCTCAACAGATCTGTGGGTAATGCCCAGAGGGAGGAAAGGGAGAGGAAGCTCCTTTGTGTAAACAGAAGTCATTCCACCTGCGCAGTCAGGTAGACATTCACACTACACATTTAAAGGATGTGACAGTTGAGGGCTGTGGAATGCTTTGCACAAAGCATTCTGCAAGATGGCATTTTGAAAGGCATTTAGCGCAGCCCCAAAATCAGATGATCATTGGGTCTTGATAAGCCTTTGTGGGGTTTTGGCAAGGTGATCGCTGAGTCTTGAGATGTGGTATCTTGTGGAGGGCTTGGAAAGGGACCAAACAATCAGTTGGCAAATGTATTGCAAAGGGCTTTGCAGGCACTGTCAACAGTGGTCACTGACAATGCCTGCAAACCCCCTTTTGTCTGAACCAGGATTTAATGTTGTCAGGTGTTGGAAAGGTGGGCATGGTTGGTTGAAATGGCCTCGCAGGTGTGGTGTAGTGGTTAAGAGTGGTGGACTCGTAATCTGGTGAACCGGGTTCGCGTCTCCGCTCCTCCACATGCAGCTGCTGGGTGACCTTGGGCTAGTAACACTGCTTTGAAGTCTCTCAGCCCCACTCACCTCACAGAGTGTTTGTTGTGGGGGAGGAAGGGAAAGGAGAATGTTAGCCCCTTTGAGACTCCTTTCGGTAGTGATAAAGCGGGATATCAAATCCAAACGCTTGCAGGTGAAATAGCAGGACGTGGTGGCTCTAATGCATAGCTGTCAACGTTTTCCTTTTTAAAAAGAAATTCCCTTATTCCGAATAGGATTCCTTGCAAGAAAAGGGAAAAGTTGACAGCTATGCTAATGACAGCTGCAGGATGGGGGTTCTCTACCTCTACTCTAGTGCTTTCTCCAGGGCCGTCTTAAGCATATCCGGTGCTGTGGTGCAAAGATCCCTCCGCCCCCCCCCTTTTCCCAGAGTTGCCGACTTGTCGACCTTTTCCCAACCATCTGCGTGGACCGCTCTCCTCCCGCGGAGGCTTGGGAGGCAAGCTGCATGCCCGCCAGCCATATAGTTGATGGGGCACAGCAGGCGGGTGTGCAGGGAAAGGGGAGGCCGCCGGCAAAGCCGTGCAGCTCCCCCACTCACTGGGGTGCCCCTGAGAGGCCAGAGCCCTGGCGCAACGCACCAGTAAGCCCAATAGGAAAGACAGCCTTGGCTTTCTCCTTCCATGGAAATGCAGGCTGCAATCCTAGTCCCTGGATTGCCTTCCACTGGACTCAGTAAGGCTTACTCCTTAGCATGTATGGGATTGCACTGTAAACCCAATAGCAGTTCCCCTGGATCTTCTTCTTGGAGGGGACATAACAGTAGGTAAGGAGCATAGTGGTTAGCTAAACTTCACAGGTAAGTTGGCAAAGTAATACAGGTGCAAACCATCTTGTGGTTGGTCTGCACAGGGAACTTGTGATATAAAAAGAGTAATTTTGTTTTTTCGATTTCTACTGAAGCTTTCTACTCTACCATTTTTAAAAATATTATAATAGACTGAGATAATCAGAAATTATTAATTTTTCCTTCTGTCCCTTAAGGGCACCCACCTCCACACATTTGCAAAAGCTAAAAATGCTAAATATTAGATACCTTTTTAAAACAACGTGGCAGTGAAAAATGAAACGGTTGTTTTATCAATACCCGTTAAGCACGGCAGGTACTTTTTGATACCTAAAAGTTACTACCCTCTCCGAATGCATGCAACTAATAATATCATTATTCCATTTCTCTTTTTAAATTCAGGGAAATGAAAACCAAGCAAGCATCTGGGCCAATTTAATGTAATTTCAAGTTGCAACAATTTCTCCTTTCATCCCAGCACATATTTATCAAAAAGCTAGCACTGTAAGCAGGCAGAATAATTGCTGTAAAGCTAGGAAATGCACAGACTGCAATATATTCTGGATATAATATTTTTTTTATCCTCCAGAGAACTCTGGGTGGCATTCAGAAGGTTATTCCTATACTTTCCTTTCCCCCCAAAAATCAATTAATTGAATAGGAATGAGGCAGAAGCCATGTTCAGTGGTTATACGTATAAGTAAATACAACACATGAGAGAGGAGAGTGCTTAACAGTGTGCTAGATTTGTGTCCTTCTACGACCATCCCCATTGCCCTTCATGAGTTGGAGCAAGGGATCACCAACCTTTGGGGGCCAGTGAACACATTTGGAATTTTGAGAAAGTGCTGTTGGTGCCAATCATAAAATGGCTGCCCTGTGGTGCATGGCACAACACAAAATGGCTGCCATTTTTAAAACAAAAGAAAAAGATACAGGGTTACAAAATGATGCAGAAGGTCCCTCCACCAATGGGGGGAAAGGGCCTGAATGAATCACCACCATGCTCCATTCCACTGTCTTACCATCAGATTATAGTCAGAGGTTGGATCTAGACATAGGGGGGGCGGGATGCTATAGCAAAGTCAAAAATTAGAGAATTACAACAAAAAACCCCTATGGAAAACCGCGTTTTTAAATTTCCTGCTCTCTGGTGCCATCTGGTGTTGCATGTTTGCAACACATTCAAATAACTGTTTTTTTACTAATGTAGCTGATTCCAGAATCTCATTTTTTGTAATTTGAACCTGATGGTTTGGGTCCTATCTTCCGGAGCAGCAGAAAGCAAGCTTGCTCCAAATTCCATGTGAGAATCCTTCAGATATATGAAGATGACTATCACGTCACCTCCCAGTCTTCTCTTCTCTAGTCTAAATATACCCAACTCCTTCAACCGTTCCTCATGACTAGGGTTGCCATATTTCACAGGGTTGCCATGTTGAGCTTTTTTAAAAGGAAAACCTGAAATTTGCTGAGCTTTTTCTTACAAACCCACAATTTTTCAATTGGCTTACCTATGACCCAGGACAAAGCGCCACATTTTGGAAATCCCCCCCATATGTCACTTCCTCCTTTGAAATCCCAGCAATGTCCAGGAAAATCCAGACGTGTGGTAGCTCTGCTTATAACACTTGGTTTCCAGACCCTTGATCATCTCGGTCACCCTCCTCTGCACACCTTCCAGCTGTCCAATATCCTTCTTCAACTGTGGTGCCCCAAACTGGGCAAAATAATCCAGGTGAGGTCTGACTAAGGTGCTATTTGTTTCCTTGATCTGGATGCTATCCATCTGTTGATTTCTGTGGCTAAAAGTGCAATGCTCAGAAAGAAACAATGGGGGTTATATCAGAGCTGTAAATATGTCTGCAAGTATGTCCACTTTTGTAACCTTGGAGAATGGTTCTGCTTCAAAATCCTTAGCCATCTATTGAGACATAGCAGTTCCAAATGCTGGATCAAGGGGTGCCCCCCCCCATTATCAGCTCCTTTGCACTTTTAAACAGGCCATTAATTATATCTCCTTGCATCCTATTATACCTCCACTGAATTTCAGGGTATTCTGACCCCCCTCTGCTTATTTATTTTCCTTAATGGGGACCTTGTCAAAAGTCTTTTGAAAACTCAAGTAAGCTACACCCATCAGCTCCTTTTAACCAGCTGTTTAATGAACTCATTTAGGAAACCTTCGGAGAGGATGTCAACTGGGTTGGGCAGAGAATGGTGGTTCTTTCCTTCGCCAGAGCTGTCTTAGCGTGATCCTGTTGGCTCTTAATTATTCCACTGCAGTGTGGCTCTTTCCTTAATTGCCCCCCCCCCAGAAGACTGGCCTTTCCTGATATTTTAGATGATAAGAAGAGTCTTTGTGCATCAACCCAGGAGTTTCTTTTACCTCCAGTGGCCACCAGATGCTTTTGGGAAGCCTACAGTCCAAGCTTAGTTAACTTATATGCAGAATTCATCATGTGAAAAGCTGGGCTGGATGAATCCCTAGCCAGAATTAAGATTGCTGGAAGAAACATCAACAACCTCAGATATGCAGATGATACAACCTTGATGGCAGAAAGTGAGGAGGAATTAAAGAACCCTTTATTGAGGGTGAAAGAGGAGAGCGCAAAATATGGTCTGAAGCTCAACATCAGAAAAACTAAGATCAGGGCCACTGGTCCCATCACCTCCTGGCAAAAAGAAGGGGAAGAAATGGAGGCAGTGAGAGATTTTACTTTCTTGGGTTCCATGATCACTGCAGATGGTGACAGCAGTCACAAAATTAAAAGACGCCTGCTTCTTGCGAGAAAAGCAATGACAAATCTAGACAGCATCCTAAAAAGCAGAGACGTCACCTTGCTAACAAAGATCTGTATAGTTCAAGCTATGGTTTTCCCAGTAGTGATGTATGGAAGTTAGAGCTGGACCTTAAAGAAGGCTGATCGCTGAAAAATTGATGCTTTTGAATTATGGTGCTGGAGGAGACTCTTGAGAGTCCCATGGACTGCAAGAAGAAGAAGAAGAAGAAGAAGAAGAAGAAGAAGAAGAAGAAGAAGAAGAAGAGTTTGGATTTGATATCCCGTCTTTCACTCCCTTTTAAGGAGTCTCAAAGCGGCTAACATTCTCCTTTCCCTTCCTCCCCCACAACAAACACTCTGTGAGGTGAGTGTGGCTGAGAGACTTCAAAGAAGTGTGACTGGTCCAAGGTCACCCATTGAAGACACGAACCCGGTTCACCAGATTACGAGACTACCGCTCTTAAACACTATACCACACTAGCAAGAAGATTAAATCTATTCATTCTGAAGGAAATCAGCCCTGAGTGCTCACTGGAAGAACAGATCGTAAAGCTGAGGCTCCAATACTTTGGCCACCTCATGAGAAGAGAAGACTCCCTGGAAAAGACCCTGATGTTGGGAAAGATGGACGGCACAAGGAGAAGGGGACGACAGAGGACGAGATGGTTGGACAGTGTTCTCGAAGCTACCAGCATGAGTTTGACGAAACTGCAGGAGGCAGTGGAAGACAGGAGTGCCTGGCGTGCTCTGGTCCATGGGTCACGAAGTGTCAGACATGACTAAACGACTAACAACAACAACAACACAGTCCAAGCAGAAATGGAACGGCTTGACCCTGTACCCTTTGTCCTCTAGAAACCGGTCACCCCCTCCAATATTTCTCCAATGAAAATAGGGATGTCCTATTCCATAATAATTATTTTTACTATTTATACCACGCCCACCTGACTGGGAGATTCTAGGATAGATTCCAAAACTGGGATGGCTTCTGTAAATCTGGGACTATCCCTGGAAAAAAAGGGACACTTGGAGGATCTGACTTGTTTCCACTGTCTCTGAAAAATGAAGGTTCTGTTTAGCTCTTTTAGAAAGCTATCTAGCCTGACTGCTCAATGTTGGATCTGCAATGCAAGGTGCAGCAACACCATCCTTGGTAGGTGGCTGCTAGCATCTGCCTAAATAACTCCAGTGAAGGAGAACCAACAGCTATTGGCAAGTCCTTTTCAGAATGAATAGGGGCGTCATAGCAGTACCCAGTCTCTGCCTTCAGTTTGAGAAGTCCAGCAGCCTCGGCCCGTATACGTGAAGGAGCGTCTCCACCCCCATCATTCATGCCTGACACTGAGGTCCTGTGCCAAGGGCCTTCTGGCAGTTCCCTCCCTGCAAGAAGTGAGGTTACAGGGAACCAGGCAGAGGGGCTTCTCAGAAGTGGCGCCCACCCTGTGGAATGCCCTCCTATCAGATGTCAAGGAAATAAACAACTACAGTGCTACCTCGGTTTAAGAACAGTCCTGTTCAGATGTCACTCCTATCAGATGTCAAGGAAATAAACAACTACAGTGCTACCGCGGTTTAAGAACAGTCCTGTTTAAGAACTATTTGGTCTATGAACTCTGCAAATCCAGAAATAGTGTCCCAGTAAGCGAAGTTTACCTCAGTCTAAGAACAGAATCCAAATGGTGGAAGGGCACCGGCAGTGGGAGGCCTCATGAGGGAAAGTGTGCCTCGGTTTAAGAACGGTTTCGGTTTAAGAACGGACTTCCGGAACGGATTAAGTTCGTAAACAGAGGTACCACTGTATCAGACTTTTAGAAGACATCTGAAGGCAGCCCTGTACAGGGAGGTTTTTAATGTTTGAGGTTTTTTGTGTTTTAATATTTTGTTGGAAGATTAATAATAATAATAATAATAATAATAATAATAATAATAATAATAATTTCTCCTGCACCTTTTGTAGTGATATGGGACAGGGAATTTCAGCAAGTGTAACTTGTATCTGCCTACCCTGTTGCAGTTGCAAGACTTTGGCAATCCAAATAACATTCTGCAGCAAAGTAGACATTCCCACCTTTTCACCAGCCCCTAATGTTATGGCGAGTGGTGTTTTCCATTCAGATCATGGTGTTGGAGAAATAGACAAATACCCCCTCTGCTCTTGCCACTCCCATTCCTACTTGTCACCTACTGCAATGGTGTCTCTGTGTGGATATAAAGACACTGCTGTTTCTTTTGCTTTCCTGAAAGCCTAGGGAAGATATGAAGCTCACCTGGGCAATGAGTTTTGGAATAAGGTATTATCAGCATCCAAATTACTACACCCCCAGGAAACTATCCTAGTGCCATGAGCTTAAGCATATTTACTCAGAAGTCAGTTCCACTATTTTTGGCAAGTTTTACTTGTAGGAAAGTGTGCGTAGGTTTGCAGCCTGAGGTATGTAAAATGAGCCTTTATTCAGTGAATGAACTGCAACCATAATCACTTCTTTTGAATATCATTTGTATTTATGCACCATTCCCCCGCCTCTTCCAGTGAGCCCTCAGAGTGCTTTGCAGAAATAGCAAATAACAAAGTCACATTAAAATCCATTTCAAAACAAGGGAAATTGTCGGGGAAGGTATATTAAAGGAAATCAACAGTGAAATTCTCTGAAAAACGCATGCGACGAATAGACGAAACTATTCAAGCACTATTCAGAGTTGTGCACATTTATTTATATATTCCATTAACGTACCATTCTTTCCTCCCTCCCCCCCCCCCATTTTCCCTCTCTATGCACTTGGGAGCGTGGGGATCCAATCATAATTAGGTAAAGAAAGTAAAGAGCCCACCCACCCCCAACCCCTGCGTCCAGGTTCCCACCCTGCAATATTCGCAATTGCTGGGTCTCTCTTACACACCCAAACACACTCTCTGTGCATTAAAGGGGGGCTTAGAAGGGGCATGTGGGCAAGGCTCTCCCACTCTCATGCACCACCCCTCAAAGTCTGCGTGTTCAACTATGTCAGAAGCAGTTCTACACAGTGGCATAGCGTGGGTTGTCAGCACCCGGGGCAAGGCAAGTAATTTGTGCCCCCCCCCCCCGCTGCACTGTCCCTCCCCCAGATAGTCCCTCGCTCTCTCTCCGCACCGCACTGCACGCCTGGCACCCTCTCCTCCACAGTGGGCGGCGACCCGGCGGCTCGGATCCGCACAGGCAGCACTGCAGTGAGAGTGAGTGAGCCGGTAGGGGCAGAGAGCTGCGAGTGCGCCCCCCCCCCCAGATGTTGCGCCCGGTGCAGCCGGCCCCCCTGCACCCCCACGCTATGCCACTGGTTCTACATGCATGCCCAAATAGACTGAGCCAAGTTCCCTCCTTCCACAGAGGATTCATGTACATTTTTATGCACAAAGAACATATTTTGATGTGCTTTCATCATGAGGACATCTCAAAGAACAGTGATATACGATGTCAGAGGGAGGCAGGGCTTGCCTGCAGGTCATCATGGCACCCTGGACATTTTATATCAATGCATGGATGGAGATTTTATCTTTATCTACATCTACATCTACATCTACATCATCTACATCAACATCTACATCTACATCTACCACCCTATACCCTGCAGGTCTCAGGGCTGTTCACAAAAAAGATCACAATATATAAAATCAAAATAAAAACAATAACCCAATAATACCCCACCCCCCAAAGAGCCACATTTTAAAAGGGTATAGGATGTAGATCAGGTCAACCAAAGGCCTGGCTAAAAAGGAACGTTTTTGGCTGATACCTAATGCTGCATAATGAAGGCGCCAGGCGAACTTCCCGGGGGACAGTATTCCACAGACAAGGAGCCACTGCAGAGAAGGCCCTGTTCTCACATTGCCACCCTCTGGACCTCTCTTGGAAGAGGCACACAAAGAAAGGCCTCAGTGGATGATCTCAGGGTCCGGGTAGGTTTAAATGGAAAAAGGCAGTCCTTTAGAGGACACTCCCTCTCATAGAGATCATGCTTACCATGGTAGTTCAACACAGTTTCAGCAAAGGAGAAATATAGTTTTCGTTGCTCTAAAGATTGAACGTCTGCACACAGCATTTACCTGGCTTCATTTCATTGTGATGCCACATCACATGACCTGGCCATGTGCTTCTATCAGCCAATCTATGTCTATTTATTTTTTTAATGGCAGTGCCATTATTTTGGATTAAAAGTTCAGTGGTTGGGGGAAACCCAGCCAGATCGGCAGGGTATAAACAATATATTATTATTATTATTATTATTATTATTATTATTATTATTATTATTATTTATTAATTTCAGCTATTCCCCTCTCCTCATTTTCGGGGTGGCTGCTTAATCATTCTTCACTTTCATCCAGTTAGTTGATCTATCTGATTTGGATAAATGCTTACGAGGACTTCAATCTCAGATGTTTACAGAACATCTAAACCAAAAGAAGCCAAGAAGCCCCGGATGCGAACAGTTCCGAACTTTTGCCTTGAAAATTCAGCTCAAATATAATTAGCGCTAGACGCATTAAACACATCAAAGAATGAGTGGTGTTTGTCATACATGGTTAAACCGATCAGTCGTAGATGCTATAACTAATTTTAAACCATGGAAACAGGCAGGCTGTTGACAATCTATAGTAATTGATTCATCATTTATTAAAATGTCCATTAATCACAGAGAAGCTTCGTGCACAGTGAGGTCGGCTGAAGCTATTACAACGTCTCCTTTCAAGCACTCTGAATAAACACGAGCAAGGGCAAAGAAATCATCTCAGTAAAAAAAGAACGAAAGAATTGCCACTTTGTACAAGATATGGATCTAGAGCTCTAAAACAAACAGAGAAGGTAAGTAGCCAGGCCTCTGGATGTTTCCTCTGTGAGCTGCTGTCTCATGGCATGGGTTCATTGTTATTCATAAGAGTCACAGCATTGTCAATTTGAATGGTTGCCCAGTTGAACCCTTTACAATAAACAGTCCCACAATCCTCAATAGATTAACACGCACCATACAAACACATAATGGAGAGAGTCACCAAGCCTATGAAAGAATGTCACAAACAAGATGAGATCCATGAAATTTCACCGAAAGGATTATTTTTACTTGAGCTTAAGCTCTTAAGTGTGTTGTAAGTCAATTGGAGACCTGGAACAAGTGTCTAATAAGTTCAAATTATTATTATTATTATTATTATTATTATTATTATTATTATTATTCCAAAAAAATATCAGTGTTAGCCTCAGACTTTATATGATGACTGTGTGTCATTCTAAGCTACCTCTCAACCCCCTGCCTTCTTTGTGATGTACCTTTCCAGCTGCATATTTTGCCATTTCCTTACCCCACGGCTATTATTCCCCCCTCCCCCCGCAACTGCTTCAATGCTACTGGAAGCCTTTTCCACCTCTTTTAGGAATTTGCAAGCTGATCATGTACAATATGCCTTTGAAAGGGAAAGAGAGAGGGTGTGTGTGTGTGGGGGGGGGGAGACAAAGACAAAGACAGAATGTGATAGAATTTTATTTAATGCATTGGCATGAAGTGTAAATACATATTGCATACAGATATTAAACTTCCCTGGCTCTGATAGGAAATAATTACCCTGGGGAAACTCAGTGTAAAGTAAGTCCTGTATAACCATTCAAATATGCATGATGCCATTCGTCTGACCTCTACTTAATACTAAAGGTCAGCTCCCAAAGAGAAAAGTGAATGTTTACTTAGTTCCTGTATTTTTGAGCTGGAAACAGAAGGATCTCGTGTTTAAAAAGGAGCAATCCAGCCAGCACTTGGGGTCTGCTGCCTCCTCTCATTTCACCGGACTGAGCACAAGCATCGGGTGATGTAATCACACCTACACTTGTTTGCACGAAGTAGAGAAAGTCAGCAACACCTGCCCACAAGAGGGAGGAACCAGCAGGCTTTGAGAATCCTCAAAGTTTGCAGAAGTTAAAAACAACAACAATTATACATTTAAAGCAACAGCATGCCATTTTAAATAGTCATGGCTTTCCCGAAAGCCGCTGTGGGTTAAAGCCTCAGTGCCTAGGACTTGCCGATCGCATGGTCGGCGGTTCGAATCCCCGCGGCGGGGTGCGCTCCCGTTGCTCAGTCCCAGAGCCTGCCAACCTAGCAGTTCGAAAGCACCCTGGGGTGCAAGTAGATAAATAGGGACCGCTTACTAGCGGGAAGGTAAACGGCGTTCCGTGTGCTGCGCTGGCTCGCCAGATGCAGCTTGTCACGCTGGCCACGTGACCCGGAAGTGTCTGCGGACAGCGCTGGCTCCCAGCCTATAGAGTGAGATGAGCACACAACCCTAGAGTCTGGCAAGACTGGCCCGAACGGGCAGGGGTACCTTCCCGAAAGTATCACTGGGGGCTGTAGCTTGTTCTTTGTGCTAAGAATAGATAGAATGAGGCCCCTATTCCCACCCCAGAGCTGCAATTTCCAGAATGTTTTAATAGTCAGTGCCTCTTCCCCTGGAACTCTAGCACAGAAAGTCCTTGACAGCTTGGGACCAGCTCCTGACTTCTTTGGTGATCACTCATAGCTGAGTAAGATTGTCTTCCATAAACACATTTTTAACAATGAGTCCATAGGTGACTGTGGAGGCCAATTCTGGATCCACATGTCCTTCCACAGTGGGGACATTGGTTTCCAGGTGGGAATTGATCACGGTGCGGATTTGCCAAATGTGCCTTCCTCTTAGCGCGTTTCTCCCTTTTGTCTTGAGTTCGTGCTTCTTAGAAGCCCATGACACCTTTGGTAAAAGCTGTTCTCCAACTGGAGCACTCACAGGCAAGTGTTTTCTAATTGGTGTTTAAACTACATTTTTAAAGATTTGCCTTGAAGAAGAAGAGGAGGAGTTTGGACTTGATATCCCGCCTTTCACTCCCCTTAAGGAGTCTCAAAGCGGCTAACAATCTCCTTTCCCTTCCTCCCTCACAACAAACACTCTGTGAGGTGAGTGGGGCTGAGAGACTTCAGAGAAGTGTGACTAGCCCAAGGTCACCCAGCAGCCGCATGTGGAGGAGCAGGGAATCGAACCTGGTTCACCAGATTACAAGTCCACTGCTCTTAACCACTACACCACAGTGGCTCCCACTGAGACAGTCTTTAACCCTCTTTTGTTGACCACCAGCATTAAGCTTTCCATTTTTAAGTTTGGAATAGAGTAGTTGCTTTGGAAGACGATAATCAGGCATCCGCACAACATGATCAGTCCAACAAAGTTGATGTTGAAGAATCATTGCTTTGACACTAGTGATCTTTGCTTCTTCCAGTACATGGGCATTAGTTTGCCTGTCTTCCCAAGTGATGTGTAAATTTTTTTGGAGACACTGTTGATGGAATCTTTCGAGGAGTTGGAGATGGCATTTATAAGTGGTCCACGTTTCACAAGCATACTGTAAGGTTGGTAGTTGTCTCTTATGCACCTACTCGATTGCTTCAACCTGTGGGACTCATACTTGTGACCCTTAACAACTGTTCCACACTTCCTAGAAAACAATGCTTCAGTGTTGCAGCACCTTGACTCATATGCCCTGCCTATGAATATTAGGCAGGTATCTTCACTGCCTTGTATTTGGACTGCTGCGAAAAACATCTTCTTGGATATGAAGTTTTATTGCACCCATCCATTCTGAAAACGGCTGGATTTATTTTTATCTTAACAATTATACGAAGACAGGAGTGCCTGGCATGCTCTGGTCCATGGGGTCACGAAGAGTCGGACACGACTGAACGACTAAACAACAACAACAACAATTATACGGCACTTTTCCAAGTGCAGTTTTATTGGTATTTGCTTATTGGTGTTTTCTACTGTTTTATATAAACTGCTTAAGGTGGTGGTTTGGTTCATTGTTAGATTAAAAAAATAGAAATCTGTTTTCAAAGTCAATGCCAGCTTTGGACAGTCACACTGGGTTACAACTTATTTTAGGTAAAGGCGGAGCTCAGTCAGTACAGCATGAGGGCCAGGCTGGGCAAAAGTTTTTGCTGGGCAAAAGTTTGAGCCCCAGGTTGTGCAAAAGATTTCTGCATCAGAAGGGGTTGACCCTCGTGGTCCCTTCCAATGCTACAATTCTATGAATCTATTCAGGGCTTGATACCAACCTCTATGCTGGAATGGAGGAAAACACACTGAAATACATGCAGAACAGAAAATGCCCTACTCAGACTTGATACCAATATGGTGTCAGCACATGGTTACCATTATTATTACTTTGAATTGGGCCCAGAAACTAACTGGTAGTCAGTGCAGTCGGACCAGGATCGGTGTGATATGCTCAGACCGTCTTGCTCCAGTGAGCAACCTGGCCGCTGAATTCTGGTTTCAGATAACATATCAATATGTTTCCATACTATGCACTCTGGGAATGGCTGCATAGGTATAAAGACCTTAAAGGGAAACATCAGGGACTCTAGCAACATAAAAAACCCCCATAATAATATTACATATGCCTGTTGGATCAGGCCAATGACCCATCTAGTCCAGCATCCTAGTCTCACAGTGTCTAACCTCTGAGAAACCCTCAAGGAGAACATGAGCGCAAGACCATGCTTCCATGAATTTATCCAGCCCTCTTTTGAAGCCATCCAAGTTGCTAGCCATTATTGCTTTCTGGTGGAACAAGTTCCAGAGCTTAACCAGAGACCACTTCTGCTTCCATCAAGGAGGTGGCTCAGATGTGGTGGCCACTTTTGTAAAATGAGAGGAAATACCTCAACCAATTATTTTTTTTATATAAAAATTGCCCAGGCTCATCAGTGCCTATAGGGGCACATTTTACGAATCGATATGGCTAATCTGGCCCAACAACCCCCCACACCCTTCACAGAAACAAATCTCACTGCAGTCAACCGAAGGCAACCAACCATGCCCTGGGCTCCCCGCAATCTCTCTCACTGCCAATGGAAACTAATAAATAAATAAATAGAAAGAGAACCTATCCAAGGGACGATGACACAAAACCCTCACAAATACACGAAGTAAAAGAATGAAAGTTTACCACTTCCTTCCCTTTCCACTATCTCCCCAGTCTTACGCAATGTCTCACACTGAATGTAACTGAAAAGGCTCTAAGACCTGAAAACTGAGACAACGCACATACTTTTGTAACCCAAGAAAATCTTTAATGAAAATTATTTTTTTTTAAAAAATGATGTCTACAATTGAAATGAGGTGTCTCAAAATACTGAGGGAAACTGCAGCAGGTGAGCTGTGTGCCTGTAATCTGCTGTCCAAACTACTGAGGCCCCACCAGCTCACCTGACTTATGGTTCTTTACCTTTTGACTAGACTTGGGTCAAACATACCCTTCAAATTGAGGACTCCTCCAAGTAGAGGGTGTCTTCTGAGACCTCTTCAAAAAGAGGGCTGTCTTCTGCCAAGAAGGATGCTTGGCCACCCTGGGGGAGGGGAGCCAAACTGGAGAGGAGGAAACTTGCTTGGGCAGCTGTGGAAAGGCCAGGACCTTCAATCTCCACAACTGCCTCAGAGGGGCAAGACCTACTGAGAAGAGTTGCTGTGCCCATTAGGCCTGGCTCCCCTGAGTCTTATTCTTTGAGCTAATGTCACTTACTCGGTGTGCTTTATTGCTGGCTGGCTCCTGACACCAACCAAAACAAACCTCTCACGCACTTACCCCCATCCCCTCACAACCCCTTCAACCCTCACATCCCCATAAAGCTCATTTAACCCCCAACTCTTGCCTACTTTCCCACAGTTCACCCAAAACTCTTTCCTCCCTCAACAATTTGCCCCAGTCCCAAGATCCCCCCCATCACTGTCTCTGTCACTCACAGAGTATGAAGAAGAGAGAACCTTTCTCCCCTTGGTCCCACAACAGCTGATAGAAGTGGGCATTTGGAAGTTCATGCATCCTCCTGGTCGGAGGAAATTAAGTGTGGAAAGAGTTCAGCTCATGGTGGTGCCAGCAACAATGTAAGTGCACGAAGGCTTGCCCAGGCTGCCTGCTTGCTCAGATCCCATGCTTGCCCCCGGTAGTGTGTGCCTGCAAGCAAGCAAGCAAGCAGGCAGGCAGGCAGGCAGGAAGTGGCACCAGTGGTGACAGTGGGAACATGGGAAGGCCACCTGCCTGCCCATTCACTTGCTCATTCTGCTGGCCTGCTCAGCTATGCTACAGGCCTGCCTGCTGCTGTCACACTGCAGCACGACAACCTTTTCCCTTGCAAAAATATTATATAGCAAGAAATGTGTCATTTTCTGCTATGGAAGGAGAATGCGTAGCCTTTCAGAGCGAGGGAAAGGGGAGCTGAAATGTCGAAACGCAAATGTACTTGTAAATGTGTTTGTCAATCATCCCCTTTTGGGCACAATTCCACACTTTTGGCAGATCCGGCACCAAGGAGACAGTGTGTAGTAATTGCACAGGTGCCGGAGGTCAGGATTAAGGTGCGTTTGTGGCAGGCAAGTTTGCTTTGTTCCAATCGATGTCGTTCGCGACTGAAGCCAGCGCCATTAATCACCCCTTTTCACAGAAATAAAATTCATGCACCAATTTACACTGGCTAACAGTAAGAAAGGCTGCAATCATTCCCGAAGGGTGGCTATTTTGTAGTAACAGTGATACCCAAAGCTCGGCTTTTTCGTAAGTATGTTTTTAAACCGCAATGTTTTGCTAACCAAATGCTTTACACCAGACATAACATCTGCTAGGTCCATTATATATTCATGTTTAAAATGGGATTAGTCACAAGGCCTGTACAAATGAGAGGGGGGAAAGAAAACAAAAGGAAAGAGGAACATTAAAATATTCATTCCCCCTTTATTTTTCAATAGCAATAACAATACCCGTAATTTGTCAAAAGTGCTGAAAGATGAGTTTGTAAGAATTAAGGCAAGGACAAACATTTCAAAGATCAGGGCATAGGGGATACTGAGGTGGGAGCAAAACCCTAACCAATCCAGGTTTATATTCCCAAGTGGAGGGATGCTCCCCACAATTTGCACAGTTATCTTTTAGCTTGCAACTTCTACATTTGGCAAAGTATCAGTTTGCTTTACCTTTTGTGCCAAGTTGGCAGTGGTGAAAAGGACTGAGGCTTGTGTTATTAGCAGAGAAAACTGCTACTCTGCATGTGCACTCATTTTGGAATGAATGAAAACTGGGACTGAATGGGGCCTATTTGGTTCGATTTTCATTTGTTCCAAAAGGGATGCAGCAGAGAACATTTGTACCCCATTGTCAATCAGTCATGCCTTTTGAAGGTGAGCAGGTTGTGAGAGCGGAGCTGTCCTTACAGCAGAGCTTTCCAAACTTGTCATGTTGGTGACACACCTTTTAGACATGCATCATTTCACGACACAGTAATTCCATTTTATTAGCAAACTGGGGGTTAAACTAACCCCTTTCCAGCCCTGGGAGGAATACGAGGAGTGTTAGCGTGACACACCCACACACTGCAGCCGACACATTAATGTGTCAGGACACACAGTTTGGAAAGCTCTGGCTTAGAGGCTGCTTCCTGGCCATTTTGCTCCCCACCACCAACCATATGTTGCATCATTCAAGAGCACTGTGGGAGAGATCATCAGGGGGTTTGGGCTGGGTGTTCATCAGTATGCAGATGACCTAATCCAGAATGCAGCAGCTAGACTGGTGACTGGGAGTGGCCGTCGAGACCATATAACATCGGTCCTGAAAGACCTACATTGGCTCCTAGTACGTTTCCAAGCACAATTCAAAGTGTTGGTGCTGACCTTTAAAGCCCTAGACGGCCTCGGCGCAGTATACCTGAAGGAGCATCTCCACCCCCATCATTCAGCCTGGACACTGAGATCCAGCGTTGAGGGCCTTCTGGCAGTTCCCTCACTGTGAGGTTACAGGGAACCAGGCAGAGGGCCTTCTTGGTAGTGGTGCCTGCCCTGTGGAACGCCCTCCCATCAGATGTCAAAGAAATAAACAACTATCTGACTTTTAGAAGACATCTGAAGTGAGAGCCCAGGGGTCTGAACACTCATCCCCCAACACCACTTTCTGGACACGGCCCAAGAGGAAGGAGCGGAACCACTGCATAGCAGTGCCCCCAGCTCCCAGCTCCTCTAGACGGTCCAGAAGGATGTCATGGTTGATGGTATCAAAGGCGGCTGAGAGATCCAGCAGAACTAAGAAACAGCTTTCACCTTTGTCCCTAGTCCGCTGGAGATCATCGAGCAGTGCGACCAGGGCAGTTTCAGTGCCATGATGAGGCCTGAATTCCATTTGGAAGGGATCCAAATGGTCCACATCCCCCATGCATGCCTGGAGTTGTTCAGCAACCACACGCTCAATCACCTTGCCCAAGAATGGAAGATTTGAGACTGGGCAATAGTTGGCCATATTGGCCGGGTCTAAATATGTTTTTTTAAGAAGCAGTTTAATAACCGCCTCTTTCAGCGGGTCTGGGAAGACTCCATCACAGAGGGAAGCATTCACCACCTTGCAGAGCCCATCGCCCAGCCCTTCCCAGCTCCCTTTTATGAGCCAGGATGGGCAAGGATCAAGGAGACAGGTGGTCGGACATCTGATCTCTTTTGAAACCTTAGAAGAACTCTATTACAGACTGCAGTGACCTGCTCACTATATAAGGGATTAAGGTGCTGTTTCTAGTATCTAGGACCTGAGCTGGACCTGAGCATTGTTAGTACCACCCCCTTGAACTTAGCCTCTTAGCAGAACGGCTGCCCCCGTGCAAATCCCACAAGCAAGGTGTTATATGCTGGCAGTCGTTCTTGTCATCTGGAGGAGTTGGGAGTCAGCAAAGCTTAAAAGGCAAGAGGAGATGGGATGCACACAGCAGTGTGTGTTTTTGCCTTGGATCTGCCAGAGCTTTGTAACTGGAGGGCCACAGCTCAGAAGGAAGGATCTGTTTTTTTCCAGTTTCCATTCCTGGCATTTCCAGGTAAGACTGGAAAGGAACCCTGCCTGAATTCCTGGAGAGCAGCTTCCAGTCCTTAACAACACAACATTCAATATACTCTTCAGTGTTTGTAAGGTATAATTGCACCTTCTCTACAGTAGCTTCCCTGGCTAGTTTCTAGATGTGGTTCCCAGTTGAAATCCCAGATTGCTTGGCAACTAGAAAAGGGTATGTGCTTTTAAGATGTGGATTAAGGCCAAACTTAAATATTGACAATGGGAGAATTCCTCATTCATCCAAATTAATTTTAGGTTACATTCAAATGCAGGCTAAACCACATTCTCCTTTTTGACTCTGATGATACTAGTTTGCAGAAATGGCACACACTTAATTTACACACACCACACACACACACATTTAAGAAGACTCTTGAAAACACCTATTCCTGATGAACGCCTTAAACTTTCAGACTTCAACCACGGGGTCTGCAACTTCCGCAAGTGACTGCGATGACGACGACAACAAAATCAATGCAAGTGTAAAATTATTATCAGATTTACTGCTCCACAGAAGGTGGAAAGTCAAGAAGGGAACACCAGAAAGCTGTTGTGGTTGAACTTTGATGCTGTTCCAGCAGGGTCAGCAAAGTGACATGCCTGAAGTAAAAGAGCAGAGCAGTGATGTAAGAGAAAAAGGATGATGATCAATGGTTGAAAAAAAGCCTCTGTCAGGAAGTAGTAAGTCCCATGTCAAATACAGAACAAAATTCAAGCGACTGAGGGTTGTAACAGAGATTGTCAAAATGTCATTTTTATGTGGATTCATTGTTTTAGCTTTTAGGAGACCATGGCTGAGGGGTGGATAAATTCATTTCCAGCTTTGGATAATTTGAGCACAAATAGGAAACCACAGAAGTGTCGAGATGTTGGATGGGGAGTGACTTTTGGGGTGAATTAAATGTGCTGGACTGGATGCTCTCGTTCCAGGAAAATTTGGGGGCCTAGCATAATTAGTTGAGGATTGTTGTGGTTGTTTATTTTTAACAAAATTAATAATAATAATAATAATAATAATAATAATAATAATAATAATAAATTATTTATACCCTGCCCATCTGGCTGGGTTTCCCCAGCCACTCTGGGCAGCTTCCAACAAAATATTAAAATACAATAAGCTGAGTTGCGGTTCCAAGCTGTGGCTTGCTGTCGCCAGGTGATGTTCTGTGGTTGTCAAGAAAGCGCAAATGATAGATAGATAGATAGATAGATAGATGATAGGTAGATAGATAGATGATAGATATAGACAGATATGGAAGTGAGAGCTGGACCATAAAGAAGTCTGATTGCCGAAGAATTGATGCTTTTGAATTATGGTGCTGGAGGAGACTCTTGAGAGTCCCATGGACTGCAAGAAGACCAAACCTCTCCATTCTTAAGGAAATCAGCCCTGAGTGCTCACTGGAAGGACAGATTGTGAAGCTGAGGCTCCAATACTTTGGCCACCTCATGAGAAGAGAAGACTCCCTGGCAAAGACCCTGATGTTGGGAAAGATGGAGGGCACAAGGAGAAGGGGACGACAGAGGACGAGATAGTTGGATAGTGTTCTCAAAGCTACCAGCATGAGTTTGACCAAACTGCGGGAGGCAGTGGAAGACAGGAGTGCCTGGCGTGCTCTGGTCCATGGGGTCACAAAGAGTCGGACATGACTAAACGACTAAACAACAACAACAATAGACAGATAGACTAGGCAGTGGCAGAGCTTCATGCTCTGGCACTGGGAGGTGGAGAGCAGGGGGAGCGGGGCTGGCACGCATCCCGGGGACATGGCGTGGCGCCTGCGGGGGCGTGGTACCCAGCGTGGGCAGGGGGGCAGCCATGATGGCACCCCACCGGGATCGCGCTGCTGGGGGCGGTGCAGTCCCCCTGCACTCCTCTTCCTCTGCCAATGAGACTAGGAGCCCCAACACCCGAAATTTCCTGGACATCGCTGGAAACCCACAAGCAGGACCTCAGCACAGTAGCACTCTCCCTTCCTGTGGTTTCCAGCAACTGTTTTTACAATATGTGTGAAGGATGTTGCTGAAATGAACTAGATTCCATTCACGGCTTTTTTCCAGCCGGAACTCAGTTCCGGCACCTCTCGGGTGGACGCCATTGGGAGACATTCACGGCGAGTTCCGGCACTTCTTTTTTCTAGGAAAATGGCACTGATTCCATCACTGTACAAACTGATTTTACATGATTACGAGAGCTGGTTTTTATTCCCCTCTACTGGCTGGGCCTGTGCTAGGGTAACTCCTTTGCTAGACTTCTTTTAGCCTCTTTGAAAATGGGAATGTAGGCAGAGAGTAGTAGGGTTTCCACAACAAGACCGAACTGATTCTCCGAAGCAGCTGTGCAGAGAAGGAGTGCAGAGATGTGATGTGCTTAGATTGCGGAGAATTAACAGGCAAGGCTTTTGATTATCGTGGGCAGGTGCAAAAGACGTACTTTTGCGCAGTTGCTCTTGAACATGTCGATTGACCACATGGTGCATCGAAATGGATCAAGTAAAAATCGTGACTTTGAAAAAACAACCCATAAATAATGGTGATACAAGAAGGGGAAGATATCCTGAACAGGAGTGTTTTCATTGGAGCAGATTTATTTGCAGCGTGTTAAATTCTAACATAAAAAAGTGTATTTTGCTCCTTGTTTGCAATGATGTAGTCCTGGCAACTGAATTTCAGGTGGTCTTGGGATTCTTCAGACATTAATAGAGGATTAATAATGGCAATTGATGCTTTTGAATTATGGTGCTGGAGGAGACTCTTGACAGTCCCATGGACTGCAAGAAGATCAAACCTATCCATTCTGAAGGAAATCAGTCCTGAGAACAGATCCTGAAGCTGAGGCTCCAATACTTTGGCCACCTCATGAGAAGAGAAGACTCCTTGGAAAAGACCCTGATGCTGGGAAAGATGGAGGGCACAAGGAGAAGGGGATGACAGAGGACGAGATGGTTGGACAGTGTTCTTGAAGCTACCAGCATGAGTTTGACCAAACTGCGGGAGGCAGTGGAAGACAGGAGTGCCTGGCGTGCTCTGGTCCAGGGGGTCATGAAGAGTCAGACATGACTAAATGACTAAACAACAACAAAAGAAGGAGCTTAGTAGATCAGACCAAAGGCCTATCTAGTCCAGCTTTAGCAACATGCCAGCAACCTCTCCACTGACTGGAGTTACAAGGAGCTGGACCAGGTGAGTTTTGCATGCAAAGTGACTGAGCTATGTGACTGAGCTAAGGCCCTCCCCAATTCTGTTTTCGCAGCAGCTAGCCAGAAGCTATGGGAAGTCAACCACCATGAGTGCATGTCCTCTCCTGTTGCCTCTGCCTTCCTTGAGCTCTGTGTGCAAAGCAGGAATTCTACTCTTTGGAGCTGTCCCTGCCATGTAATTCAGATATTGTCTAAAGGAGCAGCTCAGGCAGGCTGATCAGTGTTGCTAAACAAGACAGAGCCTTGTCTGATTCTGACTAATGTCGAGAAAATGAGGTGTCGCCTGATAGCATGCTCGGAAAATGTCATTCCTCAAGCAAAGGGAAAGATTTCAATTCCTCATTCCCCTTTTAAACTGGAAATTGCAGGCAGAAACCAAGCATCCATGGACAATCCAAGCACACAGAGAAGATTGGCAGGTTTGATTTGAGAATGTGGGTAGACTTGCACATTTTTTCTTTACTTTCTTTGATGTTGCAAGCTATTGACAAATTAGTATATTCAAGAGTAGAGGAGGAGTGTGTGTGTGTGAGAGAGAGAGAGAGAGAGAGAGAGAGAAAGAGGGAGACATTAATCAAAATAATTTCCTTTTTCCCCTCAAGGGAAGTCCTGTAGGCAAAAAACTGAAAAAAAATTATCCATGCACAGGGCTGAATAATTTTGTTCAGTCCGTGTTTTAAAGCAAACACACTTCGTTTGCAGAACTCGGGTTTACAAGAAGATCAGAACACAGGTTGCGGATTGCCCACTGAATATTGTGGCAAAGCTGCATATTTTATGGAAGGGGTATCATAAAAAAGCAAAGTGAATACCTGGTTCATATTTTTAGAGGAAGGCACATAGCAAAGGTACATAGCAAAATAAGTGTACCTATTTAATGTTTTTTTATATAATAATAATAAAACCACAGTTTAATGTGTGATGTGTGAAATTTCTTGCGGAATTGAAATGAGCCGGTCTGGCTATCAGATGAGGCTTAATTTATGCTAACTTCTCGTTGTTAAAGGAACTTCTTGACTCGAAAGAAGACTCATTTGTGCCTGCTGTCTAAATATCTCCAGCCCATCTAACCAAAATGGAAATTATTTTCTCTGCCTTAAATGGGGGGGATGGCAAAGTGTTGGGGTGGGTTGGGGAGGGTTCGCCTTTAAAGGAGTGAGGAAGAAAGGGTTTGACACGATGACAGCGAGACATAAGATCCTTTTAATTGCTCGTTTTCTACCTGCCATCGAGAACAACAGCAGGAACAAAAGGAGAGCGACAGAACCGTTGTCAGGATGATCAGAAGGTTCTAATTCTCGCCGCAGCTCATCCGGCAGGACTCTGAGCTGCGATGACATGTTACACCACAGCTCCATCTTGCCTGGTGATCTGTCAGAAAGAGGATGAGGGGGGTGTCCGAGCCGCAAAGCTACTGTCCCAGGGCAAACAAAGATGTTTGAGGCTACGAACGTTTATGCACAAACTTGCCCACCATCAGAGATCCATTCAAGTCAATGAGGCCCGTCAAGCAGAAACTTGTTAAGCACCTGTCTAACTGGGCATTTGCCCAGCTGGGAGACTATTCAGTGGGTCAAAATTATGGCACCAACACAGGAAAATATAATTTGTTCTCATCCCAGCTGGGAGCTGGGAAGCCCCTGGCGCAAATCTCTCCACAGCTATGGAGAGCTTTATGTATTTATTTACATTCATTATTTCTTAAACATGTTAGTTGCTTGTCACCCAAAGGCCACCAAGTGACTTACATTAAAGAAAAGTATACGTGTATAGATATAATAGGAACAATCTTACTTGGCTACGAGTGATCGCAGAAGAAGAAGAAGAAGAAAGAGAAGGAGAAGGAGAAGGAGGAGAAGAAGAAGAAGAAGAAGAAGAAGGAGGAGGAGGAGGAGGAGGAGGAACAAAAAGGCAGGGCAGAGCTGTTACCATAGATTCCTGGCAGCTGATGCTTCCTAGAGTGGAGAGAGGGAGGGGAGATGTGACAGGGAGGCTGGTAAATGAACAGGAGATGTTCCCCTGCTCTGGAACGTAGGACTTGAACCAATTGATTCAAGTTACAAGAAAGGAGATTCCGACTAAGCATCAGGAAGAACTTTCTGACAGTGTGAGCTGTTCAATCAGTGGAATGGACTCCCTTGGAAGGTGGTTGACTTGCCTTCCTTGGAGGTTATTAAGCAGAGGTTGGATGGCCATCTGTCATGGATGCTTTAGTTGAGATTCCTGCTTCTCAAGGGGTTGAACTAGAAGACCCTTGGTGTATCTTCCAGCTCTAGAATTCTATGACAGGCATAGGCAAACTCCAGGCCTCCAGATGTTTGGGACTACAATTCCCATCATCCTTGACCACTGGTCCTGTTAGCTAGGGATGATGGGGATTGTAGTCCCAAACATCTGAAGGGCCAGAGTTTGCCTATGCCTGTTCTATGATCACCACATAGCAGGTAGAGCAGGCCCACAGGTCCATAGGTTGCAATCTCTCACACCATGGTGGAATGGGTTACTATTTATTGTTTCAAAATGTATATGTGCAGTATAATATAAGTCAGCACAGACAAATGTCATTGAAAACTGCATCCTCTTTCCTGGTGGGTGCATTTCCTCCTTCCTGGTGATGCATCAGTGGGTGCTCTACTTGAAATTCATTGGGTTGTATTCAAAGTAGCACTATAGAGATCATTCTGCCAGCACAAATTGTTATGTACTGAAGTTCTCACCCTGGGCCAGCAGGGGGATACTGTAGCTAGTTATGCAAATAAGGGATCGAAAGTGACTTTCAGTGATTGGATAGTTTTAGAAAATTGTTACAGTTACGTTGTACTGGAGCTCTATGTAAGCAGGCTGACTGAACCCTTCAGTTCTGTTCTGTTCTGGCCTCTGAATAAACAAGAGCTGTTTGAAGAATCGCTGTGTCGTCTGATATGTTCACCCACAACTTAATACAACTATTTCTGCTTTTCTGACAGAGTCTCCTCTCTCTCTCTCTCTCTCTCTCTCTCTCTCTCTCCCCCCCCCTCTCTCTCTCAGAGACAAGGACAATAAAGACTGTAAAAAAGAATGGGAACAGTTCATGAAGTATTTACAGAAATACTGTAAAGAAGTGGACTCACTAGCAGGGTTTGAGTAAACACTTACAATTATGGGGAAAAGTCAAAGAGCAATAATTGAGGGGGGGCAAAATTTAAGATGCAATTGGGAAAGATACGGTATAAAAATGAAAAACATATAATAATATTTAGTTGAAAGATTTGGAAAATTAAGGCAAATAGAGCAAGCAGAAGTAGCAAATATTTGAAGAACCAGAAGAGAAGAAGAGTTCGGATTTGATATCCCGCTTTATCACTACCCAAAGAAGTCTCAAAGAGGCTAACATTCTCCTTTCCCTTCCTCCCCCACAACAAACACTCTGTGAGGTGAGTGAGGCTGAGAGAGAGGTGTGACTGGCCCAAGGTCACCCAGCAGCTGCATGTGGAGGAGCGGAGACGCGAACCCGGTTCACCAGGTTACGAGTCTACCGCTCTTAACCACTACACTGGCTCTCACAGAGGAGGTTGGGGGAAGTCAAGGGAGGGGGTGGGTGGGGAAAGATTTGGATTTATGATTTTTTTTTATTGTGTTCATGATGATTGTGTTGAATATAAAATTGTAAAATACAATAGAACTTATTTAAAAAAATAAAAATAAAAGAATCTCCCCCCTCTCTCCCCAACCCATGTTGTTCTGCAGTTCTCCCAACCCTACAGTTCTGATTTCGGGACGGCACAGGAAATATGCAAGGGGCAAAATGGGGGGAAGCCTCATTAGGCTAGCAGGAATCCTTGTGCTGGTATCTGCTAGTGCAAACAATTAGTGGAATGTGGCCCATTATTATCATTTATTGGTATTATTTTTCATCATCATCATCGTCACGGTTGGGTTGCTGGGTTGTAAGTAACTTACTTTGGGATGTCTTGGGAAAGATAGAATGATTTCTGATTTTCACAGTCATTCTTGCCATCTCTGCATAGTCCAATAGTTTAGCTGGCCAGTCCGCTCTGGTAGGGACCTTGTTGTCTTTCCAACTCTGGGCAAACAGCATCCTTGCAGCTGTTGTAGCATACGTAAACAGTCTTTCCTGTTCCTTCGGTATCTCTGCACCTAGAATTCCTAACAAAAAGGCTTCAGATTTCCTCCCCCCTTCAAAACACCATAACCAGACACTGGAGAGACCTGTCAGGAGTAAGCATGGACCAATGGTACCAAATAGTATGGGAAACAGCCCTACTAGAAAAATTAACCAATAAACTGAAACTGACACGGGGACAAACAGAAGAAGATGCCTTTACCCCGGTATGGCTCCCATTTATCCTTTTTTTAAAAAAATAATATTTATTGCTTTTTGAACAATTTAGACATTGCAAAACCAAACAAAAACAGAAAAATAAAAACCAATACAATACAATAAAAAGACACTACATAACACTAAACACATTAAACTAAACAAAACCAAACAAAACAATTTAAAACACTCAAACAATTTCAATATCATATCTTTCATCCACTTGTTTCACCGACCTCCTCACACCTCCCTTTTTGTATTCCACTTCTGTCAAATGTTTCAGCAATTCCTTTCCATCTTCCTCTGTTATCTGTCAAATAATTATCTTAACACATTCTAACCTTATTTTACTTTTTAAATTCCATTAATCTATTTATACTTAAATCCTTATAACATTTCTACTAAAGCCATATAACTTCATTCCAACATTTTAACATTCATTAATTTTACAGTATTTCTGTAAATAATCTTTAAACTTTTTCCAGTCTTCTTCCACCGACTCCTCTCCCTGGTCTTGGATTCTGCTAGTCATTTCCGCCAGTTCCATGTAGTCCATCATTGGCTCCCATTTATCACATACACAGCCCAACAAGACAATGACAATAATCCACCAACAGCATACAAATCACTATGGCTAACCTGATCCAAAACACCCACCCACCCCACTCACACACGGAAACAAAGATCACTACAGCCAATCACAAACAAACAACCACACCCTAGGCCAACCCCAACCTCTCTCACCACCAAAGGAACACAAGTGAACAACACAAACAACGCTGACCCCAAACTCTACATACATTAAACACAATAGAAACACTGCCACCCGACCCCACCCCCATCCATCTTCCCTCTCTCCACCCCCCCCTTTTCTTTTCTTCTCCCCCTAATGCCTCAACAAATGAAATGGATTTGCAAAAATGTTACATGGAAAAAATATGAGAGACATTACACTTACTTCTGTGAAACAAGAAAATATTTAATAAAAATAAATAAATAAATAAACAAAGAATGGGAGAAATTGATATTATATCTGACAGACCACTGTAAACTTTTGAACTCTTTGGCAGGTCTTAAATAACTCTTGTAACGTTACATAGATTTTGGGTATAATGGAGGACTGAAAAATTAGGAGGACTTATAATATGCAGTTGAAAAGATTAACCAAAGAACCCACGGGAGGTGGAGGGAAGTCTAGAGATTCAGAAAAATCTTGCGTAATTTTTATTATTATTGGTGATTTTGAATGTGAATGAATTTGTAAAATCAAATAAAAATCATTTTCAGAAAAAAGGGGGGCATAAGGGGCAGATAGAACAACCAACAAATTTAATAAATAATAAAACAATAAATAATCATGGATTGTGAACCCATTTGGAAGGGTTGCAGGCAACCAATCAGTTCATATCCCTATTCAGTCTCAGTTGGATAAACTACACATTTTATCAATGGGCCTTCCAGACTTTCCCATCTGATCCACCCAAATCCATGAAGACTGAACAATTCAGTGGATTCCACACCCTGACCAGCAAAACTTGCATTAGCTCCATTAACTGTCCCACCACAGACTCCACCCACTGCCATTAATTTGTAAAAATCTCAAGTTGACCACCCAACTGGCACCTCATTTCCTTTTCCTTTTCCTAACATAGTGCTGAACTCGCAGCTGGCATTTTATAAATAATGTCTGTATCATGATGAATAATAAGTCCCCTTCAGTTTCTAGGCTTAGAATACTTGAAGGCCTATGATTCATAATTCCTGAACTCATTTATTTCCCTATAAGGAAATCATCTGAGGAAAAATATGACATTTCTGCACATTCCTACCTATACATGAGCTTCCCTTCTTCTCTATTATATTCTCATTTCAGACACCTTATCTATCATTCTGCATTTTCATCCCTTTCATAGCTCTAATGACTGATGGGGGGGGGCATTTCCTTCTTACACTCGTGCTTTGAAGGCTGTGTCTTTGTCTATCTCATTCAAAGCACACACTCTTCTTTTCCTTCCCTGATCACTTTTTATCCCTGAACTGGCGGAGTCTTCCTTGCATTTCAGCTCAAGAAATTTGTCCCTCTTTTACTGCTGTTCAAATTTTCAGCTGGTCCTGATTTTGGGAGGGAGGCATGTATGTGTTCCTCATTTGTTCCAATTTCTTATGTGTTGCTTTAGTTTCTGGATTCAACTTTTCCATTTTCGTACATTTCTCTCTTTCTGTTCCCATCTGGGTCTCTGTTTCATCCAAAACTGTAATGAGAAAAGAGGGTGGGGGGAGGAAGGGAGGGGGTGGTGTGAAAGAGAAAAGGAATTTCGTCTCAACTTGAAAATGAGTCAGCGAACTCAATTTCTGCAAGGCTTCCATTCCTCACTATCCCTCCCGCTCTTTGTGCATCTGCAAAACCATTGGCACCAAGAACTGGAAAAATCCTTTAACTCCTTTTATGCATCTCCATTGAGTATGAAAGGTCTTTAATCATTGCTCTATGCACAGATTAGCCTGTGTTGTTATTCCTTTATGTCGTGCAGATTCTTTAATCCCTTGGCAAAGCCTCTGAGTTACATTTCTGTGACAATGCAAAGCGAAAACAAGGACGGTTTTAATTTACTTTTAGGAAAGCTGATTTGGAAATGGCCTTTTCCTTTCTGACTGCTGCATTTCTGCCCCAAGTTCTCTTCCACAGCACCGGAAGAACACAAGTGGCTCCCTGATGGCTCTAATGGGTCTGTACCACTCACCTGACCTCCTTCCCTCCCTTCTGCATACTGAGAGAGGGAGGGGACAGGCAGAGGGGGATTCAGTGCTGTGCAAATGCACTGGCAGAACCAATTTGGTGATCCCGCCGGTGTGTTTGCACCGTGACAGCCTCACCACTGATTTGCCCCTCCATCGTGGTATGCAGCAGCAATGCAGCCAAATATCTTTTTTTCTCAGTTTGGCGATCACTCATAGCCAAGTAGGATTGTCTTCTATGAATATGGGTCTTAATGGTGTGTTCGTAAGAGACTGTAGAGGCAAATTCTGGATCTGCACGTCCTTCCACAGGGGGGACATAGGTTTGGGAGTTGGTCACAGAGAGGGTTTGCCAAACGTGCCTTCCTCTTCATTCGTTTCTCCTTTCACCCTGAGTTCATGTTTCTTCAAAGTCCACAACACCTTTGGTAAAGGCTGTTCTCAAATTGGAGCACTCGCAGGCCAGTGTTGCCCAATTTTTTGTGCTTATACTGCATTTTTAAAGATTTGCCTTGAGAGCATCTTTATACCTCTTTTGTTGTCCCCTGGTATTTCACTTTCAAATGGAAGTCAGCTAAGCACTACAGCCCCACTATTCCACCTGCTACTGACTGCTGGGTCCGCAAGCACAGGGATCACCAACTTTTTTGGATCTGTGGGTCCACTTGCAAACTGGAGAAACTGATGCAGGAGCCGCACACACATACACTCACCACAACCTATTGCATCCATATTGATCCCTCCACAATATCCCCTGCCCCTATGATTCCTGTTGTACCCACCCCAAAACTGGAAAGCCTGCCCTTGCAAGCGAACCACTGCAGCGATTGTCCTGAAATTTGACAGGCTTCATCCCCTCAGAAGGGGGAAGCAACTGTGCCTGTGAATTGCAAATATTTTTTGCAGAAAGTAAACAAAGTTGCAGACTTTGGTGGTTGTTTTTTAATATCTGGCTTCAAAGGTGCCCTACAGGAACTCCTGAATGAATGTTTGATTAGAGTTATTAAACACTAGCTCCAGCCCAAGTAGATTTGGGGCCAGATGTGGAGCAGGCGGGCCTTGGGTTGGCCTGGGCCAGGTTCACCTGGGGCCAGGTGGGGCCCTGGGGTCTGTGCACAGCCAGGTAGAGATAATTTGATCCCATCTTCCTTTCTAATTCATTGATCACCTGGGAGTTTGGGCTGTATGAGGAATGGAGGACAAAGTCTTTGCTAGCTGCTTAACTCTCCCCCCCCCCCCTTTGTGCTCATTTAGTTTTTAGACTTAACGGGGGCCATAGAATATTCAGAGCACTAGAGATATCCCAAGGCCAGCTAAAAGTAACTCACGAGGGCGGAGGAGCAGGGACTCTGAATCAAAGGCCTGTTTCCCCTATTCCCTCCCTTCTACTTGTTTCCATAAGCTTCCCCTGTCTGAAATGGCTGGCCTCTTGGGAAATTGCCTGGCTGCATATGGAGATGTGCTTAAAGCCAATTACGCACGCAGTTTTGGATTTTGCCGGAGAAACTCGCTGGGATCATTTGGGGGCATCTTCACCACATCCTACATGCTATTAAGAAGGGCTCATCTCCCAAACTAATAACACACAAGCAGCATTTACCCTGGAAGTCAAAGCGGGGAGAAATGGTTTCCAGTTATTTATGCCTTGGCAGTCTCACCTTTTGGAAGCTCCGCTTGCGCTGATAAAGCCAAATGCTACACCGGAGACCTCTTAAGCATGTAGCTGTATATTTATCCCACTGATAAAAGAAGTTATCCATCTTTAACATGCGCTGCTTTGGGGTGTACTTGATAAGGGCATAAACAGGGTGCACAGATGCGCCAGCCGCCTTGGTAATCATTGTATTGTGCCATTAAGTACACAAGGGTTTCATTCTTTCAAGATATATATTTTTCCTTGTAATTGGAAACCTGTCATGGTGCATTTGCCAGTGGACAGAATATTTATGTACCAGATTCATTAACACGGGGATGATGTGTAAGAAGGAAGCCTCCCCACCCCGTCAAAGTAATGAAACAAGGTGCAATACAAAGTCCCACGGAGCCATTCTGCAGATGACACATGTTTGCAACTGGGAGCCTCCCGCTGCATCTAGTGTTTTGCTTTTGTAACAAATTCCCAGGAATAATAACTCGTAAGGACGATCTGCACTTGAAAACTGCTCCTTTTGGACCGCGGAGTCACAATCCTTCGTGCCACAAGCAATAAACAGCAAGCGTTAAGTCCCACAAAAGAGAGATAAAGCCAAGGCTTCTCTCCCGTTTGGCTCGGCAGAACATATCAATTTTTGTCAATTTCTGGGATTTTAATTAAAAGACAGAGGTTGGTTCCAAACCAAACCAAACCAAAGCCTAATTACCACAAGTGTTAATTGCAAATCTTGCTGTTTAACCGAATGACTAATGGAACAGGATGGCAAAACGCCTCTCCGACAGCAAACAGATTTCATGACAAATGAAGCAAGATGCAAATTGAGGGCATCTCCCAGCCTTTGAAATCTGGGCGGCACGACTGCTGTGAATAATAATTGTGGCTGGTGGGTACTGGTTTGGGGGTAATGTTGATTGTGAAACTTGGCCGGCAATTAGAAGGGTGAGAATGAGAGAAGGTGAGAAAGCCAAACAGGCATTAAAATGCTCTAATGTTTCCAGCGGTCCATTGCTTTCTCTGAGACAAGAAAGCTTCTAGTCATAGTTAGTTACCAAAGCTGTCATTGGGGATAGATAAGAAATCCAATTTTGTTTGCACATAAAGGCCAACCTACCTAATTTAAACTTTCAAAAGCAATATACAAACTGAAACACAACCATCCTTCAAAATTTGCACTTTTTTGAATTTTTGTAACGCAATTATGCAGCTTTAGCTTTCAGATCAATTGAAAACCAGAAAAAACTAGTCTAGTTTATGAAAGCTAGAGTGCAAGGCACAACTGAAAGCAACAAGCTGACTTGCACTTTTAAAAGTGTGTTGTGTAAAGTAAAAAAATTAAAATTAAAAGCTGAGGAAGGTAGACAACTTTCTGAAGGAGCTGATCTACAGTGTACTCACCAGCCACTTAATCAACACCTGTTCTTCACTCCCCATTCCCAGGGGGCTAAACCGGTGCAGAATTCAATGGCCAGATTGCTCACCAGGGCAAGATGGCTGGAGCTTATAATGACAACCCTGGCCCAACTGCACTGGCAAATTTAAACAAACGAACAGGTTGGATTGCCTGCCTGGCATGAAGGTTGCCCATTGCCTAGATAGCCTGGCAGAGTCAGTGGCCATGGTGAATGTTGGCACCAAATGGAGTTATGAGGTCCTGGAAGCAAAATTCAGGTTGCTAGACAGGATGCTGAAAGCCAGGACTTCCAAGGGAGGAGATATGGTAGCCTTGTTCATATATATTGAAGGCTGTCATGTGGAAGAGGGAACAAGCCTGTTTTCTCCTGCCCTGGAGGACAGGACTCGAACCAATGGCTTCAAGTTAAAAGAAAGCAGATTCCAACTAAATATCAGGAAAAACTTTCTGACACCAAGAGCTGTTCAACAGTGGAATGGTCTCCCTCGGGAAGTTGTGAACTATCCTTTCTTGGAGGTTTTTAAGCAGAGGTTGGATGGCCATCTGTTGTGGATGCTTTAGCTGAGATTCCTGCATTGCAAGGGATGGACTAGATGAGCCTTGAGGTCCCTTCCAACTATACTGTGATGGCCTGGGACTCGGGCTCGGACTTGGAGCCAGAGGAGTCTCAGTCCACACCGGATCCTTTGCCTCAGGCGGCATCTGAACCTAGTCTGGGGCCTGATTCTGAAGAGCCCCAGTCTGCACAGGTTCCCCTGCATCAAGCACCAGCTGGGCTGAGTCAGGGGCCTGAGCCTGCCCTGGCTCCAGATGCGGGGATTACCTCGTTGCCTTCAGCTGGGCCATCACTTACAGCTGCTTCACTACCAGTTGGGTCAGGAGAAGCTGAGGCGGCCTCTGGGTCTAGTAACCTACCGACGTCTCCCGAGCTGCAGAGACTGATGTCTGAGAGAAGGAGAGACCTGAGTACTCGCAGGAGGAGCGAGACAGGGAGGTGAGTCACCGGGGGATCAGGACCGGCCATTACCCCCACAGAGATAAAAGGCTGCTGGACCCGACCCCAGGTTGCAGGAGCAACATTGCTGTTTGCCAGAACCTGCCTGAGACCCTGTGCCTGACCTTGCCTGGTTTCCTGCCTTGGCCCTGTCAGACTGACTCCTTGTGGAATCCTTGGATTCGGGACTGGACCTGGACTGCGTTACTCGGGTTATCCCTGGGCCCAGCACATATACAATTGTACGAGTCTATGATTCTAAGTCTGGATAAACATGCACTCATCTGTAAAATGGGAACAACTGAGACCATTGCTCACAATGTGTTGGCCGTGAATCTGTAGAGGAGGAATGGACTGCCTCCTTAAAGGCTGGCTGGCTGGAACCACGGACAGGAGCACACCCGTCAGTACGTAGGAATACAATGAAACATTTTGTTGCAGATCCCATATCACTCCAACATATCTCCATGGCCCTGAGACTGAGACCATATAACTTGCTTCAAGCAAGGCCATCCATTGGTCTCCTTGGTTGAATGATACAGGTCAACTTTCAGCATCCAAACCATTAAGCCATCACTGGGTTCCTACAACTGTTTGTTGATGGGCATCAGATCCAGGGTGGTGTATGCCAACTGAGCAAGAAATTGGCCATTTCCCCTTTAAGCGACCACGATTGCAAAGAATGAAGCCTCTTGCTAGGCTACTAACCAGGATCCAGCTGTTCATGCCTAAACAGGCAATTTCAAGTCTTAATCCAGCAAACGCTGTTGGGAATTGAGCTGCCTTCTCTTTGGTGGCAAGAACACCGACGCACCAGCCCCCCTCATGTGCCTGGACATTGCCTCAGCTACTTAGCAGCCGTCGTTTTGTGCCGTTTGTATTCAGATGTGATTAAGCCCCCACTACGATTTTATACTGGCCTCCTCTAAATTAGATTAGTGCAAATCAATTCCATTTTTTTTCCTTCTCTGTCTCTTTTTGACAGAGGCAATTTGTTGCAGATATCTTGCCGGATTCCCGGCCACAACAAGAATTGGTTCATAAAGCATATGCAACAAGGTTTATCAGCATTGGTCCAGCTTTTGATACTTTGCAGAGTCTACCATTCTATGGTTTTGCTGCTGTTGCTGCATTATTTTAATCTGAGATGTTTTTCCTTCTCTCCCCCTTTGCCCCGAATTATAATTATTATTATTTACTCGTGGCGGATACTAATTTTGCAAAACACTGTGTTGGAACTCTCCCTAGCATCTGCTCCGCAGTATGATTAAAATAATGTAAATGTTTAGAAAATGCAAATGATGCCTGCGATAATTAGCGATGATGCTTTTCTGCTTTTATTAATAAGGCTGTGCTGCTGGCAATTGCATTTCCATTTCAGATGAAGGTTCAAAGCACCTCAACCAATTTCCTGTTATCTAGAAGAATGGCATTCAAAAGCCAACCTGCTCATAGATATCTCTGACATGGGTAGTTTGCATAGATGGGCGTAACCAGTCTTTCTTTCTCGCCCAATGCATGATTTCCTTTCTCGTTGTGGCTGATTTTCAAAAGAACGAGGACTTTCAACAGTTGTGTCTGGAGCTGCCTGTCTGCATCTTTCTTTCCTTTTTCTTTTCAGTAATAGGTTTGAAATAAATTGCCAGACCTCTGGTATATTACAATTTAGGAGGCGTGTTAGCAGATTAAAGCAACATCTGGTCAGAGAAGGGAAAGGGGGAAAATAGGGAGATGATCAACACAATGGGCAATGTTTTAATTGAAATAGGCATTTCTCCAAAAAGAGATTACCTGGTCTGGCTTGACGTCTCTAAATGTGGACCGCTGGCACGGGCAGAACCCCCAAATCTTGGCGGAGAGACAGAGTGGAGGGACGGCTGAATGTTAACAAAGGCATCATTAATATTGATGGGTAATTCACATGGCAGCGAAAAACTGCATTATTAGCCGCCATTGTTATGGTGCTGGCATTAATATTCAATGAGGCTGTGTAGGTACGGAAATTCCCCGACTTCTAGGGTAACCCAATGGTACAATAAAAGGAAAAAAATGCAGTGGGAGCCTGGGGGAAGGGAGAGTTTCCTGCCTGTTACACAAATCCACTAATCCAAATCTACCATTAAGTAGAAAACGTTACATAAATGCTATCTTCCTGGCAATGCTCAGTATACCTCCCCTCACTCCCAGTGTGGTTGCGCCTTCTTTATAGAAGGTCTTGCCCCCACAGATGAAAGCTGGCATGAGTGGAAGAGGTGGCTGCTGGGAAAGGCAGCCCTTGTCTTCTTTCTCTCCTATCCCTGGATGCTTATAACACAGTCAAGGGGCACCTTTGGCCTGTGGGCCTAATAGAGCCTGGCAGCAGCAGTGTAGAGGCAAATTCATGACAGCCACACCCCTCACAACTAGCCCCCTTCTAAGCTTATACAATAATTATAACTGGGGGTGGGGCATTGCGAGGATCTTGCAATTGTCTTTCAGCAGTGCTATTTTTCCAGAAAAAGAGGTGCCAGAAATCACCATGAACAACTCCCTCGTTCTCTTAGAATGTCACCTGAGAGGTGCCGGAACCAGGGTTTTGTTTGTTTGTTTGTTTGCTTTTTCAGCAGGAACTGAGTTCCCTTACCTTTTAAAAATTAAGTAATAATTATTTTTTTGTCTGGGAGGGTCTGGAACCAATGCCCGAGCCAAAAATTTACCTATATCGCTAGTCAATAAAGTTGTGGCCATTTCTAACCCAAATCATCATCTGCTTGAGTTTATTGATCACGTCTTACATTTAGCCTCTGCGCTCTCTCTCTCTCTCCCCCTCTCTCTGTGTCCCTGCAACTGGGCCCACAATAAATAAATAAATAAATAAATTGCATGATGAGTCCCCCCCCCACTCCCCCCCCCAAAAAAAAACACTGGCCAGAAAACCACCTGAGAAATGCCAGAACTGAGTTCTGGTGAGTTCAAGCTGGAAAGAAAAGAAAAGAAAAAGCTCTGTCTTTCAGCTAGATCAGGCTTCCTCAAACTCAGCCCTCCAGATGTTTTGAGACTACAATTCCCATCATCCCTGACCACTGGTCCTGCTAGCTAGGGATCATGGGAGTTGTAGGCCAAAAACATCCATCTGGAGGGCTGAGTTTGAGGAAGCCTGAGCTAGATCTACCATTTTCTGTCCAAATGATTTGGAGTTCTCTGGTATCTCCTTTCAGAGTGACTTAAGCTGTGATTTCCCTGACGTTCTATTGCATGTAATCGAATGTGCACAACGTTCTCCTGAAATGGAGGCACCTTGTCTTCTCACTATTCCTAAACTGTTCCTTAGCTTTGTAGCCTACAGAAAATAATAATAATAATAATAATAATAATAATAATAATAATAATAATAATAATAATTTTTTTTATTATTTATACCCCGCCCATCTGGCTGAGTTTCCCCAGCCACTCTGGGCGGCTCCCAATCGAATGTTAAAAACAATACAGCATTAAATATTAAAAACTTCCCTAAACAGGGCTGCCTTCAGATGTCTTTTAAAAAGAAGATAGCTGCTTATTTCCTTGACATCTGATGGGAGAGCGTTCCACAGGCAGGCGCCACTACAAAGAAGGCCCTCTGTTCCCTGTAACCTCACTTCTCGCCATGAGGGAACCGCCAGAAGGCCCTCGGAGCTGGATCTCAGAACAACTCCTCTTCAGCGTTCTTCCCGCACCCCTTTTGGGACCCCAGGAGCCAATCCGCAGTGGCCGACTTGCTTCCTTTCACTCTGAGGGGCTCCAGTTGGTGCAAAGGGTGAAAAGGCACATTCGCCCTGCAGGACACGTATTCCCAGGGTCCTCTCAGACCTGACACTGTCCCTGAGCAGCAGTGGCTGGCTTCCTGTTGGATTGGTAGTATGGGAAGTATAAAAGTATAAGGCTTCTGCTTTCTAAGTTGCTGCTGCAGCTGCTCTTGCTAAATGAGGGAGGAAGCAGTCCGAATTAAAAAGCCGTTTGTAGGACACCGGAAGAAGGTTGTAATAATTGTTATTTATACTCAGGCATACCTTTTAATTTCAGTGGGTCAGCTCTCAGTATGACTAACATTGGATGCAACCAGTGGCGTAGCGTGGGTTGTCAGCACCCGGGGCAAGGCAAGTAATTTGCGCCCCCCCTGCTGCACTGTCCCTCCCCCAGATAGTCCCTTGCTCTCTCTCTGCACCGCACGCCTGGCACCCTCCCCTCCACAGTGGGCGGCGACCCGGCGGCTCGGATCGGATTCGCACAGCCAGCACTGCAGTGAGAGAGAGTGAGTGAGCCAGGTAGGGGCAGAGAGCTGCGAGTGCGAGCGCCCCCCCCCCAGATGTTGCGCCCGGTGCGGCCAGCCCCTCCTGCACCCCCCATGCTACGCCACTGGATGCAACCCAAAGTTGGCAGATTCTAACATTTCTTTGTTTCATTAAAAAAAAAAAGGTATTTTGTGGCCAGGTTACAGCACTTGCTATGTGGAACATTGTTCCTCCAGAAATAAGACCTGCACCAACTGGTTTACATTTTCTGCACATGCTTGAATCGGAGTTGCGGCGGGTTGGACTGGATGACCCTTGGGTCCCTTCCAACTCTACCATTCTACCATTCTATGATTCTTATTTACCCGAGTGTATCTCCAGAGTGTTGATATACTGGCTGTGCATTCTTATCACTGTGCAATTCTTAGAATCGTCTTTTATGATACATGTGTGCAATCTTATTATCTTTGCATGGTTTTGATTACTTTCTACCCCACACTTTGAGATTTTTAAAATATAAAGTGGCCGATAAGCATCTTAAATCAATAAATGTAACAGGATATTTTCGTTCATTGAGGAGCCCTCAGCAAAGGAATTCGATGCCGAGCTGTTCTGGTTATAACTTCAGTGCAAGCATTTTGGCTAGCAAGATGTACTGATAATTCCCCTGTTCTCCTGATTTCCCTCGAGCTAATTTTTGGGGGTGCTCAGGAGGATAAGAAGGGGGGTGGGGACTCCACTGCAGAAGCAAAAATTCTTGCACAGGGCTTTCATTGATGAGACTCATTCCTTGAATCCCACCCCATACTTCCTTCTGCCATTCCAGCCTACAAAATGTATCCCCCCTCACTCTCCAGTAATATGCTGTGAAAAGAGGGCACATCCTTCCAAAGTAGACTGAAACCAGAGCCATTGGTCGTTTAGACATTAAACAGATCCTTCCGAGGTCTTTTGTGGGGTGAAGTTTATCTTCTCTGATTAGCCACTTTCAATTATCAGATTTTGGCTCATTGCCTAATGAAATTAAATGTGAATTTATGTATTCCATCAATCCTGAGATGACTTTCTGGAGTGTTGCCAACATGAAAGGGAAACAAAACAAGCACCACTTTGCATTAGCACATTGAAAAGAAGAAGGCTTGTTGCTTTCTGCAGAATGACAACAGCAACGGGGAAATCGTCGGATCGCGGATCACTTGCATGTTGTTTGGAAATGGGGGATTCCTGCCTCTTGGTGATCTGCAAGAACATGGATAAATTAAAAAAAAAAACATATTGCAAGCATAAAGTACTTCCACTAAAAAAAAATCTTTTGTGGGTACAGCAACCCAGTTTATTGCCAAAGAGCAGGCAAAGGCTCATCTCCTATCTTAGCAAAAAGCACCAGAGCACTAAGTTCAGATATCAACTAATCTCCAGTCTTTGTGCTGTACTGCTGAGCACTAAACTTATTAGATATTATGAAATTCCTTATCTTGGAACTTAGTGCTTAGATTAGAATAGATCTCCATGTCTGATGTCATATGATTTGGTCCTAGCTTCCAGAGCAGGAGAAAACAAGCTTGGTCCATCCTCCATATAGTGGCCCTTCAGATATTTGAAGATTGTTACGGTATCATATTTACTCTCAGTCTCCTCTTTTCCAGGCTAAACATACCCAGCTCCTTCAACCATTCCTCATAAGGCTTGGTTTCCTGACCCTTGATCATATTGGCTGCCCTCCTCTGCACACCTTCCAGCTTGTCAATATCCTCCTTAAATTGTGTTGCCCAGAACTGGAGACAGTATTCCAGGTGTGGTCTGACCAAGACAGAATAGAGTGGCACTATTACTTCTCTAGGGACGCGGGTGGTGCTGTGGGTTAAACCACAGAGCCTAAGACTTGCCGATCAGAAGGTCAGTGGATTGAATCCCCGCGACCGGGTGAGCTCCTGTTGCTCAGTCCCTGCTCCTGCCAACCTAGCAGTTCAAAAGCACGTCAAAGTGCAAGTAGATAAACAGGTACCGCTCCGGCGGGAAGGTAAACGGCATTTCCGTGCGCTGCTCTGGTTCGCCAGAAGTGGCTTAGTCATGCTGGCCACGTGACCTGGAAGCTGTGTGCTGGCTCCCTCGGCCAATAAAGTGAGATGAGAGCCACAACCCCAGAGTCGGCCACGACTGGACCTAATGGTCAGGGGTCCCTTTACCTTTACTATTACTTGTCTTGAACTGGACACTATACTGCTGTTGATGCAGCCTAGAATAGCATTAGCATTTGGGGCTGCTGCATCACACTGTTGACTCATGTTAACCTTGTGGTCTACCAAGACCCCTACTGTAGTTCACATGAACTACAGTAAGCCAGGTATCCCCCATCTTATATTTGTGCATCTGATTCTTCCTGCCTAAGTGAAAAACTGTACATTTATCCCTATTGAAATTCATTTTGTTAGCTTGGGCCCAGTTCTCCAATCTGTTAAGATCATTTTGAATTCTGATCCTGTCCTCTGCCGCATTAGCTACCCCTCCCATAGATATGCAATGTGACATCATGCAGAGGTGAGTGATCCAAAAGCAATTTTTGAGCCACCCAAAAAACTGTCCCCTGACTCACTTCTGAGCACTGGCACATTAAAAAGGTTTGTGGCTACAGTCATTTCCTGTCCAGAGCCACACTTGCGACAAAAACAGAGGAAAATAATGTCTGAATTTGGAAGCAGTTCTCTTAGCAGTACGTGATCACAAACCGTTACGCCTTGTGTATCACAGGCTCTTATGCTGGATCCTGAACAGCTCTGTACGAGAGCTGAGTGCAGACCAAGTGCGGCTGTCGGCAAACATTTTTTGCATTGATGACCTACTTCTGGAACTTGGGATTTCCTGTAAACAAGCCTAGCAGAGCCTCTGTGTTTCATGCTCCTTTGGGGACACTTTAGAGTTGAAACAAACCAGGAGGAGTCTTTGGCTGGTCTGTTGCAGACTCCACCCACTGCTTTCAAGACGAGCCAACATCAGAAAATGAGAGGATGCTACATGCTAGCTTTGAAAGTCCCCACTTTGAATGGTCGGATATACAGTAAATGGCTGCTCTGGGACTGCAGGTGGGAACTATGCTTGGGCCTCCTCCATCAACCAGATTGCTGGATTATTATTTATTATTATAATTTATTGAATCTATATCCCACCCTTCTTCCTCAAGGTGCCCCAAGGATTGTACAAAACGAAGCAAAAACCTTCAAAAGTTTAAACATCCCGAAAGCAATTGCAATTAAAAACATTCTAAAACCAGTTCCATTCTTAAGGAAATCAGCCCTGAGTGCTCACTGGAAGGACAGATCCTGAAGCTGAGACTCCAATACTTTGGCCACCTCATGAGAAGAGAAGACTCCCTGGAAAAGACCCTGATGTTGGGAAAGATGGAGGGCACAAGGATAAGGGGGCGGCAGAAGACAAGATGGTTGGACAGTGTTCTCAAAGCTACCAGCATGAGTTTGACCAAACTCATGTAATAGTAATAAATAGTAATAGTAATAGTAATAGTAATAGTAATAGTGCCACTGTATTCTGCTCTGGTCAGACCTCACCTGGAGTACTGTGTCCAGTTCTGGGCACCACAGTTCAAGAAGGACACTGACAAACTGGAACGTGTCCAGAGGAGGGCAACCAAAATGGTCAAAGGCCTGGAAACGATGCCTTATGAGGAACAGCTAAGGGAGCTGGGCATGTTTAGCCTGGAGAAGAGGAGGTTAAGGGGTGATATGATAGCCATGTTCAAATATATAAAAGGATGTCACATAGAGGAGAGAGAAAGGTTGTTTTCTGCTGCTCCAGAGAAGCGGACACGGAGCAATGGATCCAAACTACAAGAAAGAAGATTCCACCTAAACATTAGGAAGAACTTCCTGACAGTAAGAGCTGTTCGGCCGTGGAATTTGCTGCCAAGGAGTGTGGTGGAGTCTCCTTCTTTGGAGGTCTTTAAGCAGAGGCTTGACAACCATATGTCAGGAGTGCTCTGATGGTGTTTCCTGCTTGGCAGGGGGTTGGACTCGATGGCCCTTGTGGTCTCTTCCAACTCTATGATTCTATGATTCTATGAAACTGCGGGAGGCAGTGGAAGACAGGAGTGCCTGGCATGCTCTGGTCCATGGCTAATGAAGAGTCGGACACGACTAAACGACTAAACAACAACAATAAAACCAGTTACAGTTAAAAACGTTCTTCCATCTGATGATCTCGAGGTTTCTAGTAACACCAGTAACTTCCAGTAACTTCAGCCTCCAAATGCCCAGGGAAACAGGATTGGTACCAATAAAGCAGATGAATTTATATTTTACTTGCAACAGCCATGGCAAGAATAATATATGCACAAAAATGGTGAGAAGCGGGGGTACCTACTAAAGAGGATTGGCAGCGGAAATTGATGGAATATGCCAAACAGGCAAGTTTAACAAGTACAATTAGAGATCGGGATATCAGGATGAGGCAGACTTTAAGGAGGAGGGTGAAATGTTCATCGATTATTTAAAAAAACTATTGTGAACCTGTTAGAATGCAAGTAGGCTTTGAATAAGAACAGTAAAATTGTATCTGAGAAAATTGTGGTGGAGATAAGTTACAGAATAACTATAATATGCAGCAATATTTGAAAGTTTGGGGAAATCATGGGGCAGGGGGAGAAGTCCAATGTTAATTAACTGTTAATTGGAAAATGTTGTATTAACTTGTTTTTCTTCTTTTTATTGAAATTTATATATATATATTAAGGTATGTTATCAAATTTCTTCTGAAAGTTAATAATGATAGAGAAAGGTGCACATCACACATTCTACAACTGGGAAGCCACCACTAAAAAGACCCTGGAGGAAGGGAAAGGAGAATGTTAGCCGCTTTGAGACTCCTTAAAGGGAGTGAAAGGTGGGATATCAAATCCAAACTCTTCTTCTTCTGTTGTGGATCTGTTGGGAAATGCCCTGGGGGTCCCCCTGCAGTCCCAAATTCTGAGCATCCTCTGGTATGCGCAGCTCTGGAAAAAGCATTTCCCTTCTTCTCCAGTGCGCTTCAGCGACATATATCAAATGATATATGCACACTAATCTTCTAGCAAAACACAGCAAGAAGCATGAGACATCGTAGAGCTAATCTATGTATTTATTTACGCACTATGTACACACAAAGGAAGCATAGTATCTTCTCTCTCCAGCTCCGAGAGGGAAACAGAAACAAATAAAAGCAAAAGTACAGTACAATAGTACATACAGCGGAATTGATAAGACTGTCTTCCATTCCCTGGGTGTGAGGGCGATCTGGCTGCGACATCTGTCACCCCATTGATTACCAGGGTTGATTCGGCTGATCTGGCTGGCTGGGCGGGTGTCCCCTTCCTCCCTCACCGCTCCATGTGTGTCCCTCCCAAAGATGCACGCTCGATGGAAGAGGACGACCATCCCAGATAGAAGGAGTATACTGTTCTTCGGTCAAAGGTATACGATAGCTGTGCTCCCCTGCCAGAACCTCTAAACAAGCTCAAGGTCCATTTGTAGGAGAACGTAGGGTAGTCAAGCTTCCAAGACTCCAGACACATCCAAGTGAGGCGCTGCATGTGGCAGTTTGCTATATATATAAAAAAGACGACTCTCTTACATTCCCACATTCTCAAGGTGCCCCAAGGATTGTACAAAACAAAGCAAAAACCTTCCAAAAGTTTAAACACCTCGAAAGCAATTGTAATTAAAAACATTCTAAAACTGGTTATAGTTAGAAACATTCTTCCATCTGATGAACTTGAGGTTCACAGTCAGGCGTGTGATGTACACCAATCTCATCTGCAGCATCGGAGGCATGAAATACTAACAGGATCACCACCAGCCAATCAGCCCTGGGTGGTGGCACCACCAACAAACCCTCACCTGACCATTGTAGGGTCCAAAATGGTTGGTAGTGGGGAAGGCACAGAGTATAAATTAAAAAAAATAAAATACTGTAGCATGGAATCATAGAACTGCAGAGTTGGAAGGGCCCTGAGGGTTGACTATTCCATCTCCCTACAATGCATGAATCTCAGCTAAAGTATCTCTGAGAGATGGCACCCAACTTCTGCTTAAAACCCTCTGATGAAGGAGAGCCCACCATCTTCCGAGGTAGTCTGGTCCCCTGTCGAATAGCTCTTACCGTAATCATAAAAAAGAAAGATGGTGTTCTCCAGATAATTTCTCCAGGATGCTGAAAGCCACTTTGTCCTTCAAGCTGCCATCTCTAACAACACAGTCTGATTGTCTGAGTTTCAATTTCCTCTGCGTTTAGGCTTCCTTCACCCTGACATCCTTGAGGATTCTTGCCTCATACCTTACCTATCTATAGAGATGCTGCCTGCTGTTTATCAGAGCACACATGCAATTTTTAAAAAATTCAGGTGCAAGAAGCCTTTTGGAATTCTTTGCAGAAAAGACACTGCACAATGGAAGATGCCTTAGAATTCTACAGATTCCCCTCTCAAATACTTCAGAAAAATAGTGCCTTTTTTATAAGGCAGCCTCTCATGCAATCTGTTTATCCTGCACTCAGTACCATTCTGAGTCTCACGTTCAATAAGAATTTTAAGCATATCTTGTCTTTGCAATCAGAGGGGGGTTAAGAGAAATGTACACTGCTCCTTGTTTTATGCTTTCCCTGAGCAGGGGTGTTCAGTCAGTAACAATGGTAGTCAGTCGCATGAGACACACTTCCAATGGCAAACTCTTATTCTGAGATCATAATGTGGAACTGGGTTTCTCGCACAAGCAAATTTGTAATCATGTAAGCATTCTTCTCTGACTATAGGCAAAGATTGACTCCAGCTTATTAGAGTTGCCCAGCTCTCTAAAAATGGCAAAAGCCCAAATTTGGCCATATGCTCCATTCTTATCAACAATTATGTGATTCAAAGTATTTCACGTGGCAGTGCTTTAGAGCAGGGTAGAATCAAAGCGAAACTGTTTTTTGCTAACATTTTGGACAGTATAGAAAAACATTCGCCTTTGGGGTCGCCTAAAAATGTTGGCCTATTCACTTACAATGCCCTGACTTGCCAATGGACTTCCCTGGTCCTCCTGGACATCATCAGGCAGCAATATCTAATTGGCTATGCAACGTCATATCATTCAGTTCCTTGTGGAATCTCTGATTGGGTGGGCTTAGCTGTATCTCCATGAATGAGAAAGAATGAGAAATGAGAAGATGCCCCAGGATGCAAGACAAGGTTGCCAAACCATCATGATCAGGGGGTAACAGGGGCACCAATCAGATGGGGCGATTTTGTTCTCTTTTGTTCCAGAGTGTAAGATGCATGCCAAGAGGTTCAAATGACAATAAAAGTAACTTCAGCTAAGAAGAAGAAGAAGAAGAAGAAGAAGAAGAAGAGTTTGGATTTGATATCCTGCTTTTCACTCCCTTTAAGGAGTCTCAAAGCGGCTACCTCCCCCACAACAAACACTCTGTGAGGTGAGTGGGGCTGAGAGATTTCAAGGAAGTGTGACTAGCCCAAGGTCACCCAGCAGCTGCATGTGGAGGAGTAGGGAAGCGAACTCGGTTCACCAGATTACGAGTCCACCGCTCTTAACCACTACACCACACTGGCTCTCTGCTTTAGGAAGCATTAGGAAAATGGCCTTCCTAAGCATTAGGAAGAATGGCCTGAGCTGTGTGGCAGTAGGACAACTCAGAAGACAGATGCTAGATGGCAACCTATCAGAGAGGCTGTCCTACCTTGGCAGGGGGTTGTGCTGCATGACCTTTGAGGTCGCTTTCTTTTTTTAATATAATTTTTATTAAGTTTTCCATATTTTATTACATTTCAGTATCAAAAAATGCATACCCCAGTCTCCATGAGGGGGGGTCCCAGCACGTACCCCAGCCACAGGAGCAGATTAAGAAGGAAAGTGGTGAGAAGGTGCCCCCTTCAGCTGACCTTCCAGAAGGTTCCAGAAGTGTAAGCAGATACTTAACATATTGACTAGAGCTGTTAACTCAACAAAGAATTTAGAGGGGCAAAACCCCTCATTTTATAGCTATAAAATAATAGGTTCGGAGGAAAATTATAAACCCAATTTAATCCAACCCCAATCTTATTACAGCAAGCTGCTTGAGCCTTGAGCAGATTTGAGCCCCTCCTTTTCAGAGACGGGAAGTCAGATATACATTTGTGAATCAATAAATGCTATCATGGTGCTCCTTCTTATAATTCTCTCTTGCAGATGAAACATAATTCCTAGAAATTGCGCATTTTGTACAAAAATGGGAGGGGAAATGACTCTCACAGAAGTTACACGGCACTTATCTGGATGTTTAAAAGCTATCAAACTGTTGTCCCTCTTCTTTTAAACACAGCTCAAAAGCAAAGTGTAATTTAATCTTTGGCTCGCTATTTTTTCGTCTATTGACCAAACTCCAAATGCAGATGATTACATATTAGCAAACTGGCACGTATCAAAACCTTTTACTATTTGTCAACCAACCTACATATTAATTCAGGTTACGCTTCCTACTGCTTTAAATCCCTGACAACAGTAGAATGTTATACACACAAAATGTTGGACTGTTAAAAAAAAAAGCAAAAAAGCGGGGGGAGTGCCCACCTAAGTTTTAATTAAGGAAATAGCTGTTATTTCTACTTGATGATTCCTGCTTCTATGTACAGCAAGATGGCAAGAGTCAACCAATATATCAGAGCCAGGCAAAGCATTCTGGGAGATCCAAAGCAATGTGGAACTCCAGGGTTTCTTAACAGACCGACCAGGTTCCATTTTCTCTCTCTCTCTGACAAAATCATTGCCCGATTTCCCCTCCCCGCTCTACCCAAAGAAGGAAGTAATGTAGGATTTCATATCTATCTATCCATGGAAAACTATCAATGGACATCAAAGTAACTCATGTACATAGTACTTTTTCCTTTTATGTTTTTGGTGTTGGCTTAATTATGTGCTCCTTTCACACAGAGCAGGCAAATATTATATTTATTTATAGTAAATCATAGCATTTACTGCATGCCCAATAAACCTGGATGGAGAAACACATATCTTCAGGAGCCAGGCAAAAATGTTTCTCTTCAACCAGGCCTTGGGCTGATTAACATTCTACAGTATATCCTTTTAAATGTGTTTGTGGGAGGGACAGCTATTTGTTTGCCTTTGTTTTTCTTATATATACAGTGGTACCTCTGGTTGCGAATGGGATCCGTTCCGGAGGCCTTTTCACAATATGAGCAGAACACAACCTGCAGTGGCGTGTCTGCACACGCGTGGGTTGCGATTTGGCGCTTCTGCGCATGCGCATGACGTCATTTTGAGCATCTGGAAGTAACCTGGAAGCAACCCTTTCTGGTACTTCTGGGTCACTGTGGGACGCAACCTGCAAAAACATATCATGAAGCAAACATAACATGAGAGATGACTGTACTGTTTTCTCATTTTTTATTTTAATGATGTAAACTGCCCTGTGGTTTTCAGGTTTTCAGATGAAGGATGGTATACAAATTTAATAATAATAATGATGATGATGATGATGATGATGATAGCACGAACAATAATAATTAGTAGACCCAAGCTTAACATGTCAGTAGTGTGATGCAGCAGCAAAAAAGAGAGCCAATGCTCTTCTAGGTTGCATCAACAGAAGTATAATGTCATAATAAAGGGACATTAATAATAATAATAATAATAATAATAATAATAATAATAATAAAATTTATTTATATCCCGCCCTCCCCAGCCGAAGCCGGGCTCAGGGTGGCTAACAACAATAAAACAGTACAAAAGTACAGCACAAACAACACTCTAAAACCATTCATTATAAAATTAATTAATTCAAGCCACTGGCAACCATTGGGCCAGAGCTCCGCGAAGATTGCCGAGGGAGGGAGTCAGGCTGTGCCCTGGCCAAAGGCCTGGTGGAAAAGTTCTGTCTTGCAGGCCCTGCGAAAAGATGTCAAGTCCCGCAGGGCCCTGGTCTCTTGTGACAGAGTGTTCCACCAGATCGGAGCCACTGCTGAAAAAGCCCTGGCTCTAGTTGAGGCCAGCCTAACTTCTCTGTGGCCTGGGACCTTCAAGATGTTTTTATTTGAAGACCGTAAGTTTCTCTGTGGGGCATACCAGGAGAGGCGGTCCCGTAGGTATGAGGGTCCTAGGCCGTATAGGGCTTTAAAGGTTAAAACCAGCACCTTAAACCCGATCCTCTACTCCACCGGGAGCCAGTGCAGCTGGTATAGCACCGGGTGAATGTGATCTCGCAGCGAAGACCCCGTAAGGAGTCTTGCTGCAGCATTCTGCACCCGCTGGAGTTTCTGGGTCAGGCTCAAGGGCAGCCCCATGTAGAGCGAGTTACAATAATCCAGTCTGGAGGTGACTGTCGCATGGATCACAGTGGCTAGGTCAGGGCGAGAGAGGTAAGGAGCCAACTGCTTAGCTTGGCGGGGATGAAAAAATGCCGCCTTTGTTGTAGCTGCAATCTGCGCCTCCATGGAAAGGGAGGTGTCGAAGTAATAGTTCTGCTCTTTTTGCCTTGGTCAGACCACACGTGGAGTACTGTGTCTGGTCCTGGGAATCACAGTTTAAGAAGGATATTGACAAGCTAGAACGTGTCCAGAGGAGGGTGACCAAGATGATCAAGGGTCTGGAAACTAAGCTTTAGGAGGAACAGTTGAAGGAGTTGGAGGTGTTTAGCCTGGGAATAGGGAGACTGAGAGGAGATATGGTAGCCATCTTCAAATATCTCAAGGGCTGCCACATGGAAGAGGGAACAAGCTTGTTTTCTTCTGCTCTGGAGGGTGGGACTCGAACCCATGGCTTCAAGTTACAAGAAAGGAGATCCCAACTAAACATTAGGAAGATCTTTCTGACAGTTGGAGCTGTTTGGCAGTGAAACAGGCTCCCTCGAGAGGTTGTGGACCCTCCTTCCTTGGAGGTTTTTAAGCAGAGGTTCAATAACCATTTGTCATGGATACTCTAAAATTCTATTATTCTAAGATTCCTGAAAAGAGGGTTTAAAAAAATATATGGAAGGATTCCTTTGTGCTCAGCACACATAATTGTACCATTCCGCCTCCCAAAAAGTCTGGTTTTCTGCTTTTCGTAAAAAGAAAAATGAGCATTGAACTGAAGAAGAAAAGGAAGGGGTTAGAAAGTCATCTTTTTGTTTTACAGTAGATAGATTTTATGACAAAGAAGTAAAGAACTGGCTGTGTTCAACTATGCCTGCAATTAATTAACTTTTTTACTCCTGTTCATTAAATTTCTTTGTTGATTAAGCATAGACTTATATAAATTGTTTCAGTATAAGGTTAGAAATCAGTGCATACAGTCTGAGTTGATTTCAGACCTGGACTTCTTGAACTATAAGTAAAACAAATCATTATTATTGTTTCATTGTAAGATGTTGGTATGTTAAATGGGAGTTAGCCCATTTTAGCCTCACCACCCAGTCAGCTTCATGGCTGAGTGGGGATTTCAAGATGGATTTATGTAATCCCAAATTCAGTGTTAGGGGAGGGGTAGTATTTCTGTTGGGGGGGGGACATGTCGTGCTCCTTCTGGGGTGATTTGTCCATCTTCAGTCCCCTCCCTGCACTCAGCTCCTACAAGCTCTCAGCATGTGACAACAGCCACACCCTGGAAATGGCTTCGAATGGCGGGCTAAACTAGGTGAAGGTAGTCAATGGGTCTCTAATCTTTGGTGAGTTAGGGAATTCACCTGCATGTGAAGACAGGCTCCAGGGGATTGAGCGGACAAACAAAAACAAGTTGTAACCCAAGGCGCGCTTTCACCAATGGGGCCTACCCAAAAAAATTGTTCGTGATCCAAAAAAAGGTTGCAAACCAGGACACACACTTCCAGGTTTGATGTGTTTGTAATCCAAAACGTATGAAAACCAAGACGTATGCAAACCAAGGTACCATTATCATCATCATCATCATCATCATTCATGATCACAGATCAAACTTGTCACCTGAATTAAGGGGTTCATGGAGGGAGAAGGGAGAAGTCCCATTGCACAAAAGGAAGTCCCTGTTCTGATGGGACAGGGAGCTGAATACTGCCTCACATCACTTTGTGCTGCTTGACCTGGCCTTCTGACCAGGCTGGGTCTGAAGAACAAAAAAAGAGCCTGGCTGCTGGAAAACATATTAAAAAAAAACCTTCCCTATACAGGATTGCCTTCAGACGGCTCAGGGGTTGGATAACTCCATACCCTCCAACATTTCTCCAATGAAAGAAAAGTGGGATATTCTGGGGTCAAATTAGAAACCAGGATGGTTTCTCTAAATCAGGGACGTCCCTGGAAAATAGGGACATACGGAGGGTCTGATAACACCAAAGGCCTATCTAATCAACTGGGAATCACAGGTGTGACAGAGTACTGTTGCATGTTCAGCTTGCAGGTTTCTAAGAAACAAAGATCAACAGAGCCTGAGATCCACCAACCCCAGGCATAGGCAAACTTGGAACTCCAGATGTTTTAGGACTACAACTCCCATCATCCCAGACCACTGGTCCTGTTAGCTAAGGATGATGGGAGTTGTAGTCCCAAAACATCTGGAGGGCCAAGTTTGCCTATGCCAGACCCAACCCTATTCAGATAACAAATGGTGACCAACTCTTTACAATTATGATGTTTCAGTCATAATAATAGCAAATGGCAACTGGTTGTTGCTTCCAGACACTTTGGTCTCCGTTCCTCCTTCTCCCATCCACTCAACTCAGGAATCCCGAACAGAACAGGCCGCAAAAATCCAGCACTTTATGATACAGGCAGTGGAAAGCAATCAGCCCACACTCTGGAAGAAGAGGCACAATTGAGAAAATAAGAGCAATACTTGGAGAAGGTGCTCATTAAAGTCTGTATCATTTCTAATGTGTTTCTCCGTCCCCCCCCCCCCCTATAAAATTATTCTTACAGAAAAGCAATTAGGTTTGGGAGCTTCTCTGATGTGCTCCACCTGCATTAAGTCTTTCATTTCCTTCTCCGGGTTAAAGGAGCGTTCTTCTATTCTTCCTACTTCAAATGAAATGCCCGCATAACGTGTTAATGGAGGTGGCTCCTTGCGAAGACTTTTCAAGTGCCCTTTGGCTCAGAGTAAGCACTTACTGTGCCAAAGAAAACATAGGGAAGCTTGGGGGCCACATTCCCTTCTGGGAAACATTTCAGGGGCCACATGCTGGGAGCGAGGCGGAGGCAAAAGTGAGCAGAACAAGGCATGCGAATTTAACCTTTGCATAGGATAGTTTTCTCACAGTCACAGAAGAAGCTCCCTCAGGTATACTGGACCGAGGCCGTTTAGGGCTTTAAAGGTCAGCACCAACGCTTTGAATTGTGCTCAGAAATGTACTGGGAACCAATGTAGGTCTTTCAGGACGGTGTTATATGGTCCCAGCGGCCACTCCCAGTCACCAGCCTAGCTGCCGCATTCTGGATTAGTTGTAGTTTCCTGGTCACCTTCAAAGGTAGCCCCACGTAGAGCGCATTGCAGTAGTCTAAGCAGGAGATAACTAGAGCATGCACCACTCTGGCGAGACAGTCTGCAGGCAGGTAGGGCCTCAGCCTGTGTACCAGATGGAGCTGGTAGACAGCTGCCCTGGACACAAAAATGACCTGAGCCTCAGCAGTCTGTTCTGCTGTTTCTCAAGGCTGAAGGCAATGAGTGACAGTCATGATTTAGCTGTGCAGCAAAAGCTGCCCACAGCACTGGCCAGCAACTAAATTCCCCCTTGCTCTGATGCGCCAGATGTGTTCTACATTCCACAGTGAAAGCTTCATATTCAGATTATCATTCAGGTTGGAGTAATTCATAAAGAACTTTGCATGAAAATGTTAATAGGTGGTTGGGGGATGTGCCTTGTGCCTCCAGTTCCCAGCACCCCATTCTAAGCTGACACTTGCACACCCAGTTGTTAAGGTTTTTTTTTGAATGGAGTCTCATTAACTCACAAAAGAATTCGCCCGGGGCATAGGAGATCGGCAAGGAACCTTCGCTTCAAATGTCACCTAACCGTTACTGTCAGGCAGGAGACGCCAAAACACAACAACCAGCTCAAGCATTAATAAGTATTAAGTACCATCTAATTATATACATAGTTGACCTTTTGCTCTGTTTACCTCCAACCTTCCTGGAAGTTTGAGCCATCCACCTGCCTGTTCCGCAAACTACCCAGATTATAACAAATGTGATTATTATTTTTTCTTTCAATGCTGAGGTTACGAGTCTATTTTTACCCCGGCATAATCACAGTCCTGGGCTTCTTCTGAAAGGCTTACAGAAATGTAAAGGCTTCATTTGGGGGGAGGCGGGAAGCAGGTCACAATGTTAAACTGCTACCCTCAGGGTGAAGAAAATTACTAAGAATGAGAGGTAGTGACTCAAGCGAACACCCTGCAGGCAGCATTCAATATTCCAGGTAACTTTATTAACTCTGAATATGCGGATGATGGGAAGAGGAGGCAGGGAGGGGGAGTCAGAAAAGATATTTAATATGTGTTTTTACAACGGCTCTCCTAATTTTTAGAAAGAACGTCCCTTATCCATTGCTATTTCTGGTAGAGCAGGGATGGTGAACCTTGGGTCTCTCTGATTGGCTCTCAGGACTCTCTGCAGGTCACATGCCCTCCTGAACCACATCCCTCACCAGCCCTGATTTGCATCCTCCTTGAGCATTTGTTTGTTTGTTTGCCTGGTGTTATGTACTGAGCTGAATCCTAGAACAATAGGATCCATATTGCAGCAGTCTGATTGGTCCGCAGGAACCACCCAATCCAGCTCCAGGTGGAAGTGAATCAGCGACCTGATTGGCCTGCAGGAGCAGCCAACCAGGCTCCTGGATGATGTGAATCCGCAACCTGATTGGCCTACAGGAGCAGCCTGGAATTAACCGATCATGTGGGGCCCATTGTGTAAATAATGTATATATAGCTAGACTTTGGGGGGGGGGGGGGAGTTTGATTCATTGCTACTATGAGCTGAATAAAGAGCATGAAATTCACACTTGACTCCGAGTATATTTCACCTGGTCTTCAACTCTGACAAGATTCCTTGTTTGTCTTGATGGAAACGAGGGAGGGATGTGTGAAGAACCTTCCCATGGTACATAAAGTAAAACTCACAGAAGGTTATGCAGCCCATAGATTGGAAGAAGTAATAACTCACATCTGTGAATTAGAGTTAGGTCCCTCTTTCTTTCTTTCTTTCTTTCTTTCTTTCTTTCTTTCTTTCTTTCTTTCTTTCTTTCTTGTAAGGTCTACCATCTCAGTAGTAGTATTTGTAGTATTTATTAAATGTGGCTGCCAAGGAGTGTGGTGGAGTCTCCTTCTTTGGAGGTCTTTAAGCAGAGGCTTGACAACAATATGTCAGGAGTGCTCTGGTGGTGTTTCCTGCTTGGCAGGGGGTTGGACTCGATGGCCCTTGTGGTCTCTTCCAACTCTATGATTCTATGATTCTACATACTCCCCTTCATCCAAAGATCACAGTGCTCTTTACAACATAAAAACACAAAATAAAAACCACAAAATACCTTGACAACAACAAGCAATACCCTCCATAGTTTTAAAGGCCATAGATCGTTTAATTATCCAAGGGACTGAGAGAAGAGGAATGTTTTCACCTGGCACCTAAAGCTATGTTGTGAAGGTGCCAGGCAAGCCTCCTGGGGAGAGCATTCCACAAGCAGGGAGCCAGCACGGAAAAGGCCCCTTTCTCATGTTGCCACTCTCCAAACCTCTCATGGAGGAGGCACATGAAGAAGAGCCTCAGATGATGATGGCAGAGCCTGAGTCAGTTCATATGGAGAGAGGCAATCCTTGAGCTGTTGTGGCCCTGAGCTGTTTAACAGACCCTCCAAGTTTCCCTATTTTCCAGGGACGTCCCTGTTTTAGAGAAGCCATCCCAGTTTCTGATTTGATCCCGGAAAATCCCGCTTTTCCTTAGGATGTTCCTTGGAGAAATGTTGGAGGGTATGGAGTTATCCGACCCCCGAGCCGTCTGAAGGCAATCCTGCATAGGGTAGTTTTTAAAATGTTTAATGTTTTATTATATTTTTATATATGTTTGAAACTTCCTAGAGTGGCTGGGCTAATCCAGTCACTATGTGTGGGGTATAAATTGTAAAATTATCCTTATGGAATGGGACATCCCAATTTTTTTTGTCAGAAAAATGTTAGTTTAAGGCTTTATAGACCAAAATTAGCACTTTGAATTGGGACCAGGAACTATTCAACAGCCAATGCAGTTGGGCCAGGATTGGTATTTTACCATCTTGTCCCTGTGAGCAAGCTGACCGATGAATTCTGCACCACCAGAAGCTTCCAAACTGTCTTCATAGGTAGCCCCATGTATAAAGCACCTCAGTAATCTAATCTAGAGGTTACCAGAGCATATACAACAGAAGTTAGGCTATCCCTGTCCAGATAGGAGCACAGCTGGGACACCATCTGAAGCCAATGGACAGTACTCAGTGCCACAGAGGCCACCTGAAGCTCAAGTGGCAGCAGTGGACCTAAAAGGACCCTCAAGCTGTATACCTGCTCCTCCAGAGGGTGTATAACTGCATCAAGAGCAGGCAACTACCCACACAACCGGGCTTTATATTTAAACTATGATTCAAGAACATAGGCCCCATCTACACAATGCATTTAAAGCAGCATCATATAAGCAGTCATGGCTTCCACCCCAAAATCCTGGGAACTGTAGCTGAGAGTTGTTAGGGGACTCCTTGGGCTGGACTGGATGAATCCCAAGCCGGAATTAAGATTGCGGGAAGAAATATCAACAACCTCAGCTATGCAGATGACACAACCTTGATGGCAGAAAGTGAGGAGGAATTAAAGAACCTTTTAATGAGGGTGAAAGAGAAGAGTGCAAAATATGGTCTGAAGCTCAACATCAAAAAAAGTAAGATCATGGCCACTGGTCCCATCACCTCCTGGCAAATAGAAGGGGAAGAAATGGAGGCAGTGAGAGATTTTACTTTCTTGGGCTCCATGATCACTGCAGATGGTGACAGCAGCCACGAAATTAAGAGACGCCTGCTTCTTGGGAGGAAAGCAGTGACAAACCTAGACAGCATTTTAAAAAGTAGAGACATCACCTTGCCAACAAAGGTCCATATAGTAAAAGCTATGGTTTTCCCAGTAGTGATGTATGGAAGTGAAAGCTGGACCATAAAGAAGGCTGATTGCTGAAGAATTGATGCTTTTGAATTATGGTGCTGGAGGAGACTCTTGAGAGTCCCATGGACTGCAAGAAGATCAAACCTATCCATTGTGAAGGAAATCAGCCTTGAGTGCTCATTGGAAGAACAGATCCTGAAGCTGAGGCTCCAATACTTTGGCCACCTCATGAGAAGAGAAGACTCCCTGGAAAAGACCCTGATGTTTTGAAAGATGGAGGGCACAAGGAGAAGGGGACGACAGAGGACGAGATGGTTGGACAGTGTTCTTGAAGCTACCAGCATGAGTCTGACCAAACTGCGGGAGGCAGTGGAAGACAGGAGTGCCTGGCGTGCTCTGGTCCATGGGGTTACGAAGAGTTGGACACGACTAAACGACTAAACAACAACAACAGTCCCTTCACAGAGCTACAATTCTCAGAGTGCATTACAGGAACCTTATCTTCCCTGAATTACTGTATCCCCCTTTCAAAGGTATCCAAGTTGGTGACCATCAGTCCACCTTGTGGCAGCCAGTTCCATAGTTTAACGATGTGGGCAAAGAACTTGCCCATGTCTTTTTCTGAATCTCCCAGAATTCAGCTTCATTGCCCCCCAAGCTCTAATATTATGGGCACACTGGCTAAGAGCAGAGGAGGAAGGGGGTGCGTGCAGGAAGGAGGAAGCTGGACAAATTTTAAAAGGCTCTCTGGCGATTGCTATAATCATTGCGAAAGTTCTCGGCTCAGACACGGAATCTGCACTCCAAATGTGCTGTGTTTTGGGAGAGGCAGATGTTTCCCAGGCGCCGTCCCATTACTCAACTTCCTGCCCTGAGCTTCAGAATTCCCGCCGGGGCATCTTATTTTGCACAGTGATAATGAGACGTGTTCAAAGCCTCACGCCAAGACTTCCTGATCAATGGATTGCCTTCGATGCTGTCAATCACGGCATTCTGCTGGACGCTCCGCATGTCGCTGAAGACTAATGCGCAGCTGCTGCTGCTGCCGCCGCCGCCGCTCCTCCCTTCGGCCTCCTGCCACGCGGTTCCCCAAGGGGCTCCTCAGTGCTCTGATCTGGCATCTCTATTCATCAGCAAAGACACAGGCCTGATTGAAAAAGCAATAGCCATATCTATTAATTTGCATCCTTTCCCTGAATATTCATCTCTTATATTCTCCCTTAAAAAAAATAAAACAAACCCAAAGCCTTTGTTTCATTTTTAATTTACTCAATGAAGGTCAGCCAGGTAATAGATACAGGGGGGAGCCAGGACTTCTATGATGCTTTTCAATGTTCACAACAACTCGGAAACTTTGAATCTGTCCATTTCAGTTTCCAGTTGTCTGGAGTTCATTTCTCTGTACAGTTATACCTCGGGTTACAGACGCTTCAGGTTGCGTTTTTTCAGGTTACAGATGCTCCGAAACCTGGAAGTACCGGAACAGGTTACTTCTGGGCTCTGGCGGTCGCGCATGCGCAGAAGCGCTAAATAGCACTTTGCACATGCACAGGAGTGCCGAATCGCAACCCGCGTGTGTGCAGACACGCTGCTGAGGGTTGCGAACGGTGCGGGTTGTGAATGTGCCTCCCGCACGGATCATGTTCGAAACCCGAGCATCCACTGTATTAGCTGTATTAACTTGGGAGCAGGGTTTTTGTTTTTTGTTTTTACAATCTAACGATGAATAATTTTACGAAGCAAGTAAAGAAAACAAATTAACCCCAGGCTCCCCCCCCCATCTGGAACTCGCCAGAACTCAGTTCCGGCACCTCTTAGGTGGGTCCCATTCACGTTATAAGAGAGCAAGGGAGGTATCCGTGGTGAATTCTGGCACCTATTTTCTAGAAAAATAGCACTGGTTAACCTTATATGGTTCCTTTCCTCTAATAGCCACAGGTTGCCTGAGGTTGTCCACAAAGCAGCTCTGATGTGTAAGGTTGAGTTGTGTGCATCATAGCCTTTGAGGCCTCTTAAAAGGTAAAGGGACCCCTGACCATTAGGTCTAGTTGTGACCAACTCTGGGGTTGCGGCGCTCATCTAGCTTTATTGGCCGAGGGAGCCGGCGTACAGCTTCCGGGTCATGTGGCCAGCATGACTAAGTCGCTTCTGGCGAACCAGAGCAGTGCACAGAAACACCGTTTACCTTCCCACCAGAGTGGTACCTATTTATCTACTTACATTTTGACATGCTTTTGAACTGCTAGGTTGGCAGGAGCAGGGACCGAACAACGGGAGCGCACCCCGTCACGGGGATTCGAACTGCCAACCTTCTGATCGGCAAGTCCTAGGCTCTGTGGTTTAACCCACAGCACCACCCACGTCCCTTTTGCAGCCTGTAGGTCAGAGCATAAGCATGAAGCCTCTCTATCCTTTGATATTTTTTAAAACACACACACATAAACACCACAGACCTTTAGGTTGATAGGCACTTACAGCAAGTGTGAATTAAAAAGTCTGCCTAGAATGTGCCCTGCATGGCAAAAATGCATTTGCCCCATCATTCCAGCATTGCAACAACCCCCTTTGTGATTTAAAAGCCTTGTAAACATGTCAAAATGGTTGGTTTGTTCTACCATCTTTGTACCATCCATTGCCCTGGATATGTAAAGGGAAATGCAATTTATTTTGTGCTTTGGGAGCTCAACATTTCTCTCACTGATGTGTGACAAGTATTATCATATTTATTGTCAGTATTACACTCCAAGCATGTAGGTGATGCATTGTGAGTATTTCATACTGATAAAGCCATCAATAACTTCCTACCGGACTCCTTCCCGCCTGCCCCCGCCCTCCCTCATCCCATCACTCCATCTCAGTTGAATCAGCAAAGCTGGCTGAGAAGATATTGGGAATAAACAGATGACAGGCTGGAACAAAAGAATTGCCAAAAAAGGGAAGAAGTCTGCGATGTATTCTGAATAGAACTGCCACTAAAACGTCATTCAGAAAAAGGTGGCCACTTATTTGTTGCCAAAAAAGGGGGGACAAAAGAGATTTGCATAAAAAAACCCACATGTGTTGATGAGCAGATGCACATTTAGAAAGCGTGGCTGTTACTTAAATCAAAATGCATTTCACCATATTGAGGAAGACTCACCGGGTGACCTCAGTACAATTGATGAGTTTTGATGGGCAACGTCAAGGCCCCTCTCACTCTCCTTTCTTATGTTTCTATATGTTTAAACTCAACTTGGGCCTGACAACCCTTCAAATAGAAAATGCTTTCAAACAGAGGACTGGCTTCTGTAAGGTCTTAAAGATGGCCATCCTCTCTGCAGATCATTTCCAGCTCTTCTCTTGCAGGGTGTACACATGAAATACGTTTTAGCATAGACTGAGATCCAATGTGGTACAGTGGTTAAAGTGTTGGGCTACGACCTGAGAGACCAGGGTTCAAATACCCACTCAGCCATGAAACTCACTGGGTGACCTTGGGCCAGTCACTACCTTTTACCTTGACCTAAAGGTAAAGGTAAAGGGACCTCTGACCATTAGGTCCAGTATAGCGGACTCTGGGGTTGCGGTGCTCATCTCGCTTTATTGGCAAGGGAGCTGGCGTACAGCTTCCGGGTCATGTGGCCAGCATGACTAAGTCACTTCTGGCGAACCAGAGCAGCGCACGGAAACGCCGTTTACCTTCCCACCAGAGTGAAGGTATTTATCTACTTGCACTTTGCCTATTTATCTACTTGCACTTTGATGTGCGTTTGAACTGCTAGGTTGGCAGGAGCAGGGACCGAGCAATGGGAGCTCACCCCGTCACTGGGATTCGAACCGCCAACCTTCTGATCGGCAAGTCCTAGGCTCTGTGGTTTAACCCACAGCGCCACCCGCGTCCTACAGGACATTAAATGAGGAGGAGGAGGAGAAGAACCATGTGTGCCACGTTTAATTCCTTGGAGAAAGAGTTGGGATATCAATGCAACAAATAAATAAATACCAGGTGATTGGCAGGTGGGCCATCCCACCTCTCATATTTGGCCTGCAAGGCTAGGATCTGATAATGATCTGGTCTGTAGTGCTTAAGAGGTTCCTCACCCTGGTATAGCTCAACTATTGTGCCCCAGGGTACACAGACTATATGCTGTCATTTCAACATTACATGTGAATAGCTGCATGAATAGTTTGTGTGCTATTTGTGAGCATAGACTGTACCCTCATAGAATGTTGCGTGTTAACATCCCTCTAGGTGTTTTTTAGCAAGCCTCTGCCACATACAGTCCAACGTTTTCAGATAAAAAAACTGGGACATGCTCCCGGGCAAGTCACATGAAATGCGCTGTGCTCTCACCCAGGAAAAAAACTAATTTTTTGGTGCAAGACTGCGACATCCAGGATGGCCACCGCAATCACATGTGGGGAAATGGGATGTCCCTTTTTATCTGGGGCACTTGCTAAGTATGCTGCCGCTGGCTCCACATTTCCTATCATGATGATGATGATGATGGGGCATCATCCAATACCGCGCAAGCAGTTTGCAAGCTTCCACAACTTCCAACCCTCCCAAATTTAGCTCCTGAGGCATGGAAAGCACAGCCCAAAGGCCACACATCCTGTGGCCTCCAAAATGCTTGACTTCTGTCACTAGAGGCAGGCAGCACAAACATGAGACTCTTCAATTCACTGGGATCCACCATGCATAGCAGGAGGGAGCCCCCCCCCCTGCATTTCGGCACACAAGGTTAGGCCTTTTGCATCGACCTGGGCTTTTCTGAGGATGTGGCAACATATCAAGAACAGATATTGCCCACTGCTGGTGGGGGGAGGTCCATTAAATTGACAGGGGTACCGTCCCACCCCCCTCAGAGTGCCTTCAGCTGGGGTTGCCACCCGTCCCTAGAAAACCATGACCACCCTTTTTTATAAAAAAAGAAAAAAGAATAGTGTCTCCTTCCCTGTTTGGACTTCAAATGGGATACCTTTTTTCACCTATTCAAGCTCATTCTCCTCCTCCTCCTCCAAACTGTGCAGGCAGCTGGTGGGTCTGGTGAAGGCAGGAGAGTGAGAATGGTGGGGATTTGGAAAGGGGGTGTTTTTGTGGGCAGAGGCAAGAGGGTCGGAAGGGGGGGGTTGCATGGGGGTGGAGTCTCAGGAGAGAGAGTTTGAAATCATTATTGCGTGGCGAGTTCCCGCCTCCCCCCTCCAGAATAAAGACACGAGACACAAGAATTCGAGTTAATGAGTCAAATTAGGCCACAACTTTATTGATGACAGGAATTGAGCAGTATTGGCTTAGGCATTGGTCCTAACAACTAACTGGCTTGAAGGCTGGCAAGGGTTAACCACCAGTGGGAGGAGTCCTGCTGAGGCACGTCAACTAGGAGCTCCCCCTGGAGTTACTGCTTGGGGGCGTGCCATGGGCGTGCCATGGGCCCACACCGCCATAGGCTTAGGACAACGCCACCCCTCCCCCCCGGAATCCTTTATCGGACAACCCTTATTATTGGGGGAAGGCGATGGCGCTTCCTTCTCCCCCTTCATCTGCATGACAATAGAACCCTACCCCTACCAATGCCTAACCGCCAATACCGAGAAGTTGTGATGGATTGCTACGAGGTAGGCAAAAACCAAGTGGCTGGTGCCAGTCTGCCAAATGGAAAAATTCCTACCAGGCCCCTTGACGGCGACCGACTGAAGTCCATAGCATCATCATAGCTGGCCTGAGGATGACGCGTCCGAAGATTCCCTGAGTGTGGGGAGGGGCATGAAGCCCACAACCCCACCTCTTCCCTAGCTCGGAAGTGGCTTTGCCCCAGGTAATTTTTAGCCCCCAAATCCCTGTACCGTATTTTACCCGACCTGCCCTTTATTTTGCCTGACCAAAGGTGAAGACTCTATGTTCGCCAGCCCCTGCCTGCTTGCTTTCTTCTTTATACCTAATCCAGGGGGTGTTGCTGGCTGTCAGATTCTTCCTCTCCAGCCTCTGAAGAGCCCTTCGAGGTCTCAGCAAGGAGGTGGATAGGAGCAACACCAGAAACTGTTGGTTGCAAATGTCATTAGCTCTGGCTCCCCCTACTGTTGGCCTCTCAATCTCCCGCCCTATCGGTCCCGATGGGCCCCATCCACTCTGGGATCAGACCACAGCTGCGAGTTCAGACGTCAGCATCATTCAGCATCAAGTCCCAGCAGAACAGAAACTAGTATTAGGGCCATTTTGCGCAAGAGAATAGTGTGGCTATATGAAAGCCTTTTCAAAGCCAGCACTGATATGTGGGGAAAAGAGAGAGAGAGACAGAATCTCTCCCAGGGCAAAGTTTTGTAAAGGGTAAAGAAAAAGAAAAAGTCTGCGTGAAGTCCCCTGGGTTTAGTAAGTCACTGCTACAAAACTCCCGCAGAAGCCGATGTGCCTTTGCAGGCTGTCAGTTTTATGTTGAATGTTTGTACAGATCTCTGATCTCTTATTTACACATATTTCTCCAGGACGAGGAAGCCGGCAGAAATTGAAATTCTATTTATATAAATCTTGTTGCAGCCCCAGAGGTCAAGAACCACAACATTTCAAACAAAGTGGAAGGAATTTATCTGCGCTTTCGAGTGGATAAGGAGCACGCATTTCAGATCGTCGTGATGGGCTCGGAATGGAGCCCAAATTAATGGCCAAATGCATTCCATGTTGTATTTTGATAGTACTGAAGAACTGTTTAAATCCCGGGTGGATTTCGTCTGCTGTTTACTTGTATTTACAAACCACAAATGTGAGATACTTTTACACATTCCAATTACCCTTTGCCTAATTACCTAATTACCAATTGCCTGAGCAGTTGCCTTCCGGCTCAGACACATCTCAGAAGTCGCGTACCAGAACTGATGCACCCTCTCTGCAAAGGCACCGTTTGCAAGGTTCGGTGGGAATGAGGGTGAAGTCAAAGAGATTTGAGGAGGGCAGGAGCAAGATTCACACCATAGCTCAAAGATCTGAATTTATTTAAAACTGTTTTAAAAACAACAACAACAACGTGCAACTTAGGAGCATTTATTATGGCCATATTTTATCATTCCTTCTAATAGTGAGCGCATGTGGTGAGTGTCAACAGAAATGGTGGCTTCAAAGTTGGATTACAGTGGTACCTCGGGTTAAAACTTAATTCATTCCGGAGGTCCGTTCTTAACTTGAAACTGTTCTTAACCTGAAGCACTACTTTAGCTAATGGGGCCTCCTGCTGCCGCCGCGCCACTAGAGCACGATTTCGGTTCTCATCCTGAAGCAAAGTTCTTAACCCGAGGTACTATTTCTGGGTTAGTGGAGTCTGTAACCTGAAGCGTATGTAACCCGAGGTACCACTGTACAGTCATACCTCTTGTTATGTTTGGTTCAGGTTATGTTCTTTCAGGATATGTCCTGCGGCGACCTGGAAGTAATGGAACAGGTTACTTCCTGGTTTTGCCGCTCATGCATGTGCAGATGCTCAAAATGATGCCATGTGCATGCACAGAAGTGGCGAATTGTGACCTGCGCATGCGCAGATGCAGGTTGTGTTCTGCTCAGGTTGCAAACGGGGCTCCGGAACGGATTCCGTTCGCAACCAGAGGTACCACTGTATTGCAATGCACTGTATGTGGGGCTTCCTTTGAGCTTGATTCAGAAGCTGCAGCTAGCATACTACAACTCTGCTCAGAGATCTGCCCTGGTTGTTGATTTGCTACCAGGCCATACTCAAGGTGCTACTATTAGTGTATTAGTATATTGTGCCCCAAAAGGTTCCTCACCCCTGGTGAGGAGGCTATGACTTGATCATCACCATCATCCGGAACAGGAACACTCCTATTGGCAAGTGAGGCTACAAATATTGATGTTCCTGAGTGATATCCCCATTTGGCCTGAAATTTCAGGAGGAATGCCTTCCGCAATCCTCAAGTGGCATCCTTATGAACCAGTTATCTTTGCCTCATCCCCCTCCCCCTTTGAAGAAGTCTCTTGCGGGTCCCTTCCATAACTAAATTCACCTCTGCACAATTCTGCTCCTAAGTGGTCTTCAGAAAGACCATAGTGGCGCTAACACACAAGTCTGCCTTGGACACATCCAATGACTTCTTGGTATCCTACCAGTTAGCGTATCTAATTCACACAACACAGTGTGAACTGGACCATATTTATAAGGTGAGGACAATGAGACTCTCCCCAGGTGTTGCAGTAAATCGGTGTTCTTCAACCTTGGGATGCCAGATCTTGTTGGACTCCAACTCCCATCACCACCCATGATGGCTGGGGCCAATAGGAGATGGAGTCCAATAACATCTGGAGGGCCATGGCTTCCCCATCTGTGCACTAAATGTGCACTCAGTCAGAAGAAAGTGAGAACTTGTCTGTTTATGCATTGGGTGAGTCTCTCTGACCACGGATGCAAACAAATTCTTGTATCCCGGCAGATGTTATAGGGGGATGAGATAGGAGACAAGGATGGTAGAAGCTTCACAAAACACTAACAATCAACAACGTATGCTGGGTAGAGAAACCACACCATGTTGCCATTTTTGTCTCTCGGGGCTGGAAGACAACCATGTACACAAATATGCTGTTAACTACCAAGCAGTTGCCAATGACTTGGCTTTCTGTGTAAAACTAGAAAGTGGTTCCACTCTGGTGCAAGGCGGCAGAATGGAGGGGAAGTGACTGCCCTTATCTTTTAGTCCTAGGAGACAGGGAGGAGAGGGGGTGCCACAGCAATGCACACCCTTCTGATGCCTGCAAGCATCATTCACTCAGTGCCACTGCCCCTTTTGGCTCCCAGTACGTTTCCGGGCACAATTCAAAGTGTTGGTGCTGACCTTTAAAGCCCATAATGGCCTCGGTCCAGTGTACCTGAAGGAGCGTCTCCATTCCCACCGTTCTACCCCGGACACTGAGGTCCAGCGCCAAGGGCCTTCTGGCAGTTCCCTCACTGCGTGAAGCCAAGTTACAGGGAACCAGGCAGAGGGCCTTCTCAGTAGTGGCCCCCCCTACCTTGTGGAACGCCCTCCCAAGGGTCAGATCCTGTGGACCCAAGCCATATTCCATTAATGCTGCAGGACTCTCAAGACACCTACAGAGATTACGGAAAGATAAAGCACGGTATAAGCTTTCAGGTACACATTCTTCTCGATGTTTCGGGTGCAGCTAGTAAATGGGAAATGACTGACAATCAATGCAGAGCAAACCCTTCTATCAGTAACCAGGCTGAGCGATGGCTGCTGAGTCCTACCAATACCCTCTCTGGTTTTGAGTAAAATGGTGACCTCATGCCTTTTGTTATTCAATGAATACACCCGGAAGGGCATACTTCTGTCATTTGGAGGGGGGGAAAAATCAAGTGGGTTAATCATTTATGATTTTTATGCTTCAAAGCGTATGTGCGTTACATGCTGGGGAGATAGATCTGAACCATTACTCCAATGCCCAATGTAGCATATATGTTCCCTGCTGCTCCAAAGCCCGTCTCATCAAGCTGAGCTTTGTCTAAGAGAGATTGTAAATAGAGCATTTGGAAGAGGGAAAGTGCCGCCTGATTATGTAAAACTGGCTCAAGAGCACGGCTTTGAAAAAAAGTACACAACCAGTCCTTGGAAATTTGTTTTCAGAAGGCTCAAGTCATCAGAGCTCTTTGTATTTATAGAGTTCCTGTGTTACTAACTACTGTCTGAAATATTAGAAGGTGTGCAGAGGAGAGAGGCAGTGCCTAAAGGGTCAGGATATGGAAGGAAGTATCGTGACTATGAAATAATGACAGGAGCCTGTAACACACAAAGTGTTGCCTCAAGTTTATACAATATCCAGAGTGACTCCGCCCCCTGGATTAAAACTAGACTCACACTGCATGTTTATATTCAAAAGACATACACACTGGGAAGCTCCTATTTAGAACAATGGTCCAGTACAGAATAGCTCAGTTAACATGGTCTTCTTCTGCTTTGTCTGTGTTTTCCAGGTCATACTCTCAGAACTATAGTTTCACTATACTTCTAAATACCAGTTTAGGAGAGTGTTGTTCTACGCAGATCCTGCTTCTGAACTTCCAATAGGCACCTATCCAGTAGGATGCTGGCTAGGGTTTCCCCAGACCATAGCTGTTAACTTTTCCCTTTCCTTGTGAGGAATCCTATTCGGAATAAGGGAATTTCGCTTAAAAAAAGGAAAACGACAGCTATGCCCCAGACATGTCCAGGATTCCAATGACGGAATTCTGTCTGGATGTTTGACCACACAAAATATTGATTGGTGATGGAATTAGCGTCTGGGGATTTGCGCCTCAACGACTTTGTGTCTGGTTTTTTAGTTCTTGAAATATGTCAACCCTATCTAGATGGGCTAAATCCATCAGGTTTTTCTTATGTTCTTAAAAGCAATAGTTTTGGGGTTACCTCCATGGATGGCCCAAGCATGGGGAGGTTCTTCCTTCACCCAGAAATCTGAGTCCTTCCAAATGAACCCCCCCCCCAATTTTTTAGATCAAAGTAGTAAAATTGCTCCAGTGGCAGGAACCAGTGTTCTTAGATACAGGCTGATTCCATTTCCCTGATGTTTCCCTAACTGTTAACTTCCAAATTTGAGCTTTCACATTCTATAAAAGCCACTTCTGAAAATCTAGTGAAATTTAGTGCTCATTTCCATGTTAATGGCTCCCAGAAAGAAAATCTGCTTGCAAGCCCATTAACTCAGAAAATTGCGGAAGTGTAGTGACAAAGTTTGGCATAGCGTACCAGCATGCAGTTGTTTCCTGCCATTTGCATGGGCGAATCACATGCAGAAAAGGTAGGGAGCAGCAACATTGTCCAGTGATGTCCATGGCTGGATCACACCATGCCCGCTAGAGAATGAAATTTAGCACTACATGGTGGTCTATAGGTCAAGCCACCGTTCCATAGCACAACAGGTACTGCGGTGTGAAAGGAGCATCGGAAAATGGAACAGACACACTAGCTGTATAATCAGGAAAACTAACACAATATTCCCCACATGGGAATGCACCCACAGTCCCCTTACCTAGAGCTTATATATGCTTATTTGTAAATTACCACTTGGTAACTTGCCCAAATGGGACACGGGTGGCGCTGTGGGTTAAAGCCTCAGTGCCTAGGACTTGCCGATCGAAAGGTCGGCGGTTCGAATCCCCGTGGTGGGGTGCGCTCCCATCGTTCGGTCCCAGCGCCTGCCAACCTAGCAGTTCGAAAGCACCTTCGGGTGCAAGTAGATAAATAGGGACTGCTTACTAGCGGGAAGGTAAACGGTGTTCCGTGTGCTGCGCTGGCTCGCCAGATGCAGCTTGTCACGCTGGCCACGTGACCCGGAAGTGTCTGCGGACAGCACTGGCTCCCGGCCTCTAGAGTGAGATGAGCGCACAACCCTAGAGTCTGGCAAGACTGGCCCGAACGGGCAGGGGTACCTTTACCTTTACCTTTAACTTGCCCATTGGGTTTGGTAACTTCAAATGAAGGCACTTCCAGGCAACTGTTTCATTGCAGTGAGATCAAAATATCTTGGCTTATTTCATAAGCAATCATTCTGAATTGTTTGCAAGGAGGATAGATGAGGTTTCGTCAAAGCAAGTATTATCCCATAGCATTCCAGTGCATTTCCACATCACTTTTCATTTTGCAAAAAGTCTTAATTTGGGGGGGGGGGGAGGACACATGGGTTAGTTGTGCAAGACTTCCAAATTAACTACAATTGCACAACTTTGCTGGTGTGTGACTGAATCCCACTCCAAATCAGCAACAGACTGGAAGTGCCCCAATGATCCATCTATCCTTTCTTCTTTCCCCTTATGTGGGGGGCACCCAGGCTGCAAAACATGCACTTCTACTTTGTCTGTTCCATAAATAACAATGTACCTAAAGATTTTAATTTTCTCGCAGTCGTTTGCATGTTTATGAAGATCCATAAATTACCTGTGTTTATGCCCCTACGCTTGGCACTTTTTCAGTGGCTGATAATAGCTGAGTAAACCTGAGATGGGTTGCATTCCTCCACTGATTTCAAATAAACCTTATGAGCTGGAGCAATAAAGAATGTTAAATAGCGTGCACAAAATAACATGCTGTTAGGTAGCTTATACGCTGCTTCAGTAGGCATTAAGGCATTTTTAATCTCAGTTCCTGCATAGTAAACGGCAAGTTAATAAGCTAAGGTACAATACTCTTTAATATTCTCTCCAGTCCCTGAGCAAAATGCTTCCCTCCCTCCTATGCCTGCTAAGAGGCTCCCTGTCTCTTTATCACTTAAGTGATTCAGGGCCAAAATAGGTATGATGGTCAGTGAATACCTGTCATGGAAAATGGCAGCTCCCATGCCATAACCCCACTCCTTCTAATACCAAGGCCAGTGCCTCCATGCCAACAGGAGGGGAGGCCAAATGGGGATGCTGAGAAAGAAGTCGGGAGTTGTTGTTGTTGTTTAGTCATTCAGTTGTGTCCGACTCTTCGTGACCCCATGGACCAGAGCACGCCAGGCAGTACGCCAGAAGTCGGGAGTACAGGCATGCTTAGGGGAAGCCCAAAGTTTGCAAAAGTCGCTTTCGTCTATTCCTTTTCTCAAGCCTTCCAAGTTGGTGACCATCACCACATCTCATTGACGTAGTTTAACTATGCACTGTTTAAAGAAGTATTCTTTTGTCTGCCCTGAATCATCCAACATTCAGCTTCCTTGACTGTTCCTGACTTCCAGGATTATGAGAGTGAGAGAAAGTCATATGCAACACAAATGCCAACATATTACAGTGGTACCTCGCAAGACGAATGCCTCGGAAGACGAAAAACTCGCAAGACGAAAGAGTTTTCCGTTTTCTGAGTTGCTTCGCAAGACGGATTTCCCTATGGGCTTGCTTCGCAAGACAGACCGTCTTGTGCCTTTTTTTTAAAGCCGCCAATGCATTCCTATGGGAAACCATCAATACACAGCGGTGCTTTGCAAGACGAAAAAACTTGAACGAAAAAACTCGCAGAATGAATTAATTTCATCTTGCAAGGCACCACTGTATATAAATATTAGTGCTTGCCACTGAGTTCTTGGTATGCCACATAACTTTTTTTAAAAAATCTAAAATGAGTGAATTACTGTTGATCCTAAATTCTTAAACATCAAAATTTATGATGCATGAACAGAAAAGACACAGATGAATAAAGGCAACTCTTGGAGGGTGTGCATGCGAATTTTTGTATTATTCAAAAGCCATGACTGCTCCAATTTGAAAAGCTCCATTTGTTCCTAATCTAGTTATGAAGCACATCTGTTGGGAAATGTTATTGGTGGTCATAAGCCATGTTACAAACAGCACATTGACCTATTGGACTTCATAACCATTGGTAACAATTGACTAAGCATTTATTAACACACCTATTAACTCTTGGTAAGCTAATGATGAGTGATGCCTTTACATGAAACCTTATTTTCTATTTATTCCGGATTCCGGATTGGAATGGTCTTAAAGGCATTTAAGAAAAAATGAGCTGGGGGTGGGAGATGCCTCAGAATTAGTGCCGTTCCAAAAGCCTTTTCTAGGTTTCTTCAACCATTCTCCAAGAATTAATGAGGAAATAAATATGGTTTTTTAAATGATCAAGAGGGATTGAAAATTTGGATGAAATCCTTAGGAGTCAGTTCCAGGGTTTTGGGCCATGCTTACTTTATATTCAAGGTTTCTGGGGAGTGGTTGGAGAAGTATTTTCTTTCATTCTACAAGTCCGTTCACCTTTTTTCTGGTATACGGCGTTGCAGCCAGTCAGCTGAGCCTCAACAGTTTTCCGGCGTAGTGGGAGGTACGCCGCCTTGCCCCCTGCGTCACAGCCAGCTGTGTCATCTGTGCTGGGGACAGCCCCAGCCAATCTGCAGCCAGGGCGGGTGTGGCCACAGGCCATTTAACTTTGCTGCGGCCGGTCAGCTCACTCTTCCTTGCCTCTTTGTCAGATCACCCTACTCACCACCCTCTCTTAATGCTTTGCTCCAATATGACCTTGCTATGGCAGTTGTCGGTCGCCATGTTGTTGGGGCCAGGTAGGAATTTTTTCCACTTGGCAAATTGGACACTGGCCATTTGGTTTTCACTTACCTTAAGGTTGCCAGACGTCCCCGTTTCCCGGGGACAGTCACCAGATTTACAGTTTTCTCAGCATTCACATGTACATAGCAAACAATAAGTGTCCCCAGATTCATTGAAAAAAATCTGGTAACCTTAACCTACCTAGTAGCAATCGTCACAACTTTTGTGAGGTTAGGTATAGGGTAAGCCTTTGGTTGGTTGGAAGGGAGGTTGTTGATTCGCCTGCTCCTTCTCAGTAAGGGGATACTGTTAAAAGGATCTGGGATGTGAATACTGTCCGAAGCCTGGGGATGGGTTAGGGCCATGTCATGGCCCCTACAGGGACCCCACGGGGTGTTGTCACTATCTGATGTAAGTTATAGGGTACCCCCTATCAGTGGTTTACCCTTCCGTGGACTCCCTGCAGACGGGCAGGAGTCAAGATATAACCTGGCTCCACCCCAATGCCCAAGCCAAACCATTCACACCTGTAACCAATAAAGTTGTGGCCCATTTGAACCCATAAACCAAATATTCCATATCAGTGTGATTTATTGTTGTCCTGGGAACTTTGGGGGTCAGGTGCCTTGGCATGCAAGTCCTCTCTCCACAAGTCTGCACCCTGCAGTCTTTCTGGGTAGCAACACTTGAATTAAAGTTCAGGGGAAGTTGTCATGGAGCAGGCTTCCTCAACCTTGGCCCTCCAAATGTTTTGAGACTACAGTTCCCAGCATCCCTGACCACTGGTCCTGCTAGCTAGGGATCATGGGAGTTGTAGGCCAAAAACCTCTGGAGGGCTGAGGTTGAGGAAGCCTGTCATGGAGCAACTCCTCCCATGGTTTTTGGTGGAACAGTGTGTAGAAATTAGCCCTTCGAGAAAAACCTTCCCTGTACATCAGATTTTTGAATGATAAAGTGAAGCCAGACTAATTTACTGCGATCGAGTGGGACTTTATTGAATACATCAATGAGGAACAGTTACATTTCCCCCTCTCCCCAGTTTCACAAGACATTTGGGACAAATGAATCTGCGCATGAGTAATCCACCGCTTTCTGTTTCTTATAAGTTACATTTTACATGTCTTACTGTTCATTGTATTGTAGGGTTGCCATATTTCAAAAAGTGAAAATCTGGGCATGAAAGAAGTTGCTGAGCATTTTTTAGGGGCCCCCACAAAGTTATTGAGCCCTTTTTGCAAAATCTCCAAGTCCCCACCCCCCTATTTTCTAGGAAAATTGCCAAAAATATAAGCACTTCCATGGGCTGCCCAGGAAAACCTGGGTTTCCCCTGACATTTTAGCCACTTTTTGAAATTTTTGCCTGAACACCTTTTTCAATGGATGAATTCTGGCTAAGTCCAGAAAGTTCCAGACGTATGAAAGTCCTATTTATTATACAACTATGTGTAGTAATGCTCCTGCTCTCTCTTGCTTAATATTTTGTTTTATTGTATTTACTTTCCTTTGTCTAAGTTTAGTTTGTTTTGGTTTTATGTTGCATTTGATGTAGCACTGAAAATCTATCTGTCTATCTATCATCTATATCATCTATCTATCTATCATCTATCTATCATCTATCTATCTATCTATCTATCTATCTATCTATCTATCTATCATCTATCTATCATCTATCTATCATCTATCTATCATATCTATCTATCTATCTATCTATCTATCTATCTGTCATCTATCTATCTATCATCTATCTATCATCTATCTATCATCCATCTATATCTATCTATCTTTTTTAAAAAAGACATGACCTTAGTCATATAGCTTCTTGCCTCTTCAGAGTCCCACACTGAAACTTAATATTCCTCCACCATCTCCCGTATGAAGAAAGGTTGCAACATTTGGGACTTTTTAGTTTATGGGAAAGTTGAAGTAAGAACTGACATGATAGAAGTTTATAAAGTTATGCTTCGCATGGAGAAAGTAGAGAGAGAAAAGTCACCCTCTCATGACACTAGAATGTGTGGACAATCAATGAAGCTAAATGTTGAAAGATTTAGGACCAATAATATAATATCCTTCTTCATGCAGCTCAGAGTTCATAGAATCATAGAATCATAGAGTTGGAAGAGACCACAAGGGCCATTGAGTCCAACCCCCTGCCAAGCAGGAAACACCATCAGAGCACTCCTGACATATGGTTGTCAAGCCTCTGCTTAAAGAACTCCAAAGAAGGAGACTCCACCACACTCCTTGGCAGCAAATTCCACTGTCGAACAGCTCTTACTGTCAGGAAGTTCTTCCTAATGTTTAGGTGGAATCTTCTTCTGATCTATGGAACTCTCTTCCTCAGGAAGGAGTGATGCCCCCCAACCTAGATTACTATTATTATTATTCATTTCACTTCTATACTGCTTTATATTTTTAAGAGAGAAAAAATCTCAAAGCAGTTTACAACCTACATTAAAAGATCAAAATAAAGCATTACATAAAATATACATGCAAAGCAACATAATTAACAGGAAACTTAAAATATTACCTTAAACGTTTCAAAATAAGACATTGCCAAAGGAGGTCAAATATAAAATACACATTTAAAACAGCATCATTAGCAAGAGAACAAAACATTATATTAAACAAAGAGCATGCCCGTCAATGTGGCTGACAAGCCAATCAGGTTGAGAAGACCCCAGTGACGAAGATGATTGCACATCAATCAGATTTTGTAATCTCTATCAGCTAACTGGCACAATTACATTGTAGACCCAGAGGTAGTACTTGACCAGAATAGATGGATTTTTAAAAGGATAAGACCAATTCATGGAGGAGAGGGCTTCTGGTGGCTAGGAACCATAATGGCTATACTGTGCCTCTTCAATGGGAGGCACCAATGCTTCTGAATAAGAGTTGCTCCCTAACCACGGGATAGGGAGGGTGCTCTTGTGATCAAATCCTGCTTGTGGGTCTCCTGCAAGTTCTTGTGTGACCCAAATGGCTCTGTTCAGTTCCCACCTCTCAGCATCTGCCTCTTGAGATGGCTACATTACCCCACCTAATGGTAGGGCCGGCCCTGGTATGTACACCTTCAGTCATCCACTGTCTGTAGACCTATGGCATCTTCTGGGTTGGAAACAGTGAGAAAAGTATGCCAGACAGAAGGAGGAAGCATGAATGCTGTCACCACTGGGACCACCCAAACAGGTGGTGGCTTTAGGATAGAAAAGAGGGGTCTTTTTTGCTTCACCCTCTATCCAATACTCCGTTTCAAGCTGAAAAGTTGTCAAAAGAAGATTAGTCTCTGTCCTCCCATAAATCTCCAAGCTACATTTACCTCCAAGGAGTAATGTAATATACCAGCTGTTATACTGACTGGCCCACATTGTCTCATTTGCTTGGGAAAGTATATAGAATTACTGGCAATTTTACTACCATTAGTATCAAATTTCCATTTATCACCAAATATTCCAGCTCACCCAGCTATAGGCTATAAAGAGCCATGAAACTGTCGGCATGCTGAGCTCAGATGAAGAGGAACGTATGGAATTTGTCTATGCGCAGAATGCTAAATATATATCAGGTTTAGGGTGTAAAGATGGGGAGGGTGGGGGGAAGCGATCCTGATTTGTAGCAGAGATGGAAAATATGTCTGAATACCAGTTGTTAAAGCTTCGATGCCAGGGGAATGTGTGGAATAAGTTTTAAAGGTCTAAAACTGCTTTAAAAGATGCTTATTTCTTACGAATCTACTGAAAATGTTTATTAATATGTATAACATCTTTCACCCAGAGAGAGAGAGAGAGAGAGAGAGAGTGCCATGGGTGGTTGTTGTTGTTTTTAAAAATCAAAATATTACAACTACAACCGTATCTTGGTTCGCGAACACCCTGTGACTCAAATGTTTTGGTTGCGCTTTGAGGCCCCCAAGTCCTTCCCCTGTAAATAACTTCACACTGACACGTAATTTTAGTTTAAGTTATTGGGCAGGATTTAGGGCACAACTTTATTGATTACAGTGGTACCTCAGGTAACATACGCTTCAGGTTACAAACTCCGCTAATCCAGAAATAGTACCTCAGGTTAAGAACTTTGATTCAGGATGAGAACAGAAATTGTGCGGCAGCGGGAGGTCCCATTAGCTAAAGTGGTGCTTCAGGTTAAGAACAGTTTCAGGTTAAGAACAGACCTCTGGAACAAATTAAGTACTTAACCCGAGGTACCACTGTACAACTAAGTGAGCAGTGTTGGGTTAGGCATTGGCAACAGACAACAACAACAACAACAACAACAACAATTTATTATTTATACCCCACCCATCTGGCCGGGTTTCCCCAGCTACTCTGGGCGGCTTCCAACAAAACACTAAAATACAATAACCTATTAACCATTAAAAGCTTCCCTAAAGAGGGCTGCCTTCAGATGTCTTCTAAAAGTTTGGTAGTTATTTTTCTCTTTGACATCTGGTGGGAGGGCGTTCCATAGGGCGGGTGCCACTACTGAGAAGGCCCTCTGCCTGGTTCCCTGTAACTTGGCCTCTCGCAGTGAGGGAACCACCAGAAGGCCCTTGGTGCTGGACCTCAGTGTCCGGGCAGAATGATGGAGGTGGAGACACTCCTTCAGGTATACTGGACCAACTAAAACTGACTCCTGCCTCTCTGGCTGGTAGTCTGAAAGGGTGAACACCAACGAGGGAGCAACATCCTTAAACATCAACTGAAGCTCACTTCAGGGTTCCTGTGGTCCTGGCATGGCCCTAGCCCCTCAAGCGGACATCTGACGAGATCCAGGACCCCCAGATTCCTTTACCGGGATACCGTATTTCTGGAGGGGCAGGTGATGGCCGCACCTCCCCTCCCCCACACTTCAATAAGTCAATGCATAACTGTCAAACCTTACAAAGTTGTGACAATTGCTAAGGTGGTAGGCGAAAACCAAGTGGCCAAAGCCAATTTGCCAAATGGAAAAAATTCCTACCCAGCCCCTGTTCCAAAACAGGCAACCCAATATCTGAAGCAAGGCCAAAGCACCACCACCTACAAATAGGGAGGGAGGGCAGGTGTTCGGCAGCGCGAAGCAAGTGCCCCCAGTCACGCCAAGCCATTACATGAGGGTTAGGGTTTAGGGTTAGGGTTGGAGCTAGGGTTAGGGTTTAGGATTATGTTAGGGGTTAGGGTTAGGGTTAGGGTTAGGGTTGGAGCTAGGGTTAGGGTTAGGGTTTAGGGTTAGGGTTATGGTTGGAGCTAGAGTTAGGCTTAGGGTTGGAGCTGGGTTTTAGGGTTAGGGTTATGGTTTAGGATTAGGATTAGGTTGGAGCTAGGGTTAGGGTTAGAGTTTAGGGTTGGGGTTGGAGCCAGGGTTAGAGTTAGGGTTTAGGGTTTGTGTTACAGTTTGGGTTGGAGGTAGGGTTAGGGTTTAGGGTTAGGGTTGGAGCTAGGGTTAGGGTTAGGGTTGGAGCTAAGGTTAGGGTTTAGGGTTAGGTTTAGGGTTGGACTAACGTTAAGGTTAGGGTTTAGGATTACGGTTAGTGGTTAGGGTTAGGGTTAGGGTTGGAGCTAGGGTTAGGGTTGGAGCTGGGTTTTAGGGTTAGGGTTATGGTTTAGGATTAGGGTTGGAGCTAGGGTTAGGGTTTATGTTACAGTTTGGGTTGGAGGTAGGGTTAGGTTTAGGATTAGGTTTAGGGTTGGAGCTAACGTTAGGGTTAGGGTTTAAGGTTAGGGTTAGGGTTTAGGGTTAGGGCTAGGGTTGGAGCTAGGGTTAGGGTTAGGGGGAGTGTGAGGGTTGGAGCTAGGGTTAGGGTTAGGGTTAGTATTGGGTTAGCGTAACTTTGACCAAAGAAACAACTTCAAGGTGAGTGGTGGCAACTATTTTTCTAGAAAAAAACACTGTATACAAGAAGTGCCTGTTGGATCCTGCCAATGTCCGATCTAGTCCACATATCCTCAAAATGGCCATTCAGATGCCTATGGGAAACCTTAAGCAGGACCAGCAACTGGTATTCAGAAGCAACACTGCCTCTCACCATGGAGGCAGATCATGGCTTGTAGCTATTGATAAGCCTTTTCTTCCATGAAACTCCAGCCACGCTCAGCTTTTACAAAAGCTGGAAGTGCAACATAGTGGTGGCTTGGGTAGTAGCAGATAATTTGATCAAAGCAAGGCAGCCCCTACTTCCAGATGTTTGTTCTTGAATGAGATGGATTCCAGAGTGACGCAAGGCTGGCAGAAGATGAAGGCATAGTACATGGGTTCTCTACTTGATGTATGTAACACGTCCTGCACATCTTTGCTGTCTGAGCAGTGCTTGGAGTTTGTGAGAGTGACCTTTCTGTGCCTCAAACCCTGGCAAAGCTTTTGATGCCCAGCCCTTGCTCAAATTAAATGCTGGGTGTATTGTTGCACTTGCTAGAGATTTGCTATTTTTCTAGAATGCGTATTTTGTATAACAGAGATTTTTTCAGGCATGAATTTCACCTTGGCGCTTTTGTGCTGTAAAGCAAAGTCTGAAGAAAGGAAAATACTTTGGCCTGATGTTGTGCAAATCAAAACCCTCTCTGGCTTTAGATTCCACCATGCTGTTTGTTTCTCGGTTTGAACTGAGACACGCAGTGACCCTGCTTTCAGTCAAATGGTGAATGGTTGCCCCCTAAAGGGAAGGAAAAATACAATTCAGCCACCTTCGTGAACAGTTTACAACCTCTGCTGCTGATTTGCGGGTGGAGATGTCTGTAGGAGTCCCTAAGCACTCCACCCTGGTTAACAGCATTCTTCAATAGTGTGGTCTGTAGAGAAGACAGCAGCATCAAATATTTCAAAGAGGAATGATTCCTATGCCCAGGATTTTTGTTTTGTTTACATATAATGAATAAAGCACAATTTAACTTATTTAAAGGTACTTGCAACAGAAAACCAACCCACTATATGCAGCAAGCAAATACGATTGTACAAAATTCCCATACTTCCCAGTTCTGGGCTAATGAGGCAATCAGCATCTTTATTATATGGAAGGCAGATTTATAGAAATGGGATTCATGGATTATGCCCAGTGAATTTCCAAAAAGAGATGTGTCCTTGGGGCTCTAAGACTGCCAAGTGTGCAGATGCACCCCACACATTCAGCTTATCCAATACACACATCTACAGAACATGACTTCTCCCACAACTACAATTGCCAGCACTTTTAACAAACTACACTTCCCAGGATTCTTGGCGGAAAGTCATGTGCTTTAGATGTGAACCAAGAACGCTTTAAATGTGTGTTGTAGATCTGCCTGAAATAAAGTGAAGGGTCAACACACCCTCCTGCAGCTCAGCTCACACTGCATCCTGTTTTTCTGAGTTTCATAGAATCTGAGACCTGGAAGGGACCTCAAAGCCATGTAGCCCAACCCCCTGCAATGCAGGAATCTCAGCTAAAGCATCCATGACAGATGGCCATCCAGCCTCTGCTTAAACACCTCCAAGGAAGGAGAGTCCACAACCTCCCAAGGGAGACCGTTCCACTGTTGAACAATGGAATCTGCAGTTTGTAATCTGCTTCCCAGAGAGTTCGGGGGGGGGGGGGGACAAGCCTAGGTAAGCATGGCCCTTTCTGGCAGTCCTCTATCTTAGTAGTGTGGCAGCCATGATAGATGTCAGGAACTGGACTGAGGGGGACGAGACTGAGGAGGAATGGTGGACACCGCCCCCCTCCTTCTGAACTTCCCAGAGAAGAGGAAGGCTGTGGGAATGTTCAGGGATGCAGGAGAGGATATATTGTTTGATTATAGCCTTTCCAACTTGTGTAAACAAGTTCACAATTTAGCAGAGTAACATTCCCCTTTTTAAATTCACAGCGGATGCGTTAGCTCAGGCTCGCTAAAGCCTCTATAATAACTGCTCTGGTATTTCCCCCTTATTCCCTCAGAAAAGATAAGACACGACACAGTCTTCTATAAAAGTATAAAAAGTGTTTACTCACATTCTGTTCACAATTGGATCCCAGAAGGCAGACTTATCTTAGAAAAGTAACATACACCTGGAAACTATCTCATAAGGAGACAGTCCCTTTGTCCTCTCTTGGCTGGAAGAGAGGACATCTTAGGCTAAGCAGATGTTGCTTCTTTGATGCATGTAGTCAAAGAGAGGGAGAGATGGCTGCCCTGCTCTGTGCTTTTGTCGTTACCTGTGCAGGTGAGGCCACGCCCACCTCTAGTCACATGCAGAGGAAGTCTGTCCCAGCCCAGAAGGAAACAGGAAGTTTACCTGCTGGCTGGACAAACATTCCTCTCCATGTGTAAACATGTTCACTCTAGGAATGCTGTACTTGACTGCTCTTATGTTTCACATCCCACAAAGGCAGTATTGAATTACAGCAGTGGTTTGAGGAAGGTCACCGTTCAGAGACAGGTGAACACAAGAGTTGGAGCCAGTGGCGTAGCGTGGGTTGTCAGCACCCGGGGCAAGGCAAGTAATTTGTGCCCCCGTAACCCGTGGATTTGCGTCCCCTAACCCGTGGATTTGCGCCCCCTTACCCTAACCCCAAGATGTTGCGCCCAGTGCGGCCGGCCCCCCCTGCACCCCCCACACTACGCCACTGGTTGGAGCAATTCCATTTTTAGCAAGGCTGCATTCCTTTGTCGTTCTCTGTGAATTATTGAATAAATGGCTTGGTAAGAACTCTTATTGCTTCTCTGATTCTGGGCTGTCCTGTGGGAGGGAGCTGATTTCCCCAAAGCCTGGCACTAGGTTGCCCTCCAGACTGACAGTATTTTGCAGGAGGGATTCAAACGCATACTGGAAATTTAGGTTTATGAAATTAAAGTGGATTAAAGCGCTCTGTTGCTCCAGGTGGAGAGAAATGAGATTTGGGGGCAAAACTAGGGGGCAGCATTTTTAATTTTTTTGAGAGGCTTGGGGGCAGCTGTGGTTGTTAGTCACCTCCCCCATTTACTAATCTTTCGCCACCGGTGGCTGCACCATTTTGTTCCCAGAATGCTCCAGAACAATATGTTCTTGGAAAACAAATGGTAGCTGCAAAATGCTGAGAGGAGCAAATTGACCAACCCTCCAACTTCTTCCATCAGTGGTAAATCCTCCCGAAAAAAAGTCACCCAAAATTTATCACCTTACTAACAATTTCTCTCTCTTTTTTTGGGGTGGGGGGTAGGATTGGGAAAATGCATCCCAAGTGAGAGTTCCAAAAACTTGAGGGGACACTTTTGTTTCAGGCCTTTTAGAAAAAGGCCACGTGGAACCAGACAACCATGTTTTGAGAGTTTGCCGTGAGTTTGACTTTACCTCAGCATGGCATCTAATAAATCATGTATCCGTGCGGTTGACCATATACGGCAAGCTCTTATTGAAAGGATATTGGCACTGAAGTCTAGCTGGGGCTGGGCATTTATTAAGGAAATGAAAGATTGTCCCTACATATAATACAGCGTATGTCTGTGAGCGTTATCGGTTTACAAACAGAAGAGTCTTTCTTCACTCCCCACTTCTCCCCACAATCTCACCTCCCCAGCGCAACGCACGAGACAAACCCCTGAACAATAAATATGCTCTCAGATTGAAGTCTAACACTCTTTGCTTCCCCTTTGAGAGAGCGGAGGGGGGGGCTGAAATCGCCCCCAGCGCCATGTTTTATGCAGGAAGGAAACATACCTGCGGAGAGCGCTCCAGGTGGCAGTAATTAAAATGTGACCATGTGTCACGCAATCACGAGGTGCATTCCTGCTTCAGCCTCTCACCTCAAATTTCCTTTCTTTCCTTTAACATTTTTTTTAAAAAAAACCTTATGGACCAAAGCGCCCCCCCCTCACAATTTACAAAGCCTGCTGAGAGAATAATACTAGCCGCATTCCTCTTCCTTGTATAGAGGGAAGCGTGGAGCCATGCACCTCAGCAAGACGTATCACTGTTTTAAATTACCGTATTTTTCGCTCTATAAGACGCACCAGACCACAAGGCGCACCTAGTTTTTGGAGGAGGAAAACAAGAAGAAAAATATCTGAATCTCAGAAGCCAGAACAGCAAGAGGGATCTCTGCGCAGTGAAAGCAGCAATCCCTCTTGCTATTCTGGCTTCTGGGATAGCTGCGCATCCTGCATTCGCACCATAAGACGCACACACATTTCCCCTTACTTTTTCGGAGGGAAAAAGTGAGTCTTATAGAGTAAAAAATACGGTATTTGATGATGTGACGCATGTCTGTTTCCAAGAATGGCTGCTGAAAATCAAAGATTTGCCATAGAGAATGCATTCATTTGTCTACAAAACTGCAAAACTACAAAAAGGATGGAGGGGTGTTTTTTTTGGTGTGGGGAGTGACTGGAGAGATGAGCAAATTTCATGAGGAGAAAGACAGTGTAAAAGCCATGATTTGTACCAAACTGTCCCTTTAGTCCATCAGCGTCGTACTTTCTCCCTCAGATGCCCAATAAACCCTGTAAATGCATCTCCCATTTCCCCCCTTACACGTGGCACCCCATTTGCCAAAGAGATGTGTCAAATGTTTCAAAGAGAGGAAAGAAAGGAGAATCTTGATTATCTCCAGGGAGAGAAGCTGCTGTTGGAAGTGGTACTTGCCTGTGGGGAGGAGGCTGGGGGGAGGGGCAGCTCTACTTTCATGTACGACTGCCTCCCATCCTCCCACCTGTGAAAACACTCAGATGCAGGGCTCTCTACCTCCATCTCATCAGGGGCGTGTAACGTAATGTGACACAGCCAGAGCAACCTGTTGTGATTGATTGCAAAATGTGAAAACAAATACCAGCTCCAAATCAGGGCGAAAGAAAAACATGGGTGTTTTCATAATTTCCTCCCATGTCGCAGACAATAAAAATGGAAGGGGGGGGGAGAGGCTGGAGAGTGTTTGGGGACAAGGGAGAGAGAACGGAAGCATGGAGAGAAATTCAAGTTTTTTTTGGGGGGGGGGATGAAGGTACCAGCCAAGGATGTGTGTGTATTTCATAGAATCATAAAATTGTAGAGTTGGAAGGGACGCCAAGGATAATCTAGAGCAGTGTTTCCTAACCATGGGTCTCCAGCTTTTTTTTTTTTTTACTACAATTCCCATCATCCCTGCTAGTTAGGGATGATGGGTGCTGTAGTCCAAAACAGCTGGAGACCCAAGTTTGGGAAATACTGATCTAGACCACCCCTGTGATGCAGGAATATGCAGATGTCTCATATGGGGATCAAACTTGCAACCTTGATATTATCAGCACCATGTTCTAGCCAACTCTCCAGGCTGACGTTCCAGACCTATTCTTGAATATATGGGGTAAATAAATGGGATGGGGTGCAATTTGCTGAGCAGTTGTTGCACAATGCTTTTCTTTACGCCTCCCAACATAGATAATAATAAAAAATAAATAATAAATTTTTATTTATACCCCGCCCTTCCCAGTTTAAAAACCGGGCTCAGGGCGGCTAACAGCAAATATAACCCATTGATTAAAATGCAACTTTTAAAACAGCATTAAACAGCATAAAATGCAACATAAAATGCAGCATCAGTATCAATAAAATTCAAAAATTCAGGGGTCATTTTTTGGGGGGGGGGAGAAAAAAGGGGAAAAAAACCCCCCAATCAGTAGACATCAAATGATCACCAGGGCTAACTGGCCAAGATGGTCCTACTAGGGCCAGCAAGGAGACCAGGGAAGAATTTAAATGTGGGGTCCCAGAAAGGGTATTTTCATACAAGAGGAAAGGGGGAAGGGAATAGAGGATCAGGCTAATTCAAACTGAAGGCCAGGTGGAAAACTCTGTCTTACAGGCCCTGTGGAAGGAGATCAAGTCCTGCAGGGCCCTGGTCTCATGGGACAGAGCATTCTACCAGGTTGGAGCAATCACTAAAAAAGCCCTGGCCCTGGTGGAGGATAGTCTGGCTTCCTTGGCCCAGGACCTTTAAGCTATTATTATTCATGGACCTTAGGGTCCTCTGCGGGACATACCAGGAGAGGCAGTCCCGTAAGTACGAGGGTCCTAGGCCGCATAGATGATTGAGATGTCATTGATTTGATGGGTCTGACCTCTACTGTTTTGACTTCTGGATGCCCCATGTCCTTTTAAATTAAGGAATGCAGCTCATAGCCCAGGATGGTTGGTTGATGTTTCCTCAATGGGAGCCAATTGTTAGGAGATAGTTGGTAATCACCCTGGAGATCCAGGGCCTCTTTTTATGGCAGGGGTGGGGGACCTAATCTGACTGGTGGACATTTCTCCTCTTTCCACCTTGACTTTAGATGCTTTGAAAGAGGGAGTAGGAATGCTGGTTTGGTGTAGCATACCTAGACAACACCACCATTAGACGAAATTCAAGAGTGGAACAAAGGAACATAGGGAGATGCCTTCTACTGAGTCACTCCATGGGCCATTTGGCTCAATATATTGTCTACAGTGAATGGAAGCAGCTCTCCAGGTTTTCCAATAGCAATCCCTCCCAGTCCTACTCAGAGATGTGAAGGATTGAACCTGGAACCTTTCGCAAGCAAAATGTGAGCTCTACAACTGAGCTATGACACTTCTCCATTCAAGCGACACTTTGAATTCCAGTAATGCTGGAAAGCCAATGCTGATGGAAGAACTCATTCAAAGTTGGGCACCCAGATGGCCTGTGATGGACTTCACTCACGGGACCTCCTGAGAGTCAATGCTCAAGATTGACAGCATTCCCCTCCCCTCTGTGTCTCCTAGCCTTTGCCAAAAACCAAACTAAGTTTGTCTGAAGTCTCTCTGCCTTTGATGAAGCGATGCTTTCAAGCCAGCACAGATAATTACAGGAAATAAAAGCTAAATGAAAAGAGATGAATAGCAAGACAACAAAATATGTAAACTGTTAAGGGTCTAATGCAAGCAAATTCGAATGAAGCGCAGACTGCTTTTAGCTATGACTGAACTGAGTTTGCCCAGACAAGTTTGTGCAAGGCAAAATAAGGTGAATCAAACCAGAGTGGCCAAAAACATGGGGGGGGGGGGGACACACGCAGCAAAACTATTCTGATCTATGCATTAGTTTTCTCTGTGCCTTGACATGGGTGGGGGCTAGGTTAGTTGGGATATGTAAGAAGCACCTGGGCCACATGCAGGTGGGATGCAGGTGGCACTGTGGGTAAAACCACAGAACCTAGGACTTGCCGATTGGAAGGTCAGCGATTTGAATGTAGCCTACCTTGATTTCAGCAAGGCATTTGAAAAGGTGCCCAATGATATTCTTGTAAAGAAGTTGGTAAAATGCGGTCTTGACTCTGCTACCACTCAGTGGATTTGTAACTGGCTGACTGACCGAACCCAAAGGGTGCTCATCAATGGTCCCTCTTCATCCTGGAGAAGAGTGACTAGTGGGGTGCCACAGGGTTCTGTCTTGGGCCCGGTCTTATTCAACATCTTTATCAATGACTTGGATGATGGACTCAAGGGCATCCTGATCAAATTTGCAGATGACACCAAACTGGGAGGGGTGGCTAACACCCCAGAGGACAGGATCACACTTCAAAACGACCTTGACAGATTAGAGAACTGGGCCAAAACAAACAAGATGAACTTTAACAGGGAGAAATGTAAAGTATTGCACTTGGGCAAAAAAAAATGAGAGGCACAAATACAAGATGGGTGACACCTGGCTTGAGAGCAGTACATGTGAAAAGGATCTAGGAGTCTTGGTTGACCACAAACTTGACATGAGCCAACAGTGTGACGCGGCAGCTAAAAAAGCCAGTGCAATTCTGGGCTGCATCAATAGGAGTATAGCATCTAGATCAAGGGAAGTAATAGTGCCACTGTATTCTGCTCTGGTCAGACCTCACCTGGAGTACTGTGTCCAGTTCTGGGCACCACAGTTCAAGAAGGACACTGACAAACTGGAACGTGTCCAGAGGAGGGCAACCAAAATGGTCAAAGGTCTGGAAACAATGCCTTATGAGGAATGGCTAAGGGAGCTGGGCATGTTTAGCCTGGAGAAGAGGAGGTTAAGGGGTGATATGATAGCCATGTTCAAATATATAAAATGATGTCACATAGAGGAGGGGGAAAGGTTGTTTTCTGCTGCTCCAGAGAAGCGGACACGGAGCAATGGATCCAAACTACAAGAAAGAAGATTCCACCTAAACATTAGGAAGAACTTCTTGACAGTAAGAGCTGTTCGACAGTGGAATTTGCTGCCAAGGAGTGTGGTGGAGTCTCCTTCTTTGGAGGTCTTTAAGCAGAGGCTTACAACCATATGTCAGGAGTGCTCTGATGGTGTTTCCTGCTTGGCAGGGGGTTGGACTCGATGGCCCTTGTGGTCTCTTCCAACTCTATGATTCTATGATTCTATGAACCCCCGCGACGGGGTGAGCTCCCATTGCTCGGTCCTTGCTCCTGCCAATCTAGCAGTTTGAAAGCACGTCAAAGTGCAAGTAGATAAATAGGTACCACTCCAGTGGGAAGGCAAACAGCATTTCCATGCACTGCTCTGGTTCACCAGAAGCAGCTTAGTCATGCTGGCCACATGACCTGGAAGCTGTACGCCGGCTCTCTCAACCAATAAAGTGAGATGAGCGCCGCAACCCCAGAGTCAGTCACGACTGGACCTAATGGTAAGGGGTCCCTTTGCCTTTACCTTTAAGTAACTTATACATCTTTCCCATTCTTTTATAAAGTTTTTATCCTCTTGGCTTCTGAGTTTTCCAGTCAGCGTTACCATCTTGGCATAGTCCATCAGCTTGGTTTGCCATTCTTCTCCTGTAGGGGCTTTGTCTTCTCTACAACTCTGGGCTAATAACATCCGGGCGGTTGTTGTTCCATACATAAAGAGTCTTTTCTGCTCTTTTGGTATGTCGGTACATGTAATTCCTAATAAAAAGGCTTCTGGTTTCTTCACAAAAGTTATTTTAAGCATTTTTTTCATTCCATTATATATCATCTCACTGACTGTTGAACTTTGGACTTGACGTACTGCATATGGCCGCAGGACTTGCCGCCAGGGGATACAGGACAGCTCAGAGCTCCTGTGCACAATGTAAATGGGGCACCACTGAGCACAGCCATTCCCTTCCTGACCGTGCTATTTGCACCTTAGTGCATATAATCTTGCAAGCTGATTTCTACGCCTGCAGTCAGAAAACCAGGGTAAAAAGTAATATACCAAGCCAAGCCGCTGCATTCTGTCTGCTAACTTTCCTTTTCCCGCTTCTTCATCTTTCATTGTGAAACACATACAGTGCTTTAAAGCTTCTTTCATGGCACTGAACAACCTACTTATCCACAGTCCATGGTAATTTATATTAATAAATCTGGCAGGCTACAAGGAGCCTCCCACCTTGGGAATGAGTGTGGTGTGGCAGCTATGTCGCCAGAGATTGTCCCTCAAGCCTTCAGTGAACTTCAAAGGCCTCTTGCTGTGATCTAAGAGGTTAATACTGCAAACAGGCTGCAGTGCTTTCCAGAAAATCTCCACTAAATGGCCTTAATCAAGCTCAGAGACATCCAGGATTTTTTCCCCCTCAGAGAGAGGGGTGGGTAAGGAGAGGCAGAAGGAGAGAAAGAGAGATGATATTAAATTCAACTTTATCCATTCCAAAGGAAAGGGAGGATTTATTTTAGATTCGTGCCCTATATTCAAACCAGCCAAGCTCCAAGTTAGTCATGATTTGTTGACCCAATGAAAAAGCAACATGATTCCCTCTATTTTTCATGTTCAGGCTTTGCGTACCAAGCTACCCATTATTTTGCCATGCACAAGAGGGAAGTGTTAGTAGTCTGTGGAGAAGCCAGAGGCTGGTGGAAAGAGGAAAAAACACATTTGGGGAGGAAATGTCCCCAAATAGTCCAAGGAGGACTGAGCGTGCTCCGTGACCGTGGAATGCAGACTGATTGTTGGGGTGCTGGGAGATGGTTTGAATGCATTTGGTTGCAGATCTCCCTGTTGTTGAGATGTTTCCTGAACAGACAACAGGTTTTAGAGCAGCCTTTCTCAACCTGTGGTTCCCCAGATGTTGTTGGACTACAACTCCCATCATGCCTAGCTAGCAAGGCCAGAGCTCTGGGATGATGGGAGTTGTAGTCCAACAATATCTGGGGAACCACAGGTTGATAACCGCTGTTTTAGAGCATGGACCAGAAAAGAAAAGCAGCGTCTGGATGTGCAAGCTGATGTGCCGTTAAGCTGAGTGCATGGGCATAGTGTGCAAGGATAATTCAAACCTGCACTGGTTCTAAAGAAGGCACATGATGTACATTTCACAGTTAGTTGTGGAACAAGGTGTAAGAGTGATTCAGAAATGCATTGCCAAAACTGCATGTAGGGATGGGGAAGAAATTCAGATTGGTTTGCATTTAATGGTGTATTTACAGAATTTGAACTTTCCAGAATAACATGTGAACCAAAACACAGCTGTCCTTTGAAATTTGAACTTCTCTGAACTTTGCAGTTTTGCAGTTCTCTAGCCAAGGAATGTGTATACATGGGTAGAGTGTATATTATTGTGTGTGTGCATGAGTGCGCACATATGTGAAAATAGCATACCAACATGCATTATATTAGGGGAAATTGCCTTGCGCAAATATGTCTATTAAGCAAACTTAATACAAGCGTGTATTTAAGGAGAAAATTGCCCTAAAATGCTGGTGGGTTTTCATGAGGAGTTTAGAAAAAAATCCAGACTGATGTGAAAATGTGGAAAAAATGAGAAACAGAGAGAAACAAAAAAATGGCGTAATTGTCTATCTCTAACCATACATGTCTGTTTTTACGGAGAAGGGGACCAAACATGAAGCCAGAAATATCCCATGAAATAAAGGGGCTGTTTTTTTCGGCATCCTAAATCCAAACTCCTTAATTGAACTCTGCTGATACACGCAGAGCACGGCATGGCCTAGAAAAAGACTAGCTTCAAACCAATTAAACCTAATCTGTTTGGACAGGTCGTTTTAGGTTTTTAAACACAGGCATCAAAGAAAGAAGAAAGGTAAACATGAAGGCAATCAATCTATGGAATCTACACAGAGAGCCGCTTAAATGGATATAGATTTCCTTCAGCCCTATTTTGCCCAAATTAATTTTTATTCAGAAATTACCAAGAAATACACCACCCCTCCTTCAACTCTGTCTATTACATGGACCAGCCAATCAGCAAGAGAGTGCGGCTGCCAGCATTGAAGCTGACGAGTAGCTGGGCCTGATGATAATGCTGTCAAGGCACACAGGAGATGTCTAGCAACCTATTTGGGGAAGCAGATACCCACTCAGAATGCACCTGACTGTCTTGAAAGAGACTCTTGCAAAACAACAACAACAACATGTCTGGGACAAAACCAGGCTGTGAGGACAAAAGAGGAGCAGATCCTATCACATCTGCCTCAAAGCAAAACCGAAGACTATTGTTTTATTTATTCGAAACATGTTTAGGTAGATTGGCCGAAGTGCGGATTCCCTCATGTCTGCCAATTGCTGAAGAACCTGGGTGTGGGGTGTGTAAATCTGTTCCTTTGCACTCTGAAGTGGAAGTTGGCATCCGTCTGTCTCAGGAGACAATGGAGGAGTGCGCCTTTGGGGGTGAAGTCAAACCGTTGGCAGGTTGCAGCATCTGCTGGGGCTGTAGAGACATGTTTTGTTGCAGCTGGGGCAGATGAGGGTGTCCATTTGTGCTGCTGCTGATGTACCTGTGGGATGTAAAACTGCAGTCAAGTACAACATTCCTACAGTGGGCATGTTAGGGGATGTTTTGTACCACTCAGGAGAAGACTTCCTGTTTCCTCCTGAGCTGGGACAGACTTCCACTGCATGTGACTAGAAGAGGGTGTGTTCTGTTGTACCAGCATGGAGGAGCACACGACCTCCATGTTCTGATCAGTGTGTGTGTTCTCCATTTTGTATGTTGCTCTGTGTTTGGAGAAGTGACTGCTTCTTTAACTTCTTTATGGAATAGTTCAAGTTGTTATGTAATCTAAGCCTGCCTTCAGGGATATGTCTGTGAACCTGAATGAATCCGTGAGTAAACTACTTTTATATTAACGTTAATCAGATTCTTGTGTTTATTCTTTTTAAGAGGGATCAGAAGGGATTTTACCAGGAAGGAATATTTAATAGTAAGACTCAGATGAGTCAGCAACAAGCTGATCACTGTGAACATGCTGGGAATGTGGCCTTGGTGAGGCACATCTATGTTAGAAATTCTGTCCTGCCATGTGGTACCCAAAATCTTCATGAAGCATGTGGAAGGTGTTGAGGCATCACTCCTGTGGTCCCTACAATTAAAGACTCCAGAATTGCTACAGATGGAGCGAAGCTTTTGAAGCCATGCTCCCCATCAAATGACATCAAAAAGGAAAGCATCCACAGTCCACGGTGACCTATCGGGATAAGGTAATCTCTCAAGTAAGCTGCTCCTTGCTGCTTGCTTGAAAAACAGGAAAATGGTTATCCTCTCCCCAGCTCCACCTCTTTTCTGTGCAGGAAATCGAAATCGGGTTGTTGCATGTCGAGGTCCCCAAGCCACCCCCCAAATAACTCACAACACACACTTAATTTTTGTTTAAGGTTTTTGGCATAATTTTGGCCACAACTTTATTTAAATACAAAACCATGAGTGGTTGTTTAGGCATTGGTTAAGACTATCTGCCCCCCCGCCTGGGGACAGAACTGACCTCCGGGTACCACCGAAAGACAGTGCGGGGGAAAGCAAGTTGGGGAGAAATGGAGCTGAGTCACAGACCCTCAATTCAGGATTCCTTTAACGGAATTCCCTTTCCGCAGCAACCATGGAGGGGCAGGCACAGCCTATCCTAACCCCTCCTCCACCAATTTATAACCAATGCCTAACCGCAACCTTACAAGTTGTGACGATTTGCTATGCAGTAGGCAAAAACCAAATGGCCCAGCCAATCAGCCAGATGGACAAAATTCCTACCAGGCCCCTGCCCCAATGGCAGACGACCCCATGACAGGCATAGCAAGGTCAATGCAACAACCCCTTACTCAAGGGCAGGTGGGCGGGTGATCCGTTGCACGCAGCAAAGAGAAAGCTCCAGGCTGTGTGCAGAGTATTTAAACATTTTACCCCTCCCACCAAAATTGCAACATAACTTTTACCCCAGCAACCCAGTGAACCAATCACTGCCCCAGGCCATCTTTAGAGACCCTGCCTGGTAACAAGGGGTGGCTCAGTAGACCCCATCGCAACACGTGCTCTCCATGAAGGAGAACACGCTTTGTCTTGAAATAAGAAACGAATGACAAAGGTGCATCGTTTTAAAGCGTGCTTTGCTAATAGAGCTCTGTAGGCTGGCTGTGGAAAGAAGCCAGAGAACATTCAAGGCAGAAACTGACATTATCTCATCAAACTTTGGTGTCAGTTGGAATCCAGGGTGCTTTGGCAGACTTGAAAATGAAGTCCCCAGTGAATCAGCAAGCAGAGAGAGATAATGTAGCAGCATTTCCATTTTTGCCCCCTCCCCCGCAGCATTCGCAGATTTCACAATTTCCATTAAATTTGCTCAGTGCTGTGAAATCCATTCCACACCCTACGGAAAAGCAACAGGGCACCGAAACTGGAGGAAGGAGCAAATTCTGACCCTTTCTTCAGATGCTGATCCTAGAGAAATTGTGGCTGTGCTCTTCTCCTGCCCAAGCTCAAAGGAGGGGATGGTGCAAACAGAGAACGTATGGAGTGTTTTGGTATGACTGCCCCCTTTCTAATCAACAGGCTAATAAACTGCTGCAGTCCTACAGAGTTCCCCAGATATACAGAAATCCACTGTCTTTTCTGTGTGTGGTCCTCTTACACTGCTGAACTGATAGACCCATCCAGTTTGGTCTGAGAGGAGTGATATTTACATTATTCCACTGTGCAAAGGCCCCCCCCCCTTCCCTCTGGCCTTTGGATTTCCATTGCTAATTTTACACTGCAACATTGTCCTTGTTCACTCAGAATCCAGCCTCATTAAATATTTGTTTGTTTGTTTATTATGCCCTTTCATTTTACAGAAATCAAACAAGGCGGGTTTCAAATGGAAACATACATCTACATGAATGTACAAAACAACACAAAATGGAGTAACACAAAAATAAACACGACTTCCCTTCACCTGTATGTGACTTTGTCTTTTAGATTTAAGATCACTCGTTGTGTTCATATACTATCTTCTGCCACGGTCTCTGTTTTGCCTCTTGTAACCCTTTCCCTTCACCTTGCGGTGTTCTAGTCTTCATTTCAATATATCAATACCCAAACAATGCTTTTCGTATATTCTTTTACGCAACTCCATTCTTTCATTATTTTTTGATTTGAATTTCCTCTTGAGAGCCAGTGTGGTGTAGTGGTTAACAGCAGTAGTCTCGTAATCTGGGGTACCGGGTTCGTGTCTCCGCTCCTCCACATGCAGCTGCTGGGTGACCTTGGGCCAGTCACACTTCTCTGAAGTCTCTCAGCCCCACTCACCTCACAGAGTGTTTGTTGTGGGGGAGGAAGGGAAAGGAGAATGTTAGCCGCTTTGAGACTCCTTAAAGAGAGTGAAAGGCGGGATATCAAATCCAAACTCTTCTTCTTCTCTTCTTATGATTGCGGTCAGTTTTGCCATATATATAAATTCAAAAAAAAATCTCTGCTATTCCCTTATTGTAAGTTACATGCTCCCATTTCCAGTTTTTTTGCAATCAATATCCTGGCAGCTGCTGTTGTGTATAATAATATGTTTTTCATATGTTTGGGGATATCTTCCGTCATCAAACCCAGAAGAAAAGCTTCTGGTTTTTCCTTAAATGATATTTTAACAATATTTTTTGGTTCTTCATATATATTACACCAAAATTGTTTTATATTCCTAGATGCCCACCAAATATGATACATTGTTCCTATTTCCTTTTTACATCTCCAGCATACATTGTATTTTTGTTTGCACATTCTAGCCAATTTGTCTGGTGTTAAATACTATCGATATAACATCTTCATAAAATTCTCCTTGATCGTATAGCAAGCTGTGAATTTTAAGTCAGGTTTCCGCAACCTCTCCCATTGTTCCATTTGTATTGTGTGTCCGAGGTCCTGGGCCCTAGCCTCCTTGTTCACTCAGAATCCAGCCTCATTAAATTTAATGGTAAGTGTGGGGACGCGGGTGGCACTGTGGGTTAAACCACACAGCCTAGGACTTGCCGACCAGAAGGTCAGCGGTTCGAATCCCCGTGACGGGGTGAGCTCCCGTTGCTCAGTCCCTGCTACTGCCAACCTAGCAGTCCGAAAGCACGTCAAAGTGCAAGTAGATAAATAGGTACCACTCCGGCGGCAAGGTAAACAGTGTTTCCGTGTGCTGTTCTGGTTCACCAGAAGCGGCTTAGTCATCCTGGCCACATGACCTGGAAGTTGTATGCCGGCTCCCTCGGCCAGTAAAGCGAGGTGAGTGCCGCAACCCCAGATTCGGTCATGACTGGACCTAATGGTCAGGGGTCCCTTTACCTTTACCTTTACCAGGTAAGTGTATTGGTTGGCATCAGTCTGCCTCAGGAGACAGTGGAAGGGTGAGCCTGTTGGAGAGTTACAGTGCCTGCTGTGGCTGTAGAGACAGATATGGGAGAGACATATTTTGTTGCAGCTGGGGCAGATGAAGGTGTCTGGTTGTGCTGACGCACTCCTCCCAGTGATCGTTCCTCCTCCAGATGCATGCGACCTCTCAGTCTCCAGGCACTGTGGTCATCTGAAAGGGATTCCCACACTGCAGGGTTAATATTGTCAGCCTTCATGTTACATTTGCATATATGGGCATATTGCACATTTTATATATGGGTGAATTCAATGGGACTTACTTCTGAGTAGACCTGCCTAGGATTCTGCTCCTACGCTCCATTTTCAGCAGTGCAAATTTGCATTGTGATGGGTATTTGGGCAGCGTTGTTCTATGAAAGCGACATGTTTTGCTATCACACATATACCGTATTTTTCGCTCCATAAGACGCACCAGACCACAAGACGCACCTAGTTTTTGGAGGAGGAAAACAAGAAAAAAAATATTGTGAATCTCAGAAGCCAGAACAGCAAGAGGGATCACTGCGCAGTGAAAGCAGCAATCCCTTTTGCTGTTCTGGCTTCTGGGATAGCTGCGCAGCCTGCATTCGCTCCCTAAGACGCACACACATTTCCCCTTACTTTTTAGGAGGGAAAAAGTGAGTCTTATACAGCAAAAAATACGGTAAATACAAACACAAGCGACACTATTTCTTCCCTGGAAGACTGCATAACACCCTAGCTATGCAGAAATCAAAATCTAACTACTGTATTCTATTCATCTTGGTCATTCAGGCTGGCATGGTATGTGGCAAGAGAACATCAGTTCAGTCCCCACAGCCACATTCCATAGCAGAGTCCAAAAATGCATGCCAGAGCTGGCAAAGGATAGTGTAGAAGTTAGCTTTTTGCAATTTTATCTCTCATAGTATCAGGATGCAATTTTATTTACTTATTTGATTTCATCAAATCTATGTGGTGCTTGATTGCAAAAACAACCACCACCCTTAATCAAAGGTTTGCGATTATTGTCTACGATATACACATTTCTGCAATGCAATTTCCTGTAGTGTACTGCTTTTGTGCATTATTTTCACTAATACATGCATGTTTAGCCACACTTTGTGACACTATGCATTTTCTGGCACACATCAAACAACAAAAACTTTCTGGCACACATCAAACAACAATTGCAGTAGAAGAATGGCGACAGAAGGTATCGGAATATGGAGAAATAGCTAAATTAACGGGGGAAATTCAACAACAGGGCGATGAAACATTTCAGAAAGAATGGGAAAAATTATGGCGTCTATAGGAAAAATAAGGTGAAATAGTGAAACCAGTAAAAATGGGGGGGGGGGACCTCATAATGAGAAATACAAAGAAAATTATTAGATAACAAAAATAATAAGAAGCAAAATGTATAATGTGAGTAATGTAAATAATAGCAGTTGCAAATGAATTCAGACAGACAACAAGAATTGTATATATAGAAGGATTTATTTGTTTTTGGACGTATCATGGACAAATATGGAAGAAATAGATATAGAACAGAAATAGATAAAATGGATGATGACTGTGAAAAAAATTAGATATAATATAATATAAAATAATATAATATAATATAAAATAATATATAATACATAATATATAATATATAATAATATATAATAATAATATAATATAATATATAATAATATATAATAATAATATAATATATAATAATATATATAATATATAATATATATAATATATAATTTTTATATAATATAAAAAAGCCAGAAGAAGGAAAGAGGGACGTTAGCTCTTAGGAGCAAGTATAAATGTAAATGGCTCCTTAATTTAAAGCATACGTCTGCAAGGCTGACCCACTGTTTTGAATGTGGCTCTGTTTGCTGGACCTGGGGGGGGTGGGGGCTATCAAAAATCAAAGTAGATCCCACAAGGCTGAAGCCTTTCCCATCCCTGCCCTAAAGCATGTACCATCTATGCTGGTTGCTGAAGCTAGATAATAAAAAAATCAATGATAATAACAATTGCTTGTGTTTATACTTGCCTAGAAGCTTCGACATGCAGCCGCTGCAGATTTATGTTAGACTTTATTGCCGTTATCCTATATTCCATGATCGCAAGCGGAATTTAAATAAAGAAGTGGCTTGTTAGGCTGAATGATTAACCAGCTCCAGTTCCACCTTTGCTTTGAAGAAAGTTTGCTCGCCACTTACACATGTGGAACACATTCCTCTTGTGTCTACTTGTTCGCCTCTGGGCCTAACTAACACCCAGTTCAGTGCCTAAATGCGCACTTTGGAAACCTGAGCCATCGTTTAATTAATAATATACAATGTAAGCAGGCCAATGGATTGCTGCTCTGCCACTAAGTTGTTCATCTCTTCTGCCCTTATAAGGGTTAAGAGGGCATGCACACCCTCCAACATTCTGGGACATTCTGGGTCAGCTTCTGTAAATCTGGGTCTGCCCCCAGAAAATAGGGACCCTTGGAGGGTCTGCACGTCACTGGGTATCTAGATCCTAGTGTTGGCACAACAGGAGCATTCATTGGGAGAGTTAGTGTGTAGTGCAGTGTGATGTGGACTTAGGAATTCCTGGGTGGCATCCCATCTTTCCCATGAATTGACTTGGTGGCCACTGGCAAACCATTCTTAGCAGCTCCTTCTGGATGTGCAAAATATGGATTATAAGATTGGACTTTCTTACAGGACCGCTGTAATGATGACAACTATGTAAAGATGATAGGTAAGTAGATAAGAGATATAGATGCAGATACATCCACACACCCATCCATACAACCACATTCCCCAGGGGTTAAGAAAACATGAAGTCCCTTCTGGAACAGCAACCTGTTCTTACAGTGGCAAACCAGATGCCCATGGGAAGCCACCAAGCAGGACACAAGAGGAGCAGTGCTCTCCCCAGTTCTGATTCCCAGCCACTGGTATCGAGAGGCATATTGCTTCGGAAACTGGACCCCCATGGCTAGTAGCTGTCAAGAGTCCAGGTTCCCAGCTTGATAACACAGTAAGCATAGATAATTAAAAAGGAGGATATATTGCAAAAACAAACAGATAGCTCTGGATGGCTCTAACAAAGCCTCTGACGCCATTACTCAAGATGATCCTTCTGAAGACTCCTTCCAGCGACAGAAGATATTGAACTTAAGAACCTTACATCTCTTGTTTTGCTTCCTGTCCAACAGCCCTCCCATTCGTCGACTCTTCGGACTGAGTGGATCAGCTCCAACCTCTTCCTTTTCTTAGAGGCTGTTTCTGAATCTATTCGCACCTGCTTGTACTTCCAGCGAGCTTTGGCTGTGTTCTAGCCTGCTCTCATCTACTGCCTTGTCAGCCAGCCCGTCAAGGTCAGGAAGAGCCGAAGTCTGCAGCTGCCGGCTCTCCCCTGTGACTAACATCAAAGCTTTTCTGTTCCTGGCTGCTTTCTGCAGTTGGCTGCAAACCTTCGCTGGGAGCTGGCTCATTCCTGACAGTAGACGTAGATGGCCTTATCCTTTCTGTTAGAAGAGTCAAGATAGGAAGTACTTCTTTGTGCAGCATATAGTCAAACTATGGAACTTGCTGCCATAGGAGGCAGTGGTGGCCATCATCTGGGGTAGGCTAAAGCTATCGGTGGCTACTTGCCACAATGGCTGTGTTCTGCTTCCACTGTCAGAGGTGTTGTGCCTCTGAATACCAGCTGCCGGATATCACAGCTGTGACAGAGCGCTGTTGCCATGCCCAGCTTGTAGTCTTCCTGCAGGCATCTGGTTGGCCACTGTGAGAACAGGATGCTGGACTAGATGGTCCATTGGACTGATTCAGCAGGGGGGGTCTTTATTTTTTCTTCTCTCCTGGTGTCAATGGTGGCATCAGCTCAAGCACTCTGGAGGAAAAGCAGCCACGTTGACCTTCCTTGCAAGCTTGTTGTCTCCCTTGATTTGCAGCTGTCCTCTAGGTCCAAGACAGGGAATGGTCTTTCCAATGACTCGTGAGCTCAGTGGAGAAACCAGGGATTGAACCTGGGTCCTCTGCCGCCAAGCCAGCAGCAGCCAATGTAGCAACCTCCAGATGCTATTGGATTATCTCTGTGCTGGGCCCGGGGGTACCCCGAGTAACACGGTCCAGGTCCAGTCCCGAATCCAAGGGTTCTGTGAGGAGTCAGTCCAACAGGGCCAAGACAGGAAACCAGGCAAGGTCAGGCAGGTTCTGGCAAACAGCAACATTGCTCCCGCAACCTGGGGCGGGGTCCAGCAGCCTTTTATCTCTGTCGGGGTAATGGCCGGTCCTGATCCCCTGGTGACTCACCTCCCTGTCTCGCCCGAAGGCGAGCACTCCTCCTGCAAGTACTTGGGTCTCTCCTTCTCTCAAACCTCAGCCTCTGTAGCTCGGGAGATGTTGGTGGATTACTAGACCCAGAGGCTGCCTCAGCCTCCCCTGACCCAACTGTTAGTGAAGAAGGTGTAAGTGATTGCCCAGCTGAAGGTAACTTGAGGTAACTCGGCCCAGCTGGTGCTTGTTGCAGGGGAACCTGTGCAGACTGGGGCTCTTCAGAATCAGGCCCCAGACTAGGTTCAGATGCCATCTGAGCCAAAGGATCTGTTGCAAACTGAGACTCCTCTGGCTGCGAGTCGGAGCCCAAGTCCCAGGCCATCACAATCTCCCATCATCTCTGACCATTGTCCATCCTGGCTGGGACTGATGGGAGATGCAATCTAATGCCTTCTGGAGGGCTTTACATCAGCTATGTGCCTGCACTAAGCTATAGTTCTCCCCTGTGCAATTCTGCTGCAGACAGATGTTGCTAAGCATACATGCTCAAGTGCTTTGTGAAAGAAATGGTGTACCACTGGAGATAATAGTAATCAAAGAAAGCCTCCCCCACATTGGGCTCCGCCCCTCAAAGTTCCTCCACCTTGCCTGATCTCTGATAATGGACTTTCTTTCCCCCCGACAAAGTTCTGAGTAATGAAATTATTCTGTCTCCAAGATCTCCAGGGAGGTAATTTCCACCCCGATAAACATCTCTCCTTTATATGTACTTAATAAAAAAGAGGTATGCTTCTATATACATTTAATTATAAGAGAACAGCTTCTGCCCAAATAATGAGATGATATCAATTGAGCCATTTCTTCCCAAGATGTATTTTTAAACTTCATTTAAATTTAATTGACTCATCATCACACATGCCCCCTCTAGCAGTTCTGCAAAGGTGTTTTGTGTTTAAAGTGTGCAGGAGAAAACATTGATCAAATATTTCTAAAATGTCAAATTCTGCTTAATTGTGGGATGGACTGACTTTTGTTGTCAATCATCTCTGCATTTCATCTGCTTTGGTTTACTTCTGCCAACTATTAGTTTCTCTTTTCTCCTTCACAACTTGACACCAATGCATTGTGGGAAATATCCAGCATCAAAGAGGTGGAACACAGGAAGCTACCTTTAACGGAATCAGACCATTGGTCCATCGAGCTCAGTACTGTCCATAATCCCAGGATCACAGGGAAGCTTAAAAGGCCACAGAAGGATTAATTAGCCAAAGGCTTGGGAGAAGAGGAATGTTTTTGCCTGGCATGTAAAGATATGTAACGAAGAGAGAGAGCATTCCACAAATGGGGAACCAGTGTAGAAAGGCTCATTCTTGTGCTGCCACCCTCCAAACCTCTCATGGAGGAGGCACATGACAAAGGGCCTCAGATGATGATTGCAGGGTCAGGGTTGCTTCATATGGGGTGAAGTGATCTTTGAGGTACTGTGGTCCTGAGCCATTTAAGGTTTTATAGGTCAAAACAGCACGTTGAATTGGGCCCGGAAACTAATTGGCAGCCAGCAAAGTCGAACGCGGGTGGGGACGCGGGTGGCGCTGTGGGTAAAAGCCTCAGCGCCTAGGGCTTGCCGATTGAAAGGTCGGCGGTTCGAATCCCCGTGGCGGGGTATGCTCCCGTTGCTCGGTCCCAGCGCCTGCCAACCTAGCAGTTCGAAAGCACCCCCGGGTGCAAGTAGATAAATAGGGACCGCTTACTAGCGGGAAGGTAAACGGCGTTTCCGTGTGCGGCTCTGGCTCGCCAGAGCAGTGATGTCACGCTGGCCACGTGACCAGGAAGTGTCTCCGGACAGCGCTGGCCCTCGGCCTCTTGAGTGAGATGGGCGCACAACCCTAGAGTCTGTCAAGACTGGCCCGTACGGGCAGGGGTACCTTTACCTTACCTTTAAAGTCGAACCAGGGGACGCGGGTGGCGCTGTGGGTTAAACCACAGAGCCTAGGACTTGCTGATCAGAAGGTCGGCGGTTCGAATCCCCGCGACGGGGTGAGCTCCCGTTGCTCGGTCCCTGCTCCTGCCCACCTAGCAGTTTGAAAGCACCTCAAAGTGCAAGTAGATAAATAGGTACCACTCCAGCGGGAAGGTAAACGGTGTTTCCGTGCGCTGCTCTGGTTCACCAGAAGCGGCTTAGTCATGCTGGCCACATGACCTGGAAGCTGTACGCCAGCTCCCTCGGCCAATAAAGTGAGATGAGCACCGCAACCCCAGAGTCAGTCACAACTGGACCTAATGGTCAGGGGTCCCTTTACCTTTACCTAAAGTCGAACCAGGATTGGTGTCATAGGTTCAAACTGTCTTGCCCCAGTGAGCAACCTGGGTGCTGAATTCTGCACCAGCTGAAGTTTTCGAACCATCTTCAGAGGCAGACCCACATACAATGCATTGCGGCAATCTAACCTAGAGGTTTGTGCAAATTTCTCATAGCATACACATTTCCCCCCTAATATGAAGCATGCCATACTGTATGCAATTTTCACCAATATAGGCATTTATCAACACTCTTATGCATTTTTGTACAGAACTCGACTGCAAAACCCAGAGGAGTGTGAATTTTGGCAAGTGGCTGCGTTGCAGTTCGTGTACTGTTCTGGAAAGTGGGTGAGGTATGTTCCCCTTCAAATTTAATTTAAACAAAAATTGATCCCCACCGCCATGCCTAACTTCAGCCTAGCCCAAAACAGAACTACAACAATCTGAGGAAGAATGATTCCCAAAAGCTATCATGCAACAGCTGTTAAATTATGGGGACAAACAGAATAGACCAGCTTTTACCATCCCAGTGCCTTCCAGCTGTTTTGGACTCCAGTGAGTTTTTGGAAGCCATAGACCACTGGCACAAGCAGGTCTAGGCCTTAGCAGCAGGAACAACTGAGCAGGAATTTTCCCCTGCTCCACCATCTCCCACTGGGTGACAGCAATTGGAAGTGCTTACGATGATTGTGATTAATTTCATTAGTGCTCAATTCTCTTTAATACTTCTCCCCCCCCCCCTCCATCTTGGAGGGCAGATAATTTTTTCTCCGCGAGTAAATCCAGGGTGACAGTTTAATAGGTTCAGACATGCTTAGATCTAAAATGAGACTGTAATATTAATATACTATTGACCAGTTATGGATTAAGCAAACTGAGGGCACAGTAAAGCAAATGACTTCAGAGGGATGAGTTAATGTGCTAAGTGGTTCCCATGCAATGATTAAAAATGTTCTTCATTTACTTGGAAATTAATAGGTTCTTCAAATGAATCTAATAAAACTGGCTTATGGTGCGCTAGAAATTTAGACTCTCGTTGATGGGAAGGTGCTGACCTGTCCTCATCCCGATGCTCCCGCACAGTTTGTTGCAATCAATAAAAATAATCACTTAGGATGGAAGTCGTTGCTGTGAAAGGCTGCAACTGCGATGGAACCTACAGCACGATGCTGACCGTTTCTAACCCCTGTTATGTACATTCTCCATATCTTCTTGTTAATCTGCTGCAGATTTTCATGCCTGTGCTCCATATCGTTGATTGACAATGGCAGGAACATGCGTAGCATCATGTGCCGTGGCCCCTCCTATCATACAGGGCAGAAGGGATTTTCCAAAGCTACTCGGAGTGATTGGCTGAGATGTTCTGACGTCAAAGAAGAGCATGGTGGGGCAGCAGCCCCATTGGCTGAATTGCACAGATCCTAGAGACTGGAAGATGGGCACCTTGGAAAGGAGGGATCTAGCAGTGGAAAAGGAAGGAAGCTGAGCAGTAGTAGCAGGTTGGGTGGGTGTCAACACAGGACACCCTTGGGCAGCTGTTGGGACCCAAGTGCCAAACCACCACCACTGAGTTTTGGCACCCATAAAGAATGAATCTAGCCTTGCAATTTTCCCAACTGAACATCGGCAAAGCTCTGGGGACTTTGTCGGTGCAAGTATTTGCAGAACCTCTCATTGATTGTTCAAAAGAAGTGCCCAGCCTTGCCTCCCCATTCTCCTGCTCCAAGGCACACAAAACTCTGTTTACATGACCACTGGAAGGCCTTCTCTTCTGCAGAAAAAGGAATTCTGGGGCTCTTAGACCCAGTCTTATCACCCCGTGGGAAAAACCCTAGGATCAGCAGCAGTTGTCTCTGTTTCCATATTCCCCTTTTCCCAGAGTAAGGCGGAAGCTGCTTCATCAAGGTGAACATAGTCCTGCCCACACATTACTGTCATAAGTAATGTGGATTTGATATCCACATTATCAATGTGGATTGATATCCTGCTTTATCACTACCCGAAGGAGTCGCAAAGCAGCTAACATTTTCCTTTCCCTTTCTCCCCCACAACAAACACTCTGTGAGGTGAGAGGGGCTGAGAGACTTCAGAGAAGTGTGACTAGCCCAAGGTCACCCAGCAGCTGCATGTGGAGGAGCGGGGAAGCGAACCCGGTTCACCAGATTACGAGTCCACCGCTCTTAACCACTACACCACACTGGCTGAGCGTAAGAGGAGCCCTACTGAATCGAACCAAAGACCCATCAAGTCCAGCATTCTGTTCTCACAGTGGCCAACCAGATGCCCATGGAAAGTGTGCAAGCAGGACTTATGTGCAATAGCAGAACTTGTGAGCCCAGCAAATGGTATTCAGAGACATACCACCTCTGAGCATGGAGGCAGAACATAGTTGTCATGGAGAGCCAGTGTGGTGTAGTGGTTAGAGAGGCAGACTAGGACCTGGGAGACCAGGGTTTGAATCCCCACTCTGCCATGAAGCTCATGGGGTGACCTTGGTCCAGTCACTGCCTCTCAGCATAACCTACCTCATAGGGTTTGCTACATGGATAGAATGAGGGGGAGAACCAAGCACAGCACCTTAAGCTCCTTGGATAAAATGGTGGGATATAAATGCAATAAATAAAATGGTAGCCATTGATATCCTCCTTGAATTTATCTAACTGCCTTTCAAAGCCTTTCAAGCTCCCACCCATCAGAACACCTTGTGGAAGCGAATTCAATGCGCCATGCAAAGAAGCACAGCCCATCATTCAGATTTCTCGGACAACAGTGCCAACAAGGTGAGTTGGAGTGTGTGTGAGTCAACCATGTTTGCAGCCATCCAGCTGGAGGAGGAGTTTGTAGCTCTTTCCCATGCATGCAACATTTCTATTTTCAATTCACAGAGCATTGGAGATGGGTTGAGTAACTAATTCAGCACACACTTTCCATCTTAATTGCTCGCCATTGCATGTCCCTGCGTCCCATTCATTCCAGTTTTAAACACTTCATGCACACTTCATTTGTTAAATACACACTTCCCTGCCCCCCCCAAAAGCCACCACTTTCACTGCTTTGCCATGCATTCCCCAGTAAATGATTTCGCACAAACCTTTTGCATAACATACCTGTTTCTTTGTATGCACTTTTTGTGCACCGAAAATGTGCCGCAAACTCTAGAGAAAGGCACCACCTGGCTGGGAGATGTGTTCTGATGCACAAGCAACTCTGGGAGCATCTGACCACGTTGCTCTGCTGCAAAAAGCAGAACAACAAATTCCTCCTCCATCCTGACACAACACGCCCCACCAGCTTTGAACTGCAACCTGCCACATATATGATCTCCTCTCTCTTTTTACTAGGCAAACAAACAAAAATCAGGTTCACCAAGGCTCTGGTGAGCCTCCATACATGGCTGACAAATTTGGAGAAGGACCACATAGCTTCTGCATGCAGAAGGTTCCAGATCCAAGCAGGTTCCAGAAGGTTTCAGGTCCAAGCAGCGGGGATTTTAGGTAGCATGACTGCTGCGACCACACCGGGTGCCACGCTTCAGGGGGCTTCACAACAATGCTGTAGAATGGAGCTTGAGAGGCAGGGGGGTGTTATGTATTCAGTGGTCTGTGCTTGCCTGAGCTTGAGTCTAGACTAAGGCTTCTGAGCCCCTGTGTCCTGATTCGATACATGATATCCAATCACAGAACACTTCAGGATTTGGGCCACTGCCATTGGCCCTTAAACTCTGAGTTATGATTTGCAGCTTGGAAGTTTAGACAGCCGATCATGTTGGCAGTGGGAGTGGCCCAGGCCTTCAGAAATGTATATAAGCAGTTGCTTTGCCCCTTTGTCCAGTTCTATTGGTCCAACAAAGGTTCTTGCTGTTATCACTGTGTCTTGCCTTGTGGGAACCCATCTACACTTCAGGGGGCGCCAAATTTTAGCGTTGCACGGGGCACCACTGAAATTTGAGAGCCAAAAATCTGCCACTGCATCAATCCCTACCATCCTCAGGGAGGCCTTGGAGCAAGCCCTGTCTGAAATGCCAGAGAGCCAGTGTAGGACAATACTGAGCTACATATATCAATGTATATCGCAGCTCCCTATGTTCCTTTATCATACAAGAATATCCATTGCATCTTCCTGTTCCTCGGACTGGGGATGCGGGTGGCGCTGTGGGTAAAAGCCTCAGCGCCTAGGACTTGCCGATCGAAAGGTCGGTGGTTCGAATCCCCGCGGCGGGGTGCGCTCCCGTTGTTCGGTCCCAGCGCCTGCCAACCTAGCAGTTCAAAAGCACCCCCGGGTGCAAGTGGATAAATAGGGACCGCTTACTAGCGGGAAGGTAAATGGCGTTCCGTGTGCTGTGCTGGTTCGCCAGATGCAGCTTGTCACGCTGGCCACGTGACCCGGAAGTGTCTTCGGACAGCGCTGGCTCCCGGCCTATAGAGTGAGATGAGCGCACAACCCTAGAGTCTGGCCCGTACGGACAGGGGTTCCTCAGACTGGGGACAGTCAGGAATGCTGGAAATAAAGCTCAGCACGCTCTCATTTCAACATCCCTTAGTTTATTTCCTCTCCAGGAGGGAGAGGCATTGTGTACAGAGACGTCTGGTTTTTTTATTATTATTGTACCAAAATAGGCCCTTGCAAATCTTTTAGAGCGCCGCAGATGGGCTGGGAAATCTGGGGCAAGCTGCTACAATGCGTCTTGCTGGGGGCTGGGAAACCTGAAGACGTCTGGGTACTTGAAAGGGATTTTTTTGGGGGGTGGGGGACACAGACTGGATCTCTTTCATGTCAGGCTGGCAGCTGTGAAGAAAGCAGGGAGAAGAGATGCCCACAAACTCCCTCAGCGCGCGTGTTTCAGTTCACTGTGGAGAGCAATGGTTGGATCGCCCCAATTAACTCCTCCTAGGAATGTTTGTGGCTGGTTTGAACCGAGCCAAGCCTGCCTGCTTCTGAAGACCCGAAGCTGGGGCTGGCAACTCATAAAAAAGTTAAGTGTAGCCCCAGGCGGCTTTGTTACGAAGCCTGAAAAAGGAATTGCCCACCCTAGGACTTGAAAGGCCACTCGTTCAAACAAGGAGCACAGGAGGAACAGGAGTTGCTGCAGGCAAGCAACTCCTCCTTTGGAGAAAGAAGGAAGGGGAGGATTCAGTTTCCTTGGCATCTGGAATGAGCCAAGCTCAGAAACCTGAGTGGCTTTATGCTAACGAGCAGGTATGCAAACAGATCGCAGCTCTGACTTTTGATTTTTTTAAAAAATGTTTTAGCCTGACCCATTTTTCAAGCAACAACAGGCTGAAGCTGAAATAACAATAATAATAAAATGTACCTTATCTATCTAGTAAGTTATCTGGTTGAAAAATAAATGAGACGTTGGTTATCTTGCAGAATTGCAACTGTTAGCAGAACTGAGGTGGAGTTGCAAAGGCTGCCAGTAGCTCCGAAAGGGATTTGGCAAATTCACGTAGAATAAGCCAGTCAACAGCTATTCGTACATTATTATTATTATCTTTGCTTTATTAATCACATTCTAAACCACAGTCTTGAGGGGATTTACACATAAGATAGTTGAAAGGGTTTTTAAAACAACAGATACAAAAATAGCATGACTAAGAGCTCATCAAGACTTCTTTCTGTGCTGTTTTGCTAGGCACAGGTCCATTTCAAAGCACAGTGTCCAAGCAGAGTTTTTGCCCTAGTATTTTCCCCATGATAACTCACTCTTTACCACTGGGAGGGGGGGAGAAATCCATGGAAAACCTGGTCTGTCATTCATAGAATTGCAGAGTTGGAAGGGATCCTGAGAATCGTCTAGCCCAGCCTTTCTCAACCTGTGGGTCACCAGATGTTGTTGGACTACAACTCCCATCACCCCTAGCCAGCAAGGCCAGAGCTCAGGGATGATGGGAGTTGTAGTCCAACAACATCTGGGGACCCACAGGTTGAGAACTGCTGGTCTAGTCCTGCAAGCAGGAATATGCAGCTGTCCCGTATGGGGACTGAACCTGCAGCCTTGGCATTACCAGCACCAGGCTCTAACCAACTGAGCTATCCAGGCCTGTTCTGATTTAGCATTAAAGAGTGGGTTTCCAAGGGGGGAGTGCCAGGGCAAAAGAAAACAAAAGTTTTGGGACGTGGCACTTTAAAGCACACAGTGGTGTAGCATGGATTGCCAATACCCAGGGAGGGATGGAAACAGAATATGCATGCACATTCAACTGCCTAACAGCATCCATGCCACTCGGGAGATTGCAGCTGCAGAGATAAGAAAAGAAGAGTTGTTTGGAGAGGTCACTGCCTGGTCTGTACGGAGAAGCCGTTTTCAACAGAGCCCATCGATGGAAGCACACAGCTGTATTGAGGTAGCACTGGGTGTTGGAATTTTGCACCCGAGGCAACCACCCCTGTGGGCCCCCAACACTATGCCACTGAAAGCATGGACCTGTGCCTAGATAGGGTGGGGCAAAATGTAAGTGTGAATGAACCCTACTACGCTCACAAGTGGACTCTTATCTGTGAAGACTCATTTATTCAGCACGTCAAAACTAAGAAGTCTCTAGCAGTTTCCAGAAAGTGCATCTATTGGAGCCTGTTGTATCTCCAAGTTACTGCGCCCAATTTGGATCCCCCATGTTAAATTACATGGAATGCACCAAAAGCAAGAGACACTGAGGTTGCAGGATGACAGTTTCCTCTGTTCATAGAATAATAGAATCATAGAGTTGGAAGAGACCACAAGGGCCATCAAGTCCAACCCCCTGCCAAGCAGGAAACACCATCAGAGCACTCCTGACATATGGTTGTCAAGCCTCTGCTTAAAGACCTCCAAAGAAGGAGATTCCACCACACTCCTTGGCAGCAAATTCCACTGTCGAACAGCTCTTACTGTCAGGAAGTTCTTCCTAATGTTTAGGTGGAATCTTCTTTCTTGTAGTTTGAATCCATTGCTCCGTGTCCGCTTCTCTGGAGCAGCAGAAAACAACCTTTCTCCCTCCTCTATGTGACATCCTTTTATATATTTGAACATGGCTATCATATCACCCCTTAACCTCCTCTTCTCCAGGCTAAACATGCCCAGCTCCCTTAGCCGTTCCTCATAAGGTTGTGGGCTTTGTGGAAGAATCTGTCCACAGAGGATGCTTGAGAATTCTCTGGGCAGAATAGTCCAGAGGATCAGCATATCGTGTAGTGGTTAGAGCAGTCTTCCCCAACCTGGAAGCCCCAGATGTTGTTGGACACAGCTTCTTCCCTCATCCTTGAGCATTGGCCATCCTGGCAGGGACTGAAGGGAGTTGGACTCTAAAACATCTTGAAGGCAAAAGCTAGGGTTGGGGAGATTCAAATCCCCACTCAGCTATGAAGCTCACTTGATGGGCTTGAGGCAGTTACTTTCTCCCAATCTAACCTACTTCACAGGGTTATTGGGAGAAGATTGGAGAAGAACCTTGGAGGAACAGAAGGTTAGAAAGGTAAGACAGAAGTGAAACGAGAATTATATACTTGTCTTAGCTCTCTCTTTCTCTCTCCCCCATAGAAGTCCTCCACAATTGTGGCTTCTTTGTCCTTCTGCAACAATGTCTTTCTTTCAAACAGAAATAAAGCGAAATGTGTTACTTTGATGAGATCCTTTGGAGAGGGATGAGCCTTGATCTCCCTCATAAGCTTAGGAATCGAGGCTTTACTAATGTTCAGAAATTGAATAAGCATGCATGGATAATTTCTACGGGGAGCTGGCAAACTTTCCTTTGCTTCACTTGTTAGTTTTTAAGGCAATGCAAGGTCAATTAAAACCATGTATACAGGTTATTGCGCAGAACGTAATTGCTCATCTTTTGTTGCATAATAAAAGGTTAAGGAAGATAACTGCCTCCAGTCTTCCTTAGAATCAAAGGAACATGCAATCACTCTGGCATGCAGTAATATTGTTTATCCCATAATATGGTAGACGTGTTGCTAGGACACTTGCTTTTCTTGGTCAAAGATCTGGCTTTCAGAATAAGACAGGTGCAGATAATTTTGTGTGGAAATTCCACATATACTATGGTACCTCTGATTACGTACTTAATTTGTTTCAGAGGTTCATTCTTAACCTGAAACTGTTCTTAACCTGAAGCACCACTTTAGCTAATGGGGCCTCCCGCTGCCACCGTGCGATTTCTGTTCTTATCCTGAAGCAAAGTTCTTAACCCAAGGTATTATTTCTGGGTTAGTGGAGTCTGTAACCTGAAGTGTATGTAACCTGAAGCGTATGTAACCCAAGGTACAACAGGTTCTCTATATACAAAAAACAGACTAATATGCAGAAATGAATTAAAGACTGGAAAATGAGGAACAGAGAGAAACCCAAAACAATGACAGCCAATGGCTACTAACCACGATGGCTATGCTCTACCTCTGTGGTAAGAGGCAGTAATGCTTCTGAATACCTGTTGCTGGAAACCACCGGAGGGAAGATTGCTCTTGTGCTTGAATCATTGACTCGTCGGATTGTAGAGTTGGAAGGGAACACAAGGGTCATCTAGTCCAAGCCCCTGCAATGCAGGAATCTTTTGCCCAGTGTGGAGCTCAAACCCTCAGACCCCAAATATCTGAAAGACCACCTCCTTCCATTCAGACCCTCTTGGGCGCTAAGATTGGCAGAGGAGGCCCTCTTGATATTTCCTCTGCCCTCAGGCAGCTTGGAGAATGGTGGCCCAGAAGAGGAAGGGCCTTCTCTGTGGCAGCCCCTAAGCTGTGGAACTCCCTCCCCAGAGAGGTGTCCCTGGAACCATAATCATACACCTCCAGGAGGTTGCTGAAGATGCACCTCTTTATCCTGACAATTGACACTTGAGGTTCATAATTTTAGGACTCACTTTACTTTTTATGATTGTAAGCAGGTCTTTTTTCCAGCCAGATCTCAGCTCCAGCACCTTTCAGGTGGGTGCCATTGCCATTCTATTTTTTATGCTTTTTATTTGATTTTCAAAAATAAATAAATAATGATAATAAGTATTTATACCCCACCCTCCCCAGCCAAAACCGGGCTCAGAACAAAAGAGAGAGAAAATAAAGTTACATCCAAATGTCATAAAAATTCCACATATAGAGATTACTCTGAATCTCTTGACTTCCCCCCATCCCATCCATGGGTCCTATTAATTCTATTTTCAACCGCATATCAATACTTCTCCAATTTTTCATATTCCCAAATTATCTATACTTTTTGTTACACTACAAGTGCATTTAGAATCCTGTTTTGACCTGTTTACAATGATTTTGTATGTACATAATAAACACTTCCCATTATTTTGGATTTCTTGTCTTCTTGGTTCCTAAGTGTCAGGGAACTGCCATCGGAGCCAGAGGGAGAGGGAGGGCTCCAGAGGGATTCCGGAGAGCGTCCTGGGAGGGAGAGAAGCAGCACATCTTCTGGGGAAGGAAATCAGCGTAGCACCAGTGGAGAAGGGGGGGAGATGGGGGAATCGGCGAGGTGGCTCCAAGACTCCTCGCCGGGGACCAGCGGGAGAGCACGGGTCCTCCGATGCCCACACCCTCCCTGCGCAGAAGGCTTCCGCGCAGGGAGAGTAGGCGGCGACTAGGCGTCAAAGAACTTTTATGCTGGAAGAAGTTCAAGAAACGCCCACTGACGGATTCTGCCAGCAATTGAGACAGCCACGGGCGAGTGGCTGTCCAGACAGAAAGGGTTCACTCAGGCAACCCACCCAGGTGTGGCGCCGATTTATGCACGAGCAACCCCTAGAACCATTACACTAAGCTTCCCAGCTAATTTTGCCATTTCAGAATAGTCCATCAACTTGATTTGCCAACACCGTTGCCATTCTAAAAGAACAAGGTAGAAGTTCGTGGTGAGTTCCGGCACCTCTTCTTCTAGAAAAAGAGCACTGATGGTAAGTTGTTTTAAACTATTCAATGCTGTGTTTTAATATTGCAACCAGCCCTGGTGAAGGGCAGGTAATTAACAAAATGCCAAATAACAATCTTGCTTGCAAGTTTCCTCACAGGCACCACTGTGAAGACAGCATGCTGGACGAGACGGGCTTTTGGCCTGTTCTAGCAGACTCTTCTTATGACAGATTCACCTGGTGTTTATTAGATGCCTTCAAGAACCATGGATGGAGCCTAGCCTTCAACTCAAATCTGGCCTTTGGCAATGCAGCCTGGGACTCCAGGAATACACATTCTGAAGGCAAGACAAACAGGCATTCGTTGGGGTCCCCAGCCTCCTCGTTTAGTCTGCCACTCTGCCAAAGCCGGTCAGCGGCACGGCGGCTGATGAATAATGCTCAAGCTGCTATGTCGCTCATCCTGCAGCTGAAGTATCCCTGCTGTAGCTGCTAATGCATCCCATGACACCAAACAAGGTCCTCCACCCCGCCAGCTGTTAACGAGGCTCCTGGAAAATGCCTGTCTCCAACAGAACCTTTTAAAAGCAGTCTGTTCCCTCGGCTGATTCCAAAGTCAGCATTCTATCTGCCAAAGCAAAATCCAGTTTGATGTTACTGGGTTGGCGGGGGGGGGGGGGCGTGGAGAGAGACAGGGTGGGTAAAAGTCAATGTATGTGTAGATCAGATTTTTCAGAAACCAAACTGTGCCAGTTCTAGAGTTATGGAGACAAGGTGGGGTGCTCAGTCCCAGGCTAACTCTGCTGGCAAATATAAATTGAGCATGAAAGCAGTACAGTGGTACCTCAGGTTAAGTACTTAATTCATTCTGGAGGTCCGTACTTAACCTGAAACTGTTCTTAACCACTTTAGCTAATGGGGCCTCCTGCTGCTCCCGTGCCGCCGGAGCCCGATTTCTGTTCTCATCCTGAAGCGAAGTTCGTAACCTGAAGCACTATTTCTGGGTTAGCGGAGTCTGTAACCTGAAGCATATGTAACCTGAAGCGTATGTAACCTGAGGTACCACTGTAGGTGAATTCTGAGGAGCAGGAGGAGAAAGGAGCTTCCCCATTGCAGAGGATTGCATCTTCAAATATTTTCTCATTATCTTGCGATTTCATTGGCAATCACTTGCTGGGGACAGTTTCTGAATGCGCAAGAATGAACCCTTAATTGAATCTGAGATTGACTTCCGGTTTTTCCACCTTCCATTGCGGGTGTGCTCTGCGGGTTCTCCGCGCTCAGCAGCTGTTAGAGGAAATTTTAGGGGGCAACGCGGAGGCTACGTGACCCCAAAAAAGGCTCTGGAGGTGACCCAGAACCGACACTGTCCAGCAGCGTCAGAAAAGGGAACCCTCTGAAGCTCGCGTCCCATTTAGGAGGTGCGTCAATGGAGAGTACCCAGACGCGAGGAGACGAGCAATCATCAACAACAAGCCTCAAAACCCCAAACGGTAAGAACGGTGGCAAAATTTCCAACCTGCTCAATCCCCTTAACCAAGGGAACAGTTTCTGCATGCACAAGAACGAACCCTTAATTTTACTGTGACATCAACTACCATGTGAGGAACCTGAAAGGGTAAGCCACACAAAAGACCCCATTGTTGTGTCTGAAACATGAATACTGGGCCTGAAAGCTGATCTTAATATTCTGTTGGAAGCTGCCCAGAGTGGCTGGGGAAACCCAGCCAGATGGATGGGGTATAAATTATTATTATTATTATTATTATTATTATTATTATTATTATTATTAAACATGAGTGAAACCCTCCAAGTGATCGGGGACTCTTCCTTATAGGGGTCCCAAGCTGTGTAGAGAATTCCTCTTGTGCGCAAGTGGGCACAATTATAAATCCCTTGCAAACTGCCCCAGCTCAAGACGGGACAGTCTTAGACCGAATAGGCCAGGCTGCCATGCTTGGGGATGTCAGGAGCAGAGCTTACAAGGTGGATAGAAGAGCAGATCATCTATTCGAACCATCTCTGGGAGAGTGAAACAAAGAGCAGGGAAATAGGGAGGTGGGGAGAGAGATAGCTTTGCAGGGGAGAAAGTGACTTGGAAAGAGAGAACAGAAGATTTAATTAGAATGAGGGAGACTCAGAGGCTGAGATAGCACTGGGGACCCTGCGGGAGTCAGGAAATTGGTTCAGGCGGAGAATGGAGATCAAGAAAGCCAGCAAATTGCCAGGGAAGACTCCTGGCACATTGGATCAATGGCAAGTGCAGGATTTAATTCCAGCTATCATAAGACCAATGTGGAAAACAGATGACAAAAAGCTATTGTCTTGGCGATGTCTGCTTTCCTTTGAAGAAACAAATGTGACTGGTCTGTTTGCTTTTCTCCTGCTCTCTCTCTCTGTGTGTCTTTCAGCGGCGCCATCAAGGCAGGACTTTGGGGCAGGCATCCAGAGCCCCACTCTGAACAGTTGCTCTCCTCCACCCCAAATGCAGAAGAATTGGCTCTCCATTGTCAGCAAAAGCAATTTATCTTTCGTTGGTTTCCTAAATTGGTGTCCTGCCTTTCCACCACATAGAACTCGCACAGCAGCTAAGAGCAAAAAGAAGAACATGATAAAACACAACAGAAATGCCACGAAACACAAAAGTTCTTAAATACATAATAAGAATATGGGAATACCCATTGCCATCTGAAAAGCACACACTGCACTACTCTGTAAAACAATTAAGTCAGGTAGGGTATTCCATGTGCACAGCATTGGATACAACCCTTTAAAAATCACTTCCTTCCTTCCTTCCTTCCTTCCTTCCTTCCTTCCTCTATCACCTTCGTTGCTTTACATTCAAAACAATATCAAAGCAGCATGCAAAACAGCAATCACAGGCAATGCAAGAGAATCTCCAAGCGATGTAGAAAACAGAAATCAAATGCATCCTGTTAATAATCAAATACGGAACCTTTTGAAAATGACATCCTTGTGTTTGGTCATTATCACTTAGAAGCGCAGAGGCATTTATATCCCTCCGTGCAAAACCCCAGTCACTTTCTACAACAAAGACAGCAGACAGAAGAAAAACTCAGCTGGCCTTGGAATGCGAATAAAAACAATCTCCACCCACCACCTGGGGCATTAAATACTAGGGCTGTGCACTATTTGGGGCTGAATCCCATATCAAGTCAGGCCCATCTCATCCCATCCTGCAAAGGGGAAGTACCCACTTTCTCCAGTCTCTGTACTCACCCCCTCCCATGTCACCTTCTTATTTCTCCTCTCATAGAATCATAGAATTGCACTTTTCCTCCAAGGAGCTCAAAGTGGTGTACATAACTCTCCCCCCTCCTCATTTCACCCTCACAATACTCTTGTGAGGTAGGCTAGGCTGAGATACAGTGACAGGCCCAAGGGCACCCAGTGAGCTTTGTGGCTGAGTGGGGATTAGAACCCTGGTCTCCGAGGTTCTAGTCCAACACTCTAACCATTACACCATACTGGCTCTCCAAGAGATGGCAGTCTAATATATGCTTGAGCCCCTCCAGGAAGGCATAGCCCACCACACCCTATGCCAATTGGTTCCATTGTGTGGTGAGTCCCCCCCCCCAGTGGAAATAAAGACCCAAGACACAAATATTAAGGTTAACGGGCTAAACAAGGCCACAACTTTATTGGTAACAGGTGATGAGCAGTATTGGCGTAGGCATTGGTCCTAACCGACTATATCCGACTTCAGCCCATCCACTTGAAGTCCGGGAAGGGTTAACCACCAGTAGGGGGGAGTCCTGCTGATGCACATCAACTAGGAACTCCCCTGGGGTCACTGCTTGGGGGCGTGCCTTAGGCCCTCACCTCCATAGGCTTCGGCCAAGGCCACGCCTCCCATAATCCTTTATTGGACTACCCTTCAATATGCAGGGCAGGTGATGGTGCTTCCTCCCCTCTTCCAACTGCAGAACAATACCAATGCCTAACCGCCAATACCAAGAGAGTTGTGACGATTTGCTATGAGGTAGGCAAAAACCAAGTGATTTTTGCCTACCTCATAATTTGCCAAGTGGAAAAATTCCTACCAGGCCCATCAACAGTGACCAACCAAGGTCCATAGCAAGGTCAATGAACGAAAACCTTATAGGGCGGGAGACTGGGGAAAGCAGGAACAGCCAGCTGGCGGGGAAAGAGGGAGATCCCCGGTCGTGCCTGCCTTAAATAGGGCAGGCCACGTCCCCAGAGACAGCCAATTGGCTGGGCAGGGGGTGATGCGGCTGGGAATCCCTCAATCGAGTGGGGCTGGGCTCCAGCCGCTGTGTGCGTGGTGGGGCTGTGAAGCCTGCAACTCCACCTCCTTTGAAGGGCAGAAGTGGCTTTGCTGAACCGCTCTTAGAGTTTAGGAGTTTCTCCTAAATCTACCTTGCTGCCTTAGGATCTAATTCAGCACTTAGCGGGCAGCAGAGAGCAAGTCTTTGCCTTGCCCTATGGGACAGACCTTCAGGTGCTGGGAGGATGCTATCATGTTTCATTGCAGATTTTCTGTTCGTGGGTTTTCATTGAGATCGATACATATATTGGCAAACTGTCTAAAATGTGGGGTGTATGTCCATAAAAAAAATAAAATTAAAACCAAACAACTGCCTCAAAATTCTAGATGTAGAGCAGAGGTCAGCTTGAATTTAAGAAGCAAGCGTATCACAAAATCCTTAAATCTCTGTGTGGGTTTGTGCCATGTGTTTCCCTGTTTGTTCATTTGCTTGTGCTTTATCTGTGAACATCGCTGAAAGGGACCTTCCATAACTGGGGCACCACCACTGAAAAGGCCCTCTCCTTAAAAGAAGAAGAGGAGGAGGAGGAGGAGGAAGAAGAAGAGAAGGAGGAGGAAGAAGAAGAGGAGGAGGAGGAGAATGGCCCTCTCCCACCATATCTCATATAGCAGAGGCACCCAGAGAAGGACTTTTGAAGAAGACCCTATATTTTAGGTAGGTCATGGAAAGGTCAGTGAAAGGTACTTCCTTATCCAACTTCTAACACTTAAATTAAAACCTCAGGAAAATTCAGAACAGCTCTGTTTCCATATCTAAACCTGCAGTGATGATGCTTTAGAATTCCTGGTTTAAATTTACAGCAGTCTCTTCCAATTTCGCAGTGGGTAAATGTTCTCCTTGCCTGCTCATCACTATAGAGAAAGATCATCGCCATAGCAAGAAGACAAGATTCCCTCAGTATTTTAAAGTTGCCAAAGGTGTTGAGAGGATTTTGTTTTTAATTAGTTCCTATTTGCAATGCAATGCTATAAAAGTATAATAAAGCTCAAATCTCATTTGTTCCACTTCATGTTCCTCCCATGCAATGGGGGTGGGGGTGGGAAGCCTCTATAAAAAGCAGCATCTGTGCTCATGTTGTATGCTAGAAAGTTATCACATGGCCACTAATTCCATTGACATCTTTTAATTGTCCGTGCTGCTGTCTATTTCCATTTGCTACATCATTATTTGGGAAACTTTTCAGTAGCACACATAGAGCAGCATGGAGCTAGAGCTGTTAACTTTTCTAACAAGGTTGGCACTGGAAACTGACATGGCCACTGATGTATCAAGTGCCTTGCCAGATATATAAAATAGTTTAAAAAAAAAAAATCGTTCCAGCAGGAGATTATATTTCTACACTTTGCTCATAAACATTTATTTTACAAAAGAAACCCCGTTCCATTTAAGTTAATGACTTAGTGGTACCTCATCTGTTTGCATTCTGTGCAAAATGCCAAGTTTAAAACATCAATAATGCCCAGAATTGAAAAACCATAAAAGCAGGAGGAGGCAGTGGCAAAAATGAGGTCTTGGTTTGATTATATTCTGCGAAATATGTCTTGGTGAGAGATGAACCTATCTGTCAATTTCGGTTTCTCATTCTTAACCTCAATTCTCCACAACAGAAGATATATTTTAGGGAAGTTTTTAATTACTGATGTTTTAATGTATTTTTAACCTTCTGTTGGAAGCCGCCCAGAGTGGCTCGGGAAACCTAGCCAGATGGCCAGGGTAGGTAGAAATAAATAAATAAATAAAAATAATATTAATATTAATATCCTCATGAAAAAAACTTCAGCATTTAAGTGCATTTGCCCCAAGTATACACGTTTTTGAATGCATTTGTCTAATACACACATTTCTGCAAGCTATTTTCCCAAATGCAATGCAATTTTGTATGTGTTTTTTAATGCACCCTTTACCCTAACAAAGACATACTTGTACACATTGCATGTACACACTTTGCAAAATTTGGAGCACTGTGAATTTTGCAGGATTGCTGTGTTTTGGTTCACAATTTTTTTGGAGGAAAACAAAAATTGCCTTTAGATGGAAACTGAAACTCCTTGCTTCCCCCATCTTTATTTGTGGAAATGTTTTCCATCTGTGAAAGAAAGTAGGATGCATTTTGCATTTATAATTGAGGACAAGATACACGACTTCTTTATATTCTTAGAGATAAGAATCTGAAACCATGTGTTAACACAGCTCCATCAACGTCATGAACATTTGCTGGGAAAAGCGTAAATCTTCACACATGAGCCAATGCTAAACAGATATACCATATATATATATATATATATGCAGGTTTTGGTGTCCTCGGGTGTCTTCCCGTGTAAAAGTTGGGGTGTCTAGGCGACGTTTCGACGAGGTCTCACTCGTCATCTTCAGGCTGGTGCTTTCGGCTTCTTGTTACTGGAACAGAGCAGGATCTCAGTGTTTGAGTTCCTATAAATACTGTTGAGGGGGTGTGGTGTATAGCCTCCAATGTTCTGGGCAGAGAGGAGGTTCCCAGGCTAGTGTGCCTTTTCTTCTTTTGTTCCTTAATTACTTGAGGGATATCTTGAGTGATTTCTTGAGTGATTTCCTGAATCCCACTTAGGTGGGTCATTAGGTGTGGATTAGTTGCTAAAGCCTTCGTGTCTTGAACTCTTGAACTTTGTGAAGAGTTTTTCTGAGAAGATGGCTGTACTGCACTTGGTTGTGCTCTGGCTTGGCTTCGTGTATAGGGGCGAGCTGTGGTTTTGTGGCCTGTGCCAGCCAGATCTGTGTAGGGATTGCAGGGGGGTGCAGCATCCGGAGGTGCCACCCTGGTTTGGCTACTGGATGGTGTCTGTAATTTATCTGTGGAGAGGGTCTGGGTTTGGGTCTGGTGTGGTTGATTGGTGATGGCGTTCTGTGTGCCTCTGGATCTGGTGTCAGATTTTGTGGGGAGGGCTAATTTCCAGATGTCTGGCAAGCGGGATGTGTCGTCACGCTTGTTCATGTTGTGAGGGTGTTTCTCTATCTCGATGGCTTCCATGATTATTCTCTTGTGGTGATGTTCCATGTTAAAGAGCAATTTGGAATCTGCAAAATTAATTTCGTGTCCTGTTTCTTTCATGTGTTGGAAAAGAGAGGAAGTTTTTTCTTCTTTTTTGACGGCATTCTTGTGTTCTGCGATCCGTGCATTTATTCGTCTGTTTGTTTGTCCAATGTACGTGGCTGGGCAGACTTTGCAGGGTATTTCATAGACCCCTTGGTTTTCCAACTGAATTTTATCCTTGGGGTTTCTGAGGATATTGGCTATTTTTTGGTTGGTGCAAAAGGCTGTTTTGATATTGTGTTTATGGAGGATTTTGCTAATTTTATCTGTAGTGCCCTTGATATAAGGAAGGAGGGCTATGCCATTGTTTTCTTCTGTGTCTTGGTTTTTGGGGGGTGTTTCTTTTTGGATTAGCTTCGTAACCCTGTTTTGCTGGTATCCATTGGCAATTAACACATATATATATATATATATATATATATATATAGCTAAAGCCCATTTCTGGTTTCTCTATTTGTCACAGTATAGTGTGACCATAAACCAGAACATAAATGAATGAATCTATATTTCAATGGCTCCCATTCAGCACTATGGGACAAAGTACGTCAGCAAAAGTACATTTGTACAGCACAGTACATGAAAAATCAATTTGCTGTAACTAGCAAGGATATTGGAGAAGGGACATCCTCTCCAGTCATAAGAAATGTTAAGCGCCTTTGCATTTATAATTGAGAACAAATCATGTCTCTTCTCAGATTTTAAAGCATGTGTTTGTGAGGGCACAAATATGTCTTGAGCTTCTCACAAGACAGCTGGACCTCTGGGAGGGCAAAGGTGTGTCATATTCCTTCTTATAAGAAAATAAATGATCTGGACTGATCTAACCTTTATGGAGCAGGGAGCCAATGGTGCAGGGTTAATTGTAGAGAGAACAGTCATTGTTGGACTCAAAGCATTATTCATATTTTTTCCTGTATGAACCTGGAGGTCTCCCTTGAGATGCCCTTGCTTAGGTGGGTTTAGATGGCTACTGAAGAGAGGGCCTTTCCTTTAAAAAGGACCATGAAACTCTCCTAAAGGATATCTGCCTGGCATCTTCAATGTTATCCATTTGGCACATTCTCAGGCAAAACCCCTTCTGTTCAATTGGATTTTTGATAGTTAACTTTGGTGGTGTAATGTAATGTAATGTAATGTAATGTTGTTGTTTAGTCGTTTAGTTGTGTCTGACTCTTTGTGACCCCATGGACCAGAGCATGCCAGGCACTCCTGTCTTCTACTGCCTCCCACAGTTTGGTCAAATTCATGCTGGTAGCTTCGAGAACACTGTCCAACCATCTCGTCCCCTTCTCCTTGTGCCCTCCATCTTTCCCAACATCAGGGTCTTTTCCAGGGAGTCTTCTCTTCTCATGAGGTGGCCAAAGTATTGGAGTCTCAGCTTCAGGATCTGTCCTTCCAGTGAGCACTCAGGGCTGATTTCCTTCAGAATGGATAGGTTTGATCTTCTTGCAGTCCATGGGACTCTCAAGAGTCTCCTCCAGCTCCATAGCTCAAAAGGATCAATTCTTCGGCAATCAGCCTTCTTTATGGTCCTGCTCTCACTTCCATACATCACTAGTAATGTAATGTAATGTAATCTATTATAGTGTTTGGTTTGCTCCATAACAGTTGCCCGTTTAGCTTGGTCTCTACATCACGTACATGTTACCAATAGTTAATTTCTACCAGTCTCCATTATTTTTATGCAGAATTATCTTTTGCTTGCTGTTCTGTTCTGTGATATGGTATGTTTTAATGGAATTTTGCAAACTGCCTTGAATGCTATTTGGCAGGAGGGGAAAAGGAATGAATGAATAGAATTACCTCCCCAAGGTTCTCACCAACATTCACCTGGCTCTTCGAGGTAGTGCAGCTTTTACCTGTCAGGACGTAGACATTCTGCTTGAAAGGGAATGAGGACTAGGCAGTTGGTCCAGCACTATGGTGATGATGACCTCCATTGCTGCTTCTTTCATCCCAGGCCAGGCTAAAGGTGCCAGAAAGAGAAAAAGGGAATTTTGGTGGTTAATATTATAGTGCTCTACCCAAGAATTATGGTTTCCTGATCTTCAAGCATCTCTCTCTCTCTCTCTCTCTCCCTCCCTCTCCCACTTTTTGAAATGTTAGATAGACCTTGTCTTGCTTTCCCCTGTGAAAATAATTCAGCCACTTCACTTCATCTCAGAAATGCTGGGGCTGGAGACACAGAGGGTTGAGAGACACACACACAAATACATTCAAGGCCAAAAAGACCTCAGAACTCAACTTGAACTTAAATTGAACTTCCACAGTGTCTCAGTGCTGCTTTTTCAAAGGAAGCTCGATCATTAGCTTCCTTTAATTCCTTCTTTGCAAACCTGCCTTTCCTGCTCAGGGAGGGCCGAAAGTATTAATCTCACAGGAAAGGATGAGCTCACAGTCTTTCCCAGCTCATTCTGAAGCTGGAAATACCAAATGTCTCCAAGGGGCTCTATTTTTATGATATTTCCAAACCAGATCTTGGGCGAGTTGGAATGAAGGTCAGGCGACTCTGTGTGTCTGAAATACAACTGCTCCCTGTGAGCCTGCTCAAGAACTTCCCTCGGCTTCTGGGAGGCCTTCTTGTTGACTGAAGGAATTATGGTTTGTGGAGTTGAGGGAAAGATCTGTTTCCACCATGGCACCCATATTATAAAATGCTCTACATCTTCACTGCCTGTTTTTTAAATGAGGCATTGAAAAGTGCACTATTTCAGTGGGCATTTCCACACCCCTTTACATGTTTTTCCCTCTGTTTTGAGCAATAGACTCAGATGTAAGGTGAGGCATCAGTTGTCACCCTGGACATTTATTTATTTTCATGTATTGTTTAAGACTCTAGACAGCATTTTAAAAAGTAGAGACATCACCTTGCCAACAAAGGTCCGTATAGTAAAAGCTATGGTTTTCCCAGTAGTGATGTATGGAAGTGAGAGCTGGACCATAAAGAAGGCTGATCGCTGAAGAATTGACGCTTTTGAATTATGGTGCTGGAGGAAACTCTTGAGAGTCCCATGGACTGCAAGAAGACCAAATGCATCCATTCTTAAGGAAATCAGCCCTGAGTGCTCACTGGAAGGACAGATCATGAAGCTGAGGCTCCAATACTTTGGCCACCTCATGAGAAGAGAAGACTCACTGGAAAAGACCCTGATGTTGGGAAAGATGGAGGGCACAAGGAGAAGGGGACGACAGAGGACGAGATGGTTAGACAGTGTTCTCGAAGCTACAAACATGAACCTGACCAAACTGCGGGTGGCAGTGGAAGACAGGAGTGCCTGGCGTGCTCTGGTCCATGGGGTCACGAAGAGTCGGACACGACTGAACGACTAAACAACAACAACAATTGTTTAAGACAGGGTTATCAGATGTCCACGGTTCCTGGGGAAAGTCCCCGGATTTGCAAATCTGTCCCTGGACAAATTCCGTCCCCAGAATGTCCCCAGATTTGCAAATCTGTCCCCAGGAGCAACAGCCTCAGCAGCCCAGAGCCAGCCTGGTAGCGCAGTTGGCTCTGGCTGGCTTTAGGAGCTGCTCGCTGCTGTGGTGCCCACCATTTTTCCTGCACCACAGCAGCGAGCAGCGAGCAGCTCCTGAAGCCAGCCAGTGGCAACTGCAGTACCAGGTTGGGCCCTCCTGGGCAACGGCCGCCATCCTATGACTCCCGAGCCTCCCCTGATCTGTCAAAACAAAGGGGGAAGGGGGAAGGAGATTGGGGAAGGCTCAAGAGTTACGGGTGAACGGCCATTGCCTAGTTTTTAAAAAAACTCTGTGCATTTATGTTTCACAAGGTGTGAAAGAAGGGCTTTGCACCTTTATACAACATGCATGTGTGCTTGGGCCCTGGGTCTTTTGCCTCACCATCCCCACTACTGACTCCCTGTTGCTACTCAGCTTCAAAAACAAAACAAAAACAAAAATAAAAAAACAGGGTCCCCGGATTCACTGAAAAAATCTGGTAACCATAGTTTAAGACTACTTAAATTGTGTTGTATTTTTGTAATTCCGTAAACTTCTTGATGCTGTAAGCTGCCTTGAGCATGGTTTAACTATGGAAAGGAGGCATGCAAATAAACGAAGGTGATGAATGCTATGTATTTATTTCAAGTCCGTCATTTATATTATTGCTTTGTACTTTTTTATATATATAAAATGTGTTTGATGCTCTATTATATGCATATAATGCTGTACGCCACTCTTATTTTTTTATGGTACGGCAGTATATAAATACTTCTATATAAACCAACTTTCAATACAATGGTACCTCGCAAGGCGAATGCCTCGCAAGACGAAAAACTCGCAAGACGAAAGAGTTTTTTGTTTTTTGAGTTGCTTCGCAAGACGAATTTCCCTATGGGCTTGCTTCGCAAGACGAAAACGTCTTGCGCCTTTTTCTTAAAACCGTCAGTGCATTCCTATGGTAAACCGTCAATGCATTTCCTATGGGAAACCGTGCTTCGCAAGACGAAAAAATTCACAAGACGAAAAAACTCGCAGAATGAATTAATTTCGTCTTGCGAGGCACCACTGTAATGTATTGTCATTTGTTGGAAATAAGGCAGAACCCCATTGTCTTCTATAACTGACAGTGTTAACTTGCCAGAGCATCATATGGCATGGGACATTATTTTTAACGTGTCGTGAGGAAAAACACTTGGACCATCTGGTACTTTCCTGCCTGTGTGGCATTAGGCCTTGAAATATTCTCGGCTGTTTACTTATTTCTGAGATAGTAGCACTGTGCGGCATTGGGGATGTGCGTGAAAAAGAAGAAAAGAAGATTACCTGTCTCTCCCTTTAGCTGTTTCATTTCCACAGCAGGCAAATGATGCACACAGTGTAATTATATGGAGGGGAGGTTATTTGATGTTTAATTTTGCCTCAACAAACATAACTTGCTTGCTAAGCAGCATTTTAGCCCTATCAGTGTCTTTCTAATAGCTGGGTGGTGTGTTTTTTTTGGTTCTTTTTAATTACTGATAATTAGTATTTACACAGAGCCGTTAGCAAACAATTCCTGAAGTGCCTATAGTAATTACATATGTAAATAGTTATGAAAGAAAAATGTGCATGGTGTAATGAAGTGAATAGGGCTGGAATACTCAGCAAAAGAGAGGTCATATCTTAATGGCGAAGGAAAAGAGGAATCAACAGCCCAAGGGATTCAGACCCAGCCATTGCTCATCCCCAGCATCATGAGTGGTCAAGATGGTTTACTGAAAATAAGAGGAGCCTGTAGGATCAGCCCAAAGGCCCATCTAGTCCAGCATCCTGTTCTCACAGCAGCCAACCAGATGCCTGTGAGAAATAATAATACAGTGGTGCCTCGCAAGACGAAATTAATTCGTTCCGTGAGTTTTTTCGTTGAGCGAGTTTTTTCGTCTTGCCAAGCACCACTGCAGTTAAACACTAACAACGGCAGAGAGGGGCGGGGAGAAGCAGGACAGCTGCCGCAGCCGGTACCTCGGACTCACCCGCGCCTTGTGGCCACCGCGTGACGCGGCTGCTGGAGGGCGGCAGGGCTCAGGAGCGCGACTCTGGCTGCAACGCTGGCTGCTGGCGGCAACGGCTCTCTGAGGGGAGCGCCTGAGGGCGGTGGGCAGCGGCGCGAGGCAGCCGGAAGATCGGCCGTCAGCCGGAAGGTCGGAGGGAGCCGGAGGAGTCGTCAGCCGGAAGGTGGGAGGGAGCCGGAGGAGCGGGGAAGCGAGCGTGCAACCGTCGCCATGACACGAGAGGCAGGGCCGTTTCGTCTAGCAAAGCAAGCCCTTAGGAAAATCCGTCTTGCGAAGCACCTCAGAAAACGAAAAACCCTTTCGTCTAGCGAGTTTTTCGTCTTCTGAGGCATTCGTCTTTCAGGGTACCACTGTACAGTGGACCCTCGAGTTACGTACCTCTCTGGATACGTAATCTTCAGGTTGTGAAAGCAGCAAACCTGGAAGTATTTTTCCGGGTTTTGCTGCTCGCGCATGCGCACAAGCGCTCTGCATTCCGCACGCATGCACAGAAGCGCTCTATCGCACCACGTGCGTGCGCAAAAGCGGCACCTCTGGTTACAGATTTTTCAGGGTGCGCACAGACCCCTGGAATGAATTAAATCCATATCCAGAGGGTCCACTGTAACAACAACAACAACAATAACAACAACAACGGCAACAACTTATTGATTATACCCTGCCTGACTGGGTTTCCTCAGCCATTCTGTGTGGCTCCCAACAGAATATTAAAAACACAATAAAGCATCAAACATTAACAGGGCTGCTTTCAGATGTCTTCTAAAAGTCAGAGAGTTTTTTATTTCCTTGACATCTGAAGGGAGGGCGCCACTACCGAGAAGGCCCTCTGCCTGGTTCCCTCTAACTTGGCTTCTCCCAGTGAGGGAACTGTCAGAAGACCCTCAGAGCTGGACCTCAGTGTCCAGGCTGAATGATGGGGGTGGAGACGCGCCTTCAGGTATACTAGACCAGGGCCATTTAGGGATTTAAACATCAGCACTAACACTTTGAATTGTGCTCAGAAATGTACTGGGAGCCAGTGTTGATCCTTTAGGACCGGTGTTATATGGTCTTGGCAGCGACTCCCAGTTACCAGTTTAGCTGCCGCATTCTGGATTAATTGTAGTTTCCAGGTCACCTTCAAAGGTAGCCCCATGGAGAGTGCATTGCAGTAGTCCAAGTGGGAGATTAATAATAATAATAATAATAATAATAATAATAATAATAATAATAATAATAATAATAATAATATATTATTTATACCCCACCCATCTGGCTGGGTTTCTCCAGCCACTCTGGGTGGCTTCCAACAAAATATTAAAATACAGTAGTCTGTTAAACATTAAAAGCTTCCCTAAACAGGGCTGCCTTCAGATGCCTCCTAAAATTCTGGTAGTTGTTTTTCTCTTTGACATCTGGTGGGAGGGCGTTCCACAGGGCAGGTGCCACTACCAGAGCATGCACCACTCTGGTGAGACAATCTGTGGGCAGGTAGGGTCCCAGCCTGCATTCCAGATGGAGCTGGTAGATAGCGGCCCTGAACACAGAATTGAGTGAGCCGGATCTGAACACAAGAGCACTCCCCCATCCTGTAGCTTTCAGTAGGATGATGGGTAGTGTAGTACAGTGGACCCTCACATTATGTTACCTTTGGGTAACGTAACTTTCGGGTTGCTAACGCAGCAAACCAGAAAGTGTATACTGCCGGGTTTCACCATGCGTGCAGGCGCAAAAGCGCTCTGCACGCTTCGCACATGTACAGAAGCACTCTATCATGCTGTGTGTGTGTGCAGAAGTGTCGCCTCATGTTGCAGACTTTTCGGGGTATGAACCGACCCCCAGAACAAATTAAGTTCGTATCCAGAGAGTCCACTGTAGAGTTTGAATGAATAAACACACTCTCTTTGTCCCCATCTCATGTTCATTTTTAGCCATAGCACTGAGTGGATACTGTAGCCCCACATGGACTCTATGCATAATATTAGTTCCGTAATACAACCGATGTTATTTTTTAATACATTACTCTTTTAGCTCCACCCATAGCTCTTTGTAATAGGTGAATCTGTCATTTTCAGTTCTTCTTAAGTTTCTCATTTTTCTCAGCTTGCCTCCATTCTTGCATCAGTTTGCATTTTTTTTTAAAACGTCTACTTGAAAATGCTTGTGCATTTTGGGCCACATTTACTCTTATTTTAATAGGTTGTTTTGCCCACTATTCACATATTGCAAGCAATTTCCCTTAACATGATGCATTTCTGAACACTTTGTGTGTGTTTTTCTGGGCAGGGTCAGTTGGAAGATGGCATTGCAACATTTAGAGTGGTGAGAATTCCCAAAGGCCGCTGTGTTCCAGTTTCGCAATGGTTTCTGGAGGTACAGACTAGTTAGATTCACGTCTAAATGGACACAACTCTCTCCCCCATCTCTCCCATCTTTGGCATGAGCTGTGAGAAAACGAAAAGACATCCCAACCTGCCCCTTTTCAGAAAAATCTAAAGTTTTCTGTCTGTCCATTTGTGCCACAGAAAGATCATAATGAGAAGGAAGCAGTGGCGTAGCGTGGGTTGTCAGCACCCGGGGCAAGGCAAGTAATTTGTGCCCCCTAACCCGTGGATTTTAGCACTCAGAGAGCTGCGAGTGCGAGCGCGCCCCCCCCAGATGTTGCGCCCGGTGCGGCCGGCCCCCCCTGCACCCCCCACGCTACGCCACTGGAAGGAAGAGTAGAAAATGAACCCAGTTCCTGCACTGGTTCTTACTGGATAGATTACACAGCATATTCCATTAGTATGGATTATTAAAATGAAATTATATTTTCCATGTAAGCCTCTGCAGACCTATGCAGAATTAATCCTTCCATTCCATTATAAGCTAGTAAACCTTTATGTTTTGGAGAGAGAAAGAGAGAGAGAGAGTGTGTGCTCCATTCACCTGCAGGCAATCAAATCCAGGAATATATGCATTATCGTGGCTATGAACTCATGCTCTCTGTTTTCCCTATGCCTCTCCATAAGTCCTTATGCATTCATATTCATCAGGCTCGTAGGCATGTGACATGGCAGATAGCCATCCAGGGCTTTCTTTCTTGAGAAATCCTGTTTACAGTATCACAAGCCGCAGATCGCATCAGACTGAGTCACTGGATGGAACCCTAATCTTCTCTCCTGAGGAATAAAAAGACCTGATAGCTCTGAGCAGCCTCACAGAGAGATTACGGCATAACTTTACATTGATGTGAGGGTCTCCTCCCTCCTTCCCCATTTGTCAGTCTCCTGATTGGTGCCTGTCACATTTATAGCGGGACTCTGCTTAATCCGATGGACATGCCAGCCTCCTAAAGCCTGGATCACACTTAAGCTAATCCCCCCTCTGGCATGAGATGGGCAAGCTGATCTTATATTCACATTTCAGCTAATTCAGGTCTCTGCTCTATGCTGCATAGCTCCCCAAATTAATGCTTTGATGGTCTGTAATACTTACCCTGGCAAAGCGCAGGGAGGGGAGGGGATAGATGAATTTGCAAGGGCTCCTGTTGTTTTTTTGGAACTCATTCTTTGATAGTGATTTTTTTGTTTTGTTTTTATCAGCAGAGGCTATAACTTCAGGTGAAGTGTTTCCCAGGATTTCAGAGCATGACATTATAATTTGCATTTGGAACCCAGCGTGATTGCTCTGCGAGTTCCCCATTACTCACACCGGATCTTGTTAGAGAGGGGAAACAGCAAGGAATGGATTAAAAGAAGCCTAACAGAAAATCTAAAGCCCTCAGAAGGCGGGTATTTTCCAGACATTTGTGCATTAAAAATAAATAAATTCCCAGGCATAGGTGGCATGATTATTTCATTACAAGAAATTAAAAATTAAGGGCAGAGTTTAAAACAACAACAGTACTTATTTCCTCCCTTCCAAAATCAAATATCGAAACAATGTACTAGGGAAAACAATGACAGATCAGTCCTCCAAATGCTTTCATAACATGTCAGATTTTCATCAACTGGTGAAAGCAGGTGAAAGAAGTAGCTAGGTAGGCTAAGCTAAGCTAAGCAGGGCCTCAACCAAAAAGGCCCTGTTGCATATACAGTATCCTCTCTTTAAAAGACAAGGGGGACATGAAGCACGATGATTAGCTAAGTATGAGGCTAGGTACATATGGAAAGAGGTGGTTTGTAAAATATCCTGATCCCAATGCAATGGTTAATCTGCCACAGGGCTCTTTGTTGTTATCAATTCCAGATTGGCCTCCATACCAATCTGCTGAACTCAAAAAAGGATGCAGGAGGATCGAGGCAGCAGGGAGGTTAGCATGGTGCAAACACATTGAAAAGAGCAACAAATAGGTTCCACTGGTGTGTTAGCACTCTGCCAGCCTCCAGAGAGTCTCACTCTCCATCCCAGGTAGTAACAATGATCCACCTGCCAGGAAGCTTGTACAGCATCTCTCCCGCATCTGGCAAACCACTTTTGCAGGGCATAACCATCTGAAAGCAAGCTTCATCTTACTATCCCATTTGGGCAAATGTGCACTGATAACCTGATTCATCACTCAAGTCTGTGTGCTTGTAAGCATTAAAAGGATGCACTTACTGCCCACAATGAAACTAGGATGCACTGCTGTATTAAGCATGGGCAGAGCAGGTAATTCTGCCCCATTTCAGTCTGACGCTTAATCCACAGGTCTGCTCTATCTTGTTCTTCCTGCTGGCATCCTATTGAATCTGGTCTCATCTCTTCCACCCCACTGAATACACCTTGTATGCATTCCGTGTGAAATGTACTTGATGCTTTTCAATGCATTCACCAGGAACATAGTCCTTTTGTACAGATCTTTTACACAAAACAGCACTTTTGCATTCTTTAAAAAATGTGCTGCAAAATCAGAAGAATGATGGAAACTGGTCCAAACCAGCTCATGAGCACTGGGTTGGTCCAGTTCAAAATGCAGATCAAATGAATTCTTCGCCATCCCTAAACTGTATTAGTCCCAGCTCACATCATATGCTCTTTTCTTCCCACAAACAAAATCAGGCATGCATTTGACATGAATTGAACTATCATAAATATTGGGGAGTGTTTGGCTCAATACAGATTGGACATTATATCTGTAGCTGTAGCTGTGGGAATCAAACCAATCTCTTTTGGGACACTCTGTGCCTTTCTCATTCGACTCGTTATTCAGGACCAAATTTAACGTGTCTTTTCCCCCATTCGCAATAGTGGAGGGAATCTAAAAATGGTTATAACCCCTTTCCCCCTTTTCACAGAAGTGAACGAAATTTGTAAACAGAGGAGCCCATTCAGAGTGGATGAAGCCTGCCAAATCATAGACAGATAGTTCACCCAGGGCTTCTCATGCATGGCACCTTTAAAGTTCTGTTTTATGTCATTTAAAAAGCAGCTCTCTTATTTTCTGCCAGAATTGGACGCCATTTTTCAGGCATGCACTCAGCTTCCCGGCTTCCCACAGGCATCTGGTTGGTCACTGTGGGTGAAGGACGTTGGACTTAGAATCATAGAATTATAGAGTTGGAATAGACCACAAGGGCCATCGAGTCCAACCCCCTGCCAAGCAGGAAACACCATCAGAGCACTCCTGACATATGGTTGTCAAGCCTCTGCTTAAAGACCTCCAAAGAAGGAGACTCCACCACACTCCTTGGCAGCAAATTCCACTGTTGAACAGCTATTACTGTCAGCTCTTACTTGTTTCCTGTTGCCCTGTCTGAGGGGATGAATCCTGCCAAATTTCAGAACGGTATCTGCAGTGGTTTTCCTACAAGAATATAGTTTGCGGGTGGATACAATACCAATCATGGGGAGTGGGGATGGTGGAGGAAAAATATTAACAGTGGCAATGCTATGATCATCTTCACATATTCTGTTGTTGATTTTAATAAGATTGGCTACGTAATTTTGGCAGGATTATTTCAAAAGCCATAATGGCCCAACTACAGGAGATTCGTGATCTATGTCATGAACCTCTTGTGAAGATAAGCACCATTTCTCTTAATCCCGGACCCTGCAATCATCATTGGAGGCCTGTCTTCATGTGCCTCTTCCAGAAGAGGTCCAGAGAACAAGTTTTTCTGTGGTGGCTTCCCGTTTGTGGAATGCCCTCCCCAGGGAGACTCGCCTGGCATCTTTGCTACACATTTTTAGGGGCCGGGCAAAAACATTCCTCTTCTCCCAGACTTTTGGCTTTGGCTGATGAGCATTCTATGTGTTGGTGGGAGGGAGAATCATTGGTTTCTTGTTGTTGTCGTCAGGGCCGTCTTTAGCACATGTGCCGCCAAGGTGCAAAGATCCGCCCAGCGCCCCCAAATTTAGTTTAGCCCCCAAATTAACTTTTATTATGCTTATGTCAGACACCACGCTTACGCCTTATCTCTTGATTACGAAAGAAGGGAGGGAAAAGAAACAAACTTTTTTTATTTGCTCATTTATTTACAATGCACTTATACTTAAGTATACATCACCACCACACTTAAACTTACAAGTATTGTTTAGGGACCTACTTAGGAGAAACATCAGTAGTGTCAAAGGTGCTGCTAGCAGCGCAGCTCAATACAATACGTAACATAATATTTTGATGTAAGAGTTAATTTTGCGCGCACAGCGCCATTGAGAATGACAAGCGCCATCACTGAGTCTGGTTAGCGCCACCATTGTGAATGACGTTACAAGGGCCGCCGCTGGCACGTCGCGTCTTTGGTAAATGAATACACAAAGTCAAAAGTCCTTTAGTGAAACAGTAGGTATACATTTCGGTAATACCTAGTGTCAGGGAACTGCCATCGGAGCCAGAGGGAGAGGGAGGGCTCCAGAGGGATTCCAGAGAGCGTCCCGGGAGGGAGAGAAGCAGCACATCTTCTGGGGAAGGAAATCAGCGTAGCACCAGTGGAGGAGGGGGGCAGATGGGGGAATCGGTGAGGTGGCTCCAAGACTCCTCGCCGGGGACCAGCGGGGAGAGCACGGGTCCTCCGATGCCCACACCCTCCCTGCGCAGAAGGCTTCCGCGCAGGGAGAGTAGGCGGAGACTAGGCGTCAAAGAACTTTTATGCTGGAAGAAGTTCAAGAAATGCCCACTGACGGATTCTGCCAGCGATTGAGACAGCCACGGGTGAGTGGCTGTCCGGACAGGAAAGGTTCACTCAGGCAACCCAGCCAGGTGTTGGCACCGATTTACACACGAGCAACCCCTAGAACCACTACACCTAGGTATATATGTATTTTGTTTTTCTAGCTTGATCAAAATTATTTATTATTTAATAACAGGTAGATACTTAAGAGCTTAGGCGGCTTCAGTGGCGGGTGCCTGGCGCCCCCCAAAATTCAGCACCCGGGTGCCCCACACCCCTTGCACCCCTGGGTAAAGACAGTCCTGGTTGTTGTTGCTGCTGCTGCTGCTGTTGCTATGTACTTTGTGTACTCATTTTATATTTCTATGTTGTGAACTGCCCGTGATCTTCAGAGGGCAGTATACAAATTTAATAATAAAAATAAAAATCACATACAGTATGTCACATCTACAGGTGATCTATGGGTGGCCCTGCAGAAGTTTTGGACTGTAACTCTCATCACCCCTGACCATTGGCCATGCTGGTTGGGGCTGATGGGAGTTGGTGTCCATTAGCATGTGGAGAGCCCTGCATTTTCTACCTGAATCTGTAACCAAACACATCCAGACACCATCATAACACACAACCATTTGCTTGGTGTTGTGCCGACAGGAGGTGAATTTCATCAGGCTATATAAATCATGAATGTTGAATCACATCCGTCTGGTGACCTTCTGAGTAATGCACCCCTCACTAAAGAACAGGCACCAAATGATGCAACACTGAGAACAATAATGATGCATTAGTGAGATCATCTCTGATGATGGAATGTGCACAAGATGGAAAAGAGCAAATTATGGGCAATGAACCAGTTGTTCTGCTAATAATCAGAATGAGCCCTGCCAAAATGAATGAGAAGGAAGAGGAAAGCCGGCCCAAAATGTGATTTTGGTCTGCCATTTGACTCATGAGCTTCTAGCTGATCATGTGCCAGTCTTCTTAGCCAGTTAATTAATTAAATTTAAATGTATTTGCATAATGATCCAAACCTCAATATAGACTCCTGGGGTTGCAGAGGGATATGTGAGATAAACAGCAATCAAAGGAAGGGAATCTTGAATATATTCCTTTTCCAGTTCATGTTAGAATAGGGCTTCCATATGTCTGGAATTTCCTGGACATAGCCGGGATTTGTCCTTTGAAAATGGCATCTGGTTGGAATATTTTTTTAAAAATCGGTTCAAATGTCCAGGAAAACCCGGGCATATGACAGCCTATACAGGAAGTGTTGAATTTTTGCTGAATTTTTTTTTTTTTTTTTTAAAGCTGAAAAGCTTTTCTGTCCAGATTTTCACTTCTTGAAATATGGTAACCCTACGTTAGAATTGCATGCTAGAATTAATATAGCCTCAAAAATAAACAAGTGTGTGATTCAGATTCAGGGCTCCACTAGACAAAAAAGCAGGAGACCTGTGATTTAATCACACATGCCATTTTTTATTTACAAAAATTACAAATAGAGTTGTTCGAGGGTCCAATCTGAATAAGGGTTCCAACACTGTGTTGTATGTACTTCTTAACACCCACCCGTCCTCCCTCGTGATTTTCCTGATCTTAATTATAGTGGTGCCCCGCAAGACGAATGCCTCACGAGACGGAAAACCCGCAAGACGAAAGGGTTTTCCGTCTGCAGAGGCGCTTCGCAAGACGAATTTCCCTATGGGCTTGCTTCACAAGACGAAAATTGACGAAAAATTTTGAGGTTTTTTTTTTTGCTCCAAAACCCCTTTTTCTGAATCGCTAAGCTGCTAAAAGCATTTTAGCAGCAAAACCGCTAATCCCCTAAGCCTTAAAAAGCCGTTTTTAGCCCTTAAAGTGCCAATAGTGCTAATAGCTGATGCATGCCCCATTCATTGAGAGCCAGTGTGGTGTAGTGGTTAAGAGCGGTAGTCTCGTAATCTGGTGAACCGGGTTCGCGTCTCCGCTCCTACACATGCAGCTGTTGGGTGACCTTGGGCCAGTCACACTTCTTTGCAGCCTCTCAGCCCCACTCACCTCACAGAGTGTTTGTTGTGGGGGAGGAAGGGAAAGGAGAATGTTAGCCGCTTTGAGACTCCTTAAAGGGAGTGATAAAGCAGGATATCAAATCCAAACTCTTCTTCCTCTTCTTCTTCTTCATTAATCTTTGCTTGAAGAAGTGCACCACAAAATTCAAAGGAGTGAGAATTTCAAAGAAGATATGTGTTTCCATTCACTTATTTGTTCAGGAAGTGCAAATTTCGCCGGTGCCTCCACATTCTCTCTTTGATTGATTTCAATAGATGGGTTTCAAACTGGTTATTTATTTTTTTATATAAAAAAACCTTTCAGCAGTTCAGCAACCTGAGCTCTCTTATAATGGACAAACATCCATTGTTGATAACAGAAGAGTGTAAAGTGGGGCATGTTTGTATTAAGACTGTGTAGGGTTGCATTTCATTTAGATGTGACTTCCAGAAAAAAAACTCCTGTAACTTCTCACCCTGCTAACTCAGAATTATTTCTATATCAGATCTGTTGCATAGGTTACAGCATCTTTCTTCCACAGTTACTGGTAGCTATTTCATTTTTGAGTAGCACACTATGCCAAAAAAATAAACAAACACCATTTTGGCAGCTCTCGGTGTTTGCTGTAGAGTTAGGCTTGCAAACAGATTAGGGTGAATACACTATGCTTGCTCTTGAATGAAGATATCACTTCTAATTGGAACACACAGAGTATTTATATCTAGAGATCTACAAGCAGATAACCACCCACACTACCTTCAGAATTCTGGTATGTACTAAACAATATGAGATAATATTTTTTGATTTACTGTTATTAAGCGCTGTGGGGGGATTAATTCACTTAATTAAAAAGAACACCTCTAACTGGAGTACAGATGAAATGGATTGCACAGTTCACATCTATGCAGGATATTGATGTGCAGTCTTAGCAATAGAACATCTGCCTTGCATGTGGAAGGTTCCAGGTCTGATTCCTGGTGTCTCTGGGCACATCTGGGGAAAGCTGAGTCCTGAAACATCAGAGAGTCACTACGACATAGAATCATAGAATTCTAGAGTTGGAAGGGACCATGAGAGTCATCTAGTCCAACCTCCTGTAATGCAGGAATCTCCATTAAGGCAACCAGGACAGATGGCCATCCAAACTCTGCTTCAAAACCTCCAATGAAGGAGTGCACACGTTGCTGAAAACAATGTACCAAAATGCACCCACCAGGCCAAATTGCAATAAAAATGCGTAGACTAAGAAAGGTGCACCTAGAATCATAGAACCGTATGACAGCATCTACAATTTTTCTTGCAGACTCATATGCGGAGATGGGGCAAATTGAGCTTAAGTTGCTGAGAGAAACTGAAACTGATCAACTCATGCACTTGTGCCATCACTGAGAGGTTCATAAAGGGAGCTCTCTATGGCCACATATGGACCATCCATTTAAAACCTTATGATGCCACTTCAAATACTCACGGTTTTCCCAAAGAACTCTGAGAGCTGTAGTTTGCTAAGGATGCTGAGAGTTGTTAGTTTTGGAAAATTCCGTTCCACCTTAAGTTGCAGAGGTGTGAGATTGTTCATGTCACATGTCTGTTTTCGTTCCAGCACAGTTTGCTGGGAACTTCCGTTTGTGTATAGCCTTTTGCTTTTGACTCTCTCTCTGAGGAGACGAAAGAAAGACGACATGTTTCCTTTGTCCTGATTTACACTTAATAAATCTGTAGCTTGTTAGTATGTTTCCACAAGCCTCACGCCACTTCTGTTTGCGCAGTATGCTCTGCTGATATAGCGTGCTCAGGCTTTGAAGTCGCTGATTTATGTCACACCAGAGGTCGGGGGATCGTCACGGCTGGAAGGGCATGATCCAGCTGGGGGCTAGCCAGCTGGCATCTCGACCCCCAGCGGATGCCAACGTTTGGAGACCCTTTTTCCATTCACAGAGCTCCAAGTTCCCTGTGAAGATGGGTTGCTAAACCACTCTGGAAATCATAGAAGGTGGAGGGCACACAGATTGCTGTGCCAGCCTGAGTACATCAACTGGGGCCAGACCAGGCCTGATGCTGTTGAGCGATGGCAGCAAGGCCATCTATGAAGCCAGTAGATCCTGGGCTGGCTATGCTCCATCCACTCCTCTGGAAAGCCCCTGGAGTCAACCTTCAGGTGGTGACTTTTCAGTGGCCAATAGAGGTCAGCAGGGCTGGGAAGAAGGACTCACCTGCCCAGTGAAATGGGGGTGGGGTTGTTTGGCCACCCACTTTACCTTATGGTCGGTTCATAGGCAGAAGGCCTGAAGAAGCCGTTTGGTCCCTCTGTATATGTGCATTGTCCCCAAATACCAGCCATTTCAACCTACAATCAAGGATTCAGGAAAACCTCATAAGATCTGCAAACATTTTTAGCAAATTCTCAGTGGGATTGAAATACCATCTGCTCCCCTTTCCTGGGACAGTGGCCTTTGCCATTCTAAGATGCTTGAATAATACTATAAATATTGATCTGGAAAGAAGTTAATTTTTTAAAAATGGAGTATTGTTATGAGTATGTCAGAATGGTTTTCGGTGTCAACATATTGACTGATGCACCTACTAGATGGAAATTGCCAGTTTTCATGGGTTGGTTTTGTAACCATATCTTTGAGGCATAACAAATCAATTTGATATACCAAAGGTTCTTTACTGGTATCAGAATGGAGAAAGGGGTATGTACTGGGCGTGGAAAAACAAGTCTCCTATGCTCCATTGTTCCTTCTCCCAAACTGCATTTAGGTACGTCTCTGCAACATCAAGTCCAGGATCTCAGACCTTAGAAGCACACCACCTATAGATATGAACATAGGAAGCAGCTTTTTGCTGAGTCACTCTATTTGTCCATCTAATTGTCAGCATCCATTGGCAATGACTCTACATTTTTTCTGACATTTTTGTGTCTCACTAATATATGCATTTGTCCCTAACATGTGCATTTTTTAGTTGAAGAGCTGCATTGCAAAATTCAGAGAAATTTGAATTTGAAAAGGGTGGCTGCATTTTCATTCTCATTTTGTTTTGGGAAATGTGGACTAGATAGATGCACATTTAAATGCAAAATGAACCAAATTTCTTCCCCATCGGGACGTCCCTATTTTCACTGGAGAAAAGTTGGAGGGTATGGAGTTGTTGTTCCACCATATTTGGAGGGTCTCACGTTCCCCCATCCTTGCTTTTGAGGAGCCAGCCTGGAACCCCCAATATGCCTTGAGGACATATACACCAGATGTAACACACAATCGTAAATTGACTGTATTATAAATAACAGTGGCTGGGAAATGGCCATTTAGACTAATGTAATTGAGTCAAAATGGCATCAAACTCCTTCTGATCTTGTTTCATGAGCTCATGGAGCATATCTGCCTTTCCTCAGCCACAGGAAAATTTAAAGCTATTGCGGCTTCTCACCATTCCATCCAGGCTCGCAGGAACCAAATCAAGCTGACCTTTAGGGAGGGGAAAGTAACTTCACCGGATGCAAAGAAGATTATCTATTTAAATGACAATAGGGAGTGACAAAGAGAGACACTGACAGGACGACAAGTTGATTAAGATGGAGCTTTTCATTAATGGGTATATAGCAACTCTAATTGTTACAAAAACTATATTCAGCAGTTTTCCATCATTCTAATTCCATTCCAAGTGAGTTTAATCTAATTTACCCAATGACTAATTCCTGGCCTTGAATGAATTAATGCATAAGACACTTTTTTTTTTATCCACCAAAGGCACATGCGACCTCTTGATGCTGTCACACAGCAAAAGGTTTCCTTGTCACAAGCTTCTTTGTGAGATTTTTACGTGCCTCAATCATATTTCGCATAAGTTTCAGATATAAAGTAATCCTTTCTTTGTATTGTATTCCGAAGGCTATTAAGGACAGAGGGAAAGAATAGTTTCCCCGGAAAAGCAAAAAATGGATGTTCTGAAAATCCTATGGTAATGTAACACCGACAAAGTTATATAAGAGGTTTCTTAAATAAGGAGCAAACAGATCAGCTGTGTAGGACACTACACACCTGTCTGATCTGGGTTCCTATCTGGTGCTTAGAAGCTGACCCAATCAGATCTGGGATGATTTAGGGCTGGCATGATCCAGAGTGAGGCCTTGAACCAATTTTGAGGCCTTCTAGAATCATTTGGTTCTCCCATCCCAACCATATGATTAATCAGAGTTTTAAACCTTAATTAAACATGTTATTACTATTACTATTACTATTACTATTGTTATTTATTCATTATTAAATTTATATACCACCCTTCATGAAAAGATGTCAGGGCAGTTCGCAAATAAAAAATAAAACACAAGAAAATAATTAAACTGAAACAACAAAACAATAGCCCCCTCTTCCGCCTAAGGAGGAGGTGGGGTTGCGGGCTTCACGGCCCCTCCCATGTGCGCGGCGGGCGAAAGCCAGCCTCGTGTGATTGGGGGGATTCCCGGCTGCGTCATCCCCTGGCCAGCCAATCGGCTGGCTCGGGGTGTGTGGCCTGCCCTATTTAAGGCGGGACACGGCTTGGGATCTCCCTCTTTGCCATCAGGGTGGTTCTCAAATACAAAATAAAACACAAGAAAATAATTAAACCAAAAAAACCAAAACAATAGCTCCCTCTTCCTACAAACACAAGGCTGTAGGATATTAATCAGCCAGAGGCCTGGTTGAAGAGGAACATTTTCACCTGGTGCCTAAAAATATATATAATGAAGGCGTCAGATGAACCCCCCTGAGGAGAACATTCCACAAATGGGGAGCCATGGTAGAAAATGCCCGTTCCTGTGTTGCCACTCCGTGGACCTCTCATGGAGGAGACACACAAAGAAGCGCCTCAGATGATGGATGCAGAGTCCTATGTGATTGGGAAAGGGGGCATTTCCCCTGTTTGTCTTATCTTTTAGTGGGGGGAGCCATCTTTTCCTCTGTACAATTCCCCAGGAAAGGACCATGTGTCATTACGTACAGTCACTTCTAGGAAGCATTTTAAAACAAGATAGGTTTTTACCACACAGTCACAGAGCTACTCTAAGCAACTGTAAAATGTTAGAGGAAATAAAAGGTCATCCTCAGATCACCAGGTTTTTCAGGGTTTCCCCTAAAAATCTGCCCCCAACCCCTGGAAAGAAGTCCAGCCACTTTTGCAAACAAACTAAATTGGATGGCACAGGATATCTACATGTTGATCCACCCCATTGAAGACATTGCTCTTCCCACATCATACACATCACATGGGAAGAGCTCCAAATTAAATCCAGACCATTCCCTACACATGCTATTGATTGTGAGGAATGAACAACAAGCCGATAGCGCTAAACAAGCTGGATTAATGAATGAACCCAGAACTGTGTTGTTGTTTTTTTAAAGGATGCATTATAAGGTCCACTTAAGTGATTTCTGTAGACTTCTCTAGGAAAGGATATTAGGAAAGGGACTGAAAGTGATGGTAACCATGTTTAGTTTCATTCTTAGTACCCCTAAGGCTACATGCATTCTGATCCTACTCCTCAAAACCACCGTCCCTGACCACTAGACCTTCATAAATGCCTGAAGGAAGAACATATGCTCATTCAGCAAAATGTGCATAACCTGATCCATGAAATTGGAAGCTCTGTGTGATTGGAGGTGTCCAATCTCATGAAAGAGCCTATAATCCTTTTCAGCTGAACGCACATAGCTTTCAGCCCACTGTGTTGGGATCTGGCATGGGTGGTGACATTGAGGATGGGACCATCATGGACAGCCTTGCAGCCTTCTCCATGAATTATCTGAACGTGCAGAGCCTAATTTCCTAAGAGGGTCATTCACTCCTTTCAAGGACACAAATTGCAGCCCATTTTGGAATCCACTGTGAACTTTCAGGGCACATTAGACCCTTTTGCTGGAAGGAAGCTTATGGCTAAATTGACCTCCTCCGGAGCATGTCATTTTGAAGATGACTTGTCTCATTTCCTCAGGCTCACTTAAACACAGTTCAGCTGAAGCCTCTCCTTTTTGAGATTTCTATTAGCGCTTGCATTTGAGGAGGAATAAATCACTGAGTTCCAGCACACTGCAGGCTTCCCATCCAGCCGAGGAGCATAGCATCACACTCCCGTTGGCTCTAATTGTAGGGCAGGTAACATTTTCAGATTCACAAGCCTCTCCATTCTCCCTTTATCCCTGTAGGATCCAGAGAACAATGATGACCAATGCAGCATGGATGGGGCTTCCAAACTCCCCAAATAGCCCTGTTACAAATTGCTTCTAGTGCTTCCACTGCTAGCTAAACAGGAGCCAAGAGAGAAATCAATGGGCCTGATCTTTGTGCTTATCCTGCACTTTCATCCTCACCCCCAAGTGGCAGTGTGCAGGTTCCATCTCAGCTAGGAAATCCAGGAACCCTGATTCAAGGTGCCACTACTCTATAGAAGTGTGTGATGATGCTCTGTTGGCCATCATGATATGGCTGTCCCCATTTGCCTTGCTCCACTTACCAGCACTAGGAGACTTCATAAGGGAATTGTTCAAATAATTCATTGACTTGACCCGTTGGTTACCTGTATGCTGACTTACGTGTTTATATTAGGTTGTTTTAATTTCTATACCGCCCTATACCCAAAGGTCTCAGGGTGGTTCACATAAAATATAAAACACATACAAAATACATAAAATCAAAACAAAACCAGCAACCCAATTAAAAACAAAACCAAACCTAAAAAAGAGCCAGTATTTTTAAACAGGGTATAGGACATAGATTAAGTCAGGCAAAGTCCCGGTTGAAAAGGAACGTTTTTGCCCAGCGCCTAAAGGTATATAGTGAAGGCACCAGGCAAACTTCCCTGGGGAGAGCATTCGACAGAGGGGAGCCACTGTAGAGAAGGCCTGTTCTCGTGTTGCCACCCTCTTGACCTCTCGTGGAGGAGGCACACAAAGAAGAGCCTCAAAAGATGATCTCAGGGTCCGGATAGGTTCATATGGCTCATAATTAAATGAACTGTCAATTGTTATTAATTTTAGTGTACTTAGGGAAGTTCTAGTTCAAGTTGTCATCTGTCTGTCTTGGGAGACGATGGAGGTATTGACAAAACCTATTTGGTGTTCCACAACTTTCTGACTAGTTGCAGGACCTTAGCCAGACCTAGCAGAGTAAACACAAAATTCATGGAAGCAATTGGCGACTTGGTTGCAGACAGGATAGACGAAGCAGGAACCAGGAACTTGTAGTTAGGTGTTTATTATATACAGTGGACTATTTACAGGAACAGAACATGGATCTTTTGCTAGCTCTCTCTGACACGACTCACAACTCCTACACTGACACACTGAACTAACACATTCCAGTTAGTAGGCCATTAATTATCACTCCTTTGAGAGAGCTTGACCAATCAGGGAGCTGTCTCTATGCCTCTGTTACCACCAGGCAGACTTACTCCTTCAGATTGCCTTCTGGCTGTCTGCCAAACCTTAACTGACTCTGTGTGAGTAGCTGCACGTACAGTTTCCCAACAGGAGGAGTGTCTCTTTGTGGCTGAGGTCAAACTGCTGGCAGGTTGCAGCACCTGCTGGGGCTGGAGAGACATGTTTCCTTGCAGCAGTGGCAGAAAAAGGTGTCCGGTTGTGCTGCTGCAGATGCATCATGGCATTTTTTCCTCTCTGCGCTCTTCCCAGTGGTCATTTCTCCCCTGGTCACTACTATGGATACATGATTTGACTGCCTGTCTCCAGACACTGCAGCCATCTGCAAAGGATTCCCACAGGGTGGGGGTGACGTTGCCAGCCTTTATGTCACGTTTGACACATGTAACTGCGGTGATATTATATGCTTTATGTATTGCTATTGTATAAAAAGAGTGCTGCCTCCATGCATGGGAGGCTGACGTACTCTTATAATGGATGCAACAACTGTGGTTTTAATGAATCCTTGGCCCCCAAAAGCTTGTGATGTAGTCCTTTGAGCAGGAGCCTTGTAGCTGCAAATAATTCAGGCCCAATAATTATGAATCAGGAGCTGCCTCTTCTGTGTATGTCGAACATTCATATGTACTTGATTTAATTTACGGAAAGCTTTAAGAAAGTCAATACCTAACAGGCAGAAGAACATAAAGGTTTCTTTCCAGGAGGCCTCCATTTCATTAAGAGTCTGCTAGATAAGATCGACATTTTTAGAACTCCTTGCAATGCCTAAGCAGTAATTTCTCACATTTACGGCTTGTCATATGGAAAGCTGACTCTCCATCACAATTTTTCTTCCCCGCCCACCAATACCATCAGTGCCACAGCAGTGGGTTATTTACAGCGTTGCCATGTGATCAGAGGAAAGGATGATAGAGATTAGATGTGTTTTTGTATGAGGCAGAAAGTGAAGGATGGGAGAGGGACAGGGATGGCCTTTAACTGAAATGGATTTTTTAAAGGATTAAACAGGCTCTTGATAGATAGATCTCCCAATGACTATTAGGAAGGCTGCGTGAAAACAGCCTTGCAAAATGTTGCTGGACTTCCTGGCATGTTCTCAGGCCCTCCAAGTGTCCCTATTTTCCAGGGACAGTCCCGGAGTTGCAGAAGCAGTCCTGGTTTCTGATTTGATCCCGGATTGTCCCGCTTTTCCTTTGGACATCCCTATTTTTATCGGAGAAATGTTGGAGGGTATGGAATCGGATGTCCCTATTTCCACTGGAGAAATGTTGGAGGGGATGTTGTGGCTCATGCGGGGAGCAAATATTTTGGATGAGAGAGGCCCCAGGTGCAGGCCACATTCACACCCTGTGTGAACTGCCCTGTGATTTTTGACTGAAGGCCACTGAGCGGCTAACAACAACAACAACAACAACAACAACAACACTTCAAAGAGGCATGGCTTCCCCCAAAGGAAGTTGGGGACTGTAGCTTGTTAAGGGCTCTGAAAGGTATTAGGAGACCCCTATTCCTGTCAGCACTTGGGACGCGGGTGGCGCTGTGGGTAAAAGCCACAGCACCTAGGGCTTGCCGATCGAAAGGTCGGCGGTTCGAATCCCCACAATGGGGTGCGCTCCCGTTGTTCGGTCCCAGCGCCTGCCAACCTAGCAGTTCGAAAGCACTCCTGGGTGCAAGTAGATAAATAGGGACCGCTTACTAGCGGGAAGGTAAACGGCGTTTCCGTGTTTGGCTCCGGCTCGCCAGAGCAGCGATGTCACGCTGGCCACGTGACCCGGAAGTGTCTCCGGACAGCGCTGGCCCCCGGCCTCTTGAGTGAGATGGGCGCACAACCCTAGAGTCTGTCAAGACTGGCCCGTACGGGCAGGGGTACCTTTACCTTTTTATTCCTGTCAGAGATCTACAATTCTTAGAATGGTTTAATGGAGACCCTGGGAAATGTAGCTCTGTGAGGCGACTTATTTTAATTCCCTTATAATTTAGTTACTTTTTAAACTATTACATTTTATATGTTTTAAGCTTTTTTTCCCTATTATATCCATTTTTTGTTTTAATTTTTCGCAAGACGCCTTGAGTCTTGGTTCTTGGGGGGGGGAGGGGGTTATAAATAAATAAATAAATAAATAATGCCATTCATATTTCAGATTTTTAAAAACAGCATCGAAAACAACCCATAATTACTAATAGGATGGGATAAAAAACCGGGGAGGGGGAGGGGAGGGGGGATTGAGCTGCAGGAACAGCAAATAAAAATGTTCCTTCATTATCTCGTTTGCAAACAATAAGTGTCAACCTCCCTCCTAGACCCTTGCAAGAAGCTCTTTGGGAATGCAAATGCAGCCCTTTTATCTCCTTGGCCTTTTATTAAAACAACTGTTTAGACATTGCTGATAAACAAGACAATTAAATGGAAATGATGTCATCTCCTGGCATTCATTCACATGAACGAGTCTTGCCAGTCTCCGGGTGTAAGCAGGGGAAGGCTAGGAAGCAATAATATTCAAAATTGCATTAGCAGACAACAGCAACATGAAAGAGGTATCGGCAGCCTTTTGTGTCTGAAGATTGTACATGACATCCCAAGCAACTGACCCCAGTCTTTCTTATTGTGAAACGGGGACTGCTTTTATTATCTACTGCTGACATCCCTGTCATTATGAGGATGAGATGTATGTACTGCAGACAGAGCTCATGGGGTTAGAGAGGTTTATACATTGCATTCTCCATTAGCACCAGCATTAGCAATGGCAGGCAGGCTATACCCTCTTTGCCACATTGTCTCAAAATGCAGTGTTCGTTTCCCCCGTAAAAGTAAATGGCAGACATTCGCTCAGTAAAAAGGTGCTCAGAGACCGATGGGGTGGGAGCTCTAACTGCCGCCATGCTCTTCATGATCCCAGTGTGTGGACTGAGGAACATGTTTTGTTGCTAGATTACAGCCAGATGCTATAAGTTATATGGAAGAACAAGCCTTGCTGAAGAAGAACCAGCAGGGCTTCAGCACAGACAAGTGCTGTCTAACTACCGTATTTTTTGTTCCATAAGATGCACCTAGTTTTTAGAGGAGGAAAGGGGGAAAGCCCCATTTTTTTTGGGGGGGGGGATCAGCTCACAGTTGTGCAGCTTCTTTTGCAAAGGGGGAAAGCCCCATTTTTTTGAGGATCAGCTCAAAGTTGTTGAGCTTACTTTGCAAAGGGAAAACCCCTGTTTTTATGGGGTTCAACTCACAGTTCTGCAGCTTCTTTAGGAAAGGGAGCAGTTTCTACAGTTTCCAGACAGATAATCTAATCAGCCAGTCACATGTCGCTGGGGAAACAAACAGCCTCCATCTGCAGAACATTCAACAATGGAGGCCTGGGCAAGGGGCCGGGGCCGGAAAGGGAGCCAGCGACCGACCACACATTCACTCCATAAAACGCACAGACATTTGCCCTTAGTTTTTAGGAGGAAAAAAGTGTGTCTTATGGAGCGAAAAACACGGTAACCTATTAGAGTTATTTGATAGGGACATGCAGGAGGTGTGTAAAAAGTACAACTGGTGTGTGGGGGAGGGGGAATGGATAGGGAGAAATCTTTCCCCTTCTCCTGTGCTTCTAGAACTCAGAGCCATTCGATGAAGCTGAAAGTTAGAAGATTCAGGTGAGACAAAAGGAAGTGTTTCTCCCTACAGCTCATAGTTTGTGGGGGAGCGGGAGGGAGGCTTGGTTAATTTCATTGTACACAGGTTGTACATTGACAATAAAGGTATAGTCATACCTCATGTTATGTTTGCTTCATGTTACGTTCTTTCAGGTTATGTCCAGCAGCGAACTGGAAGTACCAGAAAGGGTTACTTCCGGGTTTTGGCGCTTGCGCATGTGTAGAAACGCTAAATTGTGTTTTGCACATGCGCACAAGCACCAAATTACGCCGCGCACCTGCACAGATACAGCACTTCAGGTTGCGCTCTTTTCATGTTGCGAACAGGCCTTCAGAATGGATCCCGTTCGCAACCAGAGGTACCACTGTATTATTATTATTATTATTCTTAAAAATGTGGAATTTGCTTCCATGAGAGGCAGGAATGGCCACCTACTTGGAAGTCTTTAAAAGACATGATGGCTGTGCCCTGTCTCCACTGCGAGTCTCTGTGTAACAGTAACTGGGATTCCCAAGTGGCGAGAGCTTGCAAATGTTTGTGCTTTGTTTTCACCAGATGCATCGGAAGATGATTTAGGAGTGGACGCTGCCTCCTGGCTGGTGTCATTCCTTACCTCCTTCGCTGGGTCAGTAGGAGAAGACATTAGGATGGTTCCACCAGCTGTATTGATGTGCACATCTCCGAGGACCATTCTCTATAGATGAGGCAATACCTAACTGTGTTTGTGCTGGTCTCTAAGAAGCCATTATCTTCAGGTACCCTAGGGCCTCGCTGGTAACACATGCCAGAGTTGCTGAGTAACAAGCTAGCCCATCTCTGCATTTCCCATCCTTTCATCTGCTTCGTACTGTTTCTTGGTCACACCAGAGAGTGATAGAAGAAGAGAAGAGTTTGGACTTGATATCCCGCTTTATCACTACCCGAAGGAGTCTCAAAGGGGCTAACATTCTCCTTTCCCTTCCTCACCCACAACAAACACTCTGTGAGGTGAGTGGGGCTGAGAGACTTCAGAGAAGAGTGACTAGCTCAAGGTCACCCAGCAGCTGCATGTGGAGGAGCGGGGAAGCGAACCCGGTTCACCAGATTACGAATCTACCGCTCTTAACCACTACACCACACTGACAGGATGCTGGGGGAGTGGAACAGAATGTTGGGAAGCGGGTGTTTCATAAATAGAAGCCATAATGCGTCGACCCCTCACTTTATAACTCTTTCCAAATACAAAAGCGGTCCAAATGGTTCAGCTTCTAATCACTGCACTCTCGTTTTCTCATCTCTGTTCTCTCTTTGCCGTGATGGATTTGCTCCCATGCCGCTGCCTTAAAAGGAGATGTTCAATTCTGGGGGCATCTCAGCTGCGGAATAAGTATCGTTGCAACTCAAACACCCCCCTGGGCATTGTTATCTCCTTAACACATTCCCATATGTGCCTTCAGACTATTTTTATATGGAAATCAGGGAGCCACTTCTCACCTCTCTGTTTCTGCAAATGACATTACTCCATAAAACATCCTGTTTTAAGCATGTTCAACATAATATTCCATCTCCACCAAGGGAGATGCCACTGTTAGGGCCTCCGCAAAGAGACTCCCCACCCCCTCTGCTGGGTGCCTCGGAAAAAGCAAATACATTTAGAAGTTGGGATTTGCGCTTACCGACAAAGCGTATTGGTTAAGGTTCAAAAGCATTTAATAGGGAATGGTGTTAATAAGTGCCATTCTACTTGCAATTCATAATCCGTGTAGGTGTTCTCTAAAAATAAATCTCCCCCAGAAAAACACACCAAACCCCACGTGGAAAAAGAGAGCTATGTAGTTATTAAAGGTTAATGTATGATAATAATAATAATAATAGGTGGCACTGCTACTTGTGAGGATGAGGGAGGAGGTTGCTTGGCTCTCATTAAAATTTGCAGCTCCTAAAAGAAATGTGCAAATTGAAACACAATTGACCTTCTAAATATGCGCTTCTCTAAATTTCGCAGTGTAGCTTTCCAAGAACAAGAAAAATGCATGCAAAACTGTATATATTAAGGAAACGTGCACCCCAAAATGTGTATATGTGAAGAGGGAAGAACCAAGAGGGAAAATAGTGGGGGACACCAGTCCAGCTTTGAAGATGGTATTCAGTTGTGTTTTTCTGTCTATAGAACCAGGGGGGGGGGGGGGGGGAGCTTGAGGCTGTGAGCTCCCGGGCTCAAAGCATCTCCAGCCTGATTTCTTGCAGAAGGTGGTCTGACCCCAATGGCAGGGAGAGAATGGCTTGTGAGGCCATTCCTTGCAAACCACTTACAAAGTAATATGTGGGACCAGGGCTGTATTTAGGTTTGATGAGGCCCTAAGCTACTGAAGGTAATGGGGCCCTTTATATGTCCAGCTGTCCTTTGTGAACAACAAATTGTTGCTGTTTTTTGTGTGTTGAGTATATGTGAAACCACAGAGCCTAGGGCTTGCCGATCAGAAGGTCGGCGGTTTGAACCCCCGCGACTGGTTGAGCTCCCGTTGCTTGGTCCCTGCTCCTGCCGACCTAGCAGTTCGAAAGCACATCAAAAGTACAAGTAGATAAATAGGTACCACTCCAGCGGGAAGGTAAACGGCGTTTCTGTGCACTGCTCTGGTTCGCCAGAAGTGGCTTAGTCCTGCTGGCCACATGACCCGGAAGCTGTACGCCGGCTCCCTCGGCCAATAAAGCGAGATGAGCACTGCAACCCCAGAGTCATCCTTGACAGGACCTAATGGTCAGGGGTCCCTTTACCTTTGTATGCTATATAGTAATTTATGGGCTTAATAGGTATCTAAATTGCACATGTTGCCATGCAGCCAGTCCATGCAGAACGTTGGCACCCTGTATATAGAAATGAGCAAACCAGTGATATTTTAGGGAGCAGGCTAGCAGGCGGGGCCCATTACACAACACAAAACAAAACACTGCTGCTATATGTAGGTTTTATTTTATTTGTTTTTTTAATCTTTTATTTTGGAAATGTACATCCAATTTTTTCCCCTTTAAATTTTTTGGAGGCCCCAAGAGAGTGGGGCCCTAAGCTGTAGCTTGTTTAGCTTATAAGTAAATCTGGCACTTTGCGCAACAACTGAGAATGAACCATTTGGAGCTGCAGACGAGCTCCTGGTTCTTCCTTTGCAAGCGAGGCTGCTTGTCCCTGTCAATCAGCTGATCGGCACTGACAGGCAACCCCACTGGGATCAGCTCTACTAGGGAGCTGGGAACCCCCCAGGACAGCCAAGGGGACTCACGTTCTCCCTTTGGAGAGAGCGATTTGGATTCAGAGCCCTTCCGCCAAACAGGAATTTTCAGGTGCCTGCAGAGGTGAGCATGCTTCACTTGGAAGAAGCCGCTTGAATCCAAATTGCATCCTCCATATCATCTTCCAAAGGGCTCCAAGCATTGAATAACTGGTTACGGCAAGCCTGTTTCAAGGTACAGAGAAAGCGCATCTTCACAGGTCACTGCAACCACCCACCAGCTGATCAGCAGCTACAGCTTCAATCCTCTGATGTCATGATGATGTCAGGAGATTGACAGGTGGACGATCCTGTCCAGATGTCAAAATTGGCCCATGGTGTGTGGGGGAAGGGAAGAATTAGGGGCCTGACCTGCCAGCCAGATCTAGCTCCCCACCTCTGATTCTCAAGAAGCTGTACAACACAGCAGGAAAAGAAATGGCAAGACAGTGGAGGCAATTGGTGCAAAAAACATAATTTAGCAAAGGACTGCTTTCAAAATGTTCCAAGTACTTGCAAATGTGGAAAAAAATGAACAAAGACATGGGAAGAATAGGTACAGGAGAACGGTTTCTCTCGAGGAAGACTGCAGATGTTCAAAAATCAAATCAATAGTTTTGGTTAATTTCTAAACAGATTTTTTTCCCTCAAGAAGTCATTTTCCCTCTACCTGCCTGGTTTTGTCATTTTTCATTCCATGCCGGCAATGTTTACAAAGAGAAAAAGGGAAGCAATATATCAGCCTCGGTGATCTCACGTACGTGGAACTTGTTCATCCCTAAGGAAATTTCAGAGGTTTGGAGTTAAGAGTTCGCAGCGGTTTCCATCTAACCCCTGAGCTGCTTCATCATTTTACAGCAGGTAAATTTTCTTCTCAGTGGGCAAACTGTGTGATAAACCATAGGCAAACTTTTGAAAAACTGCAAACACTTACACTTTACTGCATATGTAACCATAACAATTTAAAGTGCTAATTTTCTACCTCATAGAATATGTGTAAGTATGCCTTAGCAACACTCCCAGGAAACATAATTTAGAAGAGTCTCTATCTTCCTTACCTCCAGCGGAGAAATTTCTGTCACATACTTAACAGAAAGCCTGCTGTCTGAGTTTTCCAGGTGCTTATCTGCGTGGGTTCTTCCCCCTCCTCCCACTGAACTTTCCCGGGAAGTGTTTGTTATGTTCTTTAACCCTTCCATTGCAGGTTTGCTCAGGAGAAAGGACCATAGCTTTCCTCTTGCATATTCTACTACCACCAGTGTGGTGTAGTGGTTAAGAGCTTCAAAGATCTCTACACTGGTGTGCACGAACATTTGTGTGCACTGGCTGAATGTTGCAAAAAGGCAACTTTGGGTGCAATTTCACACTCTGTTGGGTCAAGATTTGCAGGAGTGGATGTGCAGGAAGACTAACAGATGAATAGCAAAGAATTCTGAAGAAGAAGGAGGAGGAGGAGGAGGAGGAGGAGGAGGGGAGGAGTTTGGACTTGATATCCTGCTTTATCACTACCTGAAGGAGTCTCAAAGTGGCAAACATTCTCCTTTCCCTTCCTCCCCCTCAACAAACACTCTGTGAGGTGAGTGGGGCTGAGAGACTTCAAAGAAGTGTGACTGGCCCAAGGTCACCCAGCAGCTGCATGTGGAGGAGCGGGGAAGCGAACCCGATTCACCAGATTACGAGTCCACCGCTTTTAACCACACTCGCTCTCACACCACACTGGCTCTCTGAAGCAAATCAACTTGGGTTTTTTCATATATATTGTGCATGTGGTATACTTGTGTGTTTGCACATTAGCACCATTGGGGTGGGGAGAAAAGAGATTGACTATCCATGTGGTAGATGGGGGTCTGCTCCGCTAGAGTTCAGGTGTAATTGGCTGAAAGAAAATCCCATACAATTTCCCCAGTGAAGTCAGATGAACACGATTCCCTTTGTTGCAATTATATTCTGTAAATCTTCGCAGCCCAAAGAAAATCCACCCCTTTTGAACTGCTGCCTCTGATGATGTTCATAGAACCCAGCCAAGTTTATTTAGCAGATGACTTCAAAAAATGAAGCTAACTAATGAGTTTCAAAGAACTGCAACTGTGTAATAAACAGCTCCAGACAAGCCATAATAAGGCAGTTTTTACCGCAGATGTTCATTATGCATCTGGGGATATTTAGCATTTCATGAATTTGGAAAGGTTGTTGGAAAGGGCAGTAAAAGCATGTTCCAAATGAAGGTTTTCAATACCACAACCACAGTTAAGTCATGCTCTCGAATTCCTGGGAGGGGAATTCAGAGAAAACTGTTATTCTACCAGCTGACCCGGTATACCACATGGAGCACTATTCGTAATTGTTGGTAAACTAAACATACAATTTTCTTAAATAATCTGAGGGCATGCTTGCACTCTATATGCTTTTTAAGGCGTATTTCATAGGTAGGTTATTACTCATAACGTAATATCCTCAAGAACTTTTTAATTTGCGCTCTTGCAGGGAGGCTGTAGCTCTGTGGTAGAGTGCATCATTTTCATATTGTTGTTGCTGCTGTTTAGTCGTTCAATCATGTCCGACTCTTCGTGACCCCATGGACCAGAGCATGCCAGGCACTCCTGTCTTTCACTGCCACCCGCAGTTTGGTCAGACTCATGTTTGTAGCTTCGAGAACACTGTCTAACCATCTCGTCCTGTCGTCCCCTTCTCCTTGTGCCCTCCATCTTTCCCAGCATCAGGGTCTTTTCCAGGGAGTCTTCTCTTCTCATGAGGTGGCCAAAGTATTGGAGCCTCAGCTTCACGATCTGTCCTTCCAGTGAGCACTCAGGGCTGATTTCCTTAAGAATGGATGCGTTTGATCTTCTTGCAGTCCATGGGACTCTCAAGAGTCTCCTCCAGCACCATAATTCATTTTCATATAGAAAGTCCCAAATTCAGTGGTATTTCCGGGTAGGGCCAGGAGAGACTCCCTGTTTGAAACCCGGAGAGTTCAGACAGACACTTCCAGACCTACCTGGGCAACAAACAGAGGCCTTTTGGACTTATCAGATCAAGAGGTAAAATTGAATAAACTAGAAGATGCCAGAAACCAGGTGAAAAATTGGTTACAATTTGTGTTTAAGTCAGATAAGCCCCAAGGGAAGGTAGGACATTCCAGGGTCAAATCGTTGGAGAAATGTTGGAGGGTATGAAGTCATGCGACCCCCGAGCCCAAGAGATAAGTAACTATACAACCTTCAGAAGACATCAGAATGCAATCCTGTATAGGGAAGGTTTTTTAAAAAAATGTTTAATGTTTTATTATGTTTTTATATAAGTTGGAAGTTGCCCAGAGTGTCTGGGGCAATCCAGTCAGATGGGTGGGGTATAAATAATAAAATTATTGTTATTATTGAATAGGACATCCTTATATTCATTGGAGAAATGTAGGAGGGTATTTGACAGGGCAGCAATAAAAGGGATTAGGCAGTCCTTGAGGTATCCTGGATCCAAATTGTTAAGAGCTTTGCAAATTAATACAAGAACCTCAAGCCTGGCCTGGTATCAGCATCAGCATCGTCCTCAGGATTTCTTGCCCATTCTTCATTATAAGGTCCCAGGAAGGATTCCAACAATATTAAGACACAGTGGTACCTCTGGTTACAAACTTAATTCGTTCCGGAAGTCCGTTCTTAACCTGAAATCGTTCTTAACCTGAGGTACCACTTTAGCTAATGGCCCCCCCCCACTGCCACTGCACAATTTCTGTTCTCATCCTGAGGTAAAGTTCTTAACCAGAGGTACTACTTCCGGGTTAGCAGAGTCTATAACCCAAAGTGTTTGTAACCTGAGGAGTTTGTAACTTGAGGTACCACTGTACAGTATTAAAAAGTGCAATCAGAAGAATAGGGCTGGCCCTTAAATACATATTTCTAAGGTGTCAAAGGCCAGGATAAAGTGGTGCTTCTTCCTCATATGATGAAAGTTGTGCAGTGAAGATGCCAGGTGTCCCTCTCTGTGGAGAAAAGAAACCCACCCCTTAAATCCCCTTGAAATTTCACTTCACATAAACCAGGGAATTTATGTATGTACGGTACATGCCAGAGAATGACCAGCAAATGTTTAAAAAACCTTTCCTGAAATTTCTAGGGAGATTTATCTACACAGATGCGTTCACATTTGCTTTGAAATTCTGCCTCAGGTGGAATAAAATGGCACTTCCAGTGTTTCCGTAGCCGTGACCAGAATCATGCCCAAACCATGGCAATGGGTGGCAGAAAGCAATTGGTTCAATGCTACAATCCTTCCAAAAGCTTGGTATGGAGAGCTGTTCTCTCCTCACGGAGCAATTTGGCTTCTCAAATGACCTTGTTTCTCAAACCTGTCTATGCACCTCTAACTCATAAAGGCAACTTAATAAACCTCCAGGACCTGAAATGAACATTTTGATGACACTATGAATACAGTATATGCTAAAGATCCTCTATTCCATTTTTCTATAACCATAAACAGATACGCTTTAATGGTTGAATGCCTTTACCTTAAAAGATTCCAATTTAGTTCCCTAGAGCTATAATAATAAAAGCTGCTGACATTCTGTTTTTATTTCTCAGAGTAAAAAACAACAACACACACACAACCTGTCTTATAAAAGCAGATTTTCCTCCTCATATTGATGGGATGGTGAAATGAAGTTGGGCCTCACCATTAAGCACCTTTGCTAATTGTGCTTCGTTTTCTCCTAAGAACGCAAGAACCCAACTGAATCAGACCAAAGGCCCATCTAGTCCAGCATCCTGTTCTTACAGTGGCCATCCAGCCCCAAATGGGAAGCCCACAAGCATGGCATGAGCACAACAGAGCTCTACTACGCACACTGATCAGCAAATGGTATGTAGATGCATGCTGCCTGATACTGTAGGCAATGGATCGCCATCATGTCTATTACCTAAGTGAGAGCTGGACCATAAAGAAGGTTGATCGCCGAAGAATTGATGCTTTTGAATTATGCTGCTGGAGGAGACTCTTGAGAGTCCCATGGACTGCAAGAAGAGCAAACCTATCCATTCTGAAGGAAATCAGCCCTGAGTGCTCACTGGAAGGACAGATCCTGAAGCTGAGACTCCAATCCTTTGGCCACCTGATGAGAAAAGAAGATTCCCTGGAAAAGACCCTGATGTTGGGAAAGATGGAGGGCACAAGGAGAAGGGGACGACAGAGGATGAGATGGTTGGATAGTGTTCTTGAAGCTACCAGCATGAGTTTGACCAAACTGTGGGAGGCAGTGGAAGACAGGAGTGCCTGGCATGCGCTGGTCCATGGGTCACGAAGAGTCGGACATGAGTAAATGACTAAACAACAACAACAACCCTGAATTTGTCTAATCCTCATTGAAAGCCATCCATATTGGGCTTATTATATACAGTGGTACCTCAGGTTACATACGCTTCAGGTAACACACACTTCAGGTTACACATACTGCTAACCCAGAAATAGTGCTTCAGGTTAAGAACTTTGCTTCAGGATTAGAACAGAAATCGGGCTCGGCGGTGCAGCAGTAGCAGGAGGCCCCATTAGCTAAAGTGGTGCTTCAGATTAAGAACAGTTTCAGGTTAAGAACGGACCTCTGGAACGAATTAAGTACTTAACCTGAGGTACCACTATATATATATTCTGAAGTGAGGGACATGAGGCAGGAGTTGATAATGCAGGTGAGCTGCAAGCAAGCTGCCAGCTATCTCTGTGGAGCCTCCTTTTATTGACACAAATATGCAAACCCAGGCAGATACATTTTGGGCTGTGACCTTTACACATCTTCCAGTCCCGGGACTGTGGGGTGGTACAAGGTTATTTTGGCACCTGTTTCCACCGCATCATTTCCCCCTTGCGCAGTGTATGACAACGGAGACAAAAGGTCTCAGAGGCAAAGGTTACAGACAGGGCATCACAGACTATTGAGGCTGCAAAAGGTTAGACAGAGGGCACGATGTTCAGACAGCTGTGGCTTTGTCTGTGAGGGGGAGTGTGCCCAGCACCCCAAGGTCAAGCGTGCAGGCAGGCTGAGGCTGCCTGCGGGTGGGGAGTGTGCTCCAGACCCAGCGATCATCCCTACAATATTCTAACTTTATTTTTCAGTTTCTGAAAAATACTTCTAACAAAAAATTTCCACATACCACCAACCCCCCCCCCAAAAGCATTTCATGCCTTTACAATGCAAATGATGTAGTCAAACAGGAAGCAGGTTTGCATAATGGTTTAGAGCTGATGATATCAGTTAAGCATCTTCTACTCCATGTTTTTAAAAAGGTCAAAGGTAGGTAAAGGACCCCTGGACGGGGTCTATGGAGTTGCAGCACTCATCTTGCTTTCAGACCAAGGGAGCCGGCATTTGTCCACGGGCAGCTTTCTGGGTCATGTGGCCAGCATGACTAAACCCCTTCTGGTGCAATGGAACACTGTGATGGAACCCAGAGCACACGGAAACGCCGTTTACCTTTCCACCACAATGGTACCTATTTATCTACTTGCACTGCCATGCTTTCGAACTGCTAGGTTGGCAGGAGTTGGGACAGAGCAACGGGAGCTCACCCTGTCAAGGGGATTCGAACCACTGACCTTCTGATTAGCAAGCCCAAGAGGTTTGATGGTTTAGACCACAGCGTCTTCTGCATCTCTACTCTATGTCTAAACAGCTTGTCCCATAGAGAGCCAATGGTAGCCGGTTGTGAGGGAACAACACTGTCCTATCTAGTGTATTGAATAAACATGTACCATACATTTTCAAAATAATCTTTGGTCTTTGAGTTCCTTAGTGCTCTAAGATGCTTTGCTAGTTTCTCTGAAAGAGCTATGTTCCATAGTCTATCCCACCGTGCCTCTAGAGCAGAGCTTTCCAAACTTTTCATGTTGGTCACACACTTTTAAAGACATGCATCATTTCGTGACACAGTCATTCAGTTTCACTAGCAAACCAGAGGTTAAACTATCCCCTTTCCAGCCCCGGGAGGAGCGCGGGGAGCATTCATGTCACACACTGCAGCGGACACACGAACGCAACACACAGTTTGGAAAGCTCTGCTCTAGAGTTAAGAAAGTAGCTGCTTTCCAATATTGTGTTGATACATTTCCAACTGCAGAAATATTTGGCTTCTTGATCTCTGGGTTGTTATCTAAGAGCTACAAAGGTGAGTTACTGATTAAGGTCAGACTAAACTGCCTCAACTGGAAGGTCTATCAGCTGAAGTATTTTTGATTTTTTTATATTTATAATGAGGAAAAATAATGCAATATGTTAAAATAAGAGAGTCATTATTATTATTACTACTAGTAATATAAGTTTTAGTAATATACACACTGTACACACAGCTTTTGAAATTTCTAGATCTCCAAATCACCAGGATTCACTTTGGTCTTCAGAGAGATCCCTTCTTAGTTTTGGGATTCAGGGTTTTCTTCCACTAAGTGCAGCCAGCCAGCATGGGCAATGGTTAAGGCAGATGAAAAGTGAAGTCCAGCATTATCTTGAGAACCACAGATTTCCCATCCCTGAAATGGATTGATAGGTGGTACAGGGCTTTTTGTCAGCCGGAACTTGCCGCAACTTAGTTCCAGCACTTCTCAAGTGAGCACCATTATAAGAGAAGAAGGGAGGTGTTCATGGTGAGTTCCTGCACCTATTTTTCTAGAAAAATAGCACTGGATCGATGGATAGATATTACTGGAGAATGAATTTGTTTGCTTGTTTTATTAAAAAAAAGAATAATAACAAAAAATGGCAAAAGGTTAGGCAAGCTCTGGACTGGATTCACAGGCTAGAAAAGAGGTAATAGAAATCACATTTCCATTATAATCTAAAAGAGGTGATACAAATATACAATATAATATTTAGAATACATTCAATATAAAAGAGGTAATAGAAACTACATTGGCACTAGAATGTTATTTTCCAGGCTTCACGGCAACAAATGATATAAATGAAATGGAACGGGGACCTATGATGAATATCACTGCATGCTGCAAAGAGCATATCCTCCTATTATGACATGTCTAATCAGTATTATGTATTTGAGTCCAAATCTGAAAAGGCAATACCAAACAGGACATCAATACTGTCTATTGCTGCCTATTACATTAAGTGTTGGCTTTGTATTCGAAGCACAGCCCCACTGGGGGGGGGGGTGGAACTGATTTCTTACACTGAACTGATGGAATTCAGTCACCAAACATTTCAGAACAACCAGCATGGGATTATTTCAGTGTCTGCAAAAGCCACCTTTCTAATAGATTTCGCCATGAATGATCCAGACATTCACCGGGCATGCCTGCTTTCCATTTTCACTTTGCACATTCGCCCACGTCTTTATGCTTAAATATCCATCTCTTTAATGTGTGAGCCTTTGCAAGGAGGGCCACAAATTCTATGCATTTCTAGCTCGGCTTCTCCTCTGCTGTTTCAGTCCTGCGCTGACCTCGTTCAAGAGCATTTCTGCGGGAGAGCTTTCCTGCGCTTTCAGGCCAACGCTTTTGAGCAGAAAAATGGTCAAAGATGGCCACAGATGAATGGATAGCTAGATAGATCGCTGAGCCAAAATGTCCTCCCACCACCCCATTGTCAGGTGGCAAAATGTGTGTGTGCTGGTGATTTGGACAGTGTTTGTGTGGATGTAACAAGAGAAAAAATGGGAAGCTCCTGGAGATATTAGTTAGGGAACTGCTAATATTTACATATTGCTTCACAAAGGTGTATGCATTACAGAACAACCCCTATGTGTATCTACTCAGAAGTAAGTACTGTTGAACTTGAATACACCTTAGTGTGTTCATGTGCAGGCACTTACATGCATGCGCATCAGAGAATTTGTATACTTCCCACCTACCTAAGAGATTTAATCGTTAGGGGTTGAAACCCTGAAGAGCTGCAAATCTAGCAACTCACACTATCAACATGTTGATGAGGTAGGCTAGGAACGGAGGGTTGAATCCACTGTGTCCCCTCTGAAAATGAAAGGCACCTCCACTGGAGACTCTGAGTGAAGGTATGGGGAAGAGGCAAGCTTTCACTGATTTCCTTCTTCCTGTAATCTCCAGCACAACATTCCACACTGTACCAGAACGTCCCTCAACCCTGCAGAGCATCATTTATGGAGGAATATGTGGCAGGGAGGGTGATGGAGGAGAAACCAGTGAAAGTAGCCTCTTCTCTTGCTGAAGCAGCAGCATCCCACCCATGAGAAAGTGTGTTCTCCTTCATGGAGAGCACGTGTTGCAGTGGGGGCCGACAGGACACTCCAAAGTTGTGGGGTGGGCTAATTGATCATTGGCCACTGTTGTGAATGGGCTTCCCTTGTTGTTGGAAAGAAGTTAATGTTGCCATTTGTTGATTGACAGCCAGAAATGTTAAAACTCCCTGCAGGAGGTGTAGAGCTTCCTCTTTTCGCCCCGTGCATCAGATTGCCCATCCCCTCTCCCTATATTTAGGGTTGTTTGCTTTGACCTTGCTATGCCTGTCATGGGGTCGTCTGCTCTTGGGGCAGGGGCCCGGTAGGAATTTTGTCCATCTGGCTGATTGGCTGGGGTCATTTGGTTTTTGCCTACTGCGTAGCAAATCGTCACAACTTGTAAGGTTGCCCTAAGGCATTGGTTTATGGTTTGGTTGGCTGAGGGGCATGGATTGGCTGTGCCTGCCCCTCTAACGCTGCTGCTGCAAGGGATTCCGTTAAAGGAATACAGGGGCTCACTATTGCTTTTGTCCAACCCTGTCAAGGGGCTAGGGCCACGCAAGAGCCCCTGGTTGCATTTGGGGAAGGCTGAGGGCAGGTTCCCTGCTCTGTCGCTACCCCCAAATGTATTCCCCTTTTCTGACTTTCGCAGGTGTGCGGAATGTCAGTCTGTCCCCCACTGGGGGGCAGATAGTCACAACCAATGCCTAAGCAACCTCTCACATTTTTGTATTTTAATAAAGTTGTGGCCAAAATTTTCCTAAAACCTTAAACAAAATTTCTGTGTGATGTGTGAGTTATTTGGGGACCTCGACACGCAACTCTTTATTCCCAAACTGTGATTTGCCAGGGCTATGGACCATAAATGTGGGACATAGTGGGAAACTGGTACATAGGAACGGTTGGAAGTTCTGCTGTTTGTTGCCTTATCCTGATGCTGTGAGATACTTGCCCCCCACCACTACTGTTATCAGTTGCCAGGAGATCAGCTTTGGTTAGATGGCCTGGAGGGTCTGGAGAAAGTAGCTGGGTTGGATAGACATAAGAAGAGCCTGCTAGATCAAGCCAATGGCTCATCTAATCATTGAATCATAGAACTGTAGAATTGGAAGCACCCCCCTGCAATGCAAGGAAGCACAGCTCATTCAGCATCCTGTTCTCACAGTGGCCGACCAAATACCTGAGGAAAACCAGCAAGCAGGGAGCCAGCACAAGAGCACAATCCCCTGCTGTGTTTTCCAGGAACTGGTATTCAGAAACATTACTTCATCAGACTGTGGAGGCAGATCATAGCCATTGTGGCTGGTAGCCACTCTCACCATGCTGTGAAGTGAGGGCTTCCAGATGACATGTTTCCTCCTGCTTCCTTGTGCAACTCATGACAGTCTGTCATTATAATAGTGTAAGGATAAAGTCATCGCAGAATGTTTAGTTTCTTAGTGTGTTCTTTTGGTTCAGAGAGAGAGAGAAATTAACCAACAGGATGGGGCTAGACTCGAGCACAATTATCTCAGGATAATGATAACAAGTTCTCAAATCCTATCTGAAATCTCATTAGTCAGCTGAGAGTCATAAGCACATGTTATGTTTTTTGTCTTTCCTGAAACAACAACAAATAATAATATGAGGATGCCACTGAAGAGATGCACCATCAATACAGGAAAGTCACAATAGATGAGAGAGGAATGATTAAAGCTGCTATGTGGTTGATAAGTTGAGAATATGTCAAGGTTAATGAGTTATTAAGTCTTGGAAGCCCAAGTGATGCAGATGGTCAGATCCATAAGGAGGTGAAGAATGGAGAAGTCAAGCAATTTGTTTTCTTTTTGTTTTGGAACTAGGAAATGCAAGGCGCTCATACAATTGCTGGGACGACTTTCTTTATGTAAGATTTTATTGCTTGGGGGAAAAGAAAACCATGAAGAATATGTGCCTGGTTTGTAAGGAGCGAATGGGGAAAAAACAGATTCATTAAGAAGCTAAATTTATCAGTGTGGGGAAAAACCCAACCCAACCCGAATTTAGATACAAATGCAAGATTCATGTGTTTCTGTAATAACTGGTGCCGATCCAAATGCTCAGCAAAAGTTCAAATCAACTATTTGAATGGAGAAGGTTTGAATCCAGGCCCTACTCTCCTTCTCAAGCAAGTGATTGGTGATCTCACTTATTATTGGATCAAGGCTTCACAGTTCCTGAGAAAAGTGTACCATAAGCCTCTGAACGCTTAAAAAGAGCCCTGTAATTACTCAGCACACAGAGATATTCCCATTTGGCAGTGAGTCATGCCATGAATAATCATAGCTCCAGGGAGATGGTACTGCCCCCCTCCAATTAAAGTACAGACCCAAACAATCTGGGGCTTGAGGCAGAAATTCAAATGAAGTGAAAATATAGCAATAAAAGATGGTGTTCAAGATTGCATGAGTGAGCCTCCACTTGCTGTATGGTTGTGAACCACCCTGGGATCTTTGGATGGAGGGTGCTGTACAAATTTTAATACATAAAAGGTATTCAGTCCAGTCGCAGATGACTCTGGGGTTGCAGCGCTCATCTCGCTTTACTGGCTGAGGGAGCCGGCGTTTGACCGCAGAATGTTTTTCCGGGTCATGTGGCCAGAATGACTAAGCCGCTTCTGGTGAAACCAGAGCAGCGCACGGAAACGCCGTTTACCTTCCCGCCGGAGTGGTACCTATTTATCTATTTGCATTTTGATGTGCTTTCGAACTGCTAGGTTGGCAGGAGCAGGGATCAAGCAATGGGAGCTCAACCCGTCTTGGGGGTTCAAACCACCAACCTTCTGATCAGCAAGCCCTAGAACCACACTGGCTCTCAGATGTCTTCTAAAAGTCAGATAGCTGTTTATTTCCTTGTGTTCCACAGGTTGGGTGCCACTACTGAGAATGTCCTCTGCCTGGTTCCTTGTCACTTCACTCCTCACAGTGAGGGAACCGCCAGAAGGCCCACGGCGCTGGATCTCAGTGTCCGGCCTGAACGATGGGGGTGGAGACGCTCCTTCAGGTATACAGGACTGAGGCCGTTTAGGGCTTTAAAGGTCAGCACCAACACTTTGAATTGTGCTCACAAATGTACTGGGAGCCAGTGAAGATTTTTTAGGACTGATGTTATGTGGTCACTCCCCTTACATTCCTGATGTAGATCTTTATTCTCTCCTTCCCAAAGTGCTGGTGTTGACCTTTAAAGCCCTAAACGGCCTTGGCCCAGTATACCTGAAGGAGCATCTCCACCCCCATCATTCTGCCCGGATGCTGAGGTCCAGCGCCGAGGGCCTTCTGGCGGTTCCCTCATTGCGAGAAGCAGAGCTACAAGGAACCAGGCAGAGGGCCTTCTCAGTAGTGGCGCTCGCCCTGTGGAACGCCCTCCCATCAGATGTCAAAGCGATAAACAACTACCTGACATTCAGAAGACATCTTAAGGCAGCCCTGTTCAGGGAAGTTTTTAATGTGTGATATTTTAGTGTATTTTTGGTTTCTATGGAAGCCGCCCAGAGTGGCTGGGGAAACCCAGCCAGATGGGCGGGGTACAAATAATAAATTATTATTATTATTATTATTATTATTATTATTATTATTATTATTATTATTAACCCGAGGTACCACTGTATTTCTCTACATCCATGTGATTTGCAAGAAATAAGCTTCTCCAAATGCTGCCTGCAGAGCACTGAAGAGCTCTTGATAGTTGTTGTTTTGTTTCAGCAGAAAAGTGGATTTATTTTTTTTTTAAAGAAAGAGCTAAAAGCTTCACTTAACTTCTTTTTTAAAAAATCCCTTGCTGTTTTTCTTGGGAGGAAAGAAATTCCTTTATAGTTCTTCAGATAGCATTAAGGAGAACCTCTCGTTTCAATGCCTCTTGCGAGATATCTCCTCCCAGCACAAACAAGCTCCAGGAAAACTAAGCTAGCTGGTGTGAAACGCTGAGAATTTAAAAAGAAAAAATTACAAGCAAGAATAGACTCTATTCAGCCACCTCTTAATTATTTTATGGTACGAAGCAGCAAGAGACAACCCCCTGTTCATCTCTGAAAATATGAGCCTTAGCAATGCACTCATTTCAAAAACAGAAGGATTTGTGCTTTTGCAACTGAATACCATGCCCTCTCCAAATCCGGTTTAGAGGGTTGGGGGAACACCCAGAACAGATTTAGAGGGGTTGCAGAAGAAGGAAAGGGGGGAAAGTTCCATTGCGCAAATATGACTCCTTGGTCTGCCCAATCAATAAGGGCATTGCCCTAATATTGATTATGGAGGAAAGTCCTGCACTTAGACCTGCAGCCTGGCAGACTCAATCTACTTTGGAGGAGCTCGTGTTCCTGCTTGTACAAAAAGATTCTCCATAGCAATGAATGGGGTGTACAGAACTTTATGTCACACAAAGGGACTTGGAACTCGAATTGCAGATCAAAGTGGGTAGAATGCAGAGCGACTCAGAAAAAAAGCAACTGTGATAATAATAATAATAATAATAATAATAATAATAATAATAATAATAATAATAATAATTTATTTGTATCTTGCCCATCTGACTGGGTTGCTCCAGCCACTCTGGGCAGCTTCCAACATATATAAAAACACAGTAAAACATTAAACCTAAAAAAACAGATAGAAGGTGAATCTTGAGGCCTGTGAACACCCCTAGTATATATTATATTTTGCAAACCACTTGGAGGTTTTCTTACAATCAAGAAGTGTGTGTATGTGTGTATGTATACAATAAATGTGATATACATGCTTCATATCTTCTCCATGCTCAAAATCTGGGCTTGCTCCAAGAAATGGATTGTTTAGGAAACAACATAGTGAATCATGAGAAATAACATAATAGAATCCAAATCTGCTCTGGCAGATTGCCAGGGAAGGAATGGAAGATGCCCTTTGAATAATGAATTTGATTCATCTCCCTCTATTAAGAGACCAACTCTTTTTTAAAAAGAAAACCTCTCCCCAAATCCAACAATGTGAAAATGATTTCATGCCACGGATACACGCCGGTATTCTTTAAAGTACCAAGTAACTGAAGTATCATTAATGTACTTTAGATCATTAAAATAGTATGTGATTTTAATTAGATTTAGCAATTACTCTTCATCAATGAAGGCTTTCTCAATCAGGGTGTATCATCACTGCCTTAAGCAACCTGCTTAGAAGGTATCAAATGAGTTGCATATTAAATCTATGCTTTCTTCAAAGAGGGACACCACCCAAGTCCACTAAAGGCATATTCCAACAAAGTTTAGACCTAAAATTGGATATATCTATATTCATGCTACTGTCTACCGCTGTTGCTGCCAGGCTGGCCATTCTGATGGCTTCACAGAAGAAGATGTTCTGCATCTATTAAAGGTAAAGGTAAAGGTACCCCTGCCCGTACGGGCCAGTCTTGCCAGACTCTAGGGTTGTGCGCTCATCTCACTCTATAGCCCGGGAGCCAGCGCTGTCTGCAGACACTTCCGGGTCACGTGGCCAGCGTGACAAAGCTGCATCTGGTGAGCCAGCACAGCACACGGAACGCCGTTTACTTTCCTGCTGGGAAGCGGTCCCTATTTATCTACTTGCACCCGGAGGTGCTTTCGAACTGCTAGGTTGGCAGGCGCTGGGACCGAACGATGGGAGTGCACCCCGCCGCGGGGATTCGAACCGCCGACCATGCGATCAGCAAGTCCTAGGCGCTGAGGTTTTACCCACAGCGCTACCACTTGCAAAATGTTCTCCAACCACTTGTGGGCTGCGAAGAGCAGTACAAGGATCCAACCCAATACCCTTTCCCGCCAGCAAGTTGTGACAATTGCTGTTACATAGGCATAGCCTCCAGAACGGCCCCATTTGTACACAGGCAAATTCCTTGCTGGCCCCAAATACGGCGGTCGAGTAATTTCACAGCAAGGTCAAACACATGCATCACCCAGTTTCCTGAGGGCAGGGCCCAAATATGCATATATCTGTTGCCAGTTGCACTGCGAGAGGCAAGCACAGCCATTTAAATGGTTTGGAGGTGGACCTGGGTGAAGACAGACTTGACCTAGGTCCATCCCCCAAGGCCCTGCTCTGCAAATTCAAAGTGAGGAGGTGTACCATCACCAGCTGATGCCAGCTGAGTCTGATGATGTTGCCAGTTGGCCGTGTAGGAGTTTTGGGGGCTCCCCCGTGGCTCGCCTGAGGCCGTGTCAAACCACAAAGCGTATTCTCCTTAATAGAGAGCACGTGTTGCGGTGGGGTCTAGCAAGCCACCCCATTGTTGCTGGGCAGATCTGTTTGGATGGCCACTGGCTGTGATTGGATACTTGTGTTTCTGGGGAGATTTTGATGTTACCAATTTGTGGGTTGGACTCAAAGGTTTTAAATATTGGGCACCCAGCTTTGAGCTTTCTCTTTTGCTGCATGCACCGGATCACCTGCCCACCCTCCCTGAACTGGGGATTTTGCGCTTGACCTTGCTATGCCTGTCATGGGGTCATCTTCTTTTGGGGCAGGGGCCTGCTAGGAATTTTGTCCATTTGGCTGATTGGCGGGAGCCATTTGGTTTTTGCCTACTGCGTAGCAAATCGTCACAACTTGTAAGGTTTGCGATTAGGCATTGGTTAAATTGTTTGGTGGAGGGGTAAGTGCCTACCCCTTCAATGGTGGTGCTGCAAAGGAATTCCGTTAAAGGAATCCAGGGGCTTGCCATGCTTTTGTCCAAGTCCCTGGCATCGGGCTTGGGCTGCGCAAGCCTCTGGGAGCATGCCGGGAAGAGGTGAGGGTCTGGGGCCCAGATTCATTTCTCCCCAATATTGTTTTCCCTAACTGGCTTCCTCTGTAATCCAGAAGTCATTTCTGTCCCTGGACGGGGGGACAGATAGTCGGAACCAATGCCTAAGCAACCACTCACAGTTATGTACAGTGGTACCTCGGGTTACATACGCTTCAGGTTACACAGGCTTCAGGTTACAGACTCCGCTAACCCAGAAATAGTGCTTCAGGTTAAGAACTTTGCTTCAGGATGAGAACAGAAATCATGCTCTGGTGGCATGGCAGCAGCGGGACGCCCCATTAGCTAAAGTGGTGCTTCAGGTTAAGAACAGTTTCAGGTTAAGTAGGGACCTCCAAAATGAATGAAGTACTTAACCCAAGGTACCACTGTATTTAAATAAAGTTGTGGCCAAAATTATGCCAAAAACCTTAAGCAAAAATTATGTGTGATGTGTGAGTTATTGGCTTGGGGACCTCAACACACAACTGCCTCTGCTGCCCAAAATGGCAAGCATTCTTTCTCCAGAATCCCTAAAATTTGCCCCCACACCACTAGCTTGTTCAGAGAACGGAGTATTTGGCTGTCTGGCTTAATATACATTAATACCATCACTCTGTGACTGGCTATATATAGACTCTCCTTCAGATTTAGCAGACCATTGCAAGGGCATAATGTAATTAAAGGAATACTTTGTCAATGTTACTAAAGAGGGCCACTCGGTTTATTTAAACAGAAAGAACTTTAACAGCCTAATTTATTTTCCATTAGTTCTATCGCGTTTGCCATTTTTGCCTCGCTCGCCTCTGAAATGATCCAGTCTCTTCCACTTTTGTTCCGATCCCATTTGTAGTCAGTTTTGGTTTCAGATCCTTGGGCGTAGAAGCATCAGTACATGGTTCAGGTTGTAAAAGCATTGGAGGAAGGAAGCCTTCTGTGAGCTCGGTTGTTATAAAGTCCTTGAGGGCCTTTAAAAATTAATAACTTCTCTCGCGTCGGAGGGAGAACAAAACAGTAAATGGCATTAGGAGGCCTAGATCACCTCTCTCTCCCCTCTTTTCTTTGGTAACAAACTTTAACTGCTATAGTTTTTGCTTGAGAGAGAGAGAGAGAGAGAGAGAGAGAGAGAGAGAGAGAGAGTTGATAGGGTCAGATATAACAACAACAACAACAACAACAACAACAATAATAATAATTTATTATTTGTACCCCGCCCATCTGGCTGGGTTTCCCCAGCCACTCTGGGCGGCTTCCAACAAAGATGAAAAATACACTAAAATGTCACATATTAAAAACTTCCCTGAACAGGGCTGCCTTCAGATGTCTTCTGAATGTCAGGTAGCTGTTTATCGCTTTGACATCTGATGGGAGGGCGTTCCACAGGGCGGGCGCCACTACCGAGAAGGCCCTCTGCCTGGTTTCCCTATTATTATTATTATTATTATTATTTACTTATACCCCACCCATCTGACTGGGTTGCCCATGGCTTCCAACAAATATACAAAGACACAACAGAACATCACACATTAAAAACTTCCTGATACAGGGCTGATTTCAGGTGTCGATGAAAGGTCGTATAATTATTCCTCTCTTTGACAGCTGCTGGAAGGATGTTCCAAAGGGCAGGTGCCACTACCGAGAAGGCCCTCTACGTGGCTCCCTGTAACCTCACTTGTCACAGTGAGGGAACCACCAGAAGGCCCTCTGACCTAAATCTCAGTGTTTGGGCTGTATGATGGTGGTGGTGACACTCTTTCAGGTATACAGGGCCAAGGCTCTTTACGGCTTTTAAAGACCCACAAAGGTCAACATATTGTGTGCCTCATAATTAGGCCCTTTCCATATTCTAGCCTGGAGGAAGAGGTGCCTGATTTTGCTTTTGACTATGATGGTGGATTGGCTAGCGTGCCACCAGAAGCGGTGGGTTCATGATCCCAATTTTAGATGCACTGGGCAATTTACACTTTGCACAGTAGCGATCGGCGAGGCAGCATGGTTGGGGCTGCACTGCCGACCAGCCTTGCCAAAGCCATGCATTGGTGCTGCTTACAATTCAAATTACAATACAATTTCTGAGCACAATTCAAAGTGTTGGTGCTGACCTTTAAAGCCCTAAACGGCCTCGGTCCTGTATACCTGAAGGAGCGTCTCCACCCCCATTGTTCAGCCCAGACACTGAGATCCAGCGCCGAGGGCCTTCTGGCGGTTCCCTCATTGCGAGAAGCAAAGCTACAGGGAACCAGGCAGAGGGGCTTCTCGGTAGTGGCGTCCTCCCTGTGGAACACCCTCCCTTCAGATGTGAAGGAAATAAGCAGCTATCCTATCTTCGAAAGACATCTGAAGGCAGCCCTGTTCAGGGAAGTTTTTAATATTTAATGCTGTATTGCTTTTAACACTTGATTGGGAGCCGCCCAGAGTGGCTGGGGAAACTCAGCCAGATGGGCGGGGTATAAAAAATAAATTATTATTATTATTATTATTATTATTATTATTATTATTACAAAGCAGTGGGACCTTGGCATGCTATGGACACATCATCTTTGGATGAAGGATGGTATAATAATAATAATAATAATAATAATAATAATAATAATAATAATAATGCCATTTGAAGACATTTCTGTGTCATGGGATTCCTTGAGCACAGACCTTTTTTGGTTCTTAAGGAGCGGCTGTAAAGTGTGTGTGTGTGGAAGGGTTGGGCCCATGAAGATTGGCAATAGGCCCAGAGATTGTAAAGAAGGATTCCACAGCCAATGGAGAGACAGTGACACGCCATAGGTTTACAGCACTATACCACTTCAAACAGCCATCATGGCTTTCCCCAAATAATCCTGGGAGCTGTAGTTTGCTAATGCTGTTGAGAGTGGATGAGATCCCCTATTTTCCTCACAGAGCTACAATTCCATGAGCACCCTGTGAGGAGGCATTGACTGACCACTCATAAGAGTATTGAAAGAGCTCTGATAGATCGGGCCAAAAGTTCACCTAGTATACCCTCCCATGAAAATAGGGACATCCTATTCCATAATAACAATAATATTTTTATTTATTTATTCTTCCTCCCATCTGACGGGGTTGCCCCAGCCACTCTGGGTAGCTTACAATGTATATAAAAACAGAATAAAACATTAAACATTTTTTTAAAAAAACCCTTCCCTATACAGGGCTGCCTTCAGATGTCTTCTAAAAGTTACCTACAGTGGTACCTCGGGTTAAGTACTTAATTTGTTCTGGAGGTCCGTTCTTAACCTGAAACTATTCTTAACCTGAAGCACCACTTTAGCTAATGGGGCCTCCTGGTGCTGCCGCGCTGCCGGAGCACGATTTCTGTTCTCATCCTGAAGCAAAGTTCTTAATCTGAAGCACTATTTCTGGGTTAGCGGAGTCTGTAACCTGAAGCATATGTAACCTGAAGTGTATTTAACCTGAGGTACCACTGTATTTACTTATCTCCTTGGCTCGGGGATCGCATAACTCCATACTCTCCAACATTTCTCTGATGAAAATAGGGATGTCCTAAGGAAAAGCGGGACATTCTGGGATCATATCAGAAACTGGGATGGCTTCTGTAAATCCAGGACTGTCCCTGGAAAATAGGGACACTTGGAGGGTTTGATCCTGTTCTCTCAGTGGTCAACCAGGTGCAAACAGGACCGAACTGCAACAGCACTCTCCCTGCTTGTATCCATAGCCATTGTGGCTTGTTTCTACTGATAGCCTCATCCTCCAGGAATCTGTCTAACCTATTTTTTTAAATGGTCCTCACTGCCTCTCGTGGAAGCAAATTCCGTAGCCTAAATACGCACTGCATTTTTTAACCCAAAAGTTGGCGTCCCTTGTTCCAACTTCTGGGCCTGCGCATGGAAAAGTTACGACTTCAGAGTGAGGCATCCATCCCTGGCTGCGAAAGCCTCTGTAGCGAGCGCTCACAAAAGGAAAAAAAGAGTAAGCAAACTGTAATATAAAAGATGAAGCTGTTTTCTTTTAACGCGGTATCATCTCAGGAAACTTCCCCTTCCCCTCCCCTCCCATCGGGTAAATTAATTTCTACTTGTAGTAGGAGCATCTTTCTTTTTCTCTACTGGCATGCTCAGCATTTATAAAAACACACATACACACACACTTCAGAAATGTGATTTGGCAGCAATCTCGTAACTATTCTGTGCCAAACCTGAGAGGAAAATTATTGCCCAAAGCAGTCTGAATTATATTTTGTTTCTTTTTCACATTTCTCAGCTGCCTATCTTCCTCGTTAAATTGCCGTCTGTTGCCACTCGCTACAACGCCTTCCTTCGTGCCCCTGCCTCCCCCCCCACCCTTCCGAAATTAAAGTTTTGGGAACCGCTGGGAGGTGTTTTTGCTCTAAAACCCACACGACTTTGTATTCCTGTGCCTCAAATGGAAGCCAGCATGTGGGTGGCTTGGAGAGAGATTTCCTCCTTTTCAGAGGTCTATTCTCCTTCTGCAATTTAACCTGGGAAACTGGAGGGGAGGAGGGAGCTCTGATATTTTTGCCTGTGGTGAAATAAACTCATTTTGCGTTTTCTCTCTCTCCTTCTGCTGTCTCATTAATAGGCTGAGATTACATCTTTCCCCTCTTAATTAGGCATGTAAATGATTCTTTGGCTTGTTTTTTTTCTTTCTTCCAAAAATTCTTCCCTCTCCCCGCCCCCCCTTACAGTCTTTTTACAAACTTGATTTATTCTTTTTGGCAATTTCCCTCCCGTTTAAGCTTGGCATTGAGGTGACTCGGTTTCCTTTCAGTATTAAAGTCCTCTAAAATAGGGACGGGAACATAGAAAGCAGCCTTATACCAAAGCAGGCCATTGGACCATCCAGTTCAATATTGTCTGTTCTGACTGGCCGCAGCTCCCCAAGGTTTCAGGTAGGAGTTTTTATTCTCCCCCTGGAGACTCTAGAGATTGAGCCAAGGGCTTTCCGCACTGGCTGCCAATGGCTCTCACATTGCACCTGTTGTGTTATGCAACTGTGGCATGTCACGCTATATGTAATTTGCACCACTTGACACGGTGTGACACAACAAAGAATGTCATTGGAGAACATCACCATCTTTTCCAGACATGCATGTTTCTGTTCTCCCATGAAAAGAGAAGGAAATAACTGCAAAGTAGTAAACCACCCTAAAATCCATCACTTTGCTCCTTTGTTTTTTGGGGTCAATGGGGTTAACCTACAAACAGAAGAGGAACCTGCTAGATCAGTCAATGGTCCACCTAGTCCAGCTTCCTGTTCTCACAATGGCTAACTAGATCCCTGTGGGAAACCTGCAAGCAGGATTCAAGCGCAAGAGTGATCTCCCACCCTTTGGTTTCCAGCAACTGTCACTCAGAAGTTGCAAACAGATTTTTTTGGAAGGAATTATCACAGAAAGGAGTGCTAAACATGGGCTATATTCTGCCAGATATATTCTGCCAGAAGTGGCTTTTGTGAAAGCTCAGATATAAAGTGGAAATTAACACTTAGGGAAACATTGGAGAAATAAGCTGCTGGATGAATGCAGCCTAAATGTGCATTCACATTCATATAGATGCAAAATTGAGAAACAATTTCCATAATTTCAATCAGGGATGGGGAACTTGTGGCTCTCCAGATGTTGTGGGACTCTACTTCCCTTCAGCCTCAGCTAGCCATGGCCAATGATCAAGGGTGATGGGAGGCCACAGATTCTGTATCCGTAACCTTGCAATAGTAAGGAAGACTGACCAGGCACTCAGTCAGGCAGGATCCTCACAAATCAAACAGGTTGCTCAAACTGAGATCATGTTCCAAGGCTGGGGTTTTGTAGAATCTGGTGGAGCCAGATTGGTTCTTTGGGGTCAACTGGCCGAGTATTAAGCTAGGAGTCAGCTGGAAAAATGCTTGCCTTGAAGTCGAGAGGGCATGCTTGAGTGACATAGTCCAGTTTTCATGGTAGTGCTCTTTCTTCCCTCCACCTGCCTGTCAGGAATGAGCCAGCTCCAAGCAAAGGTTTGCAGCCAACTGCAGAAAGCAGCCAGGAGCAGAGAGGCTTAGATGTTAGTCAGACAAGGGAGAGCCGGCAGCTGCAGACTTTGGCTCCTCCTGACCTTGATGGGCAGGCTGATAAGGCAGTAGCTGAAAGCAGGCTAGAACACAGCCAAAGCTCGCCGGAAGCACAAATAGACATGAATAGATTCAGAGACAGCCTCTCAGAAAAGGAAGAGGTTGGAGGTGATCCGCTAAGTCGGAAGAGTCAGCGAATGGGAGGGCTGCTAGACAGGAAGCAAAACAAAAGACGTAAAGGTTGTAAGTTCAGTATCTGCTGGAGAGCCCGGAAGGAGTCTTCAGAAGGGTCATCTTGAGTAATGATGCCAGAGGTTTTGTCAGAGCCATCCGGAGCTGTTTGTTTTCGCAATAAATCCTCCTTTTAATTACCTACGCTTACTGTGTTATCAAGCTGGGAACCTGGACTCCTGACACTGCCTGATCTTTGTGCTGCAGCTACCCCCACCTACCGCTGCCTTACCTTAGCTGGTTGTCTCTCCTCCACCACCACCGTGGTGGCTAGGCCTCGGCTGTAGGCTGTAGGAGTGGCTTCTGTGAATCTGTGATGTCTCGCTTAATTTGGGACTATGGAGTGGTATGCAACCACCATGGAAGAAACAGAAGCTCGAAGTGGGAGACCAAATCAGGGAAATGGTGTGATAGGGGAAAGTGCATGCATTTGAAACTGATCAACCATCGCTTTGTGCAGCAGGAAGTTTGGCCCTGGAAGTGTGTGGTCTTCTGGACCGCTGAAGGGTTAGTACAGAAAGGAAAATAATTAGTAAGTTTTCCAGCTGCTGTAAACTAACCAAGCTTTTACTAGAGGCAACAGCACTACTGCGACTCTCATCAGCTAGCAATCTGGCCTCAAACACTGGCCCTGATGTGCGAAGAAACAGCTGCAGGTAAGGAAGAGAGAGGTCAGGGTTTTAAGCTGCTTGAAAGCAAATCTGGCTGCATATCTTCCATGCAGGAGGTAAGTAATCACCTGGCTAGCGAGCGGCCTGGAGCAGGCAGGAAAATTGGATAATAAACAGAGCATGATAATGTATCAGATTGCTAAGCAGTGGTTGCAATCTCCTGGTTGGGAGATATTGTCAGACATAGCTTTATGGGCTCGCAAAATGATGCCTGCCTCCATGAGTAAGTAAACAGAAAAGGTCAGCACTTTCTGATATAGCTCCTGGCAGCCTGGAATTATGTCTGGCCTCTGAGTTCGAGCCGCATTTCTAAACCATACATTATTGAGTGTGTGTTTGGGATATTTCTAATCATCTGGTGTTGGCCAATAAAACAGCTGTTTTCACACTGTGTCTCTAGAAGGCCTGGGGTGATAGAGAAGTTCAGCACTAGACACAAGGCTCTCTGGAAAAGAGTTTTCATGCTGACTGATCTTCTTTTGCATTATGCCACTACAGTAGAGTATTTTGCGTGTGTTGGAACACAGTTCTTACGAATTGCGGCTGGTTTGGCCAAGTCATCGTCCACCCATCTTTTAGGTTTTTGCCCTGTTTAGCTAGCTCACACAGATCCAGTGATTTTCTGTACCCTCCACATCACTCTCGAGGCTCAGCTCTGCCATCTTCCATTGCTTTAGGATGGCTCTATCAAGAGCGGGGGGGGGGGGGTGTTCCTGTTGCTATCTTCTTGGGTTTTCATGATTCAAGTTTTTGCTCAGATTGCTTTGTTTCATTTCACAGATCAGGGCTTATTAGATGAAGCATTTGTAAGTACAGTTGAGTTTTAACACTGTCTTGTGTATCTCATATATGGTTAATTCATATTAGTTACTGTGCATTTAGTTTTTATTGTCTTGTAAGAAGCTGTTCTTTTGTGTAGGCCTGTATGAGATCGTAAGAGTTTAATGAGGTGCATGTGGTTGTCTCCATGCACAAATTTTCATGTATTCAGGATCATATGTTGTCTTTGTTCCAACATATACATGTATAACAATAGAAACTAGCCAGCTGTGAAAGTTCCATTTGCATCCACTTCTGCCTCTGGACTGGACTGGACCATCAGTGACAAGTGGCCCCCAGAAGATCTGGAAGACCTTCTGGAAGATGCAGCTCAGAAGCTGAAAAAGTCTCCCTCTTCCATAGAATTGTGGGATGTAATCCACCGGGAGCAGTCAAATACAACATTCCTTGTTTTCCTAGAGTGGACATGCAAGGGGATGTTGGTCCAGCCAGTCGAAACTTCCTGTTTCCTCCTGGGCTGGAGCATCCTTCCTTGCATGTGACTAGAGGTAGGTGTGACCTTACCTGTCCAGATAACAAAAGGACAAGGCATGCTGCCACTTTTTCTCTTTTTGACTTCCTTCTTTGTTGGACCAGCCTTTTAGCTAGGGACCGCTAAGCATTGGATTATTCCCCCATATGGGGTGGATCCACATGTACATATTTGTAACTAAGTCTGCCTTCAGGAATCCAACTGTGAACTGATGTGAGTAAACTTCTTTTATTGACTTTGAATAAGATTGTCTTGTCTTTATTCTTTTAAGGGGGATTAAAGGGAATTTACCAGGAACTATATAATTCAATCTGAGACAGACTGAATTGTATAATAGCAAGAGGCTTATACAAGCCTGCAACCAGCAATCTGCTATGCGTGCAAAGGGGAATGTAAACTCTGCTAAGTAAAGGAACTTGCTAACACAAGTTAGGAAGGATATTAATAAACAATATATCCTCTCCTGCCACCCTGAACATTCCTACAAGAATTTAGGGCTAAGTAAGAGTTTCCCTGAAAATAAATTTCTGATGAGTTTGTGGACATTTTATCTTTCAATGTCTGTTTGAAGAATGGGAGATTTTTCAGTCCTCTCCTGAAATCTGTCTGAAGCAGCCCACTTCCGTTCTGGTTTCAGAACTCCTCTGAATCCAATGCACATCCTTAATGCAGACATTTTGTCTGTTCCTCATTTATTGCCATAAAGGGGGCAGCTTTCGGTGTACCAAGCAATACAAAATGTGCTCCCCTTCATTAGAGTGAACTGAAAACTCAATGTATACTTCATAGGACTAATCTATACTGGTGAGTTATAACGTTATAAATGCGTTATGAAATGTGACACCAGGAGGCACAATGAAAATTTGCATTGAGAGCTATATAACGTCCCCCCCCCCCTTGGCATTTCAGTATAGATTCACCCATAGTTCCACATTTGAAGGGCTTGCTAGTTAGGGTCATTCCTCTTGGCGAAACAGCCACCCATGATCCCAGCAGCTGTTGCTCATTGGATCTGGTAGGATGGAAGGCAGGGAGGCCAACAGTAGGTGGCGCCAGAGCGATTGTCAGGCAGGGACAATTATTTCAGTTGTGTCCCCCATCCACCACCTGCAACACTGAGACTAAGGAGGAGGAGGAAGCAGCGCCACCACCTGGACTGGTTGCAAATAAGGAGGCAGGCAGGTGAGGGCAGATGGATTGGTGAGGCAGTGCCCCATTTGCCTTAATGGAGCAGCCTACACTGCATGATCCTCATTCAAACAGCTACTCTTAATCCTCATTCAAATCTCAGAAGAGAATGAGGGTATGTATTCCCACTAAGATCTGAGTTCTTACAAGCAGCTGCAACAGAGTGATTTAGGATGGGCTAAGTATTGCAATTACCTGGGGGTTGCTTTGAATACTACTTGTATTTTTTTTTTTATGGTCTCCAGCTTCTCCTGATTACCAGAGGTAATAGACTTTTATGCTACGATGCAACTGTTGAACATTTTAATTGGAATGCCATGTCAAATTTTTAAATTAAAAATCAAATACTCAAAGCACCAGTGCATTTTTGATTACTGAGATTAAAACCTAATTGAATTCTCTCTCACAAGCAAAAAGGAAAAGGGGAAGAAAAAAAAGTCGCCTGGAAATTTAATTAGAGCAATGTAAAAAGCAGTTGATTTTCTTAAGCAAAAGAAAATACATATATATTTTTATTTTTTTAATTTTTCTTAAAAGGAAATGCAAAATGGCAGCCTTTCTGTTTTCTGCACACCCGCTCCCAAATTCTGCTATGGAGATATCACAAATATGGTGCGGAATGAAGGCCTACTTAGATCTCACTTTCCAAATGATTGCATAATAAAGGACCTGGGTTTTGCTTGAGTGAAGACTGCTTTGCCCTTTGATCAATACTGAATTATTCATGGTGGGTTCCTGGCAAACTTCCATGAACTTACACATGTCAGAGAGCGAGAACAAAAACAACAGACACATCTGCACACAAAAAAAGAAGAAGAGCCCCGAAGAAGTTTTATTTGATAAGTCAGAAACGCGTTTCAATCAATACCAGTGGAAATGCCATTGCCAATATTATCCTAATATTTGGATAAGTTCTACACCGGCAGCCCAAAGAAGGGTAATTGGCAGTAGATCAGCAAGGATTTCTGGCTCCCAATTGTTCAAGAATAGCAATGGCTAACAGGCTTTTTGTTTCCTGCATTAAGGACAAGAAACTAATAATGCTGGCGGGGGGGGGGGGGCGGGGATCAGAGGCTGATAGTGAAAAGACTGCTCTGATCAGTTCTGGTACTGAAAGCGCATCTTTGGACTGAGCATGTGCTCAGAGGCAATCTAATTCTAAGTGGGATTTGCAGCAAAATGTTGCAGTGCTGGGTGCTCCTGTTCAGAGTTCCAGCCAGCCGTGTACCATTTCCAGGATACTCCATTCCACCATACCTGTCAGGCTTTGGGGACCTGGCTCCCCCCCCCCCCCACTTTGGCTGTAGAGAAGCAGGACAAAGTGAAATGAGTCACTTACCATTTAAAGAGTCTTTAATGATCACAGCAAAAGAACAAAGCAACCATTCTCAGGATGAAGGCGCTCCCAATTAAGGTTTCCACCCCCTCCCCCCCTCCGTCATTTCCACACCTTGCAACCTGATCTCGCGACCACCGTGCTTTTTGTGCAGCCACCTTATCTACTCTATGTCACCTTGGACTGATAGGCTGGACACTTTCTAGCGAGAGAGAGTCTGTTAGCTCTCTCTCTTCCAGTTCTTTTTCACTTTGCTGTTCACCCCCCCTCCCAGTTTGTCCCAACTTTTGTCTTCAGAACTATGTCCCTCTGCAAACCACTGTTCCAAATCTATACTACTCCACTGCTCCTGGGCAACTTCAGGATCCTGGTTGGGGGGGGGGAGGCTCCTAAAATTCCTCATCAGAGCAGTACTCCTCAGCCTGGTCTCTGACAATGCCCTTGCGATTTCATTATACACCCGTCCAGACTGGTGTTTTAGTGCAAGTGTACTCTGCAATATGCTCCTCGCACAAGAATAAGTGTTGAATTTGTTCCACTTTATTAGTGATTATGCGATGCATTTAGAAGACTGGGAACAATATGCCCTCTTCCCAACGAATCCAATGCACAGGGGCCCATTTTGCAGAGTTCTACAACTGGTTTTCTGGATAAAATCCAGAAACAAACATACTTTCTGGGCTATTGCATGGACCCAGGGATGTGGGTCAGGCATGGAAGGTGGATCGGAAGCCTCATTCTTGCTCCTCTCCACATGTGTGGGCTAGATTGGGGGCAGATATTGTCTGATCCAGCCCAATTGTCAGGCAGCAGAGGAACCAACCCTCACGGCAGGTTGCCAGGAACAGACAAGACAAGGGAAAAGTCCTTACCGTCGGCTATTATTCAATATTCACAGAGAGAGGCTTGGGAACATGGCCTCTCTGAATAATGACGTTGCTCCATGTGAGTCTCCTCCCCCGCTTCATGCATCATCACTAGTGGTGCTGAGCAGTGCCCTCTGCATCTGAGCTCTCTTCTCTCCTACTTTCAAGGCTCGCCGGGTTCTGGGAAAGGGGTGGGTGGGTCTGGAATGCTTTCTCTAAAGACACTGTGTCCATCTGCTGCCCCCCTCTGGTGCTTCTTCTTCCTCCTCTCCCATTATTTCCCAGCTTTCATCCTCATCTGCCTCTGAGCTATGAGCTCCCTCAAGCCCCTGTTCTAATTCTGAGCTGTCTTCTTCTTCTCTGGAAGGTTCAGGTTGGGGAGGCAGTCTCCACCATTCCTCCTCTGCCCAGTCCCTGACACCAATAATGTTTAGCCTAGGGGTCAGCAAACTAAGACCTGGGGAATATGGATATGGCCGCCCAGGCTCACTGACCCTGCTGCCAGCTCACACCTCACTGTGTGGAGATTGACTTCCGTGACACTGGCACGGCTTCTGGTGTGGGCGGCGATGCTGGCACGGCTTCGAATTGGCTGCAGGAGGTTCCTGCAGCCAATCTGAAGCCGTGGATGGCTCTGGGCAGGCAGTGATGCAGGAGTGGCTTCGGATTGGCTGCAGGAGTTTCCTGCAGCCAATCCAAAGCCTTGCTGCCCACGCGCTGAGGTAAACCTGGTGCGGCCATGGACAGAGTGAACGACGGGTCTGGGCCGCACCATGGGCATTGTGATGGGTGCGTCATGGGGCTTCAGCCGGAGCTTGGCACACCTGCTGGCCCCGCGTCTGGCACCCAGCTTGACACTGCTGCTGGTGGCGCGCTCGGCCATGCTGGAGCAGCTGGAGGGTGAGCTGCGTGTCACCTGCCTGGTGCTCTGCGTGTGTGGCTTGCCCGCCGACCTGGCCTCAGATGATGGGCCACAGCGTGTTGTGCACGCTGCCTGAGAGCTCCATGGGGATGGGCCGATGGAGCTGCTGCTGCTCCTCAACAATGCCAGTGAGTGGGTGGAGCCAAGACGTGCTCCTGAGCGCATGCAGAGTGCATCCCTCCTCCAGGTCTGTGGAGGCGGCTGTGGGACCGGCTTGCAGTTTATTTATATTTTTCAAAATATAGTCCGGCCCCCACAAGGTCTGAGGGACAGTGGACCGGCCCCCTGGTGAAAAAGTTTGCTGACCCCTGGCTTAGCCCCACATGTAAGAGGAGTCTGCTGGATGATGCCCCTGGCCTATCTAGTCCATCAACCTGTTCTCACAGTGGCCAACCAGATGCTTGAGGGAAGCCTGCAAGCAGGATCTGACCACACAGCAACTTGTAATTGAACTGGTACACTGTTATAGGAACTCCCAAGCTTCAAAACCAGATACAGCTTCTGTCTTGGGGTAGCAATGAGTCCCATCACACATATACTTACCATTTTAATTTCCAGCTACTTCCAAGTGACACCGAAAAGTGACAGGAGTATAATGAAATACTGGTCTCATACAGCTTATACTGCAGTGCATTCGGTCCCTAACTTATCACTGCTTAATTAAAATTTGTTACTGTGACACCAGCCTCATTGTGCATAGCAGTCCCCTGCATACATTATCAGCGATTTGCCACTTTGATAAATAAACATTACATTCACGTGGCGGCTTTTTGCCATCAAGCATGAAGTAAGCCCTGTGATTAAAATAAAAAAAGGGGGGGGGGAGAACAAGGAAAGGCGTGAAAATCTTTTAATTACAAAATTCATTAAAATCAATCTCAAATAATAAAAATAATAATAAAGCTTTGCATTTCTAATGCTAAAGCGATAAAAGTGATCAATGAACCACAGCCAAACAAACCCAAACAGATTCATTGGAATTGTCAAGACTAGAGAGGGAGAGAGCAGTTTAATTGATCAGACTAATATTACACATACTAGAAGGAGAATAAAGGCGCAGAATTAAAAAAGGTCTTGATTAGAAAACTTCTGAGTTCAGAGAAGTTCATTGGAAATAGAAATGGGAGCAGGAAATCGTTCGCATGTTTGTCTGAGGTCAGCAACAGAAAGCACACAAGTAAGAGCAGTGTTTGCTATCTTTTTTTGGCGTGCAAACGTTATGTAAATAATTACAATATTTTCTGCATATTTTCCTTCCATTTAAATTAATTATGTAATTTATTCCATTTGTTTTGGCCATAGTAGATAGAGAAATCAGTGAGTGACATAGGTTTCAGTGGAAGCTGAACTGCAGCAGAATGGACACAGCGCTGATGTTGGCGATCCCAGAATGGCCCATAAATCTCTGCCTCCTTACATCCCTAGTTCAGAGAGATACTTGCATAGTGTAGGAATATATGTTTGGGGACAGTGCACTGATATATGTTGGGGTGATGCACTGATAAGGCAGCCATGTCTCCTACTTTGCAGAGGACAATCCTCTGCATTTGAAAGTGTTCTCTCTTTGAAGACCTTCTGGTCCAAATCTAGAATCATAGAATCATAGAGTTGGAAGAGACCACAAGGGCCATCGAGTCCAACCCCCTGCCAAGCAGGAAACACCATCAGAGCACTCCTGACATATGGTTGTCAAGCCTCTGCTTAAAGACCTCCAAAGAAGGAGACTCCACCACACTCCTTGGCAGCAAATCCCACTGTCGAACAGCTCTTACTGTCAGGAAGTTCTTCCTAATGTTTAGGTGGAATCCTCTTTCTTGTAGTTTGGATTCAAAGATAATGAACCCCAAGACAGGGAAGAAGAAAGGAACTGAAGTTGCCCATCAACAGTTGAAATGCATGTTCTTGCAATTATTTCCAAATGTGCATTTGTGCATATAAGTTAGCCTGTGCACATTTTTGTCAAATCGGTGTCCTCTTTTGTCCTATTTTCTTGCAATGCCTAAGTGACCAGAGTGAGGCTGAGCATGCGAACTGCCACGGTGGGACAGGGCAAGCTGTCACACAACACCCATAACCCTCTTGCATGTGCTTTCGGCACATAAAGGAATAAGACAAACAGCTTATACCACACCACCAGATTGGCTGAGTGAGTGGCAGAAAACCCTGGAGTTGCCCACTGTTCATCTAAACAGCCTTGCAGACTGTCCTATTACCCGCTTGCTTCCTTGCTTGTGTGTGTAGATTCTGTTCTTTCATCACAGCTGCTTGCAGCTCGCCATCAGTTCGTTTTATGGCTCTCTGCAGCTCAGTTCTTTGTTGATTTCAACATGACAGCAGCTGAAAAGACGGCGTATTCTAAGTAGATAATTAATGTATCACCACAGCTTGTTGCTCATCCTTTCCCCCCTCCTTTTAGACAAACTGATGATTCATTTTAAATATTTCTGTCTTGCATGCGGGCAATCAGAAAATTAAAATGAAACACAACAGTACGTGTAGAATTCCATTTTGGAAGGTCCTTTGATTTAAATGGGATGGCCTTGGAAACTAAAAAACAGGGTGGTGTAAATATGGATCATAGAATCATAGAGTTGGAATAGACCACAAGGGCCATCGAGTCCAACCCCCTGCCAAGCAGGAAACACCATCAGAGCACTCCTGACATATGGTTGTCAAGCCTCTGCTTAAAGACCTCCAAAGAAGGAGACTCCACCACACTCCTTGGCAGCAAATTCCACTGTCGAACAGCTCTTACTGTCAGGAAGTTCTTCCAGATGTTTAGGTGGAATCTTCTTTCTTGTAGTTTGGATCCATTGCTCCGTGTCCGCTTCTCTGGAGCAGCAGAAAACAACCTTTCTCCCTCGTCTATGTGACATCCTTTTATATATTTGAACATGGCTATCATATCACCCCTTAACCTCCTCTTCTCCAGGCTAAACATGCCCAGAGTGTTGTGCCTCTCTGTACCCTGTGCTTTGTGGTATATATAAACTTAAAGGTCTCTTCCACCAAAGGAGGGTTTGGTCCAGGTGAACCTACCTAACTTACACTTTCCAGAACAAAATGAAAACTAAAACACAGCCATCTTTTTAAAAATTGCACTTCTCCAAATTTTTCAATGCAGTTCACCAGCCAGAAAATGCATACAAAAATAGATGCACTCAGATAAAGCATGCAAAAAATGCATACATAACATGCAAAAGAAGATTGTGTTCGTCTTTTCCTGCAACGTAAGAACAGCACATGAGACAAGCCTGCTGGATCAAGCCAATGTCCCATCTAGTCCAACTTTCTGTTCTCACAATGGCTGACCAGATGCCTGTGGGATACCTGCAAACAAGACCTGAGCACAAAAGCACTCTGCCCCCACTTGTCCCCCGGGATCCTGAAGCTGCTGCCTCAATCTGCCTAACTGCAGGGCTGAACCTCTTCTTTTAAATTCGCCGCAGAAAGTTCCAGTCTCCCAGGTGGAAAGGACATTCTGTTCCACCAGCCACTGAGCATCAGGGAGCTGGTTTCCCCTGCCCTGTCAACAAATTCTGATTCTACCTCTCCACCTTTCATCCCACTCCCTAGCGAAGGGATTATTTGCTGCGGCTGTTGACGAGTCACCTCGTTTCCATCTGTCTTTTCCTCTACCAGCTGAAAAGAAAACCCTCCTTACCTTGTCATCAGCTTGTGAGGAGAATGCCTACTGAGGGCTGTGAGTGTCTTAGAAACCAAGGTCTCATAAATGCAGTAAAAAGCAGGAACCATCAATACCTGTTGGAAACGAAGCCTGGGTCAGCTCCGCAGCCTGAACCAGAGAGACCGCTTTGGAAATATAAGTAAAGGTAAAGGTATCCCTGCCCGTACGGGCCAGTCTTGACAGACTCTAGGGTTGTGCGCCCATCTCACTCAAGAGGCCGGGGGCCAGCGCTGTCCGGAGACACTTCCGGGTCACGTGGCCAGCGTGACAAGCTGCATCTGGCAAGCCAGCACCAGCGCAGCACACGGAAACGCCATTTACCTTCCCGCTAGTAAGCGGTCCCTATTTATCTACTTGCACCCGGGAGTGCTTTCGAACTGCTAGGTTGGCAGGCGCTGGGACCGAACAACGGGAGCACACCCCGCCACGGGGATTCGAACCGCCGACCTTTCGATCGGCAAGCCCTAGGCACTGAGGCTTTTACCCACAGCGCCACCTGCGTCCCTTTTGCAAATATAGCCCACGTCAAAACACTCTACTTTTTTATTATTATTCCCACCCTGAATGTTTAAAGACAATTGAATCTGTGAGCAAGACAGCATTGTTGCTAGACTGCATCAAGAGATTTTGTATGTACCTGTGAGTGTATCCAGGTGTGTCAGGAACACAAGAACAGCCTGCAGGATCAGGCCAATGGTCCATCTAGTCCAGCATCCTGTACTCACAGAAGCCTACCTGTGGGAAACTGGAGAGCAGAACATGGGCATAAGAATACCCTCCACTCCCATGGTTTGCAGCAGCTGGTATTCAGTTGGATTGCTGCCTCGCACTGTAGAAGCAGAGCATAGTCATCATGTCTAATAGCCGTGGACATCCCTCTCTGTGAATTTGTCCAATCCTCTTTTAAAGCCCTCCGAGTTGGTGGCCATCACTGCCTCCTGAGTCAGGGAGTTCCCTAGTTGCCAGTCGGCAGAGGATCCAACCCCCACGGCAGGTTGCCAGTAACGGATAAGACAAGGAAAGTTCTTACCAACTGCGTTTTGTTCAATATTGACACAGAGAGAGGCTTGGAAATGATGCCTCTCGGAATACAGAGGTACCTCGGGTTACAGACGCTTCAGGGTACAGACTCCGCTAACCCAGAAATAGTACCTCAGGTTAAGAACTTTGCTTCAGGATGAGAACAGAAATGTGGCGGCAGCGAGAGGCCCCATTAGCTAAAGTGGTACCTCAGGTTAAGAACGGTGTCAGGTTAAGAACGGATCTCCAGGATGAATTAAGTTCTTAACCTGAGGTACCACTGTAATGGCTGTGCTGGGCCTGGGGGTTAACCCAAGCAATGCGGTCCAGGTCTGGTCCTGAATCCAAGGATTTCGTGAGCAGTCAGTCCAACAGGGCCAAGGCAGGACATGAGGCAGGAAACCAGGCTGGGTCAGGCACAGGGTCTCAGGCAGGTTCTAGCAAACATCAATGTTGCTCCCGCAATCTGGGGAGGGGTCTGACAGCCTTTTATCTTTGTCGGGGTAATGGCCGGTCCTGATCCCCCAGTGACTCACCTCCCTGTCTCGCCCAAAGGCGAGCACTCCTCCTGCGAGTACTCAGGTCTCTCTTTCTGCCTGACCTTAGTCTCTGCAGCTTGGGAGATGTCGGTGGGTTACTAGACCCAGAGGCAGCCTCAGCCTCTCCTGACCCAACTGGTAGTGGGTAAGTGATGGCCCAGCTGGAGGCAACGAGGTAATCCCCACATCTGGAGCCAGGGCAGGCTCAGGCCCCTGACTCGGCCCAGCTGGTGTTTGTTGCAGGGGAACCTGTGCAGACTGGGGCTCTTCAGAATCAGGTCCCAGACTTGGTTCAGATGCCGCCTGAGGCAAAGGATCCGGTGCGGACTGAGACTCTTCTTGTTCCGAGTCCGAGCCCGAGTCCCAGGCCATCACAATGGCGTTGCCTGAGTGAGTCTCCACCCCCTCCCTCTCTCCCATTACACATCATCACTATGGGTGCTAAGTCTCTGCCTTTGAGCTCTTTTCTCTCCTACTTTAAATGCCTGCCAGGTTCAGGGTGGGGTCTGGAATGATTTCTAAAGACTCTGTGTCTGTCAGCTATCCCCCCTCTAGTGCTTCTTCTTCCTCCTCTCCCATTATTTCCCAGCTTTCCCCCTCATCCACCTCTGAGCTGTGATCTCCCTCAAACCCCTGTTGTAATTCTGAACTGTCTCCTTTTTCTCTGGAAGGGTCAGGCTGGGGAGGTGGTCTCCACCATTCCTCCTCTGCCCAGTCCCTGATGCTAGTTTGACTACATATTGTGTGACAAATAACTTATTTTTATCTGTCCTGAATCTTCCAACTTCAGGTTCATTTGGATGCCCGTGAATTCTAGTGTTACGAGAGAATTCTCTACTCTGAATTATAACCTTCTAGCCCATGAACAAGCAGTAATTCCAGAGTGTGAGAAGAGCCCTGCTCAATTGAACCCCCCAAATAGCTTTGACTTCCTTCTCACATGTGAAAGAAGACGAAACAAATATTTTATGACGAATATTTTATGACGAAACAAATATTTTATGACGATGCAACACCTTGGGTTAAAAATAATTTGCAGTTTTAAACAACCTGATGCCTGAGCACATTTTCAATCATCCCAAAATGTGGTGTCCTTTTCTCTTCAGTCATTGGATCTAATCAATTAATTGACTAAGCACTGGGTCTCATCTAGCTGGGCAATGAAGACTCATCGCCAGTCTACAATTACCAACTCTTGCTCAAATGAAGTTGTCGTGGAGTTAAGTCCACTTCATGCCTGCTCTCTCCCATCCACTGCTACGTGGGCACGTGGCTCACTGAGACATAATAGGCCTAATTTATGGCTTATTTGTTATGCCAACTGCACACCTATAGAGCCCTTTTAAATGGATGAAAGAGAAATACAGGTTGAATGCATTACAGCAGCCTAATTGTGTTTTTACTGCTCATTAAATTTTCAGTTAATTGCATAGCAACCCGGTTTATGTTTTTTTACATTACATTTTACTCCTTGTGCTCTTAACTTGAAGGAGAAAAGCTATTTTTATGGCTTTATTTATTCTTTTCTCTTTTTTGAAAATGCACCTGCGATGAATAACTGCATACAAATGTGAAGAGAGCGGAAAGCGCTTTGGACGATTTGACCTCTTTGTCAACAGGGGTGGTGCTAGAAATTTTGCTTCCATGAGCTGTGGTGAGAGTTGCCACTGGGGATCCCTAGAAATCCATGCTCCATTCTCACCATACATTTAAAATACTGCTATGCCATTTTAAATGGTTGTGTCTTCCCCCAAAGAATTCTGGGAACTGTGGTCCGTTAAGGGTGATGAGAACGGTTTGGAGACCCCTGTTTCCACTCAGAGAGTTACAATTCTCATAGTGGTTTGACAATCAATCCATCTTTACAGGGAACTCTGGAAATTTTAGCTCTCTGGGCGAACTAGTAGCTTCCAAACAACTCTCAGCACCCTTAACAAAGGGTGAACACTGGTACAAACTGCCAGTACAGGTGTTTGTATGACAGAGGGCTTATCCACACTTCCACTACTCATAGAAAGTGTGGATCTGAACAGTTTTCCACTTGTCAGCGTGGTGTAGTTGTTAAGAATGGTGAGACTCGTAATCTGGTGAACCGGGTTCGCTTCCCTGCTCATCCACATGCAGTGGCTGGGTGACCTTGGGCTAGTCACACTTCTCTGAAGTCTCTCAGCCTTACTCACCACACAGAGTGTTTGTTGTGGGGGAGGAAGGGAAAGGAGAATGTTAGCCGCTTTGAGGCTCCTTAAGGGGAGAGGAACTGGGACGCGGGTGGCGCTGTGGGTTAAACCACAGAGCCTAGGACTTGCCAATCAGAAGGTCACGGTTTGAATTCCCGTGACAGGGTGAGCTCCCATTGCTCAGTCCCTGCTCCTGCCAACCTAGCAGTTCGAAAGCACGTCAAAGTGCAAGTAGATAAATAGGTAGCGTTCTGGCGGGAAGGTAAATGGCATTTCCGTGCACTGCTCTGGTTTGCCAGAAGCGGCTTAGTCATGCTGGCTACATGACCCGGAAGCTGTACGCCAGCTCCCTCTGCCAATAAAGTGAGATGAGCGCCACAACCCCAGAGTCGGTCACAACTGGACCTAATGGTCAGGGGTCCCTTTACCTTTAAGGGGAGAAGAAGGTGGGATATCAAGTCCAAACTCCTCTTCTTCTTCTTTTTCTTGTCATGTGCTTTCTGATAAATTGGAACAAACAGCAATTCATGGATAACCCAATTGCTATTTGTTACAATTCAGCGCTAAAGACTGGGTTCCCCAGGGCTAATGTGGCAGGGCAAATGGAGGTGTGGCTGACAGCCTTGCTGTTAGTTCTGATGGGTGCAATGTACATTTAAATTGTTGGGTTTTCCTGAAAAAAAGTGTTTTGTGTGTGTGATCTGGGTGCTTTAATTAGGGCTGCCCTTTGTCTGAATTTTCCCAGACATTACCTGGAATTTTCGGAAGGCGGCAGTTTGTCCTGGTTCTTCGGCAAGCAAACCAAAAAATTGCGGGTTTTTGGCATTTTCGTAAAAAAAAATGGCTCAACAACTTTGAGGTTTGTCTAAAAATTAACAATTTAACAATCTAAAAATTTAACAATTTCAGTGGTTTCCTTAAAAAAAAAAAAGAAGCTCAACGATCTGGTCATTTCCATGTAAAGTGTAGCATTTGCGGCTGATGAAACCAGTCTTGTATTTTTCCATTTAAAAAACTCCATTGGTGTTTTTCTTTTTTTCTGTACTCAAGTTCACAAAGTAAAGGATGAATCGTCCCTCGCTGGGACTCGCTTCCAAGTAAATTAATTTCAAGCCAGGGTGAAAACGATGCAAAACAAGGTTTAGGATTTGGATGTTTTTGTTGGATGAATCTCCAATATAGTAGGACTTTATCTGATTAGGTGAGAACAGAATTGTCAACGAAGCAGAAAACAGGACACAACTGATAAAACATTTGAGCGAGAGATAAAGCCAGCGCTGTAGAGCCTGCCAGATCATTCCATATAAATTCGTTTCAACCTGGTGTCAACTCAGCAGGCTTGTGAAGTCAGCCAGTAGGAATGTTCCTACTCCTTCAAAATGAGAAGCTGCATTTGTGTTTGGGAAGCCTGGCCGGGTTTTGTTATCCTTGGTGGAAATGAGCCTATCACACGTTTCCTATTATTTGTGAATTATTTGTGAATGGTTACTTATACGTGATAAAGTTCACAACACTGCGCTCGATAAGAAACGTAATCTAATAGGCCGTTTTATTAAATCCACAGGAATGGCCGTCTCTGGTGTGTGGATTCAATTGTTTGAAACCAGAGGATGGAAGGAGAAGGGCTTTCAAAACCAGACTGCAACACCATGAGGTTGTGGGGAAGGGCTGTAGGTCAGTGATAGAGGCAGACGGTCCCAGGTTTAGTCCTGAGCATCTCCTGAGTCTAAGACCCCTTGCCTGAAGCCCTAGAGAACTGCTTCCGTGTTTCCATACTGAGGTCAATAGCCCAGTATTCTGATTCTGTATAAGGCTTCTTCTGCTCTTTTCAGCCCAACTGACTGAACCACAAAACACTAAAGGAAGATTCAGGGATTTCACGCACCTCAAAATGGTAAAGGCTGCCCTTAAGGGGAAATCATGGCAGCTATCCTTCTGAAATGTAGCAGGATCCATCACCTTGTCTGCAGATCTAGTTGGGCCTCTTGGGCCTGCCGATCAGAAGGTTGGTGGTTCAAATTCCCATGACAGAGTGAGCACTCATTGCTCTGTCCCACCTTCTGCCAACCTAGCTGTTGAAAAGCACACCAGTGCAAATAGATAAATAGGTACCACTGTGGCGGGAAGGTAAATAGCATTTCCATGCGCTCTGGCTTCAATCAGAGTGTCCCGTTGCACCAGTAACAGTTTATTCCTGCTGACCACATGACCTCGAAAGCTGTCCGTGGACAAACACTGGCTCCCTCAACCTGCAAGCGAGATGAGCGCCACATCCCATAGTCGCCTTTGACTGGATTTAACCATCCAGAGGTCCTTTACCTTTTCTGCCCAAAAATTGAAAGGTAATAGATGCTTCCTCTTTTTAAAGATACTGGACTGGCCATTGCTTTTGTTTTCAGAACATGCTTTTCTGCAGCATTTTTGTTTCATGTCTGGGTCATCGAGGCACCATTTCAGAAATCCCCACTTTGACTTCTTGCTTCCAAATCCAGTGCATACTCCTAGTATACAGGAAAGCTGTGCCTGAGACAAAAGCAATTCCTCCCTGCCCCCCCCCACCCATAAAAAACAAAAACAAACAAACCTTGAATGGAAAAATATGCTGCAGAAAAAAATATTTATGCTCTAATTTTAAGTGAAAGAGACTCTTCTGTCTGGCTGTTAATAGATCAAATGAATTATTTGCATTTGTTTAGTTGGCTGGTGCTCTTGGGCTCAGAAAGGATTGCACAGTAATTTCCAACTGATATAAATGCTTGGAATAAGAATTGAGAAATGTTTATGGTTACTGGCCAGCTGTGGAAGAAATAAGCTCAGGGCAGAATATCAAATACCTTGTAATTATTCTGAGGAGACGATGGAATCAGACCTTCACCTTATTGTCCCAGTTCTTTTCTCCACATAAACAAGAAGGTGGGCCACTGCTGGAAAGGAAAGCCATTTTCTCAGTTGAAAGGCATGGATTTGTTGTTATTTATTACTAGAATTATTAGTATTAAATGTAATTGATTGTTATTCCATGGACCTTGTTAGCCACGTGAGCCACGTGAGAAAGATGTTGTCAGGGAACTGCCATCGGCAGAACAGGAGGTGCAAAGGCTCTCTGAGGTAGAGAGAGACGTTACACCTGAAGAGGGAACCAGTAGGGGGCGAATAGGAACGTCAAGGGAAGGAGAGTCGGAGGAATGGCTCAGAGACGCTTCCAGCGAAAACAGTGGGGAGGTCTCAGGACCTCCTATAGGGACACCCGTTCCTCGCCGGAAACTGTCACGCAGAGAGTCCAGAAGACGTGTTTCCGTTAAGGAGCTTTTATGTTGGAAACGTTTCCGAAAGCAACCACTTTCGGATTCTGCTAGCGATTGACGCAGCCATGCTGGATGGGCTCCGTCACAGGCAGAGGTTTGAGAACCTGTTCAAACTCTGAGGGACTTGCAGTTTACGCACAAGCAGCTCTTCATCCTATCACAGCAATCCGAAAGTCACCGAAAGCTAGCTTGTGCCAGGGAGAGGCATCATGAGCGAACCAGCCGGAACCGGAGGAGCAGCTGGAGGAGGTCCAAGCCTGGAGGAAAGGTACAGGACGTTGGAAATCCAGCTTTCCTTGCAGACAGCGAGGCTGGAGGAGAGGAGGGCTCAGGATGCAGAAAGGGGGAAGGAGAAAGCCACCCCGCTCCCCAGAAAGATGCCAGGATTGGTGCAGAAATTTGGGGGGGACCCCAGAAACTATCATGCCTTTAGGACAGAGATGCAATACGCTCTCAATCTGCAATTTGATGACTTCCCTGATGAGGAATCACGAGTGGCTTTTGTAATTAGCCATCTCGAATCAGGGGCGAAGGACTGGGTTAGACCCTTGATGGCAGCCAATAATGAGATCCTAAAGGACACTAGGAAGTTTTTTCGTGCCATGGACCTGATGTTTTCCAGCGACATTGAGCAGGGAGGGGTGCGAAGGCAGTTAATGGCTTGCAAACAGGGGAACCGGACTGTCCGTGAGTACTGGACTGAGTTCACTATGTTGATTCATAGATTGGGGTGGGACTTGTCTGCGGAGCCCATTCAGATGCTTTTCGAAGAAGGGCTCTCTTCGTCCTTAAAAGATGAACTTTCCCGGACCCCCAGAGCGGAGTCTATGGACCAGCTGACTAAATCCGCGCTGGCCATAGGAGCGCGCCAAGAAGCGAGGGCTTTGGAGAAGCGGGAGGGGAAAGGAGAACGTTGGAGGGAGCTCCGCATTCCAGACATTCCAGAGCAGCCTTTCCCGCCGGCAGAGCCGATGGAAGTTGGAACAGCGCGGGCGCGCGCAGTTTCAAACCTCAGTGAAGGGCGGAAGAAGGAGGGAAAGAGCGCCAAGAAATGTTATCTCTGCCAACAGCCAGGACACTTTGCCAGAGTCTGTCCACGGAGAAAGGAATGGCAAGGCATGGCAGGAGCTGTTGGGGGAGAGGAGGAGGAGAGCAAGGAGCAAGTAAAAGCCAACGCCTGGCTGCCGTCGGGGCACAGCAGCCAGGCCCAAAAGCAGTGAAAGTGCCCTCACCAGAACCTCCCAGACCTGCTCTAGTGATAGAGGTGTTGCTAGAGCTGCCAAACGGACACCCCCTACAGGTCAAGGCCCTTCTGGATTCAGGCAGCTCCTGTAATTTCATGAGTAAGGAGTTCGCAGCTGAGCACCAGATACAAACCCTCCCCTTAAGTAAACCCCTGCAGGTGACCACGATTGACGGCAGAGAGCTGTTGGGAGAAGTGAACCAACAGACAGTCCCCATGATAATGAGGGTGGCAAGGCACACCGAGAGGATAGCGTTTAATGTGGCCACCTTGGGAGGAGCTCCCATCATTTTGGGGATGAGCTGGCTGGCACTACACGATCCTCTAGTGGGCTGGCATCAGAGGGTGGTCTCCTTTGGGTCAGCGCATTGCCTAGAACACTGCAAGCAGGGGAAGGATCCAGGGGAAGCCAGGCTCACCCTAGCTGGGATGGAGGTAATGAACAAAGGGGAGGTGCCTCCGCAATATGCAGATCTGAGCAACGTATTTAGCGAAAGGGAAGCGGACAAACTGCCGCCGCATAGACCCTTTGACTGTCAAATCAACCTACTCCCTGGGGCTCAACTCCCAGTGGGCAAGCTGTACGCCATGTCAGACAGGGAGATGCAGGAGCTGAGGGAGTTCATTGACAAAAACCTGAAGCGAGGTTTCATCAGAGAGTCCCGAGCGGTGGGGGGCAGCCCAGTGTTTTTTGTGGACAAAAAAAGCACAGATAAGCCAAGACTTGTAGTGGACTTCAGGGCGCTAAATGCCGTGTCGGAACCCCTGGCTTTTCCTATGCCCCGAATTGATGACATTCTGACCAGGGTGAGGAAGGGGAAGATTTTTACAAAACTGGACCTGCGGGGGGCGTACAATCTGATACGCATAAGGAAGGGGGATGAATGGAAGACCACCATGTTCACCCCTTTGGGAGCATTTGAATACCTCGTAATGCCCTTCGGTCTCCAAGCCGGCTCCGCATGTTTTCAAAGTTTTATCAACCACGTCTTGGGACCTTTGCTCTACAAGAATTGTGTGGCCTTTTTGGATGACGTGTTGGTGTATTCGGAAGATGAAGAGCAGCATGTGAGGGACGTGAGAGAAGTGTTGGGCCGGCTGCAAGCCAATCAGCTGTGGGTGAAACTGGAGAAGTGCCAGTTTCATGCCAAGGAGGTGGAATTCCTGGGGTACCGCTTGTCAGACAAAGGATTGGCCATGGATCCAGGCAAGGTCCAGGCGGTGCTGGAATGGAAGACACCGAAGACCAAGAAGGATGTGCAAAGATTCCTGGGGTTTGGGAACTTTTATCGGAAGTTCATCAAGAACTTTGCACACTTGACGGCGCCCATCACCGACTGCCTCAGTAGCAAGAAGAAATTTGTTTGGACGGCGGAGGCGGAGCGAGCTTTTGAAGAACTGAAAAGGGCTTTCGCCTCGGAAGAACAACTTCTGCATGTGGACCTACAGAAGCCCATGAGAGTGGAAACAGACGCGTCAGACCGAGCGGTAGGGGCGGTACTTCTTCAGCCGGGAAGAAATACGTCGGAGTGGAGACCGTGTGCCTTCTTCTCGAGGAAGCTGAATAAGTCCGAGCGGAACTACACGGTGTATGACAGGGAACTACTCGCCATTCACGAAGCGTTCCGGAGGTGGAGACATTTATTGATTGGGGCACAACACAAGGTGCAAGTGTGCACCGACCACAAGAATTTGGAGTATTGGAGAACAGCTCGAGTACTCAACCAACGACAAGTGAGATGGGCACAGGAATTTTCCAAATTCCACTTCGAGATTTGTTATGTACCAGGCCCAGAGAACGTCAGGGTGGACGCTCTCTCACGCAAACCAGAGTATTTGGAGGGGGAGGGGGCAATCGAAGAAAGACATGTCATTCCTGAGGACCGCTGGGTGTGTGGGGCGGCGCTGGTGGGGAGACGAGAACTGGTAGAGGAAACGGAAAATGACGAATATGCCCAAAATAAGCTCAGAGGTCTCAGGGGAGAGGGTGAGAGCCCGGAGGGTTTTGAGGAAAGAAACAGGGCATTGTATTACAAAGGGGCACTGTATATACCAGAAGGTGAATTGAGAGGGAGGGTACTCAAGCAGTTGCATGATAGTCCCACGGCGGGACATTTTGGACAACACAAGACCATGTGGATGGTCACCAGGGAATTTTGGTGGCCCAAGGTGAGGGAAGATGTAAAGGAGTATGTAAGAGGGTGTGACCAATGCCAGAGGGCCAAGGGGGAAAGAAGGGCGCCGGCAGGGTTATTAGAACCATTACCCACGCCAGAACGGCCTTGGGAGGCGGTATCTATAGATTTTATGACGGATCTGCCCAAATCCAAGGGGAAAACGGCCATTATGGTAGTAGTGGACCTGTTAACTAAGATGTGCCACTTTGTAGCATGTTCACATGCAGTCACAGTGGAAGAAACAGCGAAGTTGTTTGTAGAACACATCTTCCGGCTGCACGGCGCCCCCTTGAGGGTGATCTCAGACCGCGGCAAACAATTTACTTCCAGGTTCTGGAGGAAGCTCATGAGCTTGCTGCACGTGGAAGTCAACTTTTCGACTGCCCGGCACCCTGAAACCAACGGGCAGGCGGAAAGAGCAAATGGCATCCTCCAACAATATCTGAGGTGTTATGTCAATGACAGAGAGAATGATTGGGTCGAAAAGCTGGCGCTGGCAGAATTTGCCTACAACAATGCGGAGCATGTGTCCACAGGGATGAGCCCCTTTTTGGCCAATTACGGGTGTCACCCCAGGGCATTCCCAGGGGAGGGAGGCGAGAGATGGAGCGTCCCAGCGGCCGAACATTTTGTAGAAGAGATGGAAGCGATCCATCGTCAGCTTCAGCTCAACTTAGAAAGGGCCAAGGCACAATATAAGAAGCAGGCAGACAAGAACAGAAGGGAAGGTGAAACAATAAGGGTGGGGGATCAGGTGTGGCTGTCCACCCAAGGGTTGCCGTTCAAAGGGGGTTGTAAAAAATTAAGACCCAAGAGATTGGGACCCTTTGAGGTCATTCAGCAGGTCAACCCAGTGGCTTTCAAACTCCGGTTACCCAGCCACATGAAATTGCACCCAGTGTTCCACAGGTCGTTACTGTCACCGTACAAGGGGGGAGGTGAAGGGGAGTACACCAGGGGACCAGTCTTGGAAGAGAGGGAAAGCAGTAACCATGTAGCGGAAATCCTCGATTCCAGGTGGAAGGGCAATCAGGTGGAGTATTTAGTGGCGTGGGAAGGGGAACCGGAGTCAGAAAACACCTGGGTGACGGCAGAGGAGGTCAATGACGAGGTTTTAACAGAAACGTTCCACCAAAGATTCCCGAGGAAACCACAGCCGGTAGCAAGGTTTAGGAGGGAGTATTTCGGCACCACAGACGAGGAAGAGGAACTGGAAGGATTCGCGGAGTCGGAGTTGGAAGAAGGAACGGACTCAGATGACGAGGAGTACCGAGAGACTAGGAACCACAACAAGTGGAGAAAGGTGTTCGAAACTTCAGACGATGAGGAAGGTTCTTTCCGGGGTTTTACCTCCTCCCAACCCGTAGGGGAGGAGAAGGGAGGGGGTGAAGGGGGCCCTGGAGGGGAGGTGGATGTCAGGGAACTGCCATCGGCAGAACAGGAGGTGCAAAGGCTCTCTGAGGTAGAGAGAGACGTTACACCTGAAGAGGGAACCAGTAGGGGGCGAATAGGAACGTCAAGGGAAGGAGAGTCGGAGGAATGGCTCAGAGACGCTTCCAGCGAAAACAGTGGGGAGGTCTCAGGACCTCCTATAGGGACACCCGTTCCTCGCCGGAAACTGTCACGCAGAGAGTCCAGAAGACGTGTTTCCGTTAAGGAGCTTTTATGTTGGAAACGTTTCCGAAAGCAACCACTTTCGGATTCTGCTAGCGATTGACGCAGCCATGCTGGATGGGCTCCGTCACAGGCAGAGGTTTGAGAACCTGTTCAAACTCTGAGGGACTTGCAGTTTACGCACAAGCAGCTCTTCATCCCATCACAGATGTGAAAGAAACAAATACTGTTAATACTTTAAGGCAAGTGTGAGGAAGCTTTCTCCCTCCAGATGTTGCTACAGCTCCCATCACCCTAGGCCAGGCTTCCTCATCCTCGGCCCTCCAGATGTTTTTGGCCTACAACTGCCATGATCCCTAGCTAGCAGGACCAGTGGTCAGGGATGATGGGAATTGTAGTCTCAAAACATCTGGAGGGCCGAGGTTGAGGAAGCCTGTCCTAGGCCATTGGCTGTGCTTGCTGGGGCTGATGGGAGCTGTAGTTCAGCAGCATTTGGGGAGCCAAATGCCCCCTCGCTCCTGCTCTAAGAGGTATATTGGCTAGATTTCTCTGCAGTCGAGGAAGGCTCACACTCTTAAGTGCTGAGGGAATGGAAAAGTCAATAACGGGATGTCTAGAAACTTCTCAGTTTCTGTGAGGTAAAGGTAAAGGTAACGGGACCCCTGACCATTAGGTCCAGTCGTGACCGACTCTGGGGTTGCAGCGCTCATCTCGCTTTATTGGCCGAGGGAGCCAGCGTACAGCTTCCGGGTCATGTGGCCAGCATGACTAAGCTGCTTCTGGCGAACCAGAGTAGCACACGGAAACGCCGTTTACCTTCCCGCTGGAGCGGTACCTACTTGCGGTATCTACTTGCACTTTGATGTGCTTTTGAACTGCTAGGTGGGCAGGAGCAGGGACGGAGAAACGGGAGCTCACCCCGTTGCAGGGATTCGAACCGCTGACCTTCTGATCGGCAAGCCCTAGGCTCTGTGGTTTAACCCACAGCGCCACACGCATCCCTTTCTGTGAGGTAAGAGAAGGTTATTTGTGGTACTCATTTGAACTGGAATAATCAACTAAATGTATTTGAAGAGACTAAACCTTGATAAATACAAATAAACCAGAGTCACAAGCAAGTCAATATAGGCCAGTGTGTGCTTGTGGCCTCCATTGGCCATTCTCCAGTGTGCTGGTGGCCTTTTGTCACCAGCACTCTGGTTCATAGAATGATAGAAATGTAGAGTTGGAGGGGACTCCAAGGGTTAAGTAGTCCAACTCCCAGTTCCTCAACACACTTAGCTCAGGGACCTAAAAGGTTGCCTTGAGGGAGACCGTCAGGAAGCTGTTGCTTAGCAGGAGGGGTGAGGTGTTGTGGAGGTTGGCATGGTGCAAATGCACTTGCAGGAGAGCTGTACAGTGGTACCTCGGGTTACAGATGCTTCAGGTTACAGACTCCGCTTACCCAGAAATAGAACCTCGGGTTAAGAATTTTGCTTCAGGGTGAGAACAGAAATTGTGCAGCAGCACCACAAGAGGCCCCATTAGCTAAAGTGGTGCTTCAGGTTAAGAACAGTTTCAGATTAAGAACGGACCTCCAGAATGAATTAAGTTCTTAACCTGAGGTACCACTGTATTGGCTCCACCAATGCACCCTCTGCAGTGTTGACCTCTGCAGTGTCTCACTTCTCTGTGTCTCCCAGTAAACAGCAGTGCCCAAATTTCAGGGAGGCATGTGTGGTGCCTCCACTCCACCCAGTGAACCAGTTCTGATCATATCTCTGGAACCAGTGGTTTCTTAACATCTCCCAGGACAAAACACCCACCCCAACCCACTTCAGCTGGTGGAAGAAAACTTAGAGAGAGCCTGGCCTTTTCAATTGGCCTGGCAAGAGACCTAGTATATTTAATAGTACTTGTGTTGGCTACCTTGATTTTCCATCTTTCATGGAAGAAAGTAGCCATATAAATATGAAGAACTAAACAGAAATGCCAGGGGTCAGAGAGTGCTTTGGCCGTCCATCATTTTGACTGCCAGCTGTTTTTCAGCTTGATGTTAGCTGTTTTTTTCGGTTTGATGCCCCCTTCTCATCCTTTGACCCCTCCGAAACAGTTGCACCTCCCTTCAAAACAACTGATGAAATAAACATCTCCTTTACTTTAAACGAAAGAAAAGGGGTGGTGCTTTGGCACTAGTCCACAGTACCACTCACTCAGGAGTGATCCAATTATGGTAATAGGACTACTTTGGAAAGAACTGCCATAATGCGTGGGGAAACAATTGTTGCGATTATTATTCCTCTGAGTTGCATTTCTTATTACAATTGCTGCTGGTTTGATCAACGCGGGCTGATTTTGCAAGAGACACTAAACAGCTTTGTGCGTTTCTGCACAATGCCTTCACACCAACCCCTGACAGTTCACGCGTGCATGCTAATGTTTCTGTCGCCTTAGAAATAGCACCCTCTCCATCTTCTGGTGCAGGAGGGGTCAGTCAACAGGAAGAGAGACAAGTAAGTTATAATCTAATAAAGGTAATAACTAAGGAACAGCAGCCAAGAATGTGGCAGTTTAGTTCAAACCAGCACGTGAAATTCACCCTGCCTTTCACACTTTGCCCCAGTTCTCATTGGCTATAGGGCTCCCTTTTCATGAAATTCACAGTTTATATACAGTAAATGAATGGACCTGTCAATGCTTCTATTCAAATGCTTAAAGGTTTTTTCCAGCTGTCTCCACCTCTGCCCTGGCCATAGGTCACAAGGGAAGGAATGTGGCTCAGGGCTGGAGGACATTACTTTCATGCAAAAGTTCCCAGGGTTGATCCAGGTATGGCTGGGAAATACTCCTTCCTGAAACCTTGAGAGTTGATGTCAGACACTGTTGGCAAGACTGAGCTTGATGGATTTGGCTGGGGCGGATGGGAGGTTTGGGGGAAGGACCATAGCTTACGGCTTATATATGACTGCTCAATCCTCTGCGTCTACAGGTTAGGCATGTCCCTTGTTTGAAACCTTAGAGAGTCACAGTCAGTCAGTGTCAACAATTCTGAGCTAGATGGACCAATGGACTGCCTATGTTGACTGCTGCCCATTGTTGAAGAGCAAGAGCAGACTACGCTGGTTTACCTTTTTCCTTTAAAGCGGACAGTTTCTTAGACCTGGATTCCTCACAACAAATAAGCAGCATCTGGATTCCCCCGGCACAACTGAGTGATGTCCGTCTGAGCCCATCTAGCACCGAAAATGATTGTGTGGGAGGCCCCTTGGCAGCCAGTCCCTAGGCCTTATCTGAGAGCCCAGGGATTGAGATATATGATATCTCAGCGGGCCAAAAAAACAATCAATCCATCACTTGTTTTTGCTCAAGACGTCTAAACTATTGACACGAGTTCTAACCGAGAAGATTAAGAGCTGTCCCCCAAACAATTTAATATTGAGAGCTGGGCCTCGCGTGTGCCATAAGGGAATGAGATTGCCTGTCTGACTTTCAGAAACTCTGCTTAAATAATGGGACTCTAGTTGCTGGAGGAAGGAGTGATGGGTTGGCTTCCTTTCCTATGTGGCAACAGAAAAAGGAAAGACTTCCCTGAAGTCATCACTTCTGAGATTCAGATGCTGCCATAAGTGAGGCAGGAACATGCTAAAGAATGGGGGGTCAGTCCACCCTCAGATGATAACTTTTTTCGTCACTGGCAATGCTGGGGGAGGCGGATGGGAGTTATTATCACCAGGTTCCACTATTGCCACCATTTCACTAGAAGTTCATGACTCCATATCCATTAATACAGAAAGCCCAAACTGCAGACTGGCACAAACCTGTGGCCTTCCCAACATTTCTGAACTACACCTCTGGTAATTCCTGACCATTGGCCATGCTGGCTTGGGCTAGTGGCAATGGAGTCCAGCAACATTTAGGGTCATAGGTTTCCTGCCCCTGGGGTGAATGGACACCGATCTACCAAGATGATAAAGGGTCTGTAAAAACCAAAGCTAATGAGGAACAGTGGAGGGAGCTGGGTATGTTTAGCCTGGAGAAGACGAATAGAATTGTAGAGTTGGAAGGGACCCCCAAGGGCCATCAAGTGCAACCCATCTCAATCCATACAACCCCCTGCCCGTGCCCCTAATCCATGACCCCCTTCCCAGCTTCAGACCCCTGAAGGTGGTGGATTCTCCTTCATTGGCAAACACAGGTTGGATAACTGATGGGAGCGAGCCAGCAGTAAATCACACCGAGCGAGTTGGTGTTAACTCTTCATGAGCAAAAACAGAATCTGCACAGGAGTATCAGGCCTAAAGGGCACAGCAACTCATCTCTGGTAGGTCCTGCCTCCATGAAGCAGTTGCTGAGACTGAATGTCACCTCCTCCCCACAACAGTCTCCCTCCTCTCCAGGGTTTTCCCCAAGCAATCCGATACTGTGCCTGTGTGAAGCTAACTTCTCCTCGGCCCTCTTCATGCCTCTCGTGATTCTGGGAGACTGGGGAGGGAGGGGAGCTTATTGCAGCAGGAAGAGGGAACACCTGTGCCTCTTCACTAGATGGACTCATCTCTGCTTCTTCGCCTTCCTCCTCTCCTGCTTCAGCTTCTGCCCCTGATTCTAGAATTCTCTCTGCCATAGATGCCCCCGCCCTATAAGCCCCCCTCAGTCTTCTCCCTCTTCTCCCTCTGACCACTCACTGTTGTCCCACCACCAATCTCCTGACTCTGAGCCTTGGGGGTTTCCCAGCTGGTTCATTCCACCATTCCTGTGCATCCAACCAGTCTGTGACAATGTCCATCTGCCAGGGATGCTTTAACTGTGATTCCTGGATTATAGCATGGGGCTGGACTAGATGAAGCGGTGAGGTCCTTTCCCAACTCTACAGTTCCGTGATTCTATGATTATAGCTGAAGACTTCTGACGCCGATACCCATGCAACGATATCTATTACAGATGCAGTGGTGAACCCAACCTTTTCCCATTTCCTCAGGCTACCTGGATCAGAAAATGATTAGAATCATTATAATCAAGTTGGAAAAACTGTTCGCCAATAATTGCTCTATTATGATGTATCCGTAAGAGCAAGGTATTCTACTTCTAACCATAATTACTATGATTTTTTAAAAAGCAGTTATAGGGGATAAAAGGTAGACTGTACTGGGATCAAGGGAATCGTTATTAATAAATTCCTGCCGCTATACAGTGCTAATTAACAGGGAGCAGAACCATGAGTAGCTAATAGGTATTGCTGTCACAGATGACAGTAATATCAAAATTGGAAAGCAAAGGGCTTTAAAATATGTGCTATTGGCAAATGAATTGAGAACCATATACACTTAAAGTGCAGCCAGCTTTGTCCCAGTAGTAAGAGCAGAATATGGATTGGTTTGGTATCCAAGGATAGTACATCATTTCTTGGGGGGAGGGGGAAATGATGGCACACTGTGTTTTGTGCAATGCAAAAGGGAAACAAGACCGAAGCAATCAGTACCATGCCCCCCACTCTCCCTGATTTCCTCACTTTTGGCATTACAGTGGTGCCCCGCAAGACGAATGCCTCGCAAGACGGAATACCCGCAAGACGAAAGGGTTTTCCGTTTGCAGAGGCGCTTCGCAAGACGAATTTCCCTATGGGCGTGCTTCACAAGACGAAAATTGATGAAAATTTTCGGGGGGGGGGGTTTCGCTCCAAAACCCCTTTTTCTGAAGCGCTAAGCTGCTAAAAGCATTTTAGCAGCAAAACCGCTAATCCCTTAAGCCTTAAAAAGCCGTTTTTAGCCCTTAAAGTGCCAATAGCGCTAATAGCGCTAATCCGCCAATGGGCTTGCTTCGCAAGACGAAAAAACCGCAAGACGAAAAGACCCGCGGAACGGATTCTTTTCGTCTTGCGAGGCACCACTGTATGTTGAAAGAGAGACTTTTCACATGTACCATGGAAGGCAAGGCAACGAGTTGTGATGGCTGTATGTTAGGGATATGCACCCGATTTGGCTGAAGCCCAAACCAAATCAGGCCAATCGAAGGAGATCCAGGCTTTAGCTGAGTTGGACCAAGACATCTTGGATCACTCCAGGTTGGCATCAGGCGATGAGCCTACTCAGAGGTGCGTTCCCAGGATCGTTGCAGGGGGCTGGAGTAGATGACCCATGGGGTCCCTTCCGACTCACAATTCTATGATTCTTTGCTTCTATGATCAGGAAGGCGGTTTGTATTGAAAACCCCGTGAAAAGGGATCAGCTGCTGGGTGGTTGGAGACTGCCTTGCTGCACCATCACAAAGGTGGTTTGCGTTGAGATTCCTGCTAGAATGGATTCCTCCTCATTTTTTTGCCAGGAACAGCCTGGTGGGCCAAATTCAGACCCCTGATGAGCCAAAGTTGGCTTGTAGGCTCCCCAACCCTGAGTCATATTCTGCTTCATAACCTCAAGATGCTCTCGCCCAAGATTTGCAAAACACACAGCCAAAAGGAGTCATACTTATAATCATAGAATCATAGAATCATAGAATCATAGAGTTGGAAGAGACCACAAGGGCCATCGAGTCCAACCCCCTGCCAAGCAGGAAACACCATCAGAGCACTCCTGACATATGGTTGTCAAGCCTCTGCTTAAAGACCTCCAAAGAAGGAGACTCCACCACACTCCTTGGCAGCAAATTCCACTGTCGGACAGCTCTTACTGTCAGGAAGTTCTTCCTAATGTTTAGGTGGAATCTTCTTTCTTGTAGTTTGTATCCATTGCTCCGTGTCCGCTTCTCTGGAGCAGCAGAAAACAACCTTTCTCCCTCCTCTATGTGACATCCTTTTATATATTTGAACATGGCTATCATATCACCCCTTAACCTCCTCTTCTCCAGGCTAAACATGCCCAGCTCCCTTAGCCGATCCTCATAAGGCATTGTTTCCAGGCCTTTGACCATTTTGGTTGCCCTCCTCTGTACACGTTCTAGTTTGTCAGTGTCCTTCTTGAACTGTGGTGCCCAGAACTGGACACAGTACTCCAGGTGAGGTCTGACCAGAGCAGAATACAGTGGCACTATAACTTCCCTTGATCTAGATGCTATACTCCTATTGATGCAGCCCAGAATTGCATTGGCTTTTTTAGCTGCCGCGTCACACTGTTGGCTCATGTTAAGTTTGTGGTCAACCAAGACTCCTAGATCCTTTTCACATGTACTGCTCTCAAGCCAGGTGGCACCCATCTTGTATTTGTGCCTCTCATTTTTTTTGCCCAAGTGCAATACTTTACATTTCTCCCTGTTAAAATTCATCTTGTTTGTTTTGGCCCAGTTCTCTAATCTGTCAAGGTCGTTTTGAAGTGTGATCCTGTCTTCTGGGGTGTTAGCCACCCCTCCCAGTTTGGTGTCATCTGCAAATTTGATCAGGATGCCCTTGAGTCCATCATCCAAGTCGTTGATAAAGATGTTGAATAAGACCGGGCCCAATACAGAACCCTGTGGCACCCCACTAGTCACTCTTCTCCAGGATGAAGAGGAACCATTGATGAGCACCCTTTGGGTCCGGTCAGTCAGCCAGTTACAAATCCACTGAGTGGTAGCATAGTCAAGACCGCATTTTACCAGCTTCTTTACAAGAATATCATGGGGCACCTTGTCAAATGCCTTGCTGAAATCAAGGTAGACTACATCCAATCGGAAATAGCATGGCGCCACAGGTTTATTCAGGCAGCATTTTAAATTGTATATTTTTTGTAGGAATTACATTCTGTTACGTCTTTTTCTGTTTTGTTTGATTGTTTTGTTAAGGCTGTTGGTTGGCTTACAATTCTTTCTATATGCTGTGTGGATTTGTGTTATTCACACCATTGGTACTTATTCACACATTGTCCTTTCGATGAAGGGTGGGTAAGAAATATTTGAAATAAAACAAAACTGAAAAGAAACAGCGCAGCTACTAAATCTTTATCAGAAAATAAAGCGGCTAATTTGCAAATGCCAACTACGGCTGCAGCATAGAAGCTTTATTGATTGCTGGAGCTTATCCTTCTCCAACCTTGTGCACTCCAGATCACAGAATTGTAGAGTTGGAAGGTATTGCTAGGGGTCATCTAGTCCAACCCTCTGCAATGCAGGAATCTCAGCGAAAGCATCCATGACAGATGGCCATCCAACCTCTGCTTGAAAACCTCCAATGAATGAGAGTCCACCACCTCCTGAGGGAGTCCTTTCCACTGTCGAACAGCTCTTACTGTCAAAAAGTTATTCCTGATGTTTCATCAGAATTTCCTTTCTTGTAGCTTCAGTAATGCAGGACTCCAATTTCCCTCATCCCCAGACAGCCTAGCCAATGACCAGGAATGATGCAAGTTTGTAGTCCAAAATTGTTGGAGGGCCTCAAGTTGGGGAAACCTGCTCTGAGTAGAGAGGTTCATTACGGAGCCACCACAGAGAAGGCACTGCTCACTTCCCCACATTGAGAGATGGAATTCGAAACACAGCCTTATTTGGAAGGACAGGTGGTATATAAATGTAACAAAACACAAGCTCTTATTTTTTTTTGAGGGGTGGGCAAATCATTCTATTCCCACCCCCCAATAATTTTTTATTGTTTTTCCTTACACACTTTTTCAAACAACACATTGATCAACACATAAACCTTTTTTTGCTCCGCCGAGCTTACGACTTCCCTCCTTCCCTTCAACTGGTAAAGGTAAAGGTAACCCTGCCCGTACGGGCCAGTCTTGACATATTCTAGGGTTGTGCACCCATCTCACTCAAGAGGCCGGGGGCCAGCACTGTCTGGAGACACTTCCAGGTCACGTGGCCAGCGTGACATCGCTGCTCTGGCGAGCCAGAGCCGCACACGGAAATGCAGTTTACCTTCCCGCTAGTAAGCGGTCCCTATTTATCTACTTGCACCCGGGAGTGCTTTCAAACTGCTAGGTTGGCAGGCGCTGGGACCGAACAACGGGAGCGCACCCCGCTGCGGGGATTCGAACCGCCGACCTTTCGATCGGCAAGCCCTAGGCGCTGAGGCTTTTACCCACAGTATCCCATATCAAATCCACTTGTGCATTCTGACTCTTTACAATTTCTCTGCATTGTAGGATTTACTTCAATCCTGCTAGTGTCTTCAAATTTTTACAATTATTATTTAAATATACAATAAATTTACTCCAATTTTTCTGAAATTTCTGATCGTCCTGGTCTCGGATCCTGCAAGACAGTCTGGCCAACTCAGCAAAGTCCATCATCTTCGTCTGCCATTCTGCAACAGTAGGAGTTTCTTGTAATTTCCATTTTTGGGCAAATCATTCTATTTCCAGTCTTTTCCAGCATTCACCCATTGGCCAATTCGATTTCGTTTTCTGGAAAGTTAACCGGCACACAATTTGCATTCAAATACATGTGTGAAGACATATTTCTGAACATCGTTTCTCTCAAAATGGGCATTTCAAAATGTGCGGGAAATACTTTCTTTGAGCTAAGGCCTGCATTGTAACACACGGAGAACTACTAAACCCAGTGGACAGCTGTGTCCTCGTGATTTTCACATTAGCCTGAGAGGTGTGCATCAGGGCAGTTTGTAGCAGAATTTGGGAAGACCAAATTCCTTGAGCATCCCCTCTGCTTTTGTAAAAGCCTAGCTGCCCTCCTGAAAATGCAAACGCTGGAGTATTCCCAGTTATGTAAACAGGGTTGCTGCGGAGTAAGCATCCTTTCTTGCAGAATACATAGTGGCATGTTTATTCCATCAAACTGTTTTTTTCTTTTATAATAGATTCCCCGCGGCCTGTTGTTTTCCGCCAAAGGGCACCTTGCTTGGGGACAGCCTCCGTGCGCTAAGCCAGAAAAGCAGAGTGCAAGCAAAGAAACATTATGCCTAAATGGATCCCTCGGAAACCTCCAGCAACCTTGACTTTTAAATAAATGCTTAGTGCAAACGGCAAAGTATATCTGACTTGCCTGCGTCAGGTGGCAATTATACATTTCCATTATCCTTGGGTCTGCTGGGTGTTTGTCAGGGGGAGAGGGTCTCTTTCTTTATCCATTTTCTCCCATGGTATTTGGCGAGTCAATATTTATTCTGCTTTTCTACAACAAAGGGCAATTGCTTATTTCGATGGAATGCAGAGGAAGCGCTTGTTAGACAGGGGAGTGTCGAAACCTTTCCCATGCTGGGAGTGTGTGTCGGAGCGCGGAGATACACACGCAGGCTAGTTCGGGGGTTCTCCCTACCCTCACCCCATCCTCTTTGATCAGGTGAAGCAGCTATGGGTGGCTCCCTCAGCTGAGGAAGAGAGGAGAGGGCTGTTTGACTCGTCTCGGCAGTTTTCTTGCTCAAACTCATTGCCTTGGCTCCTTTGTTTCCTAAGGTAGATGCCCACACAGGCTGTTGCAGTTTGAACATCATAATACTGGCCCGCTTTATGAACCTGTTGTAAGAAAGGAGGAAGGGCAGCTTGGGGGCCTCTTATATAGTATTGGTGCTGACCTTTAAAGCCCTAAACGGCCTCAGTCCTGTATACCTGAAGGAGCGTCTCCACCCCCATTGTTCAGCCCGGACACTGAGATCCAGCGCCGAGGGCCTTCTGGCGGTTCCCTCATTGCGAGAAGTGAGGTTACAGAGAACCAGACAGAGGGCCTTCTTGGTAGTGGTACTCGCCCTGTGGAACGCCCTCCCTTCAGATGTCAAGGAAATAAGCAGCTATCTTATTTTTAAAAGACATCTGACAGCAACCCTGTTTAGGGAAGTTTTTAAAATTTAATGATGCAATGTTTTTAACACTCGATTGGGAGCTGCCCAGAGTGGCTGGGGAAACTCAGCCAGATGGGAGGGTATAAATAAATTATTATTATTATTATTATTATTATTATTATTATTATTATTATTATTATTATATTCTGCATCATCCAGTAAGACAATACATGGGAAAGGGCCATGCCAGTGGTCTTACTAAATGGTCAGCAGTTGAAATGTTGGGGGCAAGTCCGACTTTCTGATGGTTTAATTATTCTGGATGGAATTCAACTAAATAATTTCACCACCAGAATGACTTCCACTTGATCAGAGAAACTTCCCTTCCTCTTCTCCCCCCCCCCCCCACCCCTCAATCTGCTCCAGAGGGCTGGAAGAAACCCCAGAAAAGATGTAGGGCCATACAAGGGAGGTAGAGATTTCCTTAAAGTTTTCCTACCAAACATTTGCTTCCAGGTCCCTTTTTCTACTAGAGCATTTACTGTTCTGTTGGAAGGGGAAAGGCATATAAAGAATGGCTTCTGAAAAGCCTCTGTGCACTAAAACTCCTTTACATTACAATGAAATGCTATCCTTACCAAGTATATGACACTCCATATCTATCCCATTCATTGCTATTACCATATATTGAATGTCAAATGAAACCATAATGGTGGCAAATTGAAAGTATAATGTTAGGCGAGATTCAAACGACTGAGTAAGCGTTGAAAACTCAAACCATTTGTTTCACAAATGGAGAGTTCAAAAACAACGATGGAGGAGGAGAGGCAGGTGAATGGATCACCTACTCAGAGACTGATCCCAGAAGAAGTTGAAATAGGGCAGTTGCACAGAGATGTACGTGCTCTGGTTATCTCCCGCTTGGACTACTGCAATGCGCTCTACATGGGGCTACCTTTGAAGGTGACTCGGAAACTACAACTAATCCAAAATACGACAGCTAGTCTGGTGCCTGGGAGCGGCCACTGGGACCATACAGCACCAGTCCTAAAGGACCTACACTGGCTCCCAGTACGTTTCTGAGCACAATTCAAAGTGTTAGTGCTGACCTTTAAAGCCGTAAATTATCATGGGCCAGGAGTCGGCTTCACCTGCTGAGCAGCAGCCTGAAGGAGCAGAAAGCAAAGTGACTCCACCTGCTGCTCATCAGCCTTCTTGCTCCTGATGTGAAGCAGCTGGCTCCAGCTTTCTTCAGCAGGGTTTCCCACCTCAGTCAGTTGCTGGAAACAACATTCATTGTTCCTGGGTAGACCTTGATGCTTCTTGATTCTTGTGACCTTGGACCCTCAGCTTTCTCGACCCCCGGATCATCTGACTATGTGAACTGAGATACTCTTGACCTTAGGACTGGACTAAACATTGTATGCAGACTCTGCCTCCAGGCAAGTACCCCCCCCCCCAAGACTCAGCTGGTGGTCTGGCTTCTTCCTCCACTTAATTCTGTTGTGGCTGGCAATAGAGGACTATGACATAAATGGCCTCGGCCCAGTATACCTGAAGAAGCGTCTCCACTCCCCATCATTCAGCCTGGACACTGAGATCCAGCTCTGAGGGCCTTCTTGCAGTTCCCTCACTGTGAGAAGTGAAGTTACAAGGAACCAGGCAGAGGACATTCTCAGCAGTGGCGCCCACCCTGTGGAACAACCTCCCATCAGATGTCAAGGAAATAAGCAACTATCTGACTTTTAGAAGACATCTGAGGGCATCCCTGTACAGTGGGTACCTCGGGTTAAGAACTTAATTCGTTCCAGAGGTCCATTCTTAACCTGAAACTGTTCTTAACCCGAGGTACCACTTTAGCTAATGGAGCTTGCCGCCATGCTGCCACCACACAATTTCTGTTCTTATCCTGAAGCAAAGTTCTTAACCTGAGGTACTATTTCTGGTTAGCGGAGTCTGTAACCTGAAGCGTCTGTAACCCGAGGTACCACTGTATTGCGAAGTTTTTAATGTCTGATGTCATACTATGTTTTTATATGTTCACCCACATGGGTGGAGTATAAATAATGAAATGATGGTGTAATATTGTCCAAAGAGGGTCTTACTTAAAGGAGATGTGATTGTTTTTATTCACTTCTCTATCTCATGGGGCCACACCAATAATTCCTGCTTGAGAACTTTCAGCTTCAGTGCGGGAGAGCTCTTAAAACTGTGGGTCATTTCAATACCCCAGTTCAATTCCCAGAGAACCTTCAGGGAACTCTGGGAATTGTAGCCCTGTAAGGGGCGTAGGGATCCCCTAACAGCTCTAACACCCTTAGCAAACGCCCAAGGTTCTTTGGGTGAAACCAAGACTTTGGGTGAAGCCACATTCCTGGGATAGAGTGCTCACATATTCAGGCACATGCTGTGATGTAAGAGTTCTGCTATTCCTTTTAGACACTTAAATCAGCCTTAGGAAGTTTTCCAGTAGCCTCCTAAGGGAAGTGTACTTATTCCCAAAGAATGCAAGCAGAATTTACCAGCATGTATAGCAATTTCTCGCAGTCACTTTTTTTTAAGGGGGAAAGGTAAAAACATTCACAAATCTCCTCCCCTTTCCTGAAAATATTTGTGTCTGCTTAGATAGTTCTTAATTATAAGTATCATTCTGTTTCCTAAACCAGGCCCATTTTAATGGCACATGGAAGGAAACTAACATGACAGAGGTCAAACTAAGGCAGCCAAGCCCTCTGCCACATGTTTCCGCTGAATGAATATATATATTTCCATCACATTGCTTAGGCTGAATTTAGCAGTGTGCATAGCCCACAACCAAAACAAAAACAGAGCCATGGAGAAAAAGGTCAGCTGTCAGAAAAATCCCTCCCCAAATGGGAGTTCATGCAGGACATTCCACCTATGTTTGCATCCATCCTCCTCTGGAGAACAATATTGTAGAAATGTTTAATTGCAATTTATCTTTAAGAATAGTTCTTATACAACCTGTGGCCCTTAATCTCAGGGTAGGGTATGTGGCCCATGTCAAACAACAATGCTTCTCAAAAAGCATATTGTGAGGATGGGATGGGGGGGGCCCTCTGTTCCTTCCAGATGTTGTTGTACTGCAGCTCTCATCAGCTCCAGCCAAGGATGGCAGGCGTTGTAGTCCGTCAACATAGCAGCACAGAAACATATGAAGTTGCCTTATAACAGGCCAATCCATTGGTCTATCTAGCTCAGTATTCTCTACACCAGAGTTTCCCAAACTTGGCCCTCCAGCTGTTGTTGGACTACAACTCCCATCAACCCTAGCTAGCAGGACCAGTTGTCCGGAATGATGGACATTGTAGTCCAAAAACAGCTGGAGACCCATGTTTGGAAACGGACTAGCAGTGGCTCCATAGGGTTTTTGTTGTTGTTTAGTCGTTTAGTCGTGTCTGACTCTTCGTGACCCCATGGACCAGAGCATGCCAGGCACTCCTGTCTTACACTGCCTCCCGCAGTTTAGTCAAACTCATGCTGATAGCTTCAAGAACACTGTCCAGCCATCTCGTCCTCTGTCGTCCCCTTCTCCTTGTGCCTGCAATCTTCCCCAGCTTCAGGGTCTTTTCCAGGGAGTCTTCTCTTCTCATGAGGTGGCCAAAGTATTGGAGCCTCAGCTTCACGATCTGTCCTTCTAGTGAGCACTCAGGGCTGATTTCCTTCGGAATGGATAGGTTTGATCTTCTTGCAGTCTATGGGACTTTCAAGAGTCTCCTCCAGCACCATAATTCAAAAGCATCAATTCTTCGGCGATCAGCCTTCTTTATGGTCCAGCTCTCACTTCCATACATCACTACTGGGAAAACCATAGCTTTAACTATAGGTAGGGGATATTCCCAGACCTACATGAAGAGGCCAGTGATTGAACCTGGGGACTTCTGCGTACAGAGCAGATGTTCTACCACTGAGCTAGAGAACAGGTTCCCTCCACCTGTTATAAGGGGAAGCCCAGACACTTTAGGCATATAGCTGTCAACTCCAGGTTTTTTTTTTGGGGGGGGGGAGGCGTTCCTCAGGTAAAATGCCCTCAGGAGGTCCCCCCTCCCAAGTGAATCTGCCTCTTTGTCAATGTCAAATCTCTCCGTTCACTAGACCTCTCCCTTCGGGTCCAATATGCACTACCATCCAGAGGTACAGGGCAAGGTGGCAAGTAAAAGCTGCATCTTATTTACCATGTCCATAGGCAGATACATCAAGAAGGAAGGTCTGGAGGTCAACAGTGGTTTCTCCCACTGAAGTCTGGGCTTCAGCAGGTTTCCAGTGATGCTAACCACTGGTACCAGTGCTGTGTAGGACTCTGTTTCAACCAGCAGAAGTGCATCCTGTTATAGGAGGAATGCATTATTCACAACATACCTGGCACAGACTAGGAGACAGTGGAAGCCATTATCTCGGGGAGAGGCGCAGCTTAGGAAAAAAAGCTTTTTCCTTGTTACTGCAAAGTGCTATCAGTAGGAGTTCCGTGTGATTTACAGCTGTTCTGAGGAAAATGCATTTTGTCATCAAGCCGAGTGGGAAATTGCCCAGATTGCAAGACTTTTTTTCTTTCTTTTTTTAAGAAAAAGAGAGAGAGAGAGGAAAATAGATACATTCTATATTCTGTATCGGGCCTGGGAGGAAACAAAAATCTCAACTTGCTCCCTCCCACATCCTTTCTCCACTGTCTTTCTCAGCTTTGGTTCACAGTTTCGTGTGATTCCCCTTTTTGTGTGTTCTGCATTTCTCCAGTGCTCCTTACTTTCCCGTCAGTAGCTGGAATATTGGAAATATACCCTCAGAGTGCTTATCTTCTGCACGAAGAGCTGGCTTATGATTCTTTACTGCCGTTGATAAATCTAACAATGGCTATGACCCATGACAGCTATATAGAAGGGAGCCTGTGTTGGAAGACCTGTTTGCGGTTTTCAGGGAAACATCTGATTGGCTCCTCTGGAACACAGGATGCTGGGATAGAGGGGACTTGACTAGATCAGTGATGGGGAACCTGTGGCTCTCCATAAGTCGCCGGACTAGTTGATGCTGTGGAAGATGAAGCAAAACAGAGGTTGGATGGCCATCTGTCATGGATGCTTTAGCTGAGATCCCTACATTGCAGGGGGTTGGACTAAATGACTCTTGGGGTCCCTTCCAACTCTACAATTCTATGAGTCTGAGATTCTTTAAGGTCTGTGTTTGGGGAATGCATGGAAGATGCTTGTACTCAGCATAGGGTGGTTCCAAAATGAATGTTCCTGAAGAATGTACAACACTTAAGTGGTTGAGCAGCAGAGCCTGGTTTGCAGTTTGGCTTCAGGACATGGAACTGCTACATAATGTGCATCATGCGTTGTAATATCTATGCAATAGAAACTGAACTATTCAACAGCTCTGTAAAAAAAAAAACTCTGGGATCTTTTCTGCTGTATTTAAATACTTGATACAAATAGACTGCCATTACCCCTGGCCATTGGTCATGATAGCTGAGGCTGATGGGAAGTGTAGTTCAAAACATCTAGAGAGGTCCAGGCTAGGAACAGCTGATCTGGACTAATCTCTTCACAAAAATGAAGGATCTCTTATACCCAGCAAACACACAAATCTATATAAAGAATCCAGAAAACATTGAGAAATGTTCTTTAAATATACCTATAGAATATACACTCTTTCTAATCTTGACTATTTCCAAGAGAGAACCATTTCAAACTTTGCTACAAAACCTGTCCTACCCATTCTGAAATTCACACATAATACACCTCTAATCCATCACCTAAATCTGAAATAACACCTGCTGAGATAAAGGTTAGAGGAAGAAATTCAGTTTGCATTCCCAAAACAATATGCAAACTTGAAACATAGTTATCCTTCAAAAACACACTTCTCTGAATTTTGTGATGCAGTCTTTCAACTAAAAAAAAAAAAAAGTGCGCTCATAAACACAGGAGAAAAATTAAGAGAAGTGTGCATAAAACATTCTTTTTTAGTGAAAATGACATATAAAAATTCATTAGATGAAGGGAAAATATATTGCAAAAATGAGTACTAGGCAAAGTTGTATACAGAAATGTGTAAATTAGGAGGAATGCACTCTAAAGTGCCGGCATTTGTGGAAACTGTTGCAGAAATGTGACAAACTGTACTTAAGATTGTAAAAATGAAAAACTGACAGAATCTAAAATTGACAGATTTGGCTCTGAGACTGCAAGGATCAGGAAGCTGTGGGCATCCAGATATTGCTGGACTACGTCTCTGGTTATCCCTGGCTATCAGCCTTGATGGGGCTGGTGACAGCTGGACTCCAACACCTGGAGAGCCACAAGTTCGACACCCCTGGATAGATGTTCCACCTTGGAATTATGACACCTCCCATAATCACCCAATAACCCTCCAATTTCTCAGTTTTTCTGGTGATGGGAGTACGAACAAAGTCATCTTTGCATCACAACGATGCTATTTATTGAAAACCATCCTAGTCAAAGGGCAAATCTGCAACCTGGAGTGGAGGCCAGCAGAAAGCGGGTGAAAGTATGTTGCCCAAAAGCAGCTTTTGCTGTAAACATATAGAAGCAAGTTGCTAAATTCTGCCATGGCTCAAATCCTAGATGAGTGTAAGCAATTAAGCCCATAGCATCTACAATTGATGCTTTTGAATTCTGGTGCTGGAGGAGACTCTTGAGAGTCCCATGGACTGCAAGAAGATCAAACCTATCCATTCTTAAGGAAATCAGCCCTGAGTGCTCACTGGAAGGACAGATCCTGAAGCTGAGGCTCCAATACTTTGGCCACCTCATGAGAAAAGAAGACACCCTGGAAAAGACCCTGATGTTGGGAAAGATTGAGGGCACAAGGAGAAAGGGGACGACAGAGGATGAGATGGCTGGACAGAGTTCTTGAAGCTACCAGCATGAGTTTGACCAAACTGCGGGAGGCAATGGAAGACAGGAGTGCTTGGCGTGCTCTGGTCCATGGGGTCACAAAGAGTCGGACACGGCTAAACAACTAAAAAACAACATCTATTCCTTCTGGAGCAGTATAGCTTCATTGAGTAAATGCAACAACCCATCATTAGTGTTCAGCGATTTTTTTAATCAGCTTGCAGCAGTCAGTCTGCTAGGGCAATAATGGGAGGAATGTATACATTTATCTGTAACTGGCTATGACGTAACATGGTGGTCTTTCTGATTTAAAATCCCACCCAAACTAGGGGGGAGGGGGTTGTTTTGAGTGACCCGGTATCAAATGCAGCCTATGTGATTTAAAGGTATCATCGAAAACGCCAACACAGGCCAGCTCCTATTATTGCAAATAAAATAGGGCATGGGGCTATCGAATGCAGATCAATATACAGCGAAGCTTTCTGGTTATGAAGGTCTGTCCCTCTCTTGCTGTATACAAGCTAGCTTCATACCCCAGCTGAGATCAGCACAGATTAAAATGGCTGTCAGATACCAAATTGACCTGCAATTAAGTCTCCATGGATGCTGAAAAGGCTGATGTCCTCAGAGAGCCATCAGTGATGGATGGGGAAAGTGGTTGTCCCTGTACTAGGAGCCTAGCCAAATACAAATAGGAGGTGAGAGTTCAATGTGATACAAGGCACATGACCGCACAAATAAGAGTGGAAAGAATGGAAAGCTGTTACTACAGTGTTTAGATGGAGATGCCCCAGGGAGCCATTGGACATTTGACTGGTTGCCAGTGAAAATTCTGGGCATGCCAAAAGCTTTCAACGTTTGCAAAAATCTGGCTCAAGCTACGTATCCCCTGTTGAGACTGTCTGTGGAAAACCAACTGAGGTAGGAAGAGTCAATAATGTCAAGGCTCTTTTCAGCTGGCAGTGGCAAAAGGATTCTGCATGGAATGCGTCATGAGATTCTTTGGCATATTTAATATTTCTTTATGACATGCTTTAGTTGCTTTTCCAGTCTAGCATTGCCCAGCTCAAAGCACTTGATAATATTTAGTGTTGTTGTTGTTGTTGTAATTGAATAGGCCATCCCTATTTTCATCTGTTTATTTCCACCCCTTCCATCCATAACTGTCAACTTTTCCCTTTTCTTGTGAGGAATTCCCCTTAAAAGGGGGGGGGGGGAGTTGACAGCTATGCTCCCATCTGACTGGGTTGCCTCAGCCGTGTTGGGTGGCTTACAACATATATATAAAAAAATTTAAAATTAAAACTTTAACACCCTCACCCTGAAAATGCTGTATTTATAGCTGACAATGTATCTCCCTTTAAAGTGGTTGCCATCTAGTCTGGAAGGACCAGGCACAATGGTTGGACGCTATGCCTTTTGAGGGGGCATGGGGTGGGGTGGGAGCTAGCATAGTTGGATATGTTGTCTCTGCTCCCCCCTTTTCCCCTTGCCCCCCACCTCCATGGAATGCCCACACCTCTTTCCTCCTTGCCTGATCAGGTGGTTTTGGTCACATGTCCCCTGCCTGCCCCGACTCCAGAGCCCATCAATGGCGTCTCTTCACGGTGTTTTAATTGGCTGAGTGCAAAAAGACCAAAGTTGTCTGTAGAGAACCATTAACCTCTTTGTATAGTAAACCTTAAAAAACTTCCCTATACAGGGCTGCCTTCAGGCGTCTTCTAAAGGTTGTATAGTTACTTATCTCCTTGCCCAGGAGACATGAAACTCAGTACCCTCCAACATTTCTGCAATGAGAATAGGGAAAGTGGGACATTCCAGGATCAATTCTGAAACAGGAATGCCTTCTGTAAATCTAGGACTGTCCCTGGAAAATAGGGACACTTGGAGGGTCTGGTGAGGTAGATTAGCTTAAGCAGCAATGACTGGCCCAAGGTCATCCAGTGAACTTCATAGCCGAGCGGGGATTTGGTCTCCCTGGTCATAGTCCGTCACTCTAGCCACCACACAACACTGGCTCTATGGTCAATCATAATTGACCAAAGACTATGCCAGCTTGTCCTCATGGGAGGTGGAGTCCGACAGTATTGGCCAGGCAACAGATTCCTCATCCCCATGACATACAGTGCCTTGAATTCTGCACTAAGCTACAGTCTTTCCAGCAGACTATTTGCCCATCTAGTCCTGTATTGTCTCTTCTGTCTAGTAGCAGTGCTCAAGTGTCTCAGAACGAGGTCTTCTGCATCACCTGTGACCTATGCCTGGGAGATGCCAGGGACATGCTTTGTTATCACTCAGTGACAGTCTCTCCTTGAATCTTGCACAAATGGGAAGGGGTTCCTCAGCAAAGCAATCATCGTGGAGAGGCTCCCTGAAGATTAAAAAGAAACAATTGCAAACCGCTGCTGTGGCAAAGCCCACAAAGGCGACGCAAAAGGGAAATAGCAAACCAAGATCTCATTTCACACAAGCGCATTTACTTGAGTTCTCGACATGGCCTCCGATGATCAATTCTTTTCAAAACTTTCCTCTTCCCATCAGAGAAGGAAGCGAGAGCCATCACATTCATCACAAAGAAATGATCAGCCGCAATATCCTGCGTCTGAGCTGAAACGCGGCCTCCCAGCTCCTTACATTAATAAAACAACACCACGTTTTGGAAAAGGATTAGTTATTTGTTGAATGAAAGGATATTTCTGTCAATAAATCATTCTGGCTTCTGTGGGGGCATTTCAAAGGCCATTTTAAATTAAGGGAAGGGTGGCTGGCCTGCTCCGTCCACTGCTAAACAAACAAGGTTTTTGTCTGTAAACACTAACTCAGATTCTCCCCACAACCAGCACCACCCTGATCTTAACTAACACAACATGCCATAAATATTGCAGGTGGAATTTTCCATGTTCCATGAGCAGGACTTTGTCAATGTGATTTTCCACTCCCAAATGGAAAACATAATAATAAAATGAACTTACTACACAAAGGAGGGTCCTGAGTTTATGCCATGGGTAGGCAAACTAAGGCCCGGGGGCCAGATGTGGCCCAATTGCCTTCTAAATCCGGCCGATGGATGGTCCAGGAATCAGCGTGTTTTTACATGAGTAGAATGTGTGCTTTTATTTAAAAATGCATCTCTGGGTTAGTTGTGGGGCATAGGAATTCGCTCATTTTTTATTTTTTTCCAAAATATAGTCCGCCCCCCCCATAAGGTCTAAGGGACGGTGGACCGACAACAGTGTGACACAGCAGCTAAAAAAGCCAATGCAATTCTGGGCTGCCTCAATAGGAGTATAGCATCTAGATCAAGGGAAGTAATAGTGCCACTGTATTCTGCTCTGGTCAGACCTCACCTGGAGTACTGTGTCCAGTTCTGGGCACCATAGTTCAAGAAGGACACTGACAAACTGGAATGTGTCCAGAGGAGGGCAACCAAAATGGTCAAAGGCCTGGAAACGATGCCTTATGAGGAACGGCTAAGGGAGCTGGGCATGTTTAGCCTGGAGAAGAGGAGGTTAAGGGGTGATATGATAGCCATGTTCAAATATATCAAAGGATGTCACATAGAGGAGGGAGAAAGGTTGTTTTCTGCTGCTCCAGAGAAGCAGACACGGAGCAATGGATCCAAACTACAAGAAAGAAGATTCCACCTAAACATTAGGAAGAACTTCCTGACAGTAAGAGCTGTTCGACAGTGGAATTTGCTGCCAAGGAGTGTGGTGGAGTCTCCTTCTTTGGAGGTCTTTAAGCAGAGGCTTGACAACCATATGTCAGGAGTGCTCTGATGGTGTTTCCTGCTTGGCAGGGGGTTGGACTCGATGGCCCTTGTGGTCTCTTCCAACTCTATGATTCTATGACCGGCCCCCTGCTGAAAATGTTTGCTGACCCCTAAATTAAGGAGTTACCAACTATGGCAACATCAGAGCCCATGGTAATTTTTTCTAGCCTTGTTCAGATTCTTTTATCTTTCTTCAACGTTCCTATAGGTTTCTTACCTTAGCAAGTCAGTATCTACGTTATAAACCCTAAATCTGCATCCAAAGATTATGCAACATGTGTACATCTCCCTCTGCACTGACTACTACACTGATTGACAGCCGGTCTCCAGGGTTTCAGGCACTGGTCTATCCCAGACCTACTTGGAGATGCCCAGGATTTAATGTGGAACCTTTTGCATGCAAAGTAGACACAGTACCACTGAACTATGACCCTTTACCAAACTACAAAAGGTAGCATACTTTTATATTTCCAGTATTTTCCTCTATCTTCCATAAAGCACATAAAGTAGCTTTGATTCTTGAAGGCGTCCGGGCAGGGGAATTAGAAAGATTGATTCTATTCTTGTCTCAGACATTTTCTTTGTGAACCTGTACACATTACTTAACCTCTTGATTTAACACTGCTGCATCAAGTCTCTCTCTCTCCCCCCCCATCCTTCTTCTAGGATTGCTGTGAAATTCACAGTTCAAAAATGGCAACTGACTATTATTTGTAGTTTTTGTCCTGCTTTCAAATTATCCAAGAGGAAATGATAGTTACTTTCAGGAGGCTGATTTTGAAAACATTGTTTGGGTAGCAGAATGTGTACACATCTGTCTTTGTTACACATTCAAATATTGATCTTTTGCAGCTCTTGTCAATCAGCCTGCTGTGTTGCTTTCTTATCCTGGAGTTAGAGGAACCGAGGGCTGTTCCCTTCCTCAGCACAATGGAGAACAAAAGGAGGCAAAGGATAAAGAAAAGGTGAATGATACTTAGTAAGACTGCAAGCAAATACAGATTCAAGCCCATTGTAGGAGCAGAACATACATCTTAGCAGAAGCAGTTTGCTTGGTGGGGTAAGAGCCACTAAACTAACTTCATGCCAGGTGAGTCACAGTTGCTTACTGGAAGGCCAAGCTGGAAGAGAGGTCAGCATGGTGCAAGCACACCAGCAGGAGCATCAGATTGGTTCTGCCAGGGTGTTTGCACCATGCGCCACCTCACCTTGCTAACTTGTGGTGCTTCATGTATGCATTCTTGGGGAGAACCTTGAAAGGAGGACCCTGGAGATATGCTCTTTGAAAGGTAACTCTAAATAAATGATACTGGGAAAATACCAGCTATGGCAGTGGTGGCCAAACTTGGCCCTCCAGCTGGTTTTGGACTACAACTCCCATCATCCCTAGCTAACAGGACCAGTGGTCAGGGATGATGGGAATTGTAGTCCCAAAACAGCTGGAGGGCCAGGTTTGGCCACCACTAAGCTATGGGAAAGGCTTAATGAGAAGCCTTTAAGATAAGTTAATGTGGTAAACTGAGGATATGACTCCCCTGCTGAGTGCCTGAGGGCCAAGTTCCTGCCTCTCCCCACCTGACCTAGGGCGGGGCCTGACAGGCCTTATAAGGATGGTGTGGCTACTGCCCAGCAAGGACTGGGGTATTTGGGGGGAAGTTTTGTTGGGAGTTTTTGCTGTTGTTATTGATATTAACTGATACAGTGGTACCTCGGGTTAAGAACTTAATTCGTTCTGGAAGTCCGTTCTTAACCTGAAACTGTTCTTTACCTGAGGTACCACTTTAGCTAATGGGGCCTTCCGCTGCCGCCACGCCGCCGCTGCATGATTTCTGTTCTCACTCTGAAGCAAAGTTCTTAACCTGAGGTACTATTTCTGGGTTAGCGGAATCTGTAACCTGAAGCATCTGTAACCCGAGGTACCACTGTATTACCTTTTTGTATCTTTCTTTTTATGTGGAAATTGTTCAGGTTGGTTATGTAGTTTTAAATGTGTTTTATTTATTTTTATGACTGCTTTGCTATGTTTGTAACTATGTAAATCTTTTCATATTGTAAGTCGCCTTGAGCATTGTTTTAACTGTGGAAAGGCTGCATACAAATAAGATGATGGTGATGTTGATAATGATATGAGGTAGATGTTGAAAGAGTGGGGATGGTTCAGCTAAAGCATAGTCATTTGTAAACAGATGACAGCAAGAAGTAGTAAATATGCCTAGGATGAAGGAGACTGTTTGCTGACGAACAACGCAGCAAAAACAAATCGAAACATTAGTCATACATTTGGTCCCATAAGATAGTATGAAGATGTGACATATTGGAAAAACCCAAGAGGGGTGTAAGTTCCCAACAAGCCACACCAAGTGAGAATCACCCAAGGTGAGGACAACTCTATAAACTGACCAGTGTTAGCCTATAGGAATTCATTGTTTATAGTCAGCCACAACTGACCGCTTGAAAGGGGATCACTCAAAAACCTGTGTGCTCCAACATCAAGAGAAGCTGATCCAATTAGTGACATCTCTCCTGGGGGCAACCTTTCCCCTCTAGGCCCTGTCCAACTGGTGAAGTCACCTTCAAGGACCCATCTCCAGGTTGTTGTTTTTAATAATAAAAAAAATCAGGAAATTAAAACAATTATCGCTGAGGTGGTGATACATTTTCAAACCAAGGGTCAGAGTCCCTTGTGGGCAATTTTCCAGGGCAGTATGCCAGTGGTGGGCAAGGCCACAGACAGAAGCGATTGGAGCAAAGGCTTGGACTCTAACCTCTCTGAAGTAGGATGTGTTTCTGCTGCAGAAAAATCAAAGGTCTACATACACACACACACACACACAAACCCCTACCTCTTCACCCTCAATCAAGAGTTCTCAACATAGGGAGGCAGTGGCAGCTGCTGCAAACTAGGACTAGTATGGCAGTACATGGAGCCAGCAGTAGGTGGAGTCAGAGCCAATGAGAGCTGGAGCCAAATAATTCTTGTTCTGTCACCATCCTACTTCCTGCTCAGTTCTACAAAGGCAAGACCGAGACTAAGGAGGAGGAAACTGTCAGTCAGGGCCACCCCTTGGGCTGGCTGTAAGTAAGGCAAGCAGGCAGGTGGAGGCCGGCTCAGGGCTAAATGGAACAGTCTCCATGGGATTCCAGTCAGGCCATAGCACTCAAGAAGCAGGCAGAGCAGGACTGCTGATGGGTGTGGCCTTGAGAGAAGAAGGTGTGGCCTCAGGAGAGTCTCAAGGCCCAAATACATGGGCTGATGGCCTGAGGTTCATCACCCCCTATCTGTCAAAAACATATCCTTCTCTGTGCTTGCCCCTGTAATATGGGACCCACCTTCTCAATTTTAGGTCCCTGTGTATAAAGTTTGTCAGTTCTTAAAAGCACTTGGAGGGGTGATTAATAGAGCTTCATTGTCTGGTGGCTTTTTTTGGTGCGATTTAAAGCTTGCACTTTAAAACAGACCTTTAATGTACAGGATTCTTTTTTTCAATCATGCAGTCAGCTGCCTTGAGCATGCAGGAACAGCAGGACAGAAGGGTTTTCCTTATGATCCTTAGATTTTCTACAGACTGAGCTGAACTCTTCCTATCAAATACCCAAAGCGTGAATTATTATTATTATTATTATTTGCACAGCTGGTTGTAGCTGGTTGTAGCATTTGCTCACCGTAGCCAAAGGCACTGATGACTGACAAGAAGAATTCTTCTGTAAAGTCACTCACAGAAGGAGGCAGTAATGGGTATCTCTCCCTATTTGTTTACAGCAAGATAAGACAGTTCTTCGGCTAGCAAATATACTCCATGACTGCCCACAATAATCTTCATGGTAAGTCCCAGAAAAACAATAAACAGCACCCAGTGCATTTTGTTGCTTCAGGCTTTTCTCTGTTGATTATAATGAAATACTGAAGGCTCAAACTATAGGAATTATTTTTTTAATAATAAAAAAGCCATAACAACATTTGCATATATGGTTCCCCCCGCCCAAGCATTCCTATTTTTGAAGAATTGTTTATGTATTTGTTTGTTCGCTATACTGCTGCGCTTCCTTTTTGCCTAAGCATGCAGGATTGTTTGCAACTTAAAGTAATGGCTAATGGACATGATATAAAAGGGGAAAGGGGACAGAGAGATGAAAGGAAAGGAATCAAATTCACATTGCAGTCCTATACCTGTCTACATTGAAGGAAGTCCCATTGGGTGGCCAAATGTTGGATTGCAGCTCCCATCATCCTTGATCACTGGCTATACTGGCAGAGGCTGATGGAAGTGCTTGAGGAATGGCTGTAACTCAGTGGCAGGGCAACTGCTTTGCATGCTGAAAATCCCTGGTTCAATTCCAGTAGTGGGATAGGAGAGCTGGAAAAAAAATCACAAGTAGCAACCTATGCACCCCTTTGGTTTCAGATAGTACATGGGTAAAGGTAAAGGGACCCCTAACCATTAGGTCCAGTCATGGCCGACTCTGGGGTTGCGGCGTTCATCTCGCTTTATTGGCCGAGGGAGCCGGCGTACAGCTTCTGGGTCATGTGGCCAGCATGACTAAGCTGCTTCTGGCGAACCAGAGCAGCACACAGAAACACCGTTTACCTTCCTGCCGGAGTGGTACCTATTTATCTACTTGAACTTTGACGTGCTTTTGAACTGCTAGGTTGGCAGGAGCTGGGACCAAGCAACGGGAGCTCACCCCGTCGTGGGGATTCGAACCGCGACCTTCTGATCGGCAAGTCCTAGGCTCTGTGGTTTAACCCACAGCGCCACCCACATCCCTTTAAGTACATGGGTAGGCAAGTCTAATAAGCCTGGGAAACAAATTTTCACGGCCCTCTAGCGACTTTGCCAAAATTTATTTAGCGTTAACTCTGGAAGTGTATACAGTGGTACCTCTGGTTGTGAACGGGATCCGTTCCGGAGGCCCATTTGCAACATGAAAAGAGCGCAACCCGCAGCGGCGGATCTACGCATGCGCGGGTTGCGATTCGCTGCTTCTGCGCATGACGTCATTTTGCGCTTCTGCACATGCACAAGCGGTGAAACCTGGAAGTAACCCTTTCCGGTACTTCTGGGTCGCTACGGGATGTAACCTGAAAGAACGTAACATTAAGCAAACGTAACATGAGGTATGACTGTACTTGATTCTGACCAAACTAAGCCTCCTAGAGCAAAATATATGTGGAGGTTTAGTTTGGTCAGAATTGATGTCAGGATGTCCAGTCCCTGGCTTGATAACACAGTGAGCGTAGTTAATTAAAAAGGATGACTTCTTGTCAAAACAAACCGATAACTCCAGACAGCTTTAACACAGCCTCTGCCATCATCAATCAAGATGACCCTTCTGAAGACTGCTTCCTGCGAGACCAGAAGCAACTGAACTTTCTCTTCGTACGTCTTTTGCTTTGCTTCCTATCTTGCAGCCCTCCCATTTGTCGAGACCTCGGACTGAGTGGGTGAGCTCCCTTCTCTTCCCCATTCTCTGAGAGGCTGTCTCTTAACTCTTTCCCTCCTGTTTCTGCTTCTGGCAAGCTTTGACTGCCTTCTAGCTTGCTCTCCACCATTCGCTTAGTCATGCTGTACGCCGGCTCCTTCGGCCAATAAAGCAAGATGAGCGCCGCAACCCCAGAGTCGTCTGCGACTGGACCCTAATGGTCAGGGGTCCCTTTACCTTTACTCATGTACTATCTGAAACCCAAGGGGTGCATTGATTGCCAGATGTGAAATATATTGGCATGATCTCCAGCTCTTCTGCTTCCACTACAGACATACCCCGGGCTGAGAGACAACCTTGTCTAAAATCCTGGAGAGTCACTGCCAGTCCATGTAGACATTGCTGATGGGCAGCTTCCAACCTTAACACATGTATATAACAACATCAGAAGAGCCCTGCTGAATTGGACCAATGGCCTGTCTAGTCAGTCCAACCAGATGCCTATGGGAAACCTGAGTCCCACAGCCTTCTTCTCTCCTGCAGTGCCCAGCAACTGGTTTTCAGAGCTATGGCTATGGAGGCAGAGCCTATCCATCATGTCTAGGAGTCACTGATAGCTTTATCCTCCTTGAATTTGTCTAATCATCTCATAAAGCAATCCAAGTCAGGGGATGCTTGGGAGAACCCTCAGGTTTGCAGAAATACTATCCCTCCCCTTATTTTTGTAAACCTCTCTCTGATGAGGAGTAAACATGTTCAGTGATCGTACTGAGTGTCAGCTGAACAACCAACAACTGAGAGTGGAATGGAATGGAGAATTGCCTGGCTGCCTGGCTGGTTAGAACTCTGGGCAGGAGCACTGCTATTAGAGGATATGCTGTAATTCTTTGTTGCAGTTCATAATCTCCACAAACCAGAAAATGCCAGCCATATCTGTGAGCTTTTCTTTTCCTGGCTAGGGCTTTTAAAACTTAACAAACATCCAGGAGTTACTGCTTCACCCATCGTGGAAATTCACTGGCAGCAAAAATTTGGCCGGCAGATTTCATTATTTCATTTTGTAAATTCTGGCTTTTATCTGATCAGTTCCTCTATGCCGCTAGGGCCCAGATACTGCAGTCCACATGCCAGACAGGTTCTGTGATTTGCCCTTGGCCTCAGAAAGAACAACATCCTTGCAAATGACTCCCCCCCCCCCCCATGAATGAAGCAGAAGATAAGATTTCTATGGATGGAAACTGAGCCACGCGCTCTGCACAAACTATTTGGCTTCTGAAAATAATGGAACTGGCCCAAATGGGCAGGCTTCCCTACTTTCAACCACTTCCAAGAGCAACACTTTCACCTCGCAAGTGGACTGAAGGATGCAGTTGCAGCAGAGATTTAATGTTAATTTAGGGCTGCCCCAGCTGCTAGGAAACCATCTGTTTATTTCTAACATCGGCACGCCACTTTTCCATTAAAAAACATCCAAACTGGCATGCACAAATGAAAATGGCAACAATAAAAGCTTCCGTCATAAGAACATAAGAAGAGCCTCCTGGATCAGGCCAGAGCATAGCTGTCAACTTTCCCCTTTTCTTGCGAGGAATCCTATTCAGAATAAGGGAATTTCCCTTTAAAAAAGAGAAACGTTGACAGCTATGGGCCAAAGGCCTTTCCAGTCTAATCAATTCCTCCATATAAATATGCATTTATGTATTGCCTTTCTGTTTAAAAACAACAACCCCAGAAGAACCATTGAAAAATATGTGTATTAGGATGGAGAAATAAATGAATTTTCATGTTCATCTTTCCCTGCTCCTCATACTCGTTCCTCTTCTCCTACAATTCTCTTTTGCCACTGACTTCCTAACTGTGGTGCATCTTCTGCTAAGGAGTAAATCCTATACAAATCTGGAGTGGGGGCCCTAAGATGGTTGGATGGTGCCTTATACGTCTCCTTCCAGAAACTCCTGCAGCTCAGCTGATGCCAAATGTATTGCTCTGCTTTCCTTTGGTGCTTGCTAATGCAGCAGTTTCACTTCAACCCCAGAGGTATAGTCCATTGTCTCTCCAGGCAGATGGGTGCCAACAACTGCCTTTGACAGTAGGGGAAGAACTTAGCCATCATGACTAGTAGCTTTCTCAGCAGTCACCCCGAGAACTATATGGAACAATCTCCCTCAATATCTTTGGCTATGTTGCTAGCGAATGTGCGAAGCTCATTAGTTGAGAAAGGCCTTTGAAAAAGCCTGAAAGATATGGCTGGATTGGAAGTTCTGCTGGTGGTGGATTGGCGCTTAATCACTTGTCATGGGTCATGTCACCCTTTGGGTGTTTATTTATTTACCAAGATTACATAAAACAATATAAAATATGCATTCCAAATAGTCTGATAGAATCAGCCTTCAGAAGCAAGTAGATGTAGAAATGACCAAAATATAGATAAAATCAGCATAGATAAAATTACGTGTCTGTTTAGCCTGACCTATACAATTTATTTATTAGATACTGAAAATAATACAGTAAAGGCACCCAGCTAACATCGATAGACAGGGATTTCCAGAGATTAGATGCCGCCTCTCTGACACGGGTGGTGCTGTGGGTTAAACCACAGAGCCTAGGGCTTGCCGATCAGAAGGTTGGCAGTTCGAATCCCCGCAACAGGGTGAGCTCCGGTTGCTCGGTCCCTGCTCCTGCCAACCTAGCAGTTCAAAAGCACATCAAAGTGCAAGTAGATAAATAGGTACCACTCTGGCGGGAAAGTAAACGGCATTTCCGTGCACTGCTCTGGTTCACCAGAAGCAACTTAGTCATGCTGGCCACATGACCCTGAAGCTGTACACCAGCTCCCTCGGCCAATAAAGCGAGAGGAGTGCCGCAACCCCAGAGTCAGCCACAACTAGACCTAATGGTCAGGGGTCCCTTTACCTTTACCTCTGAATGATTAATTACTTGCAAGCAGTATATAGATGGCTTTTATTTTTCTTCTGATTCTGTTATTTGAATGTGAACTCCTTTCAGCTCACTTGGGACATCAGCATTGGCCAATGTACAGAAAACCACAAGAAGTGCTCTTCTTGAACAACTGTGCTTTCTTATCTTCTCCCCCCCACCCCCAACTGTTCCTGTGGGTCAAGGGACCTTCTAGAATGGAATAAGACATAGGAATGGAGGGAGGAATCGCTGGCAGAAATCAGCCAGTGCAAATGGACTTTCTGGATTCCATCCCTTTTTAACAAATGCAATCAAATCATTTGCAAAAAAGCAGCACCACCTATAGGTTTGTTCATGCTCCTCTTCTGCCACGGTACTGAAATCCATTCTTAAGAAGGGACTGCGTGACCCATCAATAGGAGCAATGTTTCTTGATCAATTGGTGCAAAAGAACTATGATGATTTGGAATGCATTTGCTGTATATTGGGGTACTTCCCCTTCAGTATTTAAGTGCGTGTATTAGCTTTCCAGTTTTGCGATGTATACTCTTATGTACTCATGTACAGTATGAAAACATCTGAACAGAAAAAATATGTATAAAAAATAAAATCAAGGAATTTAGCATCTCACAAGCTCGGTCAGTTTGCATCCCTCATTATTGCAATATTTTGGCTCCAGCAAATGTCTTTGTTGACTATAGTAGCATTAGTATATGCAGAGGAGGCTTGTCTGGATGAATTCAGTAATTATGCTTTTAAAGACCTAACTAGTCAATTAGTAGCTGCCTTGGTGCATACACACATATGCTGACAATATTCATGCTCATCTGTTACTGTCGTTGCCTATTCTCTGTCCATTCGCTTTGCCTGTTTCCTTCACCTACCCAGAGAAGTCCTATTCCCTCGGAGGGAGTGTCTGGCAGCTGCACTGCTCCAAAGCCAACGTCTTGAATTGGCCTGGGAGGACCTGCCTCTCGCCTGGCACTGCTCTCCTCCAGGTAGGAGACTTCCCTACGCTGCCCATTTTGATGGGCCGATGCTGAACACCATCTTGTCAGCTGGGTGGCAGCTGGATTGTGAATCTGGCATGGGAGCAGTTTGCTGATGGATTACGTGGCCTTTCGCAGTGACATTTCTATTTGACCCACCCTGAATTTATCAACCTTTACTAATAATTAGTATGTGTACCTATGCGTGTGTGCGCACATGTGTGAGAAATAGTATCAGGAGACATGCACGGTGACTGCCAGATTTGTCTCCTTGACAAGAATGCTCTCCTACGATGCTAATGGGAAATAATTAGTCTGGAGGAGAAAATGGCTGCTTGTTGGTAACTTATGGGTCTCTGAAATGGTTGGATTTCCATGCTTTCTCTGTTTAAGCGCGAATTCAAACGTGGCAGTAGGACGTTGTTTATTATGCAACTGGAGAAGCGGTAGCCAAAGTGGTGCCCACTAGGTGGACAAACGCCATCTCCAACTCCTCGAAAGATTTCATCAACGGTGTCTCTGAAAAATCTTACACATCACTTGGGAACACAGGCGAACTAATATCAGCGTACTGGATGAAGCAAAGATCACCAGTGTTGAAGCAATATTCAACATCAACTTCGTTGGACTGGTCATGTTGTGCGGATGCCTGATGATCGTCTTCCAAAGCAACTACTCTATTCCAAACTTAAAAATGGAAAGCGTAATGCAGGTGATCAACAAAAGAGATTTAAAGACCGTCTCAAGGCAAATCTAAAAAATGTAGTATAAACACCGACAACTGAGAAACACTGGCCTGCGAGCGCTCCAGTTGGAGAACAGCCTTTACCAAAGATGTCATGGACTTTGAAGACACTCGAACTCAGGATGTAAGGGAGAAACGTGCTAAGAGGAAGGCACGCTTGGCAAATCCACACCGTGATCAACTCCCGCCCAGGAACCAATGTTCCCACTGTGAAAGGATTTGTGGGTCCAGAATTGGCCTCCACAGTCACTCATTGTTAAAACCGTGTTTATGGAAGACAATCTTATTCGGCTACAAGGGATCGCCAAAGAAAGAGACTAGGTGCTACAGACTACAGACGGCTTCAACCCTTGATCCTTGGTCATGCTGGTTGGGGCTGATGGGAGTTCTAGTTCACCTCTGGTGGGCACCTATTGGCTATCCCTGATCTACAGGGACTGAAAAGCTTTGAACCTCCCCAACAAAGCTTTTGGCCAATTCTTAGAAGCGGGTCTCCCATGCCACACACCCCGTGCCATAAACCAACAAATTGAGTCAACTGACTGAAAGCTTGCGACGGCTTGAGAAACAGCTGTCTGCGTACTGCAGATCTTCTGGCTTGAGGAAGTACTGGATAAGAAGCATCAGGACCAAATCGTTTGTATTGCCTATTCTGCAAAAAGTGTGTCATTCCAGCCTCCAGGAAAGATTTTTTTAGCAAACACAAGGATTGGTAGTAGGAGCATACACATGGCACTGTTCATGTGATAATTTAAGTTAGGGATTTGGAATCTTTTTCAGCCTGGGGGCCTCATTCCCTTCTATGCAACTTTCCAAAGGCCACAGGTCAGTGGTGGGTGGGGCCAGAGGAGTGCAGCAGTGAATCCAGATTTTAACTCTCTAGAATAGGCTCGTTTCTGCACGCAGTCACAGATCCCTCTGTATCCTCAATCCACACAAGCGAGAGGCATGGTCAGAGTTCAAGGACACATTCCAGCCAGCAACCCCCTTCCCCACCCTCCAAAAAACACTGGGTGAGAAGGACCAGTGAGGGCTGTGACATGGAAAGACCAGGGCCATGTTCATAACATACATCTACAGTTGTACCTTGTTTTGCGGCCAGGATCCATTCCAGAGCCCCAGCCGCTAGCCAAAAAGGACGCAGGGCAAACAAGCTGTGCTATCATAATGATTAAGGCCTTAAATGACCATTTTAGGTTATATGTTAGTGACTAAGTTTTAATTTATATATTTTTTAACTGTTGCTATATCTGTATTGTCCCTGTTATGCCTAATTGCAAATTCAAATGTATCCCTATCATGTTTTATGACTTCCTTGATATTGTATGTGGGCTGGAACTGGTCTATGACTCAGGGCAAAGCGCAGTGTCTGTGCACACGTGGAGCGGTTTGTACTTCGGAGCATGTGCAAAGTGCGATTTAGCGCTTCTGCACATGTGCGAGTGGCAAACCCGGAAGTAACCCGTTCTGGTACTTCTGGGTTTGCCGCGGATGTTCACCAAAATGGATGCTAGACGAGGTGGACGTTTGTGAAGGTATTACTGTAAAGTGCTACAATGCCACTTAAAAAAGTTATGGCTTCCCCAAAAGAATTCTGGGAGCTGTAGTTCATTAATGGAGCTGAGAGTTGTTAGGAGCCCCCGCCCCTCATTTCTCTTACAACAAATTCCAGAGTTGCCCACAAAGAGAGAATGATTGCTAAACCATTCTGGAAATTGTAGCTCTTTGAGAGGAACAGGGATCTTATAACTGTTAGGATATTTCCGTTCCACCTTAAAAGGGAGCAGGATGTTTGTGTCACAGCCTGCGTATTTCCTGTTTCACAGGATGTTCTCTGTTGTGTCTTTGCTTTCGTTCCTCTCTCTGTGCCGGAACACTGAAGCAGGCAGTCATGTTTTTCTTTGTTCTGATCAACGCAGAAATAAACTTGTAAATATGCTCTCCTGCGTGCATCTTTCGCTGTGCATTATCTGCTGATAGAGCGTGCATCGGCTCTGGAATGTGGCAAGCTATTTCTGGAGCTCGTGTCGCTAATTGCTGATACTGCGTGTCTACGGGAGATCGATGGACGTCCGGAGACGACGTGGAGTCATGATGGACTTTGTCTCCCTGGCAGTATCCCAACAATAACAACTCTCAGCACCCTTAACCAGGGCAGCCAACTTGGGCCCCAGATTATGGGTGCCCAGTGTGCATGATGCCATGTTATGACATCACGCACGCCGACCAGCCTCAGAACCTGGCTTCCAGTGGTACCGAGGTCTCAGAAGGCCTTAGAAAGCATCTCTGAGGCTTCCAAGAAGCTGTCTGAGGCCTTGTGAGACCTTGAAAGTTGCATGGGGGCCCTGCGGTATTGGGTGCTGACCACCCACAACAATTTTTTGTGTGTGCTCAGGCACTCAGAGCCACCTATACTTGGCGCCCCTGCCCTTAACAAACTGCAGTTCCCAGAATTTCTCTGGGGAGGTTATGAGCGTTTAAAGTGGTATCACAAAGCTTTCACTTTATGGTGTCAATGTGCCCCAGGTCTGGCTTGGGGAGAGCTCCAGGTGACAGATAGAGTGTCCTGGGGCCCCACGCTTAAATTCTGACTAAAGAAGGTTTACCGTGAATGCTCCATCTTTACGTTGAACAAATACCCTGACCACTGAATATAATCATGATGCTTTGCTCTCTTTGATATTTGATATTTATGTTATTGTTGTATCATTCCATTTTATTTATACCTTGACGACCTTCATTTCTTTGCCTAGTTGTGAAGATCAAACCCCTTCATCCTGCAGGGAGGAGGCCGAAAGCCTCCCTTTTCAATTATCATTTTATTATATACCTTTAAATTTATAAGAAGTCCCTCTAAATTTTGAATTTAGGCCCTGTGGCCCGCAAAGCAGGGCATTTCTTCTCAATTAGCAGTGGAGGTGAAAGGGCCTTATCAAAGTTTATTTGTTCATATCAAAGCTCCTCTTTTTTTGATCTCCTGAAAGGGATTGGGGGTTGCACCATTAAGAAATCCCCTCCTATGTTCTTCCCCCAAAGGACAGAAAGCAACCTGCTAAGGTCCATTAGCATTTCAATATATTTCTCACCTCAGGAAATGAATTGGCTTCCCAGGCTAATTTAGCAAAAGGAAAAAGGAAAAATCTTGCACATGAATATCTACATCATGTTTAAAGGCCCACCACATCAATGGGACTACTGTATTCCACTTAGTCTGCTGAGGATTGAGCAATCATAGCAGTGCATTAGAAAGGTCAGATATATAACCATTTCAGAACTTGACAAGGAGTTTGAGGTGCGCTTCATGGCCCACTCTGACTCTTTATTTGCAAACTATCAACCCAGAGGTCCTGTGTGTCCCTTTAAGCCATCACCACAACAGCTCTACCTCCACTGTCAGAGGCAGTAGGCCTTTGAATACCACTTGGAGGGAATCACAACAGGGGAGAACAGCGGGTGGCGCTGTGGTCTAAACCACTGAGCCTCTTGGGCTTGCTGATCAGAAGGTCGGCGGTTCAAATCCCGCAACGGGGTGAGCTCCCGTTGCTCTGTCCCAGCTTCTGCCAACCTAGCAGCTCAAAAGCACACCAGTGCAAGCAGATAAATAGGTACTGCTGTGATGGGAAGGTGAATGGTGTTTCCGTGTGCTCTGGCACTCATCACGGTGTTCCGTTACACCAGAAGCGGTTTAGTCTTGCTGGCCTAATAATAATAAATCATCATCATCGTTATTATTATTATTAATAATACTATTATTATTATTATTATTATTATTATTATTACAGTGGTACCTTGGATTACATATGCTTCAGGTTACATATGCTTCAGGTTACAGACTCCGCTAACCCAGAAATAGTACCTCGAGTTAAGAACTTTGCTTCAGGATGAGAACAGAAATCGTGCTCTGGCGGTGCAGCAGCAGGAGGCCCCATTAGCTGGTGGTGCTTCAGGTTAAGAACAGTTTCAGGTTAAGAATGGACCTCCAGAACTAATTAGGTTCTTAACCCAAGGTGCCACTGTATTATTTATTTATACTCCACCCATCTGGCTGGGTTTCCCCAGCCACTCTAGGCGGCTCCCAACAGAATTAAATGTCTTCTAAACCGGAAAGTTGTCTGTGGACAAATGCCAGCTCCCTTGGCCTGAAGCGAGGTGAGCAGCGCAATCCCATAGTCGCCTCTGACTGGACTTAACTGTCCAAAGGTCCTTTACCTATTACCTGCTTGTGGGCTTCCTGCAGCCATCTGGTTGGCCACTAAGCAAACCAAATGCTGGACTAGTTGTTTTCAATGTGACCATACCCCGGAAGTGTCCTGGAAAAACTGGGACACCCCATTTTTTATTGTGAGAGAATGGCAGCATTTCCCCCCTGAAGAAACTGCTTTTGGGGGGCACAATCTTGCACAGTAAACCAAAACATGTGTCTTGGGGCATCGTGCCTGATAAAAACCAATCCTTTTTTTGTGGGGGAGGGATGTGGCACAAAGTTACAGCAACCCAAATGACTGCTGTGCTTATGTGATAAAAAACAGGCGTCCCGGACTTTGGCATTAAAGTGTTGGTGGGTATATATGACTCAACAGGCAACATGGCCTACAACTTCAGGGGCACTTCAGGAAGTAGTGTGTCATAGGGGCAGCATTTCTTTGTTGTGCGCCTTTATTATTCCATGGGTTCACTCATAGGTAGCACAGTGGCCAACTATGCCTCACTTAAGAAAAGAAGAAATGCACCAGTCCAAAAGAGGACTTTTATAAATTTTGCATCTGCTAATATATATGTATAAGCATAATTTTAGAAATAATTATTGCAATTGGAATTGCAATGCAGCAATCTCACCGTAATGAGGGAGATGGCGACTGGGCCACTGGGTTGTCTGCTGAGTTTGTTGTCCTGTTGATCACTGTTGACATACGATTTCAGGGACCCAGGCTTACTTTATGGTTGTTGGTTTTTTATCTTCAGGTAGAAAGCAGTTCCCTGACATACTTTCAAACTGATGGATGCCCTCTGCAAAGCAGGGCACCCAGAACCAGGAGTTTCTCTGCCCAGGAATAAGGGTGGAGAATTCTAGGTGCAAATGTTGATCCTTCAGCAAAGGTGATGAATGCATTGTCTGCATGACTGTTTAGAAAGAAACGTGCTTGTCGCCCAGCAATCGATAAGAATTCATTTGAATTTCAAAGCGGTGACGGCAATCAGAAAGGATTCATTAGGGAGTTTGTAGGCAATGTCATAGGCTCTTCCGCAGTCATTCCGCCATCATTCAGGATTCATTAAGTGCTATTTCATGTTGGAAATAATGAGCTGTGGAAGCACTGTTAGCAGAGAATAATGGAAGGAAAGCAGGTTTACATATTGTAAATACTTTTCAGCTAGAGGTCTTGACTGCTTCACCGCAAGAGAAGATGCAAAAGGCTACCCTTTTCCTTCTCCCCCACCCATAACCCGATCTTTGCTAGTTGAGTACACCTCAATTAAGTAGCGCATTAGAGTCGTGCAAACTCAAAATTGGAATTTTTAAAGTTCTCTCTGACTTAGTGGCTTCAAAATGTCAATGGTTTAATTATCATATTGTTTCCAAGTGAGTACCGTTTGTTCAGGAATGCGGCTGCTTAATAAGAGTTTTACTGTAATTGGATCTGCGTAAAACTCCTCCTTGTTTATAACAGTGGAAATTTTCCACTTCAGCAACAAAAACAACCTTTCTCTCTTTTTTGTTCTGCCTGCCACTGAGCTGCAGCTCTTCTGTTGACAAAGAGCCTGGCTGCTGAGTCAGGCCAAGGACCCATCTAACCGAGCATCCTTTTCTCACAGTGGCCAACCAGAAGCCTATGGGATGCTGAGAAGTAGGACCTGAGCTCAACAACACTCTACCCACATGATTCTTAGCAGCTGGAATTAGGAAGCAACAGAACTCAGTCATTTTATAAAATATTAGTAGAAATAGAGAATCAATAAGATCAATTAAAAGAGGTGTGGGGAAAGGAGACAACAGGGCATATAGATAGTCAAAGGCTGGGGGGAAATATGGGAGAATCGTATGTTGAAAATGTCTGTAAGAATAAAAGAAAATTATTATATATATTTTTAAAATATTTTTAAAATTTATTTAACATAATTGTTACAAAATGTAAGTAAAACAGTGCAAATACATATATATATTTCAAATAAGCACACACACACACACACACACACATATATATATATATATGGGAACAAAGGAGAAAAAAAGAAGAAATGAAAAAAGAAGAAGAAAAAATAAAGAGAGAAGAAGAAGAAGTAAAGTTGGAAGAATTTCTTCCAAGTTTATTCTACAAATATCTCAATATGAAAATAATAATAAAATTTCATTGATTGACTTCCATCACTTACAGAAAATTATTATAAATTAGTTTGGAGATGGTATTTAACACTAGACAGATTAAATCAAATAAAGACGAGGAATATGCAGGAGAAATGATTTTGAGGGGATATGGAGGGTGTTGGTAGAATTTGTACTGTTAAAATGGAAAGGGGTCAGACCATCGCAAAAGGCATTGAAATTTTGGGAGGTGGGATAGTTACAATGGAATGGTCTCGGTGGTGGGCTGCACATTTTTATTCTTATTTATATACGATTATTATTTTGTCAAAAATGAAAAACTCAGTCATCATGGCTAGTAGCCATCCATACATTTACTTGCAGAACATCCCAGGTTTAACCTCTGGCATCTCTTGGTAGCTATGGGAATATCTTTGAAGAATCACTGCTGAGCTACACTGACCAATGGTCCTATATGCTCAAGTCATGCATGCAAAGTCAGATTTGGAGAGACGATGTCCTGCTTGGATCGGAGAAGGAAAGTTGGACAGACTCCCTTATGAAGGGATGCTCTGGACTTTGTGATTCGGATCTGGGCCAGGGGGAGTTGTGGAGGCCTTCAGCCTTGAAGGGACTTTGGAGCATGTCCTGAAACATCTTTTGGACTTTAGTTTTGACTATGGAGTATGGGCTGACCTGTCGACAAGGAATAAAGGAACTGTCAAGATGGAAGTAAAGTGTAAGCATAAATTTGAAGAAGACCTGCAGAAGGGATATGGAGAAGAGTTAAGAGCCTCGGATAGAAGATCACCAGGTTGATGGGCTATATAGAACTGATAGAAAGGACTGACAGAATCCGACTGACAGAATTTTAAGGTTTTGAAGGTAAGATAAGGTTAAAATAAATTAAGATAACTAAATGATAGAAAGCAGTGAAAGACGGAAGAGATTTGCTGATATAATTAATAACTGGAATACAAAAATGGGAGGTGTGAGGAGGTCGAGGAAATAAGTTAATGAAAGATAAGGATAAATATTGGATGTGTTTTTAATTGTTTTTGTATTTCTTTGTGTTTAGATGTATCGTTGTTGTTTTTCTTTCTTTTTATGTAATTTTTTATTCTTTTTTTCTCTTTTCTCTTCTTTTTTCTTTTTTGTGTAACCTTTAAACTTCTAATAAATATTATCTTTTTTTAAAAAAAGTCATACATGCAAAATCCAGTGCAGAGATTTGCACGGTTGCCAATTTGCTACCAGGCTAAGTTCAAGGTGTTACTATTAGTATATAAAGCCTTTAACAACTTGGGGCCAGTTTATCTACAAGATTGTCTTACCCCATATGTGCCCACCCAACCGCTTTCATCAGTAGAATTGGCACTATTACAGGTGCCCCATAGTACCCATTCTGCTTTTGTGAGAACTCGTTTAATGTGGCAGCACCTGCAATTCCGAACTCCCTGCCTACTGATATTACGTGAGCGCCTTCAATGCATTATTTTTAGACCGCTAAAATCAAGTCTAACCAGGTGTTTAGAAAGCTAATGTGAGCTTTAATTTGTTCCAGTCTATTATTGTTTTAACTTATTATGTTTTAAATTATTATTTTTTAACGTGATAATTTTATTGGGTTTTCTTTTGGGGGTTTCAACTTTGAGGTCCCCCCTCCCCCCATAATTGAGCAGTGAATACATTTTATGAAATAAAATAAATAACTAAAACCTGAAGAACTGCAATATATTGTCACTTAGAGGAGGTAATGGAAACATCCTTTATCCAGAGCTCTGGAAGTTTTTGTTTAATTGGAGTTTGTTCAAGGTGCATTGTTTTCAGAATGACATTGGTTGGTGCTGTTTCAACCTCTCAATCAGCCTGGCATTTGCTCTAACCTTTATTGACTTACAACACCCGTCCATTTCCTCCTCTAGCTCTCCTCAGCTCTGAAATCCAATATACAGGAGACAGAGATGTAAGAAGGCTTTGAATCTTAAATGAATCGGCCTCTCTCAAATGAGAGGTTCAGTACACTACATTAGCAAAGAACCCCTCTTCTCTTCCCTCTCTATTTCAGTCTTGATATATATGTATAGCTTTTCATTCAGCTATGACCTTCTTTTAAAAGTGAAGAGCCTTTTTGTGAAGGATCCAATAGATGGAGACCGTCTGGATTTAGAAAAAAACATGCTAGGGGCTGATGAGAACTTGAGTCCAACAACATCTAGAGAACCACAAGCTTCCCCACCCTTGATGCAAAGCATGTTCTCTATCACCTATCAATACTGGAAGCTGCCTTATATCAAGACTGATCACTGGTCCATCTAGTTCAGTATTGTCTACATCAGGAAAGTAGAATGTGGGTACAGTAGTACCTCAGGTTAAGAACTTAATTCGTTCTGGAGGTCCGTTCTTAACCTGAAAGTGTTCTTAACATGAAGCACCACATCAGCTAATAGGGCCTCCCACTGCCGCCACGCGATTTCTGTTCTCATCCTGAAGCAAAGTTCTTAACCTGAGGTACTATTTCTGGGTTAGTGGAGTCTGTAACCTGAAGCGTATGTAACCTGAAGCGTCTGTAACCCGAGCTTCCACTGTACTTGTTTCTGAGTAGCTGTTTATAGACAGTTATTGGGCTGCTTTATCTGTTGGGGTAGAAGGTATGAGAGCAAGCTTGCCCAACCAGTCGCTTTGTTTAGGCAATGTTTCTGACTGACTAGTTAAGTGAGAGCTGGACCATAAAGAAGGCTGATCGCTGAAGAATTGATGCTTTTGAATTATGGTGCTGGAGGAGACTCTTGAGAGTCCCATGGACTGCAAGAAGATCAAACCTCTCCACTCTGAAGGAAATCAGCCCTGAGTGCTCACTGGAAGGACAGATCCTGAAGCTGAGGCTCCAAGACTTTGGCCACCTCATGAGAAGAGAAGACTCCCTGGAAAAGACCCTGATGTTGGGAAAGATGGAGGGCAGAAGGAGAAGGGGATGACAGAGGACGAGATGGTTGGATAGTGTTCTCGAAGCTACCAGCATGAGTTTGACCAAATTGCGGGAGGCAGTGGAAGACAAGAGTGCTTGGCGTGCTCCGACGAAGAGTCGGACACAACTAAACGACTAAACAACAACAAGTACCATGATCAGCATCACCAAAGGAGCTGCTCTGTGCCATAGAATGAATGAGTTAGCCTTCCCCACTCATCTGGCTGCTAGGTGGAAGAAGAATTGTGAGAGAGGGTGTGGGTTCGTGTAAATCTGTGTTCAGATCTCAGCTGAATCCCTACATAATACCACTTGTACATGGGCTGAAGTCTTTTGTTTGGGCTTCGATTGCTGCGTAAAGTGTGTGCTTCCCCCTGTTGCTTCTTTCCATTTCTCCAAGCAGCAACTCCCCCCCACCTCACCCCCCCCCCGGCATACTTGGCTTCAGACAAAAGGAGATGCTGCAGCTTTAATGAAAATTTAAAAGTCAATGAGACACAGACGGGGGCAGGGGTGGTAGGGAAGAGAAAGGGAGAGATGGAGAGGGGGAGAAATGACCCGGGATGAGAGTAGTCCAATGAATAAATTCAAACCATTTAGAGAATGTTTGGAAAGATCAGAAGGGCACCTTTGCTCGCAGCATTTTAACGAGCCTTGGAGAATTAGCGAGAGGGCTGAAAAATGAGTGGCACTGGCAAAGAGTAATTTGGTTGCGATCACTTGAGGGTGATGAATGAGGATGTGGCATAGCCTCTGCAGAGAGGGATTGTCTCTTCTCAAACAATTGTGTTTTGCCGACATGGGCGGGAGACGTATTGCAGCGGGGGCATTGGATGCAATGGTGATGTGGGACGCATCGGAATTGCCTTGCTGGAATGACACTGAGGATCCGATCTGCATTCTCTTGTTTACGGTGGCCAGGCAGAGGCTCCTGGAAGCTCAAGACCAGGCTTGAAAGCAGGGGTGCACAAAATGATTCATCTAGATTTTCCTCCATTTCGCTCTGATGCAAAACCCTTCCCCATATTTTTGCACACAATTTTTCTTAATGAACACATCTTTGCAAACAATTCCCCCCTCTTTAAAAAGTATGTGGCTTTCATTACAGCGCGCTTTCCCCAGGTAGATGCATTTTTGCATTGGCTGGAGAATCCATTGGCAAGCTCAGGGATGTGCAAATTTTGAAGGCTTGCTGCACTTCAGTTTGAGTCCTGCTTCAGGAAGTACATGCTAGATAAGTTAAAACATGGGTAGGGAAACTAAGGCCCAGGGGTCGGATCCAGCCCAATCACCTTCTAAATCCGATCCGCAGACGGTCCAGGAATCGGTGTGTTTTTACATGAGTAGAATGTGTCCTTTTATTTAAAATGCATCTCTGGGTTATTTGCGGGGCATAGGAATTCGTTATTTCATTTTTTTCCAAAATATAGTCCCCCCCCACAAGTTCTGAGCGACAGTGGACTGGCCCCCTCCTGAAATGTTTCCTAACCTCTGAGTTGAAATGAAGGTGCTGATTCACAGCCTGGGGTACTTGTGGATTCAGCTTTGTCACTGGAAGCTCAGAAGGCTAGAAGAGTGAGACCTTGCCAAGACAGAATCATAGAATTGTAGAGTGGGAAGGGACCATGAATGTCATCTAGTTCAACCCCCATATAACAGCTCAGAGCTCTGAACAGGTTGCCAATCTGCTACAGGGCTGAGTTCAAGGTGTTACTATATAAAGCCCTTGACTGCTTCAATCTGTGGAACTGGCACTGTTAAACGTGCAATAAATAAACTTGCATTTCCAATGGCATTTTCACTAACATTTGTGTGCACACATTACCCTAGTCCATGAATTTCTGAACACATCTGTCAGGGGTTCAGGAGCAGAGTCACAGGAGAGGGAGGAAACGGAGAGCGAGGGGGAGGAGTCCGAAGGAAATGTCAGCTACGACAGTAGTCCGAGGTCTCTGAGTCTCTCCAGTGACTCGGAGGATTCACAGAAAGGTGCCCCCATAGTCAGGGCAAGGGGAGTGCCCAGGGGGACACCTCGGGAAGAAGGGGCCAGAGGGGACTCAGAGAGTAGCAGCTGGAAATCCGGACCAGCGTCCCCCCCAGAGGGCAGTAGGGGGGAGGAGTCCAAGGCATCGGGATCAGGGAGCGCGCAGGCAGAGGGAGAACGTGAGGCAGGAGTGGCCACACCCTCGTCAGGGAGCGAGGAAACGGTCATCAGGAAAGTTAAACGCGCGCGCGCGCCAAGTTCAAATGTACAGGAGGGCGGCAAGGTGGGCAGCCCGGGTAGGGAGCCAGGTCCTAAAGCCCGCCGAAGAGAGGGGGAGGAGTCAGAGGGGTCAACATCTGCGTCAGAAGAGTCCAGGAGGGAAGAGACCCCGGGGGGTAGTAAGACCCAGAGGAAGAGAGAGAGAAGGAAGAGGTGGAGTAAGATTAGAGTCTTAAACTGGTGCACAGGGGGCGGAGACTCAGACAGAGCTTCGCCGGTCTAAAGTCCAGACGTAGAGCTGGGACGCTGAGACTTGGAAATGGAGACTATTCTTCAATAAAGACTTTGATACTGTACTACCGGCTAGCGTGGGTTCTTGGTGAGCTGGGACCCGGAGCCAGCTCTGACAACATCCATTGGCTGACAGACAGCACTGCAAAATCTGGGGAAATGCAGATTCTGGAGGATGCCTGTGTTTCGGTTCACAAACTTTTTCAGAATGCAAACCGGATTAGCTTGCCTTGAAATGTGAACCGAATTATCCCCCTTCGTCACCCATTGCTCTGTGGCAAGAGATCCAAGAGATCTAGATTCAATTCCCGCGGCATCTCCAGTTAAAAACCTTGGAGACCTGCTGCCGTTCAGAGTAAACAGTGCTAGGCCAAGTGGACCAAAGGCAGCTCTGTGTGTTCAAAACCAAGCAGCCTGTGGAGGAGAAAAAATCCAAGTCAATTGATCTCCAAAGACTGAAATATTCCTTAATAGTCCCTGCTGCTGTAGGAGGCTGATGAATTCATCTTGAGCCAGGAAGATTGAACTCAGTTTAAGAGCAAGGGGGGAGGACATGAGATATGTATTAAGGTAGATGAAGGCTGAATTAAGATTAATGATAGCCTTTTGGAGTGGACTGGGATCTTCAGCCCTGATATGAAAGCAGGAAGTCCAGAGATGGAATACAAATTACTTGTATTACCTACTGGTAGCCTTCAGCTGTTATTAAGTCTCACCTAAAGCAGCCCATTCATATGCAGGCTGGAGAAGCTTGAATGTCCTCATATTTCCTTCACACCTACAGTGGAAGCCATTAGACTGAGAGCACACAAGTGTTCACAACACCCCTTTCCAAAATACCACTTCAGGTGAGGGCATAAATGCGGTCTAAGCAATAATAACAACAATAATATTGCACATTTCTCTTCAGGCTTTCTTCCATCATGGTACTCAGAGCAGAACACTCACAATTCCCAGGTGATTTCCCATCCAGGCACTGATTAGGGCCAACCCTACTCATCTCATGAAACAAATATGGATTTTGGAATTTTGGTTGGCCTCATATGGATTATGGAGGGACCTATTTCTCTGCTGTTTGGCAGGCTTAATCCAGAATGGATGTGCCTGTAAGTTTTATCCACTTTGGCCAAAAGGGAGTGGGGGGAGTTATAGCTGTTTTCAGGTTCCCCATGATAGCGAATGGGGAACATAGAACTTCATTTTGTACAGAGCAGCTTGGAACTTAAACACAGATCAAAGTGTAGAGAGAACAGAGACTTAGAAACAGATTGGATTAAAAAAGAAAATCATAAAGAGTATAAAATCATAGAATTTGTAGAGTCAGAAGGCTCATCTAGTCCAATCCCCTGCAATGCTGGAATCTTTAGAGATAATAATAATAATAATAATAATAATAATAATAATAATAATAATAATATATACCCTGCCCATCTGGCTTGGTTTCCCCAGCCACTCTGGGCAGCTTCCAACAAAATATTAAAATACAGCTCCCCCCCACCTCTGCTGCAGAGGCATTTGGAATTGGCAGCAGGGCAGGCCATGGGCCTTTCTTAGGACTTGGGCCATTAAGAGCCACCCAGTCGGGTTGACCCTTGTGCTGAGCCTGAGATATGGCTTCCCCACTCACCGAAGTACCAAGATGGCAGCCGGGTACTCTTGGTAAAAGTCCCCCTCGTGTGCCAGAGCTCACCTCCTCACCATAATATTCCATTCCCCCATTACTTGTACCTTTCTTTTGCCCTTCCCAGTAGACATTCTGCCTTAGTCCCACCACCGCAGCCTCTCCCTCCCAAACTCTGAACTCGGCCACATCCTGCTGTTAGCTCAACGTACTGAAAGCTAACTAGACCTAACAAAGCGGCCTTCAAACAAGGCCACAATGGTAAGGGTTTAACGACACCGTACAGACACCCATCCCAGCAATATAAGCATTAAAATTTGTCAAGCGTAGAAAGGAAATGGCAAAACATTGCCCTGGAGCAACTCGCTGTATCAATGCAGCAAGGAAAACAGTTTAAAGTGGCTGCTTTGGATATTTGCTCCACAATCTGAAGTTGCAGGACTCTGGTTCCATCTCCTCGAAGGGCAGGGGTTCACAGTTTTTCATGGGGAAGGAAGGATTAAAGGGATTCACCTTCCATGAAGGGTTACTGCAGCTCAGCTGAAGATTAGTGCAGAATTTCTAATAAGAAAGCTGTAGGACAATAGCAGTATGTACGTCCGGAAAAAATGTGAGAGATGCCGAGCGGGTGTCTTACGGAGGCCTGATTCCACATGAAATATCCTTTGCATCGAAACAGTTGGTGAGAAAATTGCTAGCCCAGAGGATCAGGTCTCTATCTTGCCAACACAGATAATCATTATTATGCAACCCGAGCTCCAGGTGTGCAGTCATGTACTGTGGAGTTTACAGGTGTCTCTGGAACACGCAGCACTACGGGCATTGTCCAATGGAGGCTGAAATTGAGAAAGGCCCCAGTGTCTTATGAAGCTCAACAAGGGAAGATTACCTCCGGCATTAGGAGAGACATGAACTACGGTTTGCCAAAATAACATCTACCCTACGTGCTTGATAGTAGGCTCGTTCTCCAAGCGTGGATTCTTGTGCAGCTGAAACAGCACCAGCCCTGTGCAAAAGGGAGGTGTTAGGAGGCTCAGGGGAAGTCCAAGTATTAAAAAACCCCAAAGCAAAATAAAACACCTTTGCTGGAGCAGGGGATCAAAATGGGGGAAAGCTGCAAAAAGTGCCATGAGTTTTGAGCTCACTTGACAGACAGGGAATGCCAGCTGATTGTTGAGAAGAAAAATGGGGGAAAGGGAATAGTGTAGAGGAATAATGGGAGCAATATTGCCCCTCCATTATTAGAACTTCACTAAAGCAAGCTAAGGGTATGGGTGGTGCTGTGGTGTAAACCACTGAGCATTGGGCTTGCAGTCACTGTAGGGCATTGGGCTTGCACTCACTGCAGGGTCTGAGCCACGCGTCTCTCCTGGGAGAGACACAGTGGCTTGGGCACGCACAGGCTCTACGCTGCCCAAATGATCGGTGAGCTGCCCAAACAGTCTGCCCGCTGCCTACCCCCCCCCCAGCTGTTGGGCGGCTGAGTGGAGGGAGGCAGGCAGACTCCAGAGGCCCTGCGGTGTGCCCCGCCCCTATGGGTGACTCGCCCTGTCCTCGCCCCACCCCTATGGGTGGCTTGCCCCACCCGTGTCCCAGGCACCCAAGCGGCTTCCTCTGCCGCTGCACAGAATTGGAGAGACAGAGGGGTGGGACTCACTGGAAGCCACTATCTAAGAGAGACTGCATTCTTTTGTCTCTCTGTGTGACTATTGAATAAATACATGGTAAGAACTCTTCTCGTTTATGGATTATGGTTATCATCAAAGATACATTTTAGACTATCGAGCAGGAGAGGTCTAGAGTACAAAGTGATACCATGTTGGTTTCGTGGTTCACTTAACTTTCTGCTGAGTCAATATACAAAGCTGCTGAGCACTGTCTGAGTGTTGTGTGTACCAGGGTAGGGAACCTCATTACAGCGGAAATCCTACCGAAATGATCTGTGAGCTGAAATCCTACTAGAACGAACGGTGAGCTGATAGCCTATTGGAATAGCTATTCAATCATAGGTGCATCTAATGCCAGCCATACTCAGAGTAGACTCACTTAAATTAGGAGGCAAGACTAATTTAAGTCCAGTAATTTTAGCAGTTGCATGCAACTCATAGTCAGCTAGTGTTTTCCTAGGAGATTTACATTTTTTGAGTAAAACTGATTTGCAGATGCACCAGGTAAATAAAGACAGCATTCTTAGCTGTGAAGGTACTTAAGAGCAGAGTAAAACATACCCTTTTTTTTCTTGTTGGAGCTCAGTTTTCAAAAATCAATGAGATGAGAAAGGTCTGCTGTCCAATTTGGTTCTCTTGGTACTCAAACATTGCGAAGATTAATGACAGACATAAGAACGGAAAGGTGTGCCCTCCTTCGATCTGGTCTGGCTAATGCTGCTTAATGCCTCCATCCATGCTGTGAAGTCAGGCAAGAGGCCTCCTTGAGATCCTCCTAGGTTCAAGGGAAGTCCTGCTCAACCACAACTTCCTGGCTCATAATAAGGGGGTCCCCTATGCATCTTTGACAGAACATCAATGTTTGCACTGAGAAGCCTTTGATCTCCAGTAAGCATGCCCATGTTCGGAGTAGGCAGCAGTGAAGGGGTGGGGGGGAGCAAGCCCAACCTTATAATAGAGAAGAATCTATTCCAGTTGCAGGTCTCCTCTAAGAACTCAGAGACAGCCCAGGTGAATTGCATGTCAGAGACATGCAGGCATCTTGCTGATTTACTAGAGGTTTGCAGATTTGCTCCCATTTGCAAGATTTCTTCCTTTCTGAATGAATTGTGCAATAGATTAGGGATGTTCACTTCTCTTCAGGAGGAGGGGAGGCAGTGGAAGCGTGTGTGTGTGTATGTGTGTGTGTGTGTTAAGATTTGGGCAAATAGCCTTTTATAGCATTTTGCTCCTGGCTTTGGAAGAAACCTAAACAGATGATGCTGTAAAGAAGATGACGTGTGTGTGTGTGTGTGTGTAATAAAAGCAACAAAAGTCCATTTTTTCCTCCCCCACCCCATTCTGGAGTTGCGTACTGAAAGACCACCTCGGTGGATTGTACCTAATCACAACCTTTCAACACTATCAGGCATGGCCCATTAGAGGCACCAGTCTTCCAAAACAAATTACTTACTGTAATCCCTCTCCTGATGTATGCAGTAAAAGACAATAGCACAGCTCATCGGCCAGCACTGCTCTTTGAGATTTATAGTGTGCAGCTAAGCAAACTTCCATTTATAGTTATATCCCCAAACTGACCCACAAGCCACAAAGAGTATTAAAACAGTTGCACTCTTAATGGCACAGGCCCTTTACTGCTACAAAACTAATGTCGGCTCATTGTGGATTCATGGAACAACAGAGGTTTACAGCAGATAAGGATCTCAAACACCTTTTCCCTCTGCCTGATACTGTGCTGTCATTTCAGCAGTGCAAACAGAGGACTCTTGATGGTTGCAACAGGATCAGTACCCCCAAGTGATGCCTTGCTAAATTTATGGAAGCAGTGCATGCTTCCTTTCTCCCATTGCCACTGCTATATATTTCAAAGGGACAAGCATCAGATCATATAAATATGTCCTTCTCACAAGTGCTGCAGGACATATTAACTTGTAGACATGCCACTATCCTGCTGTCAAAAGCCTCTTGCTATCAGAAAGTTTTTCCTGATGTTTAGTCAGGATCTCCTTTCTTGTAACTTGAAGCCATTGGTTCAGGTCCAACCCTACAGAGCAGGAGAAAAACAAGCTTGCTCCATCTTCCATGTGACAGCCCTTGAGATATTTGAAGATAGCTATCATATCTCCTCCCAGTCTCCTATTTTCCGGGCCCAACTGCCTCAACTATTCCTTAAAATCCTTGGTTTCCAAATCCTTGATAATCTTGGTTGCCGTCCTCTGTACACATCCCAGCTTGTTGTTATTTTTCTTAAATTGTGGCGCCCCAAACTGGACACAGGACTCCAGGTGTGGTCTGACCAAAGCAGAATAAAGGTAAAGGGACCCCTGACCATTAGGTCCAGTCGTGGCTGACTCTGGGGTTGAGACACTCATCTAGCTTTATTGGCCGAGGGAGCCAGCGTACAGCTTCGGGGTCATGTGGCCAGCATGACTAAGCCGCTTCTGGTGAACCAGAGCAGCGCACGGAAACACCGTTGACCTTCCTGCCGGAGCAGTACCTATTTATCTACTTGCACTTTGATGTGGTTTCGAACTGCTAGGTTGGCAGGAGCAGGGACCGAGCAATGGGAGCTCACCCTGTCGCGGGGATTCGAACCGCCGACCTTCTGATTGGCAAGTCCTAGGCTCTGTGGTTTAACTTTAACCCACAGAGTGGTACTATTATTTCCCTTGATCAGGACACTAAACGTTTGTTGATGCAGCCTAGAATAGCATTAGCTTTCTGTTGTTGCTGCTGCGGCTGCAACACATTGTTGACTTGTGTTAAGCTTGTGGTCTACTAAGACTTCTAGATCCTTTTAACATGTACTACTGGGAAGCCAGGTGTCCCCCATCTTATATTTGTGTAGCTGGTGTAGAACCTTACATTTATTTGTATTGTAATTTACTTTATTAGTTTTGGCCCAGTTCGCCAATCTGTTAAGGTCATCTGAATATATGTGATATAACTTTATTTCACCTGGGAAAAGACACAGGAGAAGTATCAACACATTCTTCTAATGGCGTGACAGGGGTGGTCTGAGAGCTCCAAACCAAAATTACAAGGTATTTCGGTTGCAGTATGTTACACAGATCATTAGAGACACAAAACACATTCCTTGGGTTCAACTTGAATAAACTTCATAACCCACAATCAAGGCACGGCCACTTCTGAACCCACCATGGCCATTGATTTGGAAAATTAGCCACCCTTTTCTCTTCTTTAGTATAATGTTATGGGGAAAGTGCAGTTCTAGCCTTGCCTGCATCCCCAATCCGTTCCTCCTTTGTGGGTATATATTTCCCTTTCCAATTTTTCACGAGAAGTAACCTTGCTGTAGCAGTCGCGCATAAAAGTAATGTTTTCCTGTCTTGTGGTATTTCTTTGCCTATTATAAAAGGTAAAGGGACCCCTGACCATTAGGTCCAGTAGTGACCGACTTTGGGGATGCAGCGCTCATGTTGCTTTATTGGCCGAGGGAGCCGGCGTACAGCTTCCGGGTCATGTGGCCAGTATGACTAAGCCGCTTCTGGAGAACCAGAGCAGCGCACGGAAATGCCGTTTACCTTCCCGCTGGAGCGGTACCTATTTATCTACTTGCACTTTGACGTGCTTTCAAACTGCTAGGTTGGCAGGAGCAGGGACCAAGCAACGGGAGCTCACCCCGTCGCGGGGATTTGAACCGGCGACCTTCTGAATCAGCAAGTCCTAGGCTCTGTAGTTTAACCCACAGTGCCACCTGCATCCCTTACCTATTATACTCAGTAGATATACCTCTGGTTTGTTTCTCTAAAGTAACTCTGAGCATCTTTTCTATTTCCTCATTAATTATACCCCCCCTTTTAAACTTTTTTGCAGCCCCACCATAGATGTATCAGTGTGCCGTCTGCCTCCTTGCATTTCCAGCATAAATTGGAGTTTGATTTGTATATTTTGGAAAGTTTTACTGGGGTCATATGCCATCTGTAAAACGTTTTCATTATATTTTCTTCTATAGTATAGCATGCAGTAAATTTTATATCATTCTTTAACAGCCTTTCCCACTGCTCCAATTGTATTACGTACCCAATGTCCTGTGCCCATTTAATCTGTACTTCTTTTACTTGGTCATCCTTTAAACTCCATTCCAATAATAAATCATAAACTCTTGATAATAATTTTTGATTACTTCCTAATAAAACTTTTTGTAATAACAAATCTTCTTTTCCAAATTCTCGTTTTTTTATCAGAGTTAAAGACGTTGCTTAATTGCTGATATTGGAGCCAGTCTGTGATATAATGCCTTATTTCTACAAATGTTTTCAACTTTGGTTGTCCCCAGTCCTCCCTTAATAATTGACTGTATGTTCCCAAATTTCCAGTCATATGAAGATGATCATCCAAATGTCATAGACCAAATGGAGCAAACAGCACGCAGACCTAGTGGTGGGAGGAAAAAATCCTTAAATAAGAGACACGGGGGAATGATTAATGGACTTCAATGTCTGTACACTAATGCGCAAAGCATGGGAAATAAACAAGATGAGCTTGAGCTCTTGGTACAGCAAACTAAATATGACATAATAGGCATCACTGAAACCTGGTGGGATAAGTCCCACAATTGGAATGTAATAATGGAGGGATACAATCTATTTCAGAGAAACAGACCAGACAAGAAAGGAGGAGGAGTGGCGTTATATGTCAGGGATGTGTATACCTGTGAAGAGATCCAAGATTTAGAACCTCAAAGCCAAAGTGAGAGCATTTGGCTCAAAATTAAGGGAGAGAAGAATAACAGAGACCTCATTGTGGGAGTTTACTTTAGATCCCCAAGCCAAACGGAGGATATAAATGATGCCTTCCTGGAACAGATGGTCAAGCATGCAAAAGGAAGGGAGATAGTAGTAATGGGGGACTTCAATTACCCGGATATTTGTTGGATGTCAAACTCAGCCAAGAGCATAAGGTCGAAGATTCCTCACTGGCCTTGCAGACAACTTCATTGTCCAGAAAGTGGGAGAAGCAACAAGTGGAACAGCCATTTTAGATCTGGTCCTAACCAATGTTGATGACCTGGTTAGTGGGGTAGAAGTGGAAGGATCATTAGGCGCGAGTGATCATGCTCTTCTGAAGTTTACTATACAGCGGAAAGGAGCAGCCAAGCATACTAGGACTCAATTTCTTGACTTTAAGAAAGCCGACTTCATAAAACTTAGGGAAGTGCTGGGTGAGATCCCATGGACAGTAATACTAAAAGGAAAGGGAGTTTACTATGGCTGGGAGTTTGTTAAGAGGGAGATAGTAAAAGCACAACTTCAGGCAATACCAATGAGACGGAAACATGGAAGGTGCCTAAAGAAGCCAGGGTGGCTATCTAAAGAACCTTTAACTGAGTTAAGATTAAAAAAGGATGTGTACAAAAAATGGAAAAGGGGGGAAACCACCAAAGAGGAATTCAAACAAATAGCCAGCACGTGTAGACACAAAGTCAGAAAAGCTAAAGCACAGAATGAACTCAGGCTTGCTAGAGAGGTTAAAAGCAACAAAAAAGGCTTTTATGGGTATGTTCGTAGCAAAAGGAAGAACAAAGAAACAGTGGGGTCACTCAGAGGAGAAGATGGTGAAATGCAAACATGGGACACAGAAAGGGCTGAACTCCTCAATGCCTTCTTTGCCTCAGTCTTCTCCGATAAAGAAAACAATGCCCGACCTGAAGAATATGGAGCAAATGATTCAGCAGAGAAAACACAGCCCAGAATAACTAAGGAGATAGTACAAGAATACTTGGCTAGTTTAGATGTATTCAAGTCTCCAGGGCCAGATGAACTGCATCCAAGAGTATTAAAAGACCTGGCAGATGTGATCTCAGAACCACTGGCAGTCACCTTTGAGAATTTCTGGAGAACAGGCGAAGTCCCGGCAGACTGGAGGAGGGCAAATGTTGTCCCTATTTTCAAAAAGGGGAAAAGAGAGGACCCAAATAATTACAGCCCAGTCAGTCTGACATCAATACCAGGGAAGATTGTGGAGCAGATCTTTAAGCAAACAGTCTGTGAGCACCTAGAAAGGAATGCTGTGATCACCAATAGTCAGCATGGATTTCTGAAAAATAAGTCATGTCAGACTAACCTGATCTCGTTTTATGACAGAATTACAAGCCTGGTAGATGAAGGGAACGCAGTGGATGTAGCCTACCTTGATTTCAGCAAGGCATTTGACAAGGTGCCCTATGATATTCTTGTAAAGAAGCTGGTAAAATGCGGTCTTGACTATGCTACCACTCAGTGGATTTGTAACTGGCTGACTGACCGGATCCAAAGGGTGCTCATCAATGGTTCCTCTTCATCCTGGAGAAGAGTGACTAGTGGAGTGCCACAGGGTTCTGTCTTGGGCCCGGTCTTATTCAACATCTTTATCGACGACTTGGATGATGGACTCAAGGGCATCCTGATCAAATTTGCAGATGACACCAAACTGGGAGGGGTGGCTAACACCCCAGAGGACAGGATCACACTTCAAAACGACCTTGACAGATTAGAGAACTGGGCCAAAACAAACAAGATGAATTTTAACAGGGAGAAATGTAAAGTATTGCACTTGGGCAAAAAAAATGAGAGGCACAAATACAAGATGGGTGACACCTGGCTTGAGAGCAGTACATGTGAAAAGGATCTAGGAGTCTTGGTTGACCACAAACTTGACATGAGCCAACAGCGTGACGCGGCAGCTAAAAAAGCCAATGCAATTCTGGGCTGCATCAATAGGAGTATAGCATCTAGATCAAGGGAAGTAATAGTGCCACTGTATTCTGCTCTGGTCAGACCTCACCTGGAGTACTGTGTCCAGTTCTGGGCACCACAGTTCAAGAAGGACACTGACAAACTGGAACGTGTCCAGAGGAGGGCAACCAAAATGGTCAAAGGCCTGGAAACGATGCCTTATGAGGAACGGCTGAGGGATCTGGGCATGTTTAGCCTGGAGAAGAGGAGGTTAAGGGGTGATATGATAGCCATGTTCAAATATATAAAAGGATGTCACATAGAGGAGGGAGAAAGGTTGTTTTCTGCTGCTCCAGAGAAGCGGACACGGAGCAATGGATCCAAACTAGAAGAAAGAAGATTCCACCTAAACATTAGGAAGAACTTCCTGACAGTAAGAGCTGTTCGACAGTGGAATTTGCTGCCAAGGAGTGTGGTGGAGTCTCCTTCTTTGGAGGTCTTTAAGCAGAGGCTTGACAACCATATGTCAGGAGTGCTCTGATGGTGTTTCCTGCTTGGCAGGGGGTTGGACTCGATGGCCCATGTGGTCTCTTCCAACTCTATTATTCTATGATTCTAAGAATCCACCGAAACAGCCCCACATTGTGCAACTGGGGAGCTGAGGCAGATTTTGGGCAGTGTGCCCAGTTCCTCCACACCAGGTGCTGCGCCTAGGGGATGCCACAGGGCATCGTAGTCAATTGAGCACAATGGAGGGTGAGAGATGGGGGGACACTGTTGAATGTTGGCCTTGCACAGGGTCCCGTTGAAATGGGAAAGACCAAGGTCCGCCTCTGAGGGGAGGCAGAAGTCCTCCCTGCTGGCTTTCAGGTGAACCAAAGACAGTTCCCTGAAGGAGTCTGTGCTGCCAACTGATCTTAGAATCAGTTCAAAGCAGGCATCTGGTTGCCAGGGAAACAAGAGAATTGCACAGTATTCCGCATCCCTTTGTGAAGCCAGAGCCTGGCCAAGGACTGGCCTATGGACTTTGGGCTCCAGGACTGCTCTGTCTCACCCTTTGGCATCTTCAGGCTGCTGCTAAGCCCTGGACTCCAGGCTGAATTTTGCTGGCAACCTAAACATGTTCAGAGAAATGTTGGCGACCTTATTAGAATCCTTGCATCTTCCCTTGCAATTCCTACAGGTGTTTCAACTAAGCAGAACACTTTAAACTAGTCTTCACCAACCCAGTGCCCTCCAGATGTTTTGGACTGCCACTCACATCAGTCCCAAACAGTCCAGCTGATTGCCCCAGACCCACCAGAAAAAACCTATAGACATGCCTCCTATGTGTGCTGGCTGGAGTTATGACCCCAAACATCTGTTTTTAGAAGAAATGGTAAGCCTCTTAAAAGCTGCAGTAGGTAGGTTGATCATTGGAAGGGACAAGCTGATGCTGTCATGGCAGGAGGAACAAAGCGTTTCACAAGTAGGGTCTGTTGGGATACTGCCAGGGAGATAAAGTCCATCTTGACTCCACGTCGTCTTCGGACGTCCATCAATCTCCCGTAGACACACAGTATCAGCAATTAGCGACAGGAGCTCCAGAAATAGCTTTCCACATTCTAGAGCTCTAGCACACTCTATCAGCAGAGTTCACACAGCAAAAGTTGCACCCAGGAGAGCATTATATTGAAGTTTATTCAGCGTTGATCAGAACAAAGAAAAACCATGACTGCCTGCTAGAGATGTCTGGCAGTGAGAGAAACGAAAGCAAAAGACACAACAGAAACATCCTGTGAAAACAGGAAATACGCAGGCTGTGACACAAACATCCTGCTCCCTTTTAAGGTGGAACGGAAATATCCTAACAGGGTCTATGTAGGGAAGGAGTTCACGGGAACACCATCTAGTAGTGTGGGGGGCTGAAAAAAAATCACATCTGGAAATCAATGCCCCCCTTTGGTTTCAGAGAGAACATGGGTAGATGAGTCTAAACAAAACAACTGGACACAAATTTTCATGGCCCTCAAAATGGTGGCTCGTTTAATGTATTTAGCATTAAATCTGGAAGTGTATACTCAATTCTGACCAAACTTAGCCTCCTGAAGTACTGTATATTTTGCTCTAGGGCGCTTAGTTTGGTCAGAGTCGAGTACAGTGGTACCTCGGTTTTTGAACATCTCGGAAGCCAAACATTTTGGTTTTGGAACGCCGAAAACCCAGAAGTAAATTCTTCTGTTTTTGAGCACGCCTCGGAAGTCGATTGGCTTCCGCTGCATGTACATGCTATTCCCCCCCCCCCCCCAGTTTTCTGCAGACCGCCCTTTGTGCCTCGGTTTTCGAACGTTTTGGAAGTCAAATGGTCTTCCGGAACGGATTATGTTCGAAAACCGAGGTACCACTATTACTTCCAGAGTTAACACTGCATACATTACTTCTGGTGAATAAGCCACCATAGAGGGCCATGAAAATTTGTGTCCTGGGCTTTTTAGACTTGTCTACCTATGTACTGTCTGAAACTAAAGGGGCACATTGGTTGCCAGATGTGAAGTATATTGGCTCTTTTACCCAACTAATCAGAGAACTTAAGCCTAGAACAGCAGCCATTTTGAGACCAGGTATAGTAGGTTATCTATAGCAGCATTTTTGTAGTCAGGTTTGCTCCTCCTCCTGTTGCATCTCCTAACAAAGTGTGAACAGCAACGAGGGCAGGCCTCCTAAGTACCAATCAGCCTCCTCTTCATACTTTGATTGATACGGTTTGCCGTGAGATGTTGGCACTGATATGTCAGACAGCATAAATTAGCCAAGATGTGCTGAATCACATCAACACAGCATCTGCGTCATTACGTTTGTAAGAGAGACCTTTAAATTATTCTTTTCTTTTCTTTTCTTTTTTTATAATCTTGAAAATAGTCCTACTTATCCCTTTCTGAGCCTGGCCACTTGGATTATCACAAAGCCTTCATAATATCATTAAAACATTCAATTGCATCATAAAATAATTCTGAAGCAAATGAAGCAAGAGTGGCTTAAATTATTCATTAATGCAACTGTGGGAATGGAGTGATAGGCTTGCATAGTTGGCGGTAATTGGAATATTGTAAGCAATCATCTAAGTAAAAGCAAAAGATACAGCCCGGATAATCACACTTTACATAATGGAAGAGTGTTGACAAGCTCATGCATCTTCAGGGCGAATTAACACAGATCCTAGTGCTTGATATGACTCCCAGCCTGATCCTAACCCTGTTTCTTTAGATTCCAGTGCTATTAAAAGGGTAAAGGGACCCCTGACCATTAGGTCCAGTCATGGCCGACTCTGGGGTTGCGGCACTCACCTCGCTTTATTGGCCGAGGGAGCCGGCGTACAGCTCCTGGGTCATGTGGCCAGCATGACTAAGCCGCTTCTGGCGAACCAGAGCAGCACACGGAAACGCTGTTTACCTTCCCTCCCCTATTTATCTACTTGCACTTTGACGTGCTTTTGAACTGCTAGGTTGGCATGAGCAGGGACAGAGCGATGGGAGCTCACCCCATCGCGGGGATTCGAACCGCCAACCTTCTGATCAGCAAGTCCTAGGCTCTGTGGCTTAACCCACAGCGCCACCCGCATCCCTAGTTCCAGTGGTATTAATGTCCAGCAAATGGTGTGTCCAGGACTTCAGACATGGCTGGAATTCGGTGGTCTTGGGAGGTGAATGCTTGCCACTGAAAACAGCAACACTGCTTCTCATCTTCTGTTACTCTTGCAGTATCAAATCACTTGCTATGCACCTAAGAAGAGCTTGGCAGGATCAGGCCATAGGCTTGTCTAGTCCAGCATCCTGTTCTCACAGTGGCCAGCCATATACCCACGGGAAGCCCACAAGCAGAACCCGAGTGCAACTGTATCTCCCCACTTCTGATTCCCAGGAACTGGGAATAATAATAATAATAATAATAATAATAATAATAATAATAATAATTTATTATTTGTACCCCGCCCATCTGGCTGGGCCTCCCCAGCCACTCTGGGCGGCTTCCATAGAAACAAAATATACAGTAAAATATCACAGATTAAAAACTTCCCTGAACAGGGCTGCCTTAAGATGTCTTCTAAATGTCAGGTAGTTATTTATTGCTTTGACATCTGATGGGAGGGCGTTCCACAGGACGGGCGCCACTACCGAGAAGGCCCTCTGCCTGATTCCCTGTAGCTTTGCTTCTCGCAATGAGGGAACTGCCAGAAGGCCCTCGGAGCTGGACCTCAGTGTCCGGGCAGAACGATGAAGGTGGAGACGCTCCTTCAGGTATACTGGGCCGAAGCCGTTTAGGGCTTTAAAGGTCAACACCAGCACTTTGAATTGTGCTCGGAAACATACTGGGAGCCAATGTAGGTCTTTCAAGACCGGTGTTATGTGGTCTCAGCGGCCGCTCCCACCAGTCTGGCTGCCGCATTCTGGATTAGTTGTAGTTTCCGAGTCACCTTCAAAGGTAGCCCCACGTAGAGCGCATTGCAGTAGTCCAAGCGGGAATCAAATCATACTGCCTCCAGCAGTGGAGGGAGAACATAGCAATTTTGGCATGGAATGGAAGCAGTTCTGGGGTGGGCCTGGGACATGGACTTTAGGCTGTGCCTACTCCCAGCATTCCCCTTTCCTGCTCTCCACCAATGATGTGCCACCAGCCACAAGTTGGCCTCCTTCCATGTTCCTCTATCTTGCACCTGCACAGTATCACATATTCTGCCAAATAATCTACCTGAAAAAGCCGAATAATATCCGGTACTGGTGTTTACTTGATTCATTGTGCTTTGATTAGGGCTGAACTGATCTACTTACCTTGTTTCATTATTGTTTGTTTTCATGAGCATCAAGTAGCGCCAACACCAAGCACTAATGCCCCTGTCAAGGTTGCATTAGAGACTTACAGGATTCAGGGCAGATCATCCAGTCTACTTCTTTACATAGAACATAGTTTAACTGTAGAATTCATGCAAAGTAGTGGAGGCCACAAACCTGGGCCTCATCCACACTTGTCCCGTGCCTAGAAAGCATGAGTCCAAGTGATTATCTGCTGAGTGGTTTTCCCCTTGTCCTGCTCCATTCCCAGGGAAAACCTGCTCTTTAGTGCTAAATCGGAACAAATGTCAATCCGGAGAAAACCCTAATTGCCATTCACAAGAGGAAGTGTGGATCAGCCCTTGGATGGCTTTAAAAGAGGATTAGGGAAATTCATACAAGATAAGGCTATGATGGCTACGTTCGCTGTCCACTATTGGAACTGGAATGCTTCTTGATAGCAGATGCTAAAGGAAGGAGAAGCAGGAAGAGCACTATTGCACTCAGGTTCTGGTTGTAGGCATCTGACTGGCTATAGTGAAAGCAGATTGCTGAAATACATGGGCCTTTGGTTTTACCCAGCAGGTCTCCTCTTATGTTCTTACAACCTTGAGATAAATCAACTCTCCCTTTTTGGGGGGCTGCTTTGCAGGAGAAATCTAGGGCCCCACAGCAACCCAGCTGTGGGCGGAGGAAAGCCACCCACATCAGAGGCATCCCTGGCCACGTCAGGCCTACGGCCAGCCAATTGGGCTGTCTGGGGGTGTGGCTACCCATGGTTTAAATTGTGGCACTCCTCCTTTTCTTCCAGTTCGGGGTCACCCAATTGCCTAAGCCAAACTGCTCACATCTGTAACCTATAAAGTTGTGGCCTTATTCATCCCATTAACCCAATATTCTTGTGTTTGTGTATTTATTTCAGGGAGCTGGGGAGTCCGGGGCCTCCCCAGGCAACAGAGTGCTAGAAGAATGAATACAGGTCTATTAGAGACCACCTCCACTTGATATTGGAGCAAACACTAGCAGGAGAATCCTCCCTGCACAAACAAATAGCAGCGATAGAGCTGATGCCCTAGTCAGATAAATGAATGTGACAAAGTGCATTACTTCCTTGCATGCAAACGCTAATAAATCTGAATGACAAAAGGCTCTCTTGGAACAAAAACAAAAAAACAAAACTCAGGGCCTCTTACTGTTCTCCCATGCCAAATGCAACAGAGAAAACATTTGCGTATGGGGAGAGCCGCCCCCCCCCTCGCAAGAGAACCCAAATGGATGGGCTATTCAACAGATCTCATTTACTAGAGTAGATGTTACCCAGACAAAATCAAAGAATGACCAAGCGAGTCGGGGAAAGAATAGAAGGATAATGAGGTCAGATAAACTGTGAGCCCCATTAATTCCAAAGGGCTCAGCCCACCAAGAGCCCAGGAAGGAAGGAGAAAAATAGTGGGGATTCTTGATTCATTTATTCATGGGTGGTATTTATAAGCTGCCTTTCAAACAGAAATCGCTCAAGGTGGCACACGAGAGAAATGTGACTTTCCTGTGTCCTTTTTCTCCCAGTGTCATCATATCATCATAATCTATCCCCCCCCCACCAAAAAAAATCCCCACTTACAGATCAAAGCTGTGTAATCAAAAGCATTCAGGACAAGGGTTTTCAATCTACCTGAGTTTTTATTTGGGTATTGGGGGACACCCAGACGTTGTTAATCAAGGCACAGACACCTCCCAGCAACCAACACTCCACCTGCAATACTTTTTCATTGAAGGGGGAAATGTGGTTTCAGATTTCAGCCAGTGCTTCATTGCAATGATAATGTGCAGAATGTGGCTGTATGAAGTTAACACCCTAGGCATTTATGGGGTCTGTGACATTAGTAGCATGAGCAGAAGGTTGGATGAGGTGACCTCCAAATCCTTGATCTTATGATGCTCGGACTTTGCCTCTGCATGCGCAATGTTTGGTGAGCTTTCAAAGCACTTGTAGAGCATGATCACTCCCTGCCAGCTTTGGATCTGATTGGTTCTCTGTGTTCCGAAGCGAAGCTCAAACTGAGATCCCTCTGACGCACAGCATAAATTAATAATGCAGAGTTTTAAAGAATAAAAGCTTTACTGAGTCAAAATAAACTTCTTCATAAACAACATGATTCCAAACAGTTTGACTGAGATTACATACTGACTCTGTTCATAGCTGAAACAGACAGACTCTGCTGAATTCTTACAGAGAGCACAAAAGAGAAACTGGCTACTACGTCACATGTCAGAATGACTCAACAGTTAGCAGTTAGGCCTGAATAACTTTAGTATGCCCAAATGATTGTGCAGTCACAACACTTCTCAGCCTGCTTTGCTGCTTCTGCTTTCATGTGTCTTTGTCACATGACACCCTCCCCCCCTCTTATTGCTTGCCCTCAGCAAGATGTAATGTGCCCAGCCATGCCCATTTTTGTTTGTTTGTTTAACAGTAAGCTAGTTTTTACCATATAATTAAAGCTATGGTTTTCCCAGTAGTGATGTATGGAAGTGAGAGCTGGACCATAAAGAAGGCTGATCGCTGAAGAATGGATGCTTTTGAATTATGGTGCTGGAGGAGACTCTTGAGAGTCCCATGGACTGCAAGAAGATCAAATCTCTCCATTCTTAAGGAAATCAGCCCAGAGTGCTCACTGGAAGGACAAATCCTGAAGCTGAGGCTCCAATACTTTGGCCACCTCATGAGAAGAGAAAAGACCCTGATGTTGGGAAAGATTGAGGCACAAGGAGAAGGGGATGACAGAGGACGAGATGGTTGGACAGTGTTCTCAAAGCTACCAGCATGAGTTTGACCAAACTGCGGGAGGCAGTGGAAGACAGGAGTGCCTGGCGTGCTCTGGTCCATGGGGTCATGAAGAGTTGGACACAACTAAACAACTAAACAACAAAAAGTGTTTACCTGCGCTCACCGCACCCCCTCTGTCCAGGAAAACAAAATGCACTATCAGAGTTACAGTCAGGTAAAAACAAGTGCCTCTTAACAGAGCCAGTGGTGGTGTAATAGTTAAGATTGTTAGGCTAGGACCTGGGAGGCCAGGGTTCTAATCCACATTCTGCCATGGGTGCCTTTGTGTCAGCCACGATCTCTCAGCCTGACCTACCTTACAGGGTTGTTGTTGAAGATAAAATGAAGAAGGGGAGAACCACGTATGCCACTGTGAACTCCTTGGAGTAAAGGTGAGTTGTATAGGTGGTGATGATGAAAATAATAAGGTAAGCACAGATGTCCTATCCCAAAATTTTCAACAAAATTCTCCTGCCTCACCATGTTTTGCAGGCAGGCGAAAAAAGGGAAATGAAATTATCAAAACAGCTTTAAACTTAATTTGTTGAGTACTTGACAGTTCTGTGGTTGACAAAGAACCGAAGAAGCCAACGTCTTGATGTCCTCAAGGGGTCAAGGGTGTGTAGAAAGAGATCAGAGGGCAACATCCACGGGTGCCTGCATGGATTCCAGCCACAATTCTCATTCCAGTCAGAGGCCTTGGCATCTCATAGTTTGGGACCACGATGTGACAACTTTCAAACTAGTTCCCTAGCACACATGCATTTCCCAAAACGCAAGAAATTTTTGAAGCAGAAGCAAATGGAGGATGTGGACTTGTGTATATGTTGGCATGCGCTTTTGGAGGTGGGGATGCTAATTGGTTCTCATCTGAATCAGTTTCCTGGTTGAGGGCACATTTATAAAGGGGATTTCAAGCGTGGAGCCGGTGCCAAAGGTAGCAGATGGTGACTGGCTAGCAAATTACATGAAGGAATACTCGTTCTGTTTCTTTTCCACTTTTGTGTTGGAAAAGAGAGGGGGGAAGAAAAAAGCCAATAATTCCAGCTACTCAGGGTAAGAGCAGATGTGATCTCTTGTACGCCTCTGTTCCTAATAGTTTCATGGAGTAATCTCGGAGAATAAGAAACAAGTTTTAATAACCCACCCCAAACAATCTGACTAATCCCCAAGCAATCATTGCTTGTTGTTTGGAAGCTCAATTTTGGGTTTCCCAAGATTCATTAATGGGATTGTGACTTCTGAGTGTTCTGAAAGGTTTCCACCTTTGCAATTTGGAGCAGTTAAGCTTTTCCCATTGTGAAGTACAGTCGTACCTTGGTTTTCAAACTGCTTAGTTCTCGAACGTTTTGGCTCCCGAACGCTGCAAACCTGGAAGTGACTGTTCCGGTTTGTGAACTATTTTTGGAAGCCGAGTGTCCGACGGGGCTTCCATGGCTTCCAATTGGCTGCAGGAGCTTCCTGCAGCCAATCAGAAGCCACGCTTTGGTTTCCGAACATTTTGGAAGTCGAACGGACTTCTGGAATGGATTCTGTTCGACTTCCAAGGTACGAGTGTATCACCAAGACTACACTAGGGCTGGGTGATACCAGCTTTTCAACATTGTGGTGTATCACCAGCCAAACATAGTGGTTTGGTGATAAACTGTGATGTTGAAAAAACAAGATGCATTGGCCTCTGTCTGCGAGACACCGGGTGAAACTGCCCTAGCTTGAGAGCTCGATATATCACCCAGGCCTAGTCTACACAGCACCCATGACCACCATACAAATAAGTAGCACTCCTGGCTATTGTTGGTCTGTGGTCCCTAGATGGGTGGATGCTGACTGCAAAAGCTACAAAACAAAACACCTTGTCCAATAATTTGACTGCTCCATGTGTAGTACTTTGTAAGCCGGTCTTGGAGATTTAGATTCAAGACCTTCATGGCAAAATTGGAGTGACACCTGAAATGCAGTATAGCCATGTCATTCCATGACACACACACAGCCTAAGATTTAAGTTCCAGAAGGAGCAGGGAGAGGAGAGGGGAATCAAAGAGCATAAGAAGTGCCTCCTGGATCAGGCCAATGGTCCATCTAGTTTTGCACCCTGTTCTCGTGGTGGCCAATCAGATGTCTGTGCAAGCAAAACCTGAGCACAAGAAGACTCCCCACTCCCATGATTTCCAGGTTCAATCATCAAGATCTCCAGAAAGGGCTTAGAATGTCTTCTGCTGGATACCCTGGAGAGTCACTGCCAGTCAGTGTAGACCAGTGTTTCCCAAACATGGGTCTCCAAACGTTTTTTGGACTACAGTTCCCATCATCCCTGACCACTGGTCCTGCTAGCTAGGGATGATGGGAGTTGTAGTCCAAAAACAGCTATAGGTCCAAGTTTGGGAAACTGTGGTGTAGACCAGCGGTTCTCAACCTGTGCATCCCCAGATATTGTTGGACTACAACTCCCATCATCCCTGAGCTCTGGCCTTGCTAGCTAGGGGTGATGGGAGTTGTAGTTCAACAACATCTGGGGACCCACAGGTTGAGAAAGGCTGGTGTAGACAATAGCAAGCTAGAGGGACAATGGTCTGGCTTTTTATGAGGCATCTTCCTGTGTTCCTACGACCCGTGGGGGGCTGTGTTTCAAGTGATGTTTGCTACCAGCCCAGAGAGGAGTTCTGAAAAACAAAGTTGTTCTTTTATTAACCAACGAGGGGGAGAAGAAAACGTGAGGATATATGTTCCTTCATGCCCCTCCCTTCACCAGCTGTTGAGGCCAGCAGGCTTTCCGGCTGCAACGGCTCACTGGGGGACAATACAAAGGAGACCACAAGGTGTGTGGCTCTTTCCACATACGTTCCTCCACTATTAGGGCTCATAAATCCCTTCTTTAAAAAAATAAGAAGCATCCTTTGGCCGATGTGCTTGGAATGTTTAATGACCTTCGTTCCGAAACTGGACAAGTCTTCCCAATAAAGAGAAGGCAATCTGATCCCCAACCTGGAGCCTGCGCATACAAATACTCATTAAAAAACTTGAAAGTCCTTTGAATAAATTACTGCTACTGAAGAGCAGATGCATTAATATCAAGGACACCCGCGGTGTACTCTCCGATTATAGTTCCGTTGGCTGGTGATTTATAGGCACGTAAGGGGACACTGGTGCAACCAAGTAATATATTCACAGGTCAGAAGACTGATAATCTAACATTTGCTCTCGCAGATCCTAACACGCTCGAAGGGAAAGAACCATCTCTTTTCATTAACTAAACGGCTGGTACATGAAACGACCCCAAAAAGAAGTACCCTCCGCGTTGAGAGAATTATAGTCATTATTAACAAAAGATGGCTGGCTCTAGACAACAGTACCACTGAAGAAACACAAACAGTCCAGCCAAATAGTCAGGGACACTGAAAGACTTGCCAGATTCTACAGACTTTTGGGGTGATCAAGAGAGGCAATACAGTGGTACCTCGGGTTACATACGCTTCAGGTTACAGACTCCGCTAACCCAGAAATAGTACTTTGGGTTAAGAACTTTGCTTCAGGATGAGAACAGAAATCGTGCAGCAGCAGCAGGGAAGCCCCATTAACTAAAGTGGTACCTCAGGTTAAGAACAGTTTCAGCTTAAGAACAGACCTCCAGAACGAATTAAGTACTTAACCCGAGGTACCACTGTATTGAGAAGATATTGCCACAGCTTGAAACCCCGGGGCCTAGAAAAAAGCCAATGTTGGGATGTCTAGTCAATATATGTCTAGTAGTCAGGAGCAAGCCAGCAGTCCAGGGGTCCTTTATCTTCTTCATTTTTACCTTCAAGATCAGAGGCAATGTTGATGGAATTTTGACATAAACAGGAAGATGAGAGTTGGCATGACTTAGCACTCAAATTCTTTCTTTAAAAAAACACTTTTTCTGAAAAAGGAATTTCTAAAGTGGGTCGCATTAAGACCCTTGGAACCAGTGCTGGATTTATGTATAAACTAAACAAGCTATAGCTGAGGCCCCATTCTCTTAGCCCCCCCCCCCAAAAAAAAATTAAAGGGAAAACAACTGGATGTACATTTCCAAAATATAAGATAAGTTCAACGATCACCGTATTGTTTTGCTCTATAAGACGCACTTTCCCCCTCCTAAAAAGTAAGGGGAAATGTGTGTGCGTCTTATGGAGTGAATGCAGGCTGCACAGCTATCCCAGAAGCCAGAACAGCAAGAGGGATCGCTGCTTTCACTGTGCAGCAATTCTTCTGGCTGTTCTGGCTGCTGGGATATCAATGCAAAGCCTCTTCAGGGCAGCAGGAAGAACGCTCCCCGTGCCCTGAAGAGGCTTCGTGCGGCTGTTCTATCCCTCTTGCTGTTCTGGCTTCTGGGATTCAGAATATATTTTTTCTTGTTTTCCTCCTCCAAAAACAATGTGCGTCTTATGGTCTAGTGCGTCTTATAGAGCGAAAAATACGGTACTTTGATAAAATACATATTTTGCTATGTGCAAATGCCTCTAGATACCTATTAGGTCCATAAATTACCATATAGCATATATTCAGCACAAAAAAGTGACAATTCATTGTTGACAAAGGGTAGCTGGACATATAAAGGGCCCCATTACCTTCAGTAGCTTAGGGCCTCATCAGACCTAAATCTGGCCCTGCCTGGAACTACCCACCTGAGATACAGCAGAGTTCATCTCCTCTGCAGAGCTATCATGCCCCTGTATTTAAAAAAACATGAAAATTATAGCCATTTTGGCTTTGCAATGCAAGTCAATGGGATTTCTAGAGATCTGACATTCCTAGATTGTGATCTGGGGCAGGGCAGAACAGGTCCAGATCAGATCAGGTCTGATTTGCAAACTGGAGCCACAGATTGGATCGCAAAGCCTGTGCATGGTCCTAGTAACAACAACTGGTGGCCCCAAATGCAGATAGGCCACTTCATTTGTATGAAAAGTCATATCCAGTTTTTTTTGGGGGGGGGGGCCTAGTTGAGCATCATGATGCAGGTGGGGCTCTGCACCCATAGAGGAAACTGCATCAGCAGCCCCCATGCAAGGTGTGCTGATATCCCTTCCTACTTCTTTTAATATTTTGAACTACTATTTGGACGCAGCCAACTTTTTGCATGGAAAAATGCTGGCGCCCAGCTTTAAAAATAACATTGCCAGATTCCTAAATGTCAACCTTTAATAATAATAATATAATTTTGATATATATCAAAATGTCACCTTTTGGTTCAAAATTTCCTCTGATTGGGAAAAGAAATACCACAGCAATTAATCTAATTATCTGATTAATTAATGGTGCACTGGAGCTGGCTACACAGCTTGGGGAACAGATGAGTGAGAATCTATTTGGAAGATAATATTTTAAATTGTTGGAGCAGAATTATCTTTAGGACAAAAAGTAGCCTCACAGACACCTTGAGCTTTACTCATTGTTTGTACTCAGCATCACCATTTTACCCCATTCTCCTGGGTGGTTGGTATCTTTCAGGAAGCACAAGAAAATAGGAAGCTGCATTGATCAATCTAGCTCCAATATTGCCCACACTGACTGGCAGCGGTTCTCCAAGCTTCCAGGCAGGACTACCAGCCCTAACTGGAGACACCAGCATCTTGTTCTCATAGTGACCCATCAGATGCCTCTGGTAAAACTGCAAGCAGAGTCGGCTGCCAGTGAAGTTACCTCTTTATTTAATGAAATGGCATACAACTCAGCAGTGGCGTAGCGTGGGGGGTGCAGGGGGTGCCGGCTGCACCGGGTGCAACATCTGGGGGGGGGGCGCTCGCACTCGCAGCTCTCTGCCCCTACCTGGCTCACTCTCTCTCTCTCACTGCAGTGCTGGCTGTGCGAATCCGATCCGAGCCGCCGGGTCGCCGCCCACTGTGGAGGGGAGGGTGCCAGGCGTGCGGTGCGGTGCGGAGAGAGGGGGAGGGACTATCTGGGGGAGGGACAGTGCAGGGGGGGGCGCAAATTACTTGCCTTGCCCCGGGTTAGGGGGCGCAAATTACTTGCCTTGCCCCGGGTGCTGACAACCCACGCTACGCCACGGCAACTCAGCAACACTTCCCAGCATGTCTTGCCCCTATGGTGCAGTTGCCAGGGCTGAAGCTCCCTGCCTTCCTTCCTTTCTAAGGCTTTTCATATTTATACATTTCACTGATTTTACGATCATTTTGACAATTCAAAACTTGACCTCCTTCCCCCACTTTCCTTGAATATATTTTTTAATATCTTCTGCATATCCAAATTAACTTAATTTGTTCATTTATTCATCTTCTTTAAATATATACTCTTATGGAACTGCAGGTTATTACAATAAATCTGCCAGTGTTTTTATCTGTTTGCAATTTATCTGTAAATATTCAATAAACCATTTCCATTCTTTTATTAAAAAAAGTTTGCTATCTCGATTTCTTATTCTTCTGGTAAGTTTTGCCATTTCTGCATGTTCCATAAGTTTTTGTATCCATTCTTCCTTTGCTGGGACTTCTTCTTCTTTGCATTTTTGGGCAAGTCATCATCATCATCATCAACATCAAACCTTTTATTGGCATCACATACAAGCATCCATAGTAAATCAATACAGAATTACCACCTTCCCAATGTCACAGAACATTTGTCAAATGAAGAGAGGCAAAAAAGTCTAACATTACATCTCTAGGTCTCCAGGGAGAGCAGACGTCTGCAATGTGTCTCTGTGACAAAAAACCAAATAAAGATATTTAGCCACTAACTTGGTGAGCTCCTGATCATTCCCCAGTAAAAGAAAATGTATGACCTCCAAGTCTGGTTCCATTTGGGGATGCAGAGTTGATCTAGAAACTGCTAGTGGAGATCAGCATATAGTTTACATTTAAGGACCATATGAGTAAGAGTTTCCAGCAGGTAGTCTTCACATGGGCAAATTCTTTCTCCTCCCACCATTCCCGAGAACCTACCCCAAAGGAGGTTTGATGGATTTGAATTAAACCTGGCCAACGAAAATGCCCTTCTTTCTTGGGGGATAAGCAGAAATTCAAGATAATTATAATTAGTTTCATGTGCCCAAGAAAGTTGAAAGTAAAGAGGGGAACATGTTTTCTCTGCTGCTGCTGTTAGTTCCTGGCGTTCAATGTCCCACAACCTAGTTTTTATTATAGCCTTGACAGATGGTGGGGGCATCAATCACAAAAGTTCCATTGACATCCAAGTTGCTGAATCTTTATGTTAAACTGTTGTAGCCCTGGGGAAAGAAAGGGGTCTGATAAGACTTCGCTAAGGAGAGGATCTTTGTCTTATGTGAGGTAGATGTTTAAGCAACATAGAAGAAATCTCGCCCAGGCAATGGTCTCTACCTTGTGTTGACCTCCTTCTAGACACAAGGCTGCATGGGGTATACAACGTGGGACAGCAAAAAAATTAAAAAGGAAAGCTGCCTGCACTCGTTCTACCAGCTGGGTAAACCCTGGCAGCCAGACTGGAATTCAATAGAGCAACTGAGCTATTATTTTGGCGTTGAAGACCTTGAGGGCAGAGGGGATATGCGAATTACCTCTTGTTATGAAAAATCACATCATGGCCTGCATAGACATCTTACTGGCATCACACCGCACGGTGTGAGGACCATAGAAGCCTGTGATGGAATGTAATTCCCAGATAGTTGAATCTGAATACTTCCTGGATGGGTTTTCCACCAAATACCCAGCTATAGCTCTTGCATGAATTCCCCAAAACCATTATTTTGCTTTTATCAAAGTTCATGCACCATTTCATTCTGGACAGATAGTCAATACAGGAACTTAACAATCGTTTTAGGCCAATTCTTGTCCGTGAAAGCAAAATCATGTCATCTGCATATAGGAGGATGGGAATGCTTGATGTGTTGAGTTTTGGGCTATGGGCATCCGCCTATTTTAGTGAAGAAGCAAGGTCATTAAGAAAAAGATTAAAAAGAGAGGGAGCAAGTACACAGCCCTGCTTTACTCCTCGGTTTATAATGACGGGATCTGTCGTTACATTCCCTGGTGTTGTTCTTATATGACAGGTGTTCTTTGTATAAAGCTTTTTGATCAAGTATAGTAATCTAGTTTCTAGGCCCATTGTCTCCAATTTGGTCCATAACAGCCCCCTGTCAACAGTGTCAAAAGCAGCCTTGATATCTAGGGAGGCCACATAAAGACAAGTAACGTTCTTGCCGCACTTTCTCTATGCTGTGCTTAACTATGGAACATAAAATTGGGATACACATTTTAATAATAATAATAATCTATCAGGAAAGACATGTGCCACATTCACTACGGTGGTGATGGTAAAATCTGCCTTCCATCTTTGACTCTGGCTCAGACCGCACGGACAAGAAAACTGCAGCTCGGTTTATGGAAAGGTCAGAACACATGTTTTTAAATGCAGAAGGCCTTGCGTACAATGATCAGGCAGTAGATTCTGGGTGGGGAAAATCTGCCCAAGATTCACCATTCAAGACTAGCCAATGCTGTCTAAAGGGACCAATGGTGTGATAAGGCGGCATCATCTGTTAGCAAGGTTCAGTGTGATTGTCTATATGCAGAGGTGTACTTTATCTTGAGGTTTTTGCAAGATGCAAGCCCTCTCTCCACACACAAGCACAGCCTGCCCATCATAATGACAGGCATTTTGTTAGCATGATCAGAAGATGCACAAACCCGACTACAAAACAAGTCTGATTGTTTCATTAGCATCAGAATCCAAGAGGCTTCTTCTCTGCCCCCACCTTTCGGAATTCCTCAGTAGTTACTTATCACACAGACAAGATTGAGTGATTGGCCCCATGCTGTCATTTCAGAGGCAATTCATCACAAAAAAACTCCCCCGCCGCCAAACTCATTGAAATAGACTCAAGCTGGTGGACAGAGACCAGTAAAATGGGACTTTGATTGCACAGACCGAGTTGCTTGGAGGAGGGGGAAAAAACCAACGCAATCATTACAGAGATGCTCATTTTCAAAGCAGCCTCATTGTTTGTGGAACTGCATATTCTTCCCCTTGAATCTAACTCTGCTGATTCAGGGCAAAACAGCTGCGAGTTCTGAGGTCCAAAAGAGAAAATTCTACTTATTTGCCAAATGCATATGTCTACTTGGGACCTGTGAGTTGGGGGCATCACTGCAGTTATTGATTATGTTGTGGTGTGGGTATCTTCTGCCAAAATTCCTGAAAATATTTCCCTCCTATGAAAATAGGGCACAATTTTCTTCTGGTTTCTTAGTGGGAAGAGGAAAGGGGTAGAAATTCTGCTGATTCGGAGGAATGAGTTACAGTGGTACCTCAGGTTAAGTACTTAATTCGTTCCGGAGGTCCGTACTTAACCTGAAACTGTTGTTAACCTGAAGCACCACTTTAGCTAATGGGGCCTCCTGCTGCCGCCACGCCTCCGCCGCACGATTTCTGTTCTCATCCTGAAGCAAAGTTCTTAACCTGAAGCACTATTTCTGGGTTAGTGGAGTCTGTAACCTGAAGCGTATGTAACCTGAAGGATATGTAACCCGAGGTACCACTGTACTGCATTCTGGGAAGTGGCTGATTGGGAGCTGTGGAGAGGGCCTTGGGTCACTTTGAGTGTAGTGCTTTTTTGTTTGTTTTAAAAGCAAGGAAAGAACCTCCGAAAAATACTTGACCGCCTTGTATGGTTAAGTAAGGTTTGTTGAGAATGGATTGGGGAAGTATATTTAATCCTGAAGTCCCATGTGTGTGGGAAACTACAAAAGAAATGACTGTCTGCTGGAAGCGCAGAGCTTGACTCAGTCTCTAAGAAAAAGAGCCCCCAGTAGAGTTTAAAAATACAAATCTATGCAGCATTTGTGAAGCACAGGAATTACAGGCTATTGGACCTTTAAATATCCTGTTTTAGTTGCTTTACCTACATAAACAGAGGTCTTATTCATGCCTTGTTCAACATTGCCACAAAAACAACACAGGTAGATTATTCTTGAGTACAGAATACAAAGAAGTATCCTGAAATATGAAATCTGGGCTCGGAGCGCCAGTCTCACATGGGCTGGATCTGGCCCAATCACCTTCTAAATCTGGCCCATGAAGGGTCCGGGAATCAGCATGTTTTTACATGAGTAGAATGTGTCCTTTTATTTAAAATGTGTCTCTGGGTTATTTGTGGGGCATAGGAATTCATTCATTTTTCCCCCTCTTCAAAATATAGTCCTGCACCCCACAAGGTCTGAGGGACAGTGGACCGGCCCCCTGCTGAAAAAGTTTGCTGACCCCTGAAAGAGAAGGTAGAGAGGAAGGAGATAAACTCTTACATAACATATGACATAACTGAATCTACTCTACCAATTACATTTCTGTGGTCTGAGCCTTTCAGCAAATACAGCTTTGTCAGGTCTTGAGTCATTTCATATATTAACTAATATTGTGTTTGCTAGTTATGCTTTAATTGAAAATCTCCCACAAGGATAGGGGTGGTGACACCTTCCCCCAAAACGTCAGATCAATCTCTCTCTCTCCTCCCCACCTGCATAGGGTAGAGCAACAGCCTGACTTAATAGAAGACCCTTTCCCATGCTCCTAAGTGGTTGCATTGTTTGTTTGTGTTAAGCTTGCATGTTTAGTTCAAAGGCTTATTTATTTAATGTGAGCATTTGAAGGGTCCATTTTATGCCAAAGTGGCACTCAAAGTGATGGACAACTAGTAATTTCCATTGCTCATAAGCAAGACAGTGACTCCCCCCCTTGCATAAATCTACTTAATAAAACACTGGATGCTAAATCCTTTGTGTTGAGATTCTCACTCTGAAATATTAGCCTATCTCCCTGGGATGGTCTTACTGGGCCATATTCCAAGCACACTGATCACCCTGGTAGTTTGGGGGACCATGTAACTCCACAAAAATGGGCAATGTTACTCTCAAAGACCTACCTTTAAACACTGTGCTACTATTTTCGAACCAAAGTGGATACTATTACATTATATATTTATGAATTCTGCTTCTGCAGTTGATTCATTTGGAGTAACTTAACAACCAAGTCCTGTAAATCTGTATGTGGTCATTTTCCCCACCTCCAACTTAAAGTTGGAAGGCAGGGGCACCAACTCCCAGGGGCTGAACCCCTTTGAGCCTCTGCCCAATACAGTCATACCTTGGTTTTCGAACGCCTTGCGACTCAAATATTTTGGCTCCTGAATGCCGCAAACTCAGAAGTGAGTGTTCTGGTTTGTGAATGTTCTTTGGAGCCAAACGTCCAATGCGGCTTATGCGGTTTCTGATTGAGTGCAGGAAACTCCTGCAGCCAATCGGAAGCCGCACCTTGGTTTGCAAAAGTTTTCGGAAGTCAAACAGACTTCCAGAACGGATTCCATTCAAGAACCAAGGTATGACTGTATTTGTTAACGGGGTGCAGAGCCTCCACAATGTTCGTCTGGGTGTCACAAGTGATGTCATGATGTCGTACATGATGCCCAGATGCCCGACGTGATGCCAGGAACATGGCACCTTCTACTCCTCCTGCCACAGAGGCGAAGCAACCCCTGGCTTGTGGTGGTGGATGTTCTACTTAGCAGAGTGTCTCCAAATATCAGTTGTTGGGAATCACAACTGGGGAGAGCACTATTGAACTTGGGGTCTCCAGAGGCATCTGTGTGACCACTGGAAAAACAAGATGCCGGACTCAATGGGCTCTAGGTGGTCTTCTTTCAAATCAACTGGTGGTGATGAAGGAACAGTTCTTATCAGGAACAGTTGAGGGAGTCGGGTATGTTTAGCCTGGTAAAGAGGAGACTGAGAAGAGATATGATAGCCATCTTCAAATATCTGAAGGGCTGTCACATGGAAGGGGGAGCAAGCTGGTTTTCTCCTGCTCCAGAGGGTACAGCCCAAACAAATTCCTTCAAGTTACAGTAAAGGAGATTCCAGCTAAATATCAGTAAGAACTTTCTGACAGGAAGAGCGGTGGAACGGACTCCCATGAAAAGTGGTGGACTCTCCTTCCATGGAGGCTTTTAAGCAGAGGTTAGATGGCCATCTGTCGTGGATGCTTTAGTTGAGAGTCCTTCATTGCAGAGTGTCAGGGAACTGCCATCAGTGCCGGAGGGAGAGAGCAAAATCCAGAGGGATTCCAGAGAGCGTCCCGCGATTGGGAGAGGCAGCCCATCTTCTGGGGAAGAGAATCAGCGTAGCACCAGTGGAGAAGGGGGGCAGATGGGGGAAGCGGCGAGGCTGTCCCATGACTCCTTGCCGGGGACCAGCGGGGAGAGTAGAGGTCCTCCACTGCCTACGCCCTCCTTGCGCAGAAGGGTTTTGCGCAGAGAGAGTAGGAGAAGACTAGGCGTCAAAGAGCTTCTTTGCTGGAAGAAGTTTAAGAAACGCCCACTGACGGATTCTGCCAGCGATTGAGACAGCCATGGGTGAGTTGCTGTCTGGACAGAAAAGGTTCACTCAGGCAATCCAGCCAGGTGTTTGCACTGGCTTAAGCACGAGCAACCCCTAGAACCATTATACAGGGGGTTGGACTAGATGACCCTACGTGTCCCTTCCAATTCTACGGTTCTAAGGAGCGTCTCTACAAAACAACCCACTTTCCTCTTTTCTTCAGGGGACTGCAAGCCCTGCACCGGTGCCTAAATGTTGTGTCAGACTTGATGAGGGCCAGTTAACCGAGTTTGAATCCTGGAAAAATGAAGGTTCTGTAGATAGGCAGTTCCTACGTCTGTAAGATAGGACAATTGTTTGTCCTGGGTGGGGTTGCCCTTCCTCTGAAGGAGTAGCTTAGGGAAACTCCTGGATTCATCTGCCAGGTGACCTTTTCGACTGGGAGTACCTTTCATTGGCCATAAGCTACCTTGCATGCCTCCGGTCAGTAGAGGGCAGTTTTTGGCCTTGGCAGTCTTAGCTATGTTCTTTTTTAATGTTATTATTTGCATATATTGCCATTCCTCCTGAAGATGCTGAAGGTGATGTGCAGCAGCATTCAATCAAACACAAACAATTCAAATCAACAATTGCATCACATACAAGTGTGTGCGTTGTCAGCTAATTTCCATAATATAATATCATGGCCACAGGAACTGTTTGGCGCTAAATCCCCTTCGCCACCCCCTTCCCCAAGCTTGGATGAACAAATTGCATTAAAAATAGAGGACATTTTTTAACAAATGGACTTCAGCATGACTTTTTGTGCATATATGCCCTTGGTGCAGCATTTCAAAAACCTACACATGTCCTCTTTTTCCATGCTGCTTTTATTTGGCAAGCCAGCAAGTTTCCCAGGGGAACTTTTTTTTCCTTTTTGTACATTAGTGACATAATTGCCTACACTGCTAACTACACCAAAAGCAATATTGCAAGAGGTAATTTATTAAATTTTTATGCACATTAACTGGATAAATAATGATTTGTAAAATTGTGCAGAAGTTATATTAAATTGCTCAGTGGTTAAATCTGACACTGTTTATATTTCTCTTCTCAAATTATTAAGCCACCCTTTTCATTTCGGAGTTCATGTCTTGTAAAATCGTTAAGATGCGCAATATCTTTATGGCAAGTCGTTTTGACTTGGAATTCTAAACTAAATTAAGTGTTGGGTGTAAACTTTATTTAAGGTCCTCTGGCTAAGCATACTGTTTCGGAGGTAAGGAAATAACAAGAGCTGGATACCGCAAAGGGCATTTCATTGCAGTTGCCTTTCTGCCCTTCCCGATATTCAACAGTGAATTGCTGCAGAAGTGTTCAGGCACTGCCCAGCTCATTTCTATGCAAGCAAGAAGTAGAAAGATTGTGGATCTTTCTAATGTCAAATGGTTTATGATGGATCACTGCCTTTAGTTTTCATAGGCAGAGAGACAAGGGGGTAGGGAAAGGGAATGGAAGGGAAGGACAAAGGCACTTGAAAGAGATAAGGAAGCCATAACTGAGTGGCAAGAAGATTTCAGAACTGCATAAACTAAATCCAGATTAGCGTTAGTGCTATAAAAAGAAACTCTATAATTCTTCACATTTATGTAACATATTTCAAGCGCTCAAATACAAACTCCAAATACAAATCGTGGGAAAAGGGGTGTTTGGATGAGCCCAAACTTCTCACTGTGGCTTTTGAACTACTTGCCTTTCAGTCTCCCTATCCATCCCTGCAGAGGGTAACCTGGTCTGGGGAACACCTGACCCAGCTTGGATCTGGGAGAGACGCTTTCAAAGAAGCACTCTACAGTCCATAGGGCTGAATCCTTTGCTCAGCAGCTTGGGAGTGGAGGATTGAATCCTGTGAGGTCTGCTTCTCCAGACTCCTGCAGCCTTCCATCTCAATGCCCTGCCCCCTGGCAGCCCCGGATCACTCACCCAGGCGGCCTGATCCAACCCAGGCAGTCTTGACCCAATTTGGACCATGCCCAGATCTGCCCCACCTCCCAAATTGGCCTGATTTGGCCAAATCTGGTGCACCACCCTATCCAGCGGTACTCAGCTGGTGAACACATGTAAACAGATGGTGAACAACACAAGGGATTCTGTTATTTACAATGGTGGGAGATATGCGGCTTCTGTCTCTAAAGGTAAGTTTGTAAGCGATGGCACCTTAACTCCTCACCAGATGCGCTTGGACTCCTCCATGGACTCCTCACCCTGCTTCAATCTGACCATTGGCCTTGCTGGTTGGATCTGATGGGACTTGGAGTCCAAGAAAAACCGGAGGGCCACAGGTTCCTCATCCCCAATGTTGCTGAGTTGCAACCCTCATCTCTCACCATTGGCCATGCTGGCTGAGGCTGATGAGAGTTGGGATCCAGCAACATCTGGAGGGCCACAGGTTCCCCACCCCTGCACTAACTTATTTGAAACTGGCATGTCATTGTACTTGTTCACGGGCATCAAATTCAAAAAAGACAGAATATGTTGGTGCTTCTGGGTAGGATGTGCCACAGAAATTATTGCTGAGCTGGAGTGGAAGGAAATGGTCACGGGGAGGGTAGCATAAGTAATTCTCCTTGGGACAATATTTTTGATTGATAACTAATGGGAATGGTACTCCAACATCTTCTGGAGGGTGTTGCATTGGCTACTTGGGGGGGGGGGGAGAGAAAAGTCAAAAGCAGCAGCTTAGCAAAATCTCTCTTACCTTACCTGCTCCAGACAATGCCCTCCATTTAATGCAAAGTTGAGCTCTCCATTGGTTGGCATTGTCGGAGGCTAACATGGACGCTATTTATATACCTGGATATTTGTGAACATCTGCTTTATCGAGATACATCGTCAGAAAGACTTAATTAAAATAATTCCAAGTTGGAGACTCAGCATGTATTTACCAAAGCATAGATTTGTTTTGCTACAAACAATTAAGAATGTATTCATGAAAACAACTCCTGCATGGAAATCTGTATTATTTTTTAATCCCTTATGCTAAACTCTTTGGAATTTGCATTAGCATGTTAGTTCCGCTGAACTGAAGACTGCCAACCTGATCCGCGGAAGCTGATTTAACCAAGCTGGTGAAAAGAGGGGCAGCAGAATTAGCATCTTCTTCTTTGCCAGGAGGGCACAGCCAGCCGGCTTTGCCCATGCCAACCCCTCCTTGCCATGCAAAGTCCCTTCTATACGAAAACACAGGCTTTGTATTGACGTGATCGGTGCTTGAGGGCAGGATGATCTAATGGGCTTAAGCTGCAGGAAGGGTAGATTTGGTTGAACGTTAGGAAGAAGCTAATGGTGAAGGGCCATAGCTCAGCGGTAGAGCATCTTCTATGCATGCAGAAAGTCTCAGCTTCTGCATGCAGAATGTCCCCTGCATAACCTCCTGGAGAGCTGCCTCCAGTTGGTGTAGACAATATTGATCTAGAAGGACCAAATATCTGGCCAGGGCCCTGCATTGTTCAGAGGGCAGGCGAGGACAGCACAGAGCTGGGAGTGACATAGCTTCAGTAGCTGTTGAGTCCTCCTGGTGCTGCTGCTGCCCTGGCCATGGGTGGCTCCCCCCATCTTTCCCTTGCATGACAGGGGGAGGGGGAGGACAGGGGCTGCTGGCCACTGTGGCTGCACTACCGCCGTGTTCGGCTCCTCTCCCTGGGACCTTACGATGTCACGTGATGTCACGCGCATGTCAGGATGTCACGGCAGCCCCCACAGTCCTTTTGAGAAGTTGGAGCCTCTGCGATTCAGCATAGGTTCCTATGGGTGAGGACCTTTTCCAGCTTGTGAGCTGCATTTTCCTCTGGGTAACCTCCCAGGAGCCACATGCCAGAGGAAAATGTGGACAGAGAATGTGATTTTTTACCTTTGTAGAGTAGGCTTGTTTCTGTCTACACACACTCACATGCCACTTTCTGTCCTCCAGCCAGGGAATCACAGTTCGAGGACAAATTCCAGCCAGGCAAGAATACTCAAGGAAGGTATAGAGTAGGGCTGATGAGAGTTCCAATGGAAAGTTGGAGAGGGCTGGAGGGCCCTATTTGGTTCCCAAGCCCTGAGGTTCCCCAGTCCTGCCCTAGGAACCTATGAAGCCACCTTATACTGAGTTAGACAATTGGTCTGTCAAGTTCACCATTGTCTACATAGTAAGAGCTATTCAACAGTGGAACAGACAACCTCAGAAGGTGATGGGGTCACCTTCATTGGAGGTTTTTCAGCAGAGGTTGGATGGCCATCTGTCATGGATGCTTTAGTTGAGACTCCTGCATTGCAGGGGGGTTGAACTATGCACCCAGATCAAGGGAAGTAATAGTACTGTTCTATTCTGCCTTGGTCAGGCCACATCTGGAGTACTGTGTCCAGTTCTGAGTGTCACAATTTAAGGATCTTGACAAGCTGGAAGGTGTACAGAGGATGGAGACCAAGATAATTAAGGGTCTGGAAATCAAGCTTTTTGAGAAACAGTTGACGGAGTTGGTATGTTCAGCCTGAAGAAGAGGAGATTGAGAGGAAGTATGATGATGGAAAGAAGACAAGGTCCCGACCAGAGACGAATGGTAGATGAAAATGATGGACTATGCTGAAATGATGGAAATGACCAGGAAAATCAGAAACCAGGAAGATAGAAACTTTAATAAGGAATGGGGGTGGGGGTGGGAATCATAAGTTACCTAAGGGAACACTGTAAACAACTGAAAACTTTGGCAGGATTTGAGTAACACTTGTAATGTATTAAAAACTAAGGTAAATAAGGACTATTTTAAGAAAAATGGAGAAATTATATGATGCAGTAGAAAAGGTTTGATAATGGAAACCATGGAGGGGTGGAGGGAAGTCTAAGGATTCAGGGAATCTTAAATGCTGATGATTATGATTAATGTTTGAATTCAAATGTATAGTGTAAAATTGAATAATTTTTTTAAGAGAGAGAGAGAGGAAGTATGATTAGCATCTTCAAATATCTCAAGGGCAATCACGTGGAAGATGAAGCAAGCTTGTTTTCTCCTGCTCTGGAAGATAAGACTCAAACCATTCACTTCAAGTTGCAGGAAAGGAGATTCCGACTAGACATACGAAAAAACCTTCTGACAGTAAGAGCTGTTCAGCACTGGAATAGTCTCCCTTGGGAAGTTGTGGACTCCTTCCTTGGAGGTTTTTAAGCAGGGGTTGGATGGCGATCTGTCATGGATGATGAGATTCCTGCATTGTGGAGAGTTGGGCTAGATGACCCTTGGGTCCCTTCCAAATCTATGATATTATGATTCTAGGACACTTTGGAAGGTGGTGGACTCTCCTTCGTTAGAGGTTTTTAAACAGAGATTGGATGGCCATCTGCCAAGCATTCTTCGGTTGTGATTCCTGCCTTGAAAGATGCCCCTAGGGGTCCCTTCCAACTGTACAATTCTATGATTCTACACACTGATTGACAGTGGTTCTGCAGGGCACAGTTCAACAATATTGTTGACTTCTACATACGACGATCGTGGAGTATCAGGACGTGTGCCAGTAGAGGCCTGAGGATCCAGGACATTATGTTTCTGTTGAATCATTTAAATGACCTGGATCTGTGAGCCTCCAGGGACCCAGAGGTTTAGTGCCTAGTTTGTTTAAGGCCAGCCCTGCATGGATTAATTGCTTGGCTGGAGACTTGCTGGCAAAATTTTGCCCTTGGCCAAAACAAATTTCATTTGTATTTACGAGCATCCAAAATTTGGACCCAAACGGTTGCAAAGCTTAGCCCTCCGCCTGCTGTGACAATTCCAGCTACAAAATGAGTTGGAGCCTCAAATTAAAGGATTTACAGATAGAGGAAAGGGGTGGTGTTAGTCTCCCCCCCCCCTTGCAAGTGAAATGCCCGTCACGCCAACCTCCCACCAAGCCTCAGAGAAAAGAGTCTGAGAGTGCTAGACCAAGGAAAATGGGATCACAGAATGAATACATGTCTCAGCTGATAAACATTGCCCATCCTATTCTTCCCTTTATAAACCAGGAAGAGGCAAGGCACTATTTTTGTCTCTCCTCCCAAGCTTGGGGTTCCAGGCACTATGAGATCAACTACTTTAAGGCATTTTATAGTATTTTACTGAATATTTACTAGGCTGTTCCGTTAAATTAATAACATAAACACCTACAGCTATTTTAGAGGTGTTTTTCTCTCCAGAAAATGGTTTCACAGGAGGCCTACACTATGATGAAGCAAGCCTATTTTAAAGCGTCTATTTATTTAGAGGACTTCTATACCATAACCTCCAACATTTCTCCAATGAAACATTTCTCCCATTCCATAATGATAATTTTACTATTTATACTCCACACATCTTACTGGGTTGCCCCAGACACCCTGAGCGGCTTCCAACATATATAAAAATATAATAAAACATTATTCCATTCCCTTCCCTATACAGGGAACCCTTCAGTTGGCTTGGGGGTCGGATAACTCCATACCATCCAACATTTCTCCGATGAAAATACAGTGGTACCTCGGGTTACAGACGCTTCGGGTTACAGACGCTTCAGGTTACAGACTCCCCTAACCCAGAAATAGTACCTCAGGTTAAGAACTTTGCTTCAGGATGAGAACATAAATTGTGCGGCGGCGGTGCGGTGGCAGCGGGAGGTGGGAGGCCCCATTAGCTAAAGTGGCACCTCAGGTTAAGAACAGTTTGAGGTTAAGAACAGACCTCCAGAATGAATTAAGTTATTAACCCAAGGTACCACTGTAGAGACATCCTAATGAAAAATGGGACATTCTAGGATCAAATCGGAAACCAGGACTGCTTCTCTAAATCAGGGAAATCCCTGGAAAATAGGGACACTTGAAGGGTCTGTTATACTGCACTTTGTGCAACCCCTAGGGTTATTCACAAGAAAGTGGAAGAAGATAAAAAGAATACATAAAACTGACACAATGACATCAAACTTAACATGGCAAAACAACATGTTCTATCATGAAGTATAGGTGGGTTCAATCATGACTCGAGGTTGAGATTCATCTCAAACGGTTTTATTGCAGCAACAGGAGCAAGATTGACTAACGGGGCACTCCATGGTACGCTTTAAGCGGGTCCAGGCAAAACATACACCCCACCTATGATAGGTTGCCTTTATGTTGTTAATTAGCGAATCACAACACTGGCCCAATCTCAACAGGGATTGCCTAACTGCCAGCCACCAACATTGCCATTGGAGCGTTTCAGAATCATTCCAGTGTTTTGGTAGGTAGCTGAAGCTCCTGAGCTCCAGGAGGCATCAAGGCACAGGCCTGCACACATAGGGTTGTGGTATTTCAAAAACTGAAAATCCAGACAGAAAGGTTTTTTTGCCCAAAGTTGTTGAGTGTTTTTGAGCTATTTCTGACAATAAACGGCAAAAACGTCACTTCCGACGGGCTGCTGTACGTCCATATTTTCCGAGACATTTCTCCGATTTCCACCTGGACACTGTTTGCAGCTATAGTATTCCGGATATGTCCAGCAAATTCCAGACATATGGCAACCCTATCACTAGATGACAATTAGTGCATGAGGGTCTATAATAAGTAGTGCACTGGGGTTTATAATATATAATTCTCGTAGCTTTCCTGTTTCTCCAGTTCACTTAATGTTGCACATTCTTCCTTTGTATTACTATTGTTATTATTTGTAAAACTCCCATCTGGGAATCCTCAGTTCCCCTTAGCGCTGAACTTAAATTGTCCTTCCATGAGTGAGAAGCCTCGCAACAGGTATCTGTCCCTGAAGCTAGCAGGATGATCTAAGCAAACCTCTTCCAGCTGATCCCAACCCCCAAAGTCCTATCAAACAACAGAAGACCCTGTGGGAAAGGCACAGAGCCAAAGCAAACTGATGGGGGTTGACAAAGAGGCCATCTATCTCCACCTGGGATATTTGCCAAGGTAGGAGGATTTATAGCCGCGAGACACTATTAAAGTCAATGGAACTAATCGCACACCAAAGGAATGCTTATGCTTGTGTAGCACTGGGTGCCTGGGACTTTGGGGTTGTGGAATGGCCTGGGCATCATTACTGATAACTGCATTGTTTGTGTGCAAATTAGCCAATGTCGTAAAGCCAGTCTAAATAAGAATTTTGCCCCTCTAATCCACGAGAACGTGGTTTCCATGTAATTCAGAGTCTCACCATGTGTGCAAATGTGGCTTGCGGCATTTACTTTGCCTCTCTACACAACCGTATTGGCAGCAGACTCCAGGCAGTTGCTTTAGTCATTTCCATATGGTTCCCCCTCCGATAGTGTCATAATGCAGAGAGTTGATAAAGTGATGCTCATAGTCACAATCTTTCCTTCCCTCTTGTGTGGCTCTGTACATCACAGGAGCCAGGTGCAAGGACCACATAGGTCAGCCAGGGTGGTGGAGTGGTTAAGAGTATCGGACTAGGACCCAGGAGACCAGGGTTGCTCACTTTGGGTGACCTTGGGCCAGTCACAGCCTCTCAGCCTAAACTACCTTACAGGGCAGATGTGGATTGAGCAGCGGGAGAGCCATATACAGTACACCACTATGATCTTCTTGGAGAAAAAGGTGGGGAATACATGCAATACATAAACAAGAATAAATAGGGTTGGGGACTAGGGAATAAATGTGAAACATGGTCCAACTCCCTGAGCAACAGGCTCCACTATTTGTGTCAGGGATGGGAATTTATTTATTTTTAAATAATTTTTATTTGTTTTTTACAATGCAAAATTATAAAAAAGTTCAATGCATATCCATATAAAGAGATTCCTCCAAATCTCAGGACTCCCCCCCCCCCATGGGAGTCCCATTTTAATCATTTAAAACTGCATCTTCTCCAAATTCTAACTATTGTATCAATCCATATTTTCCATGATAATTTTTACACTACGAGTGAAATCAAAATCCTGCCAAAGTTTCCATCTGCTTACAGTGGTCTCTTAGATAACTTACAAATGTTTCCCATTCTTTGTTGTCTTGGTTCCTGAGTTTTCTAGTCGGCTTTGCCATTTCCGCATAGTCAATCAGCTTGGTTTGCCATTCTTCTCTGTTAGGGACTTTGTCATCTTTCCAACTCTGGGCTAGCAGCTGTTGTTCCATACATAAAAAGTCTTTTCTGGACTTTTGGAATATCTATACCTGTAATTGAGGAATGGGAATATTTTTTAGCCTGTGGCTGTGGGTCATATTCCCAGTGAGCAGAAATGACATGACTGACCAGAGGTCAAGTGACTGCCTTGTCCCAACACTTTGTCCACTACAGGCCGGAGTTACATAAAAATATTAAGTTCTTGCAATCAGACCTATATCATCTTTGTGTTTTATTGTTTCTCCTATCCATAGCTTATCCAAATTTCTGCTTATGAAAAGCACCTCTTCCTGGGCTGTTTTGGAAGAGCAAACCAGTGTCAAGAGGTTTCCCAGAACCCCAAACACCCGCACCCAGGAAACAGACTCTTCTCACTGCAGACGCTGATAGGATTTGCCATAACAGATCAGACGAGCTATCTATCAAGTCTGACATTGTCTGGCTTGACCAAAGCCACAGAGGAAGGCAAGACTCCCTAAAGGCAAGTAGTTAAATGACATATTAAGGGTATGAAGATGAATTATTTCCTTCACCTGTCTAGCAAATACTGCTAGCCTTTTGATGCATGAGATTTGTTCACCTTTATCTTATCGCTTATGTCCACATAAATATTAATGGCTAAAAAGTTATCCTGCTTCTTCGTGCACACTAGCAAAGACAAAGAGTGAGTTCAGCCTCAGGTAGCTATGGCACAATGTCTCATCATTTATGTCCCTAATTGTGCCCAGGAGCATGGTAGTCCATAGGGAAACAGGGAGTGTCTTGGTTGACTTGTATGGATTGGCTTGTTTGGAAATAAGCTATGATTTTTAGGATCAGTGTCGGGCTACTTCGTGATGACATCTCTCAAGTATCTGTCCCTTAATGTGTGAATTTCTTAGCTCTCCAAGAATACTAGAAGTCCATGTGGACGAGTTGATTAGAGGAACATCAGCAGATGGCAAGTCCCATTGGTGAACCCAGTGCTTTTTTTCTCAAAAAAAAAAAAAAGAAGAAGAAGTTTAGGGATACTCTCATTTTGACTCAAGAAAATCACCATTTTATACTTCAAATTGGGGAAGATAAATACAGTAAATGGGCAAAAGTACGAAGAACATGCATTACCTCGTATTACACAGCTGACAGCTCAGATGTGTAACAACGGAACCGACCAATCACTGTGCTAGATTCCAACTCCTACTTCACACATTAAACGCTCGCTTTCGTCTGAGACTCAGGAAACACCATGACAGGAAATGAGGCTGCCATCGGGGGTAGCAACGGAACTGACGATTCACCGTGCTAGAGAAGCAACTAAAATTTTTAAAAATTCTTCTCCTGTTAGATTCACAAAGTGTTTTGGAGTATGCATACCCCTGCGCCCCCCCCTCCGAAAAATAGCACTGGGTGAACTTAATACATACATAAATACTATGTAGCATACTATGCTAGCCTGCTGTAACAAAAACTACTAACAGACTTGTTGCACGCACGCACACACACACTCACACACATTTATTTTGTTTTATTCTCAAATGTTCTCCATTGATTTTCAAACAAAGAATAAACAAAGTTACACAATTGTGGAGTGCATCCAGGTACTTACATATCATTTCATTCAACTGCAATAACTGCATCCATTATATTCAGAACCTTGCATATCCCCTCCATATAGGTACCTGAGGTCTGGGAAGCCAAGGAAAATTTGTCGGGAGGTGACTGTAAGAACAGTTCTGCAGTGGCACTTGAGCCCAGCAAAGCTGTATCTCACATCAATGTGGGCATCTCTCCTTGGTGCTGGTGAGGATGTAGACAAAGTGGTACCCTGGTGCACTTTCGGGAGGAGTGGAGCAGATTTGGCTCCTTTTCTGGGAATATAGTTTTGAACAAATTTAACATTCAGTGAAACATTGCCTTTTCTACACAAGGACCTAGGCTGCATTCACACAACAGTTTATTCCGTTCCCTCGTTTCCTTAACTCTTAATTTCTGCATTGCATTGGAGTTTTCACATGACATAAAAACCACTTCCAGAAATCTAGCGGAATTTGGCATGTGGGATGCAGCTTTTGTAATCCATTTGTTGAAAGGCTTTGGACAATAACACCTTCAGGTGAGATTGCACATTGTGTACGTATGGAAATATTGTAAAACCACACAAGATTATCCAGCTATCCTTATGTAAACTGTTGCCTATCAGCCAGAGATTATTTTTTGATGTACAGTAGTTTTAAATTCTTGCATGCCTGTGTTAAAGGAATATATTGGGTTCATTTAGAGCTTGACTTCTAGTGTTTATTTGGACTTCACTTCCCATTATGCTTTGACCATGTTGGCTGGGGCTGATGGGAGCTGGGGTCTAAAAAGAATATCTGGAGAGCCATAGGCTCCCCATGACTGGTCTTTAATAATAATAATAATAATAATAATAATAATAATAATAATAATAATAATAATAAAATTTATATATATCCCGCCCTCCCCAGCCGAAGCCGGGCTCAGGGCGGCTAACAATAATCAAATAATCAAACATTCTAAAAACATTTCATTATAAAAATTAATTAAAATCAAATTAATGGCAACCGTTAAGCAAAATTCTGTGCAGGTTGCCAGAGGAGGGAGTCAGGCTGGGCCCTGACCAAAGGCCTGGTGGAACAACTCTGTCTTGCAGGCCTTGCAGAAAGATGTCAGGTCCCGCAGGGCCCTAGTCTCTTGTGACAGAGCGTTCCACCAGATTGGAGCTGCAGTCGAGAAAGCCCTGGCTCTAGTTGAGGCCAGCCTAACCTCTCTGGGGCCTGGGACCTTCAGGATGTTTTTATTTGCAGACCGTAGGTTCCTCTGTGGGGCATACCAGGAGAGGCGGTCCTGTAGGTACGAGGGTCCTAGGCAACTGAGTCCTCAACTGCTATCCTAAACACACGTCCATGTGGGGTTACTTCCCATTGAACGCATAGGGTCTTACTTCTGAGTAGGGATACAAAGGGTTGTGGTTGGTTGTGTTTGTGGTAGCAATCTAATATGGCTAGGTAAATAGCATATCCGTGCACTCTTGTTTCCGTCATGGTGTCGTCCCATTGCCCCAGAAGCTGGCCACATGACCCAGAAAATTGTCTGTGGACAAATGCCAGCTCCCTCAGCCTGAAAGCAAGATGAGCGCCGCAACCTCCTGGTCGCCATTAACTGGACTTAACAGTCAGAGGTCCCTTTAACTTTAAGGGCTACCCCTATTCAGCAGAGATAAATAATTATCACCCTGAGATCTATGAAAGGCAATTAGAGATGATGCATAGTCATAGCATTTTGAAGTATAAGCGCTTTTGTCAGCAAAAGAGCTAGATCTGGATAGGTCAGTTAGAGGGTGCTGCTGATAACACTAAGGCTACAGGTTCAATCCCCGTATGGGACATAGAATCATAGAGTTGGAAGAGACCACAAGGGCCATTGAGTCCAACCCCCTGCCAAGCAGGAAACACTATCAGAGCACTCTTGACATATGGTTGTCAAGCCTCTGCTTAAAGACCTCCAAAGAAGGAGACTCCACCACACTCCTTGGCAGCAAATTCCACTGTCGAACAGCTCTTACTGTCAGGAAGTTCTTCCTAATGTTTAGGTGGAATCTTCTTTCTTGTAGTTTGGATCCATTGCTCTGAATCCGCTTCTCTGGAGCAGCAGAAAACAACCTTTCTCCCTCCTCTATGTGACATCCTTTTATATATTTGAACATGGCTATCATATCACCCCTTAACCTCCTCTTCTCCAGGCTAAACATGCCCAGCTCCCTTAGCCGTTCCTCATAAGGCATCGTTTCCAGGCCTTTGACCATTTTGGTTGCCCTCCTCTGGACACGTTCCAGTTTGTCAGTGTCCTTCTTGAACTGTGGTGCCCAGACAGCTGCATATTTCTGCACTGCAGGGAGTTGGAATATATGATCTCCAGGGTCCCTCCAACTCTACAATTCTATGATTCTATGATACCTCTGGGAGATCAGGAAGTAGCATTAAATGGTGACAAACTGTGCTTTTTTTTTCTTTCCTTAAAAAATGTTTAGGAGTATACTCTCCTTTTCTGTCTCATATTGAAATACTGCCCCTCATTGAGGCCAAACTTAGATTCACAAAATGTTTAGGGGTATGTGTACCCCCAGGTCCCCCCCAGAAAAAAAAGCACTGGTGACAAGGCTTGATTAGAAGAAATGTTCTACAACCCAAACAATTGCAATGTGTATCTGTGAAATGAAGACAGCAGGACAGCCCTCCCTCCAAAAGGGATCTATACATATAAAACAAAATTCCCAGTATCCCATGTCATCCTCCCAACATTCCATCACACACAACAGGAACTGTTTTTTATTAAATAATAATAAATCTTGTTAGTATTTTCCACACAACAACAACACACAAAATAACAATACACAAAACACAAAAACCGGCATACAAAAAAATAACCAAATCCATATCTTACAAGTTAATAATATAAACGCTAAAAAGAAAAACAAACATTGACTTCCACCAATCCCACAGCACCTCCTTTACCTCTCATTGTGTCTTCCAGTTTTCCTGTTTTCCTTATCATCTCTATCCTAGCATCTAGATATAAATCCCTCACAAGGTTATTCCAGACTCAGCCAGATTTCTGGCTTTTAAGGTATTCATTTAGGCACTCCCATTCCTTTTTCACTTCACTTTTTGGTTTTTGTCTTATTATGTCTGTCAATTTGGCTAATTCTAAATTTGTCTTATTATGTCTGTCAATTTAGCTAATTCTAAGTATTCTGACTGTCCCCTAGTGGGTAACTGATTACCTTTCCAGTACAGTGATGCCTCGCAAGACGAAAAGAATCCGTTCCGCGAGTCTCTTCGTCTAGCGGTTTTTTCGTCTTGCGAAGCAAGTCCATTAGCGGATTAGCGGATTAGCGCTATTAGCGGTTTAGCGGCTATTAGCGGCTATTAAAGGCTTAAGGGATTAGCGGATTAGCTGCTAAAAGGCTACTAGCAGCTTAGTGCCTTAGAAAAAGGGGGTGGGGAGCGAAAAAAAATCACAGGAACTCGCAAGACATTTTCGCCTTGCGAAGCAAGCCCATAGGAAATTCGTTTTGCGAAGCACCTCCAAAACAGAAAACCCTTTCGTCTAGCGGGTTTTCCGTCTTGCGAGGCATTCGTCTTGCAGGGCACCACTGTACTTAGGCACCAGGATTCTTGCTGCAGACGTCGCGTATAAGAAAAAATTAGTTTTGTCTTTTGGAATATCATCATTTAAAATTCCTAAAAAGAATGCCTTGATTCTTAATGCCCGGGGTCAATATGGGAAGAGAGAAGGCAGAAGCAAACATTGTGAGCACATCTCTTAACTTTATCCCGTGTAAGTGAAAGGTTGTGATTCAGGCCTTAGAAAAAAGTAGAACACGGTATTTGTTGTCGTGGGAGGAAAACCAATTCCCACAATGAGATATCTTGGCCCTTCCCAGACAGTCATCTTGAAGATGAGGAGTCATTTCCCCCCCTTCAATATTCCATCCATCACATTGATGGACATTTCACTAGTGTTTTTTAAGTTTTTTTAAATGCAAGCCCACCTTGCATTAATGCGGCTTCCAGATCAGATGGGTTAATTCGTTTCATATCAGATCTAATTAACACCCCCCCTGCTGGTGGCAATTTCCCCCAACTACCTGCTGCTCAGCGGTCCTTCGGAAAAGTGTGAGGCTTCTGTAGCAGCTCTGAGACTCTGAAAACAGCTAATTTCCAATCAGATCTTTATAAACAACAACCCAAAAAAACACACCCCTGCGGTGATCAGTAAAAAGGGAGAGTCGAAGCAGGAACCGGTGTTTGAAAGCGTGAGATCTATTATTTATTTCCCTAGATTGATAGGTATTTATTATTTAGTTTGTTAGCTCGTTGCACCGTGGGTCTCACATTCTGGCTTCTTGCCGCATGCATGCGGGGAGGGCGGGGGGTCCCGCAGCTATATAAATAAATAATTATAGGCAATTAATATTTGATCGCCATAGCCGAGAGATCTCGTACTGAGGATATTGGTGAGACTGCGGGACTGTTTTCCCCGCCCCTGCCCCCTTGATTGACAACGGCCATGTGTCAAATGAATTGCCTCCGCTTTGATGGAGTGTCCCTCTGGCTTGCAACAGTGTTAGTTGAACTGCGCAGTTAATTTGGCTATAGTGAGAGTTTTCTAGGTGCTCGCTAGGATGCAGAGAAAGAGCGAACCAACCATTTTTTTTAAAAAAACACACCAAAATAATAAAAATGAAATTAACCTAGTAATTTCAGGGGGAAATGGTTTTGTGAAATGGTTTCGCTGAATAATTTTGCTGATTTATCAGAATTGGCCAATTCGCCAGAGGGGCTTGCTTCTGATTAGGTATGCATAAGACTTGTGTTGTCCATAAAACATTTTTTTTAAAGCGGGGAGGGCTTTGACACAGCACCTCTGAAATAAAACGAGCCACTGTCTGAACAATCTAACCAGTTGGGGGGCGGTGAGTGTGTTTATTTTCTAAATAGAGTCAAATGCTGTCCCTTATAATAGTCACCCTCTGTGGGTTGCAAAAGAGGCCACAATTTTTATGGGGCGGACATTTTGAACATCCCATTTTATTCTGTTTTGCAAAAATCCAATCTAACCCTCAAAGCAGAATTTCCTGGAAACTCTGATTCGCTTTTGCCTCATCCCCAAATTATAGCTAAAAACGAATAGTCAATTTTGTGATGGGTGAAGGAGCTGAAAGCTTGTCCTTGTCGATTCAGTAGAGCCGTCATCCATCATCACGTGATAAAGTCCTTTCTACGACAATTGTTCTGCTTCACATGTATCATCTGCATCCAGAGCTGAGATACATGACCTAAACAACCAGGTTACTTGAGGGTCTACCTTGCTCTTCTCAGATGGGGCCCATGCTGAGAAGGCCACATACCTCAGAGGTGCACTTGATTTGTATTAAAAACCAGGCTGATCTGCCAAAATTAGACAGGTATTCTATATCGTGGTGTTTGGTAAAGACATTTTTGTTTAAGAAGACTTGTGAAATTGTAACTGCACACCTGTGTTTTAGAATTTGCATTATTTGTGTTTTATATTACTACTTCTATTCTGTTCTACACTGGTTTAATGGCCTCGGGCCTCAAAGTGGTTTATACGATCATAAAACAGGTAAACATGCAAACAGACATTTCTGCTTGGTCTTAGGAAACGCAACAGAAACAATGTCAAGTTTGAGTATCAGGCAGCTCTTAGAGAGGAGCCAGGAACTGTGCTGTGGGCTTAGAGGCGAAGGAAGAAGTCAGGAGCAGGACACAAATTGAAGGAATGCACAATCACACAACAGAGCCAGGAAGAAGGCTTTCTCGTTCAGGAAATGTCCCAGCCGAAACACTGAGATGTTTATAGCCCTTCTCATCCAAGAATTTCCAATGGCCATCCAGGTGGCAGAGGTCAAATTATGGGTGAATCATCATGTACTGAGTTGAATAGGATCCAAAATGCAGCAGTCTGATTGGTCCACAGGAGCCACCCAATCCAGCTCCAGGTGGAAGTGAATCCACAACCTGATTGGCCTGCAGGAGAATCCCGGAATTAGCCAATCACATGCAGCCCATTGTGTAAATAATGTATATAAAGCAGATATTTTATATTTTTCCTCACCACTATGAGCTGAATAAAGGGCATGAAATCCACTCTCAACTCCCGAGTATATTTCACCTACTAAAACAGAAGCTAAAAGGTCATGGAACAAACTCACTCTGCCCTGCTATGGCAATTCAAGCACTGCAGGGCTGGGAAGGTCCAAGAAGGAAGACACAACGGAACTGAGCAGGTGCGAGCAGAAATAATCCTCAGCACGGAATCTGCAGTGCATCATCACCTGCATAGCTCAGTTGGTTAGAGAATGGTGCTGATAACACCAAAGTTGCAGGTTCGATCTCCTTATGGGACAGCTGCATATTTCTGCATTGCAGGGGGCTGGACTAGATTGTCCTCAGGGTCCCTTCCAGCTCCACAATTCTATGATTCTATGCTCTTACAAAGCCTAAGCTGACATCTGAAGCTGGAGGAATATTGTCCACCTCTGCTCCCCACAGTTTGTTGGAGTTATCTGCAGAGACGGGATTATAATGTAGGAGGCTGCAAAAGGAGCAGGATCATATGACTGCAACCCCCCAAAGAGGGTGCATATGGTGGTACGGCTGTACTTATAAATATTTCAAATGTCAATGCACAAGGCTGCCATCAGGCCAAGCTGTTTACTTTACTTTGAATGATTACTAGCAAAATATTTGTCGTCCTGAAAGAACATTTACAAATCTTAACAGTGTTAAGCCCCTCTGCTCTTTTCTCTCCCGATCAATATATTTTATTAGCATATGGACACCCACCCACATGAACGGTAGCTAATGATGATTTAGCAAACTACATCGATATGGGGAAGAGTAATCCCCCTGTCTCCTTTTGTTAAGCAAGGACATTTGCATGATTCGACATCTACTCCCGAGATCTGTGGTGGCTGGTAGCCCTTGGGACTGGTAGGTTGGTGGAGTCAGAGTCAGTGATCAGGCAGAGCCAACTATTTATAGTTTTGACTCCATCCTCCTTCATGTTGAGCTCTACAGGCACAATACTGAGGCCACATCCGCACTATGCATTTATAGCACTATGGTAAAAAGCATGGACATCACCTTGCCAACAAAGGTCCGTATAGTAAAAGCTATGGTTTTCCCAGGAGTGATGTATGGAAGTGAGAGCTGGACCATAAAGAAGGCTGATCGCCGAAGAATTGATGCTTTTGAATTATGGTGCTGGAGGAGACTCTTGAGAGTCCCATGGACTGCAAGAAGATCAAACCTATCCATTCTGAAGGAAATCAGCCCTGAGTGCTCACTGGAAGGACAGATCGTGAAGCTGAGGCTCCAATACTTTGGCCACCTCATGAGAAGAGAAGACTCCCTGGAAAAGCCCCTGATGTTGGGAAAGATGGAGGGCACAAAGAGAAGGGGACAACAGAGGACAAGATGGTTGGACAGTGTTCTCGAAGCTACGAACATGAGTTTGACCAAACTGCGGGAGGCAGTGGAAGACGTGCTCTGGTCAATGGGGTCACGAAGAGTTGGACACGACTAAACTACTAAACAACAACAAACACTTTAAACAGGCATGGCTTTCCCCATGGAATTCTGGGAGCTGCAGTTTGTTAAGGGTGCCGAGAGTTGTTAAAAAAAAAAAGGTAAAGGCCCCCTGACAGTTAAGTCCAGTCACGAACAACTCTGGGGTTGTTGCGCTCATCTGGCTTTACAGGCTGAAGGAGCCGATGTTTGTCTGCAGACAGTTTTTCTGGGTCATGTGGCCAGCATGACTAAGCCACTTCTTGTGAAACCAGAGCAGCACACAGAAACGCCATTTACTTTCCTGCCGCAGCGGTACCTATTTATCAACTTGCACTTTGACGTGCTTTCGAACTGCTAGGTTGGCAGGAGCTGGGACTGAGCAATGGGAGCTCACCCCGTCGTGGGGATTCGAACCACCAACCTTCTGATTGGCAAAGTCCAAGGCTCTGTGGTTTAACCCACAGCGCCACTTGCGTCCCCAAGAGTTGTTAGGAGGCACTTATTCCCCTCACACAGCTACAGTTTCAAGACTCTGCTTTCCGTGAGGGGAATTGGGCTCTCCTAATAACTCTCGGCACCCTTAACAAACAACAGCTCCCAGAATTCTTTGGGGGAAGCCATGACTGCTTAAAACTGGTAGCTTAGCATAGTACTGGCACCTCATTTTTTTACTGTCCATGGCAGCCGTTTTGTGCCAGCAACACTTTTATCACTATATGAGTACTGGCACCTTAGTGTTTGCACACATGCAAACACAAACTATATATTTGGAGTGAGCAATTTAAGTCTTGTATTATTGCTGTTTTATACGTTGTTTTATTTTTTGTTATTTCCATTTTAATTATGTAAGATTAAATAAATAAATAAAATGAATTTACATGAATTGTGGAATGGAATTTATTGCATAAAGTTTATCCCATGGAGTTCACAACTGGGGGGGGGGGGAGGGAGTGGCGGCAGGGGAGGCATTTGCCTTCCATGGCAAAATCTGTAGCTCCAGCACTTATTAGAACATAATAAAGGTAAAGGTAAAGGTACCCCTGCCCGTATGGGCCAGTCTTGACAGACTCTAGGGTTGTGCGCCCATCTCACTCAAGAGGCCGGGGGCCAGCGCTGTCCGAAGACACTTCCGGGTCACGTGTCCAGCGTGACAAAGCCCAATCACCTTCTAAATCCGATCCGCAGACGGTCCAGGAATCGGTGTGTTTTTACATGAGTAGAATGTGTCCTTTTATTTAAAATGCATCTCTGGGTTATTTGCGGGGCATAGGTAAAGGTAAAGGTACCCCTGCCCATACGGGCCAGTCTTGACAGACTCTAGGGTTGTGTGCCCATCTCACTCAAGAGGCCGGGGGCCAGCGCTGTCCGAAGACACTTCTGGGTCACGTGTCCAGCGTGACAACGCTGCTCTGGTGAGCCAGAGCCGCACACGGAAACGCCATTTACCTTCCCACTAGTAAGCGGTCCCTATTTATCTACTTGCACCCGAGAGTGCTTTCGAACTGCTAGCTTGGCAGGCGCTGGGACCGAACAACAGGAGCGCACCCTGCCGCAGGGATTCGAACCGCCGACCTTTCGATCGGCAAGCCCTAGGTGCTGAGGCTTTAACCCATAGCACCACCCGCATCCCACTTAGAACATAATGTTTGACGCTAAATACAGTTGCATCTGCTGTTCGTGAAATCTTAAATACCTTAGCTGTCAACTGTCAATTGCAGGTAAGATTCAAACATGGGAGATCAAACATAATTAGATGCCAAATACGTATATAAAATATCTGATGAACATTAAGCAAACATTGAAGTATTTATTGACTATTTGACAGAGGATTTTGCAGCAGAGATTTTGGAGGTGAATTTCTGTTCTTGTCTAGATGGTGGTCTTATGATCTAAACATGGGGTGCTTTCAGAAAGGGGCTTATTATTGCAAATGGGCCATTGGTAGAATTGCCACCTTTGGCTGGGCAAAATATGGGACAGGTCAGGGAAAACAAAGGACAAGTTTGGGGGAGAATTGGGGGCTAAAAATTACTTTACCTGGTGCAGAAATGACTTCAAAGCAATCGATTACAATGACCAAATGGAAGCTATCAATAACTGCAAACATTCCAACAACAATATTGAAAAGAAATCCTCCCCTGCAGCTGAATTTCTGCCTGCCAGAAGGACAACAAACATAGAAACCCAGCCAAAAAAGAAAGAAAGGGGAAGCGGGAGCCACAAATTCTTAGCTTTGAAGGGGCTGAGGCTGCTGCTCCACAAAACATTTTACTCAACCTCTTAGAGCCATTGGCAAGAGATCTGCCCAATTCAGAAGAGTCTGCTGGCTGGCGAGCTCTATTGGCTAGCCTGGAGTGTCAATCAGCCTGGTTTGGGGGGCAGGATCAACTTCTGAGGTGCCTATCAACCCTGGCTGCACAGGACAAGCAAGTAAGGTTGAGCGCATCATTAAAAGTCTCCAAGCAGGGATGGGGATCATAGCCCTCCAGATGCTGTTGGACACCCATCTACCCATTGTCAGCATCACCAGAGGCTAGGGATTATGGGAGTTGTAGTCCATAAACATCTGGAGGACCACAGCTTTCCACATCCCTTTCTTAAAAGATGAAAGTGAAGAAGCCCTCCAAGTATCCAGAGTGAGTTGAAAAAGAACATTCCGGACACTGGCCTATACTGGTTGCAAATGAACTGGTGTGAGCATAACCGTAACCCCACCTGTGCTGCACATTTAAAGCAGTATCCGACCACATTAAACAGTCAGGCTCCATACCCTCCAACATTTCTCCAATTAAAATAGGAATATCCTATTCAACTGTTGTTGTTTTGTTGTTGTTGTTGTTTTACTATTCATACCCCACCCATCTGACTAGATTACCCCAGCCACTCTGGGCAGCTTCCAACATATAAAAAAACACAATAAAACATCAAATATTAAAAAACTTCCCTCTGCAGGGCTGCCTTCAGATGGCTCGGTGGTTGGATAACTCCATACCCACCAACATTTCTCCAATGCAAATAGGGATGTTCTATGGAAAAGTGGGACATTCTGGGATCAAATCAGACGGCTTCTGTAAAGCCGGAACAGTCCCTGGAAAATAGGGACATTTGAAGGGTCTGAGATACAACCCCAAGAATCCTGAGAATTGTAGTTTTTTTAATGGTGCTATGAGTTGTTAAGAGACCCCCTTAGCACCCCTAATTGCAAGAGGTGCAATTCCTGCAATGGTTTGACCATCAGTGCTTCTCCCTGGGAGCTCCTGGGATTGTAGCTCTGGGGGGGGGGGGAATAGGGGCAACACTGTTCTAAGAACTCTAAGCCCCCTTAGCAAAACTACAGTTCCCATGATTTGGGAGTTTGGTGGGGGGGAGAATTCATGGCCGTTTAAAGGGGTATGATACTGCTTCAAACAGTATCAAAAGTGAGAGCTGGACCATAAAGAAGGCTGAGCGCCAAAGAATTGATGCCTTTGAATTATGGTGCTGGAGGAGACTCTGGAGAGTCCCATGGACTGCAAGAAGAGCAAACCGATCCATTGTGAAGGAAATCAGCCCTGAGTGCTCACTGGAAGGACAGATCGTGAAGCTGAGGCTCCAATACTTTGGCCACCTCATGAGAAGAGAAGACTCCCTGGAAAAGACCCTGATGTTGGGAAAGATTGAGGCCATAAGGAGTAGGGACGACAGAGGATGAGATGGTTGAACAGTGTTCTCAAAGCTACAAACATGAGTCTGACCAAACTGCGGGAGGCAGTGGAAGACTGGAGGGCCTGGCATGCTCTGGTCCATGGGTTCACGAAGAGTCGGACACGACTAAACGACTAAACAACAACAAACTGCTTCAAACATATAGTGCAGATGAAGTCAACCACACCGTATGCATTTTGGAACAGTCTCCTAGAAAAACTTGCTGAGCTGGCGAAGGAAGATTGGAGGAAGTTTAAAGACTACTTACAGAAGCATTATAAGATAAAGAATGTTTGAGGACATCAGATTGAATTTAAAAGAATATTAGCATAAAAATTTAACGATTAAGAAAGACTAATGTTTTAAGATATATGGAAATGCAATTATGTTAAGATATTAAGATTAAGTTGAACCAAAGATATGCCAGAGGGAAAGAATTTACTGTCAGAATATAAGATCTAGAATACAGAGTGGGAAGGTCTGGGGAAGTCGCAGACCTAAGCTAATGTTAAAAAATGCAAAGACACAATAATTGTTTTTAATCTTTTCTTTTATTTTTTCTTATTTTTTTGTACACTGTATTTTATATTGTTTGTATGTACTGTTTTTATTTTTTGTTCTGTATTTGTTTGTTTGTATTGTCTGTTTATTGGTTGTGAAAATAAAAAAATATTATATAAAAAAAGAAAAGAAAAACTTGCTGAGCGCGTCTGCCCTGCAGCTCATCAAATCCATGCTGGGATGAAGGGTTCTATTAAAATTGTGGGTTTTTAAACCCTACAGTTGGCAGCTTAATAGCCCATCCTCCTGCTTCAGAAACTGGTGCCAGTCAAGGAATACAACTGGAGTCAGTAAGGAAGGAAAGCCTTTGGCCACGTGTCATGGGCAACAGAACTCAGGCGGACACAGCTTGGCAACGAGAACAGAAGAGCCGCAAGAATGCAAGAGTGTCCCTCTTCCAATCCTCTCGGCGTTTGGAGGATGCCGTTTTGTCGAAAAGCGCAAGCCTGACACATGGCCTGACGCAGCAGACGACACAGTTCTGTTGCCGGAGCTGAGCGTCTCTGGCTCAGAGCGCAGCCTGGCATGAGGACCGTCTGGGAACCATATGCAAAGCCACTCTGAGCTCTTTGGAAGGAGTGTGGGATACACAAGGCAATACATAAATAATTCTCCAAGGGCTCTTTTGCCAACACCAGGAGAGTGACTAAACAGCTCTTTGTATAACAGCACAGGAGGAGGGGGTAAGCAGGATGAGCTGTAAGCTCCCCCAAAAGGTCTTGCTGCTCTATTGCTGATAATGGGCTTAGTTCCTCCTTTTTCCAGTGCTGGTGCTCTTGTAGAAAGGTTAAACAACTCCGGGCTCCATTTACATAATTTAATCCTCCTTCCTAACACCCCCTCCTCGCCGTCTGGGAGTGAAAATAGAAGGTTGCTTTTTTTGGAGACGGATCAGATGAGCAGTCGTTTCAATATAGCCATTAATCAACTCAGCTCCCCACCCCACTCACTTTGGCTGCGTTGGGTGACCTCTAAACTATTGACACCTCTGTCAAAATTTCCATAGCATGTCGGGGAAAGGCTGCGCCGATTGTAAGGGGCCTGGACATAATTGCACCGTTCTAATACTCATCCGTAGGATAATCCTGTTCAAGCAATCCGACGTGGGGTTAAGGTGTAATCCATCCTAGTAAAACAGGGGATTTCATCCTCATCTGTCAGGCTTCCAGACTACTTTCCTGTCTCATTAAATTGGTTAGGAAGGATGAAGATCTGCTTGTCATATTTTTAAAGTGAGAGGGGTGGGTTATGCTTGTTTTGGAGTGGGGGGATGGCATCAAGCTCTTGAGCTGATGAAGAAGAACTCTTTGCAGGTGAAATGTTGCCTTTCAGCAAATCAAGGAGTTGGTTTAGGATTATTGATGTGATGTTCAGTTCCAGAATGTGACAGAGGTCGTGTACTTGCTGGGACCCCTAAGATGTATAAATCTTCCACATGCCCAACCCAAATCTCCATTCTCCTTCTGCACAGCCAGAAAGTTCAGAGGCTGCACAAGAGAGTTCTCGCTGTATACCACCCCACCTTCCATCATAATACAGGAGGTGCCTTGACTAGAGATGCTTGACCTTGCAAGCTCTGCACCTTACCTGCACCTCTCAGATTAATGTGAGGATCAGAACTTTGAACAGGATGCAACTAAATAATTGCGTGAGCACAAGAATTACTACTAGTGCTATGGGAGTACTCCCCTCCTCCCTCTTGTGTGTGCCCCAATCTGATCCAAATCAACCCAAATCAGCCCAATTCATTTTGGGACCCAAGATTTGGCCAGATCCACTGCCCAATCCTATTAAATACAATTTAACATACTGATTCAGGTGCAGGTGTTTTGTTTTCATTTTTTTAAAAAAAAAAAAATACATTAAAAATTGAAGCAGGATGAACTTATGAATGGACACATTTGAAAGAGACATGGATTGGAAAGGTTCTGATTCATCCACGCCACCTTGAGCTCCTTTGAGAGGAAGGGCAAGATATAAATGCAATAAATAAATAAATATGTATGAACTGGGTGTGTGATTTGAGAACATTCAACACATCCAGGAACATCTTGGAGGTCAAAGGGTACCCCATAGGGACAAAATGCATTCTAAAAGGCAGCTAAAGTTCTTTATTGGTCAATGGCCCCAGTTTCTTCTCTCATAAGGTGCCAAATGTCTGCAAACAAGCATGTCTACCAACTATGCCACTTTTACAGAAAGGGCAGGAGAGTCAAAATCAGAAAGCTGAGAAGGATGGGCATGTGATAGAGTTTGGGAATGGGAGCTTCCATATAGATCCTATGCCCTCCCCTCAAGAACTGCACCCTCTTGTCAACAGTAGTAAAGAAATGGCTCTGTCTGCACAGAGTTAAAGGTCACTGCAAGATAAGCAACCGCTCTTGCATCCTCTCGTCTATCTGCCTGTTTCAGAATTCCAACAGCAAACTGAAGCAGAATGGACAAGTTATGCTGCAGCTTTCAAAAATTCTAAAGATCACTGAGACAGAGTGTGTGATGGCATCCCCAGAGGTTAGGTTGACCACTTTCACATCACAAAAAGTAGAGGAGAAGAAGAAGAAGAAAAAGAAGAAGAGGAGGAGCAGTTTGGACTTGATATCCCACCTTTCACTCCCCTTAAGGACTCTCCAAGCAGCTAACAATCTCCTTTCCCTTCCTCCCCCACAACAAACACTCTGTGAGGTGAGTGAGGCTGAGAGACTTCAGAGAAGTGTGACTAGCCCAAGGTCACCCAGCTGCATGTGGAGGTGTGGGGAAGCAAACCTGGTTCACCAGATTACAAATCAACTGCTCTTAACCACTACACCACGCTGGTGAAGCAGAAGCAGAAGCAGAAGAAGGAGAAGGAGAAGGAGAAGGAGAAGGAGAAGGAGAAGGAGAAAGAGAAAGAGAAAGAGAAAGAGAAAGAGAAAGAGAAAGAGAAAGAGAAAGAGAAAGAGAAGGAGAAGGAGAAGGAGAAGGAGAAGGAGAAGGCCAAAGATGATAACAATTGCCATAACATAATTTATATGTAAAGATACAAATTTAAAAACAAATCAAATGCCATACTTCTCACTTTGTGGGGAAGACTGTGGCAGGGTGACTTGTTTGCCTGCTTGCCCTTCTATCCAGGTACTCACTGTTGGAGGGCAACTTCAGTGAGCACCTGCTCTCCCTTCTTATAATATTTTTTGATTTAACCTGGGCTTGGATCGGACAGCCCTTCACAGACAGAGGACTCCTTCAAAGAGCCCGCTGTATAGAGTCTTCAAAGAGTCCCATGTAAAGTTGGGTGCGCAGCGGAAGGGCTGTAGCTCTGCAGTAGAACATCTGCTCTGCATGGAGAAGACTCTCGGTTCAATCCCCAGCATCTCCAGGTAGGATTGGGAAGACCCCTGTCTGGAACCCTGGAGAGCCACTGCCAGCCAGTGGCTGCTGGGCTGGTAGGGCAGAAGGCCAACTATAGGTGGAACCTGAGCCAATGTTTTTCCTCCGGAAAAACAATCTCTCAAAGGACCTGTTGATGGCATTCTACCATTGCACTGTGGAGAGCGTACTAACTTATGGTCTGTGCGTGTGGTTTGGGTGCTGCATGGCCAGGGAAAAAACAATGCTATCCAGGGTTGTAAAGACTGCAGAGAGAATTATTGGGTGCATTCTTCCCACCTTAGATCAAATCTATGCTTCCAGGTGCCATAAGAAAGCGGCAGAGATAGCACATGATAGTACGCACCCCGAAAATGATCTCTTTCAGCTTCTGCCTTCTGGAAGAAGGTATAGGGTTATAAAGGCCAGGACTCGCCGCCTGAAAAACAGTTTCTACGCTAATGCAATTCTGGTTCTAAACGCAGCATAAGGGGTCTCTGTAGTATAATGTATTTTAAAATGGGGCTTTAGAGTTTTTTAGGGGTTTTTGAATGTTTTATGTAGTTTTTATGTAGTTTTATGTAGTTTGGTGGTAGTTTTATGTAGTTTTTATGCAGTTTTATGTAGTTTTTCAATTTCATTGTTCTGCAAGGGACAATGACAATAAAGATATCGTATCGTAATGGCAAGCAGAGACAGCTAACCCATCCTCTTCCCTGTTGAGTTCTACAAGGGCGACTCCGAGAATAAGGAGAAGGAAGCTAGAAGCCAGTGCCTCCCTCTAGACCGGATGCAAGTAAGAAGGCAGGCAGCTGGAGAGTTGGCCGAGTGCCGTCTGAGGTTAGAGGAACAGGGCCCTATTTGCCCTAATGATGCAGTTTCCAAGGACCTACTTCCACCTTATGAGAGGAGCTAAAAAGGTGTGAAAGATCTCAAGCACAAACATGGAGTTGTAAAAGACCATGGTGCTCCAACTATTGGCTGTTGCTCAGCTTCAGAAGAGAGCTACTCACTCCAGGAGCCGCTTTTGGGAAAGCGATGACTGACAGCATGGAAAATATCAGTTGGCTACCCTCTTCCTCCAATTCCTAATAAGAGACATTCCCCCTCGGCAGCTGGCTTGGCTGTTTGAAGATGCAAATGTCACCCAATCAACAAGCCTTTGAATCTCGGCCTAAACCTCTTTGACTTCTGGCACTCCTTGCCTAATTAGTACGCGGAGCATCCATTTGAACAGATCCTCCACATAATTAATCTGCAATTGTTTTAATGAACATTCTCCCGATAGCTCGTCACACGCTGCTCCCCTCGTCAGGCGGGTCGCCTGTCCTCCACTCTGCCTTGTGCAGAAGGAAGAGCCCGGGGCACTGTTGCAGGCAAATGGGGATCTGGGATTTGGGACTTAACCCATAAACATCAAGCGGCGCCTTAAGGACCAGTGAGGCGGGTGAGGATCAGCACTGAAGAAATACGGCAGGGCTCTTTCCGGAAGGGCTGGTGGAAATCAAAGCCCGATCTCTGATTGTGGTCCATTTCCCAAAACCTTTGGCTCCAGTTTGTGCCTATAATCGTTGACACCACTAGATGCCAGGAGTTGAAGGTCAGGCTGGTCAGTTCAAATGTACGCGTGAAATTCTCTCACCTCCCTTCCCTTCCTTCTTCCAGGGACTAGCAAGCCCCCAGCAGCTGGGAGAATAGAGAAAGTATGAGAACAGAGAAAGCAAGCTGTAGGGTCACTTGAGGAATAACCGTGTACATTTTCCCTCAGTCATCTGTTCTCTAGACTAAGTAAAGGTGCCTGCAGAATGTCAGTAGTTTGTAGGAGGAATTCAAGCACACGTCCGGATATTTAGCTTTGTGCAGCTGAACTATTTTTTGCAATCCGTTTCAAACAGAATCGTATGGCCTCTCCTCAAAGAAAATCAGAATGAATGTGCATCAAAGACCATACTGTAATCCCGCCTCTGCATAGTGCTTTTTTCAAGCAAGTCAGTTTGAGCGCTCAATAAGCTGGTCACCTGGAGGAACGCTAAGAAACAACAGCAAACTTTGGCGCATTTAGCAGGTGGCGGCAGGGGGCTTGGCTCTCTGGCATGTGAGGAACCACCATGTGGCATCCATGTGGCCAAGATTCCAACAGGTAGAAACCCTCTAACGTTTGCATAGCTGGAAGGTTGAATTCTGTGCAAAGATAAAAGCTGCACCTGCTTCTTCCCCCACTTTTATTTATTTAGTTATTTGCCTATTTAAATACATCACAATATCATACAAGAAAATAATTATGTATGTATGTATGTATGTACGTACATGGTTTCCCCAGCCACTCTGGGTGGCTTCCAACAAAAGATTAAAAATACATTAAAACTTCAGTCATTAAAAGCTTCCCTAAACAGGGCTGCCTTCAGATGTATTCTAAACGTCAGGTAGTTGTTTATTTCTTTGACATCTGGTGTGAGGGCTTTCCACAGGGCAGGCGCCACTACTGAGAAGGCCCTCTGCTTGGTTCCCTGTAACCTCATTTCTCGCAGTGGGGGAACCGCCAGAAGGTGCTCAGAGCTGGACCTCAGTGTTGGGGTGGAGACACTCCTTCAGGTATACTGGGCCGAGGCTGTTTAGGGCTTTAAAGGTCAGCGCCAACACTTTGAATTGTGCTCAGAAACATACGGGGAGCCAATGTAGGTCTTTCAAGACCGGTGTCAATATCAAAGCATTTACAGTGAAGTATAAATAATAATAAGGAACGCGGGTGGCGCTGTGGGTTAAAGCCTCAGCGCCTAGGGCTTGCCAATCGAAAGGTTGGCGGTTCGAATCCCCGCAGCGGGGTGCGCTCCCGTTGTTCGGTCCCAGCGCCTGCCAACCTAGCAGTTCGAAAGCACTCTCGGGTGCAAGTAGATAAATAGGGACCGCTTACTAGCGGGAAGGTAAACGGTGTTTCCGTGTGCGGCTCTGGCTCGCCAGAGCAGCGATGTCATGCTGGCCACGTGACCCGCAAGTGTCTTCGGACAGCACTGGCCCCCGGCCTCTTTGAGTGAGATGGGCGCACAACCCTAGAGTCTGTCAAGACTGGCCCGTACGGGCAGGGGTACCTTTACCTTTACCTTTATAAATAATAATAATAAACACAAAACAAAATTTAAAATCTAACTCTACACTTCCATTATTCTATGATTCCCCAGGTTAAAACATCTTGTTTCTTTTCTTTCTTTCTTTCTTTCTTTCTTTCTTTAATGTACATACAACTCATGCGTACAAAAAAAATCTTCCAAATGGTTTACAAAAAGAATAAAGCAATTAAATTATCAGTAAATGGACCCCTGACAGTTAAGTCCAATTGCGAATGACTCTGGGGTTGTGGCGCTCATCTCGCTCTATAGGCCGAGGGAGGCGGCATTTGTCCGCAGACAGCTTCCGGGTCATGTGGCCAGCATGACTAAGCCACATCTGGCGAACCAGAGCAGCGCACGGAAACACCGTTTACCTTCCTGCCGGAGCGGTACCTATTTATCTACTTGCACTTTGACGTGCTTTCAAACTGCTAGGTTGGCAGGAGCTGGGACAGAGCAACAGGAGCTCACCCAGTAGCGGTGATTTGAACCGCCAACCTTTTGATCAGCAAGCCCAAGGCTCAGTGGTTTACACCACAGCGCCACCCGTACAAACATTATTTTAAACATTCAAAAAATATTTAAAGTCAACAATAAAATGAGAACCAGATTAAAACACAAATCAACATTTTATATATGTGGATAGGCTTGCCTAAACAAAAGTGTTTTTAGCAAGGGTCGGAGAGGGTGTGACATCAATAGGCAGGGAGTTCCACAGGGTGGGTGATGCTACACTAAAAGTCGATTTCTTACAAATGCAGAATATTATGTGGCAACTGCAACAGAGACAATTCCATAGAGTGGGGCGAATGAGTGGGCATATATGGAATAAAGCAATCTCACATGTAAACTGATCCCAAGCTGCTAGGGGCTTTATATACTTTTGTGGCCCATACAAGGAGCAAAGACATTTTTTAGGAGTGGAGACGGCGTTGTGAATTGTTTTGCATCAACAAGACGTACTCCAGGTTGTACGCAGAGAAATCCAGGGCTTTGGACGCAAAGCCTCCACAGATGCCGCTATGCGTGACAAAATCATGACACATCTTGGCCTGGGGTGGAAATTTTCGTTCGTGTTTCTTTCATTTTGCTGGAGCGCAGGGTCCGTGAGGCAGAAATTCAGTCGGGGAAGAGGAGTGTGATGGGAACAGAGAGACACGAGTCTCGATCCAACAGGCTTTGTTTTCAGCCTTTCTCAGCTCCAGAAGGACCCAGATGTTGAGTCTGCTGCCTGCAAGTCTATTCAGATGAAAGGTCAGCCTGCTAATGGCTGCCTTGCGACAATACCAAATCGCTTCAACGGGGGACCTGGTGACCTGATGCTGGCAAGCTGGCTGGAGAGTCAGGAGAAGAGAGGAAGAGTGGGAGGAAAGGGATTGATGCAGATGAGCTCTGCACACCGTGTGTTTCCCCCTAGTTTCCAATTCTACCTTGGCAAGTGTGCAGTCTTTTTTCTCTGAGCCATGCTGCTCCCTGAGAGTGTGGGGGCTTCAGACTGAATTAACTCGCTGCAGTGCCACCCTGGCATGAAGAAATTCAGGAGGTGACAGACTGCTCTCCTTGCCTGAATACACTTACCAAGCTGGTAATGAGAAGGCCGGCTGCCAGGCGTCAACAGAACGGGCTGTAGAGATCCTGGAATGGCCTACTGGGGACTGCAACCCACGTTTTCTTTTTTAAAAAGAAATAAATACAGGATTATCCCTGTAAATCACTCCCAGGCCTCTCCAGAGAGGAGAACGTGGAGCAAGTGGAATGGAATGGCAACACACATTGATGGCCACGTAAACGTTTCAAAGGATCATAGAATTGTAGAGTTGGATGGGACCCTGCTGGTCATGAAATCCAATCTCCTTTTATATATATATATATATATCACCCCCCCCCCCCACATATATATGTGTGTGTGTGTGTGTGTGTATATATATATGCTTTTCAGGTTTATAGGTAAAGGTAGGGGGACCCCTGACCATTAGGTCCAGTCGTGACCGACTCTGGGGTTGCAGCGCTCATCTCGCTGTATAGGCCGAGGGAGCCGGCGTACAGCTTCTGGGTCATGTGGCCAGCATGACTAAGCCGCTTCTGGCTAACCAGAGCAGCGCACAGAAACGCCATTTACCTTCCCGCCAGAGCAGTACCTATTTATCTACTTGCACTTTGATGTGCTTTCGAACTGCTAGGTTGGCAGGAGCAGGGACCGAGCAACAGGAGCTCAACCTGTTGTGGGGATTTGAACCGCCGATCTTCTGATCGGCAAGTCCTAGGCTCTGTGGTTTAACCCACAGCGACACCCGCGTCCCTCTTTTCGGGTTTATAACTTTCACTAATTTTACAATTGTTTTAATATTTCAAACTTGACTTCCTTCCCCCCTCTTTCTGCGGTTCCTTAAATTTATTTTTAATATCTTCTGCATATCCAGATTAACTTAATTTGCTCCTTGATTCATCCACTTCAAACATATACTCTTATAAAGCTGCAGGTTATTACAATAATCCTGCCAATGTAGTGGTGCCCGCCCTGTGGAATGCCCTCCCATGAGATGTCAAACAAATAAACAACTATCAGACTTTTAGAAGACATCTGAAGGCAATCCTGCTTAGGGAAGTTTTTAATGTTTGATGAATCATTGTATTTTAACATTTTGCTGAAAGCCACCCAGAGTGGCTGGGAAAAGCCAGCCAGATGGGTGGGGTATAAATATATTATTATTATTATTATTATTATTATTATTATTATTATTATTATTATTATACAATTTATCTGTAAATATTCAATAAACCATTTCCATTCATTAATAAAAAGTTTGTTGTCTTGATTTCTTATTCTTCCAGTCAGTTTTGCAATTTCTGCGTATTCCATAAGTTTTTGTATCCATTCTTCCTTTGCTGGGGCTTCCCATCTTCCCAATCTGGTTCTGGGTGCAAGGTTGCCTGGGAAATCAAGGGATTCCACTTTCAGCCATCGAAGGGAAGGTGGGAGCTGATGGATGCAACAAAATGTTGCAACATGGAGCATTCCTATTCAGGGTCTCTCGTGCTCACTGAGGGTGTGGGACCCACCAGCTACCTTCACCAGGTTTAGCCGCCCAGTCAAAGCCATTCCCACGGTGTGGCAAGTGTCGCATGCTGACAGCTTCTAGGAGCCACAGGTGAGAGCTGAGTGCAGCAAGGGAGGAGGTGGACAAACTACCCCAGAAGGAGCATGACATATGCCTCACCAGAGGTACTACCCCTCCCCAAACACCCTATACATCCCATAATGCCATTGTTGTTGCTGTTTAGTCATTTAGTCGTGTCCGACTCTTCGTGACCCAATGGACCAGAGCACGCCAGGCACTCCTGTCTTCCACTGCCTCCCGCAGTTTGGTCAAACTCATGCTGGTAGGTTCGAGAACACTGTCCAACCATCTCGCCCTCTGTCGTCCCCTTCTCCTTGTGCCCTCCATCTATCCCAACATCAGGGTCTTTTCCAGGGAGTCTTCTCTTCTCATGAGGTGGCCAAAGTATTGGAGCCTCAGCTTCACGATCTGTCCTTCCAGTGAGCACTCAGGGCTGATTTCCTTCAGAATGGATAGGTTTGATCTTCTTGCAGTCCATGGGACTCTCAAGAGTCTCCTCCAGCACCATAATTCAAAAGCATCAATTCTTCGGCGATCAGCCTTCTTTATGGTCCAGCTCTCACTTCCATACATCACTACTGGGAAAACCATAGCTTTAACTATACGGACCTTTGTTGGCAAGGTGATGTCTCTGCTTTTTAAGATGCCATACATATGCCAAGGAAAAGGCTGTAGTCTGTGGGATAAAGCAGGCATCCCCAAACTCGGCACTCTAGATGATTTTGGACTACAACTCCCATCATCCATAGCTAACAGGACCAGTGGTCAGGGATGATGGGAGTTGTAGTCCCAGAACATCTGGAAGGCCGAGTTTGGGGATGCCTGGTATAAAGTATCTACTTTGCATGCAGGTTTAATCCCCAGCATCTCCAGGGAGGACTGGGAATGACCCCATCTGAAATCCTGAATGAATGCTGCCGGTCAGAGTGGGCAGTATTGAGGTACGTGGAGTACTGGCCTGACTCAGAACTATGTTTCTGCCTTGACTCATGCGTATTCTGTTCCACTTTATCTAGATAAACCCTCGCATCTCAAAGGCTAGATGTGGGAAACTGTTGCTTTGTTTGGCCTCTAATGATCCATTTGCAATAAAACATTACTATCAGCCATCATGTTTATAGTCTCTGGTGTTTTTCAGTGATTGGCTCGCCTTCATAGCTTTGCTTTGGCTGCAGAAGGATCCAACCAGATCCCATAAATATGCATACCATGCTCTCTTGCTTTATTTCTGCCTCCGGGAAAGAGAGTTTGACACTTAGAATCTTGCCCTCTAGACATCTTATAATGTTGAATTCCAGAGGCTTCCAGTAGCAAACATTTCAGATGCTCACAGATCAATGCAGAAAATGCAAACACCCAAAGACTGACAGGCCCTCCAAGGGTCCCTATTTTCCAGGGATGTCCCTGATTTAGAGAAACCGTCCCGGTTTCTGAGTTGATCCCGCAATGTCCCACTTTTCCTTAGGATGTCCCTATTTTCAATGGAGAAATGTTGGAGGATATGGAGTTATCTGATCCCCCGAGGCATCTGAAGGCAATCCTGTGTAGGGAAGGCTATTTTTTTTTTATGTTCAATGTTTTGTTATGTTTTTATAGACATTGGAAGCTGCCCAGAGTGGCTGGGGCAACCCAGTAAGTAATTTGTGGAGTATAAATAGCAAAATTACCATTATGGGACGTCAGTGGGATGTAATCCATTGGTACAGTCAAATACTACATTCCTTATTTCCCTAGAGTGGACACAGGCAGGGGGACATCCAGTCAGGGTAACTTCCTCTTCCACTGGTCTGGAGCTTCTTCCCCCTGCATATGACCTGGGAGATGGGCATGGCTCTGGCTGACTCCATAAAAGAGCCAAGTCACACAGCCATTTTCTCACTTGCAGCTTTGTCTCTTGTTCGTCTTGATACTGCTGTTGTCTTGTTCTTATCTTTTGCTGCTATGCCGCTCTCCTGCAGCCATTTTGTTGTTTCAATGTAATTTTGCTGTCTGCTGGCTCTCAGCCAGCAGCACATGAATTCAGTCTCCATATGAGATGGACTCACAGTTTGTGTAACTACTAAGAAAAGCCTGCCTTTCAGGGATCATATTGTGAACTGAAATGCAAGTAAACTTTTTATTACCTAACTCAGAAAGACTCTCATATCTTTATTAAAGGGGACACCAGTAAATTATCCAAACGGATCTGCAAACTAGCTTCCAGCCATACAGTGGAACCTCGGGTTGCGGCGGGGCCTCCTGAATGGATCCCCGCCGTAACCCGAAAATGATGCAACCCAAAGCGTCGTGTCTGTGCACACACGCACACAATTTAGTGCTTCTACGTGTGCACGAATGGTGCGAACCCAGAAGTAACCCATTCCGGTACTTCCGGGTTTGTGCCAGTCTCAAGCTGAGAGCCAGTGTGGTGTAGTGGTTAAGAGCGGTAGACTCGTAATCTGGTGAACCGGGTTCGCTTCCCCGCTCCTCCACATGCAGCCGCTGGGTGACCTTGGGCCAGTCACACTTCTCTGAAGTCTCTCAGCCCCACTCACCTCACAGAGTGTTTGTTGTGGGGGAGGAAGGGAAAGGAGATTGTTAGCCGCTTTGAGACTCCTTCGGGTAGTGATAAAGCGGGATATCAAATCCAAACCCTTCTTCTTCTTCAAGCTGAGGGTGACATAAGCCACAGGCAACGTAAGCAGAGGCCCCACTGTATTGAGGAGAATCTGCTCTGCTACATCACTTACTAGCGTGATATATATATATTTATTCAATATATCCTTCTCTACTATTCTTAACATTCCCACAATGTCCCTATTTTCATCGGAGAAATGTTGGAGGGTAACGGCTTGTGCATGGTGTTGTTTATCGCCTTCTGACAATGTTCTCAGGAAAAAAAAGACCTAGTTGCACTAGTTGTGTCCCAAGCCTGGTTTCTGCAATGCCTCAGTTTCCTGTTGAAAAGTGAGAAGGAGGGAACGTGGTGGGAAAGAGTGAGGGCGCAGCTCTGTGGCTCAGGTGAGGAAGTGGATACATCTGTTTCGCTATGCAGTTGCAAACCAGGCTGCAACGTTCCACAGGAGTGTTCCTTGTTACAAGGCAATCCCTTGGGGGAGTGCGGGGAGGGGATTGCTGTGGAGAGGTAGTCACAGATGGTGAAAGGAGATCTTTCGAAATGGATCACCGAAGAACAAGACAATTTGCATGGAACAATTCAGTGCACAGGGATGCTAAACAAAGATGTTACAGCATAGTGACAGGGAAGGCAGGGCATCTGCTGAAATGGACTTGGCAAACATTGCACATAGGGGCGCCAAAACATTTGGGGTTTCCTAGAACCAGTGGGTCTAAACCAAACAAAAAAACGGGGGGGTGGACAAGCAACATATCCAGAGTAGGGACGAATGGATCTGTCCACTTCTGTTCCCTCGGTTTCTCATTTTTTCCCCAATCTTAGATTCAATTCTTCACATTTCTGCAACAATTCGGGATTATTATTTTTTTAAAAGAAATCCTCATGAAAATACCTCAACATGTTAGTCCAAACTTCTCCAAATACAGTGGTACCTCGGGTTACATACGCTTCAGGTTACAGACACTTCAGGTTACAGACTCCGCTAACCCAGAAATAGTACCTTGGGTTAAGAACTTTGCTTCAGGATGAGAACAGAAATCGTGCTCCGGCGGCATTGCGGCAGCAGCAGAAGGCCACATTAGCTAAAGTGGTCCTTTAGGTTAAGAACAGTTTCAGGTTAAGAACGGACCTCCGGAATGAATTAAGTACTTAACCCGAGGTTCCACTGTATACACATTTCTATTCTATGCAGTTTTACCACATATACACGTTTTTTGCAAGCAACTTTCGCCAAAATAATGCATTCCTGTATCTTGTTTTCACTCATATATCCATTCATCTGCAAACTTTACCCTAACATTGGCCTATGTCCATTGGATTTCATGCTCATGTCCACGTTCAGACGTAATCCTGCCAGCTGGGCATGCAGCGAGGTAGGAGACAGATCAGCTTAGTTGGGTGGGCAGTAAGGTCAAGCCCAGTCTCCCCACTCCATCTGGCTGGATAGATGAGGAGAAAGGAACATCAGATTTTTCCTGTTAACTTCTCGTTCTGATGAAATTTCAACTAGATTCAGAGAAGGGACGCAACTCTCTTACGATAACCTGTAAAGCAGCATATAAGTAAATGGTGCTAGGTAAATAACAATTAAAACTAGAAGCTCGCCTGGGTGCCTTCATCACAGTGGTACCTCGGGTTAAGAACTTAATTCATTCTGGAGGCCCGTTCTTAACCTGAAACCGTTCTTAACCTGAAGCACCACTTTAGCTAATGGGGGCCTCCCGCTGCTACCTTGCCGCCGCCGCCGCGCAAATTCTGTTCTCATCCTGAAGCAAAGTTCTTAACCCGAGGTACTATTTCTGGGTTAGTGGAGTCTGTAATCTGAAGCATCTGTAGCCTGAAGCATCTGTAACCTGAGGTACCACTGTACATATCTTTGCTACATACCATTAGGCACCAGGCAAAAGCTTTTCTCTTCTCATTGGCCTTTGGCAAGTTAAACAATCTATGGCAAGTTAAACTGTGACAGGGAAATTCTTGTTTTTGTTTGTTACTACAGTGGTACCTCGGGTTAAGTACTTAATTCGTTCTGGAGGTCCATACTTAACCTGAAACTGTTCTTAACCTGAAGCACCACTTTAACTAATGGGGCCTCCCACTGCTGCCGATAGGGAATGATAGGGATATGCCTTCAGATGTTTTCTAAAAGCTAAGTACAGTGGTACCTCGGGTTAAGTATTTAATTCATTCCAGAGGTCAGTTCTTAACCTGAAACTGTTCTTAACCTGAAGCACCACTTTAGCTAATGGGGCCTCCTGCTGCCACTGCGCTGCCAGAGCACGATTTCTGTTCTCATCCTGAAGAAAAGTTCTTAACCTGAAGCAATATTTCTGGGTTAGCAGAGTCTGTCACCTGAAGCGTATATAACCTGAAGCGTATGTAACCCGAGGTACCACTGTATAGTATGTATTTTTGTGCTCCTCTGGTTTTATATTGTAAACTGCCCTGTGATCCTTGGATGAATGGCAGTTAGAACCCCTATTTATTTATTTGATGATGGTGATGATGTATCCATTAAAACCATCCCATTCACACCAGGACTCAGTGGAACATCCCCCTCTCCCCCTGCTCCCCCCATCTGTTCTTGGGGTCCCCCCCCCCACCTTCAGGAACAGATTTGGGGGAACACGGAGAGAGAGAAAGGGGAGCTTCCATTGGGTAAATGGAATTCCTTGCATGAACAAGATGACTTCATTAGATACCGGATTTTTCGCTCTATAAGACGCACCAGACCATAAGACCATAGTTTTTGGAGGAGGAAAACAAGGGGGGGGGGATTCTGAATCTCAGAAGCCAGAACAGCAAGAGGGATCGCTGCACAGCGATCCCTCTTACTGTTCTGGCTTCTGGGATAGCTGCGCAGCCTGCATTTGTTCCATAAGACGCACACACATTTCCCCTTACTTTTTAGGAGGGGAAAAGTGAGTCTTATAGAGCAAAAAATACGGTAACACCCATAATAAATAATATGCGCTTTATCTACTTGTCACTATTGGATTATATGGACCAGCCAAATCCAAATCATATGCTAAAGTATTGGGGAAAAGAAATCATAATTAAGTTGTTTTTTAAAGCAACTTAATTGCACTTGAAAAATGGTTTGCCCGTATCTGGAATGCCCTCAGTTTAAGGTTCACTAAGAAATGCATATTTTTCTTTCCTGGATATCTGCCCTCTTGATTCCCTTTCCCCCATAAAGGGCAGGAATATTATATGTGTTCCTTACGTAAACATAAATATATGGAGCACATCACATACCTTCATGTTGTATACTGTTCAGTGGGAAATGGATCAGCTGGGCCTGATGCCTCACAAATCCCATCCCAAGAGTCTGTCACATCCATTCTGCAGCAGATGCTCTATATTACAGGCCCCAGTATCTCATCATAAAAGGTATGTTCATTAAATCACAGCCCCACTGCGCTGCTTTATCTTTTATTGTACTCTTTCATGCAGCAGGGACCAGAGCATTGCAAAATAAATTCAGACAGCAGAACAGCAATCCAGGTTCAGGGTGATATTTCAGAGATTATAGTCCTGCCGGGGGGGGGGAAGAAAAGGGTAATTCAGAAACAACACCGAGGTTAGAGCTTTGCAGCAACCCCTCACTGTCAGCTGGGCTTCACTTTGGTGTGAACTACAGTGGTACCTCAGGTTACAGACGCTTCAGGTTACAGACTCTGCTAACCCAGAAATAGTACCTCGGGTTAAGAACTTTGCTTCAGGATGAGAACAGAAATCGCGCGGCGGCAGCAGTGGGAGGCCCCATTCGCTAAAGTGGTACCTCAGGTTAAGAACAGTTTCAGGTTAAGAACGGACCTCCAGAATGAATTAAGTTCTTAACCCGAGGTACCACTGTACCAGGTTCGGTCCCTGCTCCTGCCAACCTAGCAGTTCGAAAGCACGTCAAAGTGCAAGTAGATAAATAGGTACTGCTCCAGTGGGAAGGTAAACGGCGTTTCTGTGCGCTGCTCTGGTTTCACCAGAAGCGGCTTAGTCATGCTGGCCACATGACCTGGAAAAACTGTCTGTGGACAAACGTTGGCTCCCTCGGCCAGTAAAGCGAGATGAGTGCCGCAACCCCAGAGTCGTCCGCGACTGGACTTAACGGCCAGGGGTCCCTTTACCTTTACCTTTACCAGGTCCACCACGATGCTATCAGGACCTGATTTATAACCATGACATTGGTGTCATGCGGCCCCTGGAAGGTTACCCAGGAGCCAATGTGGCCCTCGAGTTGAGAAATGTTCCCTAGTCCCTGCCTCAGATTCTAAGCATTTTATTTATTTATTACATTTATATCCCCTGCCCTGCTTCATCATAAGATCTCAGGGCAGTTCACAGAATAAAATACAGGATAAAAACGACAAGTAAATAATTCAAACCAAACAGCAAAGCAATAACCACCTCCCTTTCCGCAGACACATTATTTATTTTATTATAATAAGCAGAAAGAAGAGTCTGCATGGCGGAGATGCCCAATTTTTTAAAAAATGAAGCTAGCCGAAACAAACAAAACCTTTGGACTATACATACCATTCCACTTGTAGTAATAAATTGAGTGTATTTACATTTAGCGCTGCAACGCATTGGAAGGTGCATTAACAAAGCAGAAAGTTCATCAACATGATTTCTCCCCCAGTCATCTGCAATGCTCATGCCAGGGGTGGGCTACAAAATGAAGAGTGTGATCAAATAAAAGACATGGGGCGGCGGGGGGGGGGGAGAAGATTGAAGGTTTTTATACCATGGGTTAATGAGTAGTTGTGAAACTCTTACAGTGCTTTTAAGAGCCTAGTCTGTAACCCTTGGCTGCTCTATAAAATATGTTCTTGCAGACCAGTCAAAGCGAGCTTCTGAGAAGGTTCAGCTCTCTGGGGAACAGGTCAATGCAGCAGTAATTTAATGTAAGGACAGAAAACCTGTCATCTACCTTCAAATTTGTCAGGGATAACTACCAGCTTGTTGTTCGTGGAAATGGCTCGTTTTCCCTGGCCTAGCTGATCTGACATTTGCAGCGGTGAGTTTCTCAAAGTCAACCAGCCCATGAACTCTTCCTCGACCAGGGAGGGGAAACTTGTGGCCTTCTAGATCTTGCTGGGCTACAAACACCCATCATCCCTGATAATTGGCCAGTCTGGATGATGGTCATGGGTGGTCCACCAAGATCTGGAGGGACATTGATTCCTCATCCCTTGGCCAAGAAGATACAACCTTTTGGACCCAGGGACCATGGTTTACCCACTTATTGAATGGCACGAAAGTGAGTTCATGGCATCCTGTCATTTCATGGTGTATGTATAATAAATGCTTACAAGATCAGGTCCAATAGCACAGATTTTCCCCACCTGGTTGACACATTACCAGGTCTGCACTGTGTGAGAAAGGTCTCTGTGGTGGACGCTTTGCTATAATATGACAGGGTCTGTGTTTCAGTAGCAGTGTGTGTGCATTGCACACAGATGGTCCCAGTTTCAGTGTCCAGCACCAGTAGCTTAAAGCATGCATCAGGACCTCTGTTGCAGAGCTACTGCTGACATAGAAAATAGTGCTGGACTAGGTGGACAAATGGACCCCCAGGGTCTCTTCTAACTCTATGAGTCTCTGAGTCTATGGGGTATGATCTGTTGACATATTGGGCAACTTCCTATTTTAATTCACACACTCTCACTTAGCAAAGGTAAAGGCAAAGGACCCCTGGACGGTTAATTCCAGTCAAAGGCGACTATGGGGTTGCGGCACTCATCTCGCTTTCAGGCCAAGGGAGCCGGCGTTTATCCACAGACAGCTTTCCGGGCCATGAGACCAGCATGACCAAACTGCTTCTGGCACAGCAGAACACCGTGATGGAAACCAGAGTGCATGGAAATGCCATTTACCTTCCTGCCGTAGTGGTACCTATTTATCTACTTGCACTGGTGTGCTTTTGAACTGCCACGTTGGCAGGAGCTGGGGCAGAGCAACAGGCACTCACTCCGTCGTGGGGATTCGAACTTAGCACACCGTGGGGAAAGCTCTCCCACACTGCTGGGGACATGTGTGAAGGGACCTTTCTTTTTCCACAACTGTGAACTGATTCAGTAAGAGGCGTTGTTTTACCTTATCTATAGTGTTGCTTCTTAGAATACTTCAAGCAATAATCCCACACACCTGTTATATACTCCTGCATGCAAACACCACTGCAATGAGATCACTGATTCTAGATCAGGCTTCCTCAACCTCGGCTCTCCAGATATTTTAAGATTACAATTCCTATCATCCCTGACCACTGGTCCTGCTAGCTAGGGATCATGGGAACTGTAGGCCAAAAACATCTGGAGGGCCGAAGTTGAGGAAGCCTGTTCTAGATAATGTGACAGCTTGCTTCACATAAATCCAGAGGCATCAGCATTTCAACATAGTGAAATTGGCTGTTCTTACAAGGAACAAAATAGGTGAGGAATGCTGTGTGTTACCAATGGGCTGGCACAATTCTGTGTGTGTGTGTGTGTGTGTGTGTGTGTGCCCTGAAATAACTAAACTGTTCTCAGAAAGAAGAAGAAGAAGAAGAGTTTGGATTTGATATCCCGCCTTTCACTCCCTTTCAGGAGTCTCAAAGCGGCTAACATTCTCCTTTCCCTTCCTCCCCCACAACAAACACTCTGTGAGGTGAGTGGGGCTGAGAGACTTCACAGAAGTGTGACTGGCCCAAGGTCACCCAGCAGCTGCATGTGGAGGAGCGGGGAAGCGAACCCGGTTCCCCAGATTACGAGACTACCGCTCTTAACCACTACACCACACTGGCTCTCTAACCAAAGCTAGCACAGGTAATAGAGATGGAGAAAGAGGAAGCCCAGAAGCCGACACACAGAAGTTGCTGCTGATGTTTGGCGCTCGAGTTTGTAGCCTGAGGATTCATTGGAATGCTTGTGCACACTATCTGCTCTGAGGTCAACCTTCGCTAGAGATGCAACTACTTTATTTATTCCGCTAAGCCAGATAACATCAAATTACTTTCTGACTCGTGACCCGGCAATGGGAACAAAGGGGAAGTCAAACAGGGAGGGTTCAAAGAGCACGAAGAAGCAGGATATGAATAACAGAAATAAAAGTCTTGGTGTATCGGATCCTTGGATATGAAAGAAGCTGAAAGTGGAATGACTGTGCTTAAGTAGCACAGGAATAGTTTCTCTGAAGTGAATTCAGTTGAATTCCTTGGTTCAAAACATGAGCCTTAGCTTCAGTGCAAAAGTGAGCATCATGGCTTAGTTGGAGAAGCACGCCCACACCAATCGAAGCTATAGAATGTGTTTTCACAGGATTTCATCATAAGCAAGTAGGACAGGGAGACATATTCATACCTACTTTGCAACTGGGGTCAACAAACCAGTTCATTTTCCTATTGAATGTAGCACAATTTTTGTTTTCTGCAGATTGCTGTTTGCTCCGATTGAGCTCTAAAGAGTGGGTTTTCATGGGGTGCACGCACACAAAAAATGGTGCTTGGACACAGAGCTTTAAAATGCAGACCATGCCTGAAAAGAGCAGAGGAAGTGTAAGGGTGGACAAGCCCCAAATTGTTGACCATCACTATATCTTGTGGGAGCAAATACACTGGTTTAACTATGGAGATTGTGTGGTTGCGATGGGAAAAGGTTTCCTGTAAGTAATAGTGCCATTCCAGTAACTTAAAAGCACAATATCTAAAGGAAAATCAGTCTCCAGGGCCCTATCAATGACCCTCTAGTTGACTCATCCAGTAGCCTGAGTAAACTCCTTCCATTGCATTGTGTCAGGATTTATTGGTCTTCGAAAACACCTCTGAGAAATTTGTCTGAGATGCAGTTTCTTGCTTTGCAACCTCCCACAAAAATGTGTTTCTTTGTTAAGTGTCATACAGCAACACACAAATGAATAAAGTTGCACACTCTGTAAAATGTAGGTAGAAATGAGCAGGTATTTATCAAGCATCTTTTTATTGAACATCCTCCATTAATCTCTCTCTGTGTGGGGAATTTCTCGGAAGGGTCGTTGTGTGGTTTTTGGTTTTTTAACCCATTGGAATTCAAGTCTTCCCATCCCTACTTCAGGAAGCAAAGAGGAAAAAAAACCAATGCTGCATATCAAGTAGTCAGTGAAGTATGTTTAACTACGGTCTTCCTGGAACATGATTGCTGCATCGTTTGTGAGCATTCCCAAGGGGAGGCAAACGTAGGAAGAAGCAATAAATCTTCGGGCATTTCTTTCTGCAGTGGAGATCAATTGGAGACATCTTTGCTTTCAGAGGCTCACTAATTTCTTCTCAGAGCAGGTGACAAAAAGCTTAAAGCTATTGTAATACCTTTTTTGCAGGTGATTGGGGGCGGGAGGGGGGGTCATTTCATTCCAGACAAGAACCTGTCCAGAGAGAAATTCCTTCCACTCAGCCTAAGGATGAGAGAATTTTTTAATCATTTGAGGGATTTCCCTTGAAATTCCACTGATGCTTCATCAATCAACTTCAGGTATTGGCTTCAGCGTTTCAGTCCAGGCAAGGCTGGACCACCCATGAGGTGGGATGCAGTTGTGCTGCCATCAGCACCAAATTCTGGTGAGATGTCGTGTGTGAGATGTCGTCAGATTTCAGCTAGATCTTGTGAGATCTCACCGGAATCTACTGTCCTCGCCACTGTCATGCAACCTAGGTAAAGGATGCTTGGCAGTGGAATGTGGCAGTGCCAGCAGGGCAGGGTGGCACTTTCTGTTTTGGAATAACTTGCCTTTGAGTGTAGGTGAAATCCAGCAGCATCAGAAGGCAGTGGTGGGGAACCATACCTGGAATACTGTGTCTAATTCTAGGCATCACAATGAGAAGCATGGTGACCAGCTGGAACGTGTTCTGAGGAGGGCAACCAAGGTAATCAAGGATCTGAGAACCAAGTCTTATGAAGAATGGTTGAAAGAGTTGGGCATGTTTAGATGGGAAAGAAGAGACAGAGGAGGTATGATGGCCATCTTCAAATATCTCATGGGCTGTCACATGGGAGATGGAGCAAGCTTGTTTTCTCCTGCTCTAGAGGGTAGGACCAGAACCAATGGATTCACGTTACAAGAAAGGAGACTCCAACTAAACATTAGGAAGAACTTTCCGATGGTAAGAGCTGTTTCACACTGGAGCACACTCCCTCAGGAAGCTGTGGACTCTACTTCCTTTGAGGTTTTTAAGCAGAGGTTGGGTGATCATCTGTCATGGATGCTTCAGCTGAGATTCCTGCATTGCAGGGGGTTAGACAAGATGACCCTTGGGTTAAGGTTACCAGATGTCTGGTAACCTTTCCCGGGGACAGTCCCCGGATTTACACATCAGTCCCCATACAAAGTCCATTGAAGTTAAAAAGTGTCCCGGGATTCATTGAAAAAAATCTGGTAACCTTACCTTGGGTCCCTCCTAACTCTACAATTCTATGATTCTATGAACCTTTTGTCAGGCTGAAGGTGAGTATAGCCAGACACATACCACTTTTCATCTTCCATAAAGGGAAGCAAGGGGTATTATCATGGTTCAACAGCACAGTCCACACAGGTAGAATCAAGAGAGGAGGGCACAATGAAGAATGAGGGAGGGGTGTGGCCAGTCTTCCTGAAGAGGATGCATGTACATCAGTATGTGAGTACAAAGAAAAGCTATGCTTTACTTTGATTTATTCAGCTGAAGACAAGGCAGTCAATCACAAAGGACAGGATTGTAAGCATGATGGCTGATAGTAATATTTTATTGCAAATGGATCATTAGAGGCTAAGCAAGCTGATTGATATCCACCCCCAGACTTTGGGATGGAGTGATCCATCTAAATAGAGCAAAACACACAAAACGCAATTGACGTGGGGAAAAGTAGGGGACTTCCCCACTCCAGCTCACCAAGGAAAACCCTGATCATTTCCAAGTTAATCCAACGAGAACTTGGAATAAGTCTGAATATCTCTAGTGAGGGCATCAAACCCACTTGAAAATTGCTGAAGGCCTCTTTAAAGGTTTTTTTAAAAAACTATTGTAGCAATCATAATATCATCATCATCATCATGGGCGGCAGGACATCATTATGGGTGGCAGGACTTCAGTTAAGTATTCTTATTTATTTACTTGGTTTGGGGGAGGGAGGCAGCTAACCCCCTCCTATCCCTTGGCTATGCTATGCCCATGATCACCTGTGTCATTTTATTTGTATGCCGCCTGTTACATAGTTAAAACCATGTTTAATGTGTCTTAGAACATGGAAAGATGTACATAATTACAAACCTGACCTGTGTCACAAACTAGATTTAATGAGCACCCATATCTCTGTAGACTGATAGCTATAGTCTTATATATACTAACCTCTTATGCTCTGCCACTCCCGTCTAATGTTCCTAACTCTTCTTTTAGACTTTCCTTGCTTCCTTTAGATTTTTTATAGACTTTTAATTCTCTTTTAGTTTTTCAAATCGTTTTTCAGATTTTAAATGACTGTACCCCTCCTTCCTTTTGCTGGCCTATGACTGTAATAAAGATTTCATTGGATTGGATTACAAACATAACAGAAAAAATCATAAAGCACAGCAAAAAGTACAACCAGATCTAAACAATTTCCATTTGAATAATATGCTATGCTAGGTGCTGTGTTTCCATTGCTGCCCTTCCTTTCTTATATATCATATTATAAATTAAATTGTACTAGAATAAATGGGGTGTACAGGGTGTTTGGGATGCAGGTGACGCTGTGGGTTAAAGCACAGAGCCTAGGACTTGCCGGTCAGAAGGTCAGCGGTTTGAATCCCCGCAACGGGGTGAGCTCCTGTTGCTCGGTCCCTGCTCCTGCCAACCTAGCAGTTCAAAAGCACGTCAAAGTACTGCTCCGTCGGGAAGGTAAACGGCATTTCCATGCACTGCTCTGGTTCACCAGAAGCGGCTTAGTCATGCTGGCCACATGACCCGGAAGCTGTACGCCGGCTCCCTCGGCCAATAAAGCGAGATGAGCACCACAACCCCAGAGTCGGCCATGACTGGACCTAATGGTCAGGGGTCCCTTTACCTTTACAGGGTGTTAAGGGAGAGGTAATACCTCTGGTGAATATGTCATGCTCTTTCTGGAATAGTTTGTCCACCTTTGGTCCTCACCTTACATGCAGTTCTCACCTGTGGCTCCTAGAAGTTGTCAGCATGTGACAGTGGCCACACCCCAGAAATGGCTTCAGCTGGATGGCTAAACCAGGTGAGGGTGGCCAAGGAGTCTCAAACCCTCAGTGAATCATGGGCTTCCCCTGCATGTGAAGACAGGTTCTGGCAGATTGAGCGGCTGAGACTAATAGTGGGTCCTGTGGTCAAGAAAGCAGTTTCTGCACCTGCTGTAGAGGGAAGGTAGGGGCAGATGGGGCTTGTCCACCTGGGAAGGTAGCCCATCTAGGAGAAGAAAAGTTCTGATCCTAAACCTCTGCTGCCTTGTGGGATATATTCAGTGGCGTAGCGTGGGGGGTGCAGGGGGGGCCGGCCGCACCGGCCGCAACATCTGGGCGTTAGGGTTAGGGGGCGCAAATCCACGGGTTAGGGGATGCAAATTACTTGCCTTGCCCCGGGTGCTGACAACCCACGCTACGCCACTGGATATATTCAGGAGTAGGAAAAGACTAAAGAGTAAACCCTACACCATTCCTTTGGTCCACATCAGCAAGCCTGAGAGTGGGGTCTTGTCGTCTGGGTGGCCCAGATTTGTGCCCCAAAGGGAGGTCACTTTGGTGCTGCAAACACAGCAGTTTGACTTCACCCCTGGAAGCACACTCCATTGTGTTTCAGGACAGATGGCTGCCAACAATAGAATAAAACAATAAAATAAAATAAAATGCAATACAAGCACAATTAAGCATCAATGTGAATATATGATGTGATGTGCCCTTCAGCTACAAATCCACAAATGCCATGGATCACCAGAATGAAGCTCATGGAGTACTGGCGGTCCACTGAGCACAGTTTGTGCACCTCTTTAGGATACATACACAGAGATGCCACCTATTCCACTGGACGCATACAGTATATGAATCTACTGGTTTTGATTCCATGATCCTGGTCTCCAAGGAAGTGAAGAAAGGAAAAAGAAAAGTGATGGTGTAAGTTCTTGATCATCATTCTGATTGCATTAGAAAGCCAGATGGCAAGAGAAATTTCAAACAATAGACTCAATTAGAGAGGCAGGCATTATGCACACTGAGATTGTGACAATGGAGAAGCTGAATTAAGTGGAAGACAAAGATGACTTGGGATGGTGGAAAAGCTGGAACATGTAAACATCTTAGGCAAGGTTGGAGATTTCCATCCAGTTTAAATACAGTTAATTCCGCTTGGCTGCATCTTGAACACTACATGAACCACGTGGTCTGGAAGGAAAGGTCTGATGCCCCGACTGTTCAGTGTGAGAGAAAGAATATCATTATGTATTGACCCACACTTAAAGTCAATTGTCCAGGTGACCATTAAATGCACATGATATTCTATGCAAAATTAAACAACGTAATGGACTAAGCAATGTGTTAATTGTTACTTTCCCTCACCTTTCCATATGAAACAAACTAATATTTGTGGAAATAGAGAGCTGTATCTAACGGAGTTGTCTCATTCCTGAAACACCTTCCCTTGTGCAATGTGTGCACCACCCAAAGAGATTCTGAGGATTCCCCTAACCTTCTGGAGAAGATTTTTCAAAGTGGGTGGATGGGGACAGGAGACAAAGAGGAAGTTCAACTGTGTAAGTGGATGTCCTTTGCAAACGGGATGACTTTGTTTGATCCAACCCATTTTTCCCTCTCTCTTTTCAATATAAATTAAAGTTTGCAGAATCCATGGATCCAAAAATATTATATCTGGCCCCATAGCTACATGGAGCAGGGTAGTTGTCATCAGCCCCTACAGCCTCTGTGGTAGCTCCCACATTATTCCCACTAATGCCTAAAGTCCTTCTCAGAAAATAATCTCCATGCAGCAATTGAATAAACTGGGGAGGGGGAGGAGGGGTCTGTGTACACTGCCCCTGTCCCCAAGTATGAACCATAAGCTATACCTACACATGTATGGGTGATTGTGTGACGGAGTTGATTTGTACACCTAACCTATTATGTACACAGACTGTACACTTGTTGCATATAAGTGAATAACCGTACAAGTGTGCGGCCCAATTTTTGCTTTCAAAGGGACAAAGATGGTGTGCTCACTGAACTCTACATATGTCTAGAGTTAAAAAGAAGCGGATAGTATGAAACCAATCACCGTTTCGACATCCCAGAAGTTCTCACTGGCTTACCAAAAGCTGTCAAAGTGTAGCCCTGTTCTGGCTGAATGTTTCCCCCTTTGGCTTCAAGGATGATTGAATTTATATTAAGTATTTCAGACCCTGGTTTGACTGTTGCACATTTAAGGGATGATTGTATTTTAGATTAATTGCTCATATTTGACTTGATTGCTTTGCACATTAAATGTAATATTCCCAGTTACATGTATGTTATCAGCAGCATTTTAATGATTCTAGCTGCAACAGAGAGATTTTTCTGTTCAGGTTTATGAAGTTCTTTATTTAAGGGGTGGAAGATTTTCAGAGTTGCTCCTTTAACAAACGCCTGTGACTTTCAACCACAGTTTGCTCCCTGGTGATGTGTCAGAGAAGGCTGATCTGATATGTGAGATTGCCATGCTCGGGTTCCACATGCCACAATGAGTCACTTTGCAGATGTCCGGCAGACCTCAGAAGGAGGCTTGACTCATCACCAGCCACTGTAGCCCTGCACTTAAAGGAGCAGCTCCATCTAACAGTAAATCCCAGATTCACTGCAGTAGGACTGCAGCTTCCATAATCCCTGACCATTGGCTATGCTTGCGGGTGGGGATTGTTGATTAGCAGATTCTGGAGAACCAAAACATTCTCCACTTAAATCAGAAGCAAAAGAAAAAAGCTGAAATGTAGACTTCTTGCCACATGCTTTGGAGGTGAAAGGAGACACTTTGGATGGATGGATGGATGGATGGATGGATGGATGGATGGATGGATGTGCAGCTGTGCAACATCATTTCCTTGGCTATTCCATGAAGAATGAGCAGGTAGGACAGATGGCAGTTAGGTGCCCTCTGTAGGCAGTGCCTGCAAAACTTCCTTATTTTGGAAGAAGTGAGAAAAGATAAAGCCCACCCAACTGAAGAAGAGAAGAGTTTGGATTTGATATCCCGCCTTTCACTCCCTTTAAGGAGTCTCAAAGCGGCTAACAATCTCCTTTTCCCTTCCTCCCCCACAACAAACTCTCTGTGAGGTGAGTGGGGCTGAGAGACTTCAGAGAAGTGTGACTGGCCCAAGGTCACCCAGCAGCTGCATGTGGAGGAGCAGGGAATCAAACCCGGTTCTCCAGATTATGAGACTACCGCATCTTAACCACTACACCACACTGGCTCAAACCCCTCACTCCCTGAGAACTTCATGGAAATTTCTCCTGCCCACTTTTAAACAAATAATAATAATAATAATAATAATAATAATAATAATAATAATTTATACCCCACCCTCCCCCAAAATCGGGCTCAGAGCTGCTAACATCAAATGTATAACACATTAACATAAAATCAGGCAATCAATTAAAATACATCCTAAAATCAGATAAAGATCAGAATAAAATCCAATCAGATGGCAACCCGCAGATTAGGGTTGGGGACCTTAAATGCTCACCAGGTCCAACAGTTTGTGCTGAACATATATGAGCCTGTGAGGAAAAATTGCAAGGCCACTTTCATATATGTTCTTATGAAAGGGAGTCAGACTGAACCCTGACCAAAGGCCTAGAAGAGGGAGCTGTTCTGCCTGGCCTTCAGTCCTAGCTCAGTTTGACCGCCCTCTATGGGACCCTGTAAGTTACCTCTCTGGCCCTTTTATTGGCTCATGTGGGACCAACATGGATAGCTGGCCCTGATGAATACTTGAGGTTCCCAACCCCTATGGTTGTAATTCGTGGGCAATCATTTAATTTTATCCTGATTCTAATTTTTATGCTGTATTTTAATCAATTGTTTGATTGTGTTTTAATGTATTTGATATTTGATGTTAGCCGCCCTGAGCCCAGTCTTGGCCAGGGAGGGTGGGGTATAAATTTACTTACTTCAACATTTTCACTCCAACTCATTTTCTCCCTATTTAAGCAAAGAGAAGATTCCCCCTTACCATACACCCTGGAAATGGACTTCATGATGCATGTTCTAAATCTCTGTTCATTCACCTAAGCTTTATCCTTCAAAGTTGTCCATGATGGTTATTGTGTCTCTCCTACAACTAGATGGACCAGATGGGCCTCTGACTTGATCTAGCAAGGCTCTTGTAATGTTCTTAAGTCTCCGCCTGACTCAGCAGCCCATAGATTTGCTTATAAGTTCTCTTCATTGTTTCCAGGATGATGTACAGGATGCATCTACTGAGGCGCTCTTCAACCAATTTGCATAATTTCATTAAATGCAGTGATAATTACGTGAGGCACTCAAAATTGCTTTGTCTTTGTCTAAAGGATGCCGTAATGGAGAGGAAGACGAGGAGGCCTCCAGGAAGGAAGGTTCTCTCTTCCTACTTTGTTACAGAGGAGAGAGAGAGCCAAAGGTTCAGAGTCCCCCTGATTTGATCCCATTATTAGCTGGCAGTGAAAGGGTACGTCCTTGAAACGAAGCAAACAGCCCACCTTATTGGAACAAAAGACAAACGAGAATAAATTGCAACCCCTTTTAAAAGTCCAGGAGGAAAAATAATTATGAAAATTGAAGGCTCAGAAACGTGATGAGACATCACCGAGAAAACAACAAAGGCAGAATATAACAGAGTCTGTGGCAGTTTTAGTGCTGGAGACGCAGCATGGTTTCCTTGATGTGGTTTTGGAAGGAAGTAAACAGGCTGTGATATGCTGGAGTCTCTCAAGTTGGCAATTAAGGACAGAAGAACAGGCCTCCTGGATCAGGCCTGGATCAGGCCAAGGGCCCACCTAGCTCAGCATCCTGTCTTCAGCAAGCAGATGCCTCTGTTGGAATATTCCATTCCATCTTAAGAACAGACGTGAGAGCCAGTGTGGTGCAGTGGTTAAGAGTGGTAGTCTCGTAATCTGGGGAACCGGGTTCACGTCTCCGCTCCTCCACATGCAGCTGCTGGGTGACACTTCTTTGAAGTCTCTCAGCCCCATTCACCTCACAGTGTTTGTTGTGGGGGAGGAAGGGAAAGGAGAATGTCAGCCGCTTTGAGACTCCTTAAAGGGAGTGAAAGGCGAGGTATCAAATCCAAAAACTCTTATTCTTGTTGCATGTCACATGTCTGTTTACACTCCAGCACAGCTTGCTGGGAACTTCCGTTTGTGTGTAGCTTTTGCTTTAGCTGTCTTGCTTTGGACACGAAGGAGATCTGACATGTTTCCTTTTGTCCTGATGTATACTGAATAAACTGCTTGTGAATATGCTCACACAGCCTCTCCAGCCACTTCTGTTGCGTAGCGTTTACTCTGCTGAGTAGCGTGCCCCAGCTTCTGAAGCTCAGGTTGCAGATGCTGCACCAAGGACTGGTGGGCCCCGCACACCGGCTAGTGGGCTGGAGCCAGTTGCCCCCGTTTCCTTGGTTGCATGTCAACAGCCTCAATAGGAAGCCCACAAGCAAGACCTGAGCAACAGCAGCAACTAGCATTCAGAGGCATGGTGCTCTGCCAGTGGAGGTAGAACATAGTCATCATGGATAAAAGGCAGTGATAGTCTTATCCTCCATGAATTTGCCTGATCCTCTATTAAAGCCATCTGAGCTGGTGTGTCCCCACTGCGTCCTTCAGGAACAGGTTCCACAGCTTACCGTATTTTTCGCTCTATAGGAAGCACCTGACCATAGGACGCACCTAGTTTTAGAGGGGAAGAACAAGGGGGGGGGGGAAATCTCTCCCTCTCTGCGCAGCGCCCCTTCAGTGAAGCGGCAGGAGAAACAGAGCCCCTTCCGTTTCTCCTCCTGCTTCGCTAAAGGGGCGCTGCGCAGAGAGGGAAAGCTGCGCAGCTCCTCTCCAGCGAAGTGAAGCCAGGAGAGCAATAGGGATCAGTGCGCACCGATCCCTCTTGCTCTCCTGACTTCAGCGAAAGCGGCGCGAAGCCTCCGGAGCGCGGCGGGATCGCTCCCGCTGCGCTTCGGAGACTTCGCATTTCTTTTGCTGAAGCAATGGAGCCTGCATTCGCTCCATAAGACGCACACACATTTCCCCTTAATTTTTTGGAGGGGGAAAAGTGCATCTTATAGAGCGAAAAATATGGTAACTCTACAATGTGTGAATAAGTGCTTTCTTCTGATTGCTTCATTGGATGCCCATGGTTTCTAGCATTATAAGCAAGGGAGGAAAACTTGCCAACCTGTTGCCTGTGCATGTTGTGACACCCTCAAAGGCCTTAGAATCATAGAATCATAGAGTTGGAAGAGACCACAAGGGCCATCGAGTCCAACCCCCTGCCAAGCAGGAAACACCATCATATGGTTGTCAAGCCTCTGCTTAAAGACCTCCAAAGAAGGAGACTCCACCACACTCCTTGGCAGCAGATTCCACTGTCGAACAGCTCTTACTGTCAGGAAGTTCTTCCTAATGTTTAGGTGGAATCTTCTTTCTTGTAGTTTGGATCCATTGCTCTGTGTCCGCTTCTCTGGAGCAGCAGAAAACAACCTTTCTCCCTCCTCTATGTGACATCCTTTTATATATTTGAACATGGCTTTCATATCACCCCTTAACCTCCTCTTCTCCAGGCTAAACATGCCCAGCTCCCTTAGCCGTTCCTCATAAGGCATCGTTTCCAGGCCTTTGACCATTTTGGTTGCCCTCCTCTGGACACGTTCCAGTTTGTCAGTGTCCTTCTTGAACTGTGGTGCCCAGAACTGGACACAGTACTCCAGGTGAGGTCTGACCAGAGCAGAATACAGTGGCACTATTACTTCCCTTGATCTAGATGCTGTACTCCTATTTATGCAGCCCAGAATTGCATTGGCTGGTGCCCCCAGCAGGAAGCACAGTCCCAAGATTGCCAGGTGTTTGGTTTTTTTAATGCAAGTTTTTAGCATTTTTAGAAGCTGAGATGTAAGGTTTCATTCAGTTCTGCTTGGGGCTCTCCAGTGTACCACCTGAGTCCATTTGTATGCTGGCTGCAGGGTGATTTCTACAGCCTCTTTCTCTGCCATGAGACCTAAACTCAAGTATATATTTAAGTCTTTTGTCTCTTTGAAAGAAACCCATTTGGGATGCTGTGAGAGCTGCATTGAACTTGGAAGACCCTACGTGATGTCAAGAAAATATGTAGTCAAGAAAATATCAAGCGTACTCAAGAAAATACCTGCTGCTCCTTGTTGTTTTATGCTCTAATTCTCACCACCATCTCAAAGGGCTTGGCCACTTCTGCTTGCATGGGAGCGACTTCTAGTTGTGGGGATAACTTGCAGAAGAGTTCCAAAAATGTGCATAGCGGAATAGCTGATATACATAAACGTGTTTTATAATGTTATTATGTTCTTCTTATTGGTTGTAAGTCACTTCAAGGGCTTTTGTGACAGACAATATAGCATGTAGATCTAAACTGAAACAAACGAGGGAACAAATACAGTAACATTTCAGGCTGTTTATTGGGTTTGCTGGGAAAGAAGGATAAAAGCTGTGGCCACAATACATCTGCAGGTTTTGAGAAATGATGAGTTCACTGGGTCATGCATTGCCAGGGAAGCCCTACGCTGAGTTCTGATGAGTAGCAGCCCCAAGTATTAACCACAAGACCATCTTTACTCGCCTCAAAAGTATCTTCCAAGTCTTCCAATGTATGAGATAAGCTCCCAATATGCAACGTGTAGTTTATATTTTCATTGCTCTTTTGCTCAGGGAACTTAGTAGTTAAACCAACATTCTCTCATATCGATTCATCCAGGCTTTGCAAAAGTGCAGCAAATTCCCATTGTTGCAGAGTGTGATTTCACAATAAGCAGTGCTTCCATTTTAACTATTGCTGTGCTGAATTTTTGTGAGATTCAGCTTTCAGTGCAAAAAAAGAGACAGGGATAGGGGGAAAGACTGTGATATTCCGTCTTCTTTTTGCTCATTTGCCTTGTACCAATTCACCTCTAGCAATGCATTGCTGCAGCAGAATAGGAACAACGATGCACATTTGAATGCTCCTCTGATGAAATGAAATGAAATTAAAATGGATGTCTTCTGAATTCAGACGTGTGTTTTTTAATGAGATGGACACTCAAATGCAAAAAGGGATTCTGTATTCTTCCCCAGTTACTCTACAATGCACGCATGGACTAGGGCAAAGAGGCATGGGCATGACAGTCGCCTGATACCCAACAACTCACAAAATGGTTTTGCAATGTCACCACAGTGGCTGTGTTCTACCCCGACTGCCATGCCTCTGGACACCAGTAGCTCACAATCACAGGGAGGCAGAGTGCTCTTGTGTTCATCTCCAGTTTGCAGGCTTCCCACATGCATCTGGTCTGCCTCTGTGGGAACAGGATACTGAACTAGAAGGGCCATTGGCTTGATCCGGCAGGTTCATCGTACGTTCTTAGGCTTTCACGAGGGTGAGAAAATGGCCCAGGAAATTGTTATGAAATGGTCCCATGCCGAGCACCAATTTTAACAACAAAGCAAATAAGAACTTCTAAGTATCTGAAAGGATGTCACACAGAAGAAGGAAATATTTATATGCCACTGCACCAGAGGGCTGGATTAGACCTAATGGGATTAAATTACAGGACAGAAGATTTTGGTTCAAGTTTCTATCATGTCACCTCTTACTTGAATTTCCTTGAAACTAAAAAGTCCCAAATGCTGCAACCTTTCTTCATAAGGAGTTATTCCATTCCCTAGATTATTTTGGTTTCCCTTTTCTGAACCCACCCTCTTCCCACAGATCGCCATAGTAGATCTGTACTTTCTCTGACAGATCCAATAGAGATGCAACTTTCTTTCACAATATTATTTCTGAAAACATTCCCAAAACCATGCTCATGGCACCATTGAAGAGGCTAAATTATGTTAATATAGCATTCATATTACTTCAGAGTTGAATGCAAAACACAAAGGGTGTTGTATGCAGTATGTCAAGTTGTAGGAGAATGTCCAGAGTTAGGAGTTGCAAAACCAGATCAATGGTCAATTTTGATTAGTCCTGCACAGTTCATGCAGCGATTGCTAGGCTGGAAAAGTTGCTTCCATCCAAAACAGCCGCATCTTTCCCTCTCTTCTTGACTGGTGAATCCTTTCACCCTGTGAAAATAGAAGCTGATACCTGATAGGAATCTCTGTGTGAAATTAAATTCATTAGAAAACCATCATGTTAATTGGAGTGTTTTGAGTTGTTTGACAGTACACGTTGGTAAATACCGAGCAATTGTAATTGAACGCTAAGGAAGTGTTGGAAAGAGTCCCCAGAGCTCATTCCTAAAAGAGGAACGATCATGTTAGAACCAAAGTGGAACAGAATCTGTTTGCCCTTCAGGAATCCTTCTGAGGTTTGTCCCCAAATGGATATACAATACAGTGGTACCTCGGGTTAAGAACTTAATTCATTCTGGAGTTCCGTTCTTAACCTGAAACTGTTCTTAACCTGAGGTACCACTTTAGCTAATGGGGCCTCCCACTGCTGCCGTGCCACCACCGCCACGAGATTTCTTTTCTCATCCTGAAGCAAAGTTCTTAACCCAAGGTACTATTTCTTGGTTAGTGGAGTCTGTAACCTGAAGCATCTGTAACCTAAAGTGTCTGTAACCCGAGGTACCACTGTATTCAAATGAAGAAGCTTTCTATCCTACATCTCCCAAACTATTCCAGTTTTATTGTTGCTTTATGTCAGTTAAACAACTCTGTTTTCAGGTGACTTTACAAGTGAACATAAGGAGAGACCTGCAGGATTAGGCCGATAACCCATCTAGTCTAGCATCCTGTTTTCACAGTAGTTGACCAAATGTCCATAGGAAGACCGCAGGTAGAACATTTGTGCAACTATTATCTCCACGTTCCCAAATCTGATTTTCAGCAATCAATTTCATAGACACATTACCTCTGAGAACAAAGGTAGCTGTCAGGGACCATGCTGATTTAGAACAGTGGTTTGCAGAGGGGCATAGCTCAAAAAGCAGAAGCCAGGAAATACTGGATGGGGAACAGCTAGAAGAAGAAGAAACATTAGAAGAGAGAAGGTTAACACATTGGACAGCATTCCTCCACCACCCTCTCCCCAAAGTCAAGAAGAGCTCAGAAAGTCGCAGAACAGAAAGCGCAGAGGGTACAAGCTCAGATTACTAAACGTAGGAGTGACGAAGATTAATAAGGACGGAGGAGGGAGTGAGCCTTAATTGGGAGCACCACCATTTGTTTTGTCTCTCATTGTGATTATTAAAGAATCTAACTGGTAAGACGTTCCTCTCATTTGATCTTATTTACTGCCATGGGGGAGGACGCTAATTCCCCAAAGCCTGGCAGTAGAGCTTATCTATCATGACTAGTAGCCATGTATAGCTTTATCCCCCATGAAATTACTCAATCCTGGTTAAAGCCTTGTTAGAGTGTTGGACAAGGGTTCAAAGTTCCACTTAGAAATGAAGATCACTGGGTGCCTTTGGGCCAGTCACTCACTCTAGGCCTAACCCACCTCACAGAGTTCTTGTGAGGGTGAAATGGGGAGGAGAATTATATACGGTATGTCATCTTGAGCTCCTTGGGTGGGATATGAATGGGATTGGTATTGGGGGCGGGGTCGATATCCACCACTGCATCTTCTCATCTCAATGGAGAAAAAGAAAATGGAAGCAATTGCTTGGGTTTTGAATTGACACTGAAATTTCGTAAAATGTGATGTGCATTTGGAGGTTTCCATTTAGACATAACTTCTGAGGGATTTCAAAAGGAGCCAAATTGCTTGGGTTTTGAATTGACACTGAAATTTCGTAAAATGTGATGTGCATTTGGAGGTTTCCGCTTAGACACAACTTCTGAGGGATTTCAAAAGGAGCCAAATTGGGGGGGGGGGGACATGTTTCTAATGGAAGAAAGAATGTGGGCGTCAAGGAGAGTGACCAAGATGATCAAGAATACAAAAATGTGTATAGATTTTCATGCAAACTTGAAGAAAGAGAATGGAGCACACAAGCAGATTGGGCAAACTGAAGTAGAGGCTGGAAAAAACGAGAAACTTAAGAGAAACCAAAATTGACCGATTCGTCCATTGATCATTGTCTGTGAGGCAGAAGCTCCTTGCTCTGTGATAACAGAGGCAGTCATCCCTGATTCCTTAACTGAGGAAATAGTGGTGCAAATAGCAACACTCCTGTCAGTGTACCATGTAATCCCAAAAGCTGTTCTAGCTAATGACTAATGGTAGTTTATGATACCAGTTATGGACCAATTACTGCCACTCATTTTGCACTGAGCAGATTATCAGCTCTTGCTCTTAGAATAACAAAAACCTCATTTCACGGGGAACAGGGGAGGTGCAGAAACGTTATCTCCTACTTGGTGTTTACTCAGCGATAGCATTGTGTCAAGCGCCTGATCCTGCCTGCATCTGCTGTTACAGCTGGCCTCTCCATCCCACCAGTCTTTATTTAGCTGGATATTACGGCAGTAACATTTCATTACAGTTGTGTTCAGAAGAAGTCATAGCCCATTGGTTTTATTGAAGCTTACTTCTCATTTACTTCCATTTCAGCCGAAAGGACAGCTGCTTCACGATGTACTTGGTGCAACACCTAAAGGCCTCTGAGTGTTAATTAAGTTGGGAGGAAGTGTTTTTAACAAGCACCTTTTTATTTTTAGTTTATTTTTTTAGTGTAAATGCCAAGATGTTCAATCATGTTCAGTGCTGGCATTAAAGCTGAAAATTAACAAGACCTAGAACAGGAAAGGGCTTGACACTCATCTTGTTTGCAACAAGGAGGTCTGGGTAGAATCGGGGCGGGGGGGGGGAGGATACAGCATGTTTTATATGCCATAACTCTTCACACACACACACACCCCGCATGACACCTTAAAGAGACCACAATACCACTTTAAATTATTATGGCTTCCCCCAAAGAATTCTGGGAGCTGTGGTTTATTAAGGGTGCTTAGAGTTGTTAAAGGTAAAGGTAAAGGTACCCCTGCCGGTACGCGCCAGTCTTGACAGACTCTAGGGTTGTGCACTCATCTCACTCTAGAGGCCGGGAGCCAGCGCTGTCCGAAGACACTTCCGGGTCACGTGGCCAGCGTGATGAAGCTGCTCTGGCGAGCCAGAGCCGCACACGGAAATGCCGTTTACCTTCCCGCTAGTAAGCGGTCCCTATTTATCTACTTGTACCCGGGGGTGCTTTCGAACCACTAGGTTGGCAGGCGCTGGGACCGAGCAATGGGAGCGCACCCTGCCGTGGGGATTCGAACCGCCGACCATGCAATCGGCAAGTCCTAGCGCCACCCGCATCCCTTTGGTGCAATTCCTAGAGTGGTTTACCAACCATTCCATTTTTGCAGGGAACTCTGGAAATGGTACATTCCAGGAGAAGAGTAATTATTATTATTATTATTATTATTATTATTATTATTATTAATACCCCGTCCATCTGGCTGGGTTTCCCCAGCCAGTCTGGGCAGCTCCCAACAGTAGGGGGGCCCTGACAACTCCCAACACCCTTAACAAACTGCAGCTCCCAAAATTATTTAGGACAAGCCACTACTGTCTGAAGTGGTATGATAATGCTTCAAATATATAGTGCAGAAGGAGAATATATAGGCACAAGGAGAAGGGGACGACAGAGGACGAGATGGCTGGATAGTGTTCTCGAAGCTACCAGCATGAGTCTGACCAAACTGCGGGAGGCAGTGGAAGACAGGAGTGCCTGGCGTGCTCTGGTCCATGGGTCACGAAGAGTCGGACACGAACAAACGACTAAACAACAACAACAACAACAAGGCTTCCTCAAACTCGGCCTTCCAGATGTTTTTGGCCTACAACTTCCATGATCCCTAGCTAGCAGGACCAGTGGTCCGGGATGATGGGAATTGTAGTCTCAAAACAGCTGGAGGGCCAAGTTTGAAGAAGCCTGGGTTATACAGTGGTACCTTGGTACTCAAACGGCTTGGCTCCCAAACAAATGCTTCAAACCCAGGAGTAAGTGTTCCAGTTTGCAAATGTTTTTCGGAAGCTGAACATCTGACGTGGCTTCCGCTTGAGTGCAGGAAGCTTCTGCAGTCAACCGAAAGCCATGGCCTGGTTTTCGAACCGTTTCGGAAGTTGGACGGATTCTCAGAACAGATTAAGTTCGACAAAGCGTGTTCTCCAATAAATGAGAGCACGTGTTGCGGTGTGGGCCACCGGGCCAGGCCTCTTGTTGCCAGGCAGGTTAATAGTTGTTGCCTGGCATTGTGATTGGATAACTGGGTTGCTGGGTCAAATTTTATGTTGCAAATTGGGTGGGACCATAGTCTTTAAATATTGGTGCACTCTGGTTTCTCTTTCTCTTTGCAGAGTGCATCGGATCACCCGCCTGCCCGCCCTCTTTTCCGGTTGACCTTGCTTTGCCTGTCATGGGGTCGTCTGCCTTGGCGCAGGGGCCTAGTAGGAATTTTGCCATTTGGTGATTGGCTGTGCCATTTGGTTTTTGCCTACTACTCAGCAATTCGCCACAACTTGTAAGGTTGCGGTTAGGCATTGGTTATATTATGCTGGTGGTGGAGGGGTCAGGACAGGCTGTGCCTGCCCCTCCTATTGCCCTGAAGGGAATTCCGTTAAAGGAATCCTGGGGCTTGCCATGATTTCGTCCAATCCCTGTCATGGGACCAGGGCCGCCCAATCCCTGTCATGGTAATCCTTGTCATAGGACTGGGCCGGCAAGCTTTCGGGGAGCTGCTGGGGTAAGCGGCATGGGTCCGTCGCTTAGCTCAAATGACCCCCAAGTTTGACTTTCCCTTCTACTGGCTACCGATCGGACCTCAGGATGTCAGTTCTGTCCCAGGCGGGGGGACAGATAGTCATAACCAATGTCTAAACAACCACTCACTGATTCTGTATTTTAATAAAGTTGTGGCCAAAATAGTGCCCAAAAACCAAAACTAAATTATGTGTTATGTGTGAAGTTATTTGAGGGGTGGCCTGGAGACCTACACACGCAACCAAGGTACCACGGTACATCGCATAGCCAAAACCCATCCTGCCAGGCCACATCTTCACAGCTGGTTCTTTTGGAATCTAGGCTCACCCAGGCAAAGGGTTATCAAACCCAAAGGAAGTGATGAGGAAAACTGTCCCCCATTTGTCCAGATAAGGGTTTACCCCTGGGAATCAGCCACCATATGGTAGGCCTTGGTCCCATTCCAGAAAAGTTGAAACCTAAGGAGGTAGGAAGCTGAGGCATGGGGTACCAAATGAAGCCCTCCAAACTGCTCTGTCCAGTCCACAGTACTCTGTTGATGGCACATATCTTCCCTAGTAACACAGACTCTCTTACCAAGCCACCCTAGTTCACCAAACCTGCTTCGCACCCTCCTTGATCCCCCCCCCCCCCGGCCTGGCTGCAATGAGCCCCTAATCTCTGATAAACCTCTCACTTTGTGTGTATGCGTGGAGGAAACAGAAGCTAGTTGGTTGCAGATAACAATTACATTTGCTTCTGGCCCTGGCATGCAGATCCCCAGAAAGGAATGCCACCTTTGGGCTGAAAACTTCGCCAGCCTGGTTATGACAAGCACATTCCACCCCTAACTCCAGTCAGTGGGCAAGAGATCTGAACTTGACTCAAAAGGGCTTTATATTTGATTTGAAGGGACTGTGTAGAATTGTTCAGAAATGCAAAACCAGGTTCAGCTGCTTTTGGGGTGTCCACAATGCCTTGAAATTACAATGGCATTGTGTAATACAGCTGAGGTAGGCATTTTAGCGGAATACATATTCCCAGAAAGCCTCGCTGTTGCTTGTGTGTTATGATTTGACCTTGGTCTTTTGCTATAATTTTTTTTATTATCGTATAAACTAGAATGATATAAAGCTTGTCTAAGGTCTTTGAGCACAGCCTATCAAACAGATGTGGCCATCTTCTCCACGCATTAAAACCTGCCATGATTAATTTCATCTGTAATGAAGTTTTATAAGAAACTTAGCAGCCAACCCAGTTTATCGCCGGCGTTATCAAATCTTTGTTAGTGTCACTGAAGGAGTTTCAGGGTATAAATCTTTTGAGAAAGAGATAAAACAAACAAATCATAACAACATGGGATTAGGCAACGATCTCAGCTCCAGGGCATATAAAGTCATCTTGTAGATAAACACAGGAGGCTAATATAAATACGCCAAACAATTTATTTGAAAACTTATATTATGAGGGATGATCCAAACTTCGCATGGCTTTGACCCGCAAGATCTCAAACGAAGTTCAAACACCCACCCTTCAGAGGTTCGGCAAAATCATTGGGGCCTTTTTCTGTTGGAACATCAGAAAAAAATCCTGCTAGGTCTATATTATTATTTTGTTATGTACATGTTGAAACACAATTGCCTCCCCTTCTTTTTCAAGGTGACTTCCAAAACAGCATTTAAAATCAGTGGGTTATCTAATGTTGTCCACGTGTGAGCAAAATGCATCCACTTGTGATATAAAGTGGGTGGGAAACCGCGGCTGCTGCAGAGGAAGGAAAGGGGCGAGCCCGGGCTGCCCTGACCTTAAGTGCCCTCAGGTGGGCCCGCCCCCAGCGCCAGCCAGAAATGAATAATAATGGGGAATGGGAATCTCAGAGTCCTGCGGGGCTGGCGCCAGCCCCGCAAGAATGTGGATGGGGGCGTGGCCCGCAACCCCCCCTCCTTAGTTCGGGAGTGGCTTTGGGAATAGAGTAGTTGCTTTGGAAGACGATAATTAGGCATCCACACAACATGACCAGTCCAATGAAGTTGATGTTGAAAAATCCTTGCTTCAACACTGGTGATCTTTCCTTCTTCCAGTGCACTGATATTAGTTTGCCTGTCTTCCCAAGTGATGTGTAAGATTTTTCGGAGACACCGTTGATGGAATCTTTTGAGAAGTTGGAGGTGGCGCTTATAAGTGGTCCATGTTTCACAAGCGTACAGTAAGGTTGGTAGTACAATAGCTTTGTAAACAAGCATTTTTGTTTCCCTGTGAATGTCCCAGTCCTCAAACACTCTGTACTTCAATCAGGAGAAAGCTGCACTCATAGAGCTCAGGCATGCCATATGCATATGGATGCTGGATTTTGACATCAGTGTTGGCCCTTGTGGAAAGATAACTGCCTAGGTAGGAGAAGTGATCAACATTTTCCAACGTTACACCATTGAGTTGGATTTGTGGCACTGCAGAGGAGTTATTTAGAGCATTTGAAGCAAATGCTGTACCATCACCCTATGACCCTTCCCCCCACAGGGGCTGAAAGTAGGGAGATCTCTTCAGCTTGCTCCAAATCATGTCAACATTGGATGGGCTATTTTGGGTCCAGCCAAGCCTAGAGGTTTCTACCCATCAATTAGAGTGTCTAATGTTTTTAGGAGGTCTAGAAAATAAACGAGGCAGTAATCAAGCCAATTGAACTTGCGATGAAATGAAAGTAGAAGGGAAGAGGTACCTTGTAAAATGCATGATTTGACTATACAAAGAGCTAGGCACATAGAATTTTTGGCTCGTCCATGGGCTTTTTGGAGAACAAAAAGCACTCTCCACGCCTCCCTCATTTTACACCTCCATTCTGGCAAGGCAGCAATGGCTTTGGGTCCAATCCAAAAAGCTCTTCAATCATAAAACCATATGGCAGTGAAGGGAATTATTCCCTATAAAAACATGTGTGCATCCACCAATTCCCCCAAGCGTTTATACAGGATATTTAAATAAACATTTTGTATGGCCTGCTATTAAATTTTATTACTGAGCCTACTGAGTCCTGCAGCCAGTTGGGCTGCTATGAATGGCAAATGAGCAAACATCTGATTGGAAAAGCCCAGGAAGGGGAAAAGGGATGGATTCCAGGATGAAAGGTGCTCAGTGCATTATAACTAGGGGTGCGTGGCATGGCCACACTCTGCCCCCCTACTTGGGAATGTCCCCCCCAAAAAAACTTCTTAATTCTAACCTTTGTTTTGACTATTTATAGCTGAATGGTCCAATTAATCCCCTCTCTTGTTGCCTCCATACCATTTGCCTTTCTGCTTCCTCCATGTCTTAGCCAATCGGGGATCACATCATGAACCTAACGGTGTCACAACAGTTAAATCTCATTGGCAAGGCTCTAAAACACAGGCATGCTACAGGGTGTCTCCAAGTCCAAGAGGAGAGAGGGAGAGGGGTCTGGAGACTGCATAAATAGGAGTATAGCATCTAGATCAAGGGAAGTAATAGTGCCACTGTATTCTGCTCTGGTCAGACCTCACCTGGAGTACTGTGTCCAGTTCTGGGCACCACAGTTCAAGAAGGACACTGACAAACTGGAATGTGTCCAGAGGAGGGCAACCCAAATGGTCAAAGGCCTGGAAACGATGCCTTATGAGGAACGGCTAAGGGAGCTGGGCATGTTTAGCCTGGAGAAGAGGAGGTTAAGGGGTGATATGATAGCCATGTTCAAATATAGAAAAGGATGTCACATAGAGGAGGGAGAAAGGTTGTTTTCTGCTGCTCCAGAGAAGCGGACACGGAGCAATGGATCCAAACTACAAGAAAGAAGATTCCACCTAAACATTAGGAAGAACTTCCTGACAGTAAGAGCTGTTCGACAGTGGAATTTGCTGCCAAGGAGTGTGGTGGAGTCTCCTTCTTTGGAGGTCTTTAAGCAGAGGCTTGACAACCATATGTCAGGAGTGCTCTGATGGTGTTTCCTGCTTGGCAGGGGGTTGGACTCGATGGCCCTTGTGGTCTCTTCCAACTCTATGATTCTATGATTCTATGATTCTATAATTCTATGATTCTATGATTCTATGATTCTATGACTGGACCACACCTAGGGTGACAGTACACAATCAAGGCTGCAATCTGCTGCCCTCTTTGCCTCAGTAAAGGGCATGACCTCTCAGTGTGCATGTGCAGGATCTGGCTGTAATAAATCCCTGTGCAAGGATACAGTGCAGGAAGTGGGCAAAATATAGGGCAGAGCTGTTGATTTTGTGTCCTTTTCTAGGCTTTTTGAGGAATATCTGCTTGACCATTGTTGGATATGTGGTGCTGCATTAGGTGGACCTTTGTGCAGTACTATTTTTCTAGAAAAAGAGGAGACAGAACTCACCATGCATGCCTCCCTTGACACCTGAGATGTGCCAGAACTGAGTTCTGGCTGGAAAAAAAACCCCAGCCTTTGGCTTCCAAACTTTCCCCACATCTTTTGGTGTGGATCCAGAAATACTCTTCTTAACTTCTCAATGTTACAAAAAGTTTGGACAAAGAATAAAAGAATGGAAACATCCTCCTTTTGACCCTCTTGCAGTGACCTTACGTACAATCCTGTCAATGATGTCTCTATGCCTAACCTTCTGGCCAGCTAGGTCAGGAGGGTACAGAAAAGTCCACAGCTCCTCAGGAAGCTAGGTTGTGATCAGGTTAATGAGACAATTGATTAGGAAATGCAAGGGCACCAGGGGCAGGTTTTGAAATCCTGAAGCCTCTGCTTTAGACTCCAGAAACAGTTTCCTTCAACCAACTGGGTACCCCACCAATTTGCAAATACAGATTAGATAGGACAATGGCAGTTCTAGGCTGAGCCACACTACTTGAAATTATAGACATTGTTTTTGCAAAGTAAATCCATTCAAAAAGGCCATTCCCTCAGGTCAGCCTTCCAAGTGAGTATTCATTGATGGACTACCTGCTCAAACTCCCATGAACTTTCCTAGATTTTACCCATTCCCCATTCATTCCTTCATTTTTCCCAGTCCCCTTCTAGACTTTCATTTTTACCCAATCCCCTTTTGTTTTATCGTTTCTACCCCTTCTCATTGGTCACTTTTTCAATTCCACCAGATGTGCTTTTGGATTCCTTATAAGCCTGTTTAAGACCAGGTTCTAATATTCTTCCCGACTTTTATTTGCTTTTCTGTTCTCTCTGAGCATACCCTACAAGGCTCTCCAAGGGGGGACCTACATTGAAGGGGAATTCCTGCATTGCAGGGGGTTAGACTAGATGATGCTTTGGGTCCCTTCCAACTCTACGATTCTATGGTTCTACGATTCCCTCTGAGCAACTTTTCTGCACACCCCAGGAACATTTTAAACACATTTCTGGACTTCAGACCTAAGACCTGGTGAAAGATCTGTGCCTGTGATCCTGTTTTAATCTGAAATCACTTGGGGGATAAACTCCTGAGCTCCATACCTGGGTCCCAGCCGTTCTACCACTCACATGGTTTCATGAATGCTTTGGTGCCATCATCTGTAGCTAATTTTCTCCTTTTTCGTTTACAGTTCTTATTTCTCTAAATTAGTAGTGTGCTTTTGTTAATATATTGCTTTGTGTGTGCCCAGTAGTGTAAAAAGTGTGGTACTGCACTCTATGGTCAAAATTTACCTTTATCCTTTACATAATTCCTTCTTCCCTATGTGGGCACACCTTTGCTGTCTGTGAAGATTCAGATACAAACACAGAACAGCACTCAGTTTGACTCCAGCAAAAGGTCTAATAACATGTTTTAAGGCCACGTGGGGGAAAGTTTCACACACAAGGGATTCCCAAATACACATGTTTATCAGCCCTTGTGTTAATACTGTTTTGAAGTCAAATCAGAGTGAGGGTAAGAATGGGAAGGAACACTTCTCACCCTCACTCTGGTTTGACTTCCGGAAAGAAAACATCAGAGAGTGAGGGTAGAAGAAACAACGCTTCCTGTTTCTAAGAATGGGAGGAACCTCCTGTGTGTGTGTGTGTGTGTGTGTGTGTGTGTAATGGTGCCCAATCACAGCAAGATGAAAGACTGAATATGTAGCAGTGGCAATGGAAAAAGTGAGTGGGGTAGCATGGTTTTGGAAAACCTTTTTCTGCCTCCAGCCTCCCTCCCAAATGTAAGCTGGGAAAAGTTCCTTTCACCGTCCAATTCAGTTTTAGTATTTGATAGATAATTCACATAGGCACTGGGAATGTTTCATTTCACACAGAGGCAGAGGCTGTGAAAATCACATATTTGAATGCTCTCGTATGCTCTCATATATTGAAATCTCTTTATGTGTGGAAAAACCTACCATGTCAAAAAGAAGGCTCTCACTTATTCTTCTATCTGACATGCTGGTTTTCTGAATGTAGAGAGGAGGTGTTTGGTTGTTGTTTTTTTACACGAAGGGACATTTCCATCACCTGCAGTCCCAAGTCTTCTGTATCACATGACTTATCTGCATGTTTGACCAGGTAAAATTATATGTGTTTTGGCTGTTTGATTCAGTGAGGTGCCCAAAGTGTCAGGAGTTCAGCCTACACTCGAGTAGGACCCTGGCAGAGACACATGCCCAACTGGCATGTTCTCTCCCTCCTGGTCAATTGTTCAGGAGCTTCAATAGCTTTCTTCAGCCCGAACATCACAGCGACCAATGCCAACTGGCACACTTAGGTATCTGCAGAGTTTGCGCAACTTGTGCGTGACAGACCTCAACAACTCAGCATTTTGGCTAATCTACTTTATTTACATATAAACACACACAGAGCACTGCAACATGGCTCCCTCTCTCTCCAGCATCAGACAGCAAAGAGGAAAAAGGACAATAGTCCCACTTCACGGAACGCAGTAACACAAACATCCTGTCCCACTTCCCACTCTGTGGAGTCAAAACATATACCGTCATGTGATAGACAACAATCCTATGACTGCAATCATGGAGCAGGAATTCTAACACAAAGATGACTCCTATAACCAACACACACACACAGTTACCTGGGTTTTCCCTGTCGGTACACGATGATCAGCATGCAACCTTCTCAGAATGATTGAGGCAGCAAAAGCTGCTTTGATAATAGATGGCCTGCTGGAAGTTAGATTAGACATCTGTTCTGCTGTGAAGCTAAATGATACAACATAGGGGTTGAATGACTCTTTTCAGCTGGGGTCTGGGGTTGCTGTAATCCCTTTTTATTCTTCAGAAACTGTGACCAGCCATGTGTTTTGAGTTACAAGCAAATGCAAATCCATCTGCCTGAAGGGCGCAAAGACGACTCATGTTATTCTGTGTGTGTGTGTGTGTGTGTTAAAGCCCTGTAATATTGCAGAGAGGGCAGGGGGCTGCAGATAGATTTGAAGATGGTGTCATCATAGTGAGGCTTCATTTAATTTAGGATACCAGGAGCTCACTCCTAGGCAAAGCACTGCTAATGAGCGAGCCAAGCACCAGGGTCAGCTCAGTAGGGCGGTGGCCAATGATCCGAGCTCTGAGGAGGGGCCTCACTGCATTCCCTGATGCTGACCCAGAATTCAGCAAAGTCGCCCAGGTCTAGAGATGAAGGAGAAATTCGATCCAGTTCTCAACTAAATTTGTGTCTACCTAATTCGTGCTTTTCAAAACTTCACCCTTCCAAATCGGCACTCCTCCGAATTTTGCAATGCAATTCTCCAGCCAAGTACTGTGTACAAAAACAATGCATATATTAGGGTAAAGTATGAATCAAAAATCCATTCATCCATAACATACAAAAGTACATTATATTAGGGGGAAACGCTTTGCCAAAATATATACATAAGGCAAAAATTGCATGCAAAAATGTGTGTATTAGCCAGAAGAAAAGCACTGGATTTCCAGGAGGGCATAATGGTTATTTAATTATTTTATTTTATTAAACACATTTGTTCTTTCACCAGTGCAACCCAAAGGGCCATCCGCAATCAATCAATAACATACATTAAAAACATCATAAAACAAAGCATAGTTAAATCTAAAACACGTTTTTGAGAGGCAGGATTGAAACATCTCACCCACTTTTCCAGCAGGTCTTCTTATATCCTTAACTGCTAAAATGATTGACTCCAGTAAATCATAGACTTCCAGAATTACATCAAGGAAACCATGCTGCATTGCCAATACAAAAACTGCCCTGAACTCTGTTTTATTCTGCTTGGTGGGCCATTGGCATGATCTAGCAGGGCTCTCATGTTGCAATATTCCTGATGTAATTTCAGGTGAGGATGCGGGTGGTGCTGTGAGTTAATCCACAGAGCCTAGGACTTGCCAATCAGAAGGTCGGCAGTTTGAATCCCCGCGATGGGGTGAGCTTCCGTTGCTCGGTCCCTGCTCCTGCCCATCTAGCAGTTTGAAAGCACATCACAGTGCAAGGAGATAAATAGGTACCGCTCTGGCAGGAAGGTAAATGGAGTTTCCATGTGCTGCTCTGGTTCGCCAGAAGCGGCGGCTTAGTCATGCTGGTCCCTCGGCCAATAAAGCAAGATGAGCACCGCAACCCCAGAGTTGGTCACGACTGGACCTAATGGTCAGGGGTCCCTTTACCCTTTACCTACGGTAATTTCAGGTGAAAACTGATTCCATCCAGCTTGCATGGAATCTATATAAAAGTTCCTCCAGCCTTTTCAACCCCTTCTCTCCCTCAGGCTTAGCATTGGCCTCCCCCTAAGGGATGCACTCCAGATGTTGTAGGACTACAACAACAGCCTGAACTAGCACGGTCCATGTTGAGGAATGATGGGCATTGTAGTCTAGCAGCATCTAAAGAGCACCAGAAGTTGGGGGAGGCTGCGGTGTCTCACTTCCACAAGGGATGTCCAGCATCTCTCTTGTTGAAAATAGAGATGTCCTATTCCATAAGAAGAACAAGAATAATTACTCTGGGTGGCTTCCAACATATATAAAAATATAATAAAACTTAACATTAAAAAAAAACCCTTCCCTATACACGGCTACCTTCAGATGTCTTCTAAAAGTTGTACAGTGGTACCTCTGGATGCAAATGGAATCTGTTCCAGAGCCCCGTTCGGATCCTGAAGCGAACGTGTGCATGGGTCGCGTTTCGCTGCTTCCGCGCATGTGCGTGACGTCATTTTGAGCGCCTGCGCATGCGCGAGCGGCGAAACCAAGAAGTAACACGCTCAGTTACTTCCGGGTCTCTGTGGAGCGCAACCAGAAAATATTCATCCCGAAGCTACTTCAACCCGAGGTATGACTGTATAGTTATATATTTCCTAGGCTTGGGGGTTGCATAACTCCATATCCTCAAAATTTATCCAGTGAAAATAAGGACATCCTAAGGAGAAGCAAGACATTACAGGATCAAATCTGAAATTGGGATGGCTTCTGTAAATCCAGGACTGTCCCTGAAAAATAGGGACATTTGGACAGCCTCTCGCTCTGCAGTGCTTCTCAAACTTAACCCCACTTGACTGGTGATTTTGGAAAATGTAAGAACTATACATACTAATTAAAGTGCATTTGATGCTTTTTAAAAAATTGGTGGGGTTTAAATGTATTCCCACCCTGAAATAAAGATGTTTTACACACAGCCTGAAGGGTCTTATTCTTTCCTATACACATACATACACACACACACACCGTTTTCCCCAGAAGTGCCAATGCATATGCAAGCTAATTTGTTCTGGCTATTATCACAATTTATTTCAGTCGCTACAAAGCAGCCAATCACTTTAATAAAGAAGGCTCCAGCCACCCAATCTTGCCCAGTTAATAAACCGCATTGAATCGCCCAGAATAAATGGGCTCTCGCTTGCAACCAATATAGAGAATTTCCACCCCGTAGTGTTATCACCGCTACCCAGGTACAATTAAAACGCGTGTTATGCATGGAGCTGCGAGGCCATTACCAGAGCCGACAAACACAATTAGAAAAGGTGCCATTGTGTGAGGCCCAGCTGAAAAATCGGCCTGTTTGTGTGCACCTTTCAACGGATTGCTTGCTGGGTGGCAAAGTATTGAACCGGTAGGTGATTAGGAGACCAGGAAGACAGCTAAGCAAACAAAAGGCCACGGCCTACCAGGAGACAGCATGAATACAAGGTGAGTTAAGGATGGGCTCCCCAAAGCAAGATGGATTCCCGCCTTTTCAGCATTTTGGTTCATTGAAATATTGATTTTATTGGGTACACAGACTGGAGGCTGCACTCAATTGTCTTTTGTGTTTTCCTCACGCATCTGAGCTTACACCTTACATTTAATGGGTTGTCGCCTCAGGCTTATATTGAAATTGCTCACTGTTGCTGATAACATTTTGGGTGATGTTTAGGGATATATTTGCTTCTGGGAATTATTCCACTCACAGTAGAAAAACACAGCCCCTTGTAAAAAATATATGTACTGTATTGTCCTCACTTGCCTTTGTTATCATCTTTTACTCCCATCAAACAATCGAAACTGATTCTTTGCTGGCAATATCATCTGATATCACTGTTTTTACGGTGTTATCTTTGCTTAAGAAAGGAAGAAGATTGTGCTGGATCAGGCCAGTGGCCCATCTAGTCCAGTATCCTGTTCTCACAGTGGCCAACCAGATGCCTGCAGGAAACCCACAAACAAGATTCAAGCACAATGTCACTCTCACCTGTTGCAGTTTCCCACAACCATTGTTCTGCAGCATTGCAGCCCAGTTGCAGAGCTACCCTTTCCTGTGCAAAAGCTACAGCTAGATGTAAGTAACAAAACTCAACAAGACAAGAATCTGGGGTTAATGAATGGCCATGACTTTATTGATTCCAGGTGTAGGTGGCCTTTGGTTCAGGCACTGGGTGTTTATCCATTTCAGCCTCCTGCCAGAGGGCTGAAATATTTTGATAGGGGCATGCCAAGGATTATGGCCTCCTCAAGATGCCAGTCAATCAAGGTAGCCATCCAAAGGCTACTGCTGGAAGCTCTATGGTCCATCTGTCACACACTTGGCTTCTCGATAGAGTCTTCCAGAGACTTCATGCTAACACCATTTGCACACTGCCTCTTGCAAGTCCATTCACACCATCCACGGCTGCCATAAAGAAAGCAGATGCAACACAAAATGAATGTAGCTTGGTAAAAAGTCCCTTGAGAGGTCACAGAATCATAGAATTGTAGACTTGGAACATCTAGTCCAATGCCCTGAAATGCAGGAATCTTTTGCCCAATGTGGGGCTTGAACCCACAACTTTGAGATTTAGAGTCTTAAGCTCTACCAACTGAGCTATCTCAGATGCCGATGACTCAAAAGCCAGCCCAAACTCAAACATGTTGCATCATGCATTCTACACGTGAGCAGAACTTAAGGAGCCCATTGAACTATGGGGAGGGCAACTGTAGCATGTTAGGAGACACGCTTTCAGAGGCCATGTTCTCATGGTTGGGATGTCTCAGGGGAGAAGCAGTGAAATCTAGGTCATCATGCTGAGTCCAGCTCAGGTCAGTAGTTCCCGAAAGTCATTATTCTCCAATAGCTGTTTGGCAGCCCTTGGGGAAATGAGCTGGTCTATTGTCAAGTCTTGGCAGACACAAAGGGTCGTGTCACATACCTTCCCCCACAACTGGGGATAATTGTCAGTGTCAGCAGAGGGCAGAAGGTTTCTCATGGATGTCAAGGTTGAAGCACATTGGAAAGGAAGGGCAGTGATCGCTGAGCGGCTGTTGAAGTGGTCCTGTTTGGTGGAGATATGCAAAATGTCAGTTCCTCCAGGCCTGCCAATCAAACAGTAAATGAATGAATAAAAAAGGAGCAAGGACAAGTGCTCCCGGCTGATGCACGTGAGCTGCAGTTGCACACAATAGCTGCAGGATTTTTCTACAGCGAGCCTGTGCAACCTTGCAGCTCAATCATAGGTGCTTGAGAGTCCCCCTAGTTTCGCAGACCTAGATAGGAAGACATAAAGACCCCTGAATCTGACCTGGGAATTGTCCAGCTTTTCTCCTGGCATGGGTGCTCAAAGCATCTCCTCCCTATCCCTCTTTCACAAGGGCTTCATGTGGGGAAAGGAAGGAGGCAAATGACAGTGGACGCTTAGACACCCCAACAAAGCAACTCAAAATCATTTTGATGAAGGGGACCATAGCACAACCCCAGCACTAAATTATAATTGAGGCTGGCCCTTTAAGAGCCACAGTCTTTAGACAAGCATAAGTCCGCTCACCCCTCTTGGTGCGGCAGTGTTTCAGGATGGCATAGGCTTCATCAGCCCCCTCTGCGTATCAGGAACTGGATCCTAGCCTGCACCCAGCTTTGGCTAATGGGGATGCAGGGACTTGGGCTGTGCCAGGGGGCAGAGCTGACATAGCAGGTAGGCTTCCTTTGGATCCGCCCCTTACCCATTTAATCAGCCCGCACCTGGGGCACTACCGGTTTGTTCCTTCGCCGGGTTCCCACCCCCACCCCCCCGCGCACGCACTCTCAGTTTAAGCTGATAGACCATAGCTTTGATATTGCTACAGTGGTCGCCATGCTTTAAGGAGCCGGGTTGTCTAATTGGCACTGACCCAGTGGTTCTGCCTACCTCATAGCAATTGTCATAACTGGTTAGGCATTGGGGCAATCCTTTGTTTTGGATGGAGGGGAGGTTGTCGTCTCCACCTGCCCCTCCAAACACTGGGGTATCCCATTAAAGGGATCCAGGGGGAGTGCCCATGTCTGCTTGCCCAAGGGGGCCAGGGCGGAAGGCACTCCCCCAAACAGTGGTGCTATTTGATGTAAGTCTTAGGAACCCCCTCCTGGAATGACCACACGTCCCTTGTGGCGGGTGGGCCGGAAGTATTTTGATTGCCCCATGCCTAAGCCAAACCTCTTTCATCATCATCATCATCATCATCAATAAATAAATAAATAAATTTTATTCATACCCCCCCTCCCCGGCCAGAGCCGGGCTCAGGGCAGCTAACACCAGTAAAAATTACAGTAAAAACATAATGTGGGGGGGGGGGGGACAAAACAAAAAGCAAAACAAAACAATGTTAAAATGCAGCCTCATTTTAAAAGTAGCCCATAGATCACAGAAAGGGAGGGAAACATAAGGGTCAGACTGAGTCCAAACCAAAGGCCAGGCGAAACAGCTCTGTCTTGCAGGCCCTGAGGAAAGAAATCAGATCCCGCAGGGCCCTGGTCTCATGAGACAGAGTGTTCCATCAGGCTGGAGCCAGTGTTGAAAAGGCCCTGGCCCTGGTTGAGGCTAATCTGACTTCCTTAAGGCCCGGGACCTCTAGAGTGTTGCTATTTATTGACCTTAAGGTCCTCCGTGGGGCATACCAGGAGATTCAATAAAGTTGTGCCCTGTTTTGACCCCTAAAACCAGCCTCATTGTCTCTTATTTGCATGGGTTGGGGTATGGGAACCTGATGCCTGGTCCTGCAAGTGAAAGAAGAGAGTTATAAACTCACTGTCCACCTCCACTCTTTGTTGGGAGCCAATTGCTTATTCACAGATATCTGTGGCAATGCAACCACTCCCCTGCTTTGCTATGTTGGTACCTGGGACAGAACACCTGGTGGATCATGGGAGAAAGTTACATGCTGATTTCTTGAGGGATATGATAAGCAATAGGTTTTTGAGAGAGGGCCAGGGTTTGGTTTTTTGTTTGTTTTGCAGGCAGTTCATAAATGCACCTAGTGATCAGCATTTGAGGAAGTTATTAAAGTAATTATCAGATTGGGGAGATCTAGCATTGGCACATGATGTAGGAGGAACATAATGAGTTCCCAAGGCAAGATATAACAGAGCTTTTGGAATAAATGATGCTATTACATTTTTAGCCGCCCCCCGCCCCATTCTGATTACTGGTCATGCTGTCCTGACAATCTTCAAGATGGGCTTTGTGTTATTAAAAAAAAAAAATTCTAAGTGGGTAATAGCGATGTGGCACTATGTGATGACACATTCAGGGCCATATCACCAAAGCATGTCATTGAACAATGGGGCATTGATGACTTTGTTTGTGTGCTTATGGTTGGAATATAATGTTCCCTGGATGGGAGGGAGAAGAAGAGGCATGTGAGCTAGTCTTAATGCTTCTACAGTGCCAGCTAAAGTAGTAGCATCCCTTTGCAAAGCGGAGAGATAGAGAGTCCTGCGGCTGGTAAGATTGCATCGCGTCTTAGCTCTTGCGATTCTGCCCATTAGCAGGCAGAATTAGCCAGCCAAATCTCGTCTAAGCCCTTGCTGTTTCCCCCCGGCTTATGTGCTCTGAGTGCAAACAAGGCACTGCCACAGACACATCAGCTGACTTATATCAATCCCACACCCCAATCGCTTTGCCCTTCACAGACGATAGTTGTCTTTGTAGGCAAAAGGCCAAGATGCTGAGCTGATAAAATATTCAAGAGGCTTTTGCTGTGACCTCCAGTGCGAAGGCTTTCCTCCTGCTTTCAAGCACAAAAAGCGGGGAACCATGAAAAAATAAGCTCATGCTAGACGTGTCAGTCTTTAAGACTCTACTGCAAAAAATAAAACTATCCACCGCCATCCAAAAAAACCAGTCTACACCCGACTGTTTGCAAACCATGTGTTTTAAGTTGCAATCTGCAGTTCCGAAAGCCTACCGCTGAAAAGTACATTTGCTAGCACTACATGAGATTGATAATAAAATGTGTCAGAGATGTGCCCATTCAGGGTTCTCCCACTCTTGTAGAAACTGCGCCTCTATAAGCACCTCTCAGAGGCCAAGAACAGGGTTGAGAAACCTGCAGTTCTCCATAGGTCCCATTAGTTATTACAGTGGTACCTCGGGTTAAGTACTTAATTCGTTCCAGAGGTCCGTTCTTAACCTGAAACCGTTCTTAACCTGAAGCACCACTTTAGCTAATGGGGCCTCCCGCCGCCGCGCCGCCGGAGCATGATTTCTATTCTCATCCTGAAGCAAAGTTCTTAACCCGAGGTACTATTTCTGGGTTAGTGGAGTCTGTAACCTGAAGCGTCTGTGACTTGAAGCCTATGTCCCTGAGTGTCAGGGAACTGCCATCGGAGCCAGAAGGAGAGGGAGGGCTCCAGAGGGATTCCGGAGAGCGTCCCGGGAGGGAGAGAAGGAAATCTGGGGAAGGAAATCAGCGTAGCACCAGTGGAGGAGGGGGGCAGATGGGGGAATTGGCGAGGTGGCTGCAAGACTCCTTACCGGGGACCAGCGGGGAAAGCACGGGTCCTCCGATGCCCACACCCTCCCTGCGCAGAAGCCTTCCGGGCAGGGAGAGTAGACGGCGACTAGGCGTCAAAGAACTTTTATGCTGGAAGAAGTTCAAGAAACACCCACTGACGGATACTGCCAGCGATTGAGACAGCCACGGGTGAGTGGCTGTCCAGACAGAAAGGGTTCACTCAGGCAACCCACCCAGGTGTGGCACCGATTATGCACGAGCGACCCCTAGAACCATTACACCGAGGTAAAGTAAAGGTAAAGGGACCCCTGACCATTAGGTCCAGTTGTGGCCGATTCTGGGGTTGCGGTGCTCATCTCGCTTTATTGGCCGAGGGAGCCGGCGTACAGCTTCCGGGTCATGTGGCCAGCATGACTAAGCCGCTTCTGGCGAACCAGAGCAGTGCACGGAAACGCCGTTTACCTTCCTGCCGGAGCGGTACCTATTTATCTACTTGCACTTTGGTGTGCTTTCGAACTGCTAGGTTGGCAGGAGCTGGGACCGAGCAACGGGAGCTCACTCTGCCGTGGGGATTCGAACAGCCGACCTTCTGATCGGCAAGTCCTAGGCTCTGTGGTTTAACCCACTGTACTATTAGCCTTGGTTGCTGGGGCAGAAGAGAGCTGGAGCCCAAAATGTATCACTGGACTGCACCTGTTTGCATGGGCTGTTCTTTAACCCATTCACTGCACTCATTGGGCCATTTGAGCATCCTCCCAGTCACTCAGGAATCACCTGCTGCAACATACAAACACCAAAAGCTGTCTCCACATGAGCCCTTTTCTCTGGCACTGTCAGATTACTGCTGTATTTGTTGGTATTTTTTCTTGTTGTGGTGGTGATGTTGTACAATGTACACTTTACTGCTACACACAGACACACATAAATGAAAGTCAAAATTGGGCCCAACATCAGATTTTTTTTGGAAGACTATTGATGTAGAGGGTGGGGAACCTGCGGCCTGTCGACAGCTGCTGAACTACAACTTCTGTAATTCCTGACCATCAAATCATAGTATTGCAGAGTTTGAAGGGATCCTGAGAGTCATCTACAAAGCTGGAATCTCAGGTAATGCATCCTTGAAGTCATTTTAAGGAGTGCAGTATGCCAGTGTGACGTAGTGGTTAAGAGCGGTAGTCTCGTAATCTGGGGAACCGGGTTCGCTTCCCTGCTCCTCCACATGCAGCTGCTGGGTGACCTTGGGCTAGTCACACTTCTCTGAAGTCTCTCAGCCCCACTCACCTCACAGAGTGTTTGTTGTGGGGGAGGAAGGGAAAGGAGAATGTTAGCCGCTTTGAAACTCCTTAAAGGGAGCGAAAGGCAGAATATCAAATCCAAACTCTTCATTTAAGCAGGCTCCTGACATGGTGTTTTTTATTATTATTCTGGTTATATTGCATTTTTATGACTCTGCTAAGTAGACAGTTGTCCTTTTGTGCTGGCTAATTTTAAAGTTTGGGGTGTTTTGAAGTTTCACACTGTATTTTGCTATTATGATCTAGGTTTGCCGCTTCCTGATGAGATTCCAAAACACGAGGCAAACCATCAAATAATCTGGGTCTTCAGTAAGGCAGGGCCATAGCTCAGTTGTAGAGCATTTGAATGCACAAGTTTCCGAGTTCAATCCCTGGTCTCCCCAAGTAGGGCTGGGAAAATCTCCTGCCTGAAATCCTGGTATGCGGCTGCCAGCCAGTGTCAACAGCACTGACCTAGATGGACCAGCTGTCTGACTTGGTAAAAAGCAGCTAGCTCCCCTTGCTCCTAGTTTCCAATAAAAATTCAAGTGACTGCAGCAACATTATGTCATTTTTGAAGTGTTCCCAATTGAGGCACACCTCATTCTCGACGGCAGCTGTAGCCAAGACTCACACCCCGGCCTGTAGCTGTCGGCAAAAAGCCACTTCTTAACTGCCACCCGGTTTTGCACACTTATTTCATGGTGTCAGCCGCCGTGAGCATTTTAATCTGTTAAGAGGGCTCCCCCCCCACAACCCCCAGCCCTTTAACACAGAGCCCATGTTTTATTTATCAGCCTTTGATTGAGAAATGCTTAGAAGGCAGTCCACGTCCTTCTTTAGATGGACGAGTTCTTGTGGGTCTTCTTTTATGATTATCATTATGATTATTATTGGGTTGTTGGTGCTCCAACATCTGTGGCCAGGCATCTTTATGTAGAGAAATATGGGCTTCTGCGGCAGGGAAAGACCAGGGCGGAGGTAAGGGGAAAGCACTCAGCGAGGCCTATAAAGCTGTCTGTAAAAAAGAGAATAAGAGAGGCTGATCTAAAGGCTAGTGTTCTATATGGGAGTTGCCTGTCTCTCTCTCACACACACACCAATACACACCTGACTTTGGTTCCTGCCCAACAACTAGAGAAGAATGGAAGTATAAAGCAAAGGCAGGGAAAGTTTATTGTCCCCCTTTCTCGCGGGACACTTTTAAGCCTCTCTAAAAAGAGCGAGATTGATGACCTGGTGGTTGCAAAGGGCTCAGAGAAACTTGTTTGTCCAGACAGAAAAAAAAAAATCTTTTCTTTTGTGCGTGTGTGTGTGTGTGTGTGTGTGTGTGGACACAAAGGTGTGGTTTCTCTCATTCCTTCCAAGAGGTGTATTTTGGAGGTGCACTGAAACTTGGGGGTGGGGGGTCGGAGGGGGAATCAACATACCAGTTCTAATTTGAACATGAAGATTTAGGCTACAGCTCTAAGCATACATAGGACATACATCTAGATGCCACATTAAAATACATTATCACATTTAATACACACATTTAAAAAACAAACAAACCAGGGAGAAGGTGCTCAGTCTAGACCATAAGTTGGCAAACGAAGGCCCGGGGGCCAGATCCGGCCCAATTGCCTTCTGGATCCGGTCCACAGACAGTCCAGGAATCACTGTGTGGATCGTGTGGGGATTCTGATTGTTCAGGCTGCGCCATTTCCCCCTCCCTCCCTCTCCCTCACACACACCGTGGCGGCGCCTCCTCCCTCCCTCCTACTGGCTTCTCCTCGCCCTGCCTAGAGGAGGAAGGGGGCTGGGCTTTGTTGAGCCATGGTTGACTGAGCACCATTTTAAGCAGCCCCTCTCCGGAGCCAGCCCTTTTGCACCACTCATCATCCCGCCGCCACCGCCAGCCCCTACCGCTTGCAAGGCAAAGATAAGCAGCCACTGGGGCTCGTCCGGTGCTGTGGAGAAGGGAGGGGAGAGTAGTGGGTTTCTTTTTTTTCAAAATATAGTCTGGCCCCCCACAAGGCCTGAGGGACAGTGGACCAGCCCCCTGTGAAAAAAGTTTGCTGACCCATGCTCTAGACTATCTGACTGGCTTTCCAGGTCCGAAGCAGACATGTTTCTGTAACACCCAGTTTGTTAACGGGAGATGCAAAATTCTTCTGATAAACATTTGCATATGCAGTTTTGACTCACGTGCATATTTTTTTGCAAGCAATCTCCCCTAACATAATGCATCTTTGTATATTATTTTCACTCACATTTGTCCGCTTTCTGCACATTTCCCTCTAATATTTGCATTTTGTTTGGTTGGAGAACTGCTTCGCAAAATTCAGAGTAGTGCGAATCTCAAAGGTTGCCTTTGTTTCGGTTCTCATCTAGCTTTGGGAAGTGTGAATTAATTAGTTTCATGTAGAAATGCAAACAGGATCCAATTTCTCCCTCATCTCTGCTCCACAAATGGAGGTCCCCACGCTGCTTGGGTTCCTGACTGTTTCTCCAACGCATCTCCTCCTCTCAGGGCCACAGGAGAAGAAGAAATAGAAGAAACCAGGCAGGAACTTCAGGCCCCCACAAAGCTTCCAGGTAGCTGCATGTGAAGCTACATGGAATGAGAGGGACGAAGAGGGAAATTTGTCCATATCAGAACTGAATTGGGTTTTGACTAAGTGAGACACAGTGATAACAGCAAGAGACTTTATTGACTTAACAGAACTGAACAACAGGGGCAAAGCAACTGCTTATATGTATTTCTGAAGGCCTGGGCCACTCCCACTCCCAATGTGATTGGCTGTCTAAACCCCCAAGCTCCAAATCGTAAATGCTTAAGAGCCAATGCCAGTAGCCCCAAACCTGATAATGCTACATGATTGGAGATCATGTATCAAATCAGAACACAAGGGCTCAGAATCTTTAGCCCAGACTCAAACTCAAGCAAACACAGAGCACTGAATACATATCAGGGACCAGGAACTGGCTGAGAGGTGGTAAGAGGCATAGCAGTTCCTGTATTTTCACCTGGTCTGAGCTGCTTTGTTGCTGAAGCAACAGCTCCTTTGTAGTTCCAAGCTTCCTGAACTGGAGAAAAGAATTCTGCCTTTTTTAAGTCCCCACAGTGCCCCCAATTTAGCATCACTCAGGGCGTTGTGGGAAATTAAGATGGCACCTCTCAGAGCAGGCTGCCATTTTAATTTCCCACAATGCCACAAGTGTTGCTTCATAAGGAGCCATTGCGGGGAACCAAAATGGCACCTCCCTGAGCACCGCTAGGGGCTGGCATCTTAATTTCCCACAGTGCCCTCAAGTGATGCTACATTAGGGGCCTTGTGGGAAATTAAAATGGTGCCTTCCAGACCCAGTGTAGATGAGAACCCTAAAAGAAAAGTTGACATGGGGAACCAGGGCATGTATCATCAGTGGGCCATGGCAAAGGCATTGGGGCACTGCCAACTGCCTGAGACTGTTGTGTGCTGACACCAGGCTTGCTAGACTTCTGGGGACCAGACCCTGCCCACCTACAGGAAACAGAAGATTATTGATCACTGGTCAGTGGTCATTAATAAGGCAGTAGCTGCACCCAGTGGTTCATCCGATGCTGTTTGAGCCTGCCCGTCCATTGTCTCTCTGGCAAGTGCCATGTTCTTGTAGTAATCTCCATCCCATGGCGATTACCTCACAGGAAAGGAAAAACAAACAAACCGCCCTTTGATTACAATTACATTTCTCCACTCTGCTTCGCCACCAGGCAGTGCAATTGCACACGAGGCCGACCAAATAAATGGCATTTCTGCATATGCGAACTAACAGTCGGGAAAATGCCACGCAGCGTGGGGGCCGCGGAGAGCCTGGCAGGCAGCACAAATTGCTCAGCAGGCCCATCTATTATATCTATCATCTAGTTCTCCTTGTGTAGCACGGGAGCACATTTCGGATAGAGGAGATTGCGAGTGGCGGGGTGGAGAGAGAGAGAGAGAGAGAGGTTGGGAGAGAGCGATGTCCTCTCGTTTAACGCGGCACGGTAATTGTGTTGACTTTGGTGGAGTACTGTTAATTTCCAGAAGGCACGTGGCTGGTGGGGAGGGGAGGGAAGGAGAACAAAACAAAACACAGCTCTAGCCGAATTGCCAGCCAGCCCGCCTGCCCACCCGCTTTTCCATCACTCTCACGCGATATCTATTTAACACACAAAACAGTGCATTTTATTCTTCTCGGAGCTGCCAGATGGCGAGGTCACACCTAGTCTCACATATTTTATTTTCTCTGAGTGTGCAAGCATGTGTTCAGTCTTTAAAAGAAAGGGGCTTGGGGGGGGGGGGGAACCAGCACAGATTGTCAAGATATATCCGCATTAATTACAAGACGGTATCATGGGCAAACAGGCATGAATACAGACATCTCACAATCCTGACATTCGTAGGAATCATAGAATCATACAATTGTAGAGTTGGGAGGGACTCGAGAGTCATCTAGTCCAACCCCCTGCAATGCTTAAAAAACTCCAAGGAAGGAGAGTCCAGCACCTCCCAAGGGAGACCGTTCCATAGGAATCTGGCTTATACTGAGTCAGACCATTAGTTCACCTAGCTCAGTATTGTCTACACTGAGGCAAGGCTCTCTCAGTCCCAGCTAGTGATTGAGCTTGACTTCTCAAAAGTCTTGCCTTCCTGCCACACTGGTACCTATTTATCTACTTGCACTGGCGTGCTTTCAAACTGCTAGGTTGGCAGGAGCTGGGACAAAGCAACAGGAGCTCACCCCGTCATGGGGATTCAAACTGCTGACCTTCTAAAGTGTGATTTCATTAAAACCCCTGCCTATTTCTTGCCTCTGGCCCTGGCCACCATTCACATGTGTTCCCCAGCAAGTTGACCGTGAGGAAATGCAGCACTTGGGCTGGAAAATGTTCCCCTGCTCAGATCTAGGCCTGAGGCACCAGGTGTGGGATAGGCAAGGACAATTACCTGAAAGCAAAAGTAACCATTGCGGTTCTTTCTTTCTTTCTTTGCATTGTGGTTCCCTCTGAGCTCAATCCTCTGCACACTCATAACACATATAGATATATCTGCCAAGTTAAAATTATACTTCATGCATCTGACGCAATGGGCTGCAATCCTCAAAAGTTTATTCCGTATTCCATATTCTTATCCTCATAGGGAGAGCCATGATGAATCAGGCCAAAGGCCCACCTGGTCTTGCTTCCTGTTCCCATGGTGACAAATACAGGGGCCTGTATGACACATGGCCTGAGCACCTGAGCACATCTTCACCCTCCCCACCTGAGATATCCAGAAACTGATGACAGTAGAGGTAGAACTTGTGTCTAGTTGCCATTGATAGCCTTCTATTTTGTCTAAACCTCCTTTAAATCTGTCCCAATTCATGGCCATCACTATCTATTGTGGGAGGAAATAATAATAATAATAATAATAATAATAATAATAATAATAATAATAATAATTACAGTAGTATCTGTTGATATTTTCACCCCTCCCATTGCAAGAATCTCCTAATCTGATGTTTTGAGAAAGGAGGCGGTGGAAACTGCTCTTCTCCTCTTCCTCTCCTGCCTGACTCTGTGTGTGGAGAGTCTTATCTATGTAGTGGCTAGATGGCTGAGTGGGAGATGTAATACTCATGCAAGCCAGTAGTTCATTAGTTTGTAGTAGCTATTAGAAGTAAAAGGAGTTATGCTTCACAGCTAGCTTCCGCATTATTTATACTCTGCATGAGTCTGGTGCTCACAATGCACAGTTTTGATTCCAGTGCACTGGAACCTGTTTTCCAGAATTGGAAGGTCTCTGAAAGTGCTCCAGTCGCCTAGCCCAGTCGGGGCAGAACCAGTTATTGAGCCCAGTCGCTGCACATCAGTTGAAAGGCGTACTGACAGTATCTCTGGATACGAACCGCCCCCTTTGCGAATGCTTCGGGCTACGCACGCGGCAAACCTGGAAGTAAAGAAAAGGTTTCCGCCACCTGCGCAGAAGCGGTCTACTGCCACCCGCACCTGAGCAGAACAGCACGCCTCTGGATGCGAATGTTTCGGGGTAAGAATGGACTCCTGGAACGAATTAAGTTTGTATCCAGAGGTACCACTGTGGGATTATTGTTGTTGTTATTATTAATTCGTTCTACTGTAATTCGCTCTACGCGGGGCTGCCCTTGAAGCTGTCCCAGAAACTCCAGCGGGTGCAGAATGCTGCAGCAAGGCTCCTCACGGGGTCTCTGCCATGGGAGCATGGCACCCAGTGCTTTTCCAGCTGCACTGGCTCCCGGTGGAGTACAGGGTCAGATTTAAGGTGCTGCCTTTGACCTTTAAAGCCCTTCACGGCCTAGGACCCTCGTACCTACGGGACCGCCTCTCCTGGTATGCCCCACGGAGAGCCTCAAGGTCCATAAATAACAACACCCTAGTGGTCCCGGGCCCTAAGGAAGTTAGATTGGCTTCAACCAGAGCCAGGGCTTTTTCAACACTGGCTCCGGCCTGGTGGAACGCTCTGCCTCATGAGACCAGGGCCCTGCAGGATCTGATTTCTTTCCGCAGGGCCTGTAAGCCAGAGTTGTTCCGCCTGGCCTTTGGCTTGGAGCCAATTTGATTCCCTCCCTCCCTCTCTTTCTTTTTTCTTTTCCTTCTCCTCCTGCGATGAGGCTACATTTTAATATTTTAATGTTCCATTATTTTAATGTTGCATTTTACTTTTGTTTTTAAGTTGTAATCATTCATCTTGTTTTTATTATTGCTTGTAAGCCGCTCTGAGCCCGGCCTTGGCTGGGGAGGGCGGGGTATAAATAAAAAATTATTAATTATTATTATTATTATTATTATTATTATACTTTAATTATTCTAATTTTAATTTTATGCCACCCTTCATCCAAACATCACATGGTGGTTCACAACGTAAAAACACAAAATTCCAGCATTTAATTATGTGCTGTATTAAGGACTTCTTTGTGCCTCTCCTGGGTCTTCCAACATTAAACTTCATAGGATGGCTCCAGGTTTTAATATTGTTGCAAGCACCCCAATCTCCAAGTTGAGGGGGACTCTGGGGGTTCCAACACTTACCCGGGGTTTGGTTTCCTTGAAACGAAGGCCAATAGAGACTGTGGTGACTTTGGGACATAGGTTTTTATAAACACATCTATACAACCTGAGCATCAAGGTAAAAGGTACAGGACCTCTGGATGGTTAAGTCCAGTCAAAGGCGACTATGGGGTTGTGACACTCATCTTGCTTTCAGGCCAAGGGACCGGCGTTTGTCCATACACAGCTTTCCAGGTCACGTGGCCAGTAGGACTAAACCGCTTCTGGCACAATGGAACACCGTGACGGAAACCAGAGCGCACGGAAATGCCGCTTACCTTTCTGCCACAGCGATACCTATTCATCTACTTGCACTGGTGGCTAGGTTGGCAGGAGCTGGGACAGAGCAATGGGAGCTCACCCCATCACAGGGATTCAAACTGCCAACCTTCTGACTGGCAAGCCCAAGATGGTGGTTTATTCCCATAATCTGAGCATAGGGTGGAGTAGCTCACAGCATTAACATGTCAATGGCTCTTCCCTCCCCATTAGGTTCCCAGGGAGATCCCCAAGCCATAGCTTAGGGTCCAGCACAGATTCTAGATTCCAGAATCAGCCAAAACTCTCTCTTACACATTCCCCTTTGCTCTCCATCCTAGGAGATGTGAAGCCCATCCAGGTGAGGTGGGAAAAGTCCAAAGTCCTGTCTAATTCTCTCCATGGCAACAGGGCTCCCCCTTTAAAATGCTGGTGATAATACTTAGCTGAGTGGCTAAGCCTTAACAAAGGAACTAGCTTGACCAGCAAGCAAGTTCTTCTACTAGATTCTAAATTTCATAGATCCAGAAGCACAGGCCTGGAGGAGACCAACTAGAGGCTAAACACATACCCTCCAACAGTGCCAGATTTACATATAAACTAAACAAGCTATAGCTTAGGGCCCCACTCTCTTGGGGCCTCAAAAAATGTTCAAAGAGAATAAAAACTGGATGTACATTTCCAAAATATAAAAATAAAATAAAACCTACATACAACAACATTTAATAATACTTTAAATTTAATATTTAATATACTTCTTCTTAATTGTATTTCAGTTCAACAATTACTTTGATAAAATACATATTTTGTTATGTTCAAATGGCTTTAGATACCTGTTAGGTCCATAAACTACCGTATAGCATATATTCAACACAAAAAACAGTGATGATTTGTTGTTGACAAAGGACAGCTGGACATATACAGTAAAGGGCCCCATTACCTTCAGTAGCTTAGGGCCTCATCAAACCTAAATCTGGCCCTGCCCTCAAACCTGTAACAATATTATGAGAAAGGGACAAAACCTTCTCTCCATCCACTTTCTTCACCTAATTTTTATATATCTCTGCCATGTCCCTCCTTATTCACCTTTCCCCCCCAAATGGATAAAGTCCAAACGAAGAATGTGCTTGCCTTTGCCACAAGTTGCTTTCACTGCGACTACTTTTCTGGAAACTGCTGTTAACGGGATAAAACCGCTAACCACCGTCACATTGGGAAGCAACAATGAAAACCACCAAACGAGAAAGGAAAGATCAATAGCCAATCATGCTCAACATCAACAAACAATGAGAAGAGTGCTGGTTCTCTCCCAGCAAAGATGGGTATAGCTTCCATCACTGGCAACGCTCTAAGCGGAAGGTTTAATAACACAGCAGGAACAAGCCTTGTCACTAAAGATGAGGTAAGTGTTATTTCACACTCCCTTCAAAGCATGCCAAAGCTGCCATGGACACAAAGCCATGCGCTGCCTGCCACGTTGGCTCAAAACAGATCCTTCATACTTGGGTTTATCCCTTGACAGAGTTGGAGCAAAGGCTCAAAGAACTCTGGAGGCAACTCTATTTTGTTTTACAGGCGTCTCTTTCTCCAGATATAGTTTTTCAGGAGTTGTAAGCAGAAAACAAGCCCCATCCCACCCGAAGCTCCAGGGGGAGAGAATGGCTGTTGTTCGGGTGCCATCTAGCCTGCAAGATGGGCACTCAGCGCTGCCAGCTTCCGAGTCGCCCGAGGCTTCGTCAGATGGTTGGTGGCAGCTTTGAAGCCCTGCTAGCTCTTTTCCTTTCAAGCCCAGCTCATTGTGAGGGGGAGCTGTTCCTATTTGCTTGTTTAAGAGCTTTATGCAAAGTCCTCGCAATTTGCCGGGTATTAAGCCTGTCTCCTGTAGGAAAAGCAATGGCCCCCCTCTGGAATGATGGCTCGCGTTCAATGCAGGCTGGGCCATTATGCAATCGCGCCAACTGGGTGCCAATCATCAGTGCAGCCGTGTGCCAAAGCGGGCATCGCGGAGGAGGAAAGAAGCCTCAGGAAACCAACTGAATGGGTTACTCATACTCTGGGGACACTTTTGCATGGTGCTGTTGATGGAGAAGGGCGCTTCAGGCAGCACCCCTGGTGCTCTCATGGTGTCTCTGGACAAAATCCTAGTGAAAATATTATAAAAGACTTCCACCGCATCCACCACACGTCTCTTAATTTCTAATTCACCTTTACACCTGTTCTTCAGTCACTTCCTTTCCTTAAGTTCTTTCATAGTCCATCAGATCTTTGTATTCTTTATATTCTTCACAAGGTTAGCCTAAGCACAGCCAAACTTTCCTATTTGAGCCCTGCGTGTGTATATATTCATTTAGACAATGTATCTGGGCAACTCTGATTAAATGCCGACTGTGTAGTTGACACCAAGCTCTTTTGGGGTTGCCTGGTAGCAGGAAGTACCCACAGCTTGCCTGTGAGATGGGCCAAAGCTCATTTGCCTTGCATATAGAAGGCCCCAGGATTCAAACCTTAGTATTTCCAGGTAGGACTGGGGAGATCTTGCCTGAAACCCCCAAAGGCCACTGCTGGTCAGAGCAGCCAATACTGAGTAGATGGACAAGTGATCTGACACACAATCAGGCGGCTGCCTATGTTTCCCTGTAGTGCTTCTGTGACATTCAGTGTCATGAGCCCCACAGAGACATTTTGGTGGGACTGGACAGAGCAGGTAGAGCAGCGGTTCTCAACCTGTGGGTCCCCAGATGTTGTTGGACTACAACTCCCATCATCCCTGAGCTCTGGCCTTGCTAGCTAGGGGTGATTGGACTTGTAGTTCAACAACATCTGGGGGAACCGCAGGTTGAGAAAGGCTGAGGTAGAGGAATAAGGGGAGAACAGAGAACTGCAGGCTTTGGACTTTGCAGAGGTGCTCAGCAAACTGAGCAAGGACATTGACTGAGGAAGGGCTAAGGGGACTAGCAGAGCAGAAGCCTGCCTTGGTGCCATGATCGCTGTTTAAGAAGGAGGTTGACAAGCTGGAATGTGTGCAGAGGAGGGCCACCAGGATGATCAGGGGTCTGGAAACCAAGCCTGATGAGGAACGGTTGAAGAAGCTGGGTTTGTTTAGCCTGGAAAAGGGACTGAGAGGAGATACAATAGCCACTTTAAAATATCTTAAGGGCTTTTACGTGGACAATGGAGCAAACTTGTTTTCTTGTGCTCTGGAGAGTAGCACTCAGACCTACGGCTTCAAGTTACAAGGAAGGAGATTCCGACCAGACATCAGGAAGAACTTTCTGATGGTAAGAGCTGTTCAACAGTGGAATGGTCTCCCTTGGGAGGTTATGGTCTCTCCTTCCTTGGAGGTTTTTAAGCAGAGGTTGGATGGCCATCTGTCATGGATGCTTTAGTTGAGATCCCTGCATTGCAAGGGGTTGGACCAGATGATCCTTGGGGTTCCCTTCCAATTCTACAGTTGTTTTTTAAAAAATATATCTTTATTAATTTAAAATAAAAACATTTATGAAAAACAGATGTACATACAAGTAAACAAACATACAATCAAACAAACAAATAACAGAAAAATCAAACAAGCCACCACACTATAAGATATAAGACAGTAATATAATTATCATCATATATACTCCTGGTATTGAACACAATTATAAAATTTATAGAAAAGAAATTTAAAACTGACTTCCGATTAATCTCACTGTACTTTGTCTATCCATTACTTTATACCGCACAGAAAAGCCACCTCCCAGTGTGCCAGATGATAGATCAAATAACATTCCACATCATACAAGGATGTGGAATCAACTGTGCTGGGCAAACAAACTCAATAAACCCGGCTTACTCACATGAGTGCCCACTTGCTTGCCCAGTACTGTGGTGCAGGATGCCAATTGCACAAATAACTGTACCCACCCCACTCTTCAAAAGGAGCACTTGTTAGGCTTTTTGAATGCTGGAACAACGTCTTGGCTTGCGCTAAGCCATGTATATTGACCTCGGCTGCACCAGTTGACCTACGCTCCTTGTAAAACTGACTTATGTGCTGCTGAAGCTTACAAATTGAATTTTTATTTTATTTATTTCACAAAATTTATGTTCTGCTGGATTGTAAAGAACCTCAAAGTGGTTTGCAAACAAAACGATAAAATTATTAGCAAAGGAAATTAAACATTCTTCAAAAATCAAAACAACAATAAACTTAAAAACCACAGCATTCTAGATATCTGGGCAGGCTTGTCTAAACAGAAAGGTTTTTTTATCAGGCCCTGGAAAAGGCACAGTGAAAACACTTGCCTGATATCAATAGGCAGGGAGTTTCAAACTGTAGGTGCTGCCACACTAAAAGATTGTTTTCGTACAGATGCAGAACAGGTATTATGTGGCATGTGTAACAATAGCAGTAAAAAGAATGAATGAGTTTGGGGTCTGAGTATTGTGTCTTCCAGTGGAAGCCAGGACATTCAGTGAAGCCAGAGAAACGCAGATGGCTCCATTCGCTGTGACAAAATGGCTGAGCACAGGTCACAGGAGAGATAACTTCTTTTCACGTGAAAAGAAGGAGAAGGAGAAGGAGAAGGAGAGGGAGGAAGAGGAGGAGGAGGAGGAGGAGGAGGAGGAGGAGGAGGAGGAGGAGGAATAGTTTGGATTTGATATCCCACGTTATCACTACCCGAAGGAGTCTCAAAGCGGCTAACATTCTCCTATCCCTTCCTCCCCCACAACAAACACTCTGTGAGGTGAGTGGGGCTGAGAGACTTCAAGGAAGTGTAACTGGCCCAAGGTCACCCAGCAGCTGCATGTGGAGGAGCGGAGACGTGAATCTGGTTCACCAGATTACGAGTCCACCACTCTTAACCACTAGACCACACTGAGAAGGAGAAGGAGGAGGAGGAGAGTTGTGTCCCATTGGATTTTAAAGTTTGCAATAGGAAGCAGGTTCAGGCTGAACTCCTAGCCCCACTTACCTGGGAGTAAGCCCCACAGAATTCCGTGGAATTTACTTCTGAGTAGGTAGAGTTGGGTTTGCAGTCTTGGTGCACATAGGCTGCCTTTGGCAACAAACAACACTTCAGAAATAAGAAAAGCAAAGAGACACCTGTATGCCTCAATGGCTTCCTCACACCTTGGCTGTCCCTTCATTAGCCCAAAACAAACACCTTCTGCAATTCACTTCCCTGCGTGTTCTCTTTCAAAGCAAATGAAGCAGCTAACTGGCCCATCAATTAGCCATCTCCCCGCAGGGCTCTAAACCTCCACTGAGCTCCATCAGCATTAGGAAACATCAAACAAAGCGAGATGAAAAAGAGTTGTTAATTACATGTACTCTGAAGACTGAAAAACAAAACAAAACCAGAGGCATGGACACCACAAATGTCCTTGTGCGGTTGCCCCCCACTCCACCCCACTCAGTCCCCAACCTTTTTACGATGAGAGGTGAAGGGCAGCATGGAGCTTGTGCTCTCATTTGCTTGTGAGCAGAACTTGGGAAGTGGTGGAATATGTGTCTTGCATGCAGAATGTTGCAGGTTCAATTCCCGGCATTCCTTAGGTAGGCCTGAGACCCAAAGGCTACCGTTGAAGATGACCTGGAAACGACAATTAATCCAGAATGCGACAGCTAGACTGGTGACTGGGAGTGGCCACCAAGAGCATATAACACCAGTCCTGAAAGACCTACATTGGTTCCCAGTACGTTTCTGAGCACAATTCAAAGTGTTGGTGCTGGCCTTTAAAGCCCTAAACGGCCTCAGCCCAGTATACCTGAAGGAGAGTCTCCACCCCCATTGTTCAGCCCAGACACTGAGGTCCAGCCCCAAGAGCCTTCTGGTGGTTCCCTACTGTGAGAAGTGAAGTTACAGAGAACTAGATGGAAGGCCTCCTCAATATTGGCACCTGCCCTGTGGAACGCCCTCTCATCAGATGTCAAGGAAATAAACAACTATCTGACTTTTAGAAGACATCTGAAGGCAGCCCTGTTTAGGGAGATTTTTAATGTTTGAAGTTTTATCACTTTATTATTAATAATAATATTAATATTCTGTTGGGAGCAGCCCAGAGTGGCTGGGGAAACCTAGTCCGATGGACAGGGTATTAATAATAATAATAATAATAATAATAATAATAATAATAATAATAATCATTATCATTATTATCATTATTATTATTATTATTATTGACCTTGTCTGAGTTCCTGGAGAGCTCATGCCAGTCCCAGTAGACAATACTGAGCTAGATGAAGCAGTGATCTGGCTCTCTGGGCACCAGCCATCAATAAATCACACTGAGTGAGTGAAGTTAACTCTTTATTAGAAGAAACAAGGAAGACCTGCTCAGGGGTGCCAGGCCTAATGAGTACAGCAGCTCTTCTGGGTAGCTCTTGCCCCTATGAGGCAATTGCGGAGATTAAAGGTCCCCTTCTGCCTCTGATTCTGGACTTCTCTCTTCCACAGCCTCTTCCTGCTCACTAAACCCTGTTGCTCCTTCAGCTTCCAAGACCTCCTCTTCCCAGCCTTCTTCCTCTGACCAATCATCGTCGCCCCCCCCACCAATCCCCTGGCTCTGAGCCTTCTTCCCTTGGGGGTTCCCCAGCTGGTTTCTCCCACCATTCCTCAGCATCCAGCCAGCCCATGACACTGACTCAGTATAAGCCAGGGAAAGATAAAGGAAAAATCCTTCATGGATCACTGCCTTGCCGTGGCGAAGGGGCTTGAATAACTCAGAGAAGCTATGAGCTATGCCATGCAGGGCCACCCAAGATGGACAGATCATAGTGGAGAGTTTTGACCAAACGTGATCCACCTGGAGCAGGAACTGGCAAGCCACTCCAGTATCCCTGCCAAGAAAACTCCATGGACAAAGACAACAGGCATATAAAAGTTATGACGCTGGAAGATGAGCCCCTCAGGTCGGAAGGCGTCCAATGTGCTACTGAGGAAGAGTGGAGGACAAGTACAAGTAGATTCAGAGCTGATGAAGTGGCTGGGCCAAAGCCGAAAGGTCACTCAGTTGCAGATATGCATGGAAGTGAAAGGAAAGTCCAATGCTGTAAAGAAAAATATTGCATAGGAACCTGGAATGTAAGATGTTGGGAAAGATTGAGGGCACAAGGAGAAGGGGACGACAGAGGTTGAGATGGTTGGACAGTGTTCTCGAAGCTACCAACATGAGTTTGACCAAACTGCAGGAGGCCGTGGAAGACAGGAGTGCCTGGCGTGCTCTGGTCCATGGGGTCACGAAGAGTCGGTCACGACTAAACAACTAAACAACACAACAAAAGGACCCCCATGCGGTTATGTCCAGTTGAATTCAACTATGAGGTGTGGCGCTCATCTCTGCTTTCAGGCCAAGGGAGCCGGTGTTTGTCCACAGACAGCTTTTCTGGGTCATGTGGCCAACAGGACTAAATCGCTTCTGATGCATGGAACACCATGATGAGTCCCAGTGCGCATGGAAATGCCGTTTACCTTACTGCCACAGTGGTACCTATTTATTTACTCACGCTGGTATGCTTTCGAACTGCAGAAGCTGGGACAAAGCAACAGGAGATCACCCCATCACTCAGATTCGAACTGCCAACCTTACAATCGGCAAAATCAAGAGGCTCAGTGGTTTGGACCACAGCGCCACCTGCATCCCTTAAGCCAATATACTCATGTTCCTGCAGATACAGGGATTGTGAGAAGTCTGTATTCAAGCCTGTTTACACAGGCCCCACCACTGAGCCATGCTCCCCCTCCTGTGCACCCCCTGAATTTACTCCAGAGTGTTGGGGGAACCCCTAGAATAGGTTTAGGGGGTGTAGGGAGGAGGAAATAGAGAGATCCTTGCACTGATGGAACATGTCACACCATGCTTGATACAACCCCCAAAGAATAATAATACAACTTGCTGTCTTTCAATGGTACCCAAACATCTATCTGCTGATGCCACCTGCCCAACAGCTGGGCCGGCCCTGATGTAAGAGCAGAACGATTCATTCATGTCTAAGTTCCCACATGTCTAAGAATGCAGATTAATGTGGGCGTTACAGTTATTAATGCAATACAATTAAGCAAAAGGGGGAATGAAAAGAGAGGTAACAAAAGAGAGAAAGAGTGATGTTATTGTTTGAGACAGATATTATTTCCCTGCAGAAGAATAAATCAATTGCAATTATTGCGCTTTCTGGTAAGAATTGGCATAGTTTAACGCTCTGGGTCAAACTTATTAATGAAATGAGGCACTTCTATATTTTCCTGAAATTGAACAAAGGGCAAATCCAATGACAGGTACAATGCACTGCTAATCATGCTGTATGCTTAACACTTCGAGAATTAATGAAGACCAAAGTAGCTCTCCATGATCTCTCCCCTCCCCTTTCTGCACCACCCCAGAAGAAGTGGAAAATCTGAATATGTCACTGGAGTCATTTGTTTTGCCCTCCCTCCCTGATCTCCCCTGTACAGGGTTTTGGACACATTCCCACAATGACCTCCAGCAGCACCTGTAATTTTATATGCAACTGAAACAAAAGGAACAACCGGGAGAGGCCCTGCTTCCTTTCCTTAATGGCTTTTGTATGAAAAACGCAAACACAAAAGCACGCGCCGGATTGTTTGCATGGAAAAATGAGACCAAAGACTGATTGCTACTGAACCTGCTTCCCTTCCTGCTGGAAGCTCGGAGGGGCCGATCCGACAAGCAAGAACTGAGCGTTCAAATGTACAACATCTCTGCTCCAATTCAACCAAGCCGTTAAGTCCGTGCAAAGTTTGGTGCACAGTGAATTGAACATGTGGCTGCTTCACCTTGTGCACAGTTTGCAACTTGAGCTGTATTAAATAGGTAGGTAAACAGGTAGATAGGGACGCGGGTGGCGCTGTGGGTTAAACCACAGAGCCTAGGACTTGCTGATCGGAAGGTCAGTGGTTTGAATCCCCACAATGGAGTGAGCTCCCGTTGCTCGGTCGCTGCTCCTGCCAACCTAGCAGTTCGAAAGCACGTCAAAGTGCAAGTAAATAAATAGGTACCGCTCTGGCGGGAAGGTAAACGGTGTTTCAGTGCGCTGCTCTGGTTTGCCAGAAGCAGCTTAGTCATGCTGGCCACATGACCCGGAAGGTGTACACCGGCTCCCTTGGCCTGTAAAGCGAGATGAGCGCTGCAACTCCAGAGTCGGCCACGACTCGACCTAATGGTCAGGGATCCCTTTACCTTTACCTTTAAACAGGTAGATAGATTAAAGTTGTGCACAGCGCCCTCCTAGATCTACTCCATGGGTCTAATCCAAGTCGCCACCAAGGGCCAAGCTGGAGACCACCCACCCCACCTTGGATCCAGTCCCAAATTAGTTTGGAAGTGGGACTGATGTCCACTTAGGGCAAAATCACCCAGATTAACACAGAATTGGATGCCACATCCTATGATGGACCAGCTGGGCCGTTGGCCAGATTCAGCGGGACTCCTCTTACGTTCTTTTGATCAAAATTACATTTGCATACATGTGCGTTTTTATAGATTTCTTTTCCCCAAAACAAAAATAATTGCGGTTTGAAGTGAAATCAGAAAAGAGCTAGACCGATCTGTCCATCTCTAGGGGGAAATTGGAATCGTGCAAGACTGCTGATTGCAACTCTGCCGCTACTTACAAAATAATTTATTTCCATAATTCCCCTGAGAAAATAATATAAAAATGCCTCCCTGCACTTTTTCAGCCGGCAGACAAGCCCAAGGGAGGGTTGTGGGGGTTCCCCCTCGGCCCTAGTTTTCATAGCATGCAACAATAGCATGAGGAATTTTGCCAAGGAGAAGCAAGCAGTGCAGCAATAAAACTGCTGGCACATTTGCAGAGCGAAACAAGGTGTAGTATGGATTGAAACTGGATGGGGGAACTGTGTGTTGCGATTCCTGCTTTGCCAGGGGTTGGACTAGATGACCCGCATGGTCCCTCCCACTTCTATAATTCAATGATTCCCATGCTGCCCAATGGATGTGTCTGTGAATGCCATGATCCTTTGGTTATAGGAAAATAAAATGTTAATGGGAATGTTATTTTCTTTTATTTTCACAGGCATGCGCAGGTGTCTGATGAAGGCAGGTTTGTAATGCACTGGGTAATGCATGCAAATTTTTAGTAAAGATGGTTTCATAAATGTGAAAGGGCCATAGCCACTAGTGGAGGCGTGTGGGGAGCACAACTACTCACATGACTTCCATCACAGGGGGTTGGACTAGATGACCCTTGGGTCCCTTCCAGCTCATGATTCTATATTGCTGTCACTTACCGGGAGATAAAGGTGGATGGGCGAGGCAGCAGCAGTGCAATCACAGCAATAGAGCCCATCCCATGCTGCCAATGCTGGTGTGTGTTTGTGTTTGTGCCGTGTTAATCTGGTTCCCCAGTTGCTCCTCCTCCTCTACCTCCCAGGAAGCAGCAGCCAAGTGGCTAGCTGGAGGTCAGCTGCGAAGCAGCGCCTCCTTATGCCACCCACTACTGGGCATAGCTCACGGGCTGACAGATGATCTATTGACAATGATGCCAAAATCCAGCATCCCCTGAGCTCTGCGAGTACAGCTTTCTCCCAATTGAAGTGCAGAGTGTTTGAGGACTGGGACATTCGCAAGGAAACCAAAATGCTTGTTTACAAAGCTATTGTTCTACCAACCTTGCTGTATGCTTGTGAAACATGGACCACTTATAAATGCCATATCCAACTCATTGAAAGATTCCATCAACGGTGTCTCCGAACATTTTTACACATTACTTGGGAAGACAGGCGAATTAATGCCAGTGTACTGGAAGAAGCAAAGATCACCAGTGTCGAAGCAATGATTCTTCAACATCAGCTTCGTTGGACTGGTCATGTTGTTCAGATGCCTGATTATCATCTTCCAAAGCAACTACTCTATTTCAAACTTAAAAATGGAAAGCATAATGCTGGTGGTCAACAAAAGAGGTTTAAAGACTCTCTTAAGGCAAATATTAAAAAATGTAGCATAAACACTGACAACTGGGAAACACTGGCTTGCGAGTGCTGAAGTTGGAGAACAGCCTTTACCAAAGGTGTCATGGACTTTGAAGAAGCACAAACTGAGGGAGAAAGGGAGAAATGAGCTAAGAGGAAGGCATGTTTGGCAAAGCCTCACTGTGATCAACTCCCACCCGGAAACCTATGTCCCCACTGTGGAAGGATGTGTGGATCCAGAACTGGCCTCCACAGTCACTTACGGACTCACTGTTAAGACCGTGTTCATGGAAGACAATCTTACTTGGCTACAAGTGATCACCAGAGAAGAAGAGTACAGATGCAGCAGGTCTCAAGCTGAACCCCAGCAGTATTTGCTTAAAAATGATCTCAGTCAGCAGGCTGGGGAATGATCCCGCCTTTGCCAGTCAGAGGAGGCAAAACTGCATCTGATGGATGAGTGGCTTGAGACGGGGGGTAGGGGGAGTAACTTCATAAGTTAAAAAGGTATCAGCTCACCATGGAGGCCATGTTTCCCCAAACAGCAGGTAAGTTTGCAAACCAGAGTCTGAAGCGGACCACTTCAGATTGCAGGAAGGAGCTGCACACAACTGAACACTCCTGCATACAAAACAAATTTCAGAGCACAGGAGATGACCATGTCAAGGAGATGTGTTGTAGTTATATTCAGACACGGGTCTCCTATCTCATCTCTGGAAATGAAGTGTGAGCTTGTTTGAGAAGTGGCCAGCACAGAACAGCCTCCAGCCATCATTGGTCTTGCTGTCCAATGAGCTGCAGCTTAGAGTTTAGAGTTGATTTGCATGATTTACTGTGCATGTGTTCTCTTATTTCCAAAGAGCAGAATTATCTCTGTCTCCGCTCACGGATTGCCTTTGTCCTCTGCAACCTGTGTAATATCATTCGCAGAATCCCAATCAGCCTGCCTGCTCTACCCCCCACCCCCACCCCACCACGTACTCATCAATAGCCAAGCTGTGCTGTTTGGTAACCAGAACATATTGTAGGGAGGGATTGATAAGTACATCAAGCATCACGAACAGACTAAGAAAAAATGATCTTACTTCCTCCCTGCATTTTTCTAAAAACAATGGACCTCTCTGACCAGATGCAGGCAGCAGGCAGATTTTAAATCTTTGGGCTTGTCTTCACTTTGGCTTGTGCCTTGCTGACAAAGCACAGGTCTGAGCAGTTTCCCACTTGACCCACATTCTAAGCACGGGTCTGAGTGGTTTTTCCCTTGCCCCACTCCTCTCCCATGGAAAACCCTCTCTTTAGTATTATATTGGAGCAAACATCAACCCGCAGAAAACCCAAATTGCTGTTTGCTCCAATTGAGCACCAAAGAGCAGTTTTCCTCGGGGGGGGGGGGAGGACACCGTGGAACAAGTGTGGAGAAGCCCCACATGCTCTGCAGTGCTTTTAAATAAAGTTTTAGAAATAGGGATCGGGGAGGAAATTGGTTCCGTTTGCATTATGAACCTACTTAATCTGCGCTTCCTGAACAACGTGCCAATCAAAGCAGCAATTCGTCAACGTCTCACTCCTCCAAATTTTGCAGTGCAGTTCTCTGAGCCAAGTCAAGTCTATAAAAATTAGGTATACACACACTAACACAATCATAAACCCCACAGTCTGGGGCCATCTTGCAAACAGCCCCTAGCCTCCTCACACACCACCCCGCCAACAACCCCAGATTGCTGTGCGAGACTGAAATGTCTGGGGGAGATCTGGGATGTCTGAACCTGACTCAGCTGAAGTCTGCCCCCCCCCCCCAATTCTGTTTGAGATTTGGGGTTTGGCCAAATACAGGTCACAGCCCTATTGAAAATGCACGTATTAGAGTAAAATATACATAAATATGCACAATACATATATAAGTGAAAATAATAAATAAATAAATAAATAAATACTTTATATTATGGAAACCTGTTTTGTTAAAATGTGTGCATTGGGACAAAAGGTAAAGGGACCCCTGACCATTTGGTCCTGTTGCGGATGACTCTGGGGTTGCGGCACTCATCTCGCTTTACTGGCCGAGGGAGCCAGCATACAGCTTCCGGGTCATGTGGCCAGCATGACTAAGCTGCTTCTGGCGAAACCAGAGCAGCACATGGAAATGCCGTTACCTTCCCGCTGGAGCCGTACCTATTTATCTACTTGCACTTTGAGGTGCTTTCGAACTGCTAGGTTTGCAGGAGCAGGGACCGAGCAACGGGAGCTCACCCCATCACGGGGATTCGAACTGCTGACCTTCTGATCGGCAAGTCCTCGGCTCTGTGGTTTAACCCACAGCGCCACCCGCATTGGGACAAATCTACCCCTAAATACTGATAAATTTTAATGAGAACTTCAAATCATCGTCATCACAAGTTGATCTGGAAATGTCATGAACTGAATTTAAGACTGGGAAACTGAGATATTGAGAGAAACTTGACAGATTCAACCATCCCTATACAAAAGAAGCAACTTTGCGATTGATATTAAAAAAAGCATCTATCTCTTCCATTCCACCCTGCCACCAAACTTGTGAATATGACTAATGCCTTATGAAATAAAAAATGTTTCATTCATAGAATCGTAGGGTTGAAAAGTACCCCAACGGTTATCTAGTCCAGCCCCCTGCAATACAGGAACTTCAACACACAGCTCCCCATCCAATTATGAAACCATACTGGACCCTGCTTAGCTTTGCAAATGTGCTGGCAGTTTTATTGCTGCACCACTAGGAGGGTATAAAGGGCAAGCTTTGTGAATGTGGCTGTTTCAGCTGTGTGGTTGGTGCTCAGCCTTTGTTGCCACTGTGAGCAGATGTGACCTAAGAGATTTGAATTGCTCTTTCATCTTTTTCATTTCTTCACACAGGAGCACAGTGAACTCACCACCTTAGACAGTTATATAGAGGAAAGCAGGCAGATCTCTGCCTCCTGGGAGCTTACAATCCTGCTGAGGCATGGGAGGTGGAGGGCAATGGATAGAGAAGGAAGGCAAGACTAAGGACAGATGAATTGCGCATTCTTAAAATTGAGTTTCTCAGTTTGGAATGAGGAGTAAGGGGATAAACTAAAGGCCACTGGGGCGGGGTAGGATAGACTTTGAGGGAGGATTTGAAGAAAAGGATAGCTGGTCATAATTTGCACCACTGGCAAACTCCCAATTTTGCACCCACACCCAGAAAACAGAGGCAAGGCACAACATTTATTAGTATTTAACATAACAAGGAAACCTGATAGCTCATAATAGTGCGGGGAGACTTCCTTTTTTATTCTTTAAAAGCTCAGAAATATGCTTCTATATCATCATTTAATCAGGTTGGTATAACGCCGTTATCTCATTGCTGCATTGTAAAAGCGCCTATTTAATCAAAAAGCCGAAAATAAATGGAGAGAGAGAGAAAGAGATACGGTTAAATGAAGAAGGTCATCAAAACAAGTATCATCAATCCATCTGTTTGAATATTATGAACCTATTGATATCTGAGAAAAGGAAGCTCTATAAAATTAAATGCCTAAATAAGAAAAAGAAAGAAAGAAGAAAAGGGGAAACAAGCACATTTAGATAAATTCTTTGTTGTTCTTTTATAAGGATATTTAAATCTATAGATAAAAGGAGCTGTGTGAGGTAGGCTCAGGGCAGTCACTGCCTCTCAGCCTAATCTACCTCCCAGGGTTGTTGTGATGATAAAATGGGAAGAACTGTGTAAATCGCCTTGAGTTCCTTGGAGGAATGGTGGGATAGAAATGCAAATAAATAATAAAAATTAATCTGGAAAAAAAAATCAATGGAAAGGAAGCTGTGCTGGAAGACCTTTCTAACCTGTGGCCCTCCTTGCTAGACTACAACTCCCAGCATCCCTGTCTTGCACACTGGAGCTGATGGTTGTCTGGAGGGCCAAAGCATCTAGGGCAAGCCAGAGCATCTTCTTCTTTGGCGATCCCTCATAGCCAAGTAAGATTCTCTTCCATAAACACAGTTTTAACAATGAGTCCATAAGTGACTGTGGAGGCCAATTCTGGATCCACACGTCCTTCCACAGTGGGGACATTGGCGGGAGTTGATCATGGTGTGGATTTGCCAAGCATGCCTTCCTCTTAGCATGTTTCTCTCTTGCATCCTGAGTTTGAGTGTCTTCAAAGTCCCTGACACCTTTGGTAAAGGCTGTTCTCCAACTGGCACGCTCGCAGGCTAGTGTTTCCCAGTCGTTGGTGTTTATACTACATTTTTTAAGATTTGCCTTGGGACATTCTTTAAACCTCTTTTGTTGAGCACCAGCATTACGCTTTCCATTTTTAAGTTTGGAATAGAGTAGTTGCTTTGGAAGACGATAATCAGGTATCTGCACAACATGACCACTCCAAAGAAGTTGATGTTGAAGAATCATTGCTTCAACACTGGTAGCAGTGAGCTGAGAGCTTCTGCCCTCAACTGGCCATACATCTTCTGGAGTTGCGGAAAACCCTCACAGCTCTGGATGCAACAGCTTTGTGTGGCAGGGGGCTGCCAGGGTGATGGCCCTGGGCACATTCTTCTGGGAGGTGCCTCATGCCGTCCTGCCAGCCCTGTGCCACTCTGCAAGGCTGGGATCATTCTGATCAGATCCCAGCCTTGCACAGTGACTCCGGGCTGGCAGTGCAACATGAGGAGGACACAACAGCCATTTGTCCTTTGATCCCAGCCTTGAACAGTGCATGGCTGTTGTGTCCTCCTCACCCCACCCACAGGCAACAGGGAGATTCACCCTGTTGTTGAGAATTCCTGGAGAACAGGCGAAGTCCCGGCGGACTGGAGGAGGGCAAATGTTGTCCCTATTTTCAAAAAGGGGAAAAGAGAGGACCCAAATAATTACCGCCCAGTCAGTCTAACATCAATACCAGGGAAGATTCTGGAGCAGATCATTAAGCAAACAATCTGTGAGCACCTAGAAAGGAATGCTGTGATCACCAATAGTCAGCATGGATTTCTGAAAAATAAGTCATGTCAGACTAACCTGATCTCATTTTTTGACAGAATTACAAGCCTGGTAGATGAAGGGAACGCAGTGGATGTAGTCTACCTTGATTTCAGCAAGGCATTTGACAAGGTGCCCCATGATATTCTTGTAAAGAAGCTGGTAAAATGCGGTCTTGACTATGCTACCACTCAGTGGATTTGTAACTGGCTGACTGACCGGACCCAAAGGGTGCTCATCAATGGTTCCTCTTCATCCTGGAGAAGAGTGACTAGTGGGGTGCCACAGGGTTCTGTCTTGGGCCCGGTCTTATTCAACATCTTTATCAACGACTTGGATGATGGACTCAAGGGCATCCTGATCAAATTTGCAGATGACACCAAACTGGGAGGGGTGGCTAATACCCCAGAAGACAGGATCACACTTCAAAACGACCTTGACAGATTAGAGAACTGGGCCAAAACAAACAAGATGAATTTTAACAGGGAGAAATGTAAAGTATTGCACTTGGGCAAAAAAAATGAGAGGCACAAATACAAGATGGGTGACACCTGGCTTGAGAGCAGTACATGTGAAAAGGATCTAGGAGTCTTGGTTGACCACAAACTTAACATGAGCCAACAGTGTGACGCGGCAGCTAAAAAAGCCAATGCAATTCTGGGCTGCATCAATAGGAGTATAGCATCTAGATCAAGGGAAGTTATAGTGCCACTGTATTCTGCTCTGGTCAGACCTCACCTGGAGTACTGTGTCCAGTTCTGGGCACCACAGTTCAAGAAGGACACTGACAAACTAGAACGTGTACAGAGGAGGGCAACCAAAATGGTCAAAGGCCTGGAAACAATGCCTTATGAGGATCGGCTAAGGGAGCTGGGCATGTTTAGCCTGGAGAAGAGGAGGTTAAGGGGTGATATGATAGCCATGTTCAAATATATAAAAGGATGTCACATAGAGGAGGGAGAAAGGTTGTTTTCTGCTGCTCCAGAGAAGCGGACACGGAGCAATGGATACAAACTACAAGAAAGAAGATTCCACCTAAACATTAGGAAGAACTTCCTGACAGTAAGAGCTGTTCGACAGTGGAATTTGCTGCCAAGGAGTGTGGTGGAGTCTCCTTCTTTGGAGGTCTTTAAGCAGAGGCTTGACAACCATATGTCAGGAGTGCTCTGATGGTGTTTCCTGCTTGGCAGGGGGTTGGACTCGATGACCCTTGTGGTCTCTTCCAACTCTATGATTCTATGATTCTATGATTCTATGATTCACCCACCAAGGGACATGTTGACCGGCTGGGCTCCCTCCTGCACAGGTGTGCAGGCAGCGCAGCATGGCCCCACTTGGCTCCAGGGGGGTGGCACTCCAGTTGTGTCAGCAGCAAGGGCTTGGCTGGCATGGTGAGCTCCTTTCACCCTCTGTGCCACCACCACCTGGTGGGCACATGTGTCCTGGGCACCAGCAAACCATGCTATTCTGCTGTCTGGATGAGTAACCCAGACCCGTCCTCATGGTGGGATCTTCTCCCTAGCCTGGGTCCCCAAAACACGGTGCCTCTGGGTTGCTGTTGTCATTATTGTAGCATTTGGGACTTTCTAGCTTGAGAAAAGGTGAGTTAAGAGGCAACATGAGAGAAGTTTGTAAAATTATTGGGCATCCAATGAAGCTGATCGCTGGAAGATTCAGGACATATTTTTAAAATGGATTTATTCACACAGTGAGCCAGTGTGGTGTAGTGGTTAAGAGCGGTGGACTCGTAATCTGGTGAACTTCTCCAAATCCAAACTCCTCCTCCTCCTCCTCCTCCTCTTCTTCTTCTTCTTCTTCTTCTTCTTCGTCTTCTAGTTCCCATGCCTAGAAAGTTTGGGACAAGTGGAAAGCCCACTCTTTCTAGGCAGGGGACACACAGAATTGTGGACAAGCCCTTGATGTCTTTGTGAGTTGGATCTCCTGGGTCTCTTTGATCTGATCAGGGCCTGTGCCAGACTTCAGCTGCCTTCAATATGTTGCTGCTGATGCACCACTGACCCGAATGGCCTTGATGTGGCCTCAGCCATACAGTATTGCTGCAGCTACAGCACAGCTCACCACCCTCCTGCCAGCCCCCTAGACAACATTTTTGCCACAGTGCTGTTTTTGAATGGGAGCCAAGCTCAGCTCCCATTGCAGGGGCTGTCCATCACCTTAATTTATCCAAAGGGCACCCAGCCAGCCAATGAATCTATAAACCGTAAAGATATCAGTGATGTTGGATTTCATCAAGGGGTTTCATAGATCTGATCCAAGCAAGTACAGTCCAACATTTCTTCCAGCATTGCCAGAGGGGTTGGACTAGATGACCCCTGGGGTTCCTTCCAACTCTACGATTCCATGATTTCAAAGGCCTGACAATGTAACCAGGACATAATCAATACACTCCACTACCACAGTCAAGGGCCCAGGTGCAATTCACACATTACATTTGGGGTTAGGTACACTCCTAAGATTTCTTAAGTGTATGATGAAAGATGCAAATTTAATTAATTAATGTTTGTAAATAGGTGTGCCAGGAAAGGTATGTACAGAAGTGTAAGTGGCTACAGTATCAGGGCAGATTTGGGTCTTTTGAATTTCGGCAGCACCCTGTGATGGCCTGGGACTTGGGCTCAGACTCGGAACCAGAGGAGTCTCAGTCCGCACCGGATCCTTTGCCTCAGGCAGCATCTGAACCAAGTCTGGGGCCTGATTCTGAAGAGCCCCAGTCTGCACAGGTTCCCCTGCAACAAACACCAGCTGGGCCAAGTCAGGGGCCTGAGCCTGCCCTGGCTCCAGATGCGGGGATTACCTCGTTGCCTCCAGCTGGGCCATCACTTACAGCTGCTCTACTACCAGTTGGGTCAGGAGACGCTGAGGCAGCCCCTGGGTCTAGTAACCCACCGACGTCTCCCGAGATGCAGAGACTGAGGTCTGAGAGAAGGAGAGACCTGAGTACTCGCAGGAGGAGTGCTCGCCTTTGGGCGAGACAGGGAGGTGAGTCACCGGGGGATCAGGACCGGCCATTACCCCGACAAAGATAAAAGACTGTCGAACCCCACTCCAGGTTGCGGGAGCAACGCTGCTGTTTGCCAGAACCTGCCTGAGACCCTGTGCCTGGCCTTGCCTGGTTTCCTGCCTTGTGTCCTGCCTTGGCCCTGTAGGACTGACTCCTCGTGGAACCCTTGGATTTGGGACTGGACCTGGACCGCATTGCTCGGGTTACCCCCAGGTCCAGCAGACACCCTGTGCAAACCTCAAATTCGGCACCTCCCTGCCTCTCATTCTGCTAAGTTCACTAAGTCATAGTTGTGATACCCTGCAGCACCTCCTAGGCTCTGCACCCAGTTCAGCGGAATCAGTCGTGCTGCCTGAAATCTGCCTCTGCCTGTTAACTCCACAGGGGGTTGGACTAGATGACACTTGGGGTCCCTTCCAACTCTACAGTTCTATGATTCTATGAGTGTACACTCGTTGGCAGCCTCATGTCGGTAATCATGTGTGAAATGGTCTCAGAAACCTATTAGAGAAATCAAACTCAATACAATGGCGCAACAAGTTTCGTGAAAGGCAGTGGTCGTAATCATGTGTGAATTGGTCTCAGAAACCGATTACAGAAATCAAATTCCATACAATAGCGCAACAAGTTTCATGAAACCCTATTATGAAGGCAGTGGTCGAATCCAGTTTTTCATCTTGCACCTCTGTCTAAAAATCTATGCAATCTTTTCAGCCTACTGCAACATTTGCAACTGATAGGCGGGTATCAGGTACCCTATACATTCTAATCACTGTGATCTCATGTTTGCTTTTTCAAGATTACTTGCAACTCGACCCTTCCGCCCCCGCAATAACTGGCTCAGATCTTCCCAGCCAATTTGCCAACAATGCAAACTTCACATCTGTATCGTGTTATGTTTGGCAGGCCAGATAAGTGTGCTCATTAAGTCCAGTGTCACAGGAGGTGAAAGGTCAAAGGTTATCATCCCAGGTGGCTTGATACCTTACAGAGAGCTTTCCTTTTAAATTTAGCATCTGCCCCTCAGAACGACAACCCAGCCAACTGGTGTAGCTCCCTGCACACAACCCAGACCAGAATCTGGAAACTGGTTGTTGAGAGGCCATGAGAATACTAAGACCAGTGAATAAACTGTAAGTCCTCTGGGCAGGAGCGGGTGATTCATTTAGAAATCTTTACTTATTTAGAAAAATTTATAAACCACTGAATCACAAAACTCTCTAAGCGATGCTGTGTGAATAAATGAAGAAGAAGAAGAGTTTGGATTTGATATCCCGCTTTATCACTACCCGAAGGAGTCTCAAAGCGGCTAACATTCTCCTTTCCCTTCCTCCCCCACAACAAACATTCTGTGAGGTGAGTGTGCCTGAGAGACTTCAGAGAAGTGTGACTAGCCCAAAATCACCCGGCAGCTGCGTGTGGAGGAGCGGGGAAGTGAACCCGGTTCACCAGATTACGAGTCCGCTGCTCTTAACCACTACACCACACTGGCACCCATTTCATTCATTACAAGCAGAGAGGGTCCTCTCCCCTCTCCCCTCTGTTGTAGAGATTGTCTAGTGTATAGTACAAGCACCTCACACATCATGGTCAACCAACATCCGAGATTCTGCAGCAGTTTTGCTTTTATTTTATTTTATTTTTTCATTCCATAAAATTTATAAAGTGCTTGATTGTAACAAGAACAAAAAACAACAACCCTCAAAGCTGTCCATAAAAAAGAGGAAAACTACGAAATCAGCAGCTTTTTAAAAAAATACACATTAAAAACAACTATTTTAAAGTTGTTGGTTTTTAAAAAAATAAATAAAATCAAGATTAAAACACCAGATTAAAACATAGGTCAACATGTCAACATAAGCTTGCCTAAACAAAGCAACCCATGGACTGCAAGAAAATCCAACCTACCCATTCTTAAGGAATCAGCCCTGAGTGCTCACTGGAAGGACAGATCCTGAAGCTGAGGCTCCAATACCTTGGCCACCTCATGAGAAGAGAAGACTCCCTGGAAAAGACCCTGATGTTGGGAAAGATGGAGGGCGCAAGGAGAAGGGGACGGCAGAGGACGAGATGGTTGGACAGTGTTCTGGAAGCTACCAGCATGAGTTTGACCAAACTGTGGGAGGCAGTGGAAGACAGGAGTGCCTGGCGTGCTCTGGTCCAGGGGGTCATGAAGAGTCGGACATGACTAAATGGCTAAACAACAACAAAACAAAGCATGTTTTTAGCAGGCAGCCAAAAGAATTCAGGCAATGTGGTTGCCTGGGGTCAAGAGCCATGGAGTTCTAGAATGTGGGTGCCCCCACCCTAGAAGATAGATTTCTTCCACATGGGAAACAGGTATTATGTGACACCAGTGAGTGCCAGTTGTGGGGATCAAAGCATCGAGTGTCATCTACTCTTTCTTGCTCGTGCAACACTCCTACAAGTAAACAGAATTGCACTGACGGAAAAGCCCGGTGACAGCTCATTGAATCCAGCCTTCCCGTGTTTAAAGACTGTGGCCTGATCTCATACATGATAACTGCGGCGCGCGGTTCCTTGGACGTCAAAAATCACCTCCTGAATCACTTCCATGAGATTAGAAAGCTGTGGGAAGGGGTTGGGTTTCTCTCCCTTTTATCTTGTTCTTCTCCCCCTCACCCCAACCACACGAAAAGAGCCGTAATTTATTGCGCAGAAAACTCAGAACGCACAAGGCAAACCCGACGCCTCTTCACTTCGGGTGCCTCTGCTTCACGGAGGAGACAGGAGATTAGGAAAACACAATTGATACCGGCAAACAAAGCCGTATTTTACTTTTCCGGTTCCTTGTCTCTGAGTCTGCCTTGCGCCGCGGACGGATACTCAGAGGGTTCCCATTTGATTTATTCCCATTTTAAGCAAGTTTCACTGTTCTTCCATTCGTCACGCGGCTCCTGGCCTCAGGAAACTCTACTTGAGGGAAGGAGAGGCCATTATCATGTACCGCGCAAGGTCCAATCTGTTGGCGTCTTGCTTAGTAATGGGAATAGGACCTTTGGAGAGCGCCTGAGTGACATTTCTGCTTGAGAGTATGTTTTTATGATTCATCGACGAGCCGGTCACTGTGGGAAACGATGTCAGGATTGATCTTTCCTTGTGTTGGTTTTAAGAGTGCCTGGTTTGTGTTTGTTCTTTAGGTTCTAAAAAAAGAAAAAGAAAGGGGAGGAAAAGGATTTGCTCATATCTCTGCTGGGGAAGATATTGTCAACAAAGTGAAGGAGTAAGGCAGAAAGGCCAGACAAGAAACACAATCTCCTGTAGGCCCCAGTTGTACAAATGGTGATTTACCAAAGGAAAAACAGCCCATTAGTCATTGAACTGTAGAATTGTAAAGTATGGCAACCCTAATCTAGTCCAGTCCCATGCTATGTAGGAATCTTTTGCCCAATATGCATCTCAAACCCACAACTCTGAGGTTAAGAATCTCATGCTCTACTGAGTCTTCACATTTGAAATCCCACTAGTGGCTGATGGGCCTAATAATTGCTGTCATGTTGTGCAGATGTCTGATGATCGTCTTCCAAAGCAACTATTCTATTCCGAACTTAAAAATGGAGAGCGCAATGCTGCTGGTCAGCAAAAGAGGTTTAAAGATTCTCTCAAGGCAAATCTTTAAAAATGTAGTAGAAACACTGACAACTGGGAAACACTGGCCTGCGAGCAGTGGCAGAGGAAGCCACTCAGACGCCTGAGGCAAGCCACCTATAGGGGTGGGGTGGGGGCACACTGCAGGGCCTCTGGAGTCTGCCTGCCTCCTCCCACTCAGCCGCCTTACAGCTGGGGGTGGGAGGCAGCGGGCAGACCATTTGGGCACCGCGAGCCTATGTGCGCCCAAGCCACCATGTCTCTCCCAGGAGAGACACGTGACTCGGGCGTACTGCAGTCCCCATGGTGAGTGCCACCAGGCAGCCTGCACCTACCACACAACCCTTCCTCTGCCCCTGCCTGTGAGCGCTCCAACTGGAGAACAGCCTTTGCCAAAGGTGTCATGGACTTTGAAGACGCTTGAACTCAGGACAAAAAGGGAGAAATGTGCTAAGAGGAAGGCACACTTGGTAAACCCTCACCGTGATCAACTCGCACCCAGAAACCTATGTCCCCACTGTGGAAGAATGTGTGGATCCAGAATTGGCCTCCACAGTCACCTACGGACTCACTGCTAAAACCGTGTTTATGGAAGACAATATTACTCAGCAACGAGGGATCGCCAAAGAAGAAGAATCATTGTCTCACAAAGTTGTTCACCTGAATTTGGTGTGCAAACCATAAAGCCTAAGTCTTTTTTGTTTGCATTGTAACACGAATAAAGATGCATTTATTTTTTCAAACAAGAAAAAAGAAGATGCACAAAGCACTTTTAAAAACACCATAGATTCCAACGGGAGCAAGTTAAACACGCACTAAACCCCAGGAGACATTCCTTAGAGTTCTGTACCCATCACAGATTCTCATTTGCAGCTGCTTCGATCATCATTTGTGGCTTTGTTCCATTTTTTGAAACGGCACTTTTGCATTATTTCTAGCTTCAGTTATTGCTTTGCCTCAGTGGCAACATACTACATAACAGGCTTTAAAAGGACACCTGGACTGCTGGAGAGAAAGGAAAAAACCCTACCCCCACATGATTAAATAAGACCTTTTTTTGCAGACAAACCAGTCAAAGTCAAATACAGGGGGATTTTTGCTCTGCTGCAGCCTAAACAAGATTGCCTTCCTTGATGAGCTGAGCATCCTTGCTCCTTGCAAATCTTGGCAAACAAGCTGTGCAGGAAGTGGAAAGGGTTGAGCCAGAGTCCACCTCCTGTACATTTCCCCTCTCCATCATCTTGAGTTCAGCTGGAAACCAGCCTGGTAAGGAAATAAGGGAAATTTGCACAAGAAGATGGAAAACAGGCACCTGCGCGAGAACGGTCATGTCAGGCGGGCAAAGCAATCAAGAGGTGAAATGCTGGATGCTTTAAGCCATTCGATTTTAAATAAATGCTTGCATTGCTTCTGAGTGTTAGTGGCAGTGAGAGACAGAAATATTGGAATAACAATTGTTATGATGGATTTTGTTCATGGAATGCATGCAGCAGTGTAAAAGTGCAACACAATTCCAGCAAAATAATAATAATAGTAATAATATCACAAAATGTTAATTTAAAGTAATGAAATAGAAAAGAAGCAGTTAATATAAGAAAGAGCAAAGAGAGAAAGAAATGCTGGAATTTGATGGTGAATGGTGGTGGGGATGACATTCGTTTGCTCATAGAACACACGTAGCAGCTTGCATAGGCATAATAATTAATAAAATGCAATATACTGCCCTTCATCCAAAAATCCCAGGAGCAGTTCACAACAGAAAAATACAAAATGAGAATACAAAATACATAATAAAACAAAACTAACCAGTAACACCTCTCCCCGCCACATTTTAAAAGCCAGTGTCTAAAAGGCTTTCTAAAATTTATTTATTGGTATGTGTTTACCTTTTTGTAAATCTACCAAGAGAATAAAATAAAATCAATAAGATGTGTGCTGTGTCCCGTTGATGTAGTTATGGTGGACCTCACCTTTCTTGTGATAGGAAATGTTCAGCCGGGGGGACGGAAAATTGGGGGTCAAGAACGGTTAGTTGAGGGGTCCTTCGATGTTGGGTTCAATTTGACCAATGGGGCGCACTCCAAACGGATCAAGGGACCTATTTATACCCATGCACGTGACCCAGAGCTTCCTCTTTTGGTGCTTGCATTCGGAACATCCGCCCACCTCTCCCCAATTTTAGGGATTTGTGCGATTGACCTTGCTATGCCATCATGAGTCATCTGTCATTGGGACAGGGGCACGGTAGGAATTTCCCCAGTTGCCTGATTGGCTGTTGCCATTTGGGTTTCTCCTGCCGTGTAGCAAATCGTCACAACTTGTAAGGTTGCGGATAGGCATTGGTTCAGGTGATAGGGATAGGGGAACGGTCTCACCATCCCTATGTGAAGGGTATTCCGTTAAAGGAATCCAGGGACTCAACTGGTTTGGTCAACCCCTGAGAGGGGGTTGTGCCCACGCCTGAGTCCAGGGGGACATTTGGGTGGCGGAGTTAGCCCGTTCCAGGCTTTCGGCTTATCCAGGTGTTCACCCTTGGCTGACCTATGCTGGAACCCTGAGTCAGCGCTACCTGCATGGCAGGGAGCTAGTTGAACCAGAGCCTATGCAGCCAGTCACTTTCTGTAATCAATAATGTTGTGGCCTAAATTCTGTCAAAAACCAAAACTAAAATTTGAGTCATGTGTGAATTTATTTAGCGGGGAGATCTCTGGGTCTGAACACGCAACAGCAAAGTGACTTCAGTACAGTGGTACCTCTAGATACGAACAGGATCCGTTCAGGAGCCCCGTTCGCATCTAGAGGTAAACGTATCTAGTGATGGCACGTCTGCGCACGCCTGCGCCGCTTTTTGCCGCTTCTGCACATGATGTAATTTTGAGCGTCTGCGCATGCACAAGCGGCGAAACCCGGAAGTAACGCGCTCCGTTACTTCCGGGTTGCCGCGGAGCGCAACTCAAACGCACTCAACTTGAAGCAAATTTAACCCGAGGTATGACTGTATCAGGAATGCAAACAACCATTAACATAGCCAAACAGATGAACTCCTCTGGTTTTGTCCTAAGTGGCCTGTCGGGGGGGGTGAGGCGTGGAGAGAGAGAATCTTGATCTAAAGTTCCTCTTATTTCTAATTGCTGCTTTCTTTTCAAATCTCAGGACATAAATCACCAATAGCTGACGCCTGTCACCTTTTACAATATCTAATTGCCTTTCTGCTCCAGTATAATCATAAAGTCTTTTAACATTTTCACTTTCCCCTCAGGAAAATGCTACCTAGATGTGACCTTCACATCCTTCTGTGAACGCCGAGGAGGCAAAGAAATCATTCAGGTTGTCAGTAATATTATCAGCCTCCCTGTTTCCTAACTTCCTATTCACGATCCTTAATGACTTCGGGAATCTTGTTTCCTAACTATTTATAGAGTTGTTAGCCTGAGTCTTGTCAGGAAAGGCTTCTTGGGAAGGGCTGAATCTGAATTTCGCTGAAAGGGAAATGTCAAGGCCGACACGGAGGATTCCTGATGAGGCATAAGAACATCTATATTTCTAACACAAAGGACGAGTGGGAACAAGTCAAAATCATGATGTAAGGACATAGGATTTGCTGGATCAGGCCAGCGGCCCATTTAGCTCAGCATCCTGTTCTGAGTACCCCAATGTGTAGTTCGCAAGCAGGACCTGGGTGCAGTGGCGTAGCGTGGGGGTGCAGGGGGGGCCGGCTGCACCGGGCGCAACATCTGGGGGGGGGGCGCTCGCATTCGCAGCTCTCTGCCCCTACCTGGCTCACTCACTCTCTCTCACTGCAGTGCTAGCTGTGCAAATCTGATCCGAGCTGCCGGGTCGCCGCCCACTGTGGAGGGGGGGGTGCCAGGCGTGCGGTGTGGTGCGGAGAGAGAGCGAGGGACTATCTGGGGGAGGGACAGTGCAGCGGGGGGGGGGCGCAAATTACTTGCCTTGCCCCGAGTGCTGACAACCCACGCTACGCCACTGCCTGGGTGCAAAACCCATCTCCCCACTGGTGATTCCCGGGAACTTGTATTTACAGCCATGCCAAGTCTGACAGTGGAGACAGCGAGAAGCCATGAATAGCCTTATGGTCTATGATTCCCACACCCCCATTCTCCTTTAAAATTGGTGGGAGTTGTCCACACATCTGAATAATAGCAAAAGGAGCAAACAAGAATTTCAATAAGACGAGCAAAACATCTGCTGGATGGAAAAGCCCTCAGATCCCTAATTACCACCAACTTTCTCCTAAAGTGACATGGTTGGGGAAATACAAACAAACCATTTCAAGTGAAGCGGAAGAGGCAACAATAAAAGCACAGTTTCTCAGGACAGTTTCACACCTATTTCCCCCTTTGCTCTTGACTCAGGGGTGTCCAATGTTTTGGGTTCATTGGGTAGAAAATCCACAGCATCTGGATTTGGGGCAAGTTTACCACAACAAGGCCCCCAGGGCCGTCTTTACCCGGGGGAGCAAGGGGTGTGGGGGACCCGGGCGCCAAATTCGGGGTGGTGGTGCCAAATGTATACCTACTGTATACCGGTCCTTCTCGATCGGTGGCAGTGAAAAGCAATGGAGCAAAAGTGTCCCCCCCCCCAGGTCCGTTGCTCTGTTACTCAGTAGCGTCAAATATTCCCGACCAGTCAGGAAACAAACTTGGCTTTCCCCCTCCCCAAAACAGTTCAATAAAAGTTAATTTGGGGGCGCTGGGTGGGTCTTTGCACCCTGGCGGTGCATATGCTAACGATGGCCCTGAAGGCCCCACAAGTCAACTCCCTGGTCTATTGTATTTGGCATTTTGTTTCCCAGGGTGGTTACAGGAAAGCCCAAAAGTAGAACATGCAAAGTATGTTGAAATTGTTATAGCAACAAATAAACTATTATTTGCTTTCGACACCCTTGGTGTCCTCTTATATGAACCAGTCATGGCATTCTATTAAACCTCTGATCTCAATGTTCTCTGCGTAGGTCACTTGCTCTTCCCTGCCTCTTCCTCCGCTTCGTTTTTTCTAAATTCCAGAGATAATGCTTGTATTTGAAGCTCATAGACAGATATTCCAACTGTCTTTCAATGGTACATCTAGTTTTCCCTTTTCACTGTGGGAAATATTTGGTTGGCATCCATCTGTCTCAGGAGACAATGGCGAGTGTGCCTTCACGGGTGAAGTAAAACTGTTGGAAGGTTATAACTGCAGTGAAATATAACTAGCAAGCTTAGGGCTAGTTAATGCATGAAGTGGCTAAGACCACAGAATTGTATTCCCAGACTCAGTTTGAGTCTTTTCCTAGACTTCTTCACCTCTGGTGAAGAAGGAAGTGGCGCTTCTTTTTTCATTCTCTTGCAACATTGTGAATCTGACCTGGCAACATGTTTGGGCTTGACTTTTTCAAGCCCAGACCGCTTGTGCAGAAATATTTTCTGTATTTTGTAAAGCTAAGATTTCTACCTGTGTTCTTCTTGCTGATGCATGGAATGATGTGTGAATCTGACCTTTGACGTTTGTAAGTAAAGCATTTTAACTTACTAAACGGTGTGGTCTCTTCATTGCAAGAAGGGTAGAGAGGGGAACTTCTGTAAGTGGACTAGAATGGGATATTTAAAAGGTCTAACAGCCTATTATTTCCATGCTCCACTGTGCTGCATGATTCTGTATTTTTAATAGTCTGCTGAGGGCTCTCTCTTGCTGGAGAGTATGCTTAGCCCCAGGCTTTTTGGATCTAGGGAACCAGCCAATTTTTTTATTAACTACCCTCACAGATTATCTATCTACTATTTTTCCCCACATTCACTTCATTCTCTTGTACAAAATCTTGTATTTTGTTCTCTTCCCACCCCAGAAACAGCTGCACAGATTGAATTAGGAATCTCTCTCAGACCGTATCCAAAAATATATTTCCTGCCTTATTTCCTCTGGTTAATGCAATATAGTCTGTGTTTAGGTAATTAAAATTGCCCATTACCACCACTCCTGTTCATTTACTTGCCTTATCTTGTTTAATTTGTGCAATCATTGCAGGGTATTTGAATTTCTCTTGGCCAGATGGGTGAGTATGTTTTCAGGACGGCAAGACTTATCATTGAAATGTATCTCAAGACGTGCACATTGATGATGTTACACAATGCGATTCTAGCCCTTCCAAACTTTACAGTAGGCCATTTACTCTCATGCTATCTAATAGTTTTATTCATAAATTTTCCTACCCCGCCTTCACTGAAAGTTCAGCCACTGAGCTTTACACCTAAATGGCAACACTGATCTCATCTCCCTGTTCCCAGTTCCACTACACCACAGAGACTTTTCAGATTTCTCTGCTCTGGGGTCACCTCCCTCTGTACTATTTCTCAACTGCTGGAGGCTCTTGCCAACAACTGTAATAATTTACTTCCCCCTGGACATATTTGCCTGACATCATCCCTGTTATCTTTCAGGTGTGAGGCCAAGTTTGTCCCATTCGCCTGACTTATAACAGCCATTAAGGCCCTTTTGTCTTTAAAACATACCACATGAAAGGGGGCAAGCCAGCCAAAATTGGGCACTTTTTAAGCTACGTAATTCTCTTTCCCACTGAAATGTAGGGCTTAAAAGTCTTTAGCTTTGGCTGGGTCATAGCCAGTTATAATAGTTGCATATCAAGCCCCCCCCCCCAGGACACCCCCAAATAAAGACACAGTTCACACATTTTTGTTTTGGATTTTGGTCACAATTTTATTGAATTACAGTATGTGAGTGGTTGCTTAGGCATTGGTTAGCGACTATCTGTTCCCACATAGAGGTAGCAACAGAACTGACAACCGCAAGCCTGCGGAAGTCAGTACAGGTAAACTTTTTGGGGAGAGAATAGAGCTGGGCGCCAGGCTCTCACCTCTCCCCAAATGCTCCCAGGGGCTCTTGCGTGGCCCTAGCCCTTTGCCAGGGGTTCGGACAAGAGCATGGCGAGCCCCTGGATTCCTTTAATGGAATACCCTTGCAGCAGCAGCATTGGAGGGGCAGGCACAGCCAACCACATCCCTTCCCCCAACCAAAATTAACCAATGCCTAACCGCAACCTTACAAGTTGTGATGATTTGCTATGCAGTAGGCAAAAAACCAAATGGCACCAGCCAATCAGCCAAATGGTAAAAATTCCTTCCAGGCCCCTGCTCCAAAGCAGACAACCTCATGACAGGCATAGCAAGGTCAGCACGAGCAAACCCTAAATACAGGGAGGGTGGGCGGATAATCCAATGTGCGCGGCGAAAAGAGGAAGCTTAATGCTGCGCACAGGGAATAAATAGCACCCCCATCAATCAAACAATTTTGCAACATTAAATTTTCCCCAGCAACAGTTGGAGGTGCCCTATCAAATTCGTGGCCATCCATACTAACCCGCCCAGCAACAGGGGATGTCATGGTTGCCCCCACCACAACACGTGCTCTCCATGAAGGAGAACCCACTTAAGCTGATATCAAATGGAAGCAATCAGGACTCAAGCACAAGAGGGGTAGTATCTGCTCCAGTGGTTCGAGCAACTGAGGCAGAGCAAAGCCATCATGTTGCCATTGATAGCCTTCTCCATAAATTTGTCTACTCCTCTTTTAAATTCACCCATTTAGGTGGCCATCACAGCCTCTTGTGGCAGCCAGTTCCATAATTTAATTATGTGCTGCACAAAGGACTTTCTTTTATAGGCTCTGAATCTTCCAACATTTCTCCTTCATTCTAAGAACTTTCTCTTCAGTTGTGCTTGCTGAAATTGTGTCTTGAGCTCTTCCGTTTTGTTTATTAATCCAGTTTGTGGTTTGCATTGTCTCTTAAAAAAAAAAAAAGACAAAGCACCCTTTTATTGTACTTTGTAATGCATTGCAATTTTGCTGCTTTGGTTTTGGGCTATGTACTGCTTTGGAACCGTATATTGAAAGGCAATATAAAAATCTTGAAAATTAGTTTTCTAAAGTGCCTCACTCTGGTGAGAAGCATTGGAGCTGCTGCTGGTGGAATCCTGATGTATATTATTTATAAACAAATTACTTAAGATGAGTAAGTTGACCAAAAGGACAATGAAACAGGAAATGAAATAAGTAGGTGCTTTTGATTCTCCTAAATCACACCATGCTGAGAAACCTAATGATATTTTTTGTTTGTTGCTGGATATATTCATTACAAAATGCTTGTACGCCCTAATTTTTTTTAATAGTTCCCCCCTACAAAAGCACCCCAAGGTCCCATTATGTACTAATGACTTTCACCATTACATTGCAAAAATAATTTCTAGTGTGGATGAAAAAATAAAGCACTCTCAGTATCTTGTACACATTGGGGGGGGGGTGTCAAGCCAGAATATGTCTTCTCTTATGGTGCAATCCTGTTTCATTTACCTGGAAGTTAAGCCCCGTTGAACTCAGTGGGACTTCTGAGTAGACATGCACAGGGTTGCAATGTTTGGGGTTTATTAGACTGCCTTTTCCTTTTCCCCTTCCCTTTCTTCCTCTTTCTCCTGAACAGACATCACAAAGACCACCCATGGAGAGCATTTTAAGCGTAGAGAGATAGCGATTTATGAGGTCGATCAAACATCCATTGATTTCAAAGGAAAATCTCCTATTGGCATCAAGTTAGGATGGGATGAGACACTTCTTGTTGCCCAAATGCACATTGCTATAATGAACTGGACAAGGTAGCATCTGAGCAACAATTTTAAAAGCTATATTAGTAGTGCCCATTCAGTGTGTGTGTGTGTGTCTGTGTGTGTGTGTGAGAGAGAGAGAGAGAGAGAGAGGAAGAGGGAGAGAGAGAGAGGGGGGGGTGTACAGAGGATCAGTTTTACAGTTAATTTTCCCTATCCATAAACCTTATTCAAGTCCTGTGAGCTTTCTATAGGCATTTGCTGGCCAGTGTATAAGAACTAGATCAGCCTTTGGTGTGATCCAACAGGGATCTTCTTATGGTTGTAAAATCCCAGCTCTTTCTTTTCAAATACAATTCACCAACCTTGTAATCCTCATCTGCTGTTTGTCTGTATGCCACATCTTTACATAACTGTGCCCAAAGTGGCTCAAAACATATCAAAAGACAAGTGGGAAAATATTGCAAACAATTGTAAACAAACGTCAACCTGATGGTTGTGCTGAATCACTGAGAGACAGTGCGGTGTAATGGTTAGAGTGTTAGACTGTGACTTGGAAGACCAGGGTTTGAATCCACACTTAGTAATGAAACTCACTGGGTAACCTTAGGCACGTCACCATCTCTCAGCCCACCTTACCTCGCAGGGTTGTTGTGAGGAGGAGAACCGCGTCGATCACCTTGAGCTCCCAATATATAAACATATATTGGGAGTAGAGCTTACACACACTAGAATCATCATCATCATCATCATCATCATCATCTGCAGACTGCTGTATAAAACTGATCCCCTAGCAATGGTTGGCCAAAAGGTGTTATTTTCTCACTTTTTCCTCACTCCTGCAGCCAATTGGAAGCCACGGAAGCCACGCCAGACATTTGGGTTCCAAAGAACGTTCAGAAACCAGAACACTCACTTCCAGGTTTGCTGTGTTCAGGAGCCAAAACGTATGAGTGCCAAGGCGTTCAGCTTCCAAGGTACGACTGTACTCTTATGACTGAACCCTTTGTACAAAAGACTCCATGCCCTTTGTCAGTTCTACTCCCTTTCCCTTATCAGCTGAGATCTGGGATGTTCTTTGCACTGTGACACATTACGGAAAAGATGGGGTATTTTGACTGTTTGCCATGGGTTTTCTCCTCCAGCCATTTAAGGCCTCATCTGAAGTGGCAGGCACGTCCCCCCTCTCTCCCCCCTCCCGCCCTCCACAGACAATGCCCTCCCTTTCTCAAACACAAATTCACGCCACCTTAGAAAAGTAATTCATACGAAGGGGAGATAAGGTATCTCAGGCTTCATAACATGTTCCTGTTTGTTGTTCCCTGAGAACGGGCAGATAGGATCACTTTGCCTGGATGGAATTTTAAAGAGACACAATCAGCATGTCGGCAGCGTGGCAAGAGTGTTTTTTAAATACAAAGATCATAGCGCAGATTAGATTTCCCGCTCTCGCAGTGAAAACGAAGAAATTTAATTCCCACGTGGGGATGCCATATAAGCTCGAATTCTCATTTTGCCATGACGGGCTGCCATAATCAGTGAAGCTACGTGGGGTTGTTTTGGGTTTTTTGCCGCAGGGGAATAGAAAGGGGTTGATAATGTGGCGAAGTTACATTTGTGATTTCAAAGGCACAGAAGGAGAAGAGATAAGGGGACATCTATCGAGCTGCCTTAGACCAATGGACCACTGGTCTTCTCGGTAGTGGGGCCCATCTGTGGAACACCCTCAGATGTCAAGGAGATTAAGAACTACAGTGGTACCTCGGGTTACATACGCTTCAGGTTACATATGCTTCAGATTACAGACTCCGCTAACCCAGAAATAGTACCTCGGGTTAAGAACTTTGCTTCAGGATGAGAACAGAAATCGTGCGGCGGCGGTGCGGCAGCAGCAGGAGACCCCATTAGCTAAAGTGGTGCTTCAGGTTAAGAACAGTTTCAGGTTAAGAACGGACCTCCGGAATGAATTAAGTACTTAACCCGAGGTACCACTGTACATAACTTTTAGAAAACATCTGAAGGCATTCCCTATCAAGAATTTTTTAATGTTTGATGCTTTATTATGTTTTATATATTCTGTAAGCCGTTCAGAATGGCTGGGGAAACCCAGTCAGATGGGTAGGGTATAAATGTTGTTATTGCTGCTGCTGCTGCTGCTGTTATCTATGCTGCAGAGCTGGGATGGAGAAGCTCTAACTATAGATGCAGACCAGACATCATGCTAGCAGCCTTCTCCATAAACTTGTCCAATCTTCTTTTTAAAGCCTTCTGAGCTGGTGGCCATCACTGTGTGCTGTGCATAGTCAATGCTTTGGCATCTCCAGGTAGGTCTGGGAGCAAACCTTGCCTGAAACCCTGAGAAGCCATTGCCAGTCCCTCTAAGCCCATTGTTTCCCAAACTTGGGTCTCCAGCCACTTTTGGACTACAATTGCCATCATCCCTGACCACTGGTCCTGCTAGCCAGGGATGATGGGAGTTGTAGTCCAATAAACAGTCAGAGGCCCAAGTTTGGGAAACCCTGGTTTAGACAGGGCTGAGATAGATGAACCAATGGTTCTCACCCAGTATAAGGCAACATCTTATGTTCCTGTGAAGACATTAAGACACAGGGATTTTTAATATGCAGCAACTAAGCTGTCCTCCCTGATCCCTAGGTCTCAAGTCTTCTGGAAGACAGTCAACATCAAATCAAATTCAAATCGGGAGTAGCAAATTAATCAACCCGCTTTCCCTCGTCCTCCGGCTGAGAGTAGCAGATTTACTGCAAGCGAGTTCCCCCCTGTTCTTTCAATGTGGTGTGTATCTCTCAAGCAAAAACATAAATAATGTGAAAACTCTTGAGAACATGGCTTGGAGCTGGAACACATGTCTCTTCCTTTGTACATGATTTCCACAGAGCTGTTTCTGGTCTCCAAAGCTGCTCGTCTCTTCCTTGGGTTTCCATCATTTCAGAACAGCTGTCAGAGGGTGACACATTGCACAAGTGTGTGTGACATCCCCAAGGACACAGTAATGACAAGGAGGAAGTTAGGTGGAATCTGCACACATATAAAACACACTCTGAAAATGGTTTTTTTAAATTGAATTTTCCATAAGGCTCAGCATCGCCATCTAGCGTCACATTGTACATTGCACTTGAAATGTTTTCATTGCAGCTGTATAGCTGAGTCCCTAACATCTGAGCTTGAGGGAGACTGTTTGTTTTTACAAAACAACAGCAAATCTATCCATTTGAATCTTCCCAATGAGGAAGGTCAAGCAGATTGTCTTTCCTGAAGCCAATCTTTGGAGCTCCAGACCTACAATCCAGCCATTGAGCCTCTGCTGTCGGCTGGGACTAGAAAGATCATGAGAGGAAGGAAGGCTTTTTAAAAGAATTGGACAAATTCACGGAGGAAAAAGCTATTACATAGCCTCAAACATCTCTCCGCTGAAAATAGGGACATCCCATTCCACAATGATAATACCCCATATATCTTACTGGGTTGCCCCAGCCACTCTTGGCAGCTTCCAACGTATATAAAAACACAATAAAACATTAAGAATTTTTAAAAAACCTTCCCTATACAGTACAGGATTGCCTTCAGATGGCTCGGGGGGTTGGATAATTCCATACCCTCCAACATTTCTCCAACGAACATAAGGACATCCTAAGGAAAAGTGGGACATTCTAGGATCAAATCAAGAAGAAGAAGAAGAAGAAGAAGAAGAAGAAGAAGAAGAAGAAGAAGAAGAAGAAGAAGAAGAAGAAGAAGAGTTGTTGTTTGGATTTTCACTCCCTTTAAGGAGTCTCAAAGCGGCTAACATTCTCCTTTCCCTTCCTCCCCCATAACAAACACTCTGTGAGGTGAGTGGGGCTGAGAGACTTCAAGGAAGTGTGACTGGCCCAAGGTCACCCAGCAGCTGCATGTGGAGGAGCGGAGACACGAACCCGGTTCCCCAGATTACAAGACTACTGCTCTCAACCACTACACCACACTACACTACACTACACTACACTACACTACACTACACTACACTACACCGTGACGGCTTCTCTAAATCAGGGACGTCCCTGGAAAATAAGGGCACTTGGAGGGTCTGCTATTAATGACTACCACTAGACATGTTGTCTGTGCTCTTCCTCCATGTTCAGAGGCAGCAATGCTTCTGAATACATCATCAAGATCCTTTATTAGGCATCGCAAACCACACTTTTTCAAACAGACACCGTATACAAATTGTGCAACATACGAGCTCAACATAACAAGGTTTGTCCCAGTCAGATCTTTAACTCCAGAGAAAATCAATTTGCATAAATATGCTTCTGAATACAAGTTGCTGCAAGCTACAGAGGGGGAGAGGGCTCTTCTGCTTGCTGGCACCCCATAGGCATCTAGTTGGCCACTGAGAGAACAGGATGCCAACCTAGATTGGTCTGATCCAGCAGACTCCTCTTTTGTCCTTAAGAGATAGGGGCACCGCTGTACCTCTTCCTGTTCCCTACCCAATCTGCACCACTGAACTGTTCTCCCTCTCCCTCCATCTTATTTCAGATGGTCTGGAAGGCTAGACAAGATAGTCTGCAAGCATTACAAGAGAAGAATGGCATAGCGGTGTGAAATATACTTGGAGTCAAGTGTGGATTTCATGCTCTTCATTCAGCTCATAGTAGCGAGGAAGGAATGGAAGTTCTCCCACAATGTCTCCTTTATATACATTACAGTGGTACCTTGGGTTACATACGCTTCAGGTTACATACGCTTCAGGTTACATACGCTTCAGGTTACAGACCCCGCTAACCCAGAAACAGTGCTTCAGGTTAAGAACTTTGCTTCAGGATAAGAACAGAAATCCTGCTCCAGTGGCGCGGCAGGAGCGGGAAGCCCCATTAGCTAAAGTGGTGCTTCAGGTTAAGAACAGTTTCAGGTTAAGAACGGATCTCCGGAATGAATTAAGTACTTAACCCGAGGTACCACTGTATTTACACAATGGGCCCCACGTGATTGGCTAATTCTGGGATTCTCCTGTAGGCCAATCAGGTTGTGGATTCACTTCCACCTGGAGCTGGATTGTGTGGCTCCTGTGGACCAATCAGACTGCTGCATTCTGGATCCTATTGTTCTAGGACCAATCAGACTGCTGCATTTTAGATCCTTTTCAACTCAGTACATAACACAGTGGTAGAAACAGCGACATACATGCTCGCTCATTCACACGACCCCATTTGACTATGTCATTGCTGCACCAATGGCTTGGGCTGGCCAACCTGCTATGGACACTGATGGCAGCAGAACCAGGGGAGGTGGGCTTTCTCTATATCCGCCTGCACTGTACTTTGAGGTGGCCGGTGATTACAGCAGCAGAACGTGCACCCCCTTAGCATTTGGGCTGCGTGTTGAATACAGCATGCAGCAGGTGCGTATATGGGAGAATGTTAAGCGTGTGGAATGCTGCAATTGTGTGCCGATAGGCTGCTTCAAGAATGTGTGGGTGGGCAGGCTGCTCAAAGGGTGTGTGTGAATGGATGAGACATTTAAGGGGTGTGTGTGAGAGAGACACACTGCAGATGGTAGGATGCTTAAGGAAGGAAAGTGCGAGTGAAGGTCAAGTTTAATATGTATATGAGTCTTTCTGTGTGGGGTTGTGGGTGGGGAGAGAGAGCAGGGAGATACAGTGGTACCTCGCAAGACGAATGCCTCGCAAGACGAAAGAGTTTTTTGTTTTTTGAGTTGCTTCGCAAGACGAATTTCCCTATGGGCTTGCTTCGCAAGACGAAAACGTCTTGCGCCTTTTTCTTAAAACCGTTAATGCATTCCTATGGGAAACCGTCAATGCATTTCCTATGGGAAACCGTGCTTCGCAAGACGAAAAATTCACAAGACGAAAAAACTCGCAGAATGAATTAATTTCGTCTTGCGAGGCACCACTGTAGTTCATTTTGATGAACAGGTCTAGCTTTCAATCTCAGCGATTCCAATCACAGTGATTTGGATAATAATAATAATAATAATAATAATAATAATAATAATAATAAAATTTTATTTATATCCCGTCCTCCCCAGCCGAAGCTGGGCTCAGAGCAGCTAACAACAATAAAAGTAACACAATTTACATAAAATCACAATCAATTAATTGAAATGCATTCTAAAATCAATTCAAAATCAAATTCATGGCAACCATTGGGCTAGAGTTCTGTGAGGATTACCAAAGGAGGGGGGTCAGACTGTGCCTTGGCCAAAGGCCTGGTGGAACAGTTCTGTCTTGCAGGCCCTGCGGAAAGATGTCAAGTCCCGCAGGGCCCTAGTCTCTTGTGACAGAGCGTTCCACCAGATTGGGGTCACGGCCGAAAAAGCCCTGGCTCTGGTTGAGGCCAGCCTAACCTCCCTGTGGCCCGGGATCTCCAAGATGTTTTTATTGGGACATACCAGGAGAGGCGGTCCCGTAGGTACGATAGGCTTAAAAAACTGCCCCCCCATGTGAAAATATGCCCTATGAAAGCCTATGCAGTACGCATAAACAATGGGGTATCCATTTTATCCCCAAAAATCTGGGGTGGGGAAGAAGCCCTCCCCACCGCCAATGACCATTGGGTGCTTGCTGGGAGTAACAGTTTCTCTACCCCCTTTTTCCTGGGAATCCATGCTTTTCCCCAATAATACCACTCATTTCTTTTGTATTGTATCTGCCCCCAAATGGGTAAAGTCTGCCCTCGTGGGGAAACCACTGCAGATATCAGTCGGGAATTTGGCAGGCTTCAATCCCTCGGAAGTGGTGGTCATGTCTGTTCATTGTATCATCACCTGATCCTAATTTCTGGTCCATGTCCCTTTCACATGTGTTGACTCCTAAGTCTGTTTAGCCCCATTTCCCTCGTCGATCTGCAAATCTTTAAAAACAACAACAACAAAACACGCGCTTGAAAAATCCACATTTATGCCAGTAAATAAGCATTTTCCAATGCCTTTTCTGTCGAAAGTACACATTTTAAATACATTGGTTTTAGGCAAAAAATGGCAGTGGGACATTCAGGAAGTGCTGGAGGGATTGGACCGCTAAATTCCAATCTGCACCTTAGTCCAGGAGTGGCAGATCAGATCAGCTTGCATCAGAAACCACACAGATCAAATTCCTCAAGCATTCCCACCACGGTGCGCTTTGAGTTTACCAGAACCATCCATTCGTTGATTTATTTATTTCTCACAAGAGCACACGGGGAAATCTCTCGGGGCACCAGAGTGTGTCTCAGCATACTATTGGGGGATTACTGGGGGTGTAGCTATTTCACTGTTGATCAGGAAGAGGAAACTGGTGGCAGGTGAGGCTGCAGGGCTGGAGCATCCTCCTTCAGCCTCGAGATGTGCAGAAGATGCTGCAACCCTCCCCAAACCTGCCATCTTTCTTTCTTTCCTTTTTTTTTTTTCCTGGAGAGAAAGTGAAATGCTAAAGAAGATTTTCCACTGCACCAGAGCAGATAATAAGGCAATTAAAGCTTTTAGCACTGTGAACAGTTCGACAGGCTACCCAGCTCAGAAGAAATCCATCATGGCATTTTTTTATATTTTTTTAGCAGAGGGAGCAAGTGAAATAGAACAGCCTTTGGTAAAGAGTTTTTGATAGCCCGCTAACGACAGCCTTGGCACCAGAAGGTAATGTCATTACAATATCAGAGAAAGGAGAAGGGTTAAGAAGAGGGCACTTTTTACCAGGTTCCCAAGAAGTTTATTTCTTAATGTGTCTCGAGATGGATTGGTTCGAAAGGTCAAGGCTATTTCGTGTTGGAGCCATTGTTGATGGGCAGAAATTCTGCTTGCAGCCAAAAAAGCATCAATAAAGACCACTGGAAAAGGTCAGAAGTTGTTGGGATCGTGTGTGTGTGTGTTAGGAGCATAAGAAACTGTCTCATACCAAGTTAGATCATGCATCCATCAACTTCAATACTGGCAACACTGACTGCTCTCCTGGGTTTCAGATGGGAGTCTCTCCCAGCCAAGGATTGTACCTGGGACCTTCTGCATGCAAAGCTCTGTCACTGAGCTATGGCCCTTTCTCAAACAACTGTGAAATTATAATTCTCTGTGGTGCAGCTCCTGGGAGCTGCCTGGTTGGGGCTGAACCATGGCAGGGCCTTCTCGGTGGTGGTTCCCCAGTTACAAAATGCCCTCCCTAGTGACTGTGTCTGTCTCCATCACCGTTACCTTTCAGGAGCAATGTCAAAACATTCCTGTTTACCCAAACATTTGGTGACTGAAGAATACTGTTCCTGGCAAATCTGTGATCATTGGATGGAAGTATGTTTTTAAGTGTGTGTGTGTGTGTGTGTGTGTGTGTGTGTGTGTAAACTGTGCTTAGAATGTTTTTGCTTTTGTTTGCCACACTTGGCTCCTTGGTGGGGAATAAATTCAGTAACAAAACAAAACAAAAAATCATGGGTGAACCTTGTGATGAAAAGTGTGGCCAAATGCTGACCAAGAAAATATTGGCTAGTCCATGGGATTTAGAAGGATAATTTCAGCCAAAGTGAATCACAAGCCTGGCTTCCTAAAGTGGGTATTCATTCCCCACTGGTCCCTGAGTCACAAGGAAAACCCAGAGCCTCCATCTCCAGGAAGATACCAGAGATCGAAGCAGCCCAGCTTCTCGGCAGCTTAAATTAAAGCTCTGAAGGGATGCATCCTGTTTTGAAAACTGGTCACCCTAATAGCATTCCCAGTGCGGTGCCATAAACCTGTCTGTCGAAACACTTGTGGGATGAAGAGACAGGGAATTGAGATGATGTAGATGCATTGCTGACGGCTACTTGGGGGTAATTGCACCTTGGCCTCCCAACAGGGACACTCCAACGGGGCCATCCAGGAGCACTGCGCTCTCTGCCCCCTTGCTCTAGGATACAATCAATACCAAATTAGCCTTTAATTACAAGTCTTTTAATTATTCAGTGTTGACTTATGGCATGAAGTCAGCAGCAGTAAATCTTCTCGGGAGCAATTGGCTTGGCTGCCTCCACCTCCGCCCGCGATCCCTTGTACAGGGAAATAAGAGAGCTGCCATTGGCGCCTTTTCCATAATTCCACATGGCTAATCGAGAAAGATGCCTCTCCTCAGCAAGTGGAATAATAAATTTGGCAGCCTCCGGCCATCCCAGGCTGGTGTCACAAGGCAGAAAGTGATTTGTCTTTAACTTGATAGCAGATCCGGGTCAATTTTCTTAGAGCTCCCCTAAGTGGGCATGAATGAAGCTCATGATATAAGACTGGTGCGGATGCAACTTGACTCATCTCAAATTCTAACCATGGGTCAGAAGTGTCCACCAGGCTTGCAAGCTCTGTCCCTGCCTTTCTCTCTATCCAATTCATGTGCTTGCTACCAGTTCCTCTGTGTCCATCTTCTCCTCTTGTGTTCATTCCCTAAGATAAAGGGACCCCTGACCGTTAGGTCCAGTAGTGGACGACTCTGGGGTTGCGGTGCTCATCTCGCTTTATTGGCCGAGGGAGCTGGTGTACAGCTTCCGGGTCATGTGGCCAGCATGACTAAGCTGCTTCTGGCAAACCAGAGCAGCACACAGAAACGCCGTTTACCTTCCCACTGGAGCGGTACCTATTTATCTGCATGCACTTTGACGTGCTTTCGAACTGCTAGGTTGGCAGGAGCAGGGGCCGAGCAATGGGAGCTCACCCGTTGCGGGGATTCGAACCGCTGACCTTCTGATCAGCAAGTCCTAGGCTCTGTGATTTAGACCACAGCGCCACCAGAGTCCCCGTGTCATTCCCTACCACCCTTCTATTTTCCAAAGCCAATGATGTTGCAGTGTTTCATTTGCGTTCAAGTTAACATGAACCATGGTTAGCACAAAGCCCCTTTTCGCAACTGTGGTCCAGAGATGGGTTTATACACTGTTGTTTGAGCAAACTGTGATAAGCAAAAGTGTTTGCGCAGATATAATACTATATCTTGGATCCCCAGATTTACACCTGGGGGTATCGTGGCACCTTATATACACACAGCCCAAATTTACTCTCACTGAATGTTATCCCTGGCCTCCCGAAATCTGAAAATAGGCTGTTTCAACCTCTTTGCCTTGCACTCCCTCCCCCTAATACTCAGATTGAAATTGTTTAAATATTTGAACATGCATTTCTGCATAGCTCTACATGATGTTTCTTCTTCCACAGGTCAGTCTCTCCTCTCCTCTCCTCTCCTCGTGATGATCAACAGCCTTGTGCCTCTAATTTTTGGGATTTCATTGCTGTAGCTTCCAGAAAACAATAAACTCCACTTGGGGAAATTCTGCTTGTTAAGTTACTTTTGATGATTCACACCAGATACTGATTTTAGGAAAAGTCAGATGTGAAGTCAGAAGTGCATTTTCAGCTGTCAACCATGAGAAATTCCTCATTTCAGAGTTGGTTTTTGATGAAGCAATCAAACGAGATCTAATCCAGAGATCTCATCAACAATACAGTCTTTTAAGACTCAATTTCACAAGGACGTTTATACTTTTGTCTCTTTGCTACAATATGAATCTATTTTACATACAAGCCCATTTCACACATGTTATTACAAACCTATTGCTGTGATATACTGCATTTCTATATCTATCAGTTAAATTGATTACCTCTTATACTGTGTTTATGGGTCTCATTGTCTGCAGTTTTTGTGCTTTGGGATCTGAGCAATGCCATGTGCATTTGCAAACCCAATCCAGGAGGAATCAGAAGCCCAGAGGCCTAGCAGGCTACTCATATCAAATTATCAGGACACAGCAAGTGGATATTCAAGGAAGTAGGTGCATGTTCATGAGATGTTGCCGTCACCCATCCCATCACCAATCAAGAGAAGTGTTCATTTTTTTCTTCAGAGGAGAAGAAAGTCTTTCTCTGACTAAAGACAAGTCCCATTCCTTTAGGCTATTGGGATATGGATGTGGCCAAGAGCTTAGGAGAGTGCTCTACAAGAACCAAAGACTGATGGTGTAAAGGAGTCACTAATTCTGACCCTCCCATATGACTAGCCAAGTTAGTCCCATCACACCTTGACTAACCTCCAATGAAGAATGTGCTGAATCCCAACAGCCTCTTCCCCTGACAGCTCCCACCTGCCATTTATCTTCTACAGTGAGGGCAAAGACAACCTGGTTCCAACTATCTTGTGTTGTGCCCACTCTGTATGGGTGATTCCACTATGTAAGTGGCCAAGGGTTGACTGAGCAGACGCTCCTGTACCGGAGAAACATTTTGTGAACATTGAACATGTGCAGCAAAAATCAAGGTGGCTTGGTAACTTTTTCTGCTTCTTCAAACCGTTCTTGGAAAAGTTAAGTGGTGAAGAAAAAAGTAAATCTCCAAAATTCAGTACTCATGGGTGTCGCCAATCATATGTTTAAAAGGTAAAGGACCCCTGACAGTTAAGTCCAGTCACGAACGACTCTGGGGTTGCAGCGCTCATCTCGCTTCACTGGCCGAGGGAGCCGATGTTCGTCTGCAGGCAGTTTTTCTGGGTCATGTGGCCAGCATGACTAAGCCGCTTCTGGCAAAACCAGAGCAGCGCATGGAAATGCCGTTTACCTTCCTGCCAGAGCGGTACCTATTTATCTACTTGTGCTGCTCTGCTTTCAAACTGCTAGGTTGGCAGGAGCTGGGACCGAGCAACGGGAGCTCACCCCATCGCGGGGATTCGAACCGCCAACCTTCTGATCGGCAAGCCCAAGAGGCTCAGTGGTTTAGACCACAGCGCCACCCGCATCCCAATCATATGTTTACTTATTAATAAATTCCTATATCCTTTGGCATTTACAGAAAGAAATAACAAAGCCATTCACATAATAATACTCTATAAAGATAATAATCCATCATCAAAACAAAATCAGAAAAAAATCACCACAATGACAAGAACACCACAGTTATTTTCTAGGATATCTTCCATTTATGTTTCTGAAGATGCTGAAAGAGTTCTGTTAAGACTCTCAAGTAAAATTCTCTTCCACCCCACTTTGATTCAGCTCAGCTATATAGCTTTTCCTCTGTGATGGGGCGGGGGGGGGGGGAGCCATAGCCCTTGGAAACCATAGATAATTAAATAAATAAATCCTTCACCAGGAAGGTTATAAATCCTATATTCCTTTGCCCGATCTCAGCAGTAGCATTCCAAGGATTAATGTCTTAAGGCTCTCTTAATCACTTTTGTAATTACCAAAAGCAGAGCGAACCCGCATTATCAACAAATTGTGTGGTCTACTTTCATTTTATTCGGAAGGAAAGAACTGAGAGGAAAAAGGAAGGAAATGGTTTATTATTAGCCAAATAATAAAGAAATGTCAATCAAAGAAACTAACATTTAAAATATGAGATCTTAAAATGCCTGAGCTTTTAAAAAATAGCATGGGGGGGGGGGGAAACACCCTGCTCACTTTTATATCACAAAGTTCGGTTTAATTAAAGGCAGGGATTTGTAAAATTGAGGGATGATCTGGAGTACTTTCTTCTTTCTTTGGGGAAAGTAGGGACTCGTTCTCTGAGCCACATCCTGGTTATTATGGGAGTTCTCTTGTATTAGATATAATCCATTGTGATCAAGCATGGAAGAGTCTCATAGCTTCATCTCCTTCACCATGTCCCTCTGTGCTTGCCGCCTGATCAGTGTATGCTTACTGGGACATAACTCTCACTCAGGGGAAGCTCTCTTGCAAGTTAAGGGCATATAGTGGAAGTTGTATTTTCCCTAAATCCTAAGCACGCTCCAAAGATTGGAAGCTCTTATCCCGCAGTCCCAAACCCAGCATATTAGAAACATGAGCCAGAACTTTGTAATAAAGTGAATGCGTAAGTAAATAATCCAGTTTAACCACCCACCCTTAAACGATTTGGCTAACTCAGCACTGCTAATATTTCTATGCTGATATACATTCTAGAGAAGAGGGAAAAGAAGACTAGGAGAGGAAGAATATAACCATGATATGTTGACTGTTCTCCACCAGTACTTCTGATCTAGTGAGCGTTGGATTAGGGCCTAGCAGACCAGGGTTCAAACCCCCACTCAGCCATGAAGCTCAGTGACCTATGGCCAGTCACAGTCTTTCAGCCTTACCTACGTTACAGGGTTGCTGTATGGCTGACAAATAGTATGCGTCAATGGTATTTAACACCAGCTAAATTGGCTAAAATGTACAAAACAATAACTAATGAGTGCTGGAAATGTAAAGAAAGGGAAGGTATCTTCTACCACATGTGGTGGACTTGTAAAGAGGTAAGGGCTTTCTGGGAAATAGTAAAATAAAAAAATTCCTTCCAGTAGCACCTTAGAGACCAACTAAGTTTGTTATGGGAGCCAGTGTGGTGTAGTGGTTAAGAGCAGTGGACTCGTAATCTGGTGAACCGGGTTCGCGTCTCCGCTCCTCCACATGCAGCTGTGACCTTGGGTTAGTTACACTTCTCTGAAGTCTCTCAGCCCCACTCAACTCACAGAGTGTTTGTTGTGGGGGAGGAAGGGAAAGGAGAAAGTTAGCCACTTTGAGACTCCTTCAGGTAGTGATAAAGCGGGATATCAAATCCAAACTCTTCTTCTTATTGGTATGAGAATGTACGTGCACACGAAAGCTCATACCAATAACAAACTTAGTTGGTCTCTAAGGTGCTACTGGAAGGATTTTTTTAATTTTGTTTCAACTACAGCAGACCAACACGGCTACCTACCTATAACAGGAAATATTATATAATGAGCTAAAGAAAAAGTTTAAAAATATTTTTGTTAAAAAAGCCAGAAGCCTTTTTACTGGGCATAGTGGGTGAAGAGATACCAAGGGAAGATAAAAGAGTGTTTAGGTCTGCAACAACTGCTGCAAGAATTATTTTAGCCCCAAAATGAAAACAACAAGAAGTACCAACGAAAGAAGAGTGGCAGATGAAGATGATGGACTTTGCAGAACTGGCGAAGCTGACAGGAAAAATCCAAAACCAGCATGATCAAGTATTCCAAAAGGACTGGAGCAAATTTATATATCTGAAAGATTATTGTAAGCAATTAACATCACTAGCAGGGTTGCCTGAAGACTTGTAATGAGAAATTTTCTACCTTTCTATATTTATTTAAAGTTTGAGCCATTTTATAATGAGTGTAATTAGTATTGGAAAACGTATAAAATGCAATGATATAAAGGTTAATTTTGAAAGCGGGATGGAAAGAAGTAGATAGGCTCTAAAGAGCCAGGGCGGTAAACTGGATAATGATTATGTGAATGTATAATAGAAAATAGAAAATAAATAAAAATTATATATAAAAGAAGTAAACTAGCACGTGCCACCTAATCACATAGAGTTCTAGGGTGTCAGGCCTTCCTCTGTCATTTAAATTCGCCCTTTAATTTATTGCATTTGCCTCTTTCCATCCAAGTTCTTGTCAGTTTGCATTTCTTAGTGCAGAAAGTATTGGTCTGATGTGTAGAGATCTTTCCTGTTCTAATTAGTTCAAGAGGGTTCTGGAAGCTTCTCTATGTGAAAGAAGCAAGCAGAAGGTTCATGATGGTTTGGGTTATACCTTCTGGGAAGCTGAGTACAGCTGATTTAAACTGGTTCTGTTATCTCTTCTGCAAGGTCATGCTGACTATAATAGTAAGGCCAGGAGGAGCCTGGGTTTCACTTCTTCTCTCTTTCTATCTCTTTTCAGGTCAGAGGATGGGTAGAATCAGTGGGCTTTTTTCTGGGGGGGGGGGCGCAGGGGTACGCATACCCCTAAACATTTTGTGAATCTAACGGGAGAAGAAACTTAATTTCTTAAGTTTATTCTCTAGCACGGTGAACCATCACTTCCATTGCTACCCCCGATGGCGGCCTCAGTGTTTCCTTAGTCTCAGATGGAAGCGAGCGTTTAATGTGTGAAGCAATGTGGAATGTGGATGTGTGGTTTTTTACGAGGTAATGCATGTTCTTTGGACTTTTGTCAATTTAGTTGTTTAGTTGTTTATGTTGGCTTTTCGCAGTATAGTAGCGCAGAGAGCTTGCTGGGGAGACCATACATTAAAAAGAAGGGACTCAAAAATAACTTAAACAAGGTTTTAATAAGAAAAAAAACAAAAACTCCTTAAACACTAAATGCATTAACAAACAAACACGACCCAACCACCAACCCATCCCCAGGGTAAATGGCAGAGCTAGGTGCTGCTCCTTATATACTGTGGCCAATTCCCAACACAGCTTAATCAATGCAACTCAGCAGCACCTGCTATGCCTCACAGCTGCAAGGCTGGATCTCGTTAGTTTACTCTGGCCCTTGCTCTGGCCCCTTAAAGGTATACACATTGGGTGAAACAATGATGAACCTTTAGATTTAAAGAGACAGTTCAACATTTCCCCTGCGGTTCATCGTTGTGGAACAAAAACATAAAGCATACTTTGTACATGTTTTTCATGTGTAACCTTTGGAAGTGCTTTAGTAAAAATGTCTGCAATTTGATTGTCACCTGGAACATATTTAAATACAACCATTTTATCAACAATTAGTTCCTTTACAAACTGCAAACGTAATCTTAGGACTCTAGTGCGCTGCGTATTGGTTTCTGAACACAGGATAGCGAGTCCACTCTGGGAATCAAGGTAAACTTTTACTGGTAGTGTTACTTGCATCTGTAGGTCAGCAAATACTTGCATATACCATTCTATATCACGAGTGGCCTGAGCGCATGCACATAATTCACTCTCTGTTGTGGAGAGACAAATAATGGTTTGTGTCTGGGACTTGCATTCAAAAGGACAACCGTTATAACAAAACACCATACCAGACACACCCCTGCAATTATTTTGTTCCACTGCATGAGATGCATCGCAGAAAATTTCGAAACCTTTGTCATTCATTTTAGCCCTATAAACCCATTTTGAATCTATAAGTCTCATATCTGGGGTTTGAGGTACAAGAGACCAAGTGTTATGCTCTTTTAAAGGAGCTATCTCAGAGTTCATAGCTTTATACCAATTTACAGCTTGGTGCTTAGGTAAATTCTGAACATCATTGTAGCTTTTTGGCTCAAAAACCGCCTTATTGACATACACAGTGTTAAAATGTTCATCTGCAAATCGTTGTGGCTTCTGCCTCTTTCTATCTGAACGTCTCAGTCCAGAAGGAGAGTCAGACTCCTCAGACTTAATAGGACTAAGTGAACTACTAGTTTCAGGTTGTAAACCATCATTGTCAGACTGAAGAGATGCCTGTAGGCTAAGCTCACGGTCAGAAAACTCAAGAGAGTCTAACCTCCCCTCGGGTGCCTGTAACTTTAAATCATCAAACAAATTATCAGATTCAACAGGCTTTTTGTCTTCTCCCATTAATTCAGAAGCACCATTTCCTGCTGCTGCTGCTCCTGCTTCCTCTTCTTCCTCACTTTCATTTATACCATCAGTATCTTGGAAAACAGCAACTCCATTCCAATTTACAGTTTGTATCATGCTTCTGGTAATATGAAATTTGCCAGTTGCTGGTATGTAAATTCTGTACGCCCCCTGCTGGTAGCCCATTAATTTTCCCTGAACACTACGCTCACCCAATTTCTGCTTAGCAGGATAATGCATAATTACATCTGAACCCCAAATGCGTAGGTATTTCAGATTAGGGCGTTTTTTAAACAACTTCTCATAGGGGGTGACATCTAAACCAGAATGATAACTGCGATTCTTAACAAAGCAAAACGCATTGAGCGCTTCAGCCCAAAAGTCTTTGGGCAGATTAGCATCATGCAGATAAGTTTTAACCCCTGCCTGCAGGTCACGCTGCACAACTTCAACAAGCCCATTTTGCCAGGGACTTCGGGGGCAAGATAACTCATGAGTAGTCCCCTGCGCTTCCAGGAATTTCTCAAAATCCTCAGAAACAAATTCCCCACCCCGGTCAGAAAACAGGTTCTTAATTGGTTTGTTAAAGTGCGTTTTTACCCAGTTGCAAAAAACTTTGTACTTCTCAAATGCTTGGGACTTTTCAGCTATTGCATAAGTCCAACAATATCTACTATACTGGTCTATGAGAGTAAGCCAGTACTTAGAACCTCCTAATGATGGTGGGAGTGGCCCAACTAAATCACAATGTGGCTCAGTTACTTTCCTATCTGAGCACCTACCCTTGCGTACAACCTTGATCTTATTTTTGCAACAGGATAGACATTGCATAAAGAATTTACATGGTTTTAAGTTGAGGCCATTAACAATATTCTTTGTCTTAATTACATCAGCAAAATTCAGGTGTCCCAGAAGTCTGTGCACCTCATGGACACACCCGGAATGTGGCCTTACATTCCTCAACCCCTGGCTTGACTGTGCTGCTCCGCAATTTATAGGCGATTGGGAGTAGGTGCGAAAATACAGTCTATATAAACCATCAGATTCCCGGGCATACAATAGACGTTTGTTCCCCTCAAAAAACTCACACATTGAATTTAAGAAACGCACAGTTATGCCTTGATGAGCAAAACACCTTACTGATAATAAATTGTCCACTGATGGGCAGTAAATGCAGTTTGCTATCGTAATGTTTAAAGAGTCAAGTTTAACAGTACCCCTGCCAAGCGACTGCAAGACTTGTGAATTGGCTAAATGTACATTACCAATTTCCTCTTCGAAAGAAATAAACAAGCTTCGATCGTTGCAGACGTGCTGAGATGCACCTGAGTCCACAACAAAAGACTTCTACTTGGCACCTTTAAGTCTTTTACGATCTGCTGTCCGAGCATGAAAAGCTCGCGGCTCGTTTCTGTCTTTACGGTACGATGTCGGCTGCTGGGCTGACGACCGTGACTGATGAACAGAAACAGACTTGGGAGTACTTTGCTTTCTTTTGGCTCTGCAGTCCTTTGCAAAATGTCCTTGCTTATTGCAGAACCAACAACGCTTGGCAGCTTTAAATGCAGTCGTATCACCACAAGTTTGCATGTGGCGTCCCTCATTACTTCCGGAAATAGGAGTGCTTATGGCACAAGCCTCCCTTCTGTCCAGCTCGCCCATTAATCTTGCCGTTACCCCTTCCACAGTTAATTGTGCTGGTGGAACAGCAGATATCTGGCTAGCTATACCATCAAAGTCCTCATTAAGGGAACAAAGGATGATAAAAACATACTGAATATCAGGTATCTCCATGTCCCTTCGAATTAATTCGCAGCGTATTGCCTCCAGACGTCTCAAGTGTGCTGCCAAATCACCACCAGGCTGCAACTTCATCTGGTACAACTGCTTGAAATACGTCAATGCAGACGCTGACTCTTTTCTAACATGCACTGCTGCAAGACTGTCCCACATTTCTTTGGCAGTTTTCTTATTCCTTATATAAACTACTTGCTGGTCGCTGACTGCTAAATTAATTATCGCCCTGGCTTTCGCATCTCCTTTCAACCAAGCATCAGTTACAGGGTCGGGAGGGTCATCAGTTACATAGGTCCATACATCTCTAGAGGTCAAAAGCGCCTCCACCCGAAAAGACCATAAACTATAGTTCTCATCTGTTAGCTGTGGGAAGACCAGAGCCTTCTCAGCTTCAGGAACCCGGTCAACCATTCTGGAAATCTTCCAGACCCACAAAAACTACGCTAACAGGAGAAGGAGTTTTCAAACCTTTCTCAGAGTCCAAAAATATGCAGTCATCCACTCAGCAGCTGGGCCCATAACCAAAGATGTTGGCTTTTCGCAGTATAGTAGCGCAGAGAGCTTGCTGGGGAGACCATGCATTAAAAAGAAGGGACTCAAAAATAACTTAAACAAGGTTTTAATAAGAAAAAAACAAAAACTCCTTAAACGCTAAATGCATTAACAAACAAACACGACCCAACCACCAACCCATCCCCAGGGTAAATGGCAGAGCTAGGTGCTGCTCCTTATATACTGTGGCCAATTCCCAACACAGCTTAATCAATGCAACTCAGCAGCACCTGCTATGCCTCACAGCTGCAAGGCTGGATCTCGTTAGTTTACTCTGGCCCTTGCTCTGGCCCCTTAAAGGTATACACATTGGGTGAAACAATGATGAACCTTTAGATTTAAAGAGACAGTTCAACAGTTTAGTCGTGTCCGACTCTTCGTGACCCCATGGACCAGAGCACACCAGGCACTCCTGTCTTCCACTGCTTCCCACAGTTTGGTCAAGCTCATGTTCGTAGCTTCGAGAACACTGTCCAACCATCTCGTCCTCTGTCGTCCCCTTCTCCTTGTGCCCTCCATCTTTCCCAACATCAGGGTCTTTTCCAGGGAGTCCTCTCTTCTCATGAGGTGGCCAAGGTATTGGAGCCTCAGCTTCAGGATCTGTCCTTCCAGTGAGCACTCAGGGCTGGTTTCCTTCAGAATGGATAGGTTTGATCTTCTTGCAGTCCATGGCACTCCCAAGAGTCTCCTCCAGCACCATAATTTCAAAAGCATCAATTCTTCAGCGATCAGCCTTCTTTATGGTCCAGCTCTCACATCCATACATCACTAGTGGGAAAACCATAGCTTTAACCATACGGACCTTTGTCAGCAAGGTGATATCTCTGCTTTTTAAGATGCCATCTAGGTTTGTCATTGCTTTTCTCCCAAGAAGCAGGCGTCTTTTAATTTTGTGACTGCTGTCACCATCTGCAGTGATCATGGAACCCAAGAAAGTGAAATCTCTCACTGCCTCCATTTCTTCCCCTTCTATTTGGCAGGAGGGACCAGTGGCCATGATCTTAGTTTTTTTGATGTTGAGCTTCAGACCATATTTTGTGCTCTCCTCTTTCACCCTCATTAAAAGGTTCTTTAATTCCTCCTCACTTTCTGCCATCAAGGTTGTGTCATCTGCATATCTGAGGTTGTTGATATTCCGGCATTCTTAATTCTGGCTTGGGATTCAACCAGCCCAGCCTTTCGCATGATGAATTCTGCATACAAGTTAAATAAGCAGGGAGACTATATACAGCCTTGTCGTACTCCTTTCCCAATTTTGAACCAATCAGTTGTTCCGTATCCAACTCTAACTGTAGCTTCTTGTCCCACATAGAGATTTCTCAGGAGACAGATGAGGTGATCAGGCACTCCCATTTCTTTAAGAATTTGTCATAGTTTGCTGTGGTCTATAAAATGGTGATTTTTGTGAGTCAATATGAGAGTACCCCTAAACATATTTTTTAGGAGGGGGGAAAGCAGTGGGTAGAATCCAATGCAGCACTAGATAACTCATTCTGTTAGCACAATAATTTACATTTGTGCAGCCAAGCCTTCTAGTCTGTCTTGAAGTTTTCCCCAACCTTGTAGGTGCGATTCTACTAGGAATATACATTCTAGGCCATATCTGCACTATACATTTTTAAGCACTGTTATACCATTTTAACCACCTCCACCCCACAAAGCATGCTGGAAACTGTAGTTAATTAAGGGTGCTGAGAGTTATCGGGACACCCTTATTCCCTTCGCAGCTATAATTCCTAGACTTGCCTTGGAAGAGGGGCTGATTGTTAAAAAACTTTGGGAACTGTGGCTCTGTGAGGGGAATAGAAGTCTTCTAACAATTCCCATCACTCTTGAAAACTACAGCTCCCAGGATTGGGGGAGAGTCATGACTGTTCAAAGTGCTGTAAGAGTGTTTTCGATGTATGGTTTGAATTAGCAATCAGAGGCAACGCTGGCCTTTTTCCACCCACCCACAGAAGGAAAGATATATCTCATCCCAGATCTTCCGCAAAACAGCTATACATCAAGGTAACGTGTCATGTGCTACGTTTTATTTTGTCACTTAAAATTAAATTCATCTGAAAGACATACTGAACTAAAATCAGAATTAGTATCCAATCCATTTCGGAAGCATGTTCTGTTACTAAGAGAAGCACGGAGCTAGGATTCAGAATGGAGGTGTATATTTGCAGTAAATATTAATGATGTTGCTGACTGGCTCCTATGTGCACAAAACTGACCTCTCTCCATATACTGTTCCGGTAGTCCATTCCTTAGCAAAACAGTGAAATACTGTTGTAATTACTTGTTTGTAGACTTTGCCATGTATTTCTTAGCGGGGAGGCATCTGCGGCTATTCATCAAGTGCAAGCTTTATTAAATGCTGCAGTTGAATCGCCCAGGTTGCCTGTTGACAACATCGCTCCATAATGTTGCAGTGCATGACCTCTCAGGCTGCCTCCAGACTCTCGCCATTTTGCAAGGGGAGGGTCGAGTGCATCCCAGACCTTGCCGATAAAATGGATTCAAGTGGTCTGTCACTCTAGCGCAACGAACCCACTTTTTAAAAGAATGATTCTTTGCACTTTGCAAAATGATGGGGAACAGCCCTACAATGTGTGGCGAATGAGCAACAGGAAGACATGTAAATGCTATGTAAGCAAATCAAGATGACCGCAGGATGAATCCCATACCTGTCTTGTAAACTAATCAGAATGATATGGTTGTTGTTGTTGTTTAGTCATGTCCGGCTCTTCGTGACCCCATGGACCAGAGTCCCCTTCTCCGAATGATATGATAAGGTAAAGGTAAAGGTACCCCTGCCCGTACGGGCCAGTCGTGTCCGACTCTAGGGTTGTGCGCCCATCTCACTTAAGAGGCCAAGGGCCAGCGCTGTCCGGAGACACTTCCGGGTCACGTGGCCAGCGTGACATCGCTGCTCTGGCGAGCCAGAGCCACACACGGAAACGCCGTTTACCTTCCTGCTAGTAAGCGGTGCCTATTTATCTACTTGCACCCGGGAGTGCTTTCGAACTGCTAGGTTGGCAGGTGCTGAGACCGAACAACGGGAGCGCACCCCGCCGTGGGGATTCGAACCGCTGACCTTTCGATCGGCAAGCCCTAGGCGCTGAGGCTTTAACCCACAGCGCCACCCGCGTCCCACAATGATATGATAGCCATCTTCAAATATCTTAAGGGCTGTCACTCGGAAGATGGAGGAAGCTTGTTTTCTCCTACTCTGGAGGTAGGATCCGAACCAATGCTTCAAGTTACAAGAAAGGAGATTCTGACTAAACATCTGGAAGAACTTTCTGACAGTAAGAGCTGTTGGACAGTAGAATAGAGGTGGCGGACTCTTCTTCCTCGGAGGTTTTTAAGCAGAGTTTGGATGGCCATCTGTCATGGATGCTTTAGTTGAGATTCCTACATGGCGGGGGGTTGGACTACATGACCCTTGGGGTCCCTTCCAACTCTACGATTCTATGATTCTATGAATCTCAGTCAAGATGGCCATATGTCACATCTGCATCATACCTCTATAGCACATTCAAAGCACATGGCTTCCCCTAAAGAATCCTGGGAGCTGCAGTTTACTAAGGGTGCTTGGAAATTTAGCTCTGTCAGGGGTAAACTGCAGTTCCCAGAATTCTTGGGGAGGGAGCTTTAAATGTGTTTTCATTGCCTGGTGTGGATATAATGCCAGTCAGGCCATCGTGCAAGCCTTTTTCAAGCAAGTCAGGATGAATTCTGAATAAAGAGGTCTTCTGGAGGAGCTGTCAAGCAGTCAAAAGATGAAGATGAGGAAAGCTCTCTATTTCGCTTTGCCTCCTTGGAGTTCTATATTCCTTTAGGGTATTTTTTATTTTTATTTTTATTATTATTATTTGTAGGCAGGGCAGATTAAAATTCTGCCTCCAAAGTGAGTTTTGTTACTGGCAGTTTTGTTACTGGATTCATCAGAGCCAGGAAGAAAGGTGGAGATCCTTCCAAAACAAGACATGTCACCCTTGATGTAAGGATCACAAGGTGGTTTACAATATAATAACTCAAAAAAAAAAGCATAAGAAAGTAAGAAAGAAAAACAATACCCCCCCCCCCCAGTTTAAAAGTCCATACAGTGGTACCTCAGGTTACAGATGCTTCAGGTTACAGACTCCACTAACCCAGAAATAGTACCTCGGGTTAAGAACTTTGCTTCAGGATGAGAACAGAAATCGTGCAGTGGAGTGCAGCAGCAGCGGGAGGCCCCATTAGCTAAAAAGAACAGTTTCAGGTTAAGAATGGACCTCCAGAATGAATTAAGTTCTTAACCCGAGGTACCACTGTAGATTCTTTAATTAGCCAAAGGTTTGGGAGAAGATCAATGTTTATGCCTGGCGCCTAAATTATGTCATCGTTATCCTTGATGAGAGCATTCCACATATGGGGCCACTGCAGAAAAGAGCCATTCTTGTGTTTCCTCTCTCCGAACCTCTTGCAGCATTTCACAGATTTCATCCGAAATAACTTCAGAGCAAGTTTGTACAGGATTATGCATTAAAGCGCCTATGGGTAACCAGCAGCCAACAAGTGGTCTTTGGAGGCATTCAGCATAGAGGTTGCCCATAGGCGCTTTAATGCATAATCCTGTACAAACTTGCCACTGCATTCCCTTGCCAGTTTTTTTTTTTTTTTTAAGGCTTTAAATAGTTGTTTTTGTTAGGATATTTCCGTTCCACCTTAAAAGGGAGCAGGATGTTTGTGTCACAGCCTGCGCATTTCCTGTCTCACAGGATGTTTCTGTTGTGTCTTTGCTTTCGTTTCTCTCTCTCTCTGCCGGAACTCTCAAGCAGGCAGTCATGTTTTTCTTTGTTCTGACCAACGCTGAATAAACTTGTAAATAATGCTCTCCTGAGTGCATCTTTTGCTGTGCATTATCTGCTGATAGAGCGTGCATCGGCTCTGGAATGTGGGAAGTTATTTCTGGAGCTCGTGTCGCTAATTGCTGATACTGCGTGTCTACGGGAGATCGATGGACGTCCGTAGATGACGTGGAGTTCATGATGGACTTTGTCTCCCTGGCAGTATCCCAACAGTTTTTAACTCTTTTTTAAAAATGGATTTCATTGTTTTATTCTTTTCGTAAACTGCTTTGAGGGGTGTTTGTTTGTCTGTGTACATTCAAGCGGTATATAAATGTTATGAAATAAAAAAATTCAACGCACTGCATTTTGTGTGTATTATTAGCAACAGGAAAAGGAGAGCGGTTGCAGTTTCCTTCCTTCGAACCCAAATCAGGGGAAAACACTGCTAGCTACTCAGAGGATTACGGAGGCCTTGGAAGAATAAAATTACAATTCTTATTCTTCAGAAAAAGCCAAAACTATCTAATATTAATTATGATTTGAGGTCTTTAGATCTTCCCAGGGTTATAAGCTGCTGCTGCTGAGTGGAATAAATTAATTAGAACTCAGGAAGTTATAAATGTAATTTTAAAAACTCAGACGGAATAAATCTCTTGGCCCAGGTGGGCTTTCCACAGAATATTATAAAACTTTTCTCAGATGTTCTGGTTAAGCCCTTAGTTAACATATTCAGTAGCTTTCTGCAGAACCGTGTAACTTCCGAAAAGGAGAGAAGCTTACATAGAGCTTTACAAGCAGAGCCATCTGAACCGGTTTGGTGGAAGCATTCCTCTGCCTTGCTCAGATCGGTTGGCCTTTTATCAGCCTCTGCCTATAGACGCGGGTGGGACGCGGGTGGCGCTGTGGGTTAAACCACAGAGTCTAGGACTTGCCAATCAGAAGGTCGGCGGTTCGAATCCCCGCGACAGGGTGAGCTCCCGTTGCTCGGTCCCAGCGCCTGCCAACCTAGCAGTTCGAAAGCACGTCAAAGTGCAAGTAGATCAATAGGGACCGCTTACCAGCGGGAAGGTAAACGGCGTTCCGTGTGCGGGTCTGGTTCGCTAGATGCAGCTTGTCACACTGGCCACCTGACCCGGAAGTGTCTTTAGACAGCGCTGGCCCCTGGCCTCTTAAGCGAGATGGGTGCGCAACCCTAGAGTCTGGCTAGATTGGCCCGTACGGGCAGGGGTAAAAAGGTAAAGGTACCCCTGCCCGTACGGGCCAGTCTTGACAGACTCTAGGGTTGTGCGCCCATCTCACTCAAAGAGGCCAAGGGCCAGCGCTGTCCGAAGACACTTCCGGGTCACGTGGCCAGCGTGACATCGCTGCTCTGGCGAGCCAGAGCCGCACACGGAAACGCCGTTTACCTTCCTGCTAGTAAGCGGTCCCTATTGATCTACTTGCACCCAGGGGTGCTTTCGAACTGCTAGGTTGGCAGGCGCTGGGACCGAACAGCGGGAGCGCACCCCACCGCGGGGATTCGAACCGCCGACCTTTCGATCGGCAAGCCCTAGGCACTGAGGCTTTAACCCACACCGCCACCCGCAGGGGTACCTTTACCTTTTACTGCCTATAGACTGATGCCAATCTGTGACTCCATTGATGCCAATCTGTGACTCCATTGATGCCCCTATCCCATTCACTGAAACAGCGCTTTCATACCCTCCAACATGACATGGCCAAAATCAGGGACACCATCTTCTGGCTCTGAAATCCAGTGCAAGTCACATGACCCGCATGAATTGCAGACCTGGGGAAAGTGCTATTGGCCCAATATTGCGTGACGGCAAGGTGCCCCAAATGGCTACCGTGCTCTCATGGGGGGGAAATGGGATTCCCTGTTTTTCTGGGGCAGTTGACGGGTATGTCCTTTCTGGGGATAGGGCAGGGCTGACCTGGGATCCACTGAATCCCAAGTTGGCCCCACTGCTGTGATGGGATGGGATCATGGCCAGTCACCGTTGGCCAAGAGATCTGACTGCCCCCATTCTATCCCATGCTCATCTAGTCCAGAGTGCTAGTTGCACAGCCACCGACCGGATGCCATGGGAAGTCGGCAAGCAAAACCTGAGCTCAGCAGTACTCTACCCTCCAGAAACTGGTGTTCAGAAGCAACCAGAGTGGAAGTAGAACAATTCCCCTCTGGTGTCATGGGACCGCTCTAGAGCCTTCTAATCTGGCCAGCTGTCTCAGTTGTGACCAAGGATGCTATTCCTATCACTGGTGTTGAAGTAAGATTCAGCTGCTAATCCAGTCATTTCCTGAACATGAAATTAAGAGAAGGCGCCATCTTGCTCTTCATTTTTTGCACCAAAACAGTCTTGAATGTAGTACCGTAGCTGAATTGGGTTGGATATCCTTCACTTGTCTACATTTATTGGGGATATTCTTGAAGGTACTTTTTTAAAACAACAACACAAAAGTAGTAAATATGGCATTTCCCCCAGAGAAGATATTCATTAAATATTTCTGTGGTTTCATCCACAACAAGCATAACTAGATTATTCTATTTACCATCCTTCACTAAGAAAAGTAATTAGAATGCAAGGTAATTTCCATTAAATGCATTATGACTTTAATATCAGTAAAGTCCACTTAAATATTAAACAGAAAGAAAAATATTAGTGAAATTATCATAGATAATACAATCAGTTATTCCGGGAGAATAAAGTGATAAATGCATTTTAATAAAACGTGTAAAATTATATGTATCGTGCGCGTGCCTCCTGTCAATTTTATTTAGAGTTAAATGCCATTGTGATAATTAGTTGGGTTTTTACTGTTTTCATTAAAAGCTTTTCTAATGATCATACGGAGGAATAAGTAAAATTAATCTCTTTCTTGAAACTCACTGGAATCTATCAAGTGCATAAACAAAAGTACAGCCTGATGCACACACAACATAAAGCAATTCCTTCATCTTTGATAAACAAGGACAATGAGCACAGAAACATTTGTACAAAAGGCAGCTGGAATTGTGCCAGCAGCTGAACGAGAGAGGGGGGGGGTGGAGAGAGAGAGACTGTAAGGCCTTGAGCTTTTGGATTTGCTAAACGAAATGCAGGAAACTCCTCATTGCTCAGTATGCAGGAGAACGAGTAGAGGAAGCCTTCAAAAGAACAGGACAAAAACGGGGGCAGCAAGCTTTGGCGCTCAATAAAGCCATATTCTTTACTGTACTTGTACACACTTTGGAGTAAAGAAGTCCTGTTCTATGATCTATAGTTCAGGGGTAGAGACGCGGGTGGCACTGTGGGTTAAACCACAGAGCCTAGGACTTGCCGATCAGAAGGTCGGCTGTTTGAATCCCCACAACGGGGTGAACTCCCGTTGCTCAGTCCCTGCTCCTGCCAACCTAGCAGTTCAAAAGCACATCAAAGTGCAAGTAGATAAATAGGTACCGCTACGGCGGGAAGGTAAATGGCGTTTCCGTGTGCTGCTCTGGTTCGCCAGAAGCGGCTTGGTCATGCTGGCCACATGACCCGGAAGCTGTACGCCAGCTCCCTCGGCCAATAAAGCGAGATGAGCGCCGCAACCCCAGAGTCGGCAACGACTGGGCCTAATGGTCAGCGGTCCCTTTACCTTTACCTTTAGGGAACCTTTTTGGCCCAGCAGGACTGTATCTTTATCTTCTATTGTCCACCCTGTGGGCTAACTTTGACAGGGGTAGGGGCCACCCATCTGTCAATCATCTGACATTGTGATGGCATCAGGGGACTGGGAGGTGGGTGGTTCGGCCCTTCTGTCAAAGTTAACCCCCTACCCCCAAGCTGGGGGAGCTGGTTTGCAAACCCTCCAACATGCCGCAGAGGAAAATTGGAGCATGTGTCTTTCAGGGCCGGGCTTCCGTGGAAGCCAGGTGAATGAAGTCACAATGTTAAGTGTGATGACATCACAGAGGGCACTGAGGGCAAACCATATGTGCAAGACAGCATTTTTGCCAGGAATTCTGAATGTAACTGAAATATACTCAGAGTCACGAAGTGATTTCATGCTCTTTAGTGCAGCTTGTAACAGCGAATTCATTTCCCCCCAAACCTCGGGCTTTATATACATAATTTACACAATGGGTCCCTTGTGATTGGCTGACTCTGCTTCCCTCCTAGAGCCTGATTGGGCTGTTCCTGCAGGCCAATCAATTGTTGCATTCTAGGATCCTGCCAACCTAATAGGCTGATCAATTTCCTCCTGAGGTCTGATTGGTCTGCTCCTGCAGGCCAATCAGCTTGTTGCATTCTAGGATCCTACCTGCCTATTGTTCTAGGATCCAAGCTCAGTACATAGCAGTAACCGAAAAGGGAGGGGAATTGAGAACTCTTGAAAACGTTCATAAAATTATCAACAGTTTCTGCTTAAAATTCAGATTCTAGGTAGTTGTGCCATTGCAAATTCGTACCGATTTTATTTATTTTACTTTTGTCCACAGTGTCTTAACTGAGAAGAACTCTTCTCATATTTCTGAGCACTGTTTTGTGTTTTGCTTGATTTTTTTTAGCCACCTGAAATGATTGAGGGTGTGAGGGGGAAGGCAAGACAAGCAAAGATCTGGGAATGCTGAAATCTGATAGCCATCCCTCTGGGAGAAGGAGAAAGTCACTAGACCCTAATGACAGGTTCTGACCTCAGGCTAAGCTCGGAGAGGACGCTTCATTTCTCTCCATTGTACTTCCCTTCCCATGGCTGTAGTTAGGTTAACTTCAGTGCATCTGTCATATATTTGAATAAGCCAGCAGCTTCTCTGGGGATGCTGGACAGTTGGCAGCAGAGAGTATGTTTATTTATGTGGGTATGTCATATTAATATGTATATCTTGCAGCAGAAATGGCTGGAATTGTGGAATCTTAATGTTCCAAAAAAGAAAAGAAAAAAAGGGTTACGGAGCTGGTTCATAATTGCAGAAGTGAGCGTTATAGCTTAGTGATGGTAGGGTAAATATAGACAAATCTGTCAATATCAGTTTTTCTCCTTTTCTCCTTTTTGTTTTCAGTTCTCCACATTTCTGCATCCATTTGTTTTGCAGTTTCTTTGTTGTTTTTGTTTAGTCATTTAGTCGTGTCCGACTCTTCGTCACCCCATGGACCAGAGCACGCCAGGCACTCCTGTCTTCCACTGCCTCCCGCAGTTTGGTCAAACTCATGCTGGTAGCTTCGAGAACACTGTCCAACCATCTCGTCCTCTGTCGTCCCCTTCTCCTTGTGCCCTCCATCTTTCCCAACATCAGGGTCTTTCCCAGGGAGTCTTCTCTTCTCATGAGGTGGCCAAAGTATTGGAGCCTCAGCTTCAGGATCTGTCCTTCCAGTGAGCACTCAGTCAGCAATTTCTTTAGGAGGAAAAAAACTATCACAAAAATCCATCAGTGGGTACTTACAAACATTTATGAAAGCCATTTCCACCAGTACAATGCATTTTATATTATTCTCACTAATAGAATTATAGAATCGTAGAGTTGGAAGGGACCATGAGGATCATAGAATCATAGAGCTGGAAGAGACCACAAGGGCCATCGAGTCCAACCCCCTGCCAAGCAGGAAACACCATCAGAGCACTCCTGACATATGGTTGTCAAGCCTCTGCTTAAAGACCTCCAAAGAAGGAGACTCCACCACACTCCTTGGCAGCAAATTCCACTGTCGAACAGCTCTTACTGTCAGGAAGTTCTTCCTAATGTTTAGGTGGAATCTTCTTTCTTGTAATTTGGATCCATTGCTCCGTGTCCGCTTCTCTGGAGCAGCAGAAAACAACCTTTCTCCCTCCTCTATGTGACATCCTTTTATATATTTGAACATGGCTATCATATCACCCCTTAACCTCCTCTTCTCCAGGCTAAACAGGATCATCTAGTCCAACCCCCTGCAATGCAAAGCCCTGTGATTAAGAGTCTCGTGCTCTGCCAACTGAGCTATCCCTTTGGAGAAATGTGTATATTGATCAAATCGGCATACAAAAGTGAGTTGATTAGAAGAAATTCATACCCAAATGCTGATGGATTTTCAAGAAGATTTTTTCAAAACAACAACAATCATCATCATCAACAACAACAACAACCATAATTTGCTGTGGTTATGTGGCAAACTGAATTTAAGACTGGGAAAATGAGGCACTTGGGGAGCCAAATTGGATAGATTCACCCATCACCTGTTTGAAGCATCAGAGACTCTATAGGTCAGAAGGTTTTGGGTTTAAGCCCTATGCAATTGCCTGCAAAGACAGAATATGCAGTGCCAACCTCTTCTGAACTGGGCTGGTACAATAATGCGAAGAAAAAGGCTGATATCTAGTAAAGGTGATCGATGCTGCGGCAGCCAATCAAGTCCTTTTATTGCTTCAAAATAAAATAATCATAAGGCAAATTGCTTCACATCAAGACACCAGAGAAAACCAATTTAATTTCTGTAATATAAGACAACAATGAATACTAAATCTCAGGAGAGAATAAATCTGGTGACTTTAAGACGAGGCTGTAAGTGCTGAGTATATCATGTCCAGAATTAACATATGAACTTCAAATCTATGTGCCCATTCAAAATCTGATTTAACAAACTGCTCTTATTAAAGTCAATTCAAGTGCGTTCCATTAAAAAAACAAATGAATGCTCAACTGTATGTGAGATAAATAATTTTTTCACACACTAAGCAGAATGCATTAACTTAACAAGTAACGATCTAAATTATGTATTAAACCCAATTACTTTTTATTACTGCTTTCCAATTATGGTGACATGATTGATTTCATTTTTATTAGAGTACCAGTTTTGATTTTACCTGGATCTTGACTTTGACAACTACAAAGGAGACATTACTCACAGGGATTTTGTAATTGGGTTGATTCTCTGAGGTTCTTCGAGAGCAATAACGCAAATGTTTGTAATGAGAGCAAGCGGCATTATGATTACGAGATAAGTGCATTATAATCATATCCATGGTTGTTTGGAGCCATTACTGAAGAGAAAGTGTTTAATAGGTTAATGTTCCATGATTCAGCCTTCCTTCAAGATAACCTTCAAGATATATTTGATCACAATCGTATCCACTTCATTTCCAACCAATTCACTAATTTGGGAAACAAATAATAGAATTGTAGAGTTCGAAGGGACCCAAGGGTCATCTAGACCAACCCCCTTAATGCAGGAATATCAGCTAAAGCAGCCATGACAGATAGCCGTCCAACCTCTGTCTAAAAACCTCTGAGAAAGGAGAGTTCACCACCTCCCAAGGGAGACCGTTCTACTGTTGAACAGCTCTTCCCCTCAGAAAGTTCTTCCTGATGTTTAGTCGGAATCTCCTTTCATGTAACTTGAAGCCATGGGTTCGAATCCAGAAGGAGAAAACAAGCTTACTCCATCTTCCATGTGACGGCCCTTGAGCTATTTGAAGATGGGCTCTCATAATCTCCTCTCAGTCTCCTCTTTTCATTGAAAGACGGTCCCAAATATTTATTCATTTGCTCTTTCTGTTTAGTTATGTCATGGAATTTATATGCCACTTGATTGTAAAAAAGGGGAAACTGAAAGCAGTGTACAAAAAGAATAAACCAGGCATAGGCCAACTCTGGCCCTCCAGATGTTTGGGACTACAATTCCCATCATCCCTAGCTAACCGGACCAGTGGTCAGGGATGGTGGGAATTGTAGTCCCAAACATACCTAATAGAAAGGTATCTGAAGTAGTTTGTCTGCCTTTGGTCCCCAACTTGCACTTAGCTCTCACCTCTGACTCCTAGAAGCTGTCAGCATGCGACAGCAGCCACAAGCCGGGGAACAGCTTCATCTGGCCGGCTAAACCACATGAGGGAGGCCAATGGGTCTCAAACCCTCGGTAAGTTAGGCAGATGGAGCTCATCCACCTGGGAAGGTGGCCCATTAGGAGTAGGAAAACTCTGATCCTAAATCTCTGCTGTCTTGCGGGATATCTTCTGGAGAAGAAAAAGTGCAGTCGTAAACCGCCCTGCGATCCTTGGATGAAAGTTGGTGTAGAAATTTAATAAATAATAATAAGCAAATAATCAATATGTTTCTTCATAAGGTCAGCCAGTTCTCCCTGGTGCTATTTCTACTGCGGTCAACAGCCAGCCGCTTATGAAATGCAGCCAATTTTCTTACCACGATAACAAATCTCTGCTGTTACGGTGACATTTTGCTTAAGTTCATAGCGTTACTCCATTGATCCACCTTGAATTTCCTTCCATGTTCCCACTTTCCATATATTTATGTTCCCCTTTAAATCATCGTTTACTAGACATTTCTGCTTGTTTTTAAGTGGTTCCTTTCTCACACTTTCCCAGGAACGCATCCAACCCTTCAGAGTTATATTCACCTTTTCATCTATAATTGAAAAGACAACCACTCTGTTCAGTCAAGAGAGTTTTTTTCTGCCTTTGTCCACTGTCTCACGCGAGGCACGTATTATCCTTCCTCATTTGAGCATGCTCAAAAACATGCTTCCTTTACCCCTGATTTTTTTGAAAGGCAAGTGGTCTGACAATATCACTGAGCATTTACTCTCTTATATAGATGGATGGGTACATTGCCATCACAATGTATATTAATAGTGATCTCAGTTCTTTAAGTGCCAATACTTAAATATGGGGCCATTCAAGCACAAGTGTTAGACATCAGCAGGCTTGGGGGAAGAAGAAAAACAAAATTCCATAGGGAAAACCTGAGGGTGGAGAACCCAAACTGCCCATTAAATACTGAGGATGCTCAGTATACAGTGGTACCTCGGGTTAAGAACTTAATTCGTTCTTAACCTGAAACTGTTCTTAACCTGAGGTACCACTTTAGCTAATGGGGCCTCCTGCTGCCGCTGCGCGATTTCTGTTCTCATCCTGAAGCAAAGTTCTTAACCCGCGGTATTATTTCTGGGTTAACGGAGTCTGTAACCTGCAGCCTCTGTAACCTGAAACGTCTGTAACCCGAGGTACCACTGTACATGGAATATTTACCGAGGAAGTTGAGGAAGATAGTGGGGAACAGCGGAGATGGAATGGAGTGCCCAGAATCCTGAACATGAGAGCTCTACCCTACAATGTTTTGTTGCAGGGGGCAGGGAGGGATCAGCCAGTTTCAGTTTCTCAGTTTCTAATCCAAGATAGATGGCTATCTTCTCAGTCTCCTCTTATCCAGGCTAAACATACCCAGTTCCTTCAACCATTCCTCATCAGGCTTGGTTTCCAGACCCTTGATCATCCTGGTTGTTCTCCTCTGCACAATTTCCAGCTTGTCAATGTCCTTCATAGATTGTGGCACCCAGAACTGGACACAGTATTCCAGGTGTGGTCAGAGCAAGGCAGAATAGAGCAGTACTATTCTGGACAACTTCTGTTGATGCGGCCTAGAATAGCATTAGCTTTTTTGCTGCTGCACCACACTGTTGACTCATGCTAAGCTTGTGGTCTGCCAAGACCCCCTAGAACCCTTTTACACATGAATTTTACTGTGAATTGTGTAGCTTCACACAATTGTATGATCAGAATAGGATTCCTCCCCACACTGGTAGACTACAGCCCAAAATTTGGTGACACCCCCAGTCCTTGGGCAAGGAGGTACCCAGCTTTTGCAAGCAGGCATGAGGCTCTTGCAGAGTCCTAAAGCCCTCCCACCTCCTTCCCAAAGCCAGAAACGCATTTGACTAGGCTTTGGGAAGAAGGCAAAGGACTCTAGGACTCTGTCAGGGCCTCTTGTCTCCTTCCCAAAGCCCAGCCCTGTTCATTGCTTAAAGGTAAAGGTAAATGGACCCCTGACTATTAGGTCCAGTCATGGCCGACACTGGGGTTGCGGCACTCATCTCGCTTTACTGGCCAAGGGAGCTGGCGTACAGCTTCTGGGTCATGTGGCCAGCATGACTAAGCCACTTCTGGCAAACCAGAGCAACGCACGGAAACGCCGTTTACCTTCCCACTGGAGCGGTACCTATTTATCTACTTGCACTTTGACGTGCTTCCGAACTGCTAGGTTGGCAGGATTCACTGCTTGCACAGCCCTAAATCTTCCCTGTGCCCCATTCCTACTTGCAACTCCCTCATAGTTCTAAATAGCTTTCAACAGTTTGATGATGGTTTATTTAGAGATTGCAATAAAACACCTATTTTAAAACAATTTTTATAAGATACGTATTTAAATAGATGCTTAGATACAATCTTTCATGTGGTATTTTCTTTAATGCAGATTAATGCAAAAATGGGGTAGAACAGATGGATGAACATGTGCATTTGTCATGGACCAGAAATCAAGTGATCCTTCCATCCCTATTAGAGGCAGCCTTGATGATAAAGACTTATTTGAAAAGTCATGGCTATTTTACTCTGGAAATAAGCTAACCACAGGTGTGAGAATTCATTCTGCACCTTCCTGTTTCAGGCGCAGTTCATTGTTGCACATGCCAAAGGTGCTAGATTGCCCCTGCCTGTGCCATGACAAGTGACAGATCATGAAGTCATCATGAATTCTCGCAGCACGTTGCTTCAAGTATGTGTATCAGCAATAGCAAATTGTTCGCACCGGATTCTGGGCTCCTCGTTGCAGCTTGGAAGACAGCGGAAAGGTGGGAGGGTGGAAGAATGCAGGTGTTTCCACCTTGTCGGTGACATAAAGGAGATCATTAAAGAAGGTGACAAGCTTCTACTCTGAGCTGTGTAATCTCATTATCTACTGCGGTGGAGGGCGGTGTGCCTGTGAAACAAGATTTCATGGCTGTAGATTGTACAATAAATATTAATGCATCAGTAAATAGATCTGTGGATTTCAGATGAATCAGGCATCTGCAAGTTCTGACCTAACAAGACAAACACAGGTTGCCAAGCACGTATGGTGACCCACCAGAGACTTGATTAATGCTTTGGGGCTCTTGTCACCCAGAAGGTCTGTAAAAAACCACATAATTACTGGATGTTAAGAGGGGGGAGCAATGACCTGACCATTTGGCTGCCTGACCATATTCACTAGCTCCCAGTACGTTTCTCACACAATTTAAAGTGTTAGTGCTGACCTTTAAAGCCCTAAACAGCCTTGGCCCGGTATACCTGAAGGAGCGTCTCCACTCCCATTGCTTAGCCCAGACACCGAGGTCCTCCTCCGATGGTCTTCTGCTGGTTGCCTAACTGTGAGAAGCAAAGTTACAGAGAACCAGGCAGAGGGCCTTCTCGGTAGTGGTGCCCTCCCTGTGGAACACCCTCCCATCAGATGTCGAGGAGATAAAGAACTACACAACTTTTAGAGGACATCTGAAGGCAGTCTTGTATCAGGAGGTTTTTAATGCTTGATGTTTTTATTATATTTTTAGATAGGCTGTAAGCCACCCAGAGTGGCTGGGGAAACTCAACCAGACGGGCGGATAACAACAACAACAACAACAACCAAGTTAATATTGGGATATTATTCCATTCTCCTTCATGCCTCTGAATAGTAATTGTGGAAGACACAGGCTCCGAGTTGTGCCTGACATCTCCTCTCTTGTTTTTTCCACATCTGGCATTCACAAGCATTAATTTCCATGAAGGCAGAGCACAGCCACCCATTTGCTAAGCTGTTTGAAGGAATGGAATGTGAACACTTGGGAAAGATGTTCACAGCAATGTTCAGGCAGGGCCTTTTCAGCACCTGCACTGCTGAGTTCAGGGAGGAGGAGGAGCCGGCACTTGCAGCTGGTGCTAGCGCTTGCAGTGGTGCCACGCTCTGTCATGAGTCAGCTGGCCTCTTGAGAGTGTGTCACCGGAAGACATGTGTCCTGATTTTCGCCAGGGGAATGTTGGGGGGTATGTAATTAGTAGAGCCATTGGGTTCATCCGGCCAGATCTTCTTAAGTTCTTATGTAAGCCAGGTGAGTGTTGAAGGGAGGAGTGGGAGTTACAGTAGAAGTTTTGTTATTCTTTTGTTATGGATCACTGTCAGGGATATTTTATGGAACGTAGGCTGATGAGTATACAAAGTGGAATAATGCAGCGAGTCACAGATCCTGTTCTGTTCCAGAAATCTTCTGCAAAACGCCTTGCCTGACATTTGGGCCCAGCAAGCTTTGCTTAAATCCAGGCTGGACCACGGCCACTGTGTCCCTTGGCGCCTTTATGCTTACATTGGATTTGAAAGGAAAGTCCATTCCAAAAGCTAGACTTAGGCACTATTGACACAGGGAAGTGCCAGCTAATGGGCTGACAGCAGGATTGCTGGTTTATCTAAGGACCTGCGCTGTGGAGAACTTTGTGTAACAGTTAATCCAGCCCTGCTGTTGGACGACTCATCTCAGCACTTATCCCAGGAAGGGCTTGTGCAGTTCATATCGTTGACTGAGAACCAAAGCTTTCCACGGACTGATGTTTCCAAATAAAAGGAAGCAAGTTCCCCAACCCTCACATTCTTAGAACCTGCTGCCCCCAAATCAAGCTCGATTTGTCTGTCTGTTTCAGGAGTTGTAAAATTAGTATGCGCGCGGCTCTTCCCATCATGTGCTCAGCGCCATTAGAAAGAGCCATGCTGTTCGCGTGGCATTGGACTCATTTCAGCGTTGGGTACTTGCTTTTTTGCTCTGCTGCCAGGAATTTCAATTGGGTATCACAGCTCTTATTGATCCAGAGGAAGATGTTTGTTTGTACGGAAAGTTGAATGCATTATGTTCCACCTTGTAACACTACAAAGCAATATCGCAGGAAAAGAAAACGGTCGCTGCAGAAGCCGATAAGGTAGGCGCAGAAGTATCATTTCATGGTTTTCACAGTGTGGGGGATGGAATGCCCTGAATGAAAGGTTTTACAGCCTGTTCACATTTAGGGTGGTCTCTACAGCCTGACCCCCTCCTCTGGCAATCTGCACAGGGTCTTGCTTGCTGGTTGCCATCAACTTGTTTTTGATTGTTTTTATGGTGAAAAGTTTTTAGAATGTTGGATTGTTTTGCTTGTTGTTAGCCGCCCTGAGCCCAGCTTTGGCTGGGGAGGGCGGGGTATAAATAAAAATTTGTATTATTATTATTATTACAGGAGTAAAACCTCAGCGCCTAGGACTTGCCGATCACATGGTCAGCGGTTTGAATCCCCGCGGTGGGGTGCGCTCCCGCCGTTCGGTCCCAGCTCCTGCCCACCTAGCAGTTCGAAAGCACCCTTAAGTGCAAGTAGATAAATAGGTACCGCTTTATAGCGGGAAGGTAAACGGTGTTTCCGTGTGCTGCTCTGGTGCCGGTTTGCCAGAGCAGCGTCGTCACGCTGGCCACGTGACCCGGAAGTGTCTGCGGACAGCGCTGGCTCCCGGCCTCTAGGGTGAGATGAGTGCACAACCCTAGAGTCTGTCAAGACTGGCCCGTACGGGCAGGGGTACCTTTACCTTTACCTTTACCTACAGGGTTAAAGAAACAGCTTTAATCAATAGGCCCAGCCCAAATACACAATGTCCCGATCATACCATTTCCTGTCTCCACTAATGTAAATAGGAATGAAGACAGGCGGCAGCCTTGAAAATGCCGGGTATGGTGGGATAAGGAAAGAACAACCCACAACTTAACACCCATTGGCAGAAGAGGATCTCTTGTGGTGGATAGGTTATTGTCTGCCTTTGCCCACTGCATGTGGTTCTATTTCTCTATTAATTTCAATAGAGATGTCCAGTAGAGATGTTTCTGGAATATGTCCCAGACTTACAAAAAATGTATTCCAATAGATTGTGATGTGTGCATGTAGCAACCTCTGACATTGTTCTGCCCACTTTTACATCAGAGTCTGTTCCCGCCCCAGTATGTCCTCTGGAAGTTTGATGGGTATGGGGGGAAGGTGGCTAAAAAAAAGTATTCCCATTCCTTATGGAAAAGGTAGTTGGATCATCTCAGAAATATCATAGCTGCCAAAACACATGCAGGGACATATGTGCATGGGAAATATCATGCAACAAGATTTTTTCCCCTCCCCTCCCCCATAGTCCTGTTCTATGGACATGGGTGGAGCTGTGGTCTCAACCACTGAGCCTCTTGGGTTTGCTGATTGGAAGGTTGGTGGTTCAAATCCCCGCGATGGGGTGAGCTCCCGTTGTTCAGTCCCAGCTCCTGCCAACCTAGCAGTTCGAAAGCACACCAGCGCAAGTAGATAAATAGGTACTGCTCTGGCGGGAAGGTAAACGGTGTTTCTGTGTGCTGCTCTGGTTTCTCCAGAAGCGGCTTAGTCTTGCGTTTCTGTGCACTCTGGTTTCTGTCATGTTGTTTCGTTGTGCCAGAAGCGGTTTCATCATGACCCAGAAAGCTGTCTGCAGACAAACGCTGGCTCCCTTGGCCTGAGAGCGAGATGAGCACTGCAACCCCATAGTCGCCTTTGACTGGACTTAACCATCCAGGGGTCCTTTACCTTTACCTTTTATACCTGTTCTATACCCTTTACCCTATACCCAAACCACCAAAGCAGATTTAGGAAGCAAGAGGGTGGGAGAAGGGGAAGCCAACTTGCATGAGTTGGCCCTGTTCCATGCATGCAGCACCTTAGCTGGATCTATTGTGGTTTTATATCTAAACTGATCATTAGCAGTAACGTTCTCACTGAGGAAAAATCACAGTCGGTGGGCAAGTGCAGAAACGCTCTCACTTCAAGCATCTGAACTGAGATGCACCATTTCGCAAACTGCCGGTGAAACTTGTACAAAAACAATCCTGGGAAATGTAATTATCAGTCCCGAGGAACAGCATATGCAGAGCACACACACCAACCCACGCGCAGAGAAAAAAGAACAACCACCGGTTTGTGAAACTCAGCGGTGCAGCAAATATGTCTGGGAGCCGTGTGCCATTGATTCAAAACAAACCGCATTGTAAAACATGCCTGACTTTTCTTCCCTTCTCGTTTTTTAAAGAACAGGATGGGTTGCACCCGTACCCTGCAGAATGGAATGATCTATCAAGTGTCCCTGTCTTCAGGAGTTGGAAGATCATCCGAGGCGACCTCCAGGGAAACCTCTCATTTGCCTACTGTGGGTTGGGGTTGGGGGGGTGCATGTTAGTAATACAGTCATACCTCAGGTTGAATGTGCTTCAGGTTGAGCGCTTTCAGATTGCGCTCCGCGGCAACCCAGAAGTAACGGAGCACATTACTTCCGGGTTTCGCCACTCGCACATGCGCATACACTCAAAATGACATCACACGCATGCGCAGAAGCGGCAAAACGCAACCCACGCATGTGCAGATGCGCAGTCGCGTCATACGTTCCATTCAGGATGCGAACAGGGCTCCAGAACAGATCCGGTTCGCATCCCGAGGTACCACTGTACTTCTGGGGTGTAGGAAATTCTGTTGAGTGTGCAATAAAGTTGTTATGGTTGGAGGAGAGGTGTCTCAGGAAACCACCACCTGTTTCTGTAGGTTAATAATCAGAATCATGATTTTCATAGATTCGTAGAGTTGGAAGGGCCCCAAGAGTCATTTAGCCCAGCCCCCCCCCCCAATGCAGGAATCTCAGCTAAAGCATCCATGGCAGATGACCATCCAACCTCTGCTTAAACACCTCCAAGGAAGGAGAGTCCACAACCTCCCGAGAGAGACGGTTCCACTGCTGAACAGCTCTGACTCTCACTCAGAAAGTCTGGTTTAAGAATGATTTGGTTAACAAACTCCGCAAAACCAGAAATCGTGTCTTGGTTTGAGAACTTTACCTCAGTCTAAGAACAGAATCTGAATGGTGGAAGGGCACTGGCAGCAGGAGGCCTCATTAGGGAAAGCACACCTCAGTTTAAGAACGGTTTTGGTTTAAGAATGGACTTCCAGAACGGGTTAAGTTCATAAACCGAGGTACCACTGTATCAGGGTTTTATTATTTGTATTCCACCCTCTGACTGGGTTGCCCCAGCTGAAAGAGAAGTGATTAAATTGCTACGAGCCATAATAGCAATGCTCTGCCTTCTTGGCCAGAGACAGCAATGCTTCTGAATGCCAGTTGGAGGGGCAAATATTCTTGTATTTGGGTCCTACTTGTTGGCTTCTCCTGGGCATCTGGTTGGCCGCTGTGAGAACAGGATGTTCATTGGCCTGCTCCAGCAGAGATCTACTTGTGTCCTTGTGTTCTTAGAGAGAATTCACATACATTTGATTCCATACATTCTCGTGAAACTACCTTTAAAAAAGGGGAGACAAATTCACGGAGGAAAAGGCTATCAATGGCTACAGTGGTGCCCTCTGGATTTTGCAGGACTACAACTCCCAGCTGTCACAATCAGCACGGCCAATGGTAAGAGATTATTATTTATTATTACAGTGGTACCTCGGGTTACAGACACTTCAGGGTACAGACGCTTCAGGTTACAGACTCCACTAACCCAGAAATATTACCTCAGGTTAAGAACTTTGTTTCAGGATGAGAACAGAAATCATGCTCCGGTGGCGCGGTGGCAGTGGGAGGCCCCATTAGCTAAAGTGGTACCTCAGGTTAAGAACAGTTTCAGGTTAAGAACGGACCTCCAGAACGAATTAAGTTCTTAACCCGAAGTACCACTGTAATTGAATTTATATACCGCCCTGTACCCGCAGGTACACAGAATAAAATCAGAATATAAAACCGCTGTCAGGGGTTCAGGAGCAGAGGCACAGGAGAGGGAGGAAATGGAGAGCGAAGGGGAGGAGTCCGAAGGAAATGTCAGCGATGACAGCGATCCGAGGTCTCTGAGTCTGTCCAGTGAATCAGAGGATTCACAAAAAGGGGCTCCCATGGTCAGGGCAAGGGGAGTACCCAGGGGGGCACTTCAGGGAGAAGGGGCCAAAGGGGACTCAGAGAGCAGCAGCTGGAAATCTGGACCAGCGTCCACACCAGAGGGAAGTAGGGGGGAGGAGTCCCAGGCATCGGGATCAGGCGGCGCGCTACCAGCGGGAGAACATGAGGCAGGATTGACCACGCCTCCGTCAGGGAGCGAGGAAACGGTAAAGAGGAAGGTTAAACGCGCGCGCGCGCCAAGTTCAAATGTACAGGAAGGCGGCACAGTTGGCAGCCCGGGTAGGGAGCCAAGTCCTAAAGCCCGCCGAAGAGAGCGGGAGGAGTCAGGAGGGTCAACGTCTGCGTCAGAGGAGTCCAGGAGGGAGGAGACCCCGGGGGGCAGCAGGACCCAGAGGAGAAAGGAGAGAAGGGAGAGGTGGAGTAAGATTAGAGTCTTAAACTGGTGTACAGGGGGCGGAGACTCAGACGGAGCTTCGCCGGTCTAGACTCCAGACGTAGAGCTGGGGCGCTGAGGCTTGGAATGGAAACTATTCTTCAATAAAGACTTTGATACTTTACTACCGGCTAGCATTGGTCCTTTGTGAGCTGGGACCAGGAGCCAGCTCTGACAACCGCAAAATACATAATCAAAACAACAACAACAACAACAACCCAATAATGCCCCCCCCTAAAGTTTTTAGTCCCAAGACTCTTAAGATTACCAGGTTAGGGAAGGAAGGAGAGCCTGCATGAATACTTTGGTGTCCGGAGCTGTTGAGAGTCAACCAGATAGACTTGGGGTCTTTGTGTGGCTGTTCAGCACAGTAGACCACTGAACCATCAGTTGTTGTTGTTGTTGTTTCGTCGTTCAGTCGTGTCCAACTCTTCGTGACCCCATGGACCAGAGCACGCCAGGCACTCCTATATTCCACTGCCTCCTGCAGTTTGGTCAGATTCATGTTTGTAGCTTCGAGAACACTGTCTAACCATCTCGTCCTCTGTTTTCCCCTTCTCCTTGTGCCCTCCATCTTTCCCAACATCAAGGTCTTTTCCAGTGAGTCTTCTCTTCTCATGAGGTGGCCAAAGTATTGGAGCCTCAGCTTCACGATCCGTCCTTCTAGTATCTTTTGCCCCCAGGAGTGAGGTGAGTTTCCCAGTGCACACATCAAAGGACTGGACATGCTGCTTGGATGGCCAGCTGCCCGAAAGCTCTGTGTTTAGTCCCATGATAATCGTGCCAGGAGATTCCTTGCCCCCCAGACCTAGACTGATGCTGTAACCTGCAGTTTCATGGTTCATCACCCGGGGCGGATACAGATTCCAGCACTGTCAGTTCAAGTCCTGCCAACTCCAGACTTTTGGTCATTTATGGAGACCATCCTCTGAGTTTTGGCAGAGGGCAACTGGGGAGAAAGTCTTTGGAAAACTCTCCCCTAAGAAGGCTGTCTTGACAGATCACATGCAATACTTGGTGTGTGTGTTTTTTGGTGCTAGGCAACAAGCTTTTTTTTTATTATTCTCATGCTATTGAGTTTTCTTTTGTTTTAATGCACTGTTTTCTCTTTTGTGTATGCGTTCCTATAATATATATATATATATATATATATATATATATATATGCAGGTTTTGGTGTCCTCGGGTGTCTTCCCGTGTAAAAGTTGGGGTGTCTAGGCGACGTTTCGACGAGGTCTCACTCGTCATCTTCAGGCTGGTGCTTTCGGCTTCTTGTTACTGGAACAGAGCAGGATCTCAGTGTTTGAGTTCCTATAAATACTGTTGAGGAGGTGTGGTGTATAGCCTCCAATGTTCTGGGCAGAGAGGAGGTTCCCAGGCTAGTGTGCCTTTTCTTCTTTTGTTCCTTAATTACTTGAGGGATATCTTGAGTGATTTCTTGAGTGATTTCCTGAATCCCACTTAGGTGGATCATTAGGTGTGGATTAGTTGCTAAAGCCTTCGTGTCTTGAACTCTTGAACTTTGTGAAGAGTTTTTCTGAGAAGATGGCTGTACTGCACTTGGTTGTGCTCTGGCTTGGCTTCGTGTATAGGGGCGAGCTGTGGTTTTGTGGCCTGTGCCAGCCAGATCTGTGTAGGGATTGCAGGGGGGTGCAGCATCCGGAGGTGCCACCCTGGTTTGGCTACTGGATGGTGTCTGTAATTTATCTGTGGAGAGGGTCTGGGTTTGGGTCTGGTGTGGTTGATTGGTGATGGCGTTCTGTGTGCCTCTGGATCTGGTGTCAGATTTTGTGGGGAGGGCTAATTTCCAGATGTCTGGCAAGCGGGATGTGTCGTCACGCTTGTTCATGTTGTGAGGGTGTTTCTCTATCTCGATGGCTTCCATGATTATTCTCTTGTGGTGATGTTCCATGTTAAAGAGCAATTTGGAATCTGCAAAATTAATTTCGTGTCCTGTTTCTTTCATGTGTTGGAAAAGAGAGGAAGTTTTTTCTTCTTTTTTGACGGCATTCTTGTGTTCTGCGATACGTGCATTTATTCGTCTGTTTGTTTGTCCAATGTACGTGGCTGGGCAGACTTTGCAGGGTATTTCATAGACCCCTTGGTTTTCCAACTGAATTTTATCCTTGGGGTTTCTGAGGATATTGGCTATTTTTTGGTTGGTGCAAAAGGCTGTTTTGATATTGTGTTTATGGAGGATTTTGCTAATTTTATCTGTAGTGCCCTTGATATAAGGAAGGAGGGCTATGCCATTGTTTTCTTCTGTGTCTTGGTTTTTGGGGGGTGTTTCTTTTTGGATTAGCTTCGTAACCCTGTTTTGCTGGTATCCATTGGCAATTAACACATTTGAGAGATTCTGTAACTCAGTTGTCAAGTGGTCTTCGTCAGCCAGGCGTTTGGTTCTGGAGATGAGAGTCTTGGCTACGGAGTTTATTTGTGCAGGGTGGTGGTGTGATTGTGCATGTAAGTAGCGGTTGGTGTGTGTTTTTTTCCGGTAGATAGTGTGTCCTAGGGAGCCATCAGGTTTTTTGTAGATTAGGACGTCAAGGAAGGGAAGTTGGTTGTTGGCTTCTATTTCCATAGTGAATTGTATTTTGGGGTGTAGGCTGTTGAGATGTGTGAGGAAGCTATCCAGTTTTTCCTTCCCGTGTGGCCAAATTACAAAGGTGTCGTCAACATATCTGAGCCAAAGTTTGGGTTTGTGTTCTGACTTGTCTAAAGCATTGGTTTCAAAGTGTTCCATGTACAGGTTAGCGATGACCGGTGAGAGGGGTGATCCCATAGGTGCTCCTTCTATCTGTTTGTATCTTTGTCCATTGTGGATGAAGTACGTGTTGGTTAGGCAGTGGTTGGTCAGGTCCAAGATGTATTCGGGGGGATTGTATTTGTTTTGAATGGCTGTCAAGGCTTCATTAATGGGCACTTGTGTGAAGAGAGATACAACATCGAAGCTCACAAGTAGGTCATTGGGTTGTAGGTTTTGCTTCTTTATTGTTTCTATGAACTGGAAGGAGTTTGGAACGTGTGAAGAGATGGATTCTGCATAGGGCTGAAGTTGCTTGGCGAGAAATTTAGCGAGATTTTGTAGAGGTGAGCCTATGGAGCTGACTATTGGTCTGAGTGGTGTTCCTTCTTTGTGTATCTTGGGGAGGCCGTAGAGTTTGGGGCATCTGGATGATTTTTCTCTGGGGATGATTCTTAGCTGGATTTCTTCACTGATAGGAGAGGCTTTTATTTTGGATTTGGTGGTTTTTTCCAGATAGGTGGTGGGATCTGTTTTTATAGGTTGGTAGGTAGGGTCTTGGAGTAGATTTGATAGTTTTGCTTGGTAGTCCGATGTGTTCATCACAACAGTGGCATTACCTTTGTCTGCTGGGAGAATGATTATGTTGTTGTCTTTCCTCAGGTTGGTGAGTGCTTTCTGTTCTTCTTTGTGTAAATTGCTTCTGGGTGGTTTGCTGGAGCAGAGGATGTTGGTGACTTCAAGTCTGATTTTATTGGCTTCATCTGGATTGATTTTGGTTAGGCTAGCTTCGACTCCGCATATGATGTTTTCCGTGGGGATGCGTCTCGGGGCGACTGCAAAGTTGAAACCTTTGGAGAGTACTTTGGTTTCAGTTGAGGTGAGGATCCTGTCTGATATGTTATGTACTGTTTGTTTCATGGGTTGTTGTGGAGGGTGGCTGGGCTTCTGGCGTTTCTCTAGTTTGTGGAGTTTGTTGGTGTGTGTGTCTGTCTTGTGTGAGGTCTCCGTTTCAGCTCTCCAGACGGCTAGTTGTTTGCATTTGTCCCAGAGTGCAGGGTGGATTTTGTTACAGAGTTTGAGGTGAAGAGTGAAACTCTACGGCCTCCCCAAGATACACAAAGAAGGAACACCACTCAGACCAATAGTCAGCTCCATAGGCTCACCTCTACAAAATCTCGCTAAATTTCTCGCCAAGCAACTTCAGCCCTATGCAGAATCCATCTCTTCACACGTTCCAAACTCCTTCCAGTTCATAGAAACAATAAAGAAGCAAAACCTACAACCCAATGACCTACTTGTGAGCTTCGATGTTGTATCTCTCTTCACACAAGTGCCCATTAATGAAGCCTTGACAGCCATTCAAAACAAATACAATCCCCCCGAATACATCTTGGACCTGACCAACCACTGCCTAACCAACACGTACTTCATCCACAATGGACAAAGATACAAACAGATAGAAGGAGCACCTATGGGATCACCCCTCTCACCGGTCATCGCTAACCTGTACATGGAACACTTTGAAACCAATGCTTTAGACAAGTCAGAACACAAACCCAAACTTTGGCTCAGATATGTTGACGACACCTTTGTAATTTGGCCACACGGGAAGGAAAAACTGGATAGCTTCCTCACACATCTCAACAGCCTACACCCCAAAATACAATTCACTATGGAAATAGAAGCCAACAACCAACTTCCCTTCCTTGACGTCCTAATCTACAAAAAACCTGATGGCTCCCTAGGACACACTATCTACCGGAAAAAAACACACACCAACCGCTACTTACATGCACAATCACACCACCACCCTGCACAAATAAACTCCGTAGCCAAGACTCTCATCTCCAGAACCAAACGCCTGGCTGACGAAGACCACTTGACAACTGAGTTACAGAATCTCTCAAATGTGTTAATTGCCAATGGATACCAGCAAAACAGGGTTACGAAGCTAATCCAAAAAGAAACACCCCCCAAAAACCAAGACACAGAAGAAAACAATGGCATAGCCCTCCTTCCTTATATCAAGGGCACTACAGATAAAATTAGCAAAATCCTCCATAAACACAATATCAAAACAGCCTTTTGCACCAACCAAAAAATAGCCAATATCCTCAGAAACCCCAAGGATAAAATTCAGTTGGAAAACCAAGGGGTCTATGAAATACCCTGCAAAGTCTGCCCAGCCACGTACATTGGACAAACAAACAGACGAATAAATGCACGTATCGCAGAACACAAGAATGCCGTCAAAAAAGAAGAAAAAACTTCCTCTCTTTTCCAACACATGAAAGAAACAGGACACGAAATTAATTTTGCAGATTCCAAATTGCTCTTTAACATGGAACATCACCACAAGAGAATAATCATGGAAGCCATCGAGATAGAGAAACACCCTCACAACATGAACAAGCGTGACGACACATCCCGCTTGCCAGACATCTGGAAATTAGCCCTCCCCACAAAATCTGACACCAGATCCAGAGGCACACAGAACGCCATCACCAATCAACCACACCAGACCCAAACCCAGACCCTCTCCACAGATAAATTACAGACACCATCCAGTAGCCAAACCAGGGTGGCACCTCCGGATGCTGCACCCCCCTGCAATCCCTACACAGATCTGGCTGGCACAGGCCACAAAACCACAGCTCGCCCCTATACACGAAGCCAAGCCAGAGCACAACCAAGTGCAGTACAGCCATCTTCTCAGAAAAACTCTTCACAAAGTTCAAGAGTTCAAGACACGAAGGCTTTAGCAACTAATCCACACCTAATGACCCACCTAAGTGGGATTCAGGAAATCACTCAAGAAATCACTCAAGATATCCCTCAAGTAATTAAGGAACAAAAGAAGAAAAGGCACACTAGCCTGGGAACCTCCTCTCTGCCCAGAACATTGGAGGCTATACACCACACCTCCTCAACAGTATTTATAGGAACTCAAACACTGAGATCCTGCTCTGTTCCAGTAACAAGAAGCCGAAAGCACCAGCCTGAAGATGACGAGTGAGACCTCGTCGAAACGTCGCCTAGACACCCCAACTTTTACACGGGAAGACACCCGAGGACACCAAAACCTGCATTCCTGTACCCGTGAAAATCTACGAAAGCAAATATATATATATATATATATTCTATTGTTTTGTTGAATGTATGTGAGCCAGCCTGGAAGCACAACACGTGAAAGGGCTGGGGATAATTGCATAGAAGAAAAATAGTATAAAATAGCATTTTAGCTATTTGATCCTCTCGCTCACCTGCTGGAGTCCACTGGCCTCTTACCTGCCTCGGCCTTGAAAGCCAGCAACCACGCGAAGCAGAGCGGGAAGTCTTGGATGGAAGATGGACAACCCGCTGTGTTATATTTCCCAGAACAGATCAAGCCATTCAGGGGTAACCAAGTGAATCGACTCCTCTCTCTCCCTCCTCTCCTTCCTTCCCTCCATCTCACTCCCCACCCCCAGCCCTCTCTCTCACACACCACATGACAAAATTTCCAAGCCTTTGCCTTCACAGAAGGAGTGATTATCTCAGAGGAGTGACAGGTTACATACAGGAAAGGCAAACAATTAGCTCAGCAGACAGAATTAGAAGCCAGCCGCCTTCTGCTTGCCCCCACAGTTCCTACTAAGAAGCGCCTGGCTCTCAACTCCTGGCTCATTTCAGGCAGCTTTGCCCATTCCTGAAAGGGCACTAGAGGAGACGTCAGGAGTGGGTAAGGGGTGGATCAGCAGTGGTGCCTGCCCAGCAGAGGCAGTGCTACAGGATGGGATTGGGGTGTGAAATATACTCGGAGTCAAGAGTAGATTTTATGCTCTTTATTCAACTCATAATAATAATAATAATAATTATTATTATTTTTTATTTATACCCCGCCCTTCCCAGCCAAGGCCGGGCTCAGAGCGGCTTACAAGCAATAATAAAAACAAGATGAATGATTACAACTTAAAAACAAAAGTAAAGTACAATATTAAAATAATGGAACATTAAAATATTAAAATGTAGCCTCATTGCAGGATGAGAAGGAAAAGAAAAAAAAGAGAGGGAGGGAATCAAATTGGCTCCAAGCCAAAGGCCAGGCGGAACAACTCTGTCTTACAGGCCCTGCGGAAAGAAATCAGATCCTGCAGGGCCCTGGTCTCATGAGGCAGAGCGTTCCACCAGGCCGGAGCCAGAGCTGAAAAGGCCCTGGCTCTGGTTGAAGCCAATCTAACTTCCTTAGGGCCTGGGACCACTAGGGTGTTGCTATTTATGGACCTTGAGGCTCTCCGTGGGGCATACCAGGAGAGGCGGTCCCGTAGGTACGAGGGTCCTCATAGTGGTGAGGAGGAATGGAAGTTCCCCTAGAATGTCTGCTTTATATACATTATTTACACAATGGGCTCCACGTGATTGGCTAATTCCGGGACTCATCTGTAGGCCAATCAGGTTGCGGATTCACTTCCACCTGGAGCTGGATTGGGTGGCTCCTGTGGACCAATCAGACTGCTGTATTTGGAGACTATTGTTCTAGGACCAATCAGACTGCTGCATTCTGAATCCTACTGTTCTAGGACCAATCAGACTGCTGCATTTTGGATCCTATTCAACTCAGTACATAACACTGTGGGAGGGTTGGAATCACACATGGTGGTGCAGTAGCAAGACAGGAGGAGTCTCCAGAGTAACAGTGGCAGCCCTGCAGGTAGACATCCATGCTGCCATCAACTCAGAGCTCCCTCAACCTCACTGCTGCGCCACCATGCATGATTCCTGCACCACTGAGAAGTAGCGCTGCCTTTCAAAGGGTACTGTTGATGCTCTCCCTTCTTAGACATCACTGCTGAGAGCAGTGGTGGAGCTAGCTGCTTGGGCACCCAGAGTGGCACACATGCCAGGCACCTGGCGAGCAACCCAGGGGGGCGATTGGTGCGGCGATCCGCCCACGGGTGATTTTGTCACCACCCCATCATAGATGACACCCAGGACGGATCGCCCCCACTGCCCCCCTTTCCTATGCCCCTGGCTGAGAGTACAGATGATCTGTCTAATTCAGGTTTTTCCAGTCTCTTCGTTTTTCCAATCTTAAATTCGGATTGCTCCATTTCCACACACTTTTGTGATTTTTTAAAAAATAGAATAGTCGACACAACATTTTAGTGTGCATTTTTCTCAATAAAACATTTTGCATATACATTAAGTCCACAATTTATGTGGGGGTTACAATCTGGGGATTGCATTTAAAGCCAATGTCATGTATAATGAAAACACATGGGGTGCAATAGCAGGTGGAATTGTCCAAGTATATATTTTTTCTTGGATGCCTGCCCCTTTTAATTTTATTATAATTTTATTTTATTATTATTTTTTATTATAATTATTTGCCAAGCACATAAAGCTGAATGCACACAATTTAAATACGCGTAAAGTGTGGGCTTACTGCATTTTCCCCTAACTAGGGGCTGCCACCTCTGCTAACCCTGCTACTAATCCCACCTACCCGCCAACCCATTTGCTAACTCCCTCCCCCCCCCACTTGACCAGCCCCCCTATGTACAGCACTCACTCCTTGCCTATCCTCTCACAGTTCACACAAACCTTCCCCGCTCCCCTCACACCTCACCCAAGCCCCATGCATTTTAGAGGTTGGGAAGTGCTTCAGAGAACAGTTTGCCAAACTTCTTTCTGAAGCACCTCCTCCCTCCTTTAAACTTTGCTGCAGCTGTGTTTAATGGGGGGCGAGGTGAACTGCAGTGTGACGCTAGTCTTACATTTTTATGTATATAGGAAGATATGCACATTTTAGCAAGTAAATTCCAGTGTGCCAGTGTGGTGTAGTGGTTAAGAGCGGTAGATTCATAATCTGGTGAACCGGGTTCGAGTCTCCGCTCCTCCACCTGCAGCTGCTGGGTGACCTTGGGCTAGTCACACTTCTCTGAAGGGAAAGGAGAATGTTAGCCGCTTTGAGACTTCTTCGGGTAGTGATAAAGCGGGATATCAAATCCAAACTACTACTACTACTACTACTACTACTACTCTTCTTCTTCTTCTTCTTCTTCTTCTTCTTCTTCCTGTAATGTGTCTGCATTATTATTTAAATGCACATTATTTTTCATTATTGTTTAGCTGTGATTATTTTATGCACTTTTTTATACATTATTTGGTTAGAGAAATGCCCTGCAAAGTTCAGAGAAGTGTGGCATTTGATGCAACCTTAAGCAGGATACTACAGAGGAGAGAATGCTCTGATCACTGATGGGCGTGGGAAGTTTGACGTGCCTCTTCCCCAGACACAGTGACAGAGATGAAGATTCCAAATGGAAAATCTGGCAACGCTGGGGAGCCTTGTTATTAGTATGTGCTGAAGGCCTGAGCAATAAAGATCAGCTCTTTTCTGATGCTGTCAAGCTGAGCGCATACAAACTCAGATGCAGAAAATCCTCGGATCACTTGCAGAGTCTGTCTATTTTGTCAAAGGAGAAGACAGGAAGCAGCTTTGTAACAATGGTGTCACCAGGTGAGAAGCAACGTCTGTTTCATCAGTTGCATTGAAGGAAATGGTTTCTGGGGGGCATTCTTCAAGGGGAGGGGAATAAAGCCGTGTGATATTTGCTGCTGAAACTTTGTAAATATTAAAAAAGGAATTTGCAATAGTTTGCAGCTATTACAATGATAAAATAAAATAGCTGCTGCGCTAGACTTAGGCTGAGTTTTCCTGAACATGAAAGACTTCGGTTCCTCCTTTCTTCACACCTAGAGTAACCGTCTTGATGTAATGCAAGAGATTCTTCACACAGCAAGGATCCTTCATTTCAGACTCTGGTGTCCTACTTGCAGAACTTCATACAGTTTGCTGTCCTGATTTGAGACTGGGCGTTGATCAACCCATCTGATACCACCCAGTCAGGCAGGGTGGGACTGCCTAATATTGAACCAGGCAATTGGACTTAACATGTAGTGTAGTGTAGTGTAGTGTAATGTAGTGTAGTGTAGTGTAGTGGTTAAGAGCAGTGGACTTGTAATCTGGTGAACCAGGTTTGATTCCCCACTCCTCCACATGCAGCTGCTGGGTAACCTTGGGCCAGACACACTTCTCTGAAGTCTCTCAGCCCCACTCACCTCACAGAGTGTTTGTTGTGGGGGAGGAAGGGAAAGGAGAATGTTAGCCGCTGTGAGACTCCTTCGGGTAGTGATAAAGCAGGATAGCAAATCCAAACTCTTAACAGCCACTCAGCGCTTTTACAAATATAGTCCCCATTATCTAACTGTACAAGAAAGGAGTCACAAGTTTCACAATTCCATCATAGCAGTTGCTAACATCACACATACTTATGCACACTAAATTATTCTAAATCCTGAAGTGCATTGGGAAAATTACTCTTCACGGTGGTTAAGGTGCTGGCACTGGCAGTTCCAAGTATTTTAATGGCACAAACATTATTTTAATATCAACTAAAGTGCATTTGATAAAACGTCTGTCTGGGGAAATGATGGAAATAATGTCCAACGGAAACGTGAAAAATGAGGCTCCACCCCCAACATCTTACCCTCTAATCACTTTGGAGAGCTTTAGGAAACCAAGTGCTCCCCATTGTAGCGATAAGAAAGGGACTTGTTTACAAATCGTACATTGAAATTTAAGTTACTAGCCATAGCAACAGGTTTATAGTGACAGGTCACTTTAGATTGGACTTTAATTTATGAAGATTGCTTTACCTGGAGCTATGGTAATCTATGCCTTCGGAGTAATTCACACACTGGCTCATTTCGAATGCGGTCAAAAAGCATCGTATTTCACTATGACAATGTAATCACAGATCCACATTAAAAAGTCATTATTGTTTAGAATCCAGCTTGGTTTGAAAAACACTTACTATAAAATTCAACAGCCTTTGTAAATTACCCAAAGGTTTACTCAAAGAATACAAGGTGCAGTGATTTAAATCTGGAACTTACAACTTTATTGATTGTATGGGATTTTTTTGGTCACTGCATTTACGGGAAATGATTAGTGAGTAATCAGAGTAATAAACTCTCTAATGCTAGTTCATAAATAAGTATGAATTGAATTTTCTTTATCAAGACCCAGATCTGTAAATGAAGTTAAGCATCTCCTATTTTGTCTTTTGGTAATTTTCACAGTGTGGTCTGAAAAATCAATAGCAATAATATGAAAACACTACCTATATAATTTTGTGATTTCTCTTGCTTTTCTGGAAGAATATGCAGTTCATTAAATCTGAGTTACCAAGTCTGCTGCTTTTGTTGGCTTTCAAGATTATCACATAGCAACAAATTCAACTTCACGCAAACTATGCGTTGCTGAACTTTTGTGTGACCAGAACCATGCAACCCACAAATCAGTCAAATCACTTGTGTTTATCTGATTCTAAAGCCATCAAATTCTGCAGCTGCAGAGCACATGTGGTTTCCAATGAACCCCATATGGAGTTCTATAGAAATGGAGGCTTCCCGTTGCATGTACAGAGTTCCATAACTGACTTGCAGCCAGTGCTCCACCCCTCCAGTTGAAAAAGTGTTGTGGTGCTCTGAGACATGTTTTCTCTTCAGTAACAAGCAATGCAGTTGCAGAGACGTAGTCACATAAGCATTAGGTGGTGAAACTGTTCTGGACTCTACCATTATTGGATGAAGGGTTCTATATAAATTTAATCAGATTATGAATCAGATTAATCAGATTATGAAAGAACCTAAGGAATTATGACGGATTATGAAAGAACCTAAGGAAGGGAAATGATTGAAGAACAGATAAAGGTGAGCAAGATAACTAAGAGACGTGCAGTGAATGTCTTTAAAAATATTTCAACTAGGATTTATATATTGTAATGTTTGAAGCATGAATTTGGTAATATTATTGATTATGAAAAGTATTTTTTTCCCTTTTGTCTTTTTTTTTTAGTTTGCACTTTGGAAAACATGTATATAAATGTGTTTACAGTGTTATGTTTTGTACTTTGTTTCTCTTTCTTTTTCTTTTCTTGTAAAATTCAATAAAAATTAAATATTAAAAAAAATTAATCAAACAAACAAATAGTTTCAAAGTGCAGGTTAGAAATCATGTGACTAAATTCCCCTTGTTATATAAATACGGTGGTACCTTGGGATGTGAACGGAATCCGTTCTGGAGCCCCATTTGCATCCTGAATGGAACGTAAGACGCGACGGCACGTCTGCACTTGCGCAGGTCACATTTCGCTGCTTCCGTGCATGCACGTGAAGTCATTTGGAGCGTCTGTGCATGCGCGAGCGGCGAAACCCGGAAGTAACACGCTCCGTTACTTCCGGGTTGCCGCAGAGCGCAACTCGAACGCGCTCAACCCGAAGCACATTCAACTCGATGTATGACTGTACTGTTGCACACACCCACAATCTCAGAGTGTTGTGAGTCTCCAGGTATTATAACCATTTACTGAGGGGTTGCTTTCCTTGGAATGAAGGACACAAGAAGAGGGAGTGAGCCAAATTCACTTCGCATAGAGTGGGAGCATTATTCTGCCTTCCCAGATTGGTCACTTAAGCAATCCCAGGCATCAGGGAACATGCAATGGATTTGGCTAAGTGATCAGATTTGTCTAAGTGATGACTAAGTATGGGCATATCTGTCAATTCCAGTTTCTCATTTCAAGTCCCAGGTTCTCCACATTTCCATATAATTTTTGTGATTAGGATGGCTACGTTTCAGCTCCTGTCCAGTTTCGGAAATTGCAGATTAGGGAGGTCTGCCTTCAAATACAAGTGAAATCAAATTTCTTGCTCAGGGCAAGAGAAGTGAACTGAGAGCAAGGAAAATGCTTCATGGGTTATCCACATAGTCCAGGCTTCAAAATCATAGTCAGTGAGTTGGATGATGTTGCTAAGATTTGGCCTCTTGGTGAGTGCTGAGGGCAAATGAAGTCAGCTGAATGAGAACAGGAGAGGGAAATGTAAACAACAGGTGAGCATTTGGCACAAGCAGTGAGCACAAGTCATTTAGAAAGTGTGTGTCAGGGGGGGAGGGGTTCATGTTACAGAAAATATTCCCAGGAAATGGTGAGTAGCTTGAATTCAATCCTAAACGCTAGCACCCTAGAATTTGTGGCAAAGACAGCTGGCAGCTTCCTTTTCCGACATCGACACAGAAATTATTGTATTCTATCCACTTTGTGAGGGTTTAAAATGTGCTCTCATAAACTAACTAAAGTGCTCCGCTAACATATGGCTTTATATAAAGGTGACTGTTGAACTACCATTCGTATTTTAAATGCTATTTGGGATTCTTTATTTACCTGCAAAATGGGATGCGAGCGGGCATCTCTTGATTCATTTACTGTGCAAAGTGTTAAAGCATAATAAAAAGAAATGAGCCAATGAGCCAATTAAAACTGTTGTATACATTTCACTTTAATTGGGCATTTATGAGCAGTGACTTTGATCAGATATTCCCGGTACACACGACATGTTGACCTGTAGCCAAATCTTTTGAGGAGGGGCATGGGCTTTTAAAAATGGGGAGGCAGATTTTCTTTCTTTCGATCTAGCTTTCTTTCTGCTTTTGCAATAATTGACTTAGATATGGTTTGAAGAACACAAACAGAAGAATAGAGACGAATCGAAGTACTTCTTCACACAACGCTACAGAGGAGTGACTGCTGGAACCACCAACCTGGTTGTGCCTGAGGAAACTCTTCTAAAGATGAGCTGTTGCCTAAATAGTTTTGTGGGAATTGCCCTTTCCAGTTTTGGGATGATAGATAGATAGATAGATGATAGAGAGATATTCTTGTCTTGGATTTTTATGAGTTGCATTGTGTTTGAATTTTGTATTTTGTGTGCTATGAAGAAGAAGAAGAGTTTGGATTTGATATCCCGCCTTTCACTCCCTTTAAGGAGTCTCAAAGCGGCTAACATTCTCCTTTCCCTTCCTCCCCCACAACAAACACTCTGTGAGGTGAGTGGGGCTGAGAGACTTCAAGGAAGTGTGACTGGCCCAAGGTCACCCAGCAGCTGCATGTGGAGGAGCGGAGACGCGAACCCGGTTCCCCAGATTACAAGACTACCACTCTCAACCACTACACCACACTGGCTCTGTGATGCATTTATTTTTTGTCTTATTTTGTGTGTGCTGCCTTGGGGGGCAAATAAGTCAGAAAGTATTCATGTTGTTAAAACAATGCTGTGGATTTTAAAAGCCAAGGAAACTAAAAAAGGGAAAAAAGTATTGTTTTGGTGCCAAAAATTGTATGCTCTTGCCACCAATCCTCCTCCTCCTTCTCTTTCTTCTCCTTCTTTATAGCCCACTTTCCCCCCTGACAGGGACTTGAGGCAGCACGCAGATAAAACACAGCTAAAAACATTGGGTTAAAAACCCATCATTAGAAAGCAATTAAACAATAATAGAACTAAAACTATATGTGCATATGTGTGTGTTTTCTATTAAAACATACAGATCATCACAATAGAATTAAAAATTAATTCAAATCAGTCAATTCCCCAAAAGCCTGTCAGAACAAGAAAGTCTTCACCTGCCAGCAGGAGGACAAGGAGGGAGCCATTCCAGCTTCTCCAGGGAGGGCGTGCCAAAGTTTGGGAGCAGCAACCAAAAAGGCCCTTTTCTGCGTGCATGTGAGGGTGATGGGACTGAGAGAAGGGTCTCGCCCAAAGATCTCAGAACCCCAGCAGGTTTGTAGGAGGGAATACGATCTTTCACATATCCTCAGTGCTTTTTTCCCGGGGGTACTGGATTTATTTTTCCCGATTTGAACTATAAAATGGTGGTTTTCTTGAGTGAAAATGAGAGTACCCCAAAACATTTTTTTAAAAGAAAAAAAAGCACTGCATATCCTAGACCGTATAGGACTTTTGTCAGGCTTCGGGGAAGCAGCTTCCTCCCTCCCTTTGGCCGCGGATAAGCAAAACAAAGCGAAAAGAGTCTCTTACCATTTAAAGAGATTTTAATGATCACAGAGAAAGAACAAAGAGACCATTCTCAGAGTAAAGGTGCTCCCAATTAAGGTTTCCACCTGCTCCCCCCCCCCCGAGAGTGTCATGTTGACAAAGACACATGAGAGCAGAAGCAGCAAAGCAGGCTGGGAAGTGCTGGGACTGCACAATCATTTGGGCCTACTAAAGTTATTCAGGCCTAACTGCTAACTGTTGAGTCACTCTGACATGTGACTTAGCAGCCACTTTCACTTTGTGCTCTCTGTACGTTTTTCAGCAGAGTCAGTCTGCTTCAGTTGTGAACAGAGTCAGTATGTAATCTCAGTCAAACTGTTTGGAACCATGTTATTTATGAAGAAGTTTATTTTAACTCAGCAAAGCTTTTATTCTTTAAAACTCTGCATTATTAATTTACGGTGTGCGTCAGAGAGTCACTTCCCTGTCTTGCAACCTGGTCTCGCAACCACTGTGCCTTCTGTGTAGCTACCTTATCTGCTCTCCTTGACCTTGGACTGAGCACTGGGACACTTTCCAGTGAAAGGGAGTCTTTTAATTCTCTCTCTCCCTGTTCGTCTTCTCCTAGCTATTCCCCACTCAGTTCTGCCCAGCTGTTGTCTTCCGAACTATGTCCCTCTGCAAACCACTGCTCCAAATCTATACTGCTCCACTGCTCCTGAGCAGCTTCAGGATCCTGGTCAGGAGCAGAGGGGGCAGAGTGGGCCCTTACCATTCCTCATCAGAGTAGCTCTCCTCAGCTTGGTCTTTGACAGCTTTATAGGTAACAACCAGCACTTTGAATTGTGCCCAGAAACAGACCATAACCATCAAAGCTGATGTTCTTAGTTTTACTCACACCTTTGTACACTGCCGCAAAATCTTATCGCTGAATCTTATGCCTTAAGAAATATTTTAAATTACTGAATGAAATGCCAGGTGACAAAATATGATACCCAATTCTTTAAAAACTGTTGGCAGTGTGGGGAAAATAATGGAGACATGTACCACATGTGGTGGTCATGTAAAAAGATTAAAGAGTTTTGATGCCAGGTCTATGATGAGCTGGAAAAAAATATTTGGGCTAACATTCTGTAAAAAGCCAGAGGCCTTTCTGTTAAGCATTTTAAGCAATGGCATACCAAAAAACCTTCGAGAATTTTTTTTATAGTCCACTGCAGATCAAACATTGGTGGCAATGAATTGGAAAGGGGAAAATGTTCCAACTATATTGGACTGGCAAAGCAAGCTACAGGAATATGTAGAAATGGCACAATTGACCAACAGCCTGAGAGACAATTCAAGGCAAATATTTGTTCAGAAGTGGGATAGGTATAGGAGATATCTACAAAACCACAACAACAGTATAATGTCTATGGCAGCATTCAACTGACCCTTGTTTAAAGATACATATGAGAAATACGATAAAAGGCAGAAATCGTTGTAAGAATGTATTAGAAAAAAAATAAAGAGCAAGCTAATAACGATATGTACATTCACTATTAGAAAAAGAATATGCACGGGAAAATGACAGGAAGTATAACTTTATTCTCTTTATTTAATTTATGTTAGCAAACAGACAAGAATATAAGAGATATCAGAATACAACTTTAATTTCTGTAAATATCTTAACGGTATAAGGTTTTTGTTTACATGGTTGAGCCCTTTGTATATGTAAGATGATGTACAGTATATAAGTTATACAGTGGTACCTCGGATTAAGTACTTAATTCGTTCCGGAGATCCGTTCTTAACCTGAAACTGTTCTTAACCTGAAGCACCACTTTAGCTAATGGGGCCTGCCGCTGCTGCTGCGCCGCTGGAATCCGATTTCTGTTCTTATCCTGAAGCAAAGTTCTTAACCTGAAGCACTATTTCTGGGTTAGCGGAGTGTGTAACCTGAAGCGTATGAAACCCGAGGTACCACTGTATATGTAATATGAACATTTCAATAAAGCATTTCCACTTCCCCCTTATCCTGTTGCTCTTAGCCCGAAGACGTCATGCAAAAGCCTGCAGTGCTACTCAGTAGCTTCCAAAACATTTTCTGCACATGCGTCCCTAATCACATCCACACCAAGGCTCATTGAGCTGATGCCTCTTTGCAGGTCCTGAACACAATTGAGCAATGTGTAATATCTCAATTCCCAGCTTTTCTTCCTTTCTACCCCCCACAACCAAGTAAATAAACCCCTTGACTCGGATCGCGATACAGTAGAGGTGCCATGTATAGCCATGTTACCCAACCATGTAGATGGCGGTTAATTCCCTGATTTGCATAATTAGCTATAGCACTTCCTTCATGGACCTCAATTTCTAATTGAGGTACAGCTGTGAAACCAAGATATATCTCCACTAAAGCATGCCTTTTGATTACAAGGGACAAGGGCTTTTATTCCCAAAGTAATTGCGCCTAGGGTAAACATGTAATTGGAGGGAATAATTAACCCCAAAGTGAAGACTTCTGAATAAATCTATTCATTACTGTCAAGATAGCAACTTCTACCAATAACGTGGATGCGCAGGCAATATATTGATGAAGCCAGGAGGGCAAAAAGAAGCATTCATATTTAGAAGTCAACTCTGGCAAAATAGCATTCCGCTAAAAATCATGTCAAGAGCTCAGAGCATTTTGAAATCTTCAGCACCTAGCAGAATGTAGGTAATAAATTATAGGACTGGCAATAGAATATATATATGTTTGCTAACATAAATTTATATATAAATAAATAAATTAATAATAATAATAATAATAATAATAATAATAATAATAATAATTTTATTTATATCCCACCCTCCCCAGCCGAAGCCGGGCTCAGGGCGGCTAACAAATACTTTTTCATAGCATACTACCAAATACTTTCATAGCATACTACCAGTTCAAGAATGCTAATTAAACTGATGGTAGATTAGAATACGGAAGGAAAATAAGCACCTGAATTTTATTTTATTTTTTGCTAGTTTCGTTGGAACTCTGATCACTTTCCTTTCGATGTGTTACCTATGGAGGGACCTCAGCTGTTGTTGTTTTTTTGCTTTGGAAGGTGCTTGAAGTTTAGGAGAAAGAAATTGGCTGAGGAATGCATATATTCTTCCAGGGAAATTTAAACTGAAACTTTTCTTGGCTTCCTCTCAAATTCCCTTGGATGTGTTGGCATAGCAAAAGTTGACAAAGGTACATTTCTGCTCAAAGTGATCTGCAGAAAAGAGTCAGACCACACAATAGTGCCAATAGCCAGAATGCAACATCCATCTTACAATATCACTACAAGCCAACAATCCAGAAATTAGCAATTGGTTTGAAATATATCAAAGCATTGGCAAGGTGGGAGGAAGACTCTATCAATTCCCCTTCTGGAAGGATTCTGTCTGACCTCAAGTCAGATGTCTGAGAGACGAACTGTTTGGTAGGTAGGCATGTCTGAGAAATAAAAGCAGAAATTCATTTATTCTTCCCATGTCCGAAATGGAAATCACTCTAGCCAATACAATTGTTATTCACTGTTGTTGCTGCTTTCAGTCTACAAATGATACATAACTACTTCTTCTTCTTCCTCCTCTTCCACTTCCTCCTCCTCCTCCTCTTCTTCTTCACCTTCTTCTCCTCCTCCTCATCATCACCATCACCATCATTATTTTGCCCATTTGTACTCTGTTTGCTTTTCATTGAAATGAATGGGGTGGAAGAACATAATTGCATTGTAATTTACATAATGAATTATGTAAGTTCCCTAATTTTGCCACAGTAGACAGCAAGCAGAAGTCCTTGCTGAGGGCTTCCACTCAGAAGACCTCCCTGAAACCTTGAAGTGTCACTATCAGTGAATGTAGACCAGGGTTTCCCAAACTTGAGTCTCCAGCTATCTTGAACTACAGTTCCCATCTCTGACCACTGGTCCTGCTAGCTAGGGATGATGGGAGTTGTAGTCCAACAACAGCTGGAGATCCAAGTTTGGGAAAAACTGCTGTAGACAGTACTGACCCACATGGACCAGTGTTGGGCTAAAGATGCTTCTTCTGTTCCTATGGAATCAATGGAAGATCAGGAAGAGCCTTGTCCACTTGGCAAAGGGCCAAAGGTCAATGGTGGAGCATCTGCTTTCCCCTGAAAAGGTCCAAGTTTCCATCTCCAGCATCTCCAAGTAGAACCACACAAAAGACCCCTGAAACATGGGGAGCTGCTGCCAGTCCCTTGAGACAATTCTGTGGTTGATAGACCAATGGTCTGACCTGGTATAGGTCAGCTTCCTCTGTTCATCCTTTGCAGTGACATTCCCAGATTTTTGGGATGAAAATGCCAACTGCCAAGTAGACGCTTCCAGGAAAGGGTTTGCTTGCCATGGCCACTGCAAAATTGGCAGAGGTGGAATCAAAAGCAGCAGGAAAAGAGGAGAATTGGAGCTTTCCATTTCACATTCCCCTGTTGCCCCCTTCCTCTTCAAACTCAAAGGATGACAACAATAATATAATCATGTTATGTGAAGTCCTCTGGACACTGTAAATGCCATCATTGTGGACTGGCCAGCATGCAGACTTCCTGAACAGACCTTGAAGTGAGTCTTGCGGCATTATCAGGAGCAGAGGAAGGAACTGAGCTTGGGAGCAACAGCTTGGGAGCAAACAAGCCGCAGACCCGAAGCCACAGTAGGTTCCCTAGACAACAAACTGTACTTACAAAGGAAATGGAAATTTCTGTCTCAAGGACACGTTTGCATTCCACTCTGAAATAGCCTGCAGCACAAACAAGGGCTTGTTGCTGATTGTTTTTTCTTTATAAAGGAAAGGACCAACAAAGGTGCATTCAGGACCTGAGAGCCAAATCTGGCCTCCTAAGGGACTTCACCTGGCCACCCAGCTGAAGACCCTGAGGCAAGGGAGTGGGTGGGGCACTTGCAGGGGTCTGCTTGGAGCAAAATTCCTGGTCCGACGATAAAATCAGTGTTCCACTTTATTTTTTCCTGGTTCATATATTCATGCACAGGCATCACTGGAGGACTGCAAACAAATTTTAAAAAAGGCACCCACTTGCATGCGTGAATTAATAAACATAGATCTGAAGCCACACAAAGATGCTTCAATTGTCATTTCAGACACAATGGCTTAGGAACACAGTTTGCACGTTTGATGGTATCTGTGCATTGCTCATCACTCAGTTGTTCTCCCCTTAGAGACAGACAGATGCCCATCAAGTTACTATGCACCCAATGACTGGCAACTGAATGTGTGAATGGATACCACTGAAAAGCATAGTGTATGGAAACTTCTGTTTATGGTGATGCCTTGTGCACATGCAGTCATCCCTTGGTGTTGCCGTGATCAAGGGATGAACAGTCATATGATGGCCAGGTATTGATGACTGGCATCTAAATGTTTGAACTAACTTCATGGGCGCAGGACAGAGGATGTGTGTGAGGTGGTATGAGAATATATTTGTGATAGCCCACTAATCCAAGGAAGGCTGTTCAACAATGGATGGTGGTGAGATCTCCTTGCTTAGAAAGGCTGGAAGGCCACATATCAGGGAAACTGTGGCAGTGAGATTTCTGCATTTACAGGTTAGGACAACCCTTCCCATTCTATGATTCTGTGAATAACGAAAGCACCCCCCAGGTCAGATTTTGAAAAGCTCAAGGAACTCCAGCTCCTTCTATCAAAATATTTCTGCTTCTTAACAGTTAAGCCCAATACATCTCTGGCACAATTTCAGTATGAGTTTATGGGGCTTTACAATGCTGCGATTAGGGCTGGACCCCAGATTCAGCTGAAGCCTGGATCCCAAACCAAATGGGGCCAGTTTCTGTGGATCCAGGCTTTGCATGAGTCAGGTGGACAAGTTGAGTCAAGTTGCCTGGAGTCAACCAGGGCTGTAAGGAGGAGGGTGCTGAATGGAAATGAGAGGCAGATATTGGGCAGGAAGGAGGAGAGGCCAAGTGGGAAGCAGGAGAAGGGGTATTAAACATTAGTCCCTCTTTGTTGTTGTTGTTGTTCAGTTGTTTAGTCGTGTCCGACTCTTCATGACCCCCTGGACCAGAGCACACCAGGCACTCCTGTCTTCCACTGCCTCCCGCAGTTTGGTCAAACTCATGTTCGTAGCTTCAAGAACACTGTCCAACCATCTCATCCTCTGTCATCCGCTTCTCCTTGTGCCCTCCATCTTTCCCAACATCAGGGTCTTTTCCAGGGAGTCTTCTCTTCTCATGAGGTGGCCAAAGTATTGGAGCCTCAGCTTCAGGATCTGTCCTTCCAGTGAGCACTCCGGGCTGATTTCCTTAAGAATGGATAGGTTTGATCTTCTTGCAGTCCATGGGATTCTCAAGAGTCTCCTCCAGCACCATAATTCAAAAGCATCAATTCTTTGGCGATCAGCCTTCTTTATGGTCCAGCTCTCAAATCCAGAGTGGAGTGGGGGGTTCCTGGGTCGGCTCAATCCAACACCCTGAATTGGGAGCCTAGGCTGTGTATCATGTGGGGCTGTGCTGGTTTTAATCTTAGTGAGATTGCTGTTGTAACAGTGCAGAAGTGCTGCTTTTCTGATTTTATTCTATCTATTTTCCTTTTTCTTTTGTGCTGCAGAAAAAAAAATACACCAAAGGGATGTGGGAAATATGTCAGAGTTGGCCAAACACCATCTTGGGCTTCTTCTACCTGGCTGCCTTGAAAGAGATGTACTGATCCCACCATCTGTCTCCTCTGCAAACTGAACGTTACAAGCAACAGCGAAGGCTGTTTCATGTGTTCTGGTGGTGGCAACCTAGGAAATTTCTTTTGTCAGGTTGCCGGTGGCCTTGATTTTTTGACACCGTGTAATGTAATAGAGAGAAGCTTAGCAGGCTCCCCACCGGGCAGGCAAAGAGGCAGCTCGCAAAACAAGCAGTGTGATTTATTAGAAGGCGAGGGATATCTGTCAATGATACAGGTATTTCTGAGAAGTAAGCAAAGCCCTAATAAAATGCAGGATGCGAGCAGAAACATTCTGACACAAATGTTTGACAAGTCTAAGATTTGGGTACTGCAGATTCAGGGTTCTGAGAAGAAGTGATTAGTAAATTTTGAAAACAAATAGTGTTAAATATGGCAAAGGATATGGCAAATATCCATTCTGAAGGAAATCAGCCCTGAGTGCTCACTGGAAGGACAGATCCTGAAGTTGAGACTCCAATACTTTGGCCACCTCATGAGAAGAGAAGACTCCCTGGAAAAGACCCTGATGTTGGGAAAGATGGAGGGCACAAGGAGAAGGGGACACAGAGGACGAGATGGTTGGAAAGTGTTCTCGAAGCTACCAGCATGAATTTGACTAAACTGTGGGAGGCAGTGGAAGACAGAAGTGCCTGGCGTGCTCTGGTCCATAGGGTCACGAAGAGTCGGACACGACTAAACGACTAAACAACAACAATCCATGATTTTATCTGCTTGTTCATTTATTTATTTTATTAGGTATCTTACCTATCCCTCACAGCAGAATCCCAGAGTGGGTTACAGCCATGAAATATGCCATTATAAAACAGTTATGAACAGTTACAACCATTAAACTAATGTAAAAACATAATCATTAAAAACAATTTCATAAGGATAAATGTTTAAAATCACAGCAAACTAAATATGACATAATAGGCATCACTGAAACCTGGTGGGATAAGTCCCACGATTGGAATGTAAAAATGGAGGGATACAATCTATTTCAGAGAAACAGACCAGACAAGAAAGGAGGAGGAGTGGCTTTATATGTCAGGGATGTGTATACCTGTGAAGAGATCCAAGATTTAGAACCTCAAAGCCAAAGTGAGAGCATTTGGGTCAAAATTAAGGGAGAGAAGAATAACAGTGACCTCATTGTGGGAGTTTACTATAGATCCCCAAGCCAAACGGAGGACATAGATGATGCCTTCCTGGAACAGATGGCCAAGCATGCAAAAGGAAGGGAGATAGTAGTAATGGGGGACTTCAATTACCCAGATATTTGTTGGATGTCAAACTCAGCCAAGAGCATAAGGTCAAACAGATTCCTCACTGGCCTTGCAGACAACTTCATTGTCCAGAAAGTGGGAGAAGCAACAAGAGGAACAGCCATTTTAGATCTGGTCCTAACCAATGTTGATGACCTGGTTAATGGGGTAGAAGTGGAAGGATCATTAGGCGCAAGTGATCATGCTCTTCTGAAGTTTACTATATAGCGGAAAGGAGCAGCCAAGCATACTAGGACTCAATTTCTTGACTTTAAGAAAGCCGACTTCATAAAACTTAGGGAAGTGCTGGGTGAGATCCCATGGACAGTAATACTAAAAGGAAAGGGAGTTCATGATGGCTGGGAGTTTGTTAAGAGGGAGATAGTAAAAGCACAACTTCAGGCAATACCAATGAGACGGAAACATGGAAGGTGCCTAAAGAAGCCAGGGTGGCTATCTAAAGAACTTTTAACTGAGTTAAGATTAAAAAAGGATGTGTACAAAAAATGGAAAAGGGGGGAAACCACCAAAGAGGAATTCAAACAAATAGCCAGCACGTGTAGACACAAAGTCAGAAAAGCTAAAGCACAGAATGAACTCAGGCTTGCTAGAGAGGTTAAAAGCAACAAAAAAGGCTTTTATGGGTATGTTCGTAGCAAAAGGAAGAACAAAGAAACAGTGGGGTCACTCGGAGGAGAAGATGGTGAAATGCAAACAGGGGACACAGAAAGGGCTGAACTCCTCAATGCCTTCTTTGCCTCAGTCTTCTCCGATAAAGAAAACAATGCCCGACCTGAAGAATTTGGAGCAAATGATTCAGCAGAGAAAACACAGCCCAGAATAACTAAGGAGATAGTACAAGAATACTTGGCTAGTTTAGATGTATTCAAGTCTCCAGGGCCAGATGAACTGCATCCAAGAGTATTAAAAGAACTGGCAGATGTGATCTCAGAACCACTGGCAATCATCTTTGAGAATTCCTGGAGAACAGGCGAAGTCCCGGCAGACTGGAGGAGGGCAAATGTTGTCCCTATTTTCAAAAAGGGGAAAAGAGAGGACCCAAATAATTACCGCCCAGTCAGTCTGACATCAATACCAGGGAAGATTCTGGAGCAGATCATTAAGCAAACAATCTGTGAGCACCTAGAAAGGAATGCTGTGATCACCAATAGTCAGCATGGATTTCTGAAAAATAAGTCATGTCAGACGAACCTGATCTCATTTTTTGACAGAATTACAAGCCTGGTAGATGAAGGGAACGCAGTGGATGTAGTCTACCTTGATTTCAGCAAGGCATTTGACAAGGTGCCCCATGATATTCTTGTAAAGAAGCTGGTAAAATGCGGTCTTGACTATGCTACCACTCAGTGGATTTGTAACTGGCTGACTGACCGGACCCAAAGGGTGCTCATCAATGGTTCCTCTTCATCCTGGAGAAGAGTGACTAGTGGGGTGCCACAGGGTTCTGTCTTGGGCCCGGTCTTATTCAACATCTTTATCAACGACTTGGATGATGGACTCAAGGGCATCCTGATCAAATTTGCAGATGACACCAAACTGGGAGGGGTGGCTAACACCCCAGAGGACAGGATCACACTTCAAAACGACCTTGACAGCTTAGAGAACTGGGCCAAAACAAACAAGATGAATTTTAACAGGGAGAAATGTAAAGTATTGCACTTGGGCAAAAAAAATGAGAGGCACAAATACAAGATGGGTGACACCTGGCTTGAGAGCAGTACATGTGAAAAGGATCTAGGAGTCTTGGTTGACCACAAACTTGACATGAGCCAACAGTGTGACGCGGCAGCTAAAAAAGCCAATGCAATTCTGGGCTGCATCAATAGGAGTATAGCATCTAGATCAAGGGAAGTTATAGTGCCACTGTATTCTGCTCTGGTCAGACCTCACCTGGAGTACTGTGTCCAGTTCTGGGCACCACAGTTCAAGAAGGACACTGACAAACTGGAACGTGTCCAGAGGAGGGCAACCAAAATGGTCAAAGGCCTGGAAACGATGCCTTATGAGGAACGGCTAAGGGAGCTGGGCATGTTTAGCCTGGAGAAGAGGAGGTAAAGGGGTGATATGATAGCCATGTTCAAATATATAAAAGGATGTCACATAGAGGAGGGAGAAAGGTTGTTTTCTGCTGCTCCAGAAAAGCGGACACGGAGCAATGGATCCAAACTACAAGAAAGAAGATTCCACCTAAACATTAGGAAGAACTTCCTGACAGTAAGAGCTGTTCGACAGTGGAATTTGCTGCCAAGGAGTGTGGTGGAGTCTCCTTCTTTGGAGGTCTTTAAGCAGAGGCTTGACAGCCATATGTCAGGAGTGCTCTGATGGTGTTTCCTGCTTGGCAGGGGGTTGGACTCGATGACCCTTGTGGTCTCTTCCAACTCTATGATTCTATGATTCTATGATTCTATGATTCTATATCCGCATAGGAGAACAATGAATGGCAACAGTGCTGAGAATGTTCAGCTACAGTTCCCAGAGTGGTTTAACAATAAACTTCTGGGAATTGCAGTTCTGTGTGGGGAATTGGGGCCTCCTAAGAACTCTCAGCACCCTTAACAAACTAAAGTTCCCAGGATTCTTTGCTGGAAGCCATTAAAGTGGTGTAATAGATCTTTAAATGTATGGTTTGGATGTGGCGTCTGGCTGGGGCCAGGAGGGAAGCTGGCAACTTAATCCTAACAAATATTTTAAATGTTAGCCCCATTTCCCCCTTCCATATGCGCAATGCTCTGTGGTTTCATTTCAGTCTGAAAGTAGCCCCACAGGGTTCGCATCGCAGAAAGTGCTTGTTGGTTACAAATAAATAAAAAGGAAAAAAATCATACATGCAGTATTGCTCTGAGAATCCCTCAAAGCTGTTAAAGAGCCAGGAGAATATGAGGCTGTCATTACTCTCTCTCTCTCTTTCCCTGCTAAGGAGCATAAAACCTCCACCAGATACTCAGGCAGAACAAAACACTTAATCAGTATTAAGGACGCATCTGTTCCCCCCGGAGAGATGAGCTGTTCACTTATGCTTGTTTACAATATGTTTATAAACATTAGTGGACAGGGATAGATTACCTCAGTTTACTGCCACCGAAAAGAGTCAGCTGCGCAGATCGCTTCCCATCACACCTCTCCGCTTTTTTTCCATTTCTGACACAAGCGGCACCTTGCGGCAAGCGGCCTCTGCGAGCTGTCGGCCAGAACACCCCGCCGCACCCCCTGGGATAATGCCGCCAGTGCTTCTGAACCCCCTGGCTTTCTTTCGGTGTTTTTCCCTCAGACGTTTCTCCTCGGGAAGAGCCCCGCCGTCTGCTTTGCAATTTGCTGTAGGGAAGAATTTGGTGGTCATCCATTGACATCCTACAACGTACCAGTTTGGCCCCTCACAGGGACATCGGATGCTAAGCAACTACTCTATTCCGAACTTAAAAATGGAAAGTGCGATGCTGGTGGTCAACAAAGAGGTTTAAAGACTGTCTAAAGGCAAATCTTAAAAAATGTAGTACAGTGGTACCTTGGGTTAAGTATTTAATTCGTTCCGGAGGTCTGTACTTAACCTGAAACTGTTCTTAACCTGAAGCACCACTTTAGCTAATGGGACCTCCTGCTGCTGCTGCACCGCCGGAGCCCTATTTCTGTTCTTATCCTGAAGCAAAGTTCTTAACCTGAAACACTATTTCTGGGTTAGCAGAGTCTGTAACCTGAAGCGTATGTAACCTGAAGCGTATGTAACCCGAGGTACCACTATATAAACAATTGGGAAACACTTGCCTGCGAGCGCTCCAGTTGGAGAACAGCCTTTACCAAAGGTGTCATGGGTTTTGAAGACACCCGAACTCAGGACACAAGGGAGAAACATGCTAAGAGGAAGGCACACTTGGCAAATCCACACCGTGATCAACTCCTGCCTGGAAACCAATGTCCCCACTGTGGAAGGACGTGTGGATCCAGAATTGGCCTCCAGAGTCACTTACAGACTCATTATTAAAACTGTGCTTAGGGAAGACAACCTTACTTGGCTACAAGTGATCACCAAAGAAGAAGAATATGCTGGGTCAGACCATTGATCCATCTTGTTCAGTGCTGTCCACACTGACTGGCAGCAACTGTCCAGGGTTTCAGACGGGGATACCTTCTCACCCTCTTCATAGATTTGTTTTGTACACAGTGCTCCCAAACTCCGGAACTTTCTCCCCAGAGAAGCTAGACAGGCTCCATCTTTGTTGTCCTTCTGCCAGAAGGCAAAGACTGTTTTATTCTAACAAAGCTTTGGAAACTGGTGGATGTCTCCCCTCCCCTTTTTTTTTCTTTTTTAAGGAAATGGTTTTTGTTAGGATTGTGCTGTTTTAAAATCTTCATTTTAATGGAATTGTTTTTACATTGTTTTAATTCTGTCAAAATTTAATTACTTCTATCACCTACAATAAATCTTTGTGTCCATGACACAAGCAGAAAAAAGTAGTCACACCCAGTGCTTTTTTCTGGGGGGGGACACATAACCCTAAACATTTGGCCTCATTGAGGGGCAGTAATTCAATATGAGTAGGAAAATGAGAGTACAGTGGTACCTCAGGTTACATACACTTCAGGTTACAGACTCCGCTAACCCAGAAATAGTGCTTCAGGTTAGGAACTTTGCTTCAGGATGAGAACAGAAATCGTGCTCTGGCGGCGCAGTGGCAGCAGGAGGCCCCATTAGCTAAAGTGGTGCTTCAGGTTAAGAACAGTTTCAGGTTAAGAACAGACCTCCAGAACGAATTGAGTACTTAACCTGAGGTACCACTGTACCCTTAAACTTTTTTTATTTTTTAGACAAAGGGCACTGGACACCCCCTTCTCCATGATGGTGCTTCATTTCTGGCAAATTCTTTTGACCATTTCATTTGTGTTATTGATCTTCGAGCCTGACAATAAGCTGCTCTGAGACAGTTAAGAAAATAAAAAATAGGCATGGGAAGCTTCTGTTAGCGCTCATTAAATGCTCAGAAAGTCTCCCTCTCTCTCTCTCAGTTGAACATAATATTTTGCTCTAGTAGAGGGAAAACTATGGCGTGGAGTTGATCTTTCCTTCCCAAAAGAAGCCAGTGACAGTATTCTGAATAAAGTCACCTAGCATGAGTTACTTCTGAAACACAGGATCTTCAAAACATTGCCTTGCTGGATAAAACTAAAATCTATCTAATCCAATATTCAGCCTCCAGTACTGATCAACCCTATTCCCTGGGAAACTCAGAACCAGAATGTTGTGGAAATAACTAGCTTCCCTGAAAATATGTAGTCAGGTTTGGGACAAAGAGTTTTGTCCAATGGAGTGCCATGCGAATGTTCTGCCAGGGCAAGAATCTCTGCTTGCACAGCGGAGCATTCTTCCCTGCTCCTCCCCAACTGCATGTCCTTAAATTTGTTCACAGACTCCCCCAACCCTCTCAAGCAGATTTTGAGAGTGTGCTGGGTATGTGTGGGAAGGGGAGAGGACCAGAGGTCTTGTTACGTAAGCAGAAATTCTTGCCCTGGCAGGATGTGTTAGTTCAGTACCACCCCAGGGTATCTCAAAGACTGCCATCTCCTGTATGAATCTGCTGGCCTATTACCCAACAAAAACCCTCTGTTTACCACTGAATCAGAACAAATGTCAGTGCTGGGTTTTTTTCTAGAAAAAGAAATGCTGGAACTCACCATGAACACCTCCCTAGTCCTCTTATAATGGCAATAGCAACCACCTGAGGTGCCGGAACTGAGTTCCGGTGAGTTATGGCTGGAGAAAAGCCCTGACAAACATCAATCCACAGGGGGAAAAAACAATTGACTTCAGTGGTAAACAGAGGGTTTTCTTGAGGGGGAAAAGCTGGACAAGTGGCATGTGGATGAGCCCACTGTTAGGGGCATTTGTATGTGTCCCAGAATCCCCAGAAATAAATTGTACCTGGGACTAGGAAGAGGGCCTTCTTGGTGACTTCCCCCAGGCTCTCAAAGAAATCTCATCGCCCACCCTCTCTGCAAGATGGTTTTAAAAAGCAAAATTAAAAGCCTTTTAGGAAGACTCTGTGGCACAGGTGCCAATTCCCTGGGAGCCTGGGTGCCCAAGCACCCACAGAATTCCCCATGAAGGGGCTGGGCACCCACAAATTTTGGTGCCAGGGCCATGCATATTGCATGGCACCCACGGCCCTGGGCACCCACAGTTGCAGGGCCAAGCTGGCACTCCTGCTATGTGGCACTATTTGCTTGTTATCCCATGCTTAGTCATCATCCTAACAACCTGACTCAGCACTCATTCTTCCAGTGTAGTGCCCATGTGCTTCACTGACGTGAGGCAGGCGTTCCTTGCCACACTCCCACTTCTGCAAGGAACAAGAAGTTCCAGGACAGCTTTTGTAGCTCAGTTTCTTTGCCATGGAAAAGTCCTGGAGATCTGTGTGCTTTGGGTAATACAGTGGTACCTTGGTTCTCAATCTTAATCCGTTCCGGAAGTCCATTCCAAAACCAAGGCATGCTTTCCCATAGGAAGAAATGCAAAACGAATTAATCCGTTCCAGACTTTTAAAAAGAACCCCTTAAAACAGCGATTTAACATGAATTTTACTATTTAACAAGACCATTGATCCATAAAATGAAAGCAGTAAACAATGTACTGCAGTCACACAATCAATCAATCGATCAATCAGTAGCTGAACTGGGTTCCACACAGTCACAAAAACCAAAAAGAGCCACAAAAAACAAAAACAAAATAGCAAAAACAGACAGACCTCAGCGTAATACTCAAAACGGAAGTGTGGCACTCAAAACGGAAGTGTAACACTCAAAACAGGAGCATGTTTGGCTTCCGAAGAAAGTTCGCAAACTGGAACACTTACTTCCGGGTTTGCAGTGTTTGGGTTCCAAGTTGTTTGAGTACCAAGGTGTTTGAGAACCAAGGTACCACTATATATGTTTTCTTTAGAATTATACTGGTTGAGCAGGTGGGACGCAAGCAGATTCACAGGCAGATAGTGCTCATTCCAAAGTGAAGGCAAACAACTTAAGTTCTTAAAAAGCCATTATCCTTGAGTTAGGTGAAAATCTGGAAAATGGCAGCTAGTGGGACATCTCATCCATGTTGAACTGTATATATCACCCAATAAGGTTGCTTAATGCATATGTAATGGTTGGGGAGGGGAGAGGCGGAAACAGGGATGAGTAATGGTTATAGCTGATTTGACCTTACTTTGTACGATGTGAGGCGATTTCTGGCAGCAGTGATCTCATTGCCGCTTTAATGACCTCATCTAATTATGGCTAACTCTAAAGACCTTTCGTGTTTTAATGCAAGCGAGAGCGCACACGCCAGAAAACTAATGAACTCATCATACTGTGCTAGTCTTTAACCAGAAACAGAGATTCGTTTGGAAAATGGTGGGGTAAAAATGCATTAGGGAAGGCTGTGATGATTTTGCATGTTTCCTTAACGAAGGAAGCAATAATGACACGGGTTGAGGGGAAAATGTAGCTGAAAGTTCCATTATTGATCACTGTAAACAGTTCTCTTGAGTGTAAAGGATAAGAAACAGCCTACTGCTTCAGAATGAAATTCTGAATGGTGCCTTTTAAAATAAATAAATAAATAAATAATTTAAAATAAATCCCAGAGTGAGATTTAATATACTATTAGCAGAGGTCCCCCTCATGCAATGGGTGTCTTCCTTCTCTCCCCCCAGTGGCGTAGCATGGGGGGTGCAGGGGGGCCGGCCGCACCGGGCGCAACATCTGGGGGGGGTGCTCGCAACCCTACCTGGCTCACTCACTCTCTCTCACTGCAGTGCTGGCTGTGCGAATCCGATCCGAGCCGCCGGGTCGCCACCCACTGTGGAGGGGAGGGTGCCAGGCGTGTGGTGCGGTGCAGTGAGAGAGCGAGGGACTATCTGGAGGAGGGACAGTGCAGCAAGGGGCACAAATTACTTGCCTTGCCCCGGGTGCTGACAACCCACGCTACGCCACTGTCTCCCCCACTCTGTTTAGTTCCCCTCCAGAACAGATTTTGGGGTTGTGAAGGGACACAAACACAGACAATCTCAATCAGCTATGATTACAATGGCAAACTTCCAAGCACCCTGGAAATCCATGTGGTTGCAAACAGGATATGCAGCACAGAATGTCACAGCGCGTCCATACCATTTGATTGACAGGAACATTTTTTGCCTTACCCGGCTGTTGCAAGTATAGATGGAAGTGAGTACATCAGCTCACACCCAACACAAGACAAGATTTTCATAAGCCATAGAAATGTATAAAACATGCTCAAATGTATGCTGCAAATGTAAGGGGAAAGAAGGCATTTTTTATCCTATGTGGTGGAATCGTAAAGTGGTAAAAGGATTGTGGGAAATGATATATAATGAGTTGAAAAAATGGTTTTAAATGACCTTCGTTTAAAAGCCTGAAATCTTCCTTTTAGCAATTCTAGGTGCCGAAATCCCAAAGGAGCAGAAAGCACTATTTATGTATGCAACAATGGCTGCACGGATGTTCCTGGCCCAGAGATGGAAAGAAGATGAAGTTCCTACCAGAGAAGAATGGCAGATGAAGTTAATGGACTATGCTGAAATGGCTAAAATGACCGGAAGAGTCAGAAATCAGGAAGACCAAAATTTTAATAAGGGGAAATTTTATAACTTATCTTAAAGACCATTGTAAACAGTTAAAATCATTAGTAGGATTGGAATATCACTTGTCGTTTAAGGTTGATTCTGGACATAATGGAGGAGGGTTTGGATTATCATAAAAAATGTGGAAGGAACTGATTAATAATAGGACCCACAAAGGGGAGGATGGAAGTCCAGGAGATTCCTTGGAATCTTGTTATTATGATGTATGTTTGATATATCTCTGTAAAATTTAAAGTTGAAAGATCAATTTATTTATTTTTTTAAATTGCCATAAGCCGTCTTGCACATACACTGAGGAGCTTTTCAGATTTTTCCTTGCCCAGCAGCACATTATTTACATGCCTGCTTGTTTGGAATCTGATCGACCTGTATATTTGCAAACAGTTCAGATTCCATTCAATGTTGGCTTTGCCTTAATGGGGGGGGGGGTCACTGATTTTTGCCGGACTCTCTTAACCAGCAAAGATAAGTGTACCATATCCCATTCTCTTCTGGTCCTTCTGGATTTTAAGCAGTGGCGTAGCGTGGGTTGTCAGCACCCGGGGCAAGGCAAGTAATTTGCGCCCCCCCCCCCCCGCTGCACTGTCCCTCCCCCAGATAGTCCCTCACATTCTCTCCACACCGCACCGCATGCCTGGCACCCTCCCCTCCACAGTGGGCGGTGACCCGGCGGCTCGGATAAGATTTGCACAGCCAGCACTGCAGTGAGAGAGAGTGAGTGAGCCAGATAGGGGCAGAGAGCTGCGAGTGCGAGCGCCCCCCCCCCGATGTTGCGCCCGGTGCGGCCGGCCCCCCTGCACCCCCCCACGCTACGCCACTGATTTTAAGTATGGGTAGGCAGAACTGGGGGACGTGGGTGGCACTGTGGGTTAAACCACAGAGCCTAGGACTTGCCGATCAGAAGGTCGGCGGTTCGAATCCCCGCGATGGGGTGAGCTCCCATTGCTCGGTCCCTGCTCCTGCCAACCTAGCAGTTTGAAAGCACGTCCAAGTGGAAGTAGATAAATAGGTACCGCTCCAGCGGGAAGGTAAACGGCGTTTCCGTGCGCTCCTCTGGTTCGCCAGAAGCAGCTTAGTCATGATGGCCACATGACCCAGAAGTTGTATGCCGGCTCCCTCAGCCAATAAAGCGACATGAGCGCCGCAACCCCAGAGTCGGCCACGACTGGACCTAATAGTCAGGGGTCCCTTTACCTTTACCTAGGCAGAACTGGCAAAAATCAAGCGCCTCCTCTTTTGCAGATAGAAGTGCTTTCTGCCTAGGCAAGGCCATCATGAAATGCAATGGTTTCTTATAAAAGCACATAGGTCTTCAGTGTATTGGGACGTCTCACCCTGGGGAGTACGAAACCCTGATGTGCTTTCTCTGCATCTTTTAAAAGTGATAGCATTCACTCATGAGTGTTACGAACCTGGGCAGCTTTTCAAAGTCACTTTTTACAATGTCTCAGGTCAGTGAGCCTCCCATCAAATATTCAGGATGGGTGGAAGTTATACATAAAAAAAAAACTGGGATGCCGCATTCGGCTAGATCGTATTAAAAGTAATCATTAAATTATTTCTTTAAGAATAATAAAATACCATATCATTAGGAAGCCATAAAAATGTAATAAAAGGGTGTTCTTGGGGAGATTTAAAAGGGAACCATAGTTTTTAATGTTGTAATAACTGCATAATTAAAATTATACAGTTGCATGCAGTAATTAAAGCACAGAGTTTCCACAGTAAGCAATCCTAGCTTAACAGAGCAATCCTAGCTTCATCTGCTTAGCATTAAGTTGTATTGAATTAAGTTGGGCTCATCCCAAAGTAAGTTAGGATTTCAGCTTTAAATCAGTAAGACGTGACATGATGTTATTTATAAAACTATACATTGTTACGGAAATTACAAGGGAGCACATCTTTAAAGTTGTTAAATCTTACAAATATTATGCACAAATGTATCCTTTCGACTTGACAGCTCAGGGATGTTACCTAGCTTTAGAAATCATATAAAATCAACTCCTTTGCTAGTTTCCTTCATTCCACCGCCAATTTGCTTCATTGGCCAAGGACTAGGAAACCACTCCGTCCCTGCCATAATCCCTCAAGCGGGAGGTCACATACTCACAGGAAGGGATTCATAGGTGTCAATTGCTGGGCAAAGGCACTCCTCTGGACTTGCCCAGGTGGCAGACTATGCAAACCGAAGTTCTATTGTCCTCTTGCAGTGGGTGCTTAGAATGTACTTCCCAATACATATCCTGTATCCACCTGTTGCCCCAACACATTCCTCCAATGTTAATCATGTGTAGCCCTCCCCTTTTCTGATGTAGCAATGATGTAGTGATGATGCTTAATGAACTGTATGCTGGGATAAGATAGAAACTTTTAAAAGTCCTTGTCACCCCATCCTCGGGGTTCAAAATTCCTCTTTGAACCTGTTGCGCAATAAACTTTGGTCTACAGCTATTTGCTCCGGTTGGTGGCTGGACTCCTTCCTTTATTCCTCAGGGACTCGCGGGCTCTGCCCAACGAGCTGGGTGACTGAGCAGCCTCGCACCTAGATTTTTCCATAACAACATGGAGTGGAGAAAGTGGATAGAGAAAAGGGCTTTTCCTCTCTTTCATTACCCTGGAACTTGTCAACATCCGGTGTAGGTTTTTGTTGGAAGAATAAAGACAGGTAAAATAAAGTGCTTCTTCACACACCACATAGTTAAACTATGGAACTCACTCCCACAGGAGGCAGGGAGTTGCTTTAAAGGAGGATTGGTCAAATTCAGGTAGGCTATCCATGGCTCATAGCTACATATGTTCTACCTCCCCTGTCAGAGTCATCTTGGCTCTGAATACGAGTTGTTGGGAGAGTGCTGTTGTACTCATGTCCAGCTTGCAGGCTTTGTGAGGGATCTGGCTGGCCACTCAGAGATCAGGATGCTGGACTCGATGGGTCATTGGTTTGATCCAGCAGGCTCTGCTTGTGTTCTTAGATTGAAATCTGGAAGTAATCCTAGGGAATTCAGTGGAACTTGTTTCCAAGTAGACATGCATGGACCACAGTGGTGTAGCGTGGGCTGCCAGTGCCCGGGGCTGCAGGGAGGGAGGGAAACAGATGGAGGACGCAGGCACATTCAATTGCCTAACACTTTCCACATCACCTAGGGGATCACAACCACAGAGATAAAGAATAGTTGTTCCATTGTCTGGAGAGGTCGCTTCCTGGTTCGTATGGAAAATCTGTTTTCTATACAGCCCAGCGACAGAAGTGTGCAGCTGTATTGAGGCAGCACCGGGTGTTGAAATTGCACACCCCTAACAATTTCCACACCCGGGGCAACTGCTCTTGTGCACCCCGTGATATGCCACTGACAGACCAGCACACTAGTTTGTGGGGGAGATGAAGACATACACATCTTTCCCTTCCAGTATGCATATGCCATGTGGAAGCTTGTGTGTGTGATAGTCCAAGCGTGCTGATCTCCTTCCGTTTTGGGGGTAGTGACACTTATGGATTTCCACTCTGGATGTAACATGATGTCCATTAATAAAACAAAGAAAGTGTGCCCATTCATCCACCATGTGATAAACCTAGATTGCTGACTCTAGGTGTGACCCTCCTACAATCTCTCTGAGCTCTGGGACTTCCTTTAGTTCTGGACTATGCAAATCGGTACATTTCTTTGAGATGATTATGGCATGATGGACAGTCCAAACTCATATTCCCCCTGAGTAAGTGCAGTCAGACTAACAAATGATACAGATATAAAGCACTTCTATCTACAGGTTCTACCTGAACACCCAGTAGAAAATACAGATCTAGATCCAGTCCATAAGGTCTTGCCTCTTTCCATCACTAGATGGCAGCATTTTGAGGCATGCAATTTCGTGAGGTTGGGGGGGGGAGGGAGGGAGGGAGAGACGAGGGTCTTTTCAATCTGCCAAATGGAAAAGAACAAAACACTGCTTTGTAGTATTCAGAAATTATTACTTAATCATGTTGGCAGTGGCTGAAAAACGCGCTTGTGTATGCAATTGAGGCTATTAAATTATCATTGCCTGGAGAAATCGTAACTGATAACGTGAAATTGCATTTACATGTATGAATGTACAAAGCCCCCTTTTGCATTAATGTCACAAAATCAACATCTTAGACCAACAGCCAAAAAACACACCAAAAAATTGAAATGAAATAAAACAAAGAGCAAGAGAGATTTAAAATCTTTTCTGAGGAAGGCAGAAGCCGAAAGAGTTAATCAGCATTAAACCACACTCTGTTTGACTATTTATAAATGTATATAACCTTTTCTCCAGAAGACTCGGAGTCTTCTTTTAGGTGTGGGGCCAAGTGTGAATTCTGAAGAATAGCTATGTTTCAGTTCTCATGAGTATAAATCTGGTAAGGTTCACCTTAAAATGTGAAGTGAACTGAATTTCTCTCCCCCCGCCCCCCATTATACCTGCTTAATTTGAGTCTTAGGTTTAGTGTGTTGCACAGGTTTCCTCATGGCCATTTGATCCATACAGTTCCATGGTTCATGTCCAAGCAGTGGTGTAGTGTGGGGAGGGGCACAGTGGCAATTGCCCCAGGCGCAAAATTGTTAGGGACACAAAATTTCACCACCAAGTACTGCCTCAGTACAGCTGCGTGCTTCCATCACTGGGTTCTGTTGAAAATACAGTGGTACCTTGGGTTAAGAACTTAATTCGTTCCGGAGGTCCGTTCTTAACCTGAAACTGTTCTTAACCTGAAGCACCACTTTAGCTAATGGGGCCTCCTGCTGCTGCCGTGCCGCTGGATCACAATTTCTGTTCTCATCCTGAAGCAAAGTTCTTAACCCAAGGTAATATTTCTGGGTTAGCGGAGTAACCTGTAACCTGAAGCATATGTAACCTGAAGCATCTGTAACCCAAGGTACCACTGTATGTGTGTTTTGAAAGCAGTAAAGGCACTTTCAAACCACCCCCAACAGTCTGCATGCATTCCCTCTTAACCTTGCATTTCCCACCATTCTCCTCTTTTTGCTCTCTTTCCCCACTGTCAAAGTGTAGATTGCAATCTCCTGGGGGCAGAGAACCAGGCATCTATTGATCACCCTGTATCAAGCGGGGTTTTTCCCCCTTTTCTGCAAATAGCAATAATAGTCTGCCACTATCTTGCACATTCCCTTGAAAGTGCTATGACTAAGAAAAATGTCCAACAACAAACCGATATTGTGGAAGATTCGTCATAATTAATCTGCTGGTCATTCTGATTGATGACACTCAGTTCAGCCCGAGGAGCGAACAACGTGAGGTTAGATTGCCCCAGAACAATCTATGCTCAGTCTCCATGCCCACCTTCCTCCACGTGAAGAGGAAGTCCAGATAATATCTAGGGGCATTCAGCTGAAAACCTACATGGAAGAGAAAGCAAAATAAAACACTAGTGCCACAGCTCTTCACAAAGGACCAAAACTCAGGACAATTTTATAGGTTGTTGCTTTTGCCCATGCATCAATATGATTTCCTAAAGGAATATAAGGTAAAGGTAAAGGGACCCCTGACCATTAGGTCCAGTCATGACCAACTCTGGGGTTGCAGTGCTCATCTCGCTTTATTGGCCAAGGGAGCTGGCGTACAGCTTCCAGGTCATGTGGCCAGCATGTCTAAGCCACTTCTGGAGAACTAGAGCAGCGCATGGACACGCCGTTTACCTTCCCGCCGGAGTGGTACCTATTTATCTACTTGCACTTTGACGTGCTTTCGAACTGCTAGGTTGGCAGGAGCTGGGACCGAGCAACGGGAGCTCACCCCATCGCGGGGATTCGAACCGCTGACCTTCTGATCAGCAAGTCCTAGGCTCTGTGGTTTAACCCACAGCGCCACCCGCGTCCCTTAAAGGAATATAAGAAGAGCCCAATTGGATCAGGCCAGTGGATCCAGTGTCCTATTCTCACAGTGGCTGAGCAATGTCCATGGGAAACCCACAAGAAGGACACAAGCACAGGAGAAACCTTCCCTTCTGCCGTTTCCAGCAACTTACAAACCATGGATTGTGTCCAGCTACAGCCACGTTCACACCAAACATTTCAAGGGTTCTCCCCAAAAGAATCCTGGGAACTATAGTTTCTCAAGGGTGCTGAGAGCTCTTCAGGGAACCCTATTCCCCTCCCAGCACTCCAATTCCCAGAGCGATCTAACAACCAATCGCTCTTCACAGGGAACTCTGGGAATTCTGAGCAGGGAGGAGAATGTGGGGTGTCAATGGAGTTAGGTGTGGCATATGCAAGTCTGATAAGTAAGATAGATCCTGTTGCAATTGCATAATTTTATGGGTCCACCTCCCCCCCACCACCAACCATTAAATCACAAGTCACATCTATTGCCATTGACTGAACCTTAGAAACAGTAGATCCAGTTCTTTTTGATGCGGCCATGGATCTGAAGGGATGGATCCTTGCAGATTCTCATAATGTTTACAAGGGATTTCCCACATATGTGTTCTGTGATTGGTTTGAGATGTTGTTATCATCTATGTAAAAAGTCATGGGCTTGTGGATCCTTGCCTTAGATATGGCCTCTTGGGTTAATGTTTTCTTCTGTTGCTGGAAAGAACTGGATCTGTGATTTATTTATTTTTTGTTATTCAACTTACCAATGTATGCTTCAGGGTTTTATTTTAGTAGGGGGTAGGGCTATGTAAAACCATGCATATTCAAGCGGAACTGTTTTAAACCTACTGGTTCCAACTTTTACTCAGGCATCATGGAAAAACCTCATGCCCTAATAAATACCAACAGAAAAATAGCTTACGGTACTTCTTGTACTTAAACAGTTGTAAACCCATAACTGATAGCCAGCGAAAAACACTTCTCTGATGCAATGTTGAATAAAGGAATCCCATCCAAACAAAAAGTTATTCTGTATGACATTCTGCTCACTTGATCTAAGGAAGCGTGCTATCTTAGCCATCAGGGTATAAGGTAAAGGTAAAGGACCCCTGCACGGTTAAGTCCAGTCAAAGGCGACTACAGTATGGGGTTGCGGCGCTCATCTCACTTTTCAAGCCAAGCTGTCACAAACAGCTTTCCGGGTCATGTGGCCAGCATGACTAAACCACTTCTGGTGCAACAGAACACCGTGATGGAAACCAGAGCTCACGGAAACACCGTTTACTTTCCCACCACAGTGGTACCTACTTATCTACTTGCACTTTCAAACTGCTAAGCTGGCAGGAGCTGGGACAGAGCAATGGGAGCTTGCTCCACCTTGGGGATTCGAACCGCTGACCTTCTGATCGGCAAGTCCAAGAGGCTCAGTGGTTTAGACCTCATCAGGGTATAATCCCAACATGTGCTAGGTCATTCTGTGTTGAATGGAAGAAGGAACTGTAGTTTCCTAAAGGTGCTGGGAACTGTGGTTATGTGAAAAATAAACTACAGTTCCCTGTGGTTTTTTCCCCAGGGAGAATGTTTGCTTAAAATGCGGTTTAAATGTATGGTGCCACCATCAGCAGTTATTATTTCCCTAGGTGCAGTCTTTCCTTTTTCTCTTCCATTCACATGAACTGTACAAATGTCATTCCCTTAGAAAATGTCCACAGGCACGCTGCAGACTAGCAGCTAGCACCGGAGGGGATTCTTTTGCTCTCTAAATCACAGCCTTTCCCCCTGATGCCCTCAAATCCAATGGGCACTTAAATTACATTTTAAGCAGAAGTACTGAAGTCCTAACAATACAGCTTATCACATTTCTCTCCAGCGTGGTTAGCTGCTGACCCCAGGCGCCTTAGCAATTAATTAGACAAACATTTGTTTATTCAGAATCCCGTCGGCAGAAACCAGGATATATTATCCTGGAACAAAAATATCTAAGAGACCCATAGCAGCATACACTGCTTGCCGCATAAATCTAGGTGGAAAGGAGACCTGTAGAGATCGACTGGGCTTTTGAATTTAAATGACCAATTTGGTCAATGAATCAATTTCACTAGGATGAGGAGCGTGAGCTCAGATGAAAGCGGCTTTCAACTCTATTTAAGGCTGTAAGAACCTATTTGTTCACACTTGCTTCATTCGACCTTCTTTCTAATATTTCATCTATATTCATTTTTATAGCTTTTCAAATTGTAGGTGTCACCTGCTACCGGAGAGGTGGGGTGGGGTGGGGAGTAGAAGGCGTTTTAAAAAAGGAACGTGCTATAAGAATAGCAAGAACATGAATTAAATCTACAAAAGGCGAGAGATCAGAGATGGGTGTTGCCATCTATAAAGCCGGAAGGAGAGGACTGTGCTCAGATCGAAAACATTCCTTCATCATTAGAAGCCATTTCATATGCTAATGCATTTCTTACAGAAAGTGCTTCTGTATGAAACCTGAGCATGGACTATTAGAGCATGGAATATCAGAGGTGATAGTGTTGTATGCTCATGTTTTGTCACTCACATCACGGTGCTGGGAAGTTGCTTGTTGTTGTTGTTGTTTAGTCGTTTAGTCGTGTCTGACTCTTTGTGACCCCATGGACCAGAGCACGCCAGGCACTCCTGTCTTCCACTGCCTCCCGCAGTTTGGTCAAACTCATGTTGATAGCTTCAAGAATACTGTCCAACTATCTTGTCCTCTGTCGTCCCCTTCTCCTTGTGCCCTCCATCTTTCCCAACATCAGGGTCTTTTCCAGGGAGTCTTCTCTTCTCATGAGGTGGCCAAAGTATTGGAGCCTCAGATTCAGGATCTGTCCTTCCACTGAGAACTCAAGGCTGATTTCCTTAAGAATGGATAGGTTTGATCTTCTTGCAGTCCATGGGATTCTCAAGAGTCTCCTCCAGCACCATAATTCAAAAGCATCAGTTCTTCGGCGATCAGCCCTCTTTATAGTCCAGCTCTCACTTCCATACTACTGGGAAAACCATAGCTTTAACTATACTGACCAGAATTTGCCAGGACATGTGCACAGAGGTTGCATCTAGAAGGAATGGCATCAAATGGCGTCTGGATTTCATAGCCTCTTTTCACCAACTGTGAAACTGGGCACCATTTCTCCACTTTAGGTGGGACACACACATACATTTGCAGCCATGGGCTTAGGATGTTGGTGGTGGAAACATAGCTGAGCAGGAAATGATTCTTCTCCTCCCTCTCATAGTGGAAGCAGCAGCCCATTGCTCTTTCTCCAAAAGTTCTGCTGACATTCCAACTACCCCAGACTTTCCCAGGCCAGAACGGAGAATTGTTCCAGGGGGAGAATTTAGAAGGAGAGGAATGGTGGTTCTTACAATGTTCTCATAACTTGCTGACCTTGTACAAGGTCGGGATAGGTAATAATAATAGTAATAATAATTTATTATTTGTACCCCGCCCATCTGGCTGGGTTTCCCCAGCCACTCTAGGTGGCTTCCACAGAGACCAAAAGAGACCACAGAGACCAAAAATATCATCTACTGACATATGACCCAATATTCTTGCTACTAAGAAGAACTTTAATGCATTGGCCACCATGGGCCCACATGAAACCAGCAACTACTTACACCGAAGCAAACACTATGCATTTCTTGCATTTCCATTGATGCTGGAGACAGGAGCCCTGCAGAGACCCTGCTGCAGAAATAGCAATGGGACTTCGATCTTGCCTGCACCAGTGCTCCAAACATTGCTATCAATGCTGCATCGATTCCCTGTTACTGTCCCCTCGCAGACTTCCACCCCTCAAACTGCATGGGAGTTATGCTTGAAATCCACAAGAGCTAAACATCACTCTTGAGCAAACCCTGCTCTACTGCATATTGAGCATCATGGTTAATCCCGTTCATCGTATTCCTAAAACAGCAGATGACTGATGACATATTGATCGCATGAATCAGCCCTAAACATGGAGAAAATTGAAGAGTTATTGAAGAGTTATTGCCAACTCCTGGAAGCCAGTTTTCAGTCCCTTGAGGGGTCATAACCCTTGACTGAGAGATCAGTGGCTATGTTAATGGAATATGGTGTCTGTCTGCCCTGGTTCCAACGCCAACCTCACACAAGAGACCCATAAATGTGATTATCACTTCAGATCTCCTGGAAGCCTATGGAAAATTAATTAGAGGTCTTAATTTAGCCCTCCTCAGATATGTTTCGACACAAATGCACAGTGAGGACAGTGAGTTAGCTGTGAACATGATTAAAAACATCAAAGGTATAAATCAAGATGTTAGCCCTTGCTAGGGGCCAATTTACACAATCCATTTATGTTCCATGTGAGCAATCTGGACCATCCCAAAGCACATGCTCAGATGGTCAAACATGATATACAATCAGGGATACAGGCAGACAGAGAGTCACAAGAAAAATAGACCAGCATCTGAAAACCTGTGGCTGTAAATTGTCAATCCTTGTCAATGACAGAGCTGCGCCTACCTCTTTCCAGGTGATGGCAGTTCCCTTCCATGCATGAGCTTAAAATACCTTGATTGTTACCTGTGAGCACATTTACCTGGTACTAGCAATGTAAAGAGGCAGCAATTTCCATGTCATCCTGTGTTCATCACAATCAGCACTGTTTTCATTCTGCTGCAGTTCAGCTTCTGCGACTTGTCTCACTATACATTACAGCTGGAACTGAAATACCTAATTGCACAATTAATTCCAATGTATTTCAATGGAAGGGAAAGATCAAAAACAATGAAAAAATAACGTGTGTGGTTGCAAACAGCAGGGTCGCGGGTTTCCAAATGTGCCTACAGGTCCAAAATTTTGTCAACCTCTGGCCTAAACACTACACTTCACTTTCATATTCCGTAGGGCATTTTATATAGCATCCATTAGGTGGATCTGGTACCAAACATTGGCATACTGGCAAGATTCTTGGTTCAAAATATAAACTGTACATGAACCATATTATTTTGCCAACAGTTGCTGCCATAGCTTTAACGGGGCAGGAAAATCTTAATCACTTTTAAAATGGCTGCTTAGAACTTCACCAAAGCAATGGAAATGTGATGAATAACATGTATTTTTTTCACACACAAAAAGAAAATAAATATTTGATATGCCTGTATAAAAATTGAAATAAAAACATGTCAGTATATCCATTTTCAGAACTTCCTGGGCCTGCTGTAGTTTTTTATGGATAAGTTTAAAAATCTGGCACACAGACCTCATCTGTTAGCTCATATATTACAGCTTTCAAGTTATTAGCAAATGTCATTTGCTTAAGCTGTAGCATTTTGAGGCTTATAATGATAGAACTTCTTGTTGCTCTTTGGCTTGTGGGTTGGAAGTTTAACCCAGATTGTTTCAACTTGGGAGGTGGAAGAAACTCCCAAATTCCATAAAACAACCTATTTTTTTTAGGCCTGCCCTGCACTGGTGCTAAAGTTATGAAGTCTGCCACTCTGCCTCATTAGTTGTCTTTAGCTACCTTTTGAAAAGCTTTCTGTTCAACAGCCTTTTAGTGCAATGTTTTAAATCTGTTGCTTTTAGAGCAATCAATATCTGCTTTGATAATTTTGATCATATCCGTATGCTTCTGTCTCTTATATTTTCAGATCCTTCAGCTGTAGTCATACTGCCTGCTTTGTGTGTATTCTTTTTTGTACACTGAGAAGTACAATGTTCAGAAAAAGTATCATCATCATCTTTAATAATATTTTTCTAGAAAAAGAGCTGCTGGAACTAACCATGAACAGCTCCATCATTCTCTTAGAATGGCAATGGCTCCCATCAGAGAGGCTCCAGCTGATCTTCATCATCATCAGCATCAGCATCAGCATCATCCCAACAAGTGGGACCCACACAACCAAAAGTCATTCACTGAAGTGCTGCTGTGCAGAATTGTGCAGAAATGTCCCCAAACCCAACAGTCCGTCAGCATTCTGTGCCGACCAAACACGCTCAACCGTCTTTGGGGTTCCTCTCTAGTTGTTTTGTACTTCTGTAAAACTTGATTCTTTCCCCAGCCTATTCTCAGGCATGAGCAGTGCTGCTTTGGCCTCATAGGCAATGCCACACACAGCCTGAACATAGGCATTAGGTAAAGGTGAAAGGTAAAGGGACCCCTGACCATTAGGTCCAGTCATGACCAACTCTGGGGTTGCGGTGCTCATCTTGCTTTACTGGCCAAGGGAACCGGCGTACAGCTTCCGGGTCATGTGGCCAGCATGACTCAGCAGCTTCTGGCGAACCAGAGCAGCGCACGGAAATGCGGTTTACCTTCCTGCCGGAGTGGTACCTATTGATCTACTTGCACTTTGATGTGCTTTTGAACTGCTAGGTTGGCAGGAGCAGGGACTGAGCAACGGGAGCTCACCCTGTGGCGGGGATTCAAACCGCCGACCTTCTGATCGGCAAGTCCTAGGCTCTGTAGTTTAACCAACAGTGCCACCCACGTCCCAAACATAGGCATTAGAGGGTATAATAACAACAGCAACACTGACCAAAATACAGGGAACTTGTAGCTCTCCAAATTTTATTGGACCCCATCTCCTATAATTTTTTATTGTCTTTCTAATCCACCTTCTCTCCAATGAGCTCAGTGTGGTGTTCGTGGTTCTCCCTCTCTCTATTTACACCACACAACAACCCTGTGAGGTAGGTTAGACTCAGAGGCAATGACTGGCCCAAGGCCATCCAGTGAACTTCACAGCCGAGTGGGGATTTGAACCCTAGTCTCCCACGGCATAGTCCGACACTCCAGCCATCACACCATACTGGATCTATGGTCAATCATAGAATCATAGAATCATAGAGTTGGAAAAGACCACAAGGGCCATCAAGTCCAACCCCCTGCCAAGCAGGAAACAGCATCAGAGCACTCCTGACATATGGTTGTCAAGCCTCTGCTTAAAGACCTCCAAAGAAGGAGACTCCACCACACTCCTTGGCAGCAAATTCCACTGTCGAACAGCTCTTACTGTCAGGAAGTTCTTCCTAATGTTTAGGTGGAATCTTCTTTCTTGTAGTTTGGATCCATTGCTCCGTGTCCGCTTCTCTGAAGCAGCAGAAAACAACCTTTCTCCCTCCTCTATATGACATCCTTTTATATATTTGAACATGGCTATCATATCACCCCTTTGATCATCATTGACCAAAGACCATGCCAGTTTGTTCTCATGGGAGTTCAGCCATATTGGCTGGGCCACAGATGCTTCATGCCCATGACATACAGTTCCTCGAGTACTCAGAGGGAAGAAAGGCAGGGTATAAAATAATAATTGAAAGCACCTTCTTTCGTATGCACATATGTATTTATGCACAACATACAGATGGCTTTTTTTTTTTAATAAGCAAAACTCTTTCCACCACATCGAAAATCTGCCTATTGCTGCAACTTGCTGAAACATAAATTGGACTCTGCCCTCTTACTCCAACAACCGTGGGTTTATTTCGGTGGAGGGGAACACTGATTTGAATTTGTAATATTTAATGCAGAAGGGGGGGGGTGTTGGGGAGGGGGAGTTTGAAAGAGAATCACCAGGCCTTCAAAGAGATAAATTGGCCTGGGAGAGGGAGGGAAATGTTTTTGATGACTGTTTTAAATCTCCTGGGAAATGATGAATTGAAAGGTACTCTAGACGGAGGAGTGATATAGATTACCCACAAAGAGCTGACTCTAGTAGGTCACCAATTACGCTTAGGCGACAGAGGCTGCTATTTAAGGCCAGCCACAACTTTGCAGCTTTAGCCATTTCAGCATCATTTCTTTCGTATAATACAGTTCTCCATCAAATAATCATCTCCGGCAATATCGCTATTCATTGGGCTCCCCGATTCTGCATGAGTGGGGCTGGGGAAACGCTAACAAACAAGAAGGAGTCGGCTGCCTATAGCTCCATCCCAAGAGGATGTGATTGAAAAGATCAGTATCAGGTATGCGTCGCTGTACTTAGAGGGTAATTTTGAGACTTGATGACATAACAATCCATGAAATGAGATTTTAAAGATGGATTTTGAAGAGAAAAAGAAAAGCACACATACCCCCCCCCCAAAGGAAGAAAAAATACTTTTTCAACCGAAACTTCATCTCAAGCTGAAAACTAGACGTATATAGATAGGTGGTATTTAACTCGGGGAAGATCCACTGAAATCGATGGATGAGGTTCAACGCAACGCAAGCAGGCATTTCCTTGTGCAACAGGGCTTCTCCTTCCTCTCCTCCTCCTCCTTTCAACCCCCACCACCCAAATGTGCTCTGGAGCGTGGAGGGAAAAAATGGGAAGTTCCACCCGATGGAATTATTCATATAATATTATATACCTCTCTTTCTTACACCACATGCACAGGTAAAGAAAAAGGAATTAGGTAATCTTACTGAATGTTGTGGGACGCGGGTGGTGCTGTAGGTAAAAGCCTCAGTGCCTAGGACTTGCCGATCGAAAGGTCGGCGGTTCGAATCCCCGCGGCGGGGTGCGCTCCCGTTCCTCGGTCCCAGCGCCTGCCCACCTAGCAGTTCGAAAGCACCCTTAAGTGCAAGTAGATAAATAGGTACCGCTTTATAGCAGGAAGGTAAACGGCGTTTCCGTGTGCTGCGCTGGTGCCGGCTTGCCAGAGCAGCTTCGTCACACTGGCCACGTGACCTGGAAGTGTCTCCGGACAGCGCTGGCCCCCGGGTGCACAACCCTAGAGTCGGACATGACTGGCCCGTATGGGCAGGGGTACCTTTAACTTTACCTTTTACTGAATGTTGTTGGGTCAAGTCAATGGCCTGTTCTCACAGCCATTGATGGTGTTGCCCGCTACAAATTTTCTAATCCCCTTTCGTTTCCATTCACTGTATTTTTATTGCAAAGTTTAATTAATTAATTAATTAATTGGCTTGTGTTGCTTAGAAACTTTTGTTATATTAAACTCTATAAGGTTATTATAAGTAAGTCAATAAATCAAAGGTGCACTGAAAACGATGAGGTAAATTACAGTGATTTGCAGAACACTCTCGTGTCCCCAGTTCATACGGTTAACAAGGTGTGCAGAGATGCATTCAAGGAGTCCTCAGCCTTCTAAGTAGCTGTATTGCCTCAGTTTTTTCAAAAGGTTAAGCACATGTGACTTGACTTTCCACCTTTCCCCCCTCCCCCTGAGAAATGAAGACACGCTCACTGTGGAAATGCCCGGAACTTGAGAGGAGAGGGTATAATAGCCTTGAATTTAATAGATCGGATTTGAATGCAAATAGTCAAATCAGAATGACCCAGAGCAGATCTGAAACATCTCCCAAATGCTACAATTACAAGATGAACCTAGTAGTCATGGCACACTCCCACTATGGCAAAGTGCTAATGGCCCTTAAAGTGCTGAACTTTCACACCTTGCACCACAGTCAGACCAAAAAAAAGTAGGGGAAGAATCTATAAAATGCTATGAACATTATAAAATGGTGTGAGTCCAAGAGGCCTTGGGGGAGGGAGCTTAACAACAACAATAATAATAATAAACAACCCTTATTGTCTCTACACCACCTGTCTGCACTGAAATTAAATGAGCCCCCCCCCCACTCAGTCTTGTTCGCGCTCTATGTGCTTGTCGGAAGTGAATTACACCACTATTTTTTTTCCATTCAGCAGCCCAACAGCCCACGGATAAAAACTGTTCTTTAACCTGTTGTTGCGGCTGACTATACTTTTTAAAAAATCATAATTACACACACACACATATCTTTATGAATGTACTTCTGTATTTCCTGCTTCTATCAAGGGCAATGTAAATATATAAATAAGAAAACTATTGGGTGGGGAACTGGTGCAAAATATAATGGAGTGAAATATATTCCCAAGAAGTGATGTTACACCATTAACATAGCAAATTCAGAGGTGATTTTGTGCATACTTCGTATAATCCTGAACCCCTGCATTTCCTTTAGGGTTGCCATATTTCAAGAAGTAAAAATCCGGACACCCCCCCCCAAGTTGTTGAGCTTCTTTTCACAAAAATGCCCAACCCCCCCCCCCCCCCAGTTTCTAGTTTACCTGGCAATCCAGGACGTACGGCAGCCCTAATTTCCCTTGACTTTTGGTAGCTTCTTCCATGCAATTTCCCCAGTGCTGAGAAACAAATAACTTGGTTTTCATGGCTCTGAAATACCAATAGCAATGGCTGCCTGTGCAAACTGCACCAAGCTTCTCTCGGTCCACGCTCCCCCAAATATGTTTCAGGAGGTTTTATTGCTAGGTAGGTCTATTTTATGTTTTGGAACAAAGCCCAGTGCAGTTGTGCCAATTCTCATTATAGCTGATTGTTTGTTTTCAAAGGCCTTGACACTCCTCCATTCACGAAACCAACAAGGCATGTGGCAATGTATACCACTAGATGCCTCTCAGCCTCTTAAATCAATGCACGTAAGCCCCATTTTCTGTGATCACTAGTGAGCTGAGAGCCCTATCGATCAATATAATGATCCCACTATTTATATAAAAACCAATATAGGCGACCTCTCCAATGCCTACATAGGACTCTATTCATTTTAATAAAGCAAGAGGTTTGGCAAAGAGGTGAGCTCCATCAGCTTCCATAAACTGCACGAGGATATTGCCATACGCAAGTCTAGGTCAAACAAGACTTCTTTGATCTCATCCTATTTCCATAATAATCTCTGTCATTTCGGAAAGAATAAGAAGGTATGGGCACTTTTATTGAGGCAATAAAAACAGCAAAGTGATCTTCTGATGGTACTTAATTAGATTCATTTTATCTTCTCTGACTGATCATGACATACTGTAGCTCTTATTTATGAAGTAAAGAAATGAATGTCTTATGGTTCCTAACACAATTGGAAAAGAAATTACCACGGTATTCAGCTTAATCTGTGTTTGTATCTGACATAAATGATCTTAAGATAAATTACAGGAAATTATTTTCTACTCCTGGTAACCATAACAACAGATGAGAATCGGGTTCTAGTTCAACGTCCTGGCTCTTCTCTGACTCTTCCACGAAGGCTGGGGAAGGTGGAGAAGGCAAAGGCGACTATCAGGCATGGCTTTCGGAGAGGCAAAGTATTGCTCAGTTTCAAGAGAAGCTGGTTTTGAAACTGAGTTTCAAGAGAAGCTCTTGTGCTGGAGTCAACACAGCCTTTGAAGACTCTCTGACTGACAGATGTTGATATTCCAAGGAAGAAGCAGAAATTTAGGAGAGCTGTAAACTACAATGTTGGGCAACACAAAACGATGCTTCTTGAGCTCTCAGCATCTAAAAGTGAGGATGAAAACATGTGATGTATTTGGTTCTCTTCCCCCATGCCAGCTGTTCAGAATCAAGCCCACGTGCATGGAAGGAGTGCAGGGGTGGAAGGATAGAGGTGTTGGAGGCATGTTTCTGCTGTATAAGCAGCAGGGGAAAACAAGGGAAAGACGCAGACTGTCCTGAGTCCCATGGAGGTGTCGTGGAGGGGTTGGGGGAGGAACTTGGCTTGTTGGACCTGGATGACCCTGGGGAGAGTTCTAGAGGGATGGATGAGGTGAAACCAGGATCCCAAGATGTGTCTGAGGCCGAGGAGGAGGCCAATAGTCCATGGAATGGAGAGATGGATCCAGGGGAGGGATCAAGTGGGTTGGCAGAGGAGTCTTCTGCTCATGTGACACCAGGCACCCATAGTGGAGCTCCTGATGTGGCCTCATGATGTGGAGCTGCTCCTGATGTGGAGCTGCTCCTGATGCCTTCTCCTGCCATGGAGGAGACGCCTCTGGAGTCCAGGTTAAGAGTGAGGGCTGCTTTTAGGCTGTGTTACATATTTGATATGAACTCTTTTAAGTGCATGACTTTCTCCGCTGTAGACTCATTGACCAAGAGCAATTTTTTAAAAATTACAACTATCAGACTGCTTCCCTGCAATGTTATTTAATTTTGAGCATGCTCAGATCCTAAATTGTTGGCTCTGGCTAATGTAACTTTTGTTATTCCACATGACTCATTTAGTAGGACAGTTAACTACAGTTCCCAGAATCCAGACCAACAATGGATCTGGTTTTGAGCTCAAAAGTTTTGAACTATAGAGAGCTGGAAACCCGGGAAGAGCTATATCTAGTTTTGGCTACCATTTCCCTCCTCTCTCACTCCTGTGACTCAGTAAAGAAGAAAAGGGGGGAAGGGAAAGTGATAGAAGGATAGGTTTTTTTGGTCTGAACTCTGGGCCATTGCAAGCTTCTGGGAATTCTGAGGAATAGATCGAACTTTTTCAAAGTATTATCCAAAAAATCCTGGAAAGATCTACCCCAGGTTGGATTGAGATGGGCATCAAGTCAGGGGATTGTCCAACCCCACCTGGAATTTAGGAATTCAGCCTGAAATCCAGCTGGGGCAAATTTGGAATCTTCCATTTCTTTGGAGCCAATTTCCTTATCAACTCCATTGAGGATCTGAAATGTGGAATCATATTTCAAAAAATGAAAAGTTGTGGAGTTGGTTTTTTGTTGTTGGTGGTGGTGGTGGTTTGTTTGTTTGTTGCTAGAGAGAGAGAGAGAGAGAGAGAGAGAGAGAGAGATTTTAAAGGAAATTTGCCTTCTATACTTCACGTTCTTGACTTCCGCCATATGTCCGGATTTTCCTGGACATTTCAGTGACTTCCGCCCGGAAACTGTTTCCAACTGCCATATTCCAGCTAAAGACCACTCAGTGGTTTGCAAAAGACAGTCTAAAATATTAATGGTGTTTTTCTTTATTTCCAGTTGCTGCTGACCTCCATTTCCTATCAGTCCAGCTAGCATGGCCAGTGGTCAAGAAAGATGGAATCTAGGGGCAGGAAGACCATTAGTGTTCCCTTTAGAACAATACACTTGAGAGACACTGAAGGAGCTTTAGGAACAATACTGACACAGTCAAAGCTAGCTTAAAAGAAACTGCAACCATGAAAACCCTGTTGAATCTCTAGGAATCCCCATCCACAACAGGGCTGTAACTATTGCAAAATCCATTTGTTTCAGCAAAACTTACAGTCCTGGCTAGCCTGTCTCACCGACAACAAGCAAGACAGGTATTTCAAACTAGTACATGAGAAATTAGGCTAAGATTACTTCCCCCTCCACAAAGAAATAGTAGTTCCCTCTGTCGTAACAACAGTTAGGAACATCATCCTGTGAATTATTTCATTCTTTGAAATCCAGCAGAATGAAGCACCTGCAGAAGAACGTCTTTTCCTAATTGTAAGAAGGAACAGAGAAGCTCTTAACAGGGTTAGGGTTAAGAACTAAGGCTGATCAACTTAAGAACGAAATAACACTAGCTAGATCCTGGCAGTGTGAAGAGGGTGGGGGTGGGGACTAAGAAGAGGCTGTTCCAAAACAAGAGCCAAGGCATTGTCCTGTTGTTGTTGTTGTTTAGTCGTTCAGTCGTGTCCAACTCTTCGTGACCCCATGGACCAGAGCACGCCAGGCACTCCTGTCTTCCACTGCCACCCACAGTTTGGTCAGATTCATGTTTGTAGCTTTGAGAACACTGTCTAACCATCTCGTCCTCTGTCGTCCCCTTCTCCTTGTGCCCTCCATCTTTCCCAACATCAGGGTCTTTTCCAGTGAGTCTTCTCTTCTCATGAGGTGGCCAAAATATTGGAGCCTCAGCTTCACGATCTGTCCTTCCAGTGAGCACTCAGAGCTGATTTCCTTAAGAACAGATGTGTTTGATCTTCTTGCAGTTCATGGGACTCTCAAGAGTCTCCCCCAGCACCATAATTCAAAAGCGTCAATTCTTCGGCGATCAGCCTTCTTGATGGTCCAGCTCTCACTTCCATACATCACTACTGGGAAAACCATAGCTTTTACTATATGGACCTTTGTTGGCAAGGTGATGTCTCTACTTTTTAAAATGCTGTCTAGGTTTGTCATTGCTTTCCTCCCAAGAAGCAGGCGTCTCTTAATTTTGTGGCTGCTGTCACCATCTGCAGTGATCAGGCATTGTCCAATATTAGTTAAAATATTTAAGGAATAAAAGCAATAAAATAAAATAAAACCAAGTCACATGAACATTTTAAAAATATAAAATAAAATCAGTCATGTGCTAAAGCTGAATGCTAAACTTACATGCTTGGTAGAATATTGATGGACATGAAAGCACTATGGCTATGAAGTTTTCCCTGAAGAATCAAACAAAGCAGCAATGGCAGCAAAGAGAGAAAGCAACTACCGAAAGCTTGGAAACTAGCAGAGACTTCAGTTTTGGGTTTCGACTGTCACTTCTATTTAAGAGGAGCCTTTTAAAAAAAATTTGCACATTAGCCAGAATAAGAACTGAAGCGAGGTTCCCGAAGCACCCTTGCCTTGAACAAATCCTCTTTCACAAACGAGGCAGGAAGTTCTTGATTATGCTAATACAGTTTTGTGAATTATAAGGAACAGTTGTGGTGAGCCCTAATTTCCTAACTGAGCAGCAGATGCCGCCTCGTGAAAAGCTGTTGTCATTTTATTTGCTTGACAACGTGTCATGTGCATTTTGCCAGTTATGCCCTGCCTTCCTTGCAAAATGTGAGGCTTTACAGTAAGCTTTGGGGGTGGGTAGAATCCTTTCAAAGCAGGCGCAGACCGAGATGCAAATATGTGACTCCCACCTTGCGTCGCCTAAGATAAAATGAAAGGAAATCTGGCCGCTTTCAATGCAACCGGTGATCAAAGACAACACGAAACTGAACTCAAAGAGCTGGCACAATCTGCTGCTTGGTTCATAAGGAACGCTGCAATCCAAGCCCCCTTTGTGCCAGGCAGGTGGGGGGGGGTCGATTGGGCAGAGGGATCAATCAGTCATTCCTTGAATGAGTACCAGTTTTGTAAACCACCAATAAGGGCGAGAGTTCCCCAGCCCTCTTGGTTACCACCAAGATGGAATTTCTGTTAGTGAGGCCAGCGTCACATACACAAGAGTGCAGTCCAGCCACCAAACTGGTAAGAAGCAATTAAAGAGGAATATAATTGTGATGGCCTGGGATTCAGACTCGGATGCTGAACCTGAGGGATCCCAGCCTGCACAGGATTCCCCGCCTCCAGAACTAGCTGAGCCGGGGCTGGGGCATGAGCCTGAAGGGTCCTCACCTGTGCTGGATCCTCAGGTGCAGGCACCAGCTGAGCCTCCTCTGGTTCCTGAAGTGATGGAGGACCCATTGCCTGCAGGTGCTCCACTCTCAGCCCCTTCTGGGGAAGAGGAGGTTGCCTCTGGGTCTGGTAACCCTCCAGCCTCTCCTGAGCTGCAGAGGCTCAGGGCAGAGAGACGGAGGGAACTACGTTCCCGCAGGAGGAGTGCTTGCCTCCAGGCCAGGAGAGGCGAGTCACCAGAGGATTGGGGCCGCCCTGTGCCTTGGGGCAGATAAAAGCCGGCCAGCCCCAGTCCCAGGTTGCGGGAGCAACATTGTTGGTAGCCTGTTCCTGCCTGCACCCTATCCTGCTTCTCTGCTGGAGCTCCTGACCTCACCTGGCTCCCTACCTTGGACCCCGCTTCAGCTTTGATGGACTGCCTCCCTACTGCACCCTCGACCTCAGACTGGACTCGTACCTTGCCTCATGGTTAATCCTTGGGACCAGCACAATAATGGTGCCCATTAAAGTAAATAAATAAATCTATATACAGTACAAGGAGGAGTAGTCATGTACAGCAAGGACACAGGTGGCACTGTGGTCTAAGCCACCAAGCCACTTGGGCTTGACGATCAGAAGGTCGGTGGTTCGAATCCCCGCGATGGGGTGAGCTCCCATTGCTCTGCCCCAGCTCCTGCCAACCTAGAAGTTCGAAAGCACACCAGTGCAAGTAGATAAATAGGCACCACTGTGGCTGGAAGGTAAACAGTGTTTCTGTGCACTCTGGTTTCCGTCACAGTGTCCCGTGTCGCCAGAAGCAGTTTAGTCATGCTGGCCACAAGACCCGGAAAGTTGTCTGTGGACAAACGCTGGCTCCCTCAGCCTGAAAACGAGATGAGCACTGCAACCCCGTAGTCATCCAGGGGTCCTTTACCGTTTACCTTTTTTCATGTTCAGTAAAAAGCGGGGGTGGGGGGGAGGTTGAGGAGATATTTCCAAGGTTGAATGAGCAATAGTGGGACAATAGTGTGTCAGAAGGTTGGAGAGAAGATGAAGCAGCCAAGATGATGTATATTTTCCCAAATAGTTTGTGTGATAATAAAAAGCTCTCACAGACTCTTTGGACTCTGTCCTGTAGAGCGTTAGTGAATAAAGTCTAGCTGACTGTGAATTTGGTATGAGCCTACTTCCCAAATGGAATTCCTTCCCCCTCTCCCCCCAAAAATCAGAGGTGCCTTTACTTTCCTATTTCTCTGGACACTATTTCCATTTGACAGATTGCTGATGGTATGCACCACACACCGTTATATATGTGGACAAGGGTCCGATTAGATGCTCGGGTGACCTGCAATTTTATGCACTGTTGAGATTTTTTATTGCCGAATCTCCCCATAGTTGAACACAAAGTGCTAAGAAGCCTTGACACTGTCCACAGGGCAGTCTTTACCTGGGGGTGCAAGGGGTGGGCGTCACCTGGATGCTGAATTCTGGGGGGCGCCGGGCAATTGCCGCTGAAGCCGCCTAAGTTTATCGTATTGAGCTGCTATGCAGCAGCGGGGTCAGCGGCACCTTTGACATGACTGATCTCATGCCGCCTCACGAGATCAGTCTCATTCACCAAAGCCGAGAGGAGGAGGAGTGACAGGAAAGAGGGAGAGACAGACAGAAAGAGAATGTGCCTATCTAGCTACGGGAGTGCACACACGCTTCGGAACCTTCCCAAGAAGAACTCGTGTATATACACGCTCGCAAGGGTCCTCCCAGCTCCTCTAGAAATAAGGATGCTCCCACAATGAAATTGGCACCAGCCACTTGGTTTTCGCCTACCTCGTAGCAAATCATCACAACTTTCTCGGTTTGGCGGTTAGGAATTGGTCGGGGTATTGTTATGTAGATGAATGGGGGGGGCGCCATCACCAACCCCGGTTAGTGAAGGGTAGTCTCCTAAAGGATTCTGGGGGGCGTGGCCCCATCTGAAGCCTATGGAGGCCAGGGCCCAAGGCACGCCCCCGAGCGGTGACCCCGGGGGAGTGCCTAGTTGATGTGCATCAGCAGGGCTCCCCCTGCTGGTGTTAACCCTTCCCGGCCTTCGGGCAGACAGACTAAAGCCGGATAGTTGATTAGGACCAATGCCTAAGCCAATACCGCTCATCACCTGTAACCAATAAAATTGTGGCCAATTTTAGCCCATTAACCTAAATAATGGTGTCTCATGTCTTTATTTCCACTGGTGGGAGGCTGGAACGCGCCACGAAACCTTCCCAAGAAGAACTTGTATATACGCACTCACAGCTCCTCTAGAAATAAGGATGCTCCCACAATGAAAGGCTGCCTGAGATGGCTCTCCCACGCATGCGCACAATGGCCGCCCGTCCCATCTTTCAGACACCTCCCTACGACCCTAAGCGCATGCGTGGAGTCTTTACACCAACTCCCAATGTGTTCTTTGTCTTCTTTAGAAAAGCTGGTTTTAAACAAAACACACACAAACTCCTTTTGGAGCCGCGTAGGCTTGAGCGCAATTTATCAAATGATAATAGTGACATAAGCATAATAAAAGTTAATTTGGGGGCTAAACTAAATTTGGGGATGCTGGGTGGATCTTTGTACCCTGGCGGCGCATATGCTAAAGATGGTCCTGACTGTCCATAAGAAATCCAGTTACAGCAGACTTAACTTAAACATACAATAACTTATAATAAGTCTAAACCTTAACACTAAGCATACTAGGTACAGAACACCACACCAGAAGGAAGAGAGACTGAAAGAGAAAGTGAAGCCCAGGCTCCTTCTGGCCTGACTTTTATAGTCAGCATGACCTTGACTGAAAGAGATAGCAGAACCAGTTTAAACCAGCTGTACTGAGCTTCTCTGAAGGAATAACCCAAACATCATGAACCTTGTGTTTGTTTCTTTCACACAGCTTCCAGAACCCTCTTGAATCAATTAGAATAGGAAAGATCTCTACACATCAGATCAATCCTTTCTTCACCAAGAAATGCAAACTGACAGACATATGGGTTGAAACATCCTTCCAAATGCTCATGCTGCTTAGAGCTCTGTCAATTTTCTCCCTTTATTATTTATTTTATATATAAAATTTGTATACAGTGGTACCTCTGGTTAAGTACTTAATTCGTTCCGGAGGTCCATACTTAACCTGAAACTGTTCTTAACCTGAAGCACCACTTTAGCTAATGGGGCCTCCTGCTGCCGCTGTGCCGCCAGAGCGCAATTTTTGTTCTCATCCAGAAGCAAAGTTCTTAACCTGAAGCACTATTTCTGGGTTAGCGGAGTATGTAACCTGAAGCGTATGTAACCTGAGGTACCACTGTACTGCCCTTCAGAGAAGTGCAAACTTTGACTGACATTTATGTCTCGGTTCGCGTATTCTTTCAGAAAGTGCAGAATAAGTTCGCATTTCAAATATGAAGTGGATCTAATTTATCCAGCACCCCTAGTTACACTCCACAGTCCTCCTTGAATTTTAAACCTGCTTTCTGTAGCCACCCCGGATCACTTTGACTGCCTATATATACAGGGAAACATCTTTTTATTGTTGTCGTTGTTGTAGCTGCTATTGCTCAGTGGCTTGCTCCCAGAATACCACAAAGTGCTTTTATCTTCCAGGGTAGAGTCATTATGGTGCATCAGGAGGTTGGGAAGTCACTGAACTACACCTTACTTGTCAATGGCTTTTGCTATTTGAATTCCTTGCTTTCTGTTCTTTTGTGAGTTGTCGGTTTCCAACCCATGCCCTGCAAGTGTTGCTACCCCTCACCAATTTGCCAAAAGTGGAATGCTATTTCTATTTACAGAGAAGAAACTTCCTTTTCCGTTGCCTCATCCTTCCTTCAAAAAGACACCTCAGAGAACAAGTAGGTCAAGCTGACCTTCTCAAACTCCATAGCGCATGAGCCTTTGAAGAAATGCAGCGCTGGAGGCCTTTGGTTTCGCCCAATGAAATCCATCAGTAATAGAGGAGAAGTCAAGAATATATGAAGAAAGGGATAGTAAAAGTTAGTGAGAAATTGATTCTTTGTTCTGGAGGCAGGTGAGAAGCATTAGAAGGACAGTTCAATACTGGATGTACAAACTAGGAGGGAGAAAAGAAACCTTAAACTAGATAGATGATAGATAGATAGATAGATAGATAGATGATAGATAGATAGATAGATAGATAGATAGATAGATAGATAGATAGCTTGGATATAGAAAGGACACACAAAAAGGCACAAACCCCTCCTGCCATTGAATTATATAGCAACAACTATAACCACCATTTCTGATACCTATATATCTTCCTCACCTGTCTCTGATGTCAGCTGTCAGAGTTCAGCCCATCCCAGAGCTGGAACTAGGAGATTCCTCGAAGAAGAAACTGGAACCCCCACCCCAATACACACACACACACACACACACACACACACACTAGATTCCACCTCCCACCCATGCCAAGCTGATTTATCCAAAAGCAAAACAATGCCATATAAAACACAGCAGAGGAAAAACAACAACAAAGGCAATATACAAGGCACATCAATGACCACCACAAGGAATAAAAAGTTCTAGAGTTCATGTTACATATATCAAAGTTGCCAAATGTCCATACATGTCATTGTGGTGTGTGCTGGATATGTATCTGGTAAAATTCTGCCAGGTGGTGCCAGGGGTGGAGGAAGGGGCAGACGGTGGGTGCGGGCTTCCCTGGGTATCACCACTGGGGGGGGGGGTGTGACAAAATGCCAGGCGGCACTCACCATGAGGCCTGAAGTGCACCCGAGCCATGCATCTCTCCTGGGAGAGACGTGGTGGCTTGGATGCACACAGGCTCCACACTGCCCAAACGGTCCGCCCGCTGCCTCCCTGCACACACACCTGTTGGGTGGCTGAGTGGGAGGAGGCAGGCAGAGGCCCTGTGGTATCAACCCACCCATGCAAAGCCCACTGAAGGAGTGAGGAAGTGTGCGTCTCTTTTTTGACCCTCTCTTGCAATCCCTTCCACAAAATACAGATCATGCCCTTGATATTTAAAAGTACATTTATTGGACACTGAGATCAAGCAGCCTTATGAGTTTATTGGGAGAACAGCACTTCTTTGCCGGCAGAAACATTTCAGGGCTAGATATATCAGGTGCTGGACTTATTTTCTCATAAGCATCCCATGAATAACAGAGGTCCAAAGGTTAATACAATTATTCTGCAATCCGACCTTGTGCACAAGTTCAATCCTGGAAGCAAAATGGCAAGGCACCTTTGACTGTAATAACATGGATGTTGTTTACAGTCCCTCTGAAGCGGTATCTCTTCGTGAAATGGCAGGCGGCAGCTCATCAGTGTTTCACTTAGATCTTGTCCCAGGAAAGCAGTGATAATTTAATTAATCGGGGCGGGTGGGGGAGAACTATTTAAGGAAAAGGATGCATACTGGTGCCTAAGTAAACAATAAAATCGAACGGCTTCCCCAGTTTATGGGACTATGGGGTTATTATAAGCACCAGCGAAGACGAGCCGGTGGGTTGTACATATTGATTCTCTGCCACCGTGTAAAAGTGCAGATCCAGGCATTGACGCAATAAATCTAGGTACCAGGATGACACAAATCTATGTTCTTGAGCTGTGTGGCAGGCCGTGCAGATGGTGAATGAAAAAAAGATAAAACGGGATCAATAAATCTCATTTTACCTACGTGTTTGCAGGACACATAATCTCTCACGAAAGAAAGAATGCTAAGCAAACACTATGAAAGTCCAATTAAGAGATTTCCTTACTTGCAGCCTTGCGATTTGTTTCGCCGTTTGCCACCAAGATGTCGTAGCCGTCTAGGAGCTGGTGGCTAGTCCTCAACCAATGTTTTGGGACCAGGAAGCCAAGCAGAGGAACTATAACACAGCGCCTAGTTACCGTAAATTATGGCACTCGTTCCTGCAGGTATTCTACATTCTAGGAACAAAGGTTGTCCATACACAACACAACCAACAAAATTTCCTTGGAGAACTCATAAAATGCATTATGAAAACCTGTATTCCCATACATACACCACAACTTACAACAGTACACATCAGTAAAACACATTTTTATTAAGTGAGCCACAAATTGGTATAAACCTCTGGAACTTTGGTTTTCTGGAATGTGAAATATAGCTTTGCTCCTCTTGCCAGGAGCATGCTTGATTTTTTAAAATAAGGACAATATACCATACTGTCTTGCATCAAACATTTACACCTTCTTAAGTACTTCCAGAATGTGGTGATAACCATACATGCTGCCACTAACAGAAATCCAATTAGTGGTTTATCCACAAGGTCCCGATTCTCATTCAAATACAACAATGCAAGCTCTGGAGACTTTGTGATGTGTGATTTTACTTATTTCAATAAAGCGTGTTCTCCCTAAAGAGAGCACGTGTTGCGGTTGGGGGAACAGGCCACCTTGCCATGACTTGGCAGTTTTGAAAGGAACCCAGCCGTTAAATGGTTAAAGGGGTTGCTGGGGAAAATTGATTGTTGCCAATTTGGAGGAGGGGTCAGAGTCTATAAATACAGGGGACAGACGTTAGCACGGCCTCTTGGCCGTTTTGCAGCGGATCACCCGCCCTCCCTCCCTTTAATAGGGTGGTTTCTGATAAGCTTGACCTTGCTATGCCTGTCTAGGTGTCGCCCGCCTTGGTGCGGGGGCATGGTAGGAATTTTGCCATCTGGCTGATTGGCTGGTGCCATTTGGTTTTTGCCTACTGCGTAGCAAATCGTCACAACTTGTAAGGTTGGCGGTTAGGCATTGGTTAAATTGGTGCTTGGAGGGGTAAGTGCCTACCCCTCCAAATGATGTGGAAAGGGAATTCCGTTAAAGGAATCCAGGGGCTTGCCATTATTTTCGTCCTTGTCCCTGGCATCGGACTTGGGCCGTGCAAGCCCCACAGGAACATGAGGGTGAGAAGTGAGGGACTGATGCCCAGCTTCATTTTCTCACCCAATACTTGTTTCCCACGCTGGCTTCCGTTGGAGTCCGGAAGACCAGCTCTGTCCCTGAGGGCAAGGACAGATAGTCATAACCAATGCCTAAGCAACCACTCACATTTTTTGTATTTGAATAAAGTTGTGGCCAAAATTATGCCAAAAACCTAAACAAAAATTGATGTGTGAAGTGTGAATTTTTTGGGGGGTGGCATTGTGGGACTCAACACGCAAATACTTGCTCTCCAAAATTTAATAGAATCATAGAATCGTCGAGGTAGAAGGGACCCAAAGAGGTAAAGGTCAGGGTAAAGGACCCCCTGGACAGTTAAGTCCAGTCAAAGGCAACTATGGGGTTGCGGCGCTCATCTTGCTTTCAGGCCAAGGGAGCCGGCGTTTGTCTGCAGACAGATTTACGGGTCATGTGGCCAGCAGGACTAAACCACTTCTGGTGCAACAGGACACCATAACGGAAACCAGAGCACACAGAGATGCTGTCTACCTTCCTGCCGCAGGGGTACCTATTTATCTACTTGCACGGACGTGCTTTGGAATTGCTAGGTTGGCAGGAGCTGGGACAGAGCAATGGGACCTCACCCCGTCATAGGGGATTTGAACTGCCAACCTTCTGATCGGCAAGCCCAATAGGCTCAGTGGTTTAGACCACAGCTCCACCCACATCCCAAAAAATCATCTAGTCCAACCCCCTGCAATGCAGGAATATGCAGCAATCCCATACAAGGATTGAACCTGCAACCTTGGCATTATCAACACCATGCTGTAACCAACTGAGCTATCCAGAAAGTGTTTGGCATGTCCACCACAAGTGCCTACAGCTGCCTCTCTCCCCCACACCCTCACCAGCATATAGCTGAAGTATATTTATGCACATATGGAAGTTAAGTACTATTTCTGCATTATCTTCAACACTGTTTCCTTACTGCTAGCTGGTTTCACTGGAAAAGTGACCCCACAGCTTCATCATCAAGGTTCACCTTCTATTTCTAAACAGCATCTTAAAAAGCAGAGACATCACCTTGCTGACAAACGTCCGTATAGTTCAAGCTATGGTTTTCCCAGTAGTAATGTATGGAAGTGAGAGCTGGACCATAAAGAAGGCTGATGGCCGAAGAATGGATGCTTTTGAATTATGGTGCTGGAGGAGACTCTTGAGAGTCCCACGGACTGCAAGAAGATCAAACCTATCCATTCTTAAGGAAATCAGCCCTGAATGCTCACTGGAAGGACAGATCCTGCAGCTGAGGCTCCAATACTCTGGCCACCTCATGAGAAGAGAAGACTTCCTGGAAAAGACCCTGATGTTGGGAAAGATGGAGGGCGCAAGGAGAAGGGGGCGACAGAAGACGAGATGGTTGGCCAGTGTTCTCGAAGCTACCAACATGAGTTTGACCAAGCTGCGAGAGGCAGTGGAAGACAGGAGTGCCTGGTGTGCTGTGGTCCATGGGGCCACAAAGAGTCGGACACGACTAAACGACTAAACAACAAGTCCATTTTCCACATTCTTGTACAGTAGGCTACATTCCAGCAATGCAAAAGTTGGTGTTTTATACATGCACGTGTCATTCCATCCGGGCAATTGCAATGAAATACCACATTTCAAGGACACATTCCAGCCAAAGCACTCAAGGAGGTTTCAGAGCAGGGCCTGAGAACAGCCATGGAGAGTCTCAAGCCAAGGATAAGCAGAGGCAACTTCCGGTAATTCTGGTTTTGGCCCCATTCTCTACCATATTGACTTCTGAGACTAAGTAAGAGGAAGATGAAAGCCAGTGCCACCTCCCCTGAATTTTCCCCTGGACATGAGGTTCACCATGCTTGCCTTAGAATACATTCAAGAGTTCTAATACCGGGCAATATAAATCTTTCCAACTCTTCCCCCCCCCCTCTTGAATCTGTCACTGGATTGTCCTGAAAACAGCCATGCTTTGAGCAGCTCGTTCTGTAAAAATGACCTCCACCTTTCTCAAACAATCGTAGTCTTTTAATAGGTTTATATAACTGATGTTTGAACCTTTTAGAAACCAGCTTAAGAACATAATTTCCCGTGAACAGTCCATTTTATCTAGTTTTCACCATTCACAGTAGAAGAAAAAATGCAATTTGTTTGGGGGGAGTTATTGCAAGGGGGGGCATGCATTAAAACTAGAAGGGGAGAATTAAAACCCCATCAATATCTGCAGGCATATTTGGGGGGGGCTTGTAAAGTGCTAATGCCATTATCACCAAAGAATGCAAGTGTCTTACAACTGCCATGTTGACACATCAGTTAAATGGAGGAGTGTCACTCTTTTCATTATGTTAATGCTTTCTGAAAAGGAAGGGGGAGGGGGGAAATACTTTTCTCTGCTCTAAGCAATCAGCCATCTCTTATTGCAGCAGAAAAGGGGACCATTAAAATTAGAAGGAATAGACAAGTACGTGTTTAAGTGAGTGATCTAAGAGGAAGATATGTGAAGATGCTATGTTGCATCCTAAAATTCTGCCGTCACCGAGCTCAGTATTGTTCACACTGACTAGCAAAGGCTTTCAAGTTTCAAGGAGGAGCCTTTCCTAGCTGTACCTGGAGGTGTCAGGAATTGAGCCTGGGACCTTCTGCATATTGCAGATATGAATATTGTGCAGTATGAAGCAATTGGATGCATAAAAGCTGACTCCTTTTGGAATAAAAACTGTCCAAATCCAGAATTATGATTCAAAGCTTTACTAGCCAGAAATTCTTTTTTTAAAAAAAAAAAAAAAAACAATCAATGATACACCCAGAAAGTCGTGTAGAGCATATGCAAATTCAAGCATAGGTTTGACTTCTTATATAACATAATTACAATACCAGTGCTCTATCTCTCCCATAGCTTGCATTAGCCTGCATCGAACCTAAGGTTATGCAGCTCCTGGAGAGAGCTTTATTATCACATCCTTTGTTGTCTCTGCAGCATCCAGAGAAAGAATAACAGGCAACTCCCTTCAAGATGGAGATTTCCAACTGAATACCTTCACATGATCTAAGGTTAAACACTCACGTGATCTAAGGTTAAACACTGCACTCACGCCTGCAGAGAACATGAACAGTTATTTATCAACTTAGTTGGAAGCTTAGAGAGAGCTCTTTCTAGCTTTGCATACTCCAATGGAATTTCCAAATGTTGAATCTTTACATACAGGAATTCTTCATTTCAGTGTGCAATTAAACAATTATTCTTAATACTGCATGCAAAGCATGTTCCCTATCACTGAGCTACAGCCTTTTCCTAACCCCAGTTGTGAAGCAAAATATACTCTGTCCTTTAACCCCTCTTTGTGGATTTGCCTTTTATTATTAAATAAATAAATAAATACCACCCTCATCTGAAGATCTCAGGGCAGTTCACAACATAAAAATACAAGATAAAAGCACAAAACACATACGAGTACTGTCCCAATTGCAGTTAATGTACCAAAAAATAAGGAAATGCTGATGAAATAGTAACCATTTTTACAAGTCTACTGATTAATACGTTGCATGTGATCTGTCCTGTATAATCAAATACTACTGCATGTACATCCAATGGCGGAAGAAGAGGCGTGCGAGGGGAGTGCACCGCCCCCAGCAGAGCGATCCCGGCGGGGTGCCATCACGGCTGCCCCCCCCGCCCACGCTGGGCGCCATGCCCCTGGGACACACACCAGCCCCACTCCCGCCTGCTCTACACCACCCAACCCCACCCGGTGCCAGAGCATGAAGCTCCACCACTGTGTACATCAAACAATCAAAACTATGTTATGTGAGCGATGCAGTGTGGAGTATCTATATTCTGTTTTGCTTGTGGCAGTGAAACCTTTCACAATGACTGGTCATTGCACTTGTCGTCCTGCATCTTGCAGCTGAAGGCTGATATTATTCCCTCCTTGCACATATTTTTTCATCCCACACAAAAACCTCCATTGATTATGGACTATGCTTTTTAATTTGTACTATGCTGTTGTCATTACAGTGAATTGTGTTCTTCATGATGCATGTTTGTTTATCAACTATATAGGCTGGTGTGCTTGGTGCATTGAGATTTTCATTATACTACAGAGTCTTGAGTTACAATTTAAATTCTTATTATACATGGCAAGAAGCTCTTTGGCTTCCCTTACTGGATCCCTCTCCAGTTCTGCTGTGGTGTTCCAGATGTTTGAACTGCAGAAAAGGGTGAAATTGGTCAGCATTTGGAAACCCTTCTCAGTATTATTTTCAGCATTTCACAGGGGGAAATTGTTGCTTTTCCATTTACATTGCCCTCGCTTGCTCTCTTTCCGATAGCCGTTGCAATGTATGGATTCTCAACTCAATATCTGGCATGATTTGTCATCAACTCAGGTGGCGCTGTGGGTTAAACCACGGAGCCTAGGACTTGCCGATCAGAAGGTCGGCGGTTTGAATCCCTGCGATGGGGTGAGCTCCCATTGCTCAGTCCCTGCTCCTGCCAACCTAGCAGTTCGAAAGCACGTCAAAGTGCAAGTAGATAAATAGGTACCGCTCCGGTGGGAAGGTAAACGGCATTTCCATGCACTGTTCTGGTTCGCCAGAAGCGGCTTAGTCATGCTGGCCACATGACCTGGAAGCTCGGCCAATAAAGCAAGATGAGCACCGCAACCCCAGAGTTGGCCACGACTGGACCTAATGATCAGAGGTCCCTTTACCGCAATGCATCAAGGGCCACCTCTTTCCATATGACCCTACCCAGACACTGAGATCATCTTTTGAGGCCCTTCTTCATGTGCCTCCTCCTTGAGAGGTCAAGAGGGTGGCAACACGAGAACAGGCCTTCTCTGCAGCAGCTCCCCGTCTGTGGAATACTCTTCCCAGGGAAGTTCGCCTGGCGCCTTCATTATACAGTCATACCTTGGGTTACAGATGCTTTAGGTTGTGTGTTTTCGGGTTCGCGACCACGCCAAACCCAGAAATACTGGAACGGGTTACTTCTGGGTTTTGGCACTCGTGCATGTGCAGAAGCGCTAAATCATGCTTTGCGCATGTGCAGAAGCGCCGAATCTTGACCCGCGCGTGCGCAGACGCAGCGCTGCGGGTTGCGAATGCTGCAGGTTGCGAACGTGCCTCCCGCATGGATCACGTCCGCAGCTCGAGCATCCACTGTACACCTTTAGTTGCCAGGCAAAGACTTTCTTTTTAAACCAGGTTGGTTAATCTGATTTACATCCTATGCCCTTTAAAAATGTGTTTTTCGGGGGGGGGGGGCGCTATTGGGTTGTTGTTTTGATTTTTATTATATATTTTGTGGTTTTATTTCTCACTGAACTGATTTGTTTCTCCCCCAAAGCCTCTCCTGGGGGGTGGGGGATCTTGGCCACACCTCTGGTTAGGATGTCAAATTAAAAAACGTTCATAGACCACCAGTGGCGTAGCGTGGGTTGCCAGCACCCGGGGCAAGGCAAGTAATTTGAGCCCCCTAACCTGTGGATTTGCGCCCCCTAACCTTAACCCCCAGATGTTGCGCCCGGTGCAGCCGGCCCCCCCTGCACCCCCCACGCAATGCCACTGTAGACCACCATGTGCTAAGTGTTCGTGTACATTATCAAGGAGAGCATGCATCGAGCTATGTTTATGAATTCTAACTGATCAGCTGATAGGAAAACACACACTCGATTCCAGAAACATTTGATATGGCTTTTAAATACAACTTGTTCCTTTGGATTACAACTCGCAGAGTCCCAGATGGTGCTCTGCATACATTCACAGTAATTAAGATGCAAATGTATTCCAACTTCTTCAGATGTTGTTGAGCACACACAGCCGCACGGCACACACCTTCAGTGAGAAGTGCAAATGAAGAATCAAGCTAAAAAGCTGAATATTTTGCCAAGTGCTGGAAAAGACATCCCCACCCCCAGTATTAAGATGACATATAATGGATGCCTCCGATTATTACACTGATGTTGTCCTCTTAAAATAACTGGAAGGACATTGTTGTTGCTCTTCTGGGAATGCCTTCCTTTTGTTGCAACGTAACAGATAAAATACAACAGAATGAAACACAAGCAAGATTTATAATGAAAAGGATTCATTCATTAGCACAGTTTAGCAGGATAATCAGCGACATAGCAATAGCCACATATTTGGATAAATGGAATTGCTTTAGGGAATTGCTAATAGGAAAATGCTAGGTATGTTTCAGAACCATCTGATACAGCTTTTAAAGGCAACTTCTTTTGATGCTGCCATGATTTCATGATGTGCAAACAGGACTGCACAAGTTTCTCTCTTCATTTCAGGGAGGGGAATAGCAATGTTTGGCACATTCCTCCATGTTCATGGAGCTGCTTCCTCCAGCAAACAGGGGTGGGATGCGAAATTGCCATGTTGGGGGAAAAATTTGATTCAGGTGGCATCTAAAGGTGAACTTACATAATCCACACTTTCGTAAAGAACGCACACAGCCATCTTCAAAATTTGCAATTTTGCAAGAGTTCTCCAGCCAAGAAACTGTACAAGATGAAGCTGTGAGGGTTAAGTGTGCATATAAATGTATGCTTGAGTAAAAATAGCATACAAAATGCAGTGAATTTGGAAAAATTGTCTTGCAAAAATATGTATATTGGGCAAAATTGCATACAAATATGTATGTTAGGAGAAATGAGGTAAGAACCTAAAAAAATTATTGCAAACTGATGCGGAAATGTGGAGCTAAAACTAAGACTGGAAAACCAAGGCCACATGTACACCATGTTGGGATACTGCCAGGGAGACAAAGTCCATCTCGACCTCCACGTCGTCTCCGGACGTCCATTGATCTCTCGTAGACACGCAGTATCAGCAATTAGCGACACAAGCTCTAGAAATAGCTTCCCACATTCCACAGCCGATGCATGCTCTTATCAGCAGAGTTCACACAGCGAAAGATGCAGTCAGGAGAGCATTATATAGAAGTTTATTCAGCGTTGATCAGAACAAAGAAAAACATGACTGCCTGCTTGAGAGTTCTGGCAGAAAGAGAGAGAAATGAAAGCAAAGACACAACATAAACATCCTGTGAAACAGGAAATACAGACTCTGTGACTCAAAGCCTGCTCCCTTTTAAGGTGGAATGGAAATATCCTAACACACCATGCATTTAAAGCACTACGATACTACTTTAAAGAGCTGTGGCTTCCCCCAAAGCATTCTGGGAAATGTGGTTTGTTTTGATTGCTGAGAGTTGTGAGGAGACCATCATTGCCCTCACAGAACCAGAGTTCCCTGGAAAGAGGGATTGACTTTTAAACTGCTCTGATTTGAACATGGAAACTTGTATGTGTGAAAAGGTCATCTGCATGATCTCCCTCCTTGCTCTTTTTGAAGGAGAAGAATCACTCAGATACGTGGCAGTTTATGTGGGCTTCCTGAACCTCACATTGAGGAACGTGAGGTGGCAGCCAACTAAATACTGTATTTTTCACTCCATAAGATGCACTTTTTTCTTCCTAAAAAGTAAGGGGAAATGTCTGTGTGTCTTATGGAGCGAATGTGTGGTCCCTGGAGCTGAATGGCCCAGGGGAGAAAAGCAGATCATGCTTTTTCTTTTCTTTTTTTTTTTTTTGAAAGAGGGAATGGGTGTTGAAAGGAAGCAGCTAATCAGCAAGCAATCGGGAGGGAGATAAGGGACGCTAGCAATAAAGGAGGCTGCCTGGGAGGGGGGAGATAAAGACAGCAAACTTGCAAGGAGAGGAGACAGGAAGACTAAAGCAATGAGGAGAGAAATTAGAAGAAAAGGAGAAGCAAAAAAACTATTCCAGCTAAGGAAAAGACACTAAGGTAAACAAGAGGGAAGGGAGTGTTGAAAGGAAGCAGGTGATCGGTAAGCGATGGGGGAGAGAGATAAGGAATGCTAGCGATAAAGGAGGCTGCCTGGGACGGGGGAGGTAAAAGCACATGGATCCTCAGGATTTTTGCATTGGGTCAACCCAAATTCACCATCAGATCACATAGCATGTCCATGGCTACATCCTGCACCCAAAAAATCATGCACCACTGTTGCGTAGGGCCGCAATGGTGCAAAAAAGTGGTTACAAAGCACAGATCCACATGGATCCTCAGGATTTTTGCATTGGGCTACCCCCAATTCACCGTCAAATCACATGTCCGTGGCCACAGCATGAACCACAAAAATCATACACCCTCTGTTTCGTTGAGAATATATTTTTTTTCTTGTTTTCCTCCTCTAAAAACTAGGTGCATCTTATGGTAATGTGCGTCTTATGGAGCAAAAAATACAGTAAATGTGCAAACAGAATAACTCCTGCTTTTGCTATGGGACTTGCCCCTCCTGCACTTCTCCCGCCATCCCCAAATATTCTCTAGAGGGCTGACTAAAAATCCAGAACACATTTAGGAGGTGTGCAGGGGAAGAGGGAAAGTCCCATTGCATAAGTGGAAATCTTTTCACTCATGCAAAATGCTACCTTTGAGTACAAGCCATAGGAAGCTGCATTCTTCAGAATCAAGCCATTGTTCCACCTTTCTCAATTTTGTCTACAATGACTGGCAGTCAGACAGGGATCCCTTGCAGATGCTGGGGATAGTACTTGTAACTGCCCAGTGCATGGTGAAAGAGCAAGGGAAGAGGAACTAACTTCTAGATGTTGCTAGACTCTAGCTTCTATCAGCCCCAGCCAGCCTGGCCAGCAATGTCATAGAAGCATAGAATCATAGAAGAGTTGGAAGAGACCACAAGGGCCATCGAGTCCAACCCCCTGCCAAGCAGGAAACACCATCAGAGCACTCCTGACATATGGTTGTCAAGCCTCTGCTTAAAGACCTCCAGAGAAGGAGACTCCACCACACTCCTTGGCAGCAAATTCCACTGTCGAACAGCTCTTACTGTCAGGAAGTTCTTACCAATGTTTAGGTGGAATCTTCTTTCTTGTAGTTTGGATCCACTGCTCCGTGTCCGCTTCTCTGGAGCAGCAGAAAACAACCTTTTGTCTGGAGAGCTATGAGTTCCCTGTCGATGTGGCAGAGAAAAATCCACGTTCATGCAAAAGACTGTCATTACCCAATAGATATCTGAACCACACCACTGCAAATGGAGCAAGCAGCTGTGGGGAACTTCTATTTCCATGCCATATGTTGCTCAGAGCAATAGCTGCTCTCAACAAATATTCTTCCAGGCCAAACATTACATTCTCATCTAATAATCAATGTGGGGAGGGAAGGGTTAGTAAGGACATCACATCCTCAGATCTGCAGATGCAGCATTTCCGGAAGATCATCCATCACTTCGTTTATTCACCCTATTATTCCTCCTCTAGGTACTTTATATCTCACCTGTCAGTCTGACACCTCTGTCCCTCAAGCCAGGCCTCAGCAGAAACCAATGTAGGAACATCACCTTTCAGTTCGATTAGCACATGGATGTGCTAGATGTTAGGGAGAGTGGAGTGGATAAAACACAAGTGGATAAAGTGGAATCCTGAAGCCAAGGACAAGATGCCTCCACAATCATCCCAGTTCCATATGCAGAAGCATTGGCTACCCCTGAGATACACTCACTGCCAGCAACTCTCCAAGGCTCCAGGAGGAAGCATCTCCCAGCCCTAGCTGGAGATCCCAGGTACTGAACCTTGGATTTTTTGCATGTGAAGCAGATCTGAGATATGTAGTCCTTTCCTTTAAAAGCAGCAATACTATTTCTGCAACAGGGTCCCTGCACAGGGTCCTAGAGCCACCCTACCAGCATGAAAAGGGAGCTCTTCAGCCACCATGTGCTCCTCCCAAGCTAAGCATTCAGCAACACAGAAAATGCGAGGGACTTCCGTTTCAAGGGAATGGGGTGCAAGTTCTGTTATGTACAATGGAACTTCACGGGAAATGGTGAAGTCACTCTGAAAGAATATATTGGAGCACTTCCTGAAGTGTAGGTGGGTTCCCACGAGGCAAGACACAGAAATAACAGCAAGAACCTTTATTGAACTAACAGAACTGGACAACAGGGACAAACCAACTGCATATATACATTTCTGAAGGCCTGGGCCACTCCCACTTTCAACGTGATTGGCTGTCTATACTTCCAAGCTGCGAATCATAACTCAGAGTTTAAGGGCCAATGGCAGAGGCCCAAAATCCTGAAATGTTCTGTGATTGGAGATCATGTATCGAATCAGAACACAGGGGCTCAGAATCCTTAGTCCAGACTCAAGCTCAGGCAAACACAGACCACTGAATGCATAATATTCAATCATTTGGCCACAGAAAATAGTACACCTAGCTGGGGAGCTAGATGTAGAGATCTGTTTTGACCATTGCAATACATCCTAAGTTCTTACTGTACAATATTGGAAGGTTGTATAATCTTAGAAGGGTTGTGGCTGTAAGGGGGCATGGCTGTGGCTATCATGAAGGGACCCTGGACTTCAGAATTTGCCACTGCACTACTGCTTAGAAGGGATATGCTAGATGTGGGAAGGGCAAGGTTCTATTTGCATGCCAGCCTTTGTCTGGTTACTCAGCAGTTTGGCCAGATTGGTTTCCCCCCTCCATCTTCAACTTCAAAGTTGAGCAAATGAGGAGTGTTAAATTTGTTGTGCATACATTTAAAGCGTGCCACATGTGGAAATGTGCAATCGCCTTGGGGTTTGGGTTTCCTTCTTTTTTCCCAGAGAGTTGGCAACCTGGAAGGACTGGGCAAGCAGATCGCCTTTGGCTCCTGATCAGTTAAGAATGCAAATATTATCATATTAAAAGGCAATTATTTTCTGAGCATTTTATAGTCCCCAGCGACTAGCCGGGAGACACACCTCCTCTCCCAGCACCGCCGTATTTCATCTATCAAGGACATGACCCTAGTTATTTACAGACTGTAATGAGACTGCCCACTGTTTGATGTTACCATAAATAAGCAGGTAAGACTGCTGAGTTTCACGAAATCCAGACTGATTGCCTGATCATTTTAATAAAAAGGAATGGCATGTGTAATCACTAAATTTATATTACCTGCGTCAAAGTGAACTCTAATTTCACATGAGTGCCCAGCTTCATGCAGATCTATTGCTTTTCCTGTGTTTTTATAATATTGTTTGGCATGAGACGCCCCACGTCGCCCGAGTGATAGGAAGTACTTGGTGCAGCGGCCAATATATGCAGCCATGGCAAGGACTAGCTGGAAACAGATAGCACCCTATTCGAAGAGTTAGATGTAGCTTGTGTACTCCTCCTACTTTTGCCTCTGTTAAGCAGGTTTTTGACTCATTTCAAAAACCTTCAAAATCTATTTGACCAGAGACAGTAGTGATGTCCACCGGATGTCCGACAACAACATCCTTCCAGCCAAGCCAGCATGGGCAATCGTCACAGGCAATGGGACTTGTAGTCCAACATCGGCAAGGCACCATCTAGGCAAGAGTTTCCCAAACTTGGGTCTCCAGGTGTTTTTGGACTACAATGACCATCATCCCTGACCCCGGGTCCTGCTAGCTAGGGATGATGGAAGTTGTAGTCCAAGAACAGTTGGCGACCCAAGTTTGGGAAACCCTGTTCTAGGCTATCCTGTGGTGTACATCAAGGGAAGTGATTAGAGCTGTGCACAGATTGTTGTTGTTGTTTAGTCGTTTAGTCCTGTCTGACTCTTTGTGACCCCATGGACCAGAGCATGCCAGGCACTCCTGTCTTCTACTTCTACTGTTTGGTCAGACTCATGTTTGTAGCTTCGAGAACACTGTCCAACCATCTTGTCCTCTGTCGTCCCCTTCTCCTTGTGCCCTCCATCTTTCCCAACATCCATCTTTCCCAACATCAGGGTCTTTTCCAGGGAGTCTTCTCTTCTCATGAGGTGGCCAAAGTATTGGAGCCTCAGCTTCACGATCTGTCCTTCAAGTGAGCACTCAGGGCTAATTTCCTTAAGAATGGATGCATTTGATCTTCTTGCAGTCCATGGGACTCTCAAGAGTCTCCTCCAGCACCATAATTCAAAAGCATCAATTCTTCGGTGATCAGCCTTCTTTATGGTCCAGCTCTCACTTCCATACATCACTACTGGGAAAACCATGGCTTTAACTATACGGACCTTAGTTGGCAAGGTGATGTCTCTGCTTTATAAGATGCTGTCTAGGTTTGCCATCGCCTTTCTCCCAAGGAGCAGGCGTCTTTTAGTTTTGTGACTGCTGTCACCATCTGCAGTGATCAGGGAGCCCAAGAAAGTAAAATCTCTCACTGCCTCCATTTCTTCCCCTTCTATTTGCCAGGAGGTGATGGGATCAGTGGCCATGATCTTCGTTTTTTGGGTGTTGAGCTTCAGACCATATTTTGCGCTCTCCTCTTTCACCCTCAATAAAAGGTTCTTTAATTCTTCCTCACTTTCTGCCATCAAGGTTGTGTCACAGATAGCCTCTCAAAATTCTTCAGCCTATTTGTAGGCAGAGAAATTAGAGGTGTGGGTAGGTGTTAGCGATGGGGGAGAAATTCACCTACCTAATCCATATTTCCTGAAACAATACATGAACCAAAATGCAGCTATTCTAACAGAAATTTCTGTTACTTCACCCTATTTCTCCAAGGAGGGAAGAAATTTCCTCCCAGAGTTTCTTCCTTATTATTATGTTTAGATCAAGATGCTCTGAAAGGCACAGGAGCAGGGGGTGGGAGTAAGTTGGCAACCTTTGAGCCAAGGAACAAAGGGAAATCTCTGGCACAGTCTTTGACGGAAAAGAAAAAAATGAAGTTCTTCAGCAGCAACCACAGCCTTGCAATAAACCACACTTAGAAGGATAAACTCACTAAACTAACAGATTTACTATGCTATTCCTCCTACAGTAGACTTTCACAGTACATTTCCCTATCGCCATCCATTAGCTTTAAACAAGCCCATAACTTGTTTATGCTCTCCATAAAGTTATTTACAGTTCTTACCACTTCTCTCTCCAACAAGCTCTCTCTCTCTTGCTCTCTCCTTGCGTGCAGCTTTAAAATCTCTACTAAAGAGCACCATTTCCTCCACTGAATTTGCTGATGACACCCAGCTCAGTTTCTCTGTAACATCTGAATCGGGAGAGGCAGCTATGGGCTTAGTTGGGGCTACTAAACTGTGACTGGATCCCAGCAAGGTGGGGACTTTGTTGATGGATAGTTCCCAGGTCCAGGAACTGGGTACGTGGTACATGAAAATCCTGTCAAAATTCTCTGGTGGGCAGGGTAGACATTTACCTTATTACCATTACAAGGTAGGGGTGTGGGGGGGGGTGTGTGGGTGTGTGGGTGTGTGTTAGAGATGGGGGAGAAATTCATCTACCTAATCCATATTTCCTGAAATAATAATAATAATAATAATAATAATAATAATAATAATAATAATAATTTATTTATACCCCAGCCACTCTGGGTGGCTTCCAACTGAATATTAAAAACAATTCAGCATCAAACATTAAAAACTTCCCTAAACAGGGCCGCCTTCAGTTGTCTTTTAAAAGTAAAATAGTTGTTTATTGCCTTGACATCTGCTGGGAGGGCGTGCCACAGGGCAGGTGCCACTACCAAGAAGGCCCTCTGCCTGGTTCCCTGTAACCTCACTTCTTGCAGCGAGGGAACCGCCAGAAGGCCCTCGGAACTGGACCTCAGTGTCTGGGCTGGACATTGGGGGTGGAGACGCTCCTTCAGGTATACAGGACCAGGCTGTTTAGGGCTTTAAAGGTCAGCACCAACACTTTGAATTGTGCTCGGAAACGTACTGGGAGCCAGTGAAACAATACATGAACCAAAATGCAGCTAATCTAACAGAAATTTCTGTTACTCTTCCCAAGGCAGCACAAACCATAAAGCTTATTGTTCTACCTCTGTGCCAGATAAGCAGCATTAAAACACACCGGGTTTGATTTTTAATGGGCTAGTTTTCTGTTGTAGAATATTGATGTCTGTAACCTTTGTCAGGACTGAACTGTGTTCCTTAGAAGCTTTTTCAAGTTAATTTTCATTTCTGCTCGCCTTGATCTTTTCAGACACACCAAGGGATTTCTCACCTTTTCTCCTCTCAGTTCTCTCTTTGTAGGTAAAACATGTGGGTGATTTAATTAGCATTTAACACCTGGGAAAAGATGTTGTTGGAGAGGGGGCCTGGTGAAATTCCTGCTCCTCCATCGCAAAGCTGAATTCTTTTACAAATTGGAACAAGGTTCTTGTCGCGCTGTAACTTGGGGATGTCCAATGAAGCTGGGAGATTCCAACAAACAAAATAGCACACTTCATCACACAGTGCAGAGTTCCACCATGATGTAGCGATGGCCATCAATTTGTGTGGGTTCAAAAGAGAATTACAGTGGTACCTCAGGTTACATACGCTTCAGGTTACATACGCTTCAGGTTACAGACTCTGCTAACCCAGAAATAGTGCTTCAGGTTAAGAACTTTGCTTCAGGATGAGAACAGAAATTGTGCTCCGGCGGCGCGGCGGCAGCGGGAGGCCCCATTAGCTAAAGTGGTGCTTCATGTTAAGTTGTGGACGAACATATCTGACGACACAGCGATTCTTCCAAAGCAGCTCTTTATTTGTAAGCTGGTACAGAACTGAACTGAGGAGCTCAGTCAGCCTGCTTATATAGAGCTCCACTAGAATGCAACAGTAACCATTTTCTGTAACTAGCCAATCACTGAACGTCACTTTCGATCCTTCATTTGCATAACTATCTACAGTATCCCCCTGCTGGCCCAGGGTGAGAACTTCAGTACATAACACTTCAGGTTAAGAACAGTTTCAGGTTAAGTACGGACCTCTGGAACGAATTAAGTACTTAACCTGAGGTACCACGGTAGACAAATTCATGGAGGATCAGCTGTGTTCTACCTCCACTTCCAGAGGCACTATTTTTTATCACTTGCTGGGAATGGACAAGGGTAGAGAGGGCTGTTGCACTCAGGCTCTGCTCACAGACTTCCCATAGACAGCTTCTGGGAATAATATGCTAGCCAGTCCTTTGGCTCTTCTGACTTTCATGTTCTGAGGACTGCCTTGCAGGGCTATAACTGAGGTGGGGTGAGACTGGGGGCACCTGCACTCGTTTATTTATTATCATTATTTATTTATTGAATTTATATAGCACCCTATACCCAGAGGTCTCAGGGCGGTTCACAGAACAAAATCAGAATGTAGAACCACAAAATATATAATCGAAATAAAAACAGCAACCCAATAATGCCCCCCCCAAAACCCCACATTTTGAAAGTGCATAGGATGTCAATAAAATCAACCAAAGGCCGGGTTAAAAAGGAACATTTTTGCCTTGCACCTAAAGGTGTACCGCTGTACCTTGATTCTCAAACGCCTTGGTACTTGTACGTTTTGGCTCCCGAACACTGAAAACCCAGAAGTGTTCCGGTTTTCGAACGTTTTTCGGAAGCCAAACATCCGACGCGGCTTCCGCTTGAGTGCAGGAAGCTCCTGCAGCCAATCGGAAGCCGTCCTTTGGTTTTCGAACGTTTTGGAAGTCGAACGGACTTCCGGAATGGATTCCGTTTGAGAGCCAAGGTATGCCTGTGTAATGAAGGCGCTAGGCGAACTTCCCTGGGGAGAGCATTCCAGTGACGGGGAGCCATTGCAGAGAAGGCCCGTTCTCGTTTTGCCACCTTCCAGAGGAGGAGACACACAAAGAAGGGTCTGGACAACCTGAACAATAGCACAAAAATGGTTCAGTAAACTTGTATGGACAACCTTTGTTCTGAACAGTGTCATGTTTTCTTTTCAGAATCGGCCTGCTAAAAGGACCTTCTGTTTGATCCAGCAAGACTCTTTGGAAGAACATACAAGCCCTGCTAGATTGGGCCAAAGGGCCATTTGGTCCAGCATTCTGCTCTCACCACAAGTAGGACCTGAGCACAGCAGCACTCTCCCGTCCTGTGTTATGTATTGAAGTTCTCACCCTGGCCACCAGGGGTATGATGTATATAGTTTTCACTCAGGTCCACGTAAGTTAGTTTAGGTGGGAAACCCTGGGTTGTTGTTGTTACAATGTTGACAGCCGGCTGCCTATAAAAGCAGGCCAGCTGAGCTGTTTGCCGTTCAGTTCAGTTCCAGCTTACTTATAAAGAGCTACTTGGAGAAAGCTCTGTGTCGTCTGCTACGTCCACCCACTACTTAATACCCAGCAACTGGTATTCAGAGACATATTGCCTCCAACAGTGGAGGGATTGGTGCATGCAAATCGTCGTGGCTTCACTATCCACTTTAATATATAATGAAATAATGCGAATCATCACTTTGTGGTTTTAGTCATGAAGTGCTGAACATGCGTACGTGAACCAGTCTTATCTGTTTGCTTTTGGGCTCCGTTTCCTAAGAGCACAGTTGATTGGTCCCAGTCTTAACAAAGTCATCAGTACCCCAGTTCACTGACACTTTTCCTGATTCCTGGTCACTCCATTTCCACAAGCACTCTTTGATCAAAGAGTAATACTGAACCATAGAATCATAGAGTTGGAAGAGACCACAAGGGCCATCGAGTCCAACCCCCTGCCAAGCAGGAAACACCATCAGAGCACTCCTGACATATGGTTGTCAAGCCTCTGCTTAAAGACCTCCAAAGAAGGAGACTCCACCACATGTTATTCACAAGGGAAGTACACAGCCTACTACCTTCTCGCTTCTTCTCTTCTTATTAAACACCATAGTTTAATTTAGGACACAAATCAATACATGAATGAAGAGACCTATAATTTTTAAATGTCATCTCTGCAATCACACTTAAGATTGATTCCACTTTGAACTCATTGTATTATTGCTAACGACAGAAAGCTCGCGCTACACTTTATCAAGCGAAGTCTGTCTAGGGGAACTTTCTAATTAGTGCTACTAATCACTTATTCCTTCTCTGGGAGAGCGATGCATTATTAGACCGACTGGTGAAATACGTCGAACAACATATACATCTTGTTAAAATGACACTTTGGAGATACCATCCCTCACATCCATCAGAGACACTTAATCTATCAAATGGAAATATTGCTTTAAATACTACTTGCAAGAGGTCTAGCATCTTCGCACTGGTCCCGGCGAGCTGCAGAGTCTCCGAGCTGATGGGCTTTGGAGAAGAGCCAAGGCTCTTACATCATCTAGCAATTAATGTACCCACACTCGGATAACAAGAAGTTAGGGAGGCAGCGGAAAGTATCCGCCAAGTGGAGGCGACTGATGAAATTAGCTCCAGGAAATCTATTTTGCAATAAAACTGTTCATAAAAGGGAAATGTCATTTAAAGGCGCAATTTCCATGGAGAATAACTTTTTATATCTGTGTGCATCTTTAAGGCAAAAGAGCTTTACTTTTAAGATGCCTTTTATTTTAAATAGGTTTACTGAAGCCTGGAATTGTCAAAGACCCCAGGGAAACTTGTTATGGTGGTGTGTGCAGTTCTTTGTGTCTCTGTGTGTTTTCTTCCTCCCCACTTCTGCAGAAGAATCTTGAAGTCGCTTCTTCTCGAGAAAGGAAATCAGCATCTGATTAGCACCTGTAATAAATGGCAGACACAAAAGGAATTAGTATGCTTTCACTTTTTTCTATAACCCCTGCCCCCCCCCCGCTACTTTTAAGAAGATCCAAAATATGGAAGGTGCTTAGTAAAAATAAAAATAAAGAAGACAAGGTGTGTTTATGAATATTGAAACAGTTGCCATGTTTGTTTTTAACCAGACCCTACTCACTTTTCTGATTCTAGCAGCAGCTTAATCACAGCTAACATTAACCCATAGTTAATAAACCATATTTAAAGCTGAGGCATCTTGAAGATGATCACTTAAACCTTGGTTGATTATGTCAGAGAACAGTCTAAATGCACCAGTGGCTGGATACAGACACATCAAAGAAATGTCTCAGTTTAAAGCGTTGTAAATTTAAACAGGGAAAACAGGTGAAGAAAAACGGGACTCCACATTGCCATCTGGTGGCACAATGTTATATCGCATATACAACACATATACCGTATTTTCCCGTGTATAAGACGCCCCCATGTATAAAACGACCCCTGTTTTTTTTTACCCAAAATTTAGAAATTAAGTTGTTTAGCTTTTGTGGGGAGTGCAGGAAATCACTTCTGCCAATCGCTCACCACTGCCGATCACTTGCCACAGCCACTGCCAATCACACACCTCGCTGCAGCCGCCAATTGTCTGCCCGCTTGCTGCCACCAATCGCCTGCCTGTCTCACCACAGCTGCCAATCGCCTGCCCAATTGCCACAGCCACAGCAAATCGCCAGCAGGCCTTGCTGCAGCCACCAATTCCCCGCCCAATTGCCGCTACCAATCTCCTGCTTGCTGCTGCCATTAATCACATGTCCCCCCTCTGCATTCACTATCCTCGTATAAGACAATACCCAATTTTTGCCTAATGCAAAAATCATCTTCTTATACAGGAGGAAATACGGTAAATCACTTTTTCTTTACAACTCTACCTGAGTCCAGTATGAGCAGCTGAGCCTTGAGAGTGGTTTCCATGGTTTTCCATTCCTCACTCCGGACTCAGTTGCATTGGGGCACTGAAGTCTGCTTTCCCATAACTAGATAAGGAGGAGGTCTGGTTTCACACATAAGAGTAAACAATAAAGGTAAAGGGTAAAGGGACCCCTGACCATTAGGTCTAGTCGTGGCCGACTCTGGGGTTGCGGCACTCATCTTGCTCTATTGGCTGAGGGAGCCGGCATACAGCTTCCGGATCATGTGGCCAGCATGACTAAGCCGCTTTTGGCAAACCAGAGCAGCGCACGGAAACGCTGTTTACCTTTCCGCCGGAGCGGTACCTATTTATCTACTTGTACTTTGAGGTGCTTTCGAACTGCTAGGTTGGCAGGAGCAGGGACCGAGCAACGGGAGCTCACTCCGTCGCGGGGATTCAAACCACCAACCTTCTGATCGGCAAGTCCTAGGCTCTGTGGTTTAACCCAAAGCACCACCCGCGTCCCTAAGAGTAAACTATAGTTATCATTAATTAAGCTTTATGAACCAACCACACACTTGTGTGACCTTTAACCATAGTTAATAAACCATCGTTTAGCTGCTGGGTTGAGTTCACACATAACACTAAGGAGCGTTATGATAACGCATATCTCAGGCATGCCATGAAAAGCATTGCCAGTTGTGAACCCCGTCATCTTCCTGTAGCTTCCTTTATGCTCGCAAGTCCCATCAAATCCATTAAGGCTGCCAGGCTGTGCACATTTTCCAATCGGTAAACCTCATTTTTTCAGGTTTCAGACTCTCTCCCTGCCAAGCCTGGAGATGTTGGGGGTTTGAGACCTTCGGCATGCAAAGCAGATGCTCTCCTATAGAGGCCCTTCTTCTCGTCTCTTCTTCTTTCTTCTAGGTCCCTGGCAGAGCACAGCTGGAAACCTGCTCTCTCGCCACCAAGGTCTGTAAGCACCTCTTCAGTGCCCATTACCTGCTATGTCCTTGGCGATGGGGGAGGATGGTGATTAATGGAGGCATTAGAGTTGATGGTAAGATTTTTAAAAGGCAAGTGGAGGAAGAGGTGAGAGTCATCTAGAAGAGAAATTATCAAGGCATGTATACAAGGATTTTAACGGGAGGTACAAAAATACCCAACAATGACAGGATGTAGGAGAGGGGAAGGAGGGAGGGGGAGAGGAAATATCTGCACGTCTTCACAGTTCGAGGGATATTGTTAGCAATATAAAATCTGGCCAGTTTTGTAATACTATCACTATCTTATAAAGGTTTCCCCATCTATTTTAACCTTAGCACTAGGCGTGACATCAACTAGGTGGTAAATATGTCTATTTTTCCTTGTGGAATTACGGCAGAGAGAGGTGAGAGCCTGGTCCATTTCATTATTTATTGTGTCAATTCAGCGCAATTCAATATATTGTGTTAATTTCCTTTCTCTCCCTTTTTAAAGAAATAATCTGTCACCCAGGTTGTAACGGCCCTGTCTTTTTAATGGAAGCAGAGGAGGCGATGGCATTGAAATGGGATCGGTCGAAATGGAGTCATTATTGTGCGTCCATTGAGGACGTAAATGGCTCCATCAATCGAAGAGTATAAGACAGTGCCCAAGGTGTTTGGAGGAGGTTTGTGGCACATCTAAAGCACGGTGAGCCTCTGTGCATCTTGAAAGTGCAACGGCATGAATTAAAAAGGCACACTTCAAAAATCTCCCAGAGACCCATTATCTGCAGATTGTATCCACAACAGACTCCTTGGGCGCCATGACTTTCCATCATGTCAATGTGCATTTAGCAAATCGTCAGCTCGATAGATCATAAGGACTTTTGTCTGATCAGTGTGCACACACATTTTTCTTAGGGCTATTTTGAATAATTCTGGTGGTTTTCTATTTCTTTTTCCATTCGGAAAAGGTAAGCATGTAGATAAGACCAAGGAAAACGCTTGCACTCAAGAGGCACAAACAATGTGAAGCGTGTGCCTATATCTACGCTACAGCAAGACCATTGTGTTTGGTTCTGTGTTTGTTTGTCATTAGGCTGCGGTCCTTGGATGGCCATCTGTCACATATGATCTAGTCGAGATTCTTGCATTGCAGGGGATTGGAGTAGAAGAGCCTCAGGGTCCCTTCTAACTCTACAATTCTATGATTCTATAACATTAGAAGATCCTTTCATACCCTCCAACATCTCTCCACTGAAAACAGGGACTTCTTGTTTAATAGCAAGCAGCAGCAGCATACCCCAACCATCTGACTGGGTTGCCCCAGCCAACTCTGGACAGCTTCCAAGATATATAAAAGCATAATAAAACACTGAAAAAAACTTCCCTATACAGGACAGCCTTCAGATGTCTTCTAGGTAAAAGGTAAAGGAGCCCTGGTCTTGTCAAAGGCGACTGTGGGGTTGCAGTGGTCATCTTGCTTTCAGGCTGAGGGAGCCGGCGTTTGTCCACAGACAGCTTTCCAGGTCATGTGGCCAGCATGACTAAACTGCTTCTGGTGCAATGGAACACCATGACAGAAGCTAGAGTGCACAGAAATGCCGTTTACCTTCCTGCCACAGTGGTACCTATTTATCTACTTGCACTGGCGTGCTTTCGAACTGCTAGGTTGGCAGAAGCTGGGACAGAGCAATGGGAGCTCACCCCGTCCCGGGGATTCGAACTGCCAATCTTCCGATCAGCAAGCCCAAGAGGCTCAGTGGTTTAGACCACAGACGTCCCTGTAGTTGTCTTCTAAAGGTCGCATAACTCCGTACCCTCCAATATTTCTCCAATGGAAATAGGGATGTCCTAGAATCAAATCAGAAACTGGGATGGCTTCTGTAAAGCTGGGTACTGTCCCTGGAAAACAGAGACACTTGGAGGGTCTGGCAAATATAGCAACCTGAACCTTCCCCCATTTTTATTGCAGACTACAAGCAGATTGTTGTTTTAATGTAGTTCCAGATGTGTTTCTGCCACCTCAGGTTTTGGCCTTCTGTAGCCCCTGCTCTGAATTGCTGCAGCTGAAAGATTATGCACCAAGCACCTAAGTCTTGGTTGCATATAGGTATTTCGCTTCTAGGCAATCCCTTCTATATTAAGTCCCATGTCCTGCCTTTGCTTCCAGTCAAACAAAGTAGAAAATGAATGGCACTTTATATACTACTGTAAATACCAGTGATCAAAAAGAATACAATCATCCAGGCCAAAGCAGCCTTGTCATGCGGATATCTTGTCAGTCTCTATTACAGAACATCAATGATAATGAGTTTGTTCTAAAACTGGCATCTTAAGGGAGCCTGTGGAATTCTCCTTTGTACAGCAGGTCCAGAATATTGCTTTTAAAAGGCTATGGAGACTGCTATTCAATGTGATGGGCCTCTCTCTCTCTCTCTCTCTCTCTCTCTCTCTAATCCCCCCCCCCCACGCAATTCTATTGTTCAAAGAGACACACCAAGAGACAAATCTTGCCACAAGCCCAGCTCTGTCCCTGAATGAGAAACGCTGATGGAATTCCTTCTTATTCATTTACTAAGGGCTGATGCCCCTCCTTGCTTCACTGTCTAACTGTTATGTACTGAGTTGAATAGGATCGAAACTGCAGCGGTCTGATTGGTCCTAGAACAATAGGATCCAAATCACAGCAGTCTGATTGGTCCTAGAACAATAGGATTCAGAATGCATCAGTCTGATTGGTCCTAGAACAATGCAGCAGTCTGATTGGTTGGCAGGAACCACCCAATCATGCTCCAGATATAAGTGAATCCACAACCTGATTGGCTTACAGTAGAATTCCAGAATTAGCCAATCATGTGCAGCCCATTGTGTAAATAATGTATATAAGCAGATACCTTGAGGGGACTTTCATTCATTCCTCCTCACCACTATGAGCTGAATAAAGAGCATGAAATCACTTTGCGACTCTGAGTATATTTCACTGGCGACGAGGATGGGATCCCGCTGAGCTGACTGCCACACACCGCACCGCAGCACCGCCACCTGCCGCACCGCTGCCTCGCACCGTGTATCTAGGCTTCAGCTCCGGGACACAAGGAACTCAGAATGGCAACCAACAGCAGCTTCTCGCCGTTCAACCCAGCATCTGGAGACTGGGAAGCGTACGCCTCTCGTTTCACCTTCCTCCTAGAAGCCAAAGGGGTCACCGATGAAGAAGACGCCAAGAAGAGGGCAATATTCTTCAGCGTCTGCGGAGAGGAGACGTTTGAAATCGCTCGGGCTCTCCTTGCGCCTGAAGACGTCGCTACAGTTCCATACAAAACAATAATGGAACAGCTGAAGGGGCACTTTTCGCCACAGCCCTCAGTGGTGGCTCGTCGAAATGCCTTCTACGCAAAGCGGCAAGCCCCTGGGGAAACCATAACTGGGTTTGTGACCTCTCTCCGCCAAGCCGCCCGGTTCTGCAACTTCTCAGAGCTGGAGAACATGCTTCGTGACCGCCTCGTCGGTGGCCTGAGGGATGAGAAGCTGCAACGACGCCTCTACGCTAAGAAGAACCTAACGTTCCAGGTCGCTCTGGAGGAGGCCCTGGCAACGGAAGCTGCTGAGAAGTCGACGCAAGAGGCACGGCCGAGCCAGCCGTCCCAACCGAGGGTCCACCATGAAGACCTCACCGACGACTCAGGATCCAACAGGGAGGAGGTGCACCGAGTACAGCAGCGCACTCAAGCAGCCCACATACCACAGCTGCCTCGACGAGAAGGAGGGAACTGCGCAAGCTGTGGAGAAAGTCACGAGAGGAGGACCTGCCGTTTCCGCAACGCAGAGTGCAGGCAGTGCAGAAAATCGGGACACATCGCCCGGGTGTGTCGGGCTCGGCCCACCCGACGCCAGGCATCAGATGACCAATCCAAGAGCCCCAGGTCCCGGGGCCCAACACACCAAGGCAACTCAACGGAGCTCACGGACTTCCAGGTATACCAGTTGCCCCACCCCAACGTAGAGAAAATTTATGTAGAGGTACAGATAGAGGGGGCCCCATGCCGCATGGAGCTTGACACGGGTTCAAATCTATCCATAATCTCGGCAAGGACCTTAAGGAAACTGTGTCCTACTGGGGGTCCCAAACTCAGGCCGGCCCCATTCACCCTCCGGGACTTCCAGAAACGTAAGGTCCCCACAATGGGGGTGGGGACCTTCAGGGTGCAATACCGAGGGCGGACGCGGCAACTGGACTTGCTTGTGGTCAAGGGCCCCTACATTAGCTTACTGGGATTGGCATGGTTTGGACCACTGGGGCTAGCCGTCACCGGGGTGAACAACACGAGCTTACAAGTGGACGTGGACGCCATATGCAAGGAATTTCCGGGGGTTTTTGATGGGAAATTGGGACAGTATACGGGCCCCCCCATTGCTCTACAGCTTGACCCCGCAGTACGACCAGTCAGGCTCAAGGCCCGCCGGGTCCCGTTCGCCCTGAAACCCCGTATAGACGAGGAATTGGACCGGCTCGTGGAGCAAGGAGTGCTGGAGCCGGTGCCTAATGCCCCCTGGGAAACCCCAATCGTCACACCCGTCAAGCCTAATGGTTCGGTCCGCATCTGCGCAGACTACAAATGTACCATAAACAAGGCCCTCACGGCCCATGCATACCCAGTGCCAGTGGTCAGCCATGTCCTTGCCACCCTGGCTGGGTCGAAAATTTTTGGCAAGCTGGACTTGGCCCAAGCATATCAACAGCTACCAGTAGATGAGGCCACAGCAGAGGCACAGACGATTGTGACGCACAGAGGAGCGTTCAGGGTAAAGCGGCTGCAATTCGGCGTCAGCGTGGCACCAGGCATATTCCAGAACCTAATGGACTCTCTCCTTAAAGGAATTCCTGGCGTCACCCCCTTCTTCGATGATGTGTTGATTGCCGGGCCCACACCAGAGGAGTTTGAGGACCGCCTCCGCACCGTTCTGCACCGTTTCCAGACGGCGGGTCTCAAGGTGAAGCGGGAAAAATGTCTACTAGGAGTGCCTCAGGTGGACTTTCTGGGATTTATGGTGGACGCAGAAGGGGTCCACCCGACTGGGGACAAGGTACGGGCCATTTGTGATGCCCCAGCGCCCAAGAACAAGACTGAACTTCAGGCCTTCTTGGGACTATTGAACTTTTACCATTCCTTCCTTCCCCACAAAGCGGCGGTAGCAGAGCCCCTACACAGACTTCTGGACAAGCGGGCCCCTTGGGTGTGGGGCCAGCGCCAGGAGGCTGCATTCCAGGCAGTCAAGGACTTGCTTGTCTCAAACTCGGTCTTGGCACACTTCGACGAGAGGCTGCCGGTGGTGCTAGCATGCGACGCCTCACCCTATGGCATTGGCGCTGTCCTGGGACACCAACTCCCGGATGGAAGAGAGGTACCAGTAGCATACTTTTCCCAGACACTCAGCGCAACCGAACGGAACTACTCACAAATAGACAAGGAGGGGCTGGCAATTGTGAAGGGAGTAAAAAAATTCCATGATTTCTTGTACGGGCGGAACTTCACCGTGGTGACTGACCACAAGCCGTTGCTTGGCTTGTTTGCCCCCGAAAAGCAGACCCCCCAAGTGCTGTCTCCTCGCGTCCTCAGGTGGTCAATTTTCCTTGCCAGCTACCAGTATGCACTGATTCACCGACCTGGGAAGGCGATGGGCCATGCGGACGCCCTCAGCAGGCTACCACTACCGGAAACGGGCCCCGACCCAGCACCTGCACAAGAGGTTATGAGCCTGGAGCTGCTTCCCGACCGCCCCATTCAGGCACAAGAAGTTGCACACCATTCCAAGAAAGACAGGGTCATCTCCCGGGTCCTGGACTGGGTGTGGAGGGGATGGCCCAGCAACAGCCCTGGGCCAGAATTCGCTGGCTACACAACCCGCAAACATGAACTGTCGGCCCACAAGGGGTGCCTGTTATGGGGAAGCAGGGTCGTTGTTCCCCAGCCCCTCCGCAAAAGGGTCCTCACAGCCCTACACGAGACACACCCAGGGGTAGTAAGAATGAAGGCCCTGGCCAGGAGTTATGTGTGGTGGCCGGGGATCGATGGAGAGATAGAGGCCTGGGTCAAACACTGCCAGGCCTGCCAAGAATCCCGCCCAGATCCCCCAAGGGCCCCAGTCCAGTCCTGGGAGTCCTCCCGAGCACCATGGTCACGCCTGCATGTGGACTTTGCTGGCCCCTTTCAGGGGAAAACATTCTTCATAGTGGTGGACTCCTACACCAAATGGCTGGAAGTTGCACTGGTACCGTCTACTTCTACATCCGCAGCCATCCGGATACTACGCAGGCTGTTTGCAACCCACGGGCTCCCTGACACTCTCGTCTCAGACAACGGGACTGCATTCACGTCAGGAGAATTCCAAACCTTCACAGCGCAGAACGCCATCCGCCACATCCGTTCGGCGCCATTCCACCCTGCCACCAATGGCCAAGCAGAACGCATGGTGCGGACCACCAAGGACACCCTTCGCCGCATGACGCAAGGGGATTGGGAGTACCGCCTTGCCACATTCCTCCTAGCACAGCACAGCACCCCCAGCTCAACGACTGGCCGGAGCCCCGCTGAACTACTAATGGGTCGGCGCCTTGCAATCAGATTGGACCGCCTTCACCCCGATAGAGCTCAGGATGAGGTAGTGGTGGGGGAAGGCAGGAACCCCCGGACCTTCGAGGCCCAGGACCCAGTGTACGCAAAGAATTTTGGGGCAGGCCCAGCATGGGTACCCGCCACAGTCACCAGGGTCACTGGCCCCGTGTCATACGAGGTGCTAACGGATGGGGGGCAATGCTGGCGCCGCCACTGCGACCAGATACGGCGACGATTCCCAGGAGAAAACCAGGAGGAGGAAAGGTCAGAGGAGTCCCAAGGGAACAGAGCGGCAGTGAGGCCCATAGAGCAGGAGGGGCCAGCAGGAGAGGCAGAATCAGTAAATACAGAGAGGACCCGCGAGGCCGAAAGGACACCGGAACCAGAACCACGACTGAGCGAGCCGGTTGCGCCAGACCAAACAGGCCCATCACAACCAGCATCCTTGGAACACGAGCCAGAACCTGAACCCCGGACCAGGGAACACCACAGGCCGCAACGCACACGTAGGCCGCCGGCGTACCTCGAGGACTATGAATGTGACCTCCCGGGCAGGACTGGAACTTAGAGGGGAGGGGTGTTATGTACTGAGTTGAATAGGATCGAAACTGCAGCGGTCTGATTGGTCCTAGAACAATAGGATCCAAATCACAGCAGTCTGATTGGTCCTAGAACAATAGGATTCAGAATGCATCAGTCTGATTGGTCCTAGAACAATGCAGCAGTCTGATTGGTTGGCAGGAACCACCCAATCATGCTCCAGATATAAGTGAATCCACAACCTGATTGGCTTACAGTAGAATTCCAGAATTAGCCAATCATGTGCAGCCCATTGTGTAAATAATGTATATAAGCAGATACCTTGAGGGGACTTTCATTCATTCCTCCTCACCACTATGAGCTGAATAAAGAGCATGAAATCACTTTGCGACTCTGAGTATATTTCACTAACCCTCCTCATTGGCATTTTGTCCAGACAGGTGAGATAATTTAAGGATGCGTTCATCAAACACCTGAGGCGTTATTGGGTCAAGGGCACTCTGTAGTCCCTCCATTTCCTTCAGCTTGGGGGTTCTTGGGGTGCCCCTCTTGGGACCTGCAATGCACATCGGGGTGAAAATTGGGCTGGCAGGGCCACACTGCACAAGTCAGGATACAATTGTGGGATATTTACAATGCAGTCAAACCAACGATTCGTGTTTGCTAGATAGGCACATGGTAGGAACTGAAGCTCACAGAATTTCCCTGTAGGTTTGCTAGAGAGAACTCTGTGAGAGACACTCCCACTGTGCCCTGACAGGCGGATGGAATAGCCATATATATATATATATATATATATATATATATTTATTCTCCTACCTGCCTGGGCACACCCTCTTTTGGCCCTTCTCCTCTTACCTCTTCCTCTCATCACCAAGCCAGAAATGTGAGACCATCTGCTGTGTCTGAGCTCAGACACCATTTTAAACTAGACTAGAGGATACCTAGGGACACGGGTGGTGCTGTGGGTTAAACCACAGAGCCTAGGGCTTGCCGATCAGAAGGTCGGCGGCTCGAATCCCCATGACGAGGTGAGCTCCTGTTGCTCAGTCCCTGCTCCTGCCAACCTAGCAGTTCGAAAGCATGAAGTGCAAGTAGATAAATAGGTATCACTCCGGCGAGAAGGTAAACAGCGTTTCCGTGCGCTGCTCTGGTTCACCAGAAGCGGCTTAGTTGTGCCGGCCACATGACCCGGAAGCTGTCTGCGGGCTCCCTCAGCCAATAAAGCGAGATGACCCCAGAGTCGTCACGACTGGACCTAATGGTCAGGGGTCCCTTTACCTTTAAAGGATGCCTTAGCATTTTTAGCCTGCCTGAACAAAGCTGCTGTATCTGTTACTGTTCAACAAGCATTTTGAATGAGTAAACATTATTTTTAACTTTTTCATGACCCTTTGTGTGATTATTGTTTTAAGGGGGAGAAAAGGGGGAAATACCAGGAGAATCCAGTTAAAGCATCCCAGATTACTTAAAGTAAAAGGTTAAAACTAGCCTATCTCTGGTAACTTCCCTTTCAAGCTGCAGATGAATGCACTCTTCCAAACTCACAAACGTGAGGAAGGGAGGATAATATCCAATAAATATATCCTCTCCTAGCTACTATTCACATCCCTACAATACCCAAGGAGCACATAGCAAGGAGGGAGGATTTCCTTTCAGTCTTTCACTACCTGGCCATAGTGTGTGGCTGTAAGCATGCCCAGGTAAGGGACAGGAACCTCTTACTCCTAGGGGATAACTCCCCTGCCTGGACTAATTTAATTTGGCTAATCAGTTGAATTCTCCTGCCAACCTAGCAGTTCGAAAGCACCTCAAAGTGCAAGTAGATAAATAGGTACTGCTCCAGCGGGAAGGTAAACGGCGTTTCCGTGCACTGCTCTGGTTCGCCAGAAGCGGCTTAGTCATGCTGGCCACATGACCCGGAAGCTGTACGCTGGCTCCCTCGGCCAATAAAGCGAGATGAGCGCCGCAACCCCAGAGTCGGTCACGACTGGACCTAATGGTCAGGGGTCCCTTTACCTTTACCTAATCAATTGAATTGGTATTGTGCAGATCCCCCACATTGTTATATTTTAATAAACTGCTTTAACATATTTATGCTTCTCGGGTCTTCTTTATGGGTGTAATGGCAAAGCGACCATTGCATCTATCAGTGGTTCAGGAAGGAGTAAATGAATGGATGCAGTCATTCTTCTGAATTCACACAGCCAGTTCACAGGATTGCTTCTTTCTAAACAGCATTCCGCACAAATATCCTTGGATGCTTTGCATGCTCACCCAGTAGGGTTGGATGGTCATCCGCATTTACTTTTCTTTAGCCCTCACCGCTGGTAGCTCAGAGAACATGAATTGCAGGCAGAAGGTCCCAGATTCCATTCCCAGTATCTCCAAACAGGGCTGGGAGAGACCTTGTATGGGAAACGCACCCGGAAGACGAAATGTATCAAGGAGTTAGTGGTCTGACACAGAGCCCTCCCTGCCTCTGTTCCTTCCCCCTTCCTCTATGGAATGTCAACATGAACGTTTTGAGAACATTGGGAGGAGGTGAAGGTGTTGTCAGGAGCTCGTCCTACACTCGAGTAGGACCCTGGCAGAGACGCATGCCTGACTGGCATGTTGTCTCCCTCCTGGTTGATCTTCTCATTCACTTGTGTATTTTGTATTGCTTCTGAATCTCATTTTAAAAGAAACACCTTGCCTTTGGTAAGACAGACCTATCCTGGAGACCTGCTGGCAGTCAGTGTGGGCAATAATCAACTGGATGGACCAGGTTTAAATGGGTAAAAGTAAATAAGTGAATAAGCAGTGAAAGTCGGAAGGAATTTGCTGACTGGATTAATAACTGGAATACAAAGAGGGAGGTGGGAGGAGGCTGAGGAACCAAGTTATGAAAGAAGGAATTTGAAAAATGAAATTTTTCTTTGTTTTGTTTGAGTGTTTTTGTTTTTGTTTTTGTTTTTGAAAATTTTTTGTGTTGGTGGGGTGGGGAAGGGGGTTTTCTTTATATGTACTTCTTGGGTTTTTGTTTTTTCTTTTCTTTTTATTTTTTTTCTCTTCTCTTTTTTGTCTATATTCTGTTTTGCAGTTTTGTTTTTGATATCTTTGGAAAAATTCAATAAATATCATTAAAAAAAAAAATCAACTGGATGGACCAATGGCCTGACTCAGCAAAAGGCAGTTCCAATGCATCTAATATCTTTCTATGTTTACAGTGTCCAATATGATGGTTCCCGTATAATTGGTCAAGGAGTGAAAAAAGCAAATGTGGAAGCCTCTCTCTCATCCATCTATCTATCATCTATCTAATCTATCATCTATATCTATCATCTATATATCTATATCTATATCTATCTATCATCTATCTATCTATCTATCTATCTAATCTATCATATCTCTCTCTCTCTCATTCTCTCTCTCTCTCTCTCTCTCTCTCTCTCTCTCTCTTTGACCTTTCGGTACATTATGTAAAACAGAACACTCTGGGAAATGGCTGGAATGAGAGAAAACAGAACCACAATTCAATCACAGGCTTTGATGGCTCTTAACAAGGTTTTGAATAACGATTAGCAGTGTATCAGTCATTTTAAAAAAAGAAACACAAATCACTTCCCATTTAGTAGTGTACAGTTTTTCCTGCTTTGCGCTTGAGCAGCGATCTAATATGCATGTCGTTAATGTCAATGCACCGCCAAATGTTTAGGCCCTGGCAAAGATTCAAAGACCTCCAACACAAATCTCACACTCCTAAGGGTAAGTCAGGCTTGTGTTTCTCGAGTGAGAAAAACAGCACATCCATCTAATACAGAGGCTGCATGGCAAACCACTCAGGGAGCTGGTAGAGATCTCAAAAGAAGTGGGTGATGAAGCCCAGTGTATTTTATTGTCTGGACCAAAGGATGTAACACACCCAACCAACCACCCAAAAATGTGAGTCTGATGTTCAAGTTGATAGAAAGCCCTACTAGCTATGGTCAAGCTAGAGCCCCATCTGCACTACACATTTAAAGCAGTTTCATTCCACTTTAAGCAGGCATGGCTTTCCCCCAAGGAATCCTGGGAACTGTTGTTTGTTAAGGATGCTGAAAGCTGTTAGGGCACCCCTATTCCCCTTGGAGAACTACAATTCCCAGAGTTCCCTGGGAATTGGGACTGATTGTTAAACCACTTTAGCTCTCAGCACCCTTAACAAACTGCATCTCCCAGGGTGCTCTGCAGGGAGCCATGAATGTTTAAAGTGGTATGATGCTGCTTTAAATGTAGAGTGCAGATGTATAGTGTAGCAAAGGGCATGGGTCTTTGGATCCCAGCCTAAACACTGTATTCACATTTCCTGCCTCTAGTCCCCTTACTTTCTGCATTAACTTTCTATCAATGCAGTTAATGTAATAACAAAAACGTCTAGCATCTTGAATTGAAATTGTAAATTCCAAAATGAAGCAAACGGTGGGCTTGCCTGATACAAAATGCTGCAAATAGAGTAACAGTTCAGGCTAATCCTCAGCACCTTGGAGCTGGAACTGTGAGTGTGTGAGCTGTGTTCTAAAGAGAGTAACCATACTGAATTTATTTATTACGCTGACCTGGTTCACATCTAATGCTCAACCAAATCACGGCTTGCCACAAACATGCAGGTTCCCACAAAGTGGTTTGTGGCTGCTGTGCTGCTCTCCCAGTCCTCTTGCTGTCACACTAACTAGCGCTGAACAATGGTTTGGCTTAGAGTGTGGCATTCATACCTGTAAACCAAAAAGAAAACCTTGGTTGCATTTTGTGGCTACCTGGGAGAACAAACCATGGCTGGCGGCATTGCCTAAGCTATGACTTTTATGTCATGCCATTCAAAAACATGCAAAAGTCAGTTGTCCAGTTTGGGCATAATGCTAAACCATAGCTCAGTGTTACAAAAATGAGCCTCCTTTTCCTCCAGCATGGCCATGAGGATGAATTCAGGAGCTTTTGTTTCTATGTTTCATTAACCAACTGACCATGTTGGCCAAACTCCATGTTTGGTCAGAGGAGGAATGGTGGAGACCGCCTCTCCATCCTGACCCTTCCAGGAAGGAGACGGAGGAGGAAGACAGTATAGATTTACAACAGTGGTTTGCAGGAAGTCACAACTCAGAGGCAGATGAGGGGGAAAGTTGGGAAATATTGGGAGAGGAGGAGCAGGCAGAGTCTGAGCAGCAGCTGGCTGTTGTTAGGAAGCATTCTAGACCCTCCATCTCCCAGAACCCGGTGAGCCTTAAAAGTAGCAGAGCAAAGAGCTCAAAGACAGAAGACACTTAGAAGCACCCCTAGAGGAAGTGATGGTGATGAGGAATGAGGAATGGGAGAGACAGCAGGTTGGAGATTCACTCGGGACAACACCATTATCCAAGAGGCTGGGTTCTATAGCCTCTCTGTGTAAAGACTGAAATAAAAAAGGGCGGTGAGAAACTTTTCCTTGTCTTTATACTTTCCTGGACAATCAGCCAGGGGCCGCTGACAGCATCCTGACACCCCACAAACTATTGTTAATTTTACACTAAACTGTGGTTAAACTTAAATGGAAGCAGAAGCTTCTGTTCTTCTTTTGTTCACCATGGAGAAGCAGAGGGGAGGGCAAATATACAAGCAAAAGACGCACTCATGTCATGCTTAACAACCATTTAGCACAAGGGGAGCCAACATGATGCCCTCCACATGCTGTTGGTTGGACTACAACTCCTGTCATTCCTATGTTGGCAGGGGCTGATGGGAACTGGAGTCTTCCAAAAAGCCAGAGCGCACCATGTTGACCTACCCCTGGTTTAGCGTGACGGCCAAACATAGCCAAGCTGTGATGATAAGGTAGGCCATTTCTTGACAAAGGTCTGTGGTTCCCCTGCTCTTTCCTGAGTCCAGTTCTTGTAACCATCTTTCTTTAGAATTGCTCTGCCCATAAGCAAACCGCCATCCTAGTCACAGTGTCCATGAAGTCAAAATATTAATCTGTAAGCCTTTCTCCTTCCTTCAATATGTTCTGCTTCAGGAGTAATCCAGCAAGAGACTTTCCAACCACACTGTAATTTATGAGCCAGGTGGAGCACAATACATTTTTAATAAAAAATTAGGTACAAGCAGATACAGGGGATTAATAGTTGTATTATAATTTTATAGTTTTCAATATATACCACCATAGAAAAGACAATCAAATATGGGTACCATCTCAAGGATATAAAATGGGGTATTTATTTTTAATGGAAAGAGAATCTCAGGAATTATTGAGGCATGAAGAGTTGATGAATCCAATCACCGAGCAAAATAAAGCCCAACCTAAAAGCCTGGGTAAGGCAAACAAAGGAATTGCAATTGTTTATATCTGGGATAAAGGCACCCTGAGCAGCCTTATTTATCATTTCTATAACTTTTATTAGTGTACAAAGTGCTCTATGGTTCTTAGATCATGAGCAAAATGCCTGTCATTATGTTGGGAGGGGTCCGAGGCGGCATGCCTCGGAATGCCACACACTGCGGGGCAACAGGAGAGAGCAACTGCCCTCGTGCCCTGCTTTGGGGCTTCTAGGAAACATCTGATTGCTACCTGGGGGGAACTGGGTGCTAGACATTATAGGCTTCTGTTCTGTTCCATCGGGGCTCTTCTGATATACAGTACTTCCATTGAGTGTGTATATATGGAGGGAACGATCTGTGCCAGCAAAGTTCTTTTTTAAAAAATGAACTAGTTCTAGTTCATCCTCCCCAAAAAGAAACCAGCTGCAGTTCATTCTTTGACAAAGCCCAACAAATTTCAGGCAAATAGATTAAGGGCTTCTGTGCTAGGGGCCTTTGCAGTATGAAGGTATTTTGTAAAGAGACACAGATATAACTTTTTCTTGGCAAGAATGGGTGGAATTTGCAGGCACAGTTGACCCTTCTGAAAGGACAAAGCCTGTCAAATATCTATGGCATACAAAGAAGTATCCCTAGGTCAGCAATGGAGAACCTTGAGACTCCGGGCAAAATTAGGTAGGATAGGAGTTCCAATTTGGCTTGTGAGAGCATTTTCCCGTGTCCACCTGCCACACAACTGATACCATAAATGACGCAAGGTATGGGGCAGGTAAAGAATAAGGATGAATCTACAATGAAATATTGCATACAAAAATGCATATACTGGGGAAAGTGTGCATACAGGTGTATATTAATTCAAATAATATACAAAAATAAGGCAAGGTGGGGGGAGAAGAGACCAGGCTTTATCAACTGACTCATTCCCAGACTTTCTACCTTTGCTTTGTGCAGGGTTTGCCCTCTCGCCCTATGCAGTATGGACTTCCGCTAGTTGTGTATTTGAGGTCTGACTAGGAATTTTTAGGGGTGACTCTGATTGCCTTGGACTCTCTTCCCTGCCTACTTCATACTGTTATGAGTATAGTAGCAATTTTGATTGGTTTAATTGGCTTTCTGATCAACCAGGAAGGGGATTTTTTTACATCCGGTCAGGGGATAGATATCTGTGGCATTACTGGGTTGAGGGTACTCTTTGGGTGCCCAATCCTGGATTGACTTTGGGGAGTCATGAGTGTGGCCTTTTAGACTTGACACACAGATCTGGGTGAATGCCAAAACAGCAGAGCCACAGTTCATTTGTCAAACTCACATACCCAAGGCTTTTGTAGCAGGGAGGAAGAATCCCTTTCAATCCTTAGCTGTGGTGCCTCGGACAGAGCCTGTAGACCTGCCCAGAAGAGTGGAGGAAGATTATTCCACCTGCTTTAAGGGATTTTACTATATTTAGTTTCAGTTAATTTGGTTGATTTGTTTGCAGATCCTCCTATTTTGTTATATTTCAATAAATATAACCTTTCCCCACAATACTGTTGTCTTCTGAGTCTTCTTAAGGGGAGTCCTGACACTGCCCCCTCCTGAGACTCAATTTCCTGCACTTCTGAGAGTATCCAGAAAAATCTCCTTTGCCAGTCTTAACACCTGAGAGAGTATGTTTTCATGCATTCTGAAATGCAGCTTCTTTCTTTCTCCGTACCAAGTAAACTCACAAGCACGGGACAAAGTTAAGGGATGTACTTGGCCAACCCAACGAAGCCATCCACAAAAAATCTTGCTTCTTCTTTCCTGCATCTCCCAGCCCTCATCAGCATAACTCCATCCTCGGTTCTGTTCCCTGGGTCATGCTAGAGTGTGACAAAACTTTGGTAGCTGCCTTTTATATGTATTAAGACTCCCTTAGCTTTCCGTTGTATAATGGAACATCTGTGCTACAAAAACAAAGTTCTCCTCTTGCGACATGCCGCTTGTAAGCCTTTTAAATGCATGAGTTGGGGGGGAGAGAGAAAGAGAGAGCAAGAGGAATGTGCCTTCAAGCTTTCCCGTTCCCTGGTGACCCAGATTGCCGAAGAATTGATTGTAACGTAGCATTTAATCTCTAAAGCAACCCATTCAGATAGAAAAGCCAACGCAGATCAAGACAGCTGCCAGTAATACTGGGATCTTCCAAAAAAAAATTAGCAGCATTTGAGCGCTGCTACTAATTACAGTTGAGAGAGTCTCTCAAAGAATCTGACGGTTAACGAGCTTGTATATGAAGAAAAGGGAAGGCTTCTCTCCTCCTCCAGCCAATCCTAGGAGGATTAGCCAGCCAAATAAACCCTGAACCTTCTGAAAGTGGACATGCCCCAAAAGCATCGCTTTTTCTTCCCCCCTGAAAGCAAATCTGTCAGTGACTTGGAAAGCATCAAATGAGAAACACCAACAATTAAAACCTTTGAAAAAGAAGCTTGCCAGAAGTGTAGGAAGTCTCCGCTGGGACCCTGCCTTCATCAGTCTGAAGGGTAGGGAAGGTTCTCCATCCCCAGGAATTAGCATAAAGCAATGAAAGGCTTTGAAGCAACCTTCTCCCTTCCTGGGAGACCTGAAGCCTTTGAAGTTATTAAGCATGTAGTAATCATTTTGAATAGGTAAATTTTAGAAGAGAGGTGGAATAAGTTATACCCAGGGCTGTGGTATGATCCCTCAATATTTTGTCAACAAATAACGAATGCAGGAAGGAGGAGGTAGCGATGGCGGTAGTGAGGGAACAGCATGGTGGAGTTTGCATATCTAACATCGTCCCGGTGTCTGATTTATAGCAGAAAGTTCCTTTGATATGTATAGTTTGTGTGTGTGTGCGAGCCTGGGGAGTATGGAAGGAGGAAGAGGCAGGGAAGCAGCGAGCTGCGGGTTGATATAAAACAAATATTTGCACAGATCTGAAGTTGGATACATTTGCCACATCCAAATTTGATGATAGGAAATGTGTTCAATATTCATTAGCCATGTCAACAAAATAAATAAATAATGCTCAGTTCAGAATGTGAATTTGTCCATCATATAATGCTCTGCTTCATTCTGAACTAGGTGTCGCTTGTGCCTAAAATTCCTCTCTATGGTTTTTCTGAGCTGGAGAGCCCTGCTTTCTGGCATCTGGGATGCTGCATCAACAGCATCTTCCAAATATCAGGACCCCGGGAAGTGTAATGTTACCAGCAGGCCTCTGAAATGATATATCTCAGGGCTCCTTGCAGAAGGACTTGGGTGCCTTGGGAAAACTGCATTTCCCATTGTCTCTAGGGCACTGAGGTTTGTTGTTTAGTCGTTTAGTCGTGTCCGACTCTTTGTGACCCCATGGACCAGAGCACGCCAGACACTCCTGTCTTCCACTGCCTCCCGCAGTTTGGTCAAACTCATGCTGGTAGCTTCGAGAACACTCTCCAACTATCTCGTCCTCTGTCGTCCTCTTCTCCTTGTGCCCTCCATCTTTCCCAACATCAGGGTCTTTTCTAGGGAGTCTTCTCTTCTCATGAGGTGGCCAAAGTTCTGGAGCCTCAGCTTCACGATCTGTCCTTCCAATGAGCACTCAAGGCTGATTTCCTTAAGAATGGATAGGTTTGATCTTCTTGCAGTCCATGGGACTCTCAAGAGTCTCCTCCAGCACCATAATTCAAAAGCATCAATTCTTTGGTGATCAGCCTTCTTTATGGTCCAGCTCTCACTTCCATACATCACTACTGGGAAAACCATAGTTTTAACTATACGGACCTTTGTTGGCAAGGTAATGTCTCTGCTTTTTAAGATGCTGTCTAAAGCAGAGACAGAGATTCTGTTGGAAGCTACCCAGAGTGGGGTACGAATAATAAAGTTGTTGTTGTTGTTGACAGCCTCCAGTGATCTCTCCCCAATGCCACCACCAGGTAAGTGGGAAGAACCGGTGAGACAAGTTGCAGAGGCTTTCAATTACTATGGGAGACATTTGGGATCCATTGCAATTCAAAGGATGTCATCTGAAGTGCAACAACAGCTAGACTTCAGGGTTAGGTTCAGAGGTGGAAGGAAGGAAGCTAAACTAAGGGGCATTTACCCATCAGAAGAGAGAGAGGGGGGGGGAGGGAGGGAGGGAGAGAGAGAGTTGAGCATAGGGACATTGGAAGCTGCCTTATATTGAGTCAGAACATGGGTCCATGTCTTCTTCTTCTTTGGTGATCACTTGTAACCAAGTAAGGTTGTCTTCCATGAACACTGTCTTAACAGTGAGTTCGTAAGTGACTGTGGAGGCCAATTCTGGATCCACACGTCCTTCCACAGTGGGGACATAGGTTTCCGGGTGGGAGTTGATCACGGTGAGGGTTTGTCAAACATAGCTCAGTATTCACTGGCAGCAGCTCTCCAAGATTTAAGACAAGGTATTTCCTAGCCATACATGTCAGTATTTGAACCTGGGACCTTCTGCTTGCAGGGAAGATGCCCTACCACTGAGCTACAGCCATAGGGTGGTCAACTAGCCAGAAAGGAAATATGGTCTGGTTTGATTTCCATACACTGAGACACAAAAATGCAATGAGGAAGGTCATTTATTTTCTTGGGCGGGGTTGAACATTTGGGCTGCACATTTTAGAGAGGCCTCTAAAATCAATATTTTGAATAGGTGGCAGAACCGATCTTTCCCTACATTATGGAGTTTTAGTGAGCAGCGATTGTGCTCCCCAGCAGCGGAGTAATGAAAATACTGTATCCCTGAAATCTACACAATTCATTTGAATATATTTCTACTGATTCTCCCTAGTTGTTTGACTAACAAGATCCACTGACTTTCCAGAGACATCCTAGCCAGTGCGCTATCTAATGGAAAGCCTAGTTATATTAATGATCTCCCCAATGAATGTGAAAATTGTATAGAGAAGGAAAGAACCACATATAGATATTCAGGCCATAACTACACCACAAATGTAAAATAGCATTTATTTATTTTTATCCCAGTGATGATTGAAAATTGTGGCTGTGCATTTGGAGACTGGGGAGAATTACCTACAATATGCTTTTGAAAGCCATCACCAAACTCCAATTCCCAGTGTCCTTTGAGGAAACTCCATGCTATTGAGAGTAGAATAAAATCAATATGCTGTCCGTACATTCTCTTTAGCAGTTCAGCCACTGAATGTGCCTTTGAAGCTATGGGATTCATTCTGGCCCAGCAGTGATTTGGTGTCGCTGCTGGAGAGTTGCTGTCTTTCCTTCCCCACACCTGGCAGAAAGGAAACAATGTGGTTTGTTCAGGAGTGGCATCTGCCTATAACTCAATTGATGTGTGTTAATCTACAATGTGGCATCAAAAATTAGGGTTGCCATGTGTCCTCTTTTTCCAGGACACATACCCTTTTTCAGGAGTAAAATTTCTGTCCAGGTAGATTTTTTTTAATTTGCCAAAATGTCTCTGGGTATATTTTCTGCATGAGACATAGATATAACTGGTGGTTAAAGACTTGCTTTCCTCTTCTCCTCCCTCCCTCAGCAATATATCACAGCTTCTGTACATGTAGTAAAGGGTAAAGGGACCCCTGACCATTAGGTCCAGTCATGGCCTACTCTGGGGTTGCGGCGCTCATCTCGCTTTACTGGCTGAGGGAGCCGGCGTACAGCTTCTGGGTCATGTGGCCAGCATGACTAAGCCGTTTCTGGCGGAATAGAGCAGCGCACGGAAACGCTGTTTACCTTTCCGCCGGAGCGGTGCCTATTTATCTATTTGCACTTTGACGTGCTTTCAAACTGCTAGGTTGGCAGGAGCAGGGACCGAGTAACGGGAGCTCACCCTGTCACGGGGATTCGAACCGCCGACCTTCTGATCGGCAAGTCCTAGGCTCTGTGGTCTAACCCACAGCGCCACCCGCATCCCTGTAGGGGTATTTAAAATGAGAGTCATCATAGCATCCACTTTTTTACTCTTCAAAATATGGCAACACTACATCAAAGAGCCTGTAGTGGCCACGCATTCAGATAGACACTTCAGAAACTAATATTTGTCTATAGACAGGAGCATAGGGGGGGGCAGGAGGGAAGAGGGGATCTGTAGCCCACAGCACACAATTTTTTAGGAGGTGCGAACCAGTCGTTTTTGCCTCTTCAGATGGAATCGGTCTACATGCATCATACAGATTTGCAAATAAATTATTCCTAGCCCCGCAAACACTTCTGCTGTTTGGTTGTCAGTTTCAAAACAGTTTAACAAGTTACAAAATCCCTATTAAGGAGACAAATTATTCTGAGTGATCAGTGCTGGTGCGCCCCTTCATTATACAAGCTTCTTCGGCAAACATCTTTAAATATTTACCAGATACGGGGGTTTTGCACTCAGGATGACCCAAGCCAACTTGTATGCTTGGTAATTTGTTTATCCGCGGCAACGCCGTCCTGCAAACCGCCTCTCTTGCTCTTTAGTCTAAATGAATCTGCGATGACAGCTCTCTCTTTCCCTGTGTCATCCTCAGTCCTATTAGGCATCGTCATCTGAAGAGGTTGCCAGGGTTCCTGCTGAAAGACTGGCCCACACAATGATCAGAACTAATTTCTCCACCCCCGTTGGACACTGTAATGATTCTGAATACCAGTTGCTGGAAACTGCAGGAGGGGAGAATGTTGTTGTTATCTGGCTGGCCCCTCTGAGATGAGGACGCTGGACTGGATGAGCCCCTGGCCTGATCCACCTGGACTCATCTTATGCTCTTAATTAGCGGACTCTTTAGCTACAGGTCTCTAGCATTAATTAGTACAACAGCACTTAAGGGAGGAATACTGTCAACGAGCTGGTCTTTGCCACCGTTGGGCTCAGGGACTAATTTGTGCAAAACACTAATCTCCCGGAACGAGATGCTTTCTCGAGGCTGCAATAAGAAACAGAAAGGTAAAGGCAGAAGAGCTTTGTCAAGTCCGCAGATTTCACTCAGGGCAAACAGCTCGACTAATTCCAGCCTGGTTTGCAGCGATGCCACATGGGTGCGGCACTGTTAAAGTAGAAAGAAATGAATTGCCAGCCAGCCGGCAATACTACTAGGCATTTGTCAAAAATACTGTGGGTTGAGCCTCACTGGTAGCATCATCTTACACCATGGATATAGGGATAGGGGTCGCCTCTGGTTTGCATCCGCCTGTTTTGGGAGACAATGGAGGAGTGTGCTTTTGGGGGTGAAGTCAAACTGCTGGACGTCTGATGGGGATGTAGAGATCAATGCAGGAGAGACATGTTTTGTTGAAGTTGGGGCAGATGAAAGCACCCAGTGATGCTGCTGCAGATGCAACATGGCATTTCTTCTCTCTGCACTATGGAGACACAACCTGTCTCTCTCGAGGCACTGGGGTCATCTGCAAGGGATTCTTACATTGCCTTTAGGTTGCAAGTGTTATAATAATTTTAAGGTCTCATATATATATATATATATATATATATACACACACACACACACACACACACATATACATATATACACACACACCACATGTCTGAAAACAGTACAGTGGTACCTCAGGTTAAGTACTTAATTCGTTCTGAAGGTCCGTTATTAACCTTCTGAAGCACTATTTCTGGGTTAGTGGAGTAACCTGAAGCGTATGTAACCTGAAGCGTGTGTAACCCAAGGTACCACTATACAGGAAAAAGTCCTGAAACCATTTTGTCTCTCCCAAATGACCTCAAATATTTCTCTGCAAGGTCAAAGGAAATGGGGAGCCTCCCCATTTTCTATTTGCTCACAAATCCTGCCTCAAGGGCACATTTAAGATATGAATAGGGTGGGCCTGTTACCTGGATTCAGGAATTGAGTAGTTATCATAACAAAAGAGTGGCCAGGATGCCCAGGTAATCCAATCACATAACCTGGCAGACAGGATAAAAACAATGCACTCAGATTTCTGTTGTAGTCTGCCTCTTCTCTGATGTATGCATGAGCTACTGGGGGGTGGTCTTGAGCTACGCCCCTTCTGTGATGTATGTATGGAGGGGTGGTCTTGGGCTCCAGGGTGGGCAGTTCAAAAGTCTATATAAGGGCATGTGTGCATGGTTCAGGGTCATCTTCCTGCTTCCTGAGTGTGGGGGGAGCACTGTGTTGCAACAGCTTTAATTAACAGGCTTACTAGCTGCTTTGCTTCTCAATATTCTCTGGTTTGCCTCTGTTATTTTCTCCTAGTGATAAAGAATCTAAAAAAGGACTATGTATGGGCTCTTGGGTACCCCAAAAGCGAAAAGGAGCAGTTTTTTCTTATAACACAGGCAAAAGAAGAGTAAAATAGCTCCCAAATGCGGCAGGCCTGTCTTACCTTGTTTTCAAATAAGCAAAGCAGAAGTTGAGACCTTTGCCAACTTGAGGGTCACATTTCCTTCTAGTCAACCTCCTCAGGGTCAGCTGACAGTGGTGCATGGGGTCAGAAGCAAAAGTGGGTGGAGCAATGGACCCTCGTTTTACCTATGTCTGGAAAGCCAATTCTGTCACACACTCAAACACTCTCCTCTTTCTCCACCATCCACACAAACAAGCAGCACTATCGGAATTCAGTGATACATTCTGGCCGGTAAAAAAACCACACAAGGAGGGTGCAAAGTGGGGGCAGTGAGGGTTGTGGCTTTTAGAGAAAAGGTGTGGCTTCTGTGGGGGAGAATCCTGAAGGGCCAGACAGAGGGCCAGACAGCCCCCAACTCCAAGCTTCCACATCCCAGAAGTAAAGCAATACACATCACAGTCTAAAATGGTCTCACCTCCTATAAGACCATTAAGTAGGGAGGTTGTGGGCTCTCCTTCCTTGGAGGTTTTTAAGCAGAGGTTGGACAGCCGTCTGTCATATATGAATTAGATAAGATTCCTGCATTGCAGGGGGTTGGACTAGATGACCGCAAGGTCCCTTCCAACTCTACAATTCTATGATTCTAAGAGCAGCATCTAAAACAGGAGCAAGGAACTTGTGGCCCTCTGGACATTGTTAGATACTATCTTACTCCATTGCCCCCTGAGTTTGTCTGTGTTTTCCCCTCTTGTCCCTCCTGGGACTTTTTTCTGGTTTGTTTGTTTTTTACTGTAAAACCTCTGAGCAAGGACAGCCTTGTTTTAACAGATTGTGGCGCTGTGGGTTAAACCACAGAGCCTTGGACTTGCCAATCAGAAGGTCGGCGGTTTGAATCCCCACAACGGGGTGAGCTCCTGTTGCTCGGTCCCTGCTCCTGCCAACCTAGCAGTTCGAAAACAAGTGCAAGTAGATAAATAGGTACCACTCCGGCAGGAAGGTAAACGGTGTTTCCGTGCACTGCTCTCGTTCGCCAGAAGCGGCTTAGTCATGCTGGCCACATGACCCGGAAGCTGTACGCCAGCTCCCTCAGCCAATAAAGCGAGCTGAGCGCCGCAACCCCAGAGTCGGCCACGACTCGACCTAATGGTCAGGGGTCCCTTTAAGCCCTTTACCCTTTACCTTTATGCAAGCTATTCTGGGAGACTTTTTGTCTGAAGAATAGGGTACAAATACATACCAACATACACACACACATACACGTGCATCTCATCTGCCCCAGCCAGCATATGGCAAATAGTGAGGGATGATAAGGGTTATAGGTCAACCTCCAGCTGCAAAACCAGCACAGCTGGGAAGGGGTTTTGTGGGGCAAAAAAAATGTTCTCTCTTTTCTTCCATTTCATCCACCATAAAGACCTTGAACTGGGGGGGGGGCGCATGAGGGGTTGGAAATCTCACGTTTCCTCTTCTGTAATTAGTTCTCAAGTGGTGTGGGTGCTTAAGATACTCTTTTGGCAGATAGCTAATTTCGGGGAAATCACCCTGATATGAACGGTGATGGAGAGAGGCCCTCTTTGTTAATTATCTAGATGAAGGACCAGATAAACGGCAGAGTCCCGCTGACAGCCTTCTGCAGAGAAGAGGAAGGCTTTCTTGGGAATGGATGCTGCCGCTCTGTGGCGCTGATGAAGAGGCAAAGCAGGGATGCGGGTGGATCAGATGCGTTTGAATCCCATGAAGGTGGTGACTGGGAGAAGGGGGCCTGAAAGATACTGTTGTGAGTTGCGGGGTAAGGGTTAGTCTGGGTTAGAATCTAATGGAGGGTTCCATTGTTGAGCTGGCCGGGCAAGTTCCTTTGTGAGATAGTTGCCACCTAAGTATAGTTGTTATTATAACAAAGGAGGTTGCTCTGTGCCAGAGAGCAAATAGGTGGGCCTCATCCTGGCTGGTAGGGAGAAAGACAAAAGCAAGGATTGTGTACATGAACTGGGTTAGAAGTAAGGAGAAGTCAGAGATTGAGGGCCATGCTTGATTTCTGGTTTAAATCCAAGGCTATGACGATGGAAGAAGCAAGACCTTCTGGGGTGTTAAGGTTGTGAGCCCCTCTGTCGTAAGCTCAGGTTGTAAATAGGTAAAGGGACCCCTGACCATTAGGTGCAGTCGTGGCCGACTCTGGGGTTGCGGCACTCATCTCGCTTTATTGGCCGAGGGAGCCCGCGTACAGCTTCCGGGTCATGTGGCCAGCATGACTAAGCCGCTTCTGGCGAACCAGAGCAGCGCACGGAAATGCCGTTTACCTTCCTGCCAGAGCGGTACCTGTTTATCTACTTGCACTTTGATGTGCTTTCGAACTGCTAGGTGGGCAGGAGCAGGGACCGAGCAAGATGAGCACTGCAACCCTAGAGTCGGTCACGACTGGACCTAATGGTCAAGGTCCCTTTACCTTTACTGGGATCATTGAAAAAGAGAGGCGCTCCTCAGGGCTGCTGGGACTGTTTGCAAAATATAATGTGCAGTTTTCGTTCTACCTGAATTCAGATATTTCTTTCAGCAATGGCCATGTGGTGTCAATTTACAGTTTCTGCTTCTGACTTGGAAGACATGCTTTTATTTCATTTGCTTGTGGTAATGGATGTGGTTGAGTATTCTCAGCGTTCTTTATTAGAAGTAATCTTTGATTAGTTTTCTGGGTTTGCCACCTGATGCCGTGTTATATTCTGGCTTTGTATTCAAGAAAATTTGTTTGTTTGTGTGTGTGTGTGTGTGTGTGTGTGTGTGTTAAAAAAACATGGCTAAATGGACTTGCAGCACATAACGCAAGTAGGGATGGATTAATCTGTCAATTCCGGTTTCTCATTTTCCCAGTCCTAAGATCAGTTCTCCACATCTATTTATTAGTTTGAAATTATCCTGAAAAGTTTGCCAGCACTTCGGTGTGAATTTCTCTTAATGTACACATTTTGAATGCAATTTTGCCCAGTACACACATTTTTTGCAAGCAGTTTCCTCTTATCTAAAGCATTGATGTATGTTATTTTGACTGATAGATGCATATGAAACACACTTTGCCATAGTGTGTGCATTACTATACCTGTTACCTGGCAGGAAAACTGCACTGCAAAATTTGGAGAAGCACAAATTTGAACGCTTGGCTTGCTTTTCAATTTGGGTCCTGCTTCAGGAATTGCTGATGAGGTTGGTCTGCCTTTAATTGCAAGCAAATTTGAATTTATCCTACCTGGGAGTGATTCCCAGCGAACTCAGTGGGACTTACTTCTGAGTAGACACGCTTAGGATTGCACTGTGCTAGCACTTAAGCCCTTGACAGCTCTAGCTGGGTTGCATGGCCTGAACTTTTGACTGCAATGCGTAGCACTGACACACAAACACACACACACACACTGCTATTTTTTCTAACAGTTTCATGAAGCAGAAGGCTCAATGTGAAGAACCAAAAATTATTATTTATATAATTCTTTCTGAATTTGATTTCCCGTCACCTATTAGTCTGACATACCTCAACTCGGGCATAAAATCCCTAAATTACAGAGCAATCTGGGCTCTTCAACTGATCCATAAAAGCAGGCACTTAGCAAAGTCTGGAGACAGGTAGAAGGAGCCCAAAGGCCATGATGGGTTGCTCTTTCAAGATGTCCATCGAGGCATGCAGAAATCAACATATGCTGGGGGTACTGTGCTGGGTGCTATTTGTACAAAAGTAACAGCCAATGACCTGAAGCAATAAAAATATCTGCAGATTTAAACCCAGAGGACTCCCTGCTGCATATCAATAGCAATAAGAGCAGCAAAAATAGAAATGTATTATTTATAGGCCTATTCATTCATATATATATATATGGCTAAAATACCCTCGCTGGTGGACCTACTTCTCCGAATTGAATTGCTTTTTATTCCAGCACATTGTGCAGTTTTATGTGGCATGAGAATGCCCTGTTAAAAGGCGGGAGCTGCATTTGCAGAGAAGCAGCCCATGGACTGGATTTTTTAACCCCCCTCGCTCCATGTTGTGTCAGCCTGACACCTTCCGTTTCCGTGGAATGACTTTTTTAAGCACAGGAACATAGCAGATCTATATCACGGCAATGTTAAGCACCGCAGGGTCAGATTAAGGACCCATCTAGTCCAGGGGTAGGACAAGATTATCCCATCCCATAAGAACATGAGAAGTGTCAACATGCAGAGGGGCCGGGAGGCGAACTGGTACCGCTCCACTGGGAAGGTAAAAAGCGTTTCTGTGCGCTGCTCTGGTCCACCAGAAGTGGCTTAGTCATGCCGGCCACATGACCTGGAAGCTGTACGCTGGCTCCCTCGGCCAATAAAAAGAGATGAGCACCGCAACCCCAGAGTCGGTCATGACTGGACCTAATGGTCAGGGGTCCCTTTACCTTTACTGCGCACACAGCCAGCCAATTGAAACCATTTCTGGGGTGTGGCTGCTGTCATATGCTCACAGCTTCTAGGAGCCACAGGTGAGAGCTGAGTGCAGGGCAGGGAGCAAAGGCGGGCAAACATAGTAATAGTAATAATAATAATAATAATAATAATAATAATAATAATAATAATTAATAATACCTTTATTGTCAATGTACAATCTGTGTACAATGTGTACAAAGGTACAAACTACCCCAAAGCAACAACAAACAATTCCCGATGTTTCTGTCTTTTCTTATAGCAGGGACGGGGAACCTGTGGCCCTGTAGGTATTGTCATAGTCCCATCAGCCCTAGCCAGCATGGAGAATGCAGACTGAATCAAATTTCTCCCCCATTTCTAATCACAACTTCTGTGAGAGAGAGAGGGGGCGGGAGGGAGAGGAAGGAAGGAAGGAAGGAAGGAAGGAAGGAAGGAAGGAAGGAAGGAAGGTAGGTTAGGGGGTGTAGCACAAAGGGAAGTGGGGGCAGTTGTGGAAAAAATCTGTGCACCCCAAAGCTGATATTATGCACCCCAGGAGAGAAATAACAAGCACCAAGCAGTCATTCATGTTCATCAAAGATCAAGAGCTCCTGATTAGTTACTTGATTTGTAAGAAAGACCAACTTTAATTATTGTAAGTACCCTTTCTCTTACAATGTTTTCTTTCTCTAGCGCCTCAAGAAGAAGAAGAAGCAACTCGTGCATTGGTTATAATTATATATTATTGGTTATAATTATATAGCTAGGCTGAGAGGCTCTTTCCACTATAACACTGTAGCTCAGGGATGGAGCACATGCTTTGACTGTAGAAGATTGAATCCTTCAGGTATTGCCTGAAACCCTGGAGAGCTGTTGCCAGTCAGAATATACAATACAAACGGAGATGGACCAGTGGTCTGATTTGGTGTAAGGATGCTTCTGATATTGCTGTGGAATCCCCAGAAGTCTAAGAGCAGAGAGGTCCACCTGGGATAGTCCATAGGTCCATAAGTCCATGGGAGAGCATCTACTTTGCACAGCATCTCCAGGTAGGGTTAGGAGAATCGCCTTCCAGTCAATGTAGGGCAGACCCACACCATACATTTAAGGAACATTCAAAACACATGATTCCCCCCCCCCCCAAGAATCCTGGGAACTGTAGTTGCCTCCTTGCAGAGCTCCAATTCCCAGCACCCTTAACAAACCCAGAATTCCTTGGGGGAAGTTGTTCGCTTTAAATGTGCATTGGATTGGCCCTGTATACCTGAAGGAACATCTCCACCCCCATCATTCAGCCTGGACACTGAATTCCAGCTCCAAAGGCCTTCTGGTGGTTCCCTCACTGCAAAAAGTGAAATTACCAGGAACCAGGCAAACGGCCTTCTTAGTAGTGGCACCCGCCCTGTGGAATGCACTCCCATCAGATGTCAAGGAAATACACAACTATATAACCTTTAGAAGCCATCTGAAGACAGCCCTGTTTCAGGAAGTTTTTAATGTCTAACATTTTATTATGCTTTTTATATTTGTTGGAAGCTGCCCAGAGTGGCTGGGGCAACCCAGTTAGATGGGTGGCATTTACATATTATTATTATTATTATTATTATTATTATTATTATTGCTATGGTATTATTATTATTATATGGTTTTCCCAGTAGTGATGTATGGAAGTGAGAGCTGGACCGTAAAGAAGGCTGATCGCCAAAGAATTGATGCTTTTGAATTATGGTGCTGGAGGAGACTCTTGAGAGTCCCATGGACTGCAAGAAGATCAAACCTATCCATTCTTAAGGAAATCAGCCCTGAGTGCTCCCTGGAAGGACAGATCCTGAAGCTGAGACTCCAATACTTTGGCCACCTCATGAGAAGAGAAGACTCCCTGGAAAAGACCCTGATGTTGGGAAAGATGGAGGGCACAAGGAGAAGGGGACACAGAGGACGAGATGGTTGGACAGTGTTCTCGAAGCTACCAGCATGAATTTGACTAAACTGCGGGAGGCAGTAGAAGACAGAAGTGCCTGGCGTGCTCTGGTCCATGGGGTCACAAAGAGTCGGACACGACTGAACGACTAAACAACAACAACAAATTATTGATGTGCTTTAAATTTATGGTGCGGATCTGCCTGTAGAAAAAACAAACCTAGATGGACAAATGTTCTGACTTGGTATATGGCAGCGTCCTAGCTGTTTCTGATTCCCAGGTACTTCTAGAAGGCAGATCCCAATTCATCATTAACCCACAAATCCCCAGGTAATTTCACATCCACTTTTCTTGCCCTTAAAAAGGTGCTCTCCAACTGGACTGAAATCGAGGAGATTCTCAGTAACAGCCCAACTAGCTGACAACAGTGCCATCTTGTGTTCCGCTTTGCCAGCCAGCAAGACGCACATCCCCTCACACACATATCACGACGGCATATGAAAGAAAGAAATCAGCCGTGTGCCAGAGCTGCAGAACATCTCTCTTTCATATCCATCACACTCCTTAATGAGCCTTCTTCCCCACACTGCTTCAGATATTCTCTTGCTCTCTTGCTCTCGTTGGATTTACAGGTGCTCTCCAGACTGCAGACATCTGTACAACCCAACGGTAATAAGAGGGAAGTTCTCAGAAGGCTCCGTTTAGGTGGAAAGGCTTTGATGGAGCACTGCAAATCAATATTACTTTGTAAATTTTTAATGTTTGTTCAGTGCAAAATGCTGTAAATAAAATAAGCAAACCATGAATGACTATTCTTTGTAGCTGGGTCTTTAAAGGGGAAAAGTGTCAGTTCAGCAATATGGCTAACTACCAGCTATAGATATGGCCTTAAAAATGTCTAGACTAATAAATCAAGAGCAGAATTTGAATAACCTCCAGTGGCAGGTAATTTCTCAGAACTCCCAAACTTTTACTGCAGACCTAGCAGTGATTATAAAGGTGGTGCCTGTTTGTGTATGTGAAGCGGGGGGGGGGGGGGAGAGAGATTTGGAACTATGAATACCAAATCCAGAAATAAAATACAGACTTCATCATGTTGTCACTATGTTTAATGAGCTAAAATGCTAAGCAGTTGTGTTTACAGAGGATGATTGCAGCACAGAGAGCCGAGCCCTGGATTTTAAACCACTGTGAAACGCTCAAAGTGCAATAGTATCAATGCAGAAATAAATCCTGTTGAGCTGAATGGGGCTTATTCCCAAGTTAGGTAGGCACAGAACTGCAGCTTCACTTTCTTTCCAGTACTAGCTCATTAGAAGAAGAAAAATGAGCAAAGCACACACCCTGCCAGCCTGGAGTATAATATCTTTTACATGTTTTGGCTAGGCAGCTCAAGGTTTAACGGGCCCTGCAAAAGTGCCCTCCATGAGCTCCTTCGTACATCGGTGTGGCCCCCTGACCACGTTTTCAAGCTGGCTGCAGCAGGTCAATATAAGCTGCCCATTTAAATCCCCCAAAATGCACAAGAGTGTCCCTCTGAGGCATTATAGGAAATAGCTGCTAACCCTCTCCAGCAGGGAGCCTATATGTCAGTACATTGGTACCTCAGGTTAAGTACTTAATTCGTTCCAGAGGTCCGTTCTTAACCTGAAACTGTTCTTAACCTGAAGCACCACTTTAGCTAATGGGGCCTCCAGCTGCCGCCGAGCTGCCAGAGCACGATTTCTGTTCTTATCCCGAAGTTCTTAACCGGAGGTAATATTTCTGGGTTAGCAGAGTCTGTAACCTGAAGCGTATGTAACCCGAGGTACCACTGTACTGGTGTACCAGCCAAGATGGACACAGGTGGCGCTGTGGTCTAAACCACTGAACCTCTTGGGCTTGCCGATTGGAAGGTTGGCAGTTCACTCCACGGTGGAGTGAGCTCCCAATGCCCTGTCCCAGCTCCTGCCAACCTAGCAGTTGGAAAGCACGCCAGTGCAAGTAGATAAATAGGTACTGCTGTGGCAGGAAGGTAAATGGAGTTTCCATGTGCTCTGGTTTCCATGACGGTGTCCCGTTGCACCAGAAGTGGTTTAGTCATGCTGGCCACATGACCTGAAAAGCTGTCTGTGGACAAATGCCAGCTCCCTCAGCCTGAAAGCAAGATGACCACCGCAACCCTATAGTTGCCTTTGACAGGACTAAACTGTCCTTTACTTTACTTTTACTTTTTACCAGTCAAGGTCCTGACATGATTGTCCTAGATGCTGATTCTGGGCTTGAAATGCCCTCTTCTCATAAGAACCTATGGAGAACCCTGGTGGATCAGGTCAAAGGTTCATCTCATCCAGTGTCCTGTTCTCACAATGGCCAAACAGAGGCAGAGAACTGAACTTAGGAAAAATGAGAAACCAAAAGAAACTGAAATTGACAGATCCATCCATCTTTACTTGGGGTGCAGGGGGAGTCTTCCTGGAGATCTGATGTGTGGTGGTGGATCTCCTGACATATTAGTATGTCTGTATTGCTTTACTTCACCTCTGTTCCTGTCTGCACATTTGTAAGCACCTGAATATTGCAAAAACATTGAGAGTCTCCAGTGTTCTTTTCTCCAAAGCAGTGATGGCCAAACATTGCCCTCCAGCTGTTTTGGGACTACAACTCCCATCATCCCTAGCTAACAGGACCAGTGGTCAGGGATGATGGGAATTGTAGTCCCAAAACAGCTGGAGGGTCAAGTTTGGCCATCACTACTCCAAAGGATGTGAAGCTCAGGAATGCTACCCCTATAGGTTTTCATTCCCTGGTGAAGGGAGAGCACATTCCATATGTTCTCAGGATAACCAACATGCTGCCAACCATGTGTTGTTCAACTACAACTCCCCTTTCCCCTGGCCATTGGCCATGCTGGTGGGGGCTGATGGGAGTTAGAGTCCAACAAAATCTTGAGGCACCACTTGGCTACCTCTGTACTCCTAAGCTTGCATACTAGCAAAAGTATTACTAATTCATTTATTAGTTACTAATGCTAATAAGGGTATTGTAAATTGTTCACAAATGACCTAGAGTCTTAATGGTTTTGATATGTATTGTCACCATGAAGAGGGGTGATTTAGGTTTAGGTTTTTGACCATGCAACCTGGGGGAAAAAATTAATTTTGCAAAATCCCTAGTGTTAGGGATGAGTAGTGAGGTAGCCCAGTTTGCTGATGATATTGAGTTGTTCAGGATGTTTAAAACCAAAAGGAATTGCAAGGAGGGTCTCTTCAAACTGGGTGAATGGACAGTAAAATGTGATTCAAGGTAAGGAAGCATAAAGTGGTGCACAGTGGGACAAAAGCAAACTAACCCTAATTTCACATAAATGCTAATGGGGTCTGAAGTAGCAGTCACTGGAACTGGTTTTAGACCTTGAAGTCATAGTGGATAGCTTGATGAAGATAGGAGCATAAGAAAGTGCCTTGGAACAAAGTCAGAGTGGGAGGGTATTATTATTATTATTAATTCATTTTTAAATTAATTAATTAATTTCATCAGCGAAATGTTGAAGGGTATGGTGCCCTTGTACAAAAATTCACTCCCTGCTACTGCAAGCTTTCATTTCAACAGTATAATTTGGGGGTGGAAAAGTGATTCTGTTTTAACCATTGCTGGGCATCAGAAATCTGATCTGACCTACTGCAAATTACCAAGGGGTATGTAGTAGATCCCAAAATGCCTTCTGTCCACCACTGGGGTAGGCACTGGATGAGACAGGTCAATGTCTGTAATGGTTCTAGGGATTGCTTGTGCGTAAGTTGCCTTTACTCATGGCTAGGTTGCATGGCTGAACCCTTGCTGACAGGACAGCCTCTATTCCGTGGCTGCCTCAGTCGGTGGCAGAATCCGTCAGTGGGCGTTTCTTAAACCGCTTCCAACATAAAAGCTGCTTGACGCCCAGTCTCCTCCCCCGTTGCCTGCGCGAAAGCTTTCTGCGCAGGGTGGGTGTGGGCAAAGGAGCACTTGTCCCCTCTCCGCTGGTCTCCTGCGAAGAGTCCTGGAGCCACCTCTCCGCTTCCTCTATCTCCTCCCCTTCTCCACTGGTGTTACGCTGATTTCCTTCCCCAGCGTATGGGCTATCCCTCCTCCTACTAGGGCCCTCTCCACCATCATCCGGGAGCCCTCTCATTGCCTCCTGCTCCGATGGCAGTTCCCTGACAATGTCCTTACTCAGTATAAGGCAGGTTATTGTATGCACACTTCATCTTTAGCATGAGGATTTAGCAACATGAGTTTGTTGGTGTTGATGTGAAGCACTTAGGAAATGAATCATATTGATCATAACATACCGAAGGAGGCACTTTTTGCGATGTGCCATTTCCCCCCTCATTTCTTGAGTCCACTTGTTTAATCCATGAAAATGGCGTGATGTGTATATTTCTGTTGACTATTTTAATCACACCACTGGGACAGCAAGATGTAAGTCTACTTAACTGAATTAGGTTGTCCACAATTTCTCAGGCAGCTTTGAGTGACACTTATGACAAACGCGCGAGCATCCATTTTTGGCTTACATATTGACGCTGCCACGAGTTGCTGCCACCACTTGTGGTTTCTCACTCTGTGTTTCCTTTGGCAAAATGTGTTGTTGTTGTTATTTTGAGTGAATGGCTAATAAACCACAATTTTCATGCAGGAACAGGATGTTGAGCTACATCTGATGCAGTAGGGCTCTTATTAAATTATCAGGGAGTAGACCTGGCCAGTAGTGATGTATGGAAGTGAGAGCTGGACCATAGAGAAGGCTGATCGCCAAAGAATTGATGCTTTTGAATTATGGTGCTGGAGGAGACTCTTGAGAGTCCCATGGACTGCAAGAAGATCAAACCGATCCATTCTTAAGGAAATCAGCCCTGAGTGCTCACTGGAACGACAGATCCTGAAGCTGAGGCTCCAATACTTTGGCCACCTCATGAGAAGAGAAGACTCCCTGGAAAAGACCCTGATGTTGGGAAAGATTGAGGGCACAAGGAGAAGAGGACGACAGAGGACAAGATAGTTGGAGAGTGTTCTCAAAGCTACGAACATGAGTTTGACCAAGCTGAGGGAGGCAGTGGAAGACAGGAGTACCTGGCATGCTCTGGTCCATGGGGTCACAAAGAGTTGGACACGACTAAATGACTGAACAACAACAGACCTGGCTGAAGCTCAGATTCCAAATAAAATCAGGCAAATCTGGGCTTTATTGAGATCAAATTAAGACTACCCTGGATCACCTTGCTTTGGGTCAGCTGACTGGGGATCTCAAAAGTCAGCATGGTTAGGAGGTTGAGGGAAGGAGGGGCAGGCACCCTCTGCAAGGTTAAAAGAGCAGCGCAGGGCTGTTTGCAAAAGGGGTTTCAAACTGTCCCACACTGCACTTTCACTGCATACACCTCTTCCCAGCAGGGGAACACATGCATGCTGCCAAATTGAGCAGGATTGAACCCTCCACTTCTCAGAACCCTGATTAAACATGTGTTTGGGTGCAGGAAAACATAGACACAGCATCTTCTTCTTCCCTGCCACCCTTGTGACCATGTGCATTACGCTCCAAATTTTAAAAGTCCTTGTCACCCCATCCTCAGGGTTCAAAATTCCTCTTTGAACCTGTTGCGCATTAAACTTTGGTCTACAGCTATTTGCTCCGGTTGGTGGCTGAACTCCTTCCTTTATTCCACAGGGACCCGTGGGCTCTGCCCAATGAGCTGGGTGACTGAGAAGCCTCACACCTAGATTTTTCCGTAACACCTCAAAGTCACCTTTTCCCTAAGCTAAAAAGTCCCAAACCTGCAGTCTTTCCTCATGGGAGAGTCATTCCATCTCCTTCATCATTTTGGCTGCCCTTTTGTGAACTTTGCCCAACTCTACAATATCCCTTTTGAGCTGAGTTGACCAGGACTGCGCACAGCAGTCAACTAACGTATCCTTTAAGTGCAAAGATTTCTGCTTGTGCAATGGAACTTTCCTTTCCCCACTCCTCCCCTCTCCTCCCCTGTGTGTTGCACCCTCCCCAAATCTGCCCCACAGGCATGGTGGATACCCTAGAACAGATTTAGGGGGTGCTGGTTAGAAGAGAGGGAGACAACGTTCTTCTGCAATAGCAGAAATTATTGCACAGACATAACGAGAGACTTATTGCTACTTTGGATACAACCCAACAGTTTTTATTTCAGTGCTTATAAAGAAAAAATGCCAAGTGAGTTTAAATCTAGGTGAGCCAAAGGGAGTCCCACTCATTTTTAAAACAAAACAAAACCTTATAACAGGAACTCAGGCACAAGAATAAATAAAAAAAAACCCTCCTAATACTATACAACATCAATAGCATATGTGCCAAATGAATTCCCTAATAAAACAGATGTGGCAAATTACATTTAATAATGTTTGACAATTCCCCACGCAGCTAATGGTTTGCTAGAAATTAGTCCCTAATGTTTTAGGGACTGCTGGCTCTTGCAGTCATTTGCCTGGTCTTCATTTACATGTTTCGTTTGCAGCATGTCAAATCTCCCACCATCTCTCTCCAATGGTTTATGGCACCTTCCTTTCCCCACTGAGAGATTATTTCAAAGGTCAGCGTGTTTGTACACTGAGAGCTTACCCGATGCAGGAAGAAGGTGATCTTGGAATCCAAGTATGTTTTCGCTCACTCCAAAAGATAGGGCCCTCGAGATCATCGGTTTCAGCGTGCCTTTCCTAGCGTAGGCGGCAAATCGGGATTAATGATACAGCTTCTTTTCCTAGTAGAGAAGCCATGGAATTAATGTTGCAAGTTGCATATCAAAAGGATTCTCAGCGGTTTCCAACATGTCGCAGTGCATGCAGCAGACGGCTGTATGTCACCTCTGAATCTAAGAAAAGGATGAAGGAAGAAAAGGATCCAGAATGCGGCAGCTAGACTGGTGACTGAGGGCGGCCGCCGAGACCACATAATACCAGTCTTGAAAGACCTACATTGGCTCCCAGTATGTTTCCGAGCACAATTCAAAATGTTGGTGCTGACCTTTAAAGCCCTAAACGGCCTCGGTGCAGTAGACCTGAAGGAGCATCTCCACCCCCATTGTTCAGCCCGGACACTGAGGTCCAGCGCTGAGGGCCTTCTGGCGGTTCCCTCATTGCGAGAAGCAAAGCTACAGGGAACCAGGCAGAGGGCCTTCTCGGTAGTGGCACCCGCCCTGTGGAACGCCCTCCCATCAGGCCCTCCCCTGGCTCGCCTTGCTCCAACTCCTTAATCTCTTCCCCCACCTCTTTGGGATCCACCCACCCCCCACCACAACATCTCCATGGGGCTAGTGACAAGTAGCGGAATATCACACCGCTGTCAGGCATGGAATGTGCAGAGTGAGGAATTAACTATTTATACACTTACAGGTTAGGAAAGTCACAGGTTAGATCTAAACCACTGAGCCTCTTGGGCTTGCCAATCAGAAGGTTGGCAGTTCGAATCCCCGCAACGGGGTGAGCTCCCATTGCTCGGCCCCAGTTCCTGCTAACCTAGCAGTTCAAAAGCATGCCAAAAAGTGCAAGTAGATAAATAGGTACTGCTCCGGTGGGAAGGTAAGCGGTGTTTACGTGTGCTGCTCTGGTTTTGGTGTTCCGTTGTGCCAGAAGCAGTTTAGTCATGCTGGCCACATGACCCGGAAAAACTGTCTGTGGACAAACGCCGGCTCCCTCGGCCTGTAAAGCCAGATGAGCGCCGCAACCCCAGAGTCGTCTGCAACTGGACTTAACTATCAGGGGTTCTTTACCGTTACCTTACACTTAACAAGTTAGGAAAAGGCATGTCCCTCAGTCCTACCCCCAGTGCTTTTTTTCTAGAAAAAAATGTTTAGGGGTACTCTCATTTTGACTCAAAAAAAATCACCATGTAATAGTTTAAATCAGGGGAAATAAATACAGTAAATGGACAAAAATACAAAGAACATGCATTACTCATATTGAAATACTGCCATTCAATAAGTTTCATCAGTAAAATGCCACACATCCACATTCCACACTGCTTCACACATTAAACACTCGCTTCTGTCCGAGACTCAGGAAACACTGGGAAAGGAAAGGAAATCGCCATTGGAGGTGGTAACAACGAAACTGACCAATCACTGTGCTAGATTCCAACTCCTACTTCACACATTAAATGCTTGCTTCCATGTGAGACTCAGGAAACACTGTGACAGAACATGAGGCCGCCATCAGGGGTAGCAATGGAACTGATGGTTCACCGTCCTATTCAACAGAACTGACGAATCACTGTGCTAGAGAAAAAACTATTAGATGATAGAGATAGATAGATGCTCCTTTCACATTTGTAGTTCCTAATAATAATAATAATAAATAATAATAATAAATTTTATTTATATTCCGCCCTCCCCAGCTAAAGCCGGGCTCAGGGCGGTTAACAACAATAAAACAGTACAACACAACACGACACTCTAAAATCATTCATTATAAAATTAATTCAAATCAAGCCACTGGCAACCATTGGGCCAGAGCTCTGCGAAGATTGCCGAGGGAGGGAGTCAAGCTGTGCCCTGGCCAAAGGCCTGGTGGAACAGCTCTGTCTTGCAGGCCCTGCGGAAAGATGTCAAGTCCCGCAGGGCCCTAGTCTCTTGGGACAGAGTGTTCCACCAGATTGGAGCCACAGCTGAAAAAGCCCTGGCTCTAGTTGAGGCCAGCCTAACCTCTCTGTGGCCTGGGACCTTCTTTTTATTTAAGACCGTAAGTTTCTCTGTGAGGCATACCAGGAGAGGCGGTCCCGTAGGTACGAGGGTCCTAGGCCGTATAGGGCTTTAAAGGTTAAAAAGGAGCATTTTGAGTAACAGTGCCAATTCTGTTGACTGAAGTGGCCGAGTCGGCATATATGGGGGAAGTTTGTGAGCTTGCAGGGCCAAAGAGAAACACGATGCAGAAGTGGCTCTGTCCCAACAAGGCAGTTCTTATGCCATGTTATAGTCTTACAGAAAACACACTCATTGAGTCAAAGGCATCGAGCAGCTGTGCACGGATGCTTATGCATGAAAGTCTATGGCAGGCCCTCGATTATTGAGTGCTTTTTCTTCCGTATAATGGTCTGAACACATGCGGTTAGGACGCAGTACTTGGCCCTTGCCGGGACGGCTTTCTCATCAATATCACGGAGCCATTAATATTTAAATGGAAGCATGCTCTGAATCGCATTGGGGGGTTTTAAGTGTAATATCCAAGCTGCGCCTGATAGCCCATAAGCGCCCGCATCAGCCACATCATCGCGCTTCGGCTGTAATCTTGATCAAAACTAATAACACCATCCATAACACTGCGGAGATTTATGAGTTCTGACAGATCTATACATTAAACAAATCGCACTGCGGCCCTGAATGCTAAGTCAATGGAGCTGCTCTTTGGAAGGCTGTGTGTGTGTGTTTCTATATATACACACACAACACAACACACAACACAAGAGAGAAGGTAGGTCTTCTGGAGATTGGGGAGCAATGCGGAGTCTCTCCAGGGAATAATTCTTTTGACAAGTAGAAGAAGAAGAGTTTGGATTTGATATCCCGCTTTATCACTACCCTAAGGAGTCTCAAAGCGGCTAACATTCTCCTTTCCCTTCCTCCCCCACAACAAACACTCTGTGAGGTGAGTGAGGCTGAGAGACTTCAGAGTAGTGTGACCAGCCCGAGGTCACCCAGCAGCTGCATGTGGAGGAGCAGAGATGCCAACCCGGTTCACCAGATTACAAGACTACCGCTCTTAACCACTACACCACACTGGCTCTCAAGTAATAAGATTGACAGCTCCAGACCCAGAGATAGCAAATATACCAAAAAGGGAGAGTTTTCCCAGGTGTGGCATCTCTAGGATGAATGTTGGGACAGGGGTGGGTGGGGAGGAAGTGGTTCCTGTTGAAATTGTCCTTTTTATTCCTTTTCCCTTTATCTGTAAAGAAAATGGAAAATGGTTCGCTCCATTTAGCATTCTTTTGCTTCCTTACCTGTGCGCAGGCTTCCTATGAGTCACACTTGCAACCTATTCCTTCCAAGCAAGTCGACATAGGAAACTGTCTATTTTCAAGATGCATTCAAAAAGAAAGTTAGTAGCACATTCTCCTGAGTCTCTAATATTCTTATAATTATACCCTAATCACAATGAGGAGTGCATTGTGATGATTAGCACTGACCTCCTTGTGTTGCCGTTCAGCTCAATCTACAATTTTCTGGGCACGAACATGGGCAAATGATTTGGAGTGCTCCAATACCTTCTTTCAGAGCGACTTGTGTTTTCCTTCAAGTTCCATTCTCTTGAAACTGATGTGCCTTGTGTTCACACTGCTCCTGAATGCTTAGCTTTGGAGTATACAAGACGACGACTCCTCTGTGTTCTTCCCATGCACCTTCTCCAGAGGGACCCCAGGAGCCAATCCTCAATGGCTAACTGACCTCCTTTCGCTCTGATTGGCTCCAATCAGCACAAAGGGTGAGAAGGCTTCTTCTCAGTGGCTAAAAAAGTTCCCCATTCATGTTGATTGTGTAGCTCTAGGATGTTGGAAACAAGGATGCTACACCATTGTTTTAGCTAGCTCACTATTGTCTCGCTGACTAGCAAAAGCTCGCCAGAGTGCCAGAGTGGAGACATTTCTACCCTACCTAGACAGGCTGGGGATTGAACCTGGGATATTTTGTTTGCAAAGCACAAGATCCACAACTGAGCCAAAGCTCTTCCCCTATTGTCCCCATGTGGGACAATAAAACACAGTGTTATGAAATTGTCATTTAAGTTCAAATATTGAATGGCAGATCAGATATTTAAGTCTACTCCAGGCACATCAATACCTCATTTCAGACTTGTGGCTAGGTGAGAGTTTCATCTAGTGACTTAATAGACGTTGGGGGCAGGGAAATGAATGTGTATGCCCTCCTAGTCTCTCCTCCTGGTCAACCAAGCTCTAATTTGAAGCAGGCAACATTTATTCTGGCAAACTGCCCTGCAAAGGGAATATCCAATCCTTGCCAATGTCAATGGAGCACCACAATTATCAAAGGGAGGTACCTTGATTTACACAAAGTGAAGCCCAGCTGCTCCCTGCAAAAATCCCTCTGGTGCCGACTTTTCAATTCCTAGGGTCTCTCATAAGCATCTTGATGCTTGAAGACCTTAATTAATCTTGCTGTCATCTCCAGCCATCACCTACAAGGCACTTTCCAAATGAGCTTCATCCCGCCTGCTAGCATAACACAGTCATCATCAGCCCTGTCATCTGGGGGGTGGGGGTGGGGATAATACATCAAAGTTTCATGCTCCACTAACAAATCCCTTCCAATATTTGCTGTTGTCTCACATAGTCTAGAGGTCCCAGTTCATAGAATATTTATGCAAGGCTGGTCTGATGCTAATGATCATTGCTAATTGGGCAGCTTCATATCAGATCCTCTGCAGCAGGTAGCACAGGCCCCAGAATCCCCTTTAGATGCCTGAAGGATAAGGCCATCAATGGCCACGAGTCATCATTTTGTTGTTGTTTAGTCGTGTCCGACTCTTCGTGACCCCATGGACCAGAGCACACCAGGCACTCCTGTCTTCCACTGCCTCCCGCAGTTTGGTCAAACTCACGTTAGTAGCTTCGAGAACACTGTCCAACCATCTCGTCCTCTGTCGTCCCCTTCTCCTTGTGCCCTCCATCTTTCCCAACATGTCTTCTCATGAGGTGGCCAAATGTATTGGAGTCTCAGCTTCAGGATCTGTCCTTCCACTGAGCACTCAGGGCTGATTTCCTTAAGAATGGATAGGTTTGATCTTCTTGCAGTCCATGGGACTCTCAAGAGTCTCCTCCAGCACCATAATTCAAAAGCATCAATTCTTCAGCGATCAGCCTTCTTTATGGTCCAGGTGATAGGACCAGTGGCCATGATCTTAGTGATCATTAAAAGATAAAGGTAAAGGGACACCTGACCATTTGGTCCAGTCGTGACTGACTCTGAGGTTGCGGCGCTCATCTCGCTTTATTGGCCAAGGGAGCCAGCGTACAGCTTCCGGGTCATGTGGTCAGCATGACTAAGCCGCTTCTGGCGAACCAGAGCAGCACATGGAAACGCCGTTTACCTTCCCGCCGGAGCGATACCTATTTATCTACTTACACTTTGAATTGCTTTTGAACTGCTAGGTTGGCAGGAGCAGAGACCGAGCAAAGGGAGCTCACACCGTCACGGGGATTCTGATCGGCAAGTCTTAGGCTCTGTGGTTTAACTCACAGCGCCACCCACGTCCCAAGTGATCATTACTGTACGTTAACTCCAGGAACCAAAGCAATGTGGCCACTCAATGCCACACACTTGGAACAGTGAGATAGAGCACTCGAGTCTTGCTTGTGGACTTCCTTCAGTCTTCCTAATGGTCACTGTGGGGAACAGGAAGCTAGATGAAACAGGGCTCTTGTGTAATCTAGAAGAGCTCTTCTGATGATGTTGGGAGTGTTGTTAGTTTCTTCCTGCTGCCCTTTTTAAGAAAAATGAAATCAGAACTGAACTAGCAAACTGGAGTGTTGAAACAAAACTGCTCTCACTGATGCCACCACAAATTGTAAAAGAGCTTTCCATGAAAGAGACCGCTTATTATTGTAGCAAACCATCCTGCTTGCAGGTGTAGGCTTTGATGTAAGCATTTTTGCTCCCTTTCCCCAAAATATTGGATCCAGAGGGACCTACCTGGTGAAGGGCCACAGCTCAGTGGGAGAGCATCTGCTTTTGCATGTAGAAGGTCCCAGACTCAATGCCCTGCATCTCAGGTAGGCCTGGACAGGTGCCCCTGCGTGAAACCCTGGAGAGTGGCTCCAGTCATCATCTGTGACTTTTGACCATGCTGGATGAGTTTCACGGAATCATAGAGTTGGAAGGGTCCCCAAGGGTTGTCTAGTCCAACCCCCTGCAATGCAGCCATCTCAGCTAAAGCACCCATGACAGATGGCCAGCCAACCCCTGCTTAAGAACCTCTAAGGAAGCAGAGTCCACCACCTCCTGAGGGAGACTTTTCCACTATCAAACAGCTCTTACTGTCATAAATGTTTAGTCAGAATCTCCTTTCTTGTAACTTGAATCCATTGGTTCAGATTCAGAGCAGTAGAAAACAAGCTTGCTCCATCTTCCATGTGACAGCCCTTGAGATATTTGAAGATGGCTTTCATATCTCCTCTCAGCCGCCTCATTTCAGGCTAACCATACCCAACTCCCTCTACCTTATAAGGCTTGGTTTCCAGACCCTTGATCACTTTGGTTGCCCTTCTCTCTACAGCTTTCAGCTTGTCAATGTCCTTCTTAAATTGTGGTGCCCAGAATTGGACACAGTATTCCAGGTGTGGTCTGACCAGGGCAGAATACAGTGGTACTATTACTTCCGAGCACAATTCAAAGTGTTGGTGCTGACCTTTAAAGCCCTAAATGGCCTCGGTACAGTATACCTGAAGGAGCGTCTCCACCCTCATCGTTCTGCCCGGACACTGAGGTCCAGGGCCAAGGGCCTTCTGGTGGTTCCCTTACTGCGAGAAGCCAAATTACAGGGAACCAGGCTGAGGGCCTTCTCGGTAGTGGCACCCTCTCGGTGGAACGCCCTCCCACCAGATGTCAAAGAAAACAACAACTACCAGACGTTTAGAAGACATCTGAAGGCAGCCCTGTTTAGGGAAGCTTTTAAAGTTTAACAGACTACAATGGTACCTCAGGTTAAGTACTTACCGTAATTCATTCCAGAGGTCCGCACTTAACCTGAAGCACCACTTTAGCTAATGGGGCCTCCCGCTGCCACTGTGCTGCCGGAGCACAATTTCTGTTCTCATCCTGAAGCAAAGTTCTTAACCTGAAGGACTATTTCTGGGTTAGCCGAGTCTGTAACCTGAAGCGTATGTAACCTGAGGTACCACTGTACCTTATTTTAATACTTTGTTGGAAGCCGCCCAGGGTGGCTGGGGAAACCCAGTCCGATGGACGGGGTATAAATAAAGTAGTAGTAGTAGTAATATTCCCTCAATCTGGACACAAAAACCATTAGCTTTTTTGCTGCTGCATCACACTGTTGACTCATGTCAAGCTTCTGGCCTACTAAGCTTGTGGGGTTTGGAGCCCAGCAGCATCTGGGAGGTTTGAAGTTTCCCACCTTGTCCTAGATCCTACCTTTCTCCTGCTCCAGATTATGAGGGGTACTCTTTCCCTGCTGTTGGGCTGCATCCCAGCTAGAATCACTGTTATGACAGAGTCATCCCGAGCCCAAGGCAACTGTTTATTGAAGGGATGATAAACTCGGGAACACGACTAATGGCCCTTGTTGCCATCAGCTTAAGATGCTTCTCACTGCGCCACCCCATTCCCATCCTTAGACTTGGACTTTTAAAATAGCTGCTGAACCATATTATCCCCTTTCTCAAAAGAGCCGTTATTGTCCTTAATGGCAAATTGAGAGAAAGTCTAATCAACACTGGTTTTAAACCCAGTCTTCACATTAAGGCTCCATCCTCCATGATGCATCGTTTCGGATGAAGTGCATTTACGAGGGATTCAACGTTTAATGGGCTTCTCCTTTGTTTTAATTTCCTTTGCCTCACATTCAAGCGATGAAACTTCCAAAGGAGGGGCTCCACAGAATCTCAGATTGTTTCCCTCTCTCTTCTTAAAAAATAAAGTTGGTATGCAGAAGTGAGTGGCTCTGGGGTTCCCCAAAAATCTAGGCCTCAACAGACACCTGTTCTTGCCATCGAGGGACAAAGTGGCCCATTGGCAATCAAACCAGCGGGTGTGAACAGTGGACAGAATGAACAGTGGACAGAATCTCCCTGCAAGTGACAAAACGACTCCCTTATCCATCATTATTTTTCCACCTCACCTAGCTAACTCGAAAATCACAGACTGCGCTGTGAAGGGAAAAGACAGCTGCATAGTGCTATTAGCAATGAGATTATTCCCTCTTCCCATCCCAGTGTGAGGAGGTGGGAATGCAAATAACCCTGCTGCAGGAATAATCCTGCAAGGGTATTTTGTTAATTTTTCAGATCATCAATCTGGGCTTGTGAAACAGGGGCATCGTTGCATTTCAGACCTAAAGGCAGACCCTGCCATCCACGGTGCAAGTGTTGGTCTTTATTTACATTTATATGGTGGAAACGTTTTTTTTTAAAAAAAGGTAAAGGACCTCTGGGCGGTTAAGTCCAGTCAAAGGCAGCTATGGGTTTGCGGCGGTCATCCTGCTTTCAGGCCGAGGGAGCCGGCATTTGTCAACAGACAGCTTTCCGGGTCATGTGGCCAACATGACTAAACCGCTTCTGGCGCAATGGAACACCGCAACGGAAACTGGAGTGCACAGAAACGCTGTTTACCTTCCTGCCGCAGTGGTACCTATTTATCTATTTGCACTGGCATGCTTTTGAACTGCTAGGTTGGCAGGAGCTGGGACAGAGGAACGGGAGCTCAACCCATTGTGGGGATTTGAACTGCCAACCTTCTGATTGGCAAGCCCAAGAGGCTCAGTGGTTGAGACCACAGCTTCACCCGCATCTCTTGCCAACCTAGCAGTTTGAAAGCACGACTGTGCAAGTAGATAAATAGGTAAGCAGCATTTCCAGTGGTCCTTTACCTTTACCTTAAAAAGGTAAAGGTACCCCTGACCGTTACGTCCAGTCACGGACGACTCTGGGGTTGGGCGCTCATCTCACTCTATAGGCCGAGGGAGCAGGTGTTTGTCCGCAGACAGCTTCCGGGTCATGTGGTCAGCATGACTAAGCCGCTTCTGGTGAACCAGAACAGCGCACGGAAACGCCATTTACCTTCCCGCCAGAGTGGTACCTATTTATCTACTTACATTTTGACGTCCTTTCGAACTGCTAGGTAGGCAGGAGCTGGGACTGAACAACGGGACCGTCACAGGAATTCGAACCTCCAGCCTTCCAATCGGCAAGCCCTAGGCTCAGTGGTTTAGACCACAGCACCACCCGTGCTTTACCTTATATGGCAAATATTGCATGGTGCCCTTCTGGAAGAAGCTCAGAGGAGGGTGACATGAAACAGGGCATTCCCACGGGTGGCACCAGGGAAGGCTGGCACATTAGGAACTCAACAACCTCAGTCTGCCCCCAGCTAGTTCCCCACCCCACCCCACTGCCTGCCTTATTTCTTACAGTCAGTCAGATGGTGGCTCTGCCTGACATTGGGTGCTGCTGGTCTCCCCACATTCTGCCCTACCAGTCCCGATGGGCAGAGCGAACGCTGGGTGGCACCTCATGCCACTGCCCCACACACTATCCTCAGAAGCAGGATCCCAAGAAGGGGAGCCCCAGAAGATCTGAAGGCAGTCTGGAGAGCAACAGGAGAGGCACTCTTTCAGGCACTTGGGACCCAAATGATTCAGGGCTTTAAAATGCAGCAACAGAACATTGCATTGGATTATTGAGGAGAAGATGTTGGCAGCAAATGGCATATTGCAGCTGTCGGTATCTGAAAGCATCCCACAGTCAGCATGCAGTAGGACATCAGCATTGGGCAATATCTATGCTGTACAGCAAATAGGGGTCAAGCTCTGGATAGTATGAGAAGCAAGCAAGCAGTATCCATCCGTGGATTGTATATTTTTTTATGCGTTTATTTTCATTTAGTTTTGTTGCTGTTGTTTAGTCGTGTCCGACTCTTCGTGACCCCATGGACCAGAGCACACCAGGCACTCCTGTCTTCCACTGCCTCCCGCAGTTTGGTCAAACTCATGTTGGTAACTTCGAGAACACTGTCCAACCATCTCGTCCTCTGTCATCCCCTTCTCCTTGTGCCCTCCATCTTTCCCCACATCAGGGTCTTTTTCCAGGGAGTCTTCTCTTCTCATGAGGTGGCCAAAGTATTGGAGCCTCAGCTTCACGATCTGTCTTTCCAGTGAACACTCAGGGTTGATTTCCTTAAGAATTGATAGGTTTGATCTTAGCCAACTGCAAAAAGGCAGATTTCAAACACTGATGGCAATTCTTACTTTTTACATTCAAGGGCTGGGTTCAAACTCTTTGCTCCATGATCTGAAGAAGGTGGTGTTTCACAGAAGGAAAGTTTCACTTGCAGAAAGGATCTCAGTACTTCTCTTTCATGACTACAAGCTCCTTCCATTCACAGATGAAAAAATAAAATAAAATGATGGTCCATCCTTATGTTTATTTTTTAAAAAAATTGAAATAGTTCTACTCCAGCTACCGACTGAATTTCAAGGAGACTTGCAATGATGTAATATAAGGAGAGAGCGTGAAGCTGCTGCCAGTTTGTGTAGACAATACTAAACCAGATGGACCAAGAGATTTGACCCCGTATAAAGCAATTTCCTATGTTCCTACAATGTAGAAGCAAGCAAGTTTTATTTCAGCTAGAATCTCGCTTGGAATCCTCCAAAGGTAATCTTCACAAAGTAATGCCGTGCAATTATGTCTTTTACAAGTCTACATTTGATGCATCATTACCATGAATTTGCTCAAGAAAGGGGGGGGGAGAGAATAAGAACGAAAGAGGGAGAAATACACTCTTCCCCCCCCCCCTCCCCACCTTCGTCACTCTCTTTCCATTTTGCTACTTTTGAGCTAGAGAAAGAGAGCTTTTCTGCTCTGTTACTTCCCGTAATTCACTAAAAGTCTGACTGCTGAGCAGACCGAATAATACAGAAATGCCACACTAAGTACCGAGCAATGGCTTCAAATTACAAAGCCATGACACTCTTCAATAGGCTCCTTTTAAAAAGAAATAAAATTGAAGTGAGCATGTGGAATTTAGCAAAAGACCCAGAAGGCATAATAAATGCTTTGGATAGCATTCTATCCACGGGGATTATTTAATGCCTGGTGAGATTCTGGGTGGGTTTCTCCCCCCCCCCCCCAAAAAAAGAAAGAAATCTGATTCCTTCAGGCCCAGTAAATCTCTTTGGAGATAATTCATACACTCTCTACTGCGCCCTGCCTCGTCACAACTGGGAGATGAGTACTGGATTATCTGCTGAATGAGATATTTCCTCCCTGCACCAGCCATTGAAAGGCTCGGTCTATAGGAAGCCCACTGCCTCCTGGGTAATTCCTATATCCTCTCCATCAAGTAAAGATCACTCATTCTATGAAAATAGATAACCTCAGGGGTGCTTGTAGAAAAGCACAAGATGGCAGGCCATCGACAGTCCAAATTGCATTAGCAGAGGACAGATACCCAAGGGTTTTGCTCGAGCGAAGGCTGGTGCTGAAGTTTTGCAGAGGAAAGGACTGTATCCGAACCTCTTGGGAGTGATCGGACAATGACTCCACATGTTGGCAGAGCGGCGAAACTGCAGCTAGGAAGCCAACATCATGTGCAGTTCTGTCTCTTTTCTTGAAATTAAATAATAAATAGTAATAAATTTTATTTATATCCCGCCCTCCCCGGCCAAAGCCGGGCTCAGAGCGGCTAACATCATACAAGTAAGACAATGCATAAAAAGAAGCGATCAATAAATTAATATACATCCCACAATTAATTCAAACTACAATTAAAACTGGACAAGTGGCAACAGTGGCGTAGCGTGGGTTGTCAGCACCCGGGGCAAGGCAAGTAATTTGCGCCCCCCCCCCCCCGCTGCACTGTCCCTCCCCCAGATAGTCCCTCGCTCTCTCTCCGCACCGCACCGCATGCCTGGCACCCTCCCCTCCACAGTAGGCGGCGACCCGGCGGCTCCGAGTGGATTCGCACAGCCAGCACTGCAATGAGAGAGAGTGAGTGAGCCAGGTAGGGGCAGAGAGCTGCGAGCGCGCCCCCCCTAGATGTTGCGCCCGGTGCGGCCGGCCCCCCCTGCACCCCCCACGCTACGCCACTGAGTGGCAATCTTCAGGTTAAAATTGATGTCCAAACACTTGTTAAAATATTCAAAAGGTTTTACTTGCAGAACATGTAGCTAACGAAGAATATATGCAAAGTATTCACATGCATGGGCTTAGTTTTTCTTAGTTGAAGATCACAGCTTCTTCCTGAAACATTCAAACAAATGGTGTCTTTCTCTCAGCACTTGCACTCAGCTTTCTGAACATTATCCAGGTAGACTATGCAGCTCCTTCTGAGAGGTTTCCACTTTCTCCTTCCAGCAGACTTCTTACCGCTTCTTTGGGAGAACATCAATTTCTGTGCAGTTGTACCTTGGATCCTGAACGCCTTGGTACTTGGACATTTTGGCTCCTGAAAGCCACAAATCCGGAAGTGATTGTTCTGGTTTGCAAGCATTCTAAGGAACCCGAACGTCCAATGGGGCTTCTGCAGCTTCCGATTGGCTGCAGGAGCTTCCTGCAGCCAATCAGAAGCTGCGCTTTGGTTTCTGAACATTTTGGAAGTCGAACAGACTTGCGGAACCGATTCGGTTGACTTCCAAGGTACGACTGTACTCCTTTCTGGCACATACATACACACAGAAACATTAGCACTCCTTGTCTCTATTGCGTTGAGAGAGAGAGAGTTATCTTCTTCCGTGTTCATAGAGATGCCGCTGTTACAGCCAAGTCACTAACACACGGAACAAAATGGAGAACGTAATAAGATATCTTATTACGATGTCTTATGAGGAACGGCTAAGGGAGCTGGGCATGTTTAGCCTGGAGAAGAGGAGGTTAAGGGGTGATATGATAGCCATGTTCAAATATATAAAAGGATGTCACATAGAGGAGGGAGAAAGGTTGTTTTCTGCTGCTCCAGAGAAGCGGACACGGAGCAATGGATCCAAACTACAAGAAAGAAGATTCCACCTAAACATTAGGAAGAACTTCCTGACAGTAAGAGCTGTTCGACAGTGGAATTTGCTGCCAAGGAGTGTGGTGGAGTCTCCTTCTTTGGAGGTCTTTAAGCAGAGGCTTGACAACCATATGTCAGGAGTGCTCTGATGGTGTTTTCTGCTTGGCAGGGGGTTGGACTCGATGGCCCTTGTGGTCTCTTCCAACTCTATGATTCTATGATTCTATGATCTCCCATGTGACTAGAGTTAACCAATCACAGGAGAGTTACTGGGGAACATTCCAGAATTAAACACACAGCAATGCATTTAAGCATTCCCAATTTCAGTAAATTAAATTGAGTTGCTGTGTTGTGTAATATGTTGCTTTATAGTATGTTGCAAACTGCCCCATGAATCCATTGCAATGAAGAGTGGTCTAAACCTTCTTTAATAAATGCACAAAAATAATGGAATGTCAGTTCTTTCTCCTTGATTGCCTCCCATCTCCCCATCCTAATGTACTAAAGATCTTAAAGTGGAGGAAGGTATAGATGATCCTTCAAATATTCTGGTCCTAAGCCACAAATAACTTGAAAATGTAAAGGAAATAACCCACCATATATCAGCAGAAAGCACACACAAAAATGCATATATTCGTGAAAATAATGTACACAAATATGCATTAAATTAGGGAAACTGCTTGCAAAAACGGATGTATTTGGAGATATGCATACAGAAGAATGTGCAAATTTCCACAGTGAGAGTTTTTAGAGGGGGGAGTTTGCAAATTGATGCAGAAACTGGGTGAACTGAATTTGATTTTTTTTGGGGGGGGGGATTGGGAAGTTTCCCTTAGCTCTGTTAGCTAGTTCAAGGTCTATATTTGGAAGTCATTGCCCACTTTCATACAACTCAACTGTCCCAGTAAAGCCGTGACATCCCATTTTTCTTATGAGAGCATGGCAGCCATTTTGGGCCCTGCGATTTTGGCTCCCAAAATGCTATTTTCCAGAGCCGCAATCTTTTGTGGTGCCCCAAAACACATATTTGCTCTTGTGACTCAAGCGGGAGCAAGGCCCCACAAGACGTATGTCCCAGTTTTGCGCCTTGATGTGTTGGAGGGTGTGCATTTTCTCACGGCATCCGGGATTTTGAGGGGAAACCAATGAAACATTGCAGGCGGCCATGTACCAAGTCAGGCCTTTGTTCCATCTATCTGGGTGTTGTTGCCACTGACTGGCAGCAATTCTCCAGGGTTTCAGACAGGAGGTGCAAAGGGTCCGTTCACAGACACGCTGCATGTGAAGCACACTCTCTACCGCTGCTCCAGGGCTTTCCTGCCATAGCCTAAGCGAAAAGTGAAGCAGGCTGTTTTGGCTCTGCCAAATACTCAGGTCGTTTCTCAGTTGCACAGCCTCCCCAAGGCTGCCTGGGAGCAATGTACACAGGTAAGCTGAGTTTTGCTTCGGCGGGACTCTTTCGATATCAGGAAAGTACCTTCCGGGATGATGGGTAGCCCATAACTCTGCTGAATTTGTTGTCTGACCTTTTCTTTGCTTGCGATGGCACCATCCATGCAGTAGTATATCATCTTCTTCTTCCTCACTCACATGACGCATTTCACTAATAGATCATTAGGAAGGAAGCTCCCTCCGAAGATATATTAGCGCAATACATCATCGCGGGGAGGGATGCGCTGCCAAAGGCAAGCGAAAGCAGCAACCAGGAAGAGGCAAAAGCCACAAGCAAATCAGTTTAATTATGCAATGATTAATAGTCCCCAGTTACTGCTCATTATTACTAACAACATCTTAGATTATTAAAAATCGGCCCTCCTTGCAGACTCGTATTATTACCCTCTTCTGCCCGGGAACAAATGTCTAGTCAATCTCACCCCTATTTCTTGCTAGTTTCACTTTCCAGCTTCTTTGGAAATTAGCACAATGCTTACTGTTCAAGATTTCCAATTACCCAGTGTAACATTTCCTGCATTTAAAATGGCACAAAACATTTCCGCCATTGGTGGGGTGGGTAGCAGCCTCCATTAAGTTCACAATATTGGCCATTATGACAACAATAATAATCCATGGAGAGAAGGGGGTAGTGCTTTGTTATGAAATGCTTCAGTCCTTTATAGGACCACTTTGATGATCACCATCGTCATTGGTGGAATAAATAAAGCAGTATTTTGAAAAGAGAAAGACAATGAAGGGCATATTGGGATTCCTCCCCTTAATATACCATATTCTTGATGCTTGAGAGTTTCTTTCCTTGCCCATTCATAAAACAGGTTTCCCCCTGGTGCCTGAAAGGGAACATATTAATAGTTTGCTTGTATTTCGATAGATTATTAATTATGATTGTGATTTTTTTAAAAAGAAAGTGATATTTTCTTCCCTTATATCATATGCAAAATGTTCTCATTAACATAGCAAAGAAAGGGAATTGAGTAGAGATAAGAGTCTGCCTTCGCAGTACCGTTGGCAGAGAATGAGACTCTTAAGATGGAACCAGCTTCAGAGAGTATAAGAAAATAGGAAGTCGCCTTAAACCAATTCGGAGCATTCCAGTTCAGGATTTCCTACATTGACCAGATGTTGAGAATATCTGGCAGAGTGATCTCCCTGTTTAGGGAGGTTTTTAATATTTAATGCTATAATGTTTTTAACATTTGATAGGAAGCCACCCAGAGTGGCTGGGGAGACTCAGCCAGATGGGCGGGGTATAAATAATAAATTAATAATAATAATAATAATAATAATAATAATAATAATAATCTACAAATGCCAGAGTTTAAACCTGAGACCTTCTGTATGCAAAGCCGATACACTACAACTGAGCCACGTTCCTCTCCCAGAACGCAGAACAGATCAGGCCCATTTCTAGTCATTGAATCATAGAGCTGGAAGAGACCCAAGGGTCATCTAGTCCATCCCCCTGTGATGCAGGTATCTCAGCTAAAGCATCCGTGACAGATGTCCGTCCAAGCTCTGCTTAAAAACCTCCAAGGAAGGACAGTCCACAACCTCTCGAGGGAGACTGTTCCACTCTTGCACAGCTTTTACTGTCTTAACGTTTTTTCTGTATGTTTAGTCGGAATCTCCTTTCTTGTAACTTAAGCCATTGGTTCGAGTCCTACCCTCTGGAGCAGGAGAAAACAAACATGCTCCCTCCTCCATGTGACAGCCCTTAAGCAGTGGCAGAGGAACCCTCTACGGCACCCAGGGTGGGACGCCGAGGGGTGGGGAGAACCACCCAACCGTGCATGTGCAACGTCCGTACGGACTATGCATGCATGGCATCCCATGTGGACTGCACACGCGCAGCAGCCCGTATGGTCGCCATGCGAGTGGCAGTCCGTATGGACACCCGTATGAAAGGTGCATGAGAGTGTCAGCCCATATGGATGCCATGCAAGCAGCAGCCTGTACGGATGCGCCGCGTGAAGCAACCACACAAACTGCGCGCGCGCCCTCGGCTGCGCTACAGCTGGGGGAGCAGCGGGCCATCTTGTCACACACACACCCCGAGTGGTGCCCGGGGCGCCCCGCCCCCTCCACCAGTGGCGTTGCGTGGGGGGTGCAGGGGGGGCCGGCCACACCGGGCGCAACATCTGGGGGGCGCGCTCGCACTCGCAGCTCTCTGCCCCTACCTGGCTCACTCACTCTCTCTCACTGCAGTGCTGGCTGTGCAAATCCGATCCGAGCTGCCGGGTCGCCGCCCACTGTGGAGGGGAGGGTGCCAGGTGTGCGGTGCGGTGCGGAGAGAGAGCGAGGGACTATCTGGGGGAGGGACAGTGCAGCGCGGGGGCGCAAATTACTTGCCTTGCCCCGGGTGCTGACAACCCATGCTACGCCACTGCCCTCCGCCCCCCTTCGTGAGCCCCTGCCCTTAAGATATTTGAAGATGGCTGTCCTATCTCCTCTCAATCGGCTCTTTTCCAGGCTATACATGCCCAGCTCCTTCAAACGTTCCTCATAAGGCTTGGTTTCCCAACCTTTGATCTTCTTGGTTGCCCTCCTCTACACACCTTCCAGCTTGTCAACATCCTTCTTAAATTGTGGTGCCCAGAATTGGACACAGCATTCCAGATGTGGTACCTGACCAAGGTAGAATGGGATGGTACTATTCCTTTCCTCAATCTGGGCACTATAGTTCTGTATAGTTCTTCTGTGCAGTATCCTGTTCTCACAGTGGCCTAACGAATCCTTTTTCCTTTCTCCTTCTGTGATGGAACTCCAATTTCGGGACTTCCCTGGCTTTTTTCTGGCCCACGTAGGACCAGTCTGGATAGTTGGCCTTGGTGAAGACTTTACGTTTTCATCCCCCAAAAAGTTTTTTATTTGAGTTTCTACTGGAAGGAGGCTGCATTTTAATGTTGTATTTTAATCTTGTTTTTTAAGTTGCATTTCAATCAATTGTTTTTATATCTGGTGTTAGCCGCCCTGAGCCCGCTCATGGCTGGGGAGGGCGGGGTATAAATAAAATTTATTATTATTATTACATGCTTTCCACAGGCATCCAGTTGGCTACTTTGAGAACAGAATGCTGGACTCGATGGGCCATTGTCCTGATCCAGCAGATACTTTTTTATTTTATTTTATTCATACAAGGAGTTCCATTTCTTCCTATACCTTCATGTCCAGGCAACCTCTGAGTAACTTGGTCAGGTAAAGTTCTGCCCACCCATTGCAGGTTGAGATAATTGGTCTTCCCTGGACTAGATGATCCAGCGGCTTTCAGATTCTATATTAAAACGAAGTGATTGTTGAAAGTTGAAAAGCAATTAATATTAATGCACTGGGTTCAAAATGGATAGCTATGTGATACCAGAGGGGGGGAAATACGCACGGGAAACAGTGAATAAATAGCTTAGACTGCAGACTAATCTAGCTTCTACTTATTTATTTATTGGCCTTCTTTCTGCCCGAAGGCCCCCAATGCAGCTAAATTGCAAATAACAATTAGAATACAATGAAACCAGAACAGCAAGAGCTGTTCAAATAAATCAGGGAAACCATCAAAACAGGTTAAAAAGCCCAATGAAAGGCTTGCAATGCAGAAGCTAGATCAGGGCAGGGCACTTTTGACCCCCTAGCTGGACTCCAACTCCAATCAGCTCCAGCCAGCACTCCTGATGGTCAAGCATGATGAGACTTGTAGTCCAAGAAATATCTGCAGAGCTACAAGTTCCCCATTCCCTGGACAAGATGAAATTCCACTTCCCAGGCATTGGGAAGGACTCTGACCCTCAGGTAGGGATGGAGTCAGTTGGCACTTAAAGCTGAATTTAGAAAATCCGCACTTTCTAAAACAATTTGAGAACCGAAACTCAGCCATCCTCCTAAATTTGTACTTATCCAAATTTTGTGATGTAGTTCTTCAAACAAAACAATGTTTAGAAACAGTGCATGTATTAGGAGTGAAGGAGGGTGCATTAAAATGAATACATTAATGAAAATAACACAAAAAGCCATGATTGTGGGCTCAATCGCTTGCAAAAATGTGTGCACTAATCAAACCATGCTGTCAGGGGTTCAGGAGCAGAGGCACAGGAAAGGGAGGAAATAGAGAGCGAGGGGGAGGAGTCCGAAGGAAATGTTAGCGATGACAGCGGTCCGAGGTCTCTGAGTCTTTCCAGCGAATCGGAAGATTCACAGAAAGGGGCCCCCATGGTCAGGGCAAGGGGGGTGCCGAGGGGGACACCCCAGGAAGAAGGGGCCAGAGGGGACTCAGAGAGCAGCAGTTGGAAATCAGGACCAGCGTCCACACCAGAGTGCAGTAGGGGGGAGGAGTCCCAGGCATCGGGATCAGGCGGCGCACTGCCAGCGGGAGGACATGAGTCAGGATTGGCCACGCCTCCATCGGGGAGCGAGGAAACGGTCGAGAGGAAGGTTGAAGGCTGGGCGCACGCGCCAAGTTCAAATGTACAGGAGGGCGGCACAGTTGGCAGCCCGGATAGGGAGCCAGGTCCCAAAGCCCGCCGAAAAGAGCGGGAGGAGTCAGGGGGGTCAACGTCAGCGTCAGAAGAATCCAGGAAGGAAGGGACCCCGGGGGGTAGCAGAACCCAGAGGAGAAAGGAGAGACGGAAGAGGTAGAGTAAGGCTAGAATCTTAAACTGGTGTACAGGGGGCGGAGATTCAGATGGAGCTTCGCCGATCTAACCCTAGACGTAGAGCTGGGGCGCTGCGGATTGAAAATGGAAACTGTACTTCAATAAAGACTTTTGCACATTACGGCTAGCGTTGGTCCTCTGTGAGCTGGGACCTGGAGCCAGCTCTGACACATGCGCACAAAAAATGTGTTTACCAGCAAAACTTCGCACTATAATACTAAAGAATATTCATGAGGGGTTGTCTTTTTATTGAAAATTGCTGCAGAAACTTTCAGATAGGAAAAATGAGGAATGGAGAGATGCAAAATGGACAGATCTTTCCATGCTTCTACCCCTAGTCCCAACCCCACCTCTGAGGGTTTTGCCATTTGTTCCAGTATCTAAACCTCATTTGACAGATGAACTAAATGTGAGTTAAAACCAGCCCCATCAGAAACCGTGATGCATTATAATACTACCACACCCTGCATGACAAAAGCCTTGTGCAATCCTCAGTCCATCTGGTTGGTATTTTTCCGCATGCCATTTCAGAGATCTAAAAGCCTTCACATGCTCTGCGACCTTCGCCTGGTCCCATTAGCTGGCTTCCACCTTAATTACATCTTTCACACTAAAGCAGGACACCTGCAGTGTTCTTTGAAGGCTTTGGTGATGATGATGTTCCCTCGTCTCCCTGGGCTGTTCTCTATAATTTGGTTTTCTCGCGACTATCAACAAAGCAGATCGGAAAAATAAAACACAATTAACCACCCCGCCAAATTGCAGCTTAATTGGAAAGCCCCTCTGATGAGGTCACAATTACTGGGCAATCAGATAGACTTCCACAGATGCATCAGTTAATAGACAAGATTAATTCCTTGGCATAGAGCTGACAAATTGCTGTTTATTAGATGAAACAAAGTGGATCCATTAAGAGGAAATGCACAAAGGATAGTCGGAAAAGGTTAATCCATTTTCTGCAGATCCCCAAATGCAAAACATTGTGTAAACACAAGTAGGGATTGCCAACTTCTCAACGAGCCCCAGTAAGCTGTCCCTTTGACATTTGCTTGATGTGTAGACATTAACATATCTCCATGCCATAGGGCAGCTTAGACTTCCTGAGTTTAGCATAGCAACCAGCCGCTAAATGCATAGTGACAGCAGCCAGTTGATGTTTTAAATATTGTGCAATATTGTGTTTCGATAGTAATGTTGTGTTCTAATTGCTGTAGCCCAATCTGGGACCTTAGGGTGAAGGGCAGGTAATAAATTGCAATAGTTGTAATAATAACAATAGCTCATTGTCAGTGTGTGCTGTTTTGTGAATGGGTAAATTAATCATATTCTCTCAATGGGCCAAGCTAAGCCATTGTTGTCGTTGTTTTCTTTCAAGTTCTATATTAAAACAAAAAAGAAGAACAAACAGCTTTTGCTGATACTCCAGGAAATCTCTTCCACGGTCATATGGTTGGCCACGGAGAGGAGATGTTGTTGAACTAGATGTGCCTGATCCAACAGACTCTCCTTGTGCTTTTTAAGCGGGTGGCGCTGTGGGTTAAACCACAGAGCCTAGGACTTGCCGATCAGAAGGTCAGCGGTTCGAATCCCCACGATGGGGTGAGCTCCCATTGCTCGGTCCCTGCTCCTGCCAACCTAGCAGTACAAAAGCACGTCAGAATGCAAGTAGATAAATACGTACCGCTCCGGCGGGAAGGTAAACGTCATTTCCATGCGCTGCTCTGGTTCACCAGAAGCGGCTTAGTCATGCTGGCCACATGACCTGGAAGCTGTACACCGGCTCCCTCGGCCAATAAAGCGAGATGAGCACCGCAACCCCAGAGTCGGTCACAACTGGACCTAATGGTCAGGGGTCCCTTTACCTTTACCTTTTACTATATATTCATGAGGTGTTCTCTCCACTGTGAAATTCTCCATTTGGGGGGCACTGATATGTTGTCATCATCATCATCATTTATTTATACCCCACTCATCTGACTGGGTTTTCCCAGCCACTCTGGGCAGCTCCCAACAGAATATTAAAAACACCATAAAAATTCAAACATTAAAAAGTTCCCTAAAGAGGTTTCCTTGACATCTGATGGGAGGGCATTCCACAGGGCAGAAGCAACTACTGAGATGGTCCTCTGCCTGACTCCCTGTAACCTCACTTCTCACAGTTAGAGAACCACCAGAAGGACCTCAGTGTCCGGGCAAAAAGATGGGGGTGGAGACACTCCTTCAGGTATACTGGACTGAGGCCATTTAGGGCTTTAAAGGTCAGCACCAACACTTTGAATTGTGCTCGGAAACGTTCTGGGACCAATGTAGGTCTTTCAAGACCTACCAGTCTTTTGTGGCTCTGTGGTGCCTTTCTCAGCCATTCTTTCCCAAAGTGCTTCTCCTAAGGCAGTGATGGCCAAACTTGGCCCTCCAGCTGTTTTGGGACTACAATTCCCATCATCCCTCACCACTGGTCTTGTTAGCTAGGGATGGTGGGAGTTGTAGTCCAAAAACAGCTGGAGGGCCAGGTCTGGCCATCGCTGTCCTAAGGAGAAGGGTTAACCCATTCCCATTCCCCAGGCAATTAGGTTAGGAGAACGTTTTCCTGGTTTCGTTGTTTACTGCCTGGACTGTACTTCTGTCCCTCTTGTTAATAAACTCCATTTGTGTCTATTCATAAACCTAACTTTTTGTTTAATTAAACAAGTGTATTCTGATTTGGCAAATATTGTCTTACCTCATGTTAGTTCTCTTGCTCCTCTCAACCCAGTTATGACAAAAGAGTGTGCTGGGGGCAATGGGCAAACGGAGACTGGAAATTGACAGAGCTGTTAGCCGGTACCTCAGCCCAGTTAGATCTCTTTCCCTTTCCTGCATGACAGTCCGATTGCCATTTGACTCAATAAATGGTGGCAGCTAGTGATTCGCTGGACCATTTTCAAAGTGACTGTAATCCCAGTGGTAAAGAGTAACGGGGTATTCTTCAAATTCAGCTTACCTAGTGACCCCTTGGGGTGTCAGGATAAGGACTCTCCAAAGTACCCCAAGGAAATCACAGTAATGGATTTCATGTAGTTGAGGTGATCATTAGGAGACCCCCAAAGCTCATATTTCCAAGTCAAGAAAAAAGATGAGTTCTGGTGAAATCTCAACGAGGACATGATTGCTCAAGCCACTAGTCACTTTCTCTTTGTCCTGTGCTCAGAGTGTGGAAGCTATTTGGCACCTAAAAATGCAGTAAATAAACCATGATAGCCCTATCGTCAGAACAGAGTTGGGGTGGAATCCTTATTACAAACTAGTGCTAGTTATGGATATCAAAGTTACAAATTCCTTTGTGTTTTTTTAAAAAGGAGAAGTGTTGACTAGTATTTGCCCCTATCGTAATAAATTTGCTAACGTTAATATGAGGTATAAAAAGTATGTATCTTCTTCTTCTTTGGCGAGGAGAGCCAGTGTGGTGTAGTGGTTAAGAGCGGTAGATTCGTAATCTGGTGAACCGGGTTCGCATCTCCGCTCCTCCACATGCAGCTGCTGGGTGACCTTGGGCCAGTCACACTTCTTTGAAGTCTCTCAGCCCCACTCACCTCACAGAGTGTTTGTTGTGGGGGAGGAAGGGAAAGGAGAATGTTAGCCACTTTGAGACTCCTTCGGGTAGTGATAAAGTAGGCTATCAAATCCAAACTCTTCTTCTTCTTCTTCTACTCATAGCCAAGTAAGATTGTCTTCCATAAACACGGTTTTAACAATGAGTTCGTAAGTGACTCTGGAGGCCAATTCTGGATCCACATGTCCTTCCACAGTGGGGACATTGGTTTCCAGGTGGGAATTGATAACAGTGTGGATTTGCCAAGCGTGACTTCCTTCTTTCTCTCTTGCATCCTGAGTTTGAGCTTCTTCAAAGCCCATGACACCTTTGGTAAAGGCTGTTCTCCAACTGGAGCGCTCGCAGGCAAGTGTTTCCCAATTGTTAGTGTTTATACTACATTTTTTTAGATTGAGACAATCTTGAAACCTCTTTTGTTGACCACCAGCATATGCTACATATGCTATCTGGTTGGCCACTGTGAGAACAGAGTCCCAAGAAGTCTGTCTATCCCAACAGCCAAGAGCTGTTTTCTCTTCGGGAGAGACCTCATTATCACATATTTTGTTCTCTGTGGCTTCCAGAGAAAGACTCAAAAGACCAACTCCCAAAGATGGCGATTTCAAGTAAATAACCTCTCCCACATGATGATGATCATCATCATCACTTTTAATTTGTATACTGTCTTTCTATCTTACAATACCCAAGGCAGTTTACAAGCTGAAGAAACAAAGAAAGTACACCTTATAACAATCTGATGCAATACAAAAATGTGATAATAAAACATAACTTTAAAATAAGCAACCTACATCAATTAAAGCAACATTCAACAATCATTAGAACAGTATAGAATGATATTAGATATCAGCATATAAAAATTAAGCAGAAATCTACTCTTAACAATTACAATAAATAATTTCTAAACTACAATCAGCAAAACAACGGCAAACCACAGTGCATAAAATAATACAATACAATTGAGATGCAAGAGACTGGAGGGTGGGGCAAGGCAGGTGGAAGAAGGCCTTGCCTGATGAATCTAAAGTTAAACACCACATGAGAGAGCATCAACAGTTAATTATCAGCCTGTTTGGCTGCTCAGAGAGCTCTGCTTCGCTTTAGTATAGCCCAAGAGAGATTTCCAATGTTAAAACCTTCAGCAATACACATTCAAAAACACATACAGAGTTATTTTCCACTTCAGTTTCATGTGGAGAAGCAGGATCCCTTAGAATACCAGTAGCTAGACCACTATTGAGAGAGCCTTTCTGCCTTCATACTCTGCTTGTTAGTTTTACAGATCCATCTAATCTGCTATGTGGAAAGCGGGTCCTCTTCTAGATGGACCTTTGGTCTAATTTTACAAGGCTACACTTTCAAAATTCTGACATCGGGTTTTAGTTTATCGCTGATATTAATTTTTAAAAAATGTTTTACCTATTAAAAATGTTTTTACCTGTAATCATATTGTTTTGTTTTTGTTAACACTTTTTATTGTTGTTTTTACAATCAAGAACTATACAGATTTTATGAAACAAATACATAAATATTCAGCAGGATTTTACACCAGCGCTGTGTTTTTTTAGGATAAGGTACTGATTTCACCCAGATTTGCCCAAATCTTCTGGATTTAGAGCATCTGGCTAAAAAGGACATCTTTGGTAAATATATATGTAAAGCATATACCCTATTTGTTTTTTATGCACACAAAAGCACATGTGGCAGCAGGGGTTCATCAGGCTAAAGCTTTCAAAGCTTCAAACCATCTCAGAAGGAATTTAATTCAACGTAATGATCCCAAAAGGGACGCGGGTGGCGCTGTGGGTTAAATCACAGAGCCTAGGACTTGCCAATCAGAAGGTCGGTGGTTTGAATCCCCATGACGGGGTGAGCTCCCGTTGCTCGGTCCCTGCTCCTGCCAACCTAGCAATTCGAAAGCACGTCAAAGTGCAAGTAGATAAATAGGTATTGCTCCGGCGGGAAGGTAAACGGCATTTCCTTGCGCTGCTCTGGTTTGCCAGAAGCGGCTTAGTCATGCTGGCCACATGACCCGTAAGCTGTATGCCGGCTCCCTCAGCTAATAAAGCGAGATGAGCACCGCAACCCCAGGGTCAGCCACGACTGGACCTAATGGTCAGGGGTCCCTTTACCTTTACCTAATGATCCCAATGTCCCTGGCATCATATTTGAGTACATGCAGCAGGATTGGGATCCTTGTCAAAACTTCCTCTGGTGGCTCCAATAGAGCTGCTAGTGTACCAAGTTGCTCAGCACCTCACCAGAAGGAAAGCAATGGCTGAGTCACACAGATGCAGACTGCATCCAAAAAAAATATTGGGGGGGAGAACTAGAGAGTGTGCAGCCACCATCTTCCATCTCTCAACTGATCACCTGGTTAATAGAGGCAAAAAAAGGGGGTTTAATCTTCAAGTTCTGGAGTGCATTCTCATCTATTGCTTAAAATGCTCAAATATTTATTCTTAACGTTATATCTCTGTATCTTATAAAAGAAGATTGGGTGGCCGCAGAGTTGGTCTGCTTTTCCATTAGCAGAAACCATGTTTTGATGCCTTCTGTAAGTCATCCTACAGAGAGAGAGAGAGAGAGAGAGAGATGGAAAAAATCAATGGAACTCACAGTGGAAAATGCAGAGCTATTTAGCATGAGCAAAATGGATGGATCAGGCCCAATGGGTCAAACACATTTATCTTTAACGTCCAACCTGTTGTCAAATGATTTACTGCCTTGTTCTATGGGATATGAAACAATAATTCTGCTTTCAGTGCTTAGACAAATTGTGCTCTGAAACTGACACAATTCTTCCATGGGCACTTATAAATCTTAGCTTGCTGCTGAATGGTTTGATCCGGAGATCTCTCATGGGGCTGGGCTCTCTGAGGTGCTCACAGGGGGATCCCCCCCCCCCAGAAGAACACCCCTGATCACTTAACTGGAGAAGACAATGCATGTGTATTGCAAGGCTGTTATCTCTTCCAAAATGCATGAAGAGCTTGCATCAGTTTGGAGAGCTTTCAGACTGAGGTGTGGAACCATTTTCAGCCCAATGGTAAGATGAAAAGGTGACCCGCTCTCCGTGGGCCAATTCTGACAGATGGGCGGAGCTGCCTTGCTGCCAGTCACCTGACTCATTATACCATCAGGTGATAATATCAAAGGGGCTTGCTATCAGTACTGACCCTCTAATTGGTGCTGAACCTGGTCCCTTCAAATCAGCCAAACATCCAATTGTCATTGACAGTGAACTATTGTTGTACATTCACAGGTGAGGTTTGGATTCAAACCACGCCTGCAAATGGACATTTTCCCTCTGCAGATCAGCAAAACCATAACCTGCCAGAGCAAAACGGGAAAGGGGAACCTGTAGCCCTCTAGATGCTATTGGCGAACAAATGAAGAAACTCTTCTTTCCTGCCTTACTCTAAATGTTCTTTCATATTTCCCTCAGGTGGAAATAACACAAAAAACCACACCAGAACAGTCACTGTCATATTCAACTATTTTTTAATCATTACGAAACTTCCATAAAAATTCAGTGAGAGAGCAACAACGGACTCCGAGACTTTTCTTTCGAGCATGATTACTCTGGAAATTTGCAAAGAATATTTCAGTGTGAAAAGACTGTTGCTAGTCTCAGAGGAACAGTATGCAGTACCTAACAATTTCTCTGACTCTTTGCAACAACAACAAAACCCATCACCTCACACACTTCATGGTTTTTTTTATAGCAGGTTCATATTTCTTGGAGATTCTTCAAACTCTAAAGCAGGAGTGGGGAATCTGTGGCCCTCTAGATGCTCCCGTAGCAGACCTTTGTTAGGATTTTAATCTATCTGAGCTGCTCCAGCGAGTGGTACTATTGTACTATGTTTTGTATACATCATGTGAGTGTCTGAGTGAGCGTGAGACAGGAAGTCTGAGTACTTTGGAAGTTAGTTTCACTTCTGTATGTGACGCAGTTCTGTACTGGTGTTCAAAGAGCACAGACCTGCTGATGGAGTCTCTGTATTATAAGACTGTAAATAAAGTAGTTTAGAGCTACTGATAGAGTCTTTCTTCTGCTATGATAAGCCAGAAGACTAGTGTGCTCTTCTCAGGAGAGAGGGGTCACTTATTACGGGTCTCTCTGGACTCAGGGAGATTTACGGCCAGAGGACCACTGGAGAGATGCCCCGAAGACCTGGAAAATTGGCGGCCTTCCGGGGTGTGTTTCCAACAACCTTGGGCTCTCAAAATTCAGCAGCAACCTGTGCAACATTAAAATCCAGTGCTCCCCGCAGCCTTTTGGTTCCATTCTATAGCATTGTTGTGGTGCCACCTGCACACCCAGTGTGCCTAAACCAGTTATTATTTGTATCCTGTCCATCTGGCTGTGTTGCCCCAGGCACTCTGGGCAGCTCTCAACCCCAAAAACAGCTCTGACAACTCTTGCAATCCCTGATCAGCTGTGCTGACTAGGCCACACTGAACCCCTTGTTGAACCATAATGCCCAGAGCAGTTTAACAATCTTTCGCTGTTCCCAGGAAACTCTGACAGAGATCAGGGGCACTTCCAGACTGTCACTATTGTCACGTGGGATTCAATCACATGCCAGCACATTCAGGTTGTGCAATTGTGCTTGATTGAGAGGTGTTGCGCAATGCATCCACTTTCCCCAAAAGGCAGAATGTTTTCCAAATCTGCTTATCCCTTTTGAGGTCAGGTGGCATTAAGAAACGGCACCTTCTGCCCCTGGCTGGATCCGATGAGGGAGCGATTGTCATGGGGCTTTCCCGGCCAGCGAGATCCCTAGATGGGCCTCCAGGAAGTCAGATTGTAGGCTGTCCACAAACTGGCCAGTTGTGGGCAGGCTGGGGGGAGGCTTTAGCCTCTGCCGACCCCTCCATCCTATATGCTTACAATGCATTTCGCACCACTGGGAACATCGGCAGAAAATTTATAAGAGGAGGAATGCATCACTTGAAAGCAGCATCTCTTTTTCTTTCCAAATTCCTATCAGCTTCTTCTAATGAACCCGCATGTAACTATCGAGTGATTACAATGCTATTTGTTCACCCCAGGATATTGCAATTAGCCTTGCATGCCTAATGTAAGGGAGTTTTAGTTCTACATGTTTTATACCAAATGGTTTCAATTTTAATTACCAATTCCCACTCTATCAACTGAGATATCAACTCAGCAAGTTCCAGGGGCCGGATCCAGAGAGGATCCTTCCGTTTGCAGAAGATGTGAACTGCAGCCCATCAGAGACATATATTCTCACCCCTTAAGTCTTCGGTGGAGCTGAACCAGAATGCAAAGGTAGCTTCTGTTTCATCCAGAGCCTGCAATATGGATGCCCCATATTAATCGGTGATCTGTCCAGAAGTCCTTGGCACTCATCATAGCTCTGGTAAGGAGCACATCACAGCAATCTTCAGCTTGGGCAATTACATAGTCTAAGAGGTGCCAGTGGTTCGACCGAGGGTACCTCCATGATGTTCTTAATTTATTTATTTTTGCTGAAAGAGTGTGTTGGTAATAACAAGGTTGTGCACTGCACATATAGTCAAAAGCAAGATTCCGTTCTGGTTGCTGTTGCCAGTTCCTTCTTTCCCAATAGTCCCAGGCCACAGATTGAATGGCTATCAAGATTATACCTAAACACAGGCTTCAAGGAAGGAAACCAAGGTACAAAATGAACACTCAAGCCCTTCAAGATCCTATTAAGCGGGATTGCTTCCAAACGACTCTTAAGGACCACCCACTTTCGGAGTTCCCTGATAACATCGAAGAACACAGGACCAAGCTTTCCTTTGGAAACGTAATCTCACAATGTAATAATGATGCTCACATCCTACAATGCCTGTTTATATAGTTAATTTTTTTATGCGAACTTCTACATCCATTGATGTGTGTGCACATATAGTGTAGAAGGGAGAACAAACCCTCTCACTGCATTGTTGAAGTGCAGATTTTAAAGATTTCCCCTGTGCCAGCAGACAGAGAGCACTTCACATCTCCTTGGATGTAAATATGGTTTTACACACGTATACACTCTCTCTGTTCTCCGACTGGCTTCCCTCGCTTTCTGCCTCAGGAAATTGCAAGTGCTCCTGTATCCCACATTTCTTAAGGCTCTTGCAGTGATTGCAAGCTAAGGCTTTATTAATATGAATGGAAGGCTTGCCAGAAGCATTATACCTGCATTTAACTACCGGGCAACTGACGTCCGTATGTATTTCCTTTTATGTGACCTTGATAGATGCGGCTGGCTTAATAAGGCTAAGATGAATGAACCAATAATTTTAGACAAGACGGCAGACATGCAGGCCCCTTTGATTTACAGTGCTATGTTAATAAATACCAATGGCATGTTTTGTTCCTTGAGCTCCTAGATGTGTCCCAAGCTATCTGTCATGCTTCCGTTTTGGTTCTATATTACTGCTTCCAGGGCTTTCGCCTAAGGGTTGAGAACTTTTTTTTTCAGCTCAAGAGTCGCAGTCCCTTGTGGATAATTTTACCAGGACTCCCTGACTGTGGTGGGTGGAGCTGAGGCAAAAAGTAGGTGGAGCAACAGTATGACTCTTACCTTTTTACAGCAAGCTGCGTTCCAGCCACGTAAAACCCAGAGGCTTCTACGCTTCAGAAGGATCTGTCTATTTTGGTTCGCTCAGTTTCTCATTTTCCCCATCTTAAATTCACCTCTGCATTTTGTAATCCTCCTGAAAGTTCAAGAGGGGTTAACGCAAACCTATCCCTTTTTTTATCTGCAGTTTTGACTAGTTGGCACATTTTTTGCATGCAATTTCCCTGCATAAAAATGCATGTTTATAAGCTCTTTTCATCCATACTCTAATTTCAATGCACACTTCCCCCTAACATAAACATTTATGTAAACGTCGTTTGGGACGCGGGTGGCGCTGTGGGTTAAAGCCTCAGTGCCTAGGGCTTGCCGATCGAAAGGTCGGCGGTTCGAATCCCCGCAGCGGGGTGCGCTCCCGCTCTTCGGTCCCAGCGCCTGCCAACCTAGCAGTTCGAAAGCACTCCCGGGTGCAAGTAGATAAATAGGGACCGCTTACTAGCGGGAAGGTAAACGGCGTTTCTGTGTGCGGCTCTGGCTCGCCAGAGCAGCTTTGTCACGCTGGCCACGTGACCCGGAAGTGTCTTCGGACAGCGCTGGCCCTCGGCCTCTTGAGTGAGATGGGCGCACAACCCTAGAGTCTGTCAAGACTGGCCCGTACGGGCAGGGGTACCTTTAAAATTTTAAACGTCGTTTGGCTAGAGTACTGCATTGCATGGTTTCCAGCAAGGAGTATTCAGAAATATTGCTACCTCCAACTGTGGAGAGCCGCTGATAGCCCTCTCTGCCCTGAATTTGTCTAATCCTCTTTTAAAGCCATCCAAATTGGTAGCCATCATTGCCTCCTGGTGGAGCGAGTTCCACAGTTTGACTAGGCGCTGCATGAAGAAGTAGGCAGCGGGTGGCGCTGTGGTCTAAACCACCGAGCCTCTTGGGCTTGCTGATCAGAAAGTTGTTGGTTTGAATCCCTGCAACGGGATGAGCTCCTGTTGCTCTGTCCCAGCTCTGGCTTACCATGTTTTTAAGTATGTGAAGAAATATAATCTAAAAAAGGGACTCCAGCATAAGACCATTAAGCCCAGAGTCTAAAATTACAACTGGGTGTGCGGAATATCTTTCCATCAGTAGGCTAGTTTCCACACACATTCACCTCTGCCCTCTAGCCTCCATCCTGGTGACAGCAGGCTGATTGGTGCTGTGGTCTAAACCACTGGTCCTCTTGGACTTGCCGATCAGAAGATTGGCTGTTCAAATCCCCATGACGGGGTAAGCTCCCGTTGCTCTGTCCCAGCTCCTGCCAACTTAGCAGTTCGAAAGCACACCAGTGCTAGTAGATAAATAGGTATCGCTGCAGCAGGAAGGAAAATGGCATTTCCGTGTGCTCTGGTTTCCATCATGGTGTCCCGTTGTGAGAGAAGGGGTTTAGTCATGCTTGCCATATGACCTGGAAAGCTGTCTGTGGACAAACGCCGGCTCCCTCAGCCTGCAAAGCGAGATGAGCACCGCAACCCCATAGTCACCTTTGACTGGACTTAACTGCCCAGGGGTCCTTTGCCTTTTTTCTTTTTTTAACCTGCGTGAAGAAGTACTTTCTTTTATCTCTACAGCTACCTTTCTTTAGCATGTGCATTAGGAACTTTGCAGGAACACCACGGCCCCTCTGCCTGGATGGAATGGAGAGGTCAAATGACACTGGTTCATCTTAAACTGACAGGCAGGCTGGGTGTACTGAAGAGTCTGTTACGAGGCTACAAGAGTCAGTCCTTGCTGCTTGAGCACTTACAGATGAACCAAGGCCTATATCTTTAGGGCAACAGCTGAAATGTCCCTGGTACTGCACCACCCTCCTAATCAGATAAAAACAGCCGTCTCCTTTCTGCAGACTATTATCCACAGCAACTATAGCCTAATGGTCGATCATACTTGTTACCTTCCGCCCTTCTCATGATCATCTTTGTGAAATAGCAACATCCCTAAGAATTTCATGCAAGCATATTAGACTTATTACAACAGCCATACCAGTTTAGTAGCAATTAACTCATAATGGGAAGGGATATTAAATCTGAAGCAGCAAGGCTATAAGCCCCGAAGCACAATAGAAACCACAATAATTTTAATGGCCATTTTCACAAGTGATGCTTAGATGGTTCTTTCGAATGTCCCACATTTGTTCAGGGGAGGGGAAAAACTCTTTGTTGACCAGGATGCACATTCAGTTTAAAACTGGCTTTTATGCTCTCCGTACTATATTCAGAATGCTTAGCTTTCATATTGGCTCTTTGAAGTATCAAAAAGAAAATATACACACATTTATTCAGTAACTTTTGCAGCGTCAGTATTGTTTTATGCCCATGTTGCAGATGGGAGACTGAGAAATGGTCCTCTAGTCCATTTTACCAGTTGCTGGAAACCACAGAAGAAGAAGAAGAAGAAGAAGAAGAAGAAGAAGAAGAAGAAGAAGAAGAAGAAGAAGAAGAGTAGTTTGGATTTGATATCCTGCCTTTCACTCCCCTTCAGGAGTCTCAAAGCGGCTAACATTCTCCTTTCCCTTCCTCCCCCACAACAAACACTCTGTGAGGTGAGTGAGGCTGAGAGACTTCAGAGAAGTGTGACTGGCCCAAGGTCACCCAGCAGCTGCATGTGGAGGAGCGGAGACGCGAACCCGGTTCCCCAGATTACGAGACTACCGCTCTTAACCACTACACCACACTTTTTGGGGGGCTTGAATCCTACTTGTAGGTTTCCCACAGACATCTGGTTGGCCACAGTGAGAATAGGATGCTGGATAAGATAGGCCCTTGGCCTGATCCAGCAGAGCTCTTCATATGTTTTTATGAATTCACAGTCATCTATTACAAAGTCTCCTCTGTTTGAAGGGAAGTTACAGCAATTATTTCTAAAGTTGCATCTATACAAATAGATTTTAGCACGTGCAAATTGTATGTATATCTGTGCCCTTTTGGGGGGGCGATGTGTGTCCTCTGTTGGGGCCATGCATAACTGGCCATTTTAGGCCTATGCTTCCCCATCCCTGCTGAAAATCAGCTTAAACTGAGTTTTTTACGGCTCTTGTTAAAGCGCCCCAACATGGCATAGTTTTTTTTTAAAAAATAATGATAATAGAAAAGGACAAAGTGCACCTAAACAAAAGAACATCTTAGTGCAGCAAATGGGAAGCACTAGGAAATATTTATCTGCAAAGCTCTCTTTTTAATGCGTCAAATTGGTATTTCATTTTAATAGCGCAATCATTTTATCATAAGTACAAGCTGTAAAATGGCCACTCTCAGTGTGCTTTGTGATTAATTTAACTTCTTTTATGGCTTTACTAAAAGACAGATCAATAGGACACAGAGATGTACGGACTTGGTTTGGTTATTTTAATATGGTCTCTAAGGACATCTCCCTTGAAAAGCACCATAGCAGAACACCTTACAGGCCTGGATAGACATTTCATCTTCAAAGACAAAACACTGGTAACCCTTTAATTGTGGAGGAAGCAGGTGTTTATATTCCAGAAGCAACCTTTAGTTATTTGCTTACTCTTTGACTATATTTATCTGTTGCCTTTGCTGCCAAAAATGGTCAATTGATCCATCCTTGGCTGCTGCTGAAAATTCCAAGTTGCATGGACTGGCAAATCATACATCTCTAATAATATTTGGTTTCAGGATTGGATATTTGAGAGAGAGAGAGAGAGAGAGAGAGAGAGAGAGAGAGAGAGAGAGATGATAGATAGATAGGTAGATGATAGATAGATAGATAGATAGATAGATAGATAGATAGATAGATAGACAGATGATGATAGATGATAGATAGATAGATAGATAGATAGATAGATAGATAGATAGATAGATATAGATGATATAGATAGATGATAGAGTGCTTTTTTAAAAAAAATGTTTAGGGGTACTCTCATTTTGACTCAAGAAACACACAATTTTATAGTTCAAATCGGGGGAAATAAATACAGTAAATGGACAAATGGACAAAGATTCACAAAATGTTTAGTGGTATTCATACCCCTGCACCCCCCAGAAAAAAGCACTGGATAGATAGATGATAGATAGATAGATACATAGATAGATAGATAGATAGATGGATAGATAGATAGATAGATATAGACAGATATAGAGAGATATAGAGAGATATAGATAGATGATAGATAGATAGATAGATAGATAGATAGATGATAGATAGATATAGATAGATGATAGATGATAGATGATAGATAGATGATAGATGATAGATGATATCATCACAGATATAGATGATGATAGATAGATAGATAGATAGATAGATAGATAGATAGATAGATAGATAGATGATAGATGATAGATAGATAGATAGATAGATGATAGATAGATAGATAGATAGATAGATAGATAGATAGATGATAGATAGATAATAGATAGATAGATAGATGATATAGATAGATAGATAGATAGATAGATAGATAGATAGATGATAGATGATAGATAGATGATAGATAGATAGAGATAGAGAGATGATAGATAGAAAGATAGATAGATGATAGATAGATAGATAGATATAGACAGATATAGAGAGATATAGAGAGATATAGATAGATGATAGATAGATAGAGATAGAGAGATGATAGATAGAAAGATAGATAGATGATAGATTAGAAAGATAGATGATAGATAGATGATTGATAGATGATAGATAGATGATAGATAGATAGATAGATAGATAGATAGATAGATAGATAGATGATAGATAGATAGATAGATAGATAGATAGATAGATAGATGATAGATAGATGATAGATAGATGACAGATAGATAGGATGATTTAAATTTATATTCCACCCTTCCTCCCAAAGGAGCCCAGGGCAGAAAAAAGTGACATGACAAAAAAATATCCTTGATACATGTTTTAAGACAATTCCAGTGCAGGTACAGACTGGAGAAGATCGCAGCTCAAAGGGATTGTTGAAAGAGGAAGGTCTTCCATAAGCAGTGCCTGTCTAATATTCAGGAGGAGGGAATTCCAAAAGGCAGATGACACAACACTAAATACCCAAATTCCTACACTATATGGAACAGACCTCCTGATAAGACGGACTCTGCAGGAGGCCCATACCTGCAGAGCGTAGTGATCGACTGAGTGAGACAATGTTTGGGTATCCTGGTCCCAAGCTATATAGCAAAACCAACACCTTGAACTTAGCCCAGTAGGCAATTAGAACACTGATTCAGATTCAGGCTACCAAAATAAAAGGTCTGATACCCCTTCCAGAAAACACCCATAATTGGATGTGTGTAAGTCACTTGAGCAGCCTTCCCAAAACTGGAGCCCTCAAGGGGTGGCATTTGATGCAGGTCCTTCTCAGAGTAGGCCCACTTCGACTTTGAGCAGGGTGTAGTTGAATGCAACCAACAGGGAAGAACTCAACGGAACACTAAGGAGATCACTCCATCTGTGCAAGCACTTCTGATCACAGTGATGGAAAGATAGCCATATCTCGACCTCTGCATGCTGTCCTGAAGGTTCTCCCAATTCCCTTTCAAGCCAATGGGGGGCATCAGGGAGGAGAGGGGGAAAGCCCCATTGCACTCGCAGAAGTCCTTGTGTAGGTTCCCTTTAGGAGGACCAGTTCATAGAATCATAGAATCATAGAGTTGGAAGAGACCACAAGGGCCATCGAGTCCAACCCCCTGCCAAGCAGGAAACACCATCAGAGCACTCCTGACATATGGTTGTCAAGCCTCTGCTTAAAGACCTCCAAAGAAGGAGACTCCACCACACTCCTTGGCAGCAAATTCCACTGTCGAACAGCTCTTACTGTCAGGAAGTTCTTCCTAATGTTTAGGTGGAATCTTCTTTCTTGCAGTTTGGATCCATTGCTCCGTGTCCGCTTCTCTGGAGCAGCAGAAAACAACCTTTCTCCCTCCTCTATGTGACATCCTTTTATATATTTGAACATGGCTATCATATCACCCCTTAACCTCCTCTTCTCCAGGCTAAACATGCCCAGCTCCCTTAGCCGTTCCTCATAAGGCATCGTTTCCAGGCCTTTGACCATTTAGTTGAATTTGACCAGTTAGTTGAATCTGGCCCTAAATGTTTTGGATTACACTCACATCAGCCTCAGTCAGACCTCAGCTAAAGTGAAAAATAGGGGAGTACAGATCAGCCTGTCCCTGCTCTGTGCCAATTTAATGTTTTCATTCATACTCTACAAATCCTGCAATGAGCGTCATCTGATGACAGTCTTCCATTTTTATTATAGAGAGAGACATCCTGACCCTTTGAGTCTCAATGTATAGGTCACATGTCATGTTGTAAACACAGGAAGATGATCCTAGGTCAAGTTAACATGGAATCTGCCCCTGGATATATTGGGCTGTGGATCCTTGGGGGCTTTGCAGGTCATCACCAGGTCTATTCCTTTCTGTTCAAGTTTGGGGCTCAAATGTCTTTACCCTTTAAATGATGTCTTGGCACTCAGTCCCAGGGGTTAGAAAGCCATGGGTAAATTTACTGCTGTGTTTTCCCTTTGCCTGCTTTCCAAGGCTGCAGTGATTGAGCCAGGGACTTGTAAAGCTACTGCCTATATTTCTTGTGTCGTGACACGGTCAGACGTTGGTGGTTCCCTAATGCCTTCAAAGCATCCATCATCCCAGCTAGAAAATAACCATCCATTTGGATATTTTTATTAAAGACTTCCCTGACCTGGCGCTGCAATTAGAGGGCCATGTAACGGGAATTTGGTTATGTCAGGTGGGTGGGAGGAAACATCCTTACCCAACGCACAGGATAATTTACCTGTCAAAGGACTACAGAGGTTGGCAAATCATGCTGAGAAGAAAAGTGCCAAATATTCTCTTTTTTTTAAAAAAAAGTGCCCAAAATACTTCTTTCAATTGTATTATTTTGCAGGGGTTGGGGGAAGGCAGTCCCCCATAACCTCTACATTCAGTGAAGGGTTAGAATTTGAGAAAGCTCATACATTCATGAATTTAGTGAGGGCTTGGAAATAGTACTGGCTAGATTCCTAATGAAGGGACATGGGTGGCGCTGTGGGTTAAACCACAGAGCCTAGGACTTGCCGATCAGAAGGTCAGCGGTTCGAATCCCCGCCACGGGGTGAGTTCCCGTTGCTCGGTCCCTGCTCCTGCCAACCTAGCAGTTCGAAAGCACGTCAAAGTGCAAGTAGAGAAACAGGTACCGCTCTGGCAGGAAGGTAAACGGCATTTCTGTGTGCTGCTCTGGTTCTCCAGAAGCGGCTTAGTCATGCTGGCCACATGACCCGGAAGCTGTACTCCGGCTCACTTGGCCAGTAAAGCGAGATGAGCGCCACAACCCCAGAGTCGGCCACGACTGGACCTAATGGTCAGGGGTCCCTTTACCTTTACTAGATTCCTAATGAAGCCACTCACTGAGGTTGGCATATCCCCCCAACATTCCTCAGATGAAAATAAGGACATTCTATTCTACACCAATATCACTGCTAGTTTGTTGTGTTTATTGATTTGGGGTTGGTTTTTTTCCTCCGACTCCCCTAAATGCAATACATGAATTTAAAAATTCCTGTGCTTAAAATGCTGCAGTTTTGTGTACTTCCTCTAATAACTCGACCTGGAGAAAATGCTCATGCAGTGATGCTGATGTGGAACAGAATGTCCCTATCTTCATCTGAGGAGTGTTGGAGGGTATGGCGTGGGTCTTGGAGAAACAAAAGACTGATAATGGCCTGGACTGTTTGATAACTGGTTTGCATTGGTCTGATGTAAGCAAAGATAAAAAAATGCCTTTTGCAATGATATTAATAAATAGGTTGCCAGGGGCTAGGATGCTGGAAGCGGAAGGGGAGAAGTTTATTTCTGCAAGTGCTGCTGGGATGAAGGAGGAGGAAATGGTGCTGTTTAACCAAACAGATTTGACTATATAATGATATAATGATATCACTCTTGGTAAATGAGGGCAATTGACAGTGAGAGTAATATTGGGAAAGCTAGTATGGGGCTGTGTCATAAATGGAATTATATGGCGATGGTACATAGGGAATTAGATTTGGCTGTGTGATTGCGTCATTAAATCAATTCAGGGCAAGAGCAAACAGCAATGAAAAGCAGCTGAATTTTGGGAAGGGGAAAAAAGAAATATTCAGAATGTGTGCCCAAATTTTTCAACACTGCTGAAAGTTTTGCAGACCATTCCTGTGAGCAGTTTGGGGTCAGGCTTAGCCAAGAACCACAGGGCACCATGCACAAAGAAATTCTGTGCAAACCTTGTTGCTGGGAATGCAAGAAGTGCCAAAAAGCACTGCAGGCGGAAATGCCTGACCACCACCATTCATTGCAATGGAATGCGTAGACTGAAATCACATCAATTGGAAGCATTAAAATCCATTGCACTATTAGGCTCACTGGGAAATAACTGCGGCGAGGGGAGAACATGCTTAGTAAATAAATTTTGACCAAGTCCTCAGGATTGTAAACAGGTCCCCCCCCCCATGAGGAATGTAGCAGGATGGGGCCCTTTTACATGGGTTTCCTCTCTTATCTCCATCATCCTGATTAAGGCAGATCAGAAGGCACAGCGGTTGCCTTTTATCAGCTGCTTATAAACTAGCAACTTGACTATGCTAAGATATTGGATTAAAAGGAGGGGGGACTGTAATTGCATCAATTACCCAATTCGTTTTACCGGGTTTTATAGGAGATGGAGTGAAATAGCCACCAGAGAAGCCAGCACTCAAATTCATTCAACCTCTCTCCCCTCTGCTTTGCCCCTTTGCATCAACAGCTTTTAATACCTTTCCGCTTTTAAAATTGCAATGGCTTGGCAGTCTCACTGCCTTCACTGTTCTCCCCCAACGCTTGGGTGTAGTTTTTCATTCTTGACGCACTAATGAAATGATGGGCAACTTACAGAACAGGAGATGCCATTACCATTCTCCTCAGCCAGGCTCAATGAGAGCTTTAGGGATCTCTCAAAACCCACCTGAATTAGAGCGAAGCTTTGAAAGGTCCCAAATTCTTCTCCAGGTGAAATCAAAAGCCCAGCCAAAGGAGAATTCTCAACTTTGCCTTCCCTGTCCTCTCACCTTCAATGGGATTAGTAGGTGGCCAGATGGTAAAGATCACAGAACTTCTGCACCTTTAGTGGTCAAAGTTGGTGGTGGTGGCCAGAGGACTCCTGCACCTCCCTGCCAACACACCACCACAAAACACCACAACACAAAAGTCTGAAACCCGTTGCTGCTGGAGTTGGTGATGGCCACTAACTTGGGTGGCTTTAAAGGAGGATGAGACACTCGCACAAAAGGGATTTGGCAAATTCTTGCAGGTAAAGGTTACCATCAATGGTTGCCAGCCATGAGAGGTCCGCTTCCACAGTCAGAGGCCGTATGCTTCTGAATACTCGTTGCTGGAAACCCCTGGAGGGGGGAGAGTGTTGTTGCACCCGAGTCCTGCTTGCAAACTTCCCATAGGCATCTGGTCGGTCACTGTGAGAACAGGATTGATCCAGCAGGTTCCTCTTATGTTCAATTGGTCACCGAGGTGCAGAAATGAAAGACTAGCCAATGGCGGATCTTGGGGTCTGAAATATCATCTGTGCCCTGTGCAATGCCCAAAATTGGCACCCCTCTGCCTCTCGCACTCCACTCTAAATAATAGTTGTGGTGTCACTGGCAGTGCCCCCGAAGCTCCATACCTAGTGTGACTGAATTGGTCACACTCCTCTAAATTTGCCTCCGAGACTAGCCAGAACATTGCCTGGGAGAAAAGGAAAGTCTTTGCCTAGGGCTGGAAAGACGTTAATGTTGGTTGCCAGGTGAGTCTTCTTGGGGAGAGTTTTCCATGAATGAGGGACCACCACTGAAAATGCCTCTCTCTGCCTTGTCACCATCCTCCACGGGTCTACTGGAGGCGGCACTCAGTGGAGCAACTGCAAACGTTCAGCCCTCAACCTGTGGAGGATAGTGGGATAGCTGCTGCAGTAGAAGCACCAGCCGCACAGAGAGAGGGGAAAGGTTTTCAGTTTCCCTCCTTCCTGCCTCTCCATCACCAGGGTGCAAGGCCTGGTGAACCAATGATCTAGGCAATTTCCTAGGGTAGCAGAATTCCAGTGATTCTAGTCTAACATGGAAATCCTGTAGATACTTCATATGGTGATTCACCAAATATACCTCACAGAAGACAAGTCCTGTCTTGCAAACCTATACAAGTTCATTGAGGGAGCCAGGGATAGCTCTGTGGATACCTCAGCTGGTAGAGCATGATAGAGCTCTTAATCTGAGGGTCATGAGTTCAAAGCCCACTTGGGGTGAAATATTCCTGTGTTGCAGGAGATTGGACTAGAATTCAGCGGTTTCCAACCTGTGGGTCCCCAGATGTTGTTGGACTACAACTCCCATCATCCCTGAGCTCTGGCCTTGCTAGCTAGGGGTGATGAGAGTTGTAGTTCAACAACATCTGGGGACCCACAGGTTGCGAAAGGCTGGACTAGATGATCCTTGTGGTCCCTTCGAATACTCTATGATTCTATGAGAGTGGCTTCATGAAAAATTCACAAGCATTTTAGTGCAGATCTCTCCTAATAGACACATTTGCATGCAACATCGCCTAATATACATGCATTTTGAAAAGCTAACTTCCCCAGCATAATGCAGTTTTGTATACAGTTTTCACCAATATACAAATTTGTATGCACACTATTATATGCATTTTTGTACACATTAGTTTGTTGAAGAACAGCATTGCAAGATTCACATTTTGAAGGATGGCTGTGTTTCAGTTTGTTCACAGTGCTGCAAAGTGCAAATTATGCAGATGCGCCTTTAAACGTAAACCGAATCAAATTCCCCTCCCCTCCCCCATCCCTAGCCACGCTGCTGACATTTCCAAATTTAGACTCGTACGGTTTCGAAATCATATCCATCCAAAACAGGTAAGTCACATCGTTGCAGTTACAATCAGCCCCCAGTAAGGGGAGTTGAGGCTTCGCCTCTTCCTTGGCTTGGCAAACCGTTTTTGACAAGGTCACATCAACAGCCATCCTTTTGAAAACAAAAGTCAGAAATTAAACACTGTTGGATACACAAAGACATCTTCTCTGCACGGTCAATCAAGCAGCATCTCTCTGTCCGAGAGGTGAAGTGTAGAGAGTGAGAGAGAGGGCGGATTTCTGCCACTGTGATCATTAGGTCCTGCTTTCTCTGTTTTGAAGCCAAGCAAATGAGGCGTGTTTGGGAAGTCAGGGGTCTCCTGCCCCTTTCCACCTGAGTGACAGATCTTAACAGACAAGTTGCCTCTAATGGACAAGTCTGCCTCCCATCACAGTCACAGACCTCCTCCCCACCCATTAGTAGTGCATGGCAGGTGCAGAAATTACTTAGATAGGGAAAGCAATCAAAGGGACAGGCTGGGGGGAAAGGGACTTTTATAAGTCATTGCAATGTGTGATGGTCACAGCCAGCAAGGCGCAGTGACCCCAGGGACCGCTCATGGCTCAAACACCCCAGCAAAGATGGTCATTAAACTCCTAAACCCTGACAGGAAAATATATACGGTGGAAGCCTTAGAGGCCCGAGCAATTTCCATAAAAAAATTAACCATCTTCCAGTGGTTTTTATTTTCCAGTAAATGCCACAGAGCTCATAGGTTTATGAGAGCCCTGAATCTCTGTGGCAAGGAATGGGGGGGGGAGGGATGTCCACCCAGGGAGGGGGAATAACAAATGTTCTCCCTAGTGCCCAGACCAGGGAATACGGAGGCCAAGACATCGTCGTTGTGTTTCTACAAGTGCCTGGACATGATTTTCAGTTCAACAATCTGCAATGGAATAATTGTTGTTGTTGTTTAGACCAGAGCACGCCAGGCACTCCTGTCTTCCACTGCCTCCCGCAGTTTGGTCAGATTCATGTTTGTAGCTTCGAGAACACTATCCAACCATCTCGTCCTCTGTCGTCCCCTTCTCCTTGTGCCCTCCATCTTTCCCAGCATCAGGGTCTTTTCCAGGGAGTCTTCTCTTCTCATGAGGTGGCCAAAGTATCGGAGCGTCAGCTTCACGATCTGTCCTTCCAATGAGCACTCAGGGCTGATTTCCTTAAAAATGGATAGGTTTGATCTTCTTGCAGTCCATGGGACTCTCAAGAGTCTCCTCCAGCACCATAATAACTTCCTCTAATTCCGAGTTTCAGAAGTGAGTGCCGCCACATAACCAAACAGCCTCAGTCATGAATTTGTTACATGAAGATTAGCTTCGTTTTGTCAATCCCGAATCTTCCAATGTTCAGTTTTGTTGGGTGTCATCAAGTTCTCATTTTATGAGAGAGGAAGAATATCTGCCCCCAACTTAAGGAACGCTCAGATTTGTGTCTCCCCATTTCCCAAGTTCTTCTACAGTTCATAATGTTAGCACATCTGCATGCTGTTTAGCTACTGTCTGTCAAAATTTGCACCGACCCAAATTTTGTGATGCAGCTCCCCAGCCAAGCAATGTTTACAAAAATGCACAAGAGAAAGTGTGCCTAGAAATGAATATGTTAGTGAAAATAACGTGCAAAACGCACTACATGCAAAAAAATAAATGTGTTCATTATTTGAAACTGCATGCAAAGGTGTGTTTAGTAGGAAAAATTCACACTAAAATGTTGGTGCATTTTCATGAAGATTTTGCTGTGTAAATGTTGAAAACTGAATTTGAGCTTGGGGGAAAAGAGAACTGGAGAGAACTGAACTGGACTAGTCCAGTGTTGGTGTGGATCCTTAGACACTTTTGCTGTTTTCCATGCATAAGGTGAGGGGGTAGAGATATGTCCGAGGAAAGAAAAGCCAAATGCTCATCCTAATGGACACATTCTGTTTTTGAGGTTCAGATATGCCCTTCTAATTTCCCGTCCTGCTGTTCACATAAATAGCTACTCTCTACCAGCCAGATCCCCACATTACTCATCATATGCTCCATATCAACAAACAGCAGCACAGTACAATTTACACTACACAGAGAAGACCTGCATGGAATCTGGGGTTTTTTTTAAAAAAAAAATAAAGTTTGCAATGTAGCCATTTCTGCCTGGGTCTGATAGAATTTGAGCTTCCATTTCGCCCAAAGAACAATAGGAACGGACCCCCTACGTGAAGCACGCCACTATCTCTGCTTGCAGCCCCCTGGCCCCCTGCTGTTTCGTGTTTATTAACTGAGAAAAAACGTGGGCGAATTGCCACCAGGACTGGTGTACTTCTGACGAGATCAGCAGGTGCCCACTGCCCTGGGAACATGCCAAGCGAGCTGAAGACTGCTGATTACCCATCAGCACCTGCTTCAGCTGTCAAAAGGTTGATTGGATGGGAATGTCTTCCAAATAAGCACCGGAACATCAATTTGCAAAACTTGTGCATGAGATGGAGGAGCTGTGATGTGCAGAGGCGCCTGACAAGAAGTTCAAGAGTGGATGGGAGGCTTCCTAAACATGCTTGTGGGTTTCCCATATGCATGATCTGGTTGGCCACTGCGAGAAGAGAACGGTGGACCGGGTGGACCACTGGCCTGATCCAGCGGACTCTTGTTATGTTCAGGACCAGTGTTGCCATCTCACTTGCCCACCAACAAAAATTGGCTGGAATCAGGAAATTTGAGAGTGGTAGCCATTGAGCAGGGGACGCAGGTGGCACTGTGGGTTAAACCACAGAGCCTAGGACTTGCCAATCAGAAGGTTGGCAGTTCGAATCCCTGCGATGGGGTGAGCTCCCGTTGCTCTGTCCCAGCTCCTGCCAGCCTAGCAGTTCGAAAGCACTTCAAAGTGCAAGTAGATAAATAGGTACCACTCAGGCAGGAAGGTAAACGGCGTTTCCGTGCGCTGCTCTGGTTTGCCAGAAGCGGCTTAGTGATTCTGGCCACAAGACTCGGAAGCTGTACGCCGGCTCCCTCGGCCAATAAAGCGAGATGAGCACCACAACCCCAGAGTCGGTCACGACTGGACCTAATGGTCAGGGGTCCCTTTACCTTTACCTAGGCATTGAGCACATCCTTTGGGGATCCTGTCATCTTCCATTTTGTGGACATGACCAACCTAGCATAGATGTCACTGAGACAGGACTGCGAACATGCTGGGAATGTGGGTTTGGGAGAGCACATCTTTGCTTGAAACTCTGTCTTGCCATGTGATGCCCAAAATCTTCCTGGTGCAGTGCATGTGGAAGGCGTTGAGGCATTGCTCCTGATGGCAAGTTGCCCACCACTCTGCAGCGTGATCAACACGCAATCCTGGTGGGTCTTCATCTTGGTATTAGATGTGAGCATCACATTCTCCCACACCCTTTTGGAGAAGTGAGCCATTGCTGTAGCTGCCTTGCCAATTTGCTTGTCCAGTTCAGCGCCAAGGGAGAGGTTGCTGGTTTTGGTGGACCACAGGTAGACAAAATCTACCATCTCAATCTACGGGAAGCTTGATTCAGGCACCAAGTCCATTGGCAGATCAACTCTTTGTTACAAAGATGTAACAAACGTGCAATTTCCCACCCTGCTGTAATATATGTCTAACCTGGAAAAAACAATGATGAGGTATTTCTAATTTATTTTAAGAAATACTACTGTATTATATGCCATTCTGTGGGGCCATTCTGGTTGCAGCATTCATCCTTCTGTCTTTCTAGCCTAGTTCACTGCAGCTTAGAAAGAAGTGCTTAACTTTAGATAAATCATGGTGATGTTTTCCCCAGGAGCCCTGCAGTGGTTTTCCTTTTAGGGAATTAGCCCTGATCTCCATTTATTCCTAAACCTCATCTGTAGACATTTTAAACGAAAAAGCTGAGCAGCTGGAATGTTCATAAACATGCCAGAGCACTGCAGAACTGAGACAATAGCTCTGGTTCTTTCAGAGACTGTACATAGTGTTCGCCCCTGGCTTTTGGCGGCTGGGGAGCAAAGTCACTTCCAGGCTGGTTATTTATCAAGCACTTATCCTGATTGGCTTGCAGCGAGTTTACACAACACCAGCTGTTTATTAAGTATTCATTCTGATTTGGTTGGGGGTTTCTACAATGTTGTTTCAGCCACTATCCCATGCTCTGTAGTGTGTTTCCCCATCACTTTCCTTACCGCAGAAACTCTTTTTCTCTCTCCTTTCTTGATGTGGGCTGCCATAGTGCCAAAAGGAACTTTTAATTTCGCCACGTGACTTAACAGTTTGAGATTGACTCCTACCTGCAAAACAACGACTTAGGTTGCAAACACGCCGTACATGTAAAGGACATTCCCCACCCCAAAGAATCCTAGGAAATGTAGTTTACCCCTCACAGAGCTAAACTTCCAACCACCCTTAACAAACTACAGTTCCCAGAATTCTTTTTTTTAAAAAAAATATTTTTATTCAGTTTCCAATACAAGATTTAAACATACATTTTCAGTATTGTCACAGATACATAATTTTGACTTCCTTCAGCTCATCCGCGAATCTTCCATTTTCTAATCTTCTATCCGCAATTCTAAATTTAACATTGTCTTTTGTTTTAAATAAACCTATTCCCTTGTTCCCTTTTTTACGGTGTTTCTAATATTATTTCTTCACAAAGCTTCCTGTAAACCCAAAAACGTTATTTGTGCATCACATCAGTTCCCAGAATTCTTGTGTGTGTGCATGCATTAAATTTGTACTGTGTACACAGCCAGTCTGGAAGTGTCCTCAATTTATATGTGTTTTTGTAATAATTTGGGGAAACCACAATTTTTCTGAATATCCGTCCAACCCTTGCTTTCAGCTTGATGCCTTTTTAGTTTGTTTATGACCCAGAAGAAAATGCATCCTTAAAGCTGACTGAGAGCTGACTTTTTGACTGTGCAAACAACATACAAGGAAACCTTTCTGAGGCACGAAGGCTGCATATTCAAAAGCAAGAGCCTATTTCAGTTTTCAAGAGCAACAGGAGGAAATGGAGACAGAGATACAAATGAAGAGATACAAACGAAAGCTTTCATAGGCCAAGAGGAGCCTCTATTTATTCCACAGGCTGTAGCTGTTCTGCTGCTGCTGCTTCTTGGCACTGACGTTTCCCCTCACTTGATCTTCGGACAAATGACAGGAGTGTTAAACAAGCTGCTCCAATATACACAGGCGGAAAAACTCTGTATGTAGCTCACTTGCAGATGGAGCTCCTGGCAAGCAGCACCATCATCCATGGAAGCTCCGGAAAGTAAGTGACTTTTGAGAAACGTACAATAATCTGACTCCTCTCCTTATGTTTCTTCTGTGCTGAACCTTAAAAAAATAACAAACTATGCTAGAGATATGCACCGAGGGGGTTCTCCTTTCGATGAGATTGGTTCTGAATTTGTCATTAGGATCTAGGAACATAGGAAGCAACCTTATCCTTAGAGCCAGCATGGTGTAGTGGTTAAGAGCGGTAGACTTGTAATCTGGGGAACCGGGTTCGCGTCTCCGCTCCTCCACATGCAGCTGCTGGGTGACCTTGGGCCAGTCACACTTCTCTGAAGTCTCTCAGCCTCACTCACCTCACAGAGTGTTTGTTGTGGGGGAGGAAGGGAAAGGAGAATGTTAGCCGCTTTGAGACTCCTGAAGGGAAGTGAAAGGCGGGATATCAAATCCAAACTCTTCTTCTTCTTCTTGAGTTAGATGGACCAATGATCTGGGTCAGATCATTGGTCCATCTAACTCAATATTGTGTGTGCTAACTGGCAATGGCTCTCCAGGGTTTCAGGCAGGTTGCCTCCTCCAGACTTACCTGGAGATGCTGGGGACTAAAAGTGAGACCTTCTGCATGAAACACAGATCCTTTGCTGCTGGGCTGTAGCCCTTCCCTGAGCAGAGTTGGAAAAAAAAAATATTATGTTGATTGAGTGTGTTGGTGGCAAAAGACAAATAAAAAACCCCTCATTCAATCCAAGTTGAATGTTGGTCTTAAGAAGAGAGGGGTTATAGTTCTTGGCCCAGTACCAAGTGATGCGGGGGTTGGAGTCAGGAGTCAAGGCAGTGTCTTGTGCAAGAAGGTTGCAGCGTTGCAACCTTGGGCATTATTTTTCTGCAAGGTCACAATCTCCTCCAAGGTTCATCCTTGCAGCCCTGCACACACCTGGGCAGTCCATCACTGGACCAGCTGGAGATGCTCCAGGGGCAAGATAGTTGTGGTCCAGCTACTTCTGCCAAGGAAAAAAAAGGTAAAGGACCTCTGGACAGTTAAGTCCAGTCAAAGGTGACTATGGGGTTGCGGCACTCAACATGCTTTCAGGCCGAGGGAGCCAGCTTTTGTCCACAGACAGCTTTCTGGGCCATGTGGCCAGCATGACAAAACCGCTTCTGGTGCAACGGAACACCGTGATGGAAACCAGAGCGCACGGAAACGCTGTTTACCTTCCTGCTGCAGCATTACCTATTTATCTACTTGCACTGGTGTGCTTTCAAACTGCTAAGTTGGCAGGAGCTGCGACAGAGCAACGGGAGCTCACCCCATTGCGGGGAGTCGAACCACCAACCTTCTGATCAGCAAGTCCAAGAGGACCAGTGGTTTAGACCACAGCGCCAATCAGCCTGCTGTCACCAGGATGGAGGCTAGAGGGTAGAGGTGAATGTGTGTGGAAATTAGCCTACTGATGTTCCGCACACCAAGTTGTAATTTTAGACTCTGGGCTTAATGGTCTGCTGCTGCCACGTTTCCTGGGGACAGATTTGCAAATCTGAGGACATTCCAGGGATGGATTTTGTCTGGGGACGGATTTGCAAATCCGGGGACTGTCCCCGGGAACTGGGGACATCTGGTAACCCTACTGTACATGCCATGCCCGCTCCACACTTGATTCTTCCACATGCCCTGTGAATGCCTGAACAGAACTCTTTATTGCCCAACATAGAATTGTAGAATTGTAGAGTTAGAAGAGACCGCAAGAATCATCCAGTCCAACCCCTTGCAATACCAAATGACATCTATTGTTTGTGCCCAAGCCAATAAAGAGGACTCCATCTAGCTCACACCAATGCAGCTGAGGAAAGTACAGTCTCTTCTAGGTCCTTAAGATCTCATATCCTAAGCCCTCCTTTCCCTGCAGAAAGTAAAAAGGACGCAACATTTTTTCATGCAAAATCCACACCGCAGCTTTCTGTGGCTTTCGTGTTTGCAGACATCATGAAGCAAAAGAAGAATCAATTTCTCTGTGACTTTATGCCCTTCCTCCTCCTCCTCTTCTTTTAATTTGATCCAGCAGTAAAACTACTCAGCCGTAGGAGTAAAAACAAAATCTAGGAAAATCGCACAGCTAAACGCTCTGTTGGCAAAGTCCGCTTCAACAGCAAAGTGTTTGGTTCTGCTTTCGGATTCCGTTATGAGCTGCATAGATCCCTCATTGGTCTGAGAAGGGGCCCAGTGCTTTTGGCCTGCCAGTCTTTGCTGAAGCTTCACCTTCTCCCTTTCTGAGCAATTCAAGTCCCTTCATTTAATTTCAATGGAAACTTTAGTGTTTTCAGCCCTGCAGCTGAACGGCTCCTCTCTGGATCTTGTTTCCAGGTCTCGAGAGGACTGGGTTTGATCACCTCGTCTGATTACCTATTTGACAGCTTTAAAGGGATTTGCAGAAGGGGAAAGGAGAACAGCGGTGGTTCCTGTGAAGGTTTGGGAGCCGGGACTCCCAAGTTTGATGCACCTGCCAGAGACTTGAGAATACACCTTGCCCTGCAAGGAACAGGTACAAACCTCAGCCAGTGTGTTTGTGTGTGTGCGTGTGTGTCATTTTGTCTTTCGGTAAAATAAGAAACTGCCTTATATTGAGGCTGAACATTGGTCCATCTAGCTCAATACTGGCTGCACTGGCTGGCAGCAGCTCTCCACGGCTTCACATGGAGGATCTCTCAGTTCTACCTGGAGATGTCAAGAATTGAATTTGGGACCGAATGCAAGCAAACCAGGTGATCTGCCACTGAGCTACAGCCCTTCGCCATACAATCTTTCAGCTTTGTCCTTGAAGCAAAGTTTTGCACAAGCTGGTTGTCTCAAGTCTCTTGGAATACTTTAGCAAAGGAGGTCCATTTTGTATTTTACTTTTAAATACAAAACACATATGGGGGGGGGGCATCCTTTGAAAGCCAGCCATCCTGCTGTTTATCTTTAATGCAATGTGCTTTTTTAAAAAATCTCTCCTTCCAATAGCAAACAGCTGTTGAGTGGATGCTGGTTGCACAACAGCTCATTCTTCTTGTGCAACTGTTACACAACTACCAGTACCGTACATTGGTACCTCGGGTTAAGTACTTAATTCGTTCCGGAGGTCCGTTCTTAACCTGAAACTGTTCTTAACCTGAAGCACCACTTTGGCTAATGGGGCCTCCTGCTGCCGCCGCTGCGCCGCCACACCACGATTTCTGTTCTCATCCTGAAGCAAAGTTCTTAACCCGAGGTACTATTTCTGGGTTAGCGGAGTCTGTAACCTGAAGCGTATGTAACCTGAAGCGTATGTAACCCGAGGTACCACTGTACTTGTAAATTCCGTTCTGCAACAACTTCCTGTCGGTGCAACAAGTGTCCTGCTTAGTGACTTTCACTTAGCACTATTATTAATTATTATTATTATTTATTAAATTTGTATACCACCCTTCATTGTCAGATATCAGGGCGATTCACGGCAACTTCACAGCATTGGATGCAACCCCATTTTCCTCCACCGCTTTTTAAGACGGACCCCATATTGTGAAGGAAATGTGGTACAGTTGAATAGATCGCTCACATAGCCTTAAGAATATATTGCCTTGCATGAAAAGCAGCAGCAGTGGTGATTGCATATCTGCCTTTGGAGAGATGTTCCCACACAGCCCAAACCACTAACTTTGTAGCCGGACGCTAATATTGTGTACAGTTCTGTCCAGCTCTCTTCAAATAGGATATTAGTGAGTTGGAAAATATCTACATTGGCTGCCAGTACGTTTCCGAGCACAATTCAAAGTGTAGGTGATGACCTTTAAAGCCCTAAATGGCCTCAGCCTGATATATTTGGAGGAGCATCTCTACCCCCATCGTTCAGCCCAGACACTGAGGTCCAGCTTTGAGGGCCTTCTGGTGGTTCCCTCACTACAAAAAGTGAGGTTGCAGGGAACCAAGGCAGAGGGCCTTATTGGTAGTGTCCCCCCCCCCCTGCGGAACGCCCTCCCATCAGATGTCAAGTAGATAAGACATCCGAAGGCAGCTCTGTATAGCATGGGTAGGCAAACAAAGGCCTGGGGGCCGGATCCGGCCCAATAGCTTTCTAAATCCAGCCCGCAGATGGTCCAGGAATCAGCATGTTTTTACATGAGTAGAATGTGTGCTTTTATTTAAAATGCATCTCTGGGTTATTTGTGGGGCCTGCCTGGTGTATTTACATGAGTAGAATGTGTGCTTTTATTTAAAATGCATCTCTGGGTTATCTGTGGGGCATAGGAATTCATTCATTCCCCCCCTTCAAAACATAGTCCGGCCCCCCACAAGGTCTGAGGGACAGTGGACCGGCCCTCTGCTGTATAAGAACATTTTAAATGTTTGATGTTTAACTGTGGTTTCATAATTTACTGGATGTCACCCAGAGCGGCTGGGGTTACCCAGTCAGATCAGCAGCATATAAATTTTTTATTATTATTATTATTACTATTATTATTATTATTATTATGGCAACCGAAATGATCAAGGGATGTAGTAACTCCCCTTTGAAGGAAGGTTGCAACATTTGGGGGTTTTTTAGTTCAGAGAAAAGGCATAGAAGAGGTGACATTGTAGAAATCTATAAAATTATATGTGGCATGGGAAAAGTGGAGAGAGAAAAGTCTTTCTCCCTCTCTCACAACACTACTACTAATGGACAGATAAAAGAAAGTGCTTCTTCACAGTGGCGAAACTGCATGCTCTGCTACCGGGGGCGGAGAACAGGCAGGGGCATGGCTGATGCCCCCGGTCATGGCACGCATCTGGGGGCGTGGCGCACTACCATTGGGGGTGTTGTGTGCGTTCTGGGGGCGTGACGTGCCGCCGGGGGGGGCATGGCACCTGGCACCCGCGGGGGGTGGCACCTGTCCGGGGGGGGGGGCGTCACGATGGCACCCTACCGGAATAGTGGTGCCAGGGGCGGTGCGCTCCCTCTGCATGCCAGTTCCTCCGCCAGTGCTTCTTCACACAATACAAAGTTAAACTATGGAACTCCTTGCCACATGAGACAGTAATGGCTACCAACCTGGGTGGCTTTAAAAGAGGATTAGGCAAATTCATGGAGGAGAGGGATATTGATGGCTCCTAGCCATGAGGGCTGTGCTCTGCTTCCATGGTTGAAGGCAGCAATGCTTCTGAATACCAGTTGCTGGAAACCACAGGAGGGGAGAGGGCTCTTGCACTCAAAACCTGCTTGCTGGTTTCCCACAGGCAACTGTTCAGACACTATGGGAACAGGATGCTGCACCAAATGGGCTATTGGCCTGACCCAGCCAGCCCTTCTTATGTTCTTAGGTTCTTAATCGGGTTGCAATGGGACATGATGTTTGTGGTTGTTTTACACGGCTCTGGATAATTGCACCTGACAAAGGGGAACCCCATCCTTCGCTCTTGCTGCGAAAGGAGGCTATACCCTATTATTTACCAAATGCGTCCAGAACATTAGAGCTGGAACGTTGAACAGAGGATCGGTTGACGCGTGGGAAGCTAGAGGAACAGTGGAAGCATCCTTCCTGATTAATTCATTATCAGCCCGTTTGGGGAGCCTGATACACCCGCTTCCAGTTACACCAGCACACTTTGCTGCCTGCCATTACACGATTTTGTTTTCAGATTGTACAAGATAAGGTTACTTCATTATTAATATATGCACAACCACACGCATATATATACATAAATGTTGTATCTGTGCCGGAGCACACAGCCTCTGGAAGTGTTAATAGTTAAGATAAACTAAGTCCATTATCACTGGGAATGACTATTTCTATGACCCTATTTGCAATAAAACCAGATTCAATGATATGAGAAAATTGCTGGGTTTTGGAATAATTGAACCAGGCTGCATGAACCCGTACAAAGGCATCATTTACAAAGTACTTTGCTTGTCTCAAGTATTTATTCCTGCAGAAGGAAATGGGGGGAAGAAGAGTTCATATTGCTTATGCTGTTTTCCTGTGTTCATACTCTGTCTAAATCATCTATCTATCTATCATCAACTATCTATCTATATCTATCTATCTATATATATCTATATCTATATCTATCTATCTATATCTATCTATATCTATCTATCTATCTATCTATCTATCATCTATCATCTATCATCTATCATCTATCTATCTATCTATCATCTATCTATCTATCTATCTATCATCATCTATCTACCTACCTATCATCTATCTATCTATCTATCTATCTATATCTATCTATATCTATCTATCTATCTATCTATCTATCTATCTATCTATCTATCTATCTCTATCTATCTATCTATCTATCTATCTATCTATCTATCCACACACACACACACACACACACACACACACACACAATGTCTACTGTTAGACTTCCCATTTCCTTCCTTGGAAAGGGCAAGAGAGAAACTGTGAGCTTCTGTTGAATCACATCCCTATATGAAGAGTTGGCAGTGATCGAGAAGACCTCTCGCTCACCCAACAAGCTGCAAACTGGTTTGAAGAACATTGTAAGTGCCTGTTCACTATTCAGTTAAACAGTCAACAGACATATATACAGCTTGTATCAAAAATATCATCTTGCTCTTATATACCCAACGGATCAGTGCATTTTGCAGGAGAGAGCAACATGCAGATACCATCTGATCAGGAGTCCCATTCCATATGATGTTGAAACCAGGCACCTAACCTACAAATTTTCCCCTACGTATCAAACTGGTAACCCTCTTCGTAGTCTTTTCTGTGCCTCTCTAAACATGAAATATGAAGAAAGCCTCACCCAGCACTTTCTTGGACTAGATGGTCCTTTGGTCCAGCAGACTCTGCTGGGCTTCTTTTGTTCTGTTGTCCACATCAAAGTAAGATTCAGCTGCCAGGCTGATCAACTTTCCTACATTGGTTGTAGAGAAACCATCATTGCCTTGGCCAACGGCAGCAAAATGTCTTGGGCCAGGAACTGAGCTCTAATGGTTTTCATACCCATCATCAATGTTTTTGATTGTCATGGCTTACTCCCCCTTCAGGTTTGCTTGAGAGCATCTCCCTGACCATGGGGCAGTGGCTGTGAAGAAGCTGCATGTTTTTGCTGGAGCAGGAAGGACATAAGTGCCCAGGTAACTGCTGCAAACTCTGTAATCGCATGTAATCGCACTTTGGGCAGGCCTGGTACCCAGCAGTTTTAGATAGCCCGTGGTTGCAGTGGTTAAAGGGCTGGACTAAGATTTATGAGCATAGGATCATTGGTCTATCTAGTTTGGTATTGTTGGCCTATAGAGTCTATATGCGGAAGAACCCTACCTGAGAGGGTTGTGTTGAGGATCACAAGGGGAGGGGAAGAACCGTGAACACCACCCATAACTCCTTGAAGGAAAGCTGGGATATGACAATAACAGGGCCAGGCCATACCAATGCCTGCCCTGTGACACGTACACCAATGGTGCTGAATGGCTAATTCTGCAAGCCACCATTTTTAATTTCCCAGAATGCCCCTGATGGAGCGATGTCCTGTGGCATCATCCTGCTGCCACCACCAAGCTGATGTAGGAGAGGGCCCAACAGAGACCACCTTGCCAAGGACCTAATAATAATAATAATAATAATAATAATTTTTTATTTATACCCCACCCTCCCCTGCCAGGGCGGGGCTCAGGGTGGCTAACACCAAATATAAATTACAATGAAACGTAATGGGGGGGCGGCAACAATTGATTTTAGAATGAATTGATTTTAGAATGTATTTTAATTGATTAATTGTGATTTTATGTAAATTGTGTTACTTTTACTGTTCTTAGCCACTCTGAGCCCTGCTTCGGCTGGGGAGGGCAGGATATAAATAAAAAATTATTATAATTATTCACAAAAAACAGTTAATTAAAATATGGCTTAAAATGCAGCCCCATTTTAGTAGTAGCCCATAGCTCAAGATGATAAAGGGAGGAAACACCAGATATTCATGCTGGTCTTACATGGGCCAGCAAAAAAGCTAGGGGGAAATTTATATACCAAATCCCACATAAAGCCAGTTCTGACTAAGAACCTAGGAAACTGCCTTATAGAGAGTCCATCTTGGTCTATCTCACTCAGTATTGTCTATACTGATTGGCAGTGGTTTCCCAGGACTTCATATGGAAGTCTTTTACAGTTTTATCTTGAGATGCTGGAGACTGAACCTGGGACCATTCAGATGCAGAGCATGTGCTCTGCCACTGAGCTTCCCCTGAACACCTTGTGTGCACAACCCACCCAAAGCATCTCATTCTGCAGATGTTCACAAGAACTGTGCAGCTCCCAATCTATGTTTCCAGGTGTCATAAGAAAGCTGCAGAGATAGTGCAGGATAGTACGCACCCCGGAAATGATCTCTTTCAGCTTCTGTCTTCTGGAAAAAGGTACAGGGTTATAAAGACTAGGACCAGCCGCCTGAGAAACAGTTTTTATCCAAATGTGATTTTGGTTTACACGCAGTGTAAGGTAGTCTCTATGGGAGTATATTGTATTTAATTATGGGTTATCAGAGTTTTTAGGGGGTTAACCAGGCTGGGATAACTGGGATAGCAGGCTTGCTGGTTTTTGAATGTCTGATGTAGATTTTTTTCAATTTTGTTGTTCTGTATGGGACAATGGCAATAAAGATTACCGTATCGTATCGTATCATTTAGATGAGTCTTATGCAGAAGAGCCTCCCGCTAGTGACTTGGCCAATCTGTGCTGTAATGGTTCTAGGGGTTGCTCGTGCGTAAGTTGCCGTTACTCCTGGCTAGGTTGCCTGGTTGAACCCTTTCTGTCTGGACAGCCTCAAGTTCCGTGGCTGCCTCAGTCACTGGCAAAATCCGTCAGTGGGCGTTTCTTAAACCTCTTCCAGCATAGAAGCTGTTTGACGCCCAGTCTCCTCCCCCTTTGCCTGCGCGGAGGTTTTCTGCGCAAAGTGGGTGTGGGCAACGGAGTACTCGTGCCCTCTCCGCTGGTCTCCTGCGAAGAGTCCTGGAGCCACCTCTCCGATTCCCCCATTTGCCCCCCCTCTCCACTGGTGTTACGCTGATTTCCTTCCCCAGCGGATGGGCTACCTCTCCCCCTACTGGGACCCTCTCCACCATCGTCCTGGAGCCTCCTCTCCGCCTCCCGCTCCGATGGCAGTTCCCTGACATGTGCTAACTGAGTTATGCGATCCTTGCAGAAGCCATGAACCAGCAAAGTTCCCAAGACTTTCGGAAGTTCCGCAGATGTCCATTTTTTGCAGCATGAAGGCGTTCCTGCAGATTCTCCAATGCACTGTGAAGGAAAGGTAAGGTGGATTCTCGGAATACCTCTCCAAGCTGTTGCTGCCAGTGTGTTCACAGCCCACAGAAGCACTGAGCATTCTCTGGTGGCAAGAGATGGACCTGTGCTGCTATCACTACGTCCGTGGGCAGGAATTGGCTGAGAATGGTTCAGGTGCAGTGATGTGGGGCTCTAGAGTTAGGGACTTGGAGAACCTCTTGTTTGAATTTCCAAGTTACATGAACTGTTTTTTTAAATGCAGGAGTGGATCTACACACAGAAGAAGAAGAAACACACTATAAATGAGTCAGAAATTAAATCACTATAACAAAAGAACAAAACCACTATGTAAAATCGCATAGAAATTTTTTACTTTCCAACGCCATCTGGTGTTGCATGTTTATAACACATCCAAAACACTGTTTTTTTGACTAATATAGATGAGTCCAAAGTGCTAGTATGTAATGGACTAGTTTTGCGTTGTTTATAATTTTTAGTTTTAAATTCTTGTAATTTGCCCTGGGACCTCATGGTGTTGGGAAGACATGTGAAATTTCAATAACATTCTCATACCCTCCAACACTTTGAAGCTAAAATCTGGGACACCGTCTTCCCAGATGCCATCTTTCCATTTTTTTAAATTGCAAGAGCACGACAGCCATTTTGGTTGTTGCAATTTCACGAGATTTCACATTGTGCTCCCCCCCCCAAAAAAAAACCCCTCCTTTGTGTGTGGGAGAATCATGCCACGAAATGACACGAGATCACATCAACCCAAATGGCCTCTGTTCTCTCGCGATAAAAAAAGGGATGTCACAGTTTTTCTGGGACACTTGCAGGGTATGCATTCTAGAAACACTGAGCAAATGGCACTTATGGAGTGCCACAAATGGAGCCAGTGTGGTGTAGTGGTTAAGAGTGGTAGATTTGTAATCTGGTGAACCGGGTTCGTGTCTCCACTCCTCCACATGCAGCTGCTGGGTGACCTTGGGCTAGTCACACTTCTCTGAAGTCTCTCAGCCCCACTCACCTCACAGAGTGTTTGTTGTGGGGGAGGAAGGGAAAGGAGAATGTTAGCCGCTTTGAGACTCCTTCGAGTAGTGATAAAGCGGGATATCAAATCCAAACTCTTCTTCTGCTTAGGCCTAGGCCTTTAAATATATATATTTTTGTTGCAAAGGGGCTGCGGCCTACAAACATCCTTACAGAACTTCCAAAATTACAGACAAAGTTTCCATTGTTGTGCAGCTTATAAGTGACCCAGTAACAACTTTGTCCGTGTAGCTGAGGCATTCATAACTTGGCAGTTTTATGGTAATCGAGAGCAGCATTAGACTTCTCCATCTCACCCAGCAATAAAGAGGCTTCATATCTGAAAGGCTTTTATAGGGCTTTCGTCCTGGTCTTAGGAAGAACACAAAGGGGTAGACAAATAGCCCTAGGAAAACAAAGGAATCTGCGCTTGCATGTGCTATTGACGTGGCAGGAACAATAATAATAATAAAAAAACATATTTCAGCAATCATTGCCGAGACATCTTGACTGAAAGATGTATGTTTAATGACGGCAGATCCCCAGAGTTTTACCAAGGACTTTTAAAGCAAATCCTCTGCAATAGTAAATCATGTCTCTTCCCAACTAAAATTCCATCAATAGTTTTACTGAAATATCTGTAGGAAATCCTAATGTTCAAATCCCGCTTTATTACTGTAATAATGGACCTAATTTGTAAAACAGATAAAATGTGGCCTTAACGCTATTGGCATGGGAGAGATATACAATCCCTTCCCAGCTAAGTTGTTTTCTGGCTATTTTCGGGTGGCTTTTTTCCAAAAAGTAAAAACCAGGGCACCCCGAAAGTTGTTGAGCTTTTATGAAAATGCAAAAAAAAAAAGCAACCCACAATTTGACTTGTCTAAGTCCCAGGACAAGGCACCACCTTTCGGAAATTCCCCCGGACGCCAATTCCTCCTTTGAAATCCAGAAGTATTGCAGCCCTGGGCTATTTTAATTTCTAGAGAAAAACGAGGACAAAGGAATGAGGGCAACCATTCTATAAGAGAGAGAGAGAGAGAACGCACTGTTGAAAGCAAAGTAAGGGCCCACATGGTGGGAGAACACTCGTTTTGCATGCTCTCCAACATTTTTGTCTCCCAAACTGGGACATCAGCAAAGTTGTGCCAGAGCACCTTCTGGTTGTGCCAGAGCACCTTCTGACCACTCTGGTGTGAGTCAGAAGGGTCTACAAAGCAATCTGGCTCACATCATCAGGATTGCACCAGAGTGCCTTCTGGTCTGGTGGTCTGGCCTGACCCTGCTGACTCGCGCCAGAATGAGCATCTTTTGGACCGAACAACAGGATGTTCCAGGATGCAGCAGAAGCCAAGATTGACTTCTCTGATTCCGGGATGTCCCACTTAAAACGGGACAGTTAGCAGGTATGAAAAGGTCCCAGGTTAAATCCCTGGCGTCTCTAGGTAGGGCTGGAAATGTTCCCTAACCAAGACCATGGACAGCTGCTGCCAGTCAGTGTAAACAATAGTGAGCTGGGTGGGCCGATGCTCTGATGTTGTATAAGGCAGCTTCCTGTGTTTGAGCCGAGCTGCAATCTCTCAGAAGACATTTTCAGAGAACACCTGAGATTTTTCTTTCTCGTCCTCCACACTCACTAGAAAAAGGAGGCTTAGGCTACTAGGCATGATGGCTATGTTCTGCCTCCAAGGTCAGGGGCAGCATACCTCTGAATGCCAGTTTCTGGAAACCACAAGTGCGGAGAGTGGTGTTGCAATCAGGTCCTGCTTTCTGACTTCTCATAGGCATCTGGTCAGCCACTGTGAGAACAGGATGCTGGACTAGATGGGTCATTGGCCTGGTCCAGCAGGTTCTTCTTTTGTCTTTATGGAGTGGGTTTGGGTGTTTATGTATCCATTGGTGGAGGTTGCCGTTGGAGCTCAGCTGAAACATGGAGTTGAGGTTCATGAATGTGGTCATCCCCGCTCCCCAGAAATAGCCACCCATGACAATGTTTCATGGAGGACATGAAAGTGTTTGGTGGGCAGCGGGAAGAATGTGTTTGTCTACTGCTGAGACAACTAATAATAATAATAATAATAATAATAATAATAATAATACAGTGGTGCCTCGCAAGACGAAAAGAATCCGTTCCGTGAGTCTCTTCGTCTAGCGGTTTTTTCGTCTTGCGAAGCAACCCCATTAGCGGATTAGCGGATTAGCGCTATTAGCGGTTTAGCGGCTATTAGCGGCTATTAAAGGCTTAAGGGATTAGCGGAATAGCTGCTAAAAGGCTATTAGCAGCTTAGTGCCTTAGAAAGAGGGGGTGGGGAGCGGGGGGAAATCGCAGCAACTCGCAAGACATTTTCGTCTTGCGAAGCAAGCCCATAGGAAATTTGTTTTGCGAAGCACCTCCAAAACAGAAAACCCTTTCGTCTAGCGGGTTTTCCGTCTTGCGATGCATTCGTCTTGCGGGGCACCACTGTATATGCATACATTCTCCCCCACCATTGAGGACAAGAGCAAAGTATTTCATTTGCCCTCATGAGATGCCACCACATGCTCCATGCTCACTGGCTGTCTGGTCATTGCATTCACTACGCCACCCCTGAATGGCTGGGATCATAGAATGAATGTGAAAGAATATTTAACTAAGAAGACAGCTCAGTTGGTTAGAGTGTGGTGCTGATAATGCCAAGGTTGCGGGTTTGATCCCCGTATGGGACAGCTGCATATTCGGTTGGACTAGATCAGGCATGGCCAAACTTGGCACTCCAGCTGTTTTGGGACTACAGCTCCCATCATCCCTAGCTAACAGGACCAGTGGTCAGGGATGGTGGGAATTGTAATCCCAAAACAGCTGGAGGGCCTAGTTTGGCCATGCCTGGACTAGATGATCCTCAAGGTCCCTTCCAACTCTGCAATTCTGTGATTGTAAGAGAGCGGATTGGTGCTGGAGCAGTATACCTAAATAGTCACAAAACCTTTCCCATAAATGGTAAGTTGAGGAGTGCTGCCCCCTCAGAAACAGACATTTTGCCCCAGTAAAAAGATGGGTTCAATAATTCAATGCAGCTCTGGTCGTCGTCTGTGCGCATAGATAGATATAGATATTGTTTTTCTTTTTAGACTCACTACACCAAAAGCCCTCCTTCCATATTGAGGAAAAGATCGTCCGTGAACAAAGCTCTCAGTCAGAAGCAAAAAGTAGGGAGAAGAGTTCGTTTCCAGGAACCAGAAGAAATTATTGGACGTGTTCATGGTATGCTTGATATATGACACTAACAGCTCAAAGCTGGTCTCTCTCTCATACCCTATCCCTTTGAGGTTTTATCTGCAAGCTCCAACCATCTGCTTACCTCAGAACTGTCACTGGGGCCTTTTCATTGTACCTGGAGCCACGTTGAAGACCCTCTGGAGACTTCCGGAGGCATGGTTGACTGGCATAGAAACTAATTATAAGAAATCAGTTGCTGGATTGGTCAAGGTATAAATAGAGGTTGAGAAGAAGAGCACTCTGAGAAGGCAGATGCACATCAAGGCTCCATTGGCTTGTGTGGAGGCCACACAAACCCAAAAAGCCTGCTCTAATTTCACAGATATTGACCTGGTTTCATATTCTTCTCTTTATGCTGCCAGAGTTAAGCGTGAAATGCACAGAGACAGAATCTGCTGGAGTGCGCTTCTGTAAGCCATGGAACCATAGCCTTGGGAGGGGACCTTGGTGTCATCCAGTCCAAGGAAGTTAGTACGACAATTTGCCTGATAGAGATGATGCAAAGCACTCTCTTTCTCTTTGGCAATCACTCGTAACCAAGTAAGATTGTCTTCCATAAACTCGGTTTTAACAGTGGGTCCGTAAGTGACTGTGGAAGCCAATTCTGGATCCACATGTCCTTCCACAGTGGGGACATAGGTTTCCGGGTGGGAGTTGATCATGGTGAGGGTTTGCCAAACATGCCTTCCTCTTAGCATGTTTCTCCCTTTCGTCTTGAGTTTGAGCATCTTTAAAGTCCATGACACTTGGACTTTAAGGCTGTTCTCCAACTGGAGCGCTCGCAGGCCAGTGTTTCCCAGTTGTTGGTGTTTATACTACATTTTTTTAGGTTTGCCTTGAGAGAGTCTTTAAAACTCATTTGTTGACCACCAGCATTACGCTTTCTGTTTTTAAGTTGGGAATAGAGTAGTTGCTTTGGACAACATGTCCAACGAAGCTGATGTTGAAGAATCATCGCTTGGACACTGGTGATCTTTGCTTCTTCCAGTACAATGCCATTAGTTTGCCTGTCTTCCCAAGTGATGTGTTTTAATTTTTGGAGACACCATTGATGGAATCTTTCGAGGGGTTAGAGATGGCATTTATAAGTGGGCCATGTTTCACAAGCATACAGTCAGCTAAGCACTACAGCACACCTCAGCATTACGACTGGGAAGGGCCATAGCTCAGTGATAGAGCATCTGTCTTGCATGCAGATGGTCGTAGGCTGAATCTCCAGAATCTCCAGGAAGGCTGGGAATGCCTTCTGCCTGGAACCCTGGAAAGCCTTTGTCAGTCAGTGTAGACCAGGGGTCGGCACGGCTTACCAGCCATGGGCCGGATCACTCCCACGGAGATAGTTCATGGGACAGACCAGCACAGCGCAATGCCCAAAATCACATCTATGAATGTCCGCGGCACCGGAAATCACTTCTGCGCATGCCCAGATGACAGAAATCACAGCTGCATCTGGGTATGCGCAGAAGCAATTTTCCAGTATCTGTGTGTGCGCAGACGCGATTTCCAGCGGCACTCGGCGAGTCCCCGTGCAGAGCTGCGCCGATTTAGCGCAGCACACGGGGGACTCGCTGAGCGGGCGGCTCAGCTCAGGGGCGGCTCGGGGGCCGGTAAAACAGTCTTTGTGGGCTGCATCCGGTCCATGGGCCGCAAGTTTCTGACCCCTGGTGTAGACAATACTAGCAGGATTGACTCAGTAAGGCAGCTTCCTATGTAGCGACAGAACTGAGTTCAGTAGTTCCCAGCAGCAGTCATCATGCTTAGGACTGCAGCTTTTCAACCCACATTCTGCCTTCTATCATTTACACCAGCTGTTATAGAGTTATCTGGAGCCCTAAGTCCAAAATGGAAAACTCACACCTGAAATGTTTTGGTAAGACAGGGAGGGGAGCAGGGAACAGGGTGAGGGATCCTCATTTTTTGGCTGCCAGCTCCTCCACTTGTGTGCTTCAGCGCAAACGGTCTCTGACAAATGTGATTTTGCTGTGCGTCAACACACACACCATCAATAAGGCTCAGCTACGGATTGGGAAATGAAAGCTTTCTGGCACCAAAGACATTTTTCCATTTGCAGTACATTTCTTCCTAAATCTTAACTTGTGTGCGGTTTTTATTATTTTTTATCAACAAATGCCATTCCAAAACACTGTTGGATGATAGATCCACAATGTAATAAGAGTTGCTTTTTTTAAAAAAAAGGAAAGCTTATTCCCCTCACTCCTACCCACATCCTAGCATTTTATTGTGTTACATTTTCTTTTGGGAAATAATACAGAGGACTGGTTCCAAAGTCCTTGTTTTCTTGCAATGGGCTATATTTCTGCAACAAGAGCAAACCCATCGACGTTGCCATTCATCTTTGAGATGAAATGAACATTTACCCAAAGTATTCTCTGTTCAAGACATTCAATAAAACTCCTATCTTTCCAATCGCCGGGTATGATTATATTTTAAAATCCTGAAATAGAGCCTTAAGATAACTACCACAAAAGCATAATCTAGGATCTGAGGAATTAAATCATGTAATCTCTTTGGAGGGGAAAGGGAGGGGATTCTCAGTTCTCTGAATGTCAATATCCTTGCAAAATTTTCAATTCATGTTTTCCTGCATTTCCAATTGCAGCTGCTCTTGGTATTTTAGCATGGGGGGCGGGGGCGGCATAGGCAAGAAAATGCTATAAAAATTGTGCTGGTAGCAGAGAGGGAGGGAGAGAATAGGTTAAAGTGAGTTACAAATGGCCCCTTTTTTGATCGGTTACATTGGGGGCAGGGGGCACTTTTTACAGCTTGATACTCCTGGACCTCCATGAACTTGCAGCCAGTCCTATCCTACATGGTCCGTATCTAAACACTTCGATATGATGGACACAATTTTTTTTCCTAAAAATGATGCTTTGCAAAGACCTGTGGGTGTTTGTGCAAGATGTTCCAATGAAAAAGAACATTTCAGCTTCCCTACAGCACCAAAGAGCCCTCTCACCCCTATAAACTCTCAGAATGCTTTCCATTTGCAGCTATAAATACTATGACATTATTATCTGCTCCCTGTAATGTTTTCAGAAAGTTCCATTTCCTTGTTTCACCTGTCATGGCTCTTCTTGCGTGTGTGTGTGTGTGTGTTCTGTCTCATCAAGAAGCTTCAACAGAGACGGGAGAATGTTTATCTGAGAACAGATCCCAACACACGTGTTGGAATTTCCCCTTTCACAACAGACTGTTCCATTTAGTGGCACATCTGCTGATTGTCATCAGGGACAAGCTGCATGTTAACTCAGCAGACTCACAGTCTGAATCCCACAGCTGCTGAGTTAATGATGGAGACGGCCGGGGGGGGGGGGGGACAGGGACAGAAGAAGATAGGAAAAGGGAGAATGGTGGGTGGAAAGAGAAGAGGCTTAATAATAGGTGCCAACTCCCTGGGGCCCTGGGTGCCTGAACACCCACAAAATTCCCCATGAAGGGGCTGGGCATGCACAAATTTTGGTGCCAGGGCCATGCATGGTACCCATGGCCCAGGTACCCATGGCCCAGGGCATCCACAGTTGTGGGGGCCAAGCTGGCACTTCTGGGCTTAATCATTCCTACACCCATCTATTCTCCTCTTGCAGGACTATTTTTTCTTCCCAGGGGGGCTCAATTTTGGCTAGGGATAATTTGATACATTGCACACATACACACAAAAAGAAGAAGAGAGAAGCAATTGGTTTCAGTTTTACAACTGATACCAGGGTTAGGTTCTAAACATCTTTACTAAAATGTAGCTTCTCTGCTGAAAATCACATACAGTGGTACCTCGGAGCCAATGTGGTGTAGTGGTTAAGAGCGGTAGTCTCGTAATCTGGGGAACCGGGTTCGCGTCTCTGCTCCTCCACATGCAGCTGCTGGGTGACCTTGGGCCAGTCACACTTCTCTGAAGTCTCTCAGCCCCACTCACCTCACAGAGTGTTTGTTGTGGGGGAGGAAGGGAAAGGAGAATGTTAACCGCTTGGAGACTCCTTAAAGGGAGTGAAAGGCGGGATATCAAATCCAAACTCCTCCTCCTCCTCCTCCTCTTCTTCTTCTTCTTCTTCTTCTTCTTCTTCTCGGAAGTCGAACAGAATCCGTTCCGGAAGTCCGTTTGACTTCCAAAATGTTCGGAAACCAAAGCGCAGCTTCTGATTGGCTGCAGAAAGTTCCTGCAACAAATGAGAAGAAGCAGAAACCCCAACGGACATTCAGGTTCCAGAGACCATTTGGACACTGCAACACTCACTTCTGGCTTTGCGGCATTCGGGAACCAAAACATCCAAGTACAAAGACATTAGGGATCCAAGGTGCAACTGTACTGTCTCTTTTTCTCCTATGCACAACCGATTGTGTACAGCTCTGTGCTGCAAGCGACCTCGTTTACATTTACAAACACTGGCAAGGCACTCAGATTACATCTCTTCCCACTGTCTTAAGGTTTAACTCGTGACCAAGTCAGGAGAGGAGTCCCGAGCTGACTTAATACACCCTATGGAAAAGTATATGTCTAAAGCTTTCTTTTACAACAACTTCTGAAAATAATATTTTATGTAAATTAAACTTATAGCTTCAACACACTTGGATTCATTGTTGCTTCTTGAGGCTCAGGTAGCCTTTGTACCGCAGAGTGCCTTCCATCAGCTTTGACTGGTGGTCCAGTGACGCCCCTATCTGGTCAAGGAGGGCCTAACATCTGTTGTCTCTGCTCTGGTAACCTCTAGGCTAGATGACTGCAACGTATTATATGTGGGGCTGCCTCAGAAGATTGTTCAGAAACTTCAGTTGGTGCATAATTGGGTGGCCAGGTTGCTCACCAGGGTAAAACTCAGCAGCATCTTACACCAATCCTGACCTGACTGCACTTGCTGCCAATTAGTTTCTGGGCCCAATTCAAAGTGCTGGTTTTGACCTATTAAGCTCTAAAAAGCTCAGGGCCTCAATACCTCAAGGATTGCTTCTCCTCATAAGAACTGACCAAGACCCTGCAATATCATCTAAGGCCCTTATTTGTGTGCCCTCTCCATGAGAGGGGACGCGGGTGGCGCTGTGAGTTAAACCACAGAGCCTAGGACTTGCCAATCAGAAGATCGGTGGTTCGAATCCCCACGACGGGGTGAGCTCCCGTTGCTCGGTCCCTGCTCCTGCCAACCTAGCAGTTCAAAAGCACGTCAAAGTGCAAGTAGATAAATAGGTACCGCTCCGGCGGGAAGGTAAATGGCGTTTCCGTGCGCTGCTCTGGTTCGCCAGAAGCGGCTTAGTCATGCTGGCCACATGACCTGGAAGCTGTACGCCGGCTCCCTCGGCCAATAAAGCTAGATGAGTGCTGCAACCCCAGAGTTGGCCAGGGGTCCCTTTACCTTTACCTACCTCCATGAGAGGTCTGGAGGGCAGCAACATGAGAACGGGCTTTTTCTGTGGTGGCTCCCTGATTGTTGAATGCTCTCCCCAGGGAGGCTCGCCTGTCACCTTTGTTACATATATTTAGGCACCAGGCAAGAACATTCCTCTATAACCAGTCCTTTAGTTTTCTCTGTTGAACATAGGGATATCCTAAGGAGAAGCAGGACATTCTGGGATCAAACCAGGATGTCTTCTGTTAATCCAGGGCTGTCCGTAGAAAATAGGGATGCTTGAAAGGTCTGCATCTAGTCCAACCCCTTGCAATGCAGGAATCTTAGCTAAAGCTATGGCCTTTTAAATGTGTTTTGGGGAGGGCGTTATTGGTCTGTTTTTGTATTTTGTGTTCTCGTTTTCTATCTTTGTGCTGTAAATCACCCTGTGACCTTCAGACAAAGGGCAGTATACAAACATTAATAATAATAATAATAATAATAATAATAATAATAATAATAATTGCATGTGTTGCTCCACCCACTTATGACCCCAAAAATTCCACCCAGACACCTATTTTGGACGGACGAATCTGGACATATGACTGCCCTCCCCAACCTGATGTATAGGAAGAAAATGGAATCAGTTGAACCAGCTTTAATTATTTTCTCAGTGAAAATCCAGTTCATTATTTTTGCAAGTGAGCCGTGTAAAATCTGCATTTGCCTTTTAACTGAGCAATTTCCAACCTGCAGCTAGGTCCTCTACCGAATTTGCCCTTTTTTATTAGTCCAAAGAGGTTCCTTCTTTGCAGTGCTAATAATACATCCCTTTCATTCTGTTTTCTATCTAGACATTTCCTGCTGTGACTACATAGTTGGTAAGTTGAAATCTCTAACATGTTCACCGTGGGCCATTTGTGGAACTGACTGATGATGGCTTGATGCTTGGATTATTAATAGCCTAGGTTTGCAAAAGGAATAAAACATTAGCTGAGAGTAGCAATTCACATTAGGTCTCCTTCGACATACTTCATCTACGATATGGGGGTGAGCTCCTTTACACTGCTGTTTTAAAAAAACACAGCTAGGGGTGGGTTGCTTTAAAAGAGGACTGGTCAAAATTGGGGAGGGTGGAGTTATCAATGGCTACTAGCAATGAGGTCTGTGCTCTGCCTCCAAAGTCAGAGGCAGCAATATTTGGGAATACCAGTTCCTGGAAACAACAGGAGGGGAGAATGATCTTGTGCTCAGGTCCTGCTTGTACGTTTTCCATGAGCTTCTGTTTGGCCGCTGTGAGAACACGATGCTGGACTAGATGGCCCATTGGACTGATTCAACAGGCTCATTTTAAGTTTTTAACCTCCAGCAGCAAGCTAATCTCTCTCTCTCTCTCTCTCTCTCTCTCTCTCTCTCTCATTTTTATTAGTCTTTTTAACGTATCATTTTCAACAATAATTAAACATACCGTATTTTTCGCCCCATAGGGCGCACCAGCCTATAGGGCGCACCTAGTTTTTTTTTGGGGGGGGGAATAAAGAAAAAATATATATTTTCCCCCCAGGCGCAGGGCTGGGGCGGGGGAAACTCGAGCTTCCCCCGACCCCGGAACTGGCTGCTATCCGCAAGCCTAGGGAGCCGGGCGGGAAGTCGCGCCGGTCCCCCAGGCTTGTGGATATCTGCCTGAAGCCTGGGGCGCACTGCTCAGCACGCACCAGGCTTCGGGATGCAGGCAGCTCTCCGCAAGCCGTGGGAGCCCGGCAGGAAGTCACGCCGGTCTCCCACGGCTTGCGGAGAGCTGCCCAAAGCCCAGGGCGTGCTCTGCTGCGCTCCCTGGGTTTTGGGCTGTAGGCTGCTGTGCGCAAGCCTTGGGAGTCCTGTGGGAACTCCCGTGGGGCTCCCAAGGCTTGCGGAAAGCTGCCCGAAGCCCGGGGTGTGCAGCGCTGCGCTCCCTAGGCTTCGGGCAGCAGGCTGCTGTGCGCAAGCCTTGGGAACTCCCGCGGGCTCCCCAGGCTTGAGGATAGCTGCCTGAAGCCTGGAGAGCAAGAGGGGTCGGTGCGCACCGACCCCTCTCGCTCTCCAGGCTTCAGCAAAAGCCTGCATTCGCCCCATAGGACACACACACATTTCCCCTTTATTTTTGGAGGGGGGAAAGTGCATCCTGTAGGGCGAAAAATACGGTACTTTTACATCTTATTCAAATTTTTGACTTCCATCAATCCTGTCTGAAAATTTTCCAATCTAATCTCTCAGTATGCATTTCTTATCTTCCCTGTTACATTTCAAACTCATAACCAATATCTCTATCTTTTTCTACTTTGTAACACTTTGTATCCCCTTCATGGATCACTGCCTTGCCGTGGCGAAGGGGCTTGAAGAACTCAGAGAAGCTATGAACTATGCCGAGCAGGGCACCCAAGATGAACAGGTCATAGTGGAGAGTTTGGACCAAACGTGATCCACCTGGAGCAGGAACCGGCAAGCCACTCCAGTATCCCTGCCAAGAAAACTCCATGGACAAAGACAACAGGCATATAAAAGATATGACGCTGGAAGATGAGCCCCTCAGGTCGGAAGGCGTCCAACATGCTACTGGGGAAGAGCGGAGGACAAGTACAAGTAGATCCAGAGCTGATGAAGCGGCTGGGCCAAAGCCGAAAGGACGCTCAGTTGCGGATATGCATGGAAGCGAAAGGAAAGTCCAATGCTGTAAAGAAAAATATTGCATAGGAACCTGGAATGTAAGAACCATGAACCTGGGTAAGTTGGATGTGGTCAAAAATGAGATGGCAAGAATAAACATTGACATCCTGGGCATCAGTGAACTAAAATGGACGGGAATAGGCGAATTCAGTTCGGATGGCTATCATATCTACTACTGTGGGCAAGAAACCCGTAAAAGAAATGGAGTGGCCCTCATAGTCAACAAAAGAGTGGCGAAAGCTGTACTGGGATGCAATCTCAAAAATGATAGAATGATCTCGATACGAATCCAAGGCAGACCTTTTAACATCACAGTAATCCAAGTTTATGCACCAACTACTGGTGCTGAAGAAACTGAAATTGACCAATTCTATGAAGACTTACAAGACCTTATAGAAGTGACACCAAAGAAGGATGTTCTTCTCATTATAGGGGATTGGAATGCTAAAGTAGGGAATCAAGAGATAAAAGGAACAACTGGCAAATTTGGTCTTGGAATTCAAAACGAAGCAGGGCAAAGGCTAATAGAGTTCTGTCAAGAGAACAAGTTGGTCATCACAAACACTCTTTTCCAACAACACAAGAGACGACTCTACACATGGACATCACCAGATGGGCAGCATCGAAATCAGATTGATTATATTCTCTGCAGCCAAAGATGGAGAAGCTCTATACAGTCAGCAAAAACAAGACCTGGAGCTGACTGTGGCTCAGATCATCAGCTTCTTATAGCAAAATTCAAGCTTAAACTGAAGAAAGTAGGAAAAACCACTGGGCCGGTAAGATACAATCTAAACCAAATCCCCTATGAATACACAGTGGAAGTGAGGAACAGGTTTAAGGATTTAGAATTGCTGGACAGAGTGCCTGAAGAACTATGGATGGAGACTCGAAACATTATACAGGAGGCAGCAACGAAAACCATCCCAATGAAGAGGAAATGCAAGAAAGCAAAGTGGCTGTCCAATGAGGCCTTACAAATAGCGGAGGAGAGAAGGCAAGCAAAATGCGAGGGAGATAGAGAAAGATACAGGAAATTGAATGCAGAATTCCAAAAAATAGCAAGGAGAGACAAGAAGGCCTTCTTAAATGAGCAATGCAAAGAAATAGAGGAAAACAACAGAATGGGAAGAACCAGAGATCTGTTCAAGAAAATTGGAGATATGAAAGGAACATTTCGTTCAAAGATTACCATAATAAAGGACAAAAGTGGTAAGGACCTAACAGAAGCAGAAGACATCAAGAAGAGGTGGCAAGAATACACAGAGGAACTATACCAGAAAGATATGGATGTCTCGTACACCCCAGGTAGTGTGGTTGCTGACCTTGAGCCAGACATCCTGGAGAGTGAAGTCAAATGGGCCTTAGAAAGCATTGCAAATAACAAGGCCAGTGGAAGTGATGGTATTCCAGCTGAACTATTTAAAATTTTAAAAGATGATGCTGTTAAGGTGCTACACTCAATATGCCAGCAAGTTTGGAAAACTCAGCAGTGGCCAGAGGATTGGAGAAGGTCAGTCTACATCCCAATCCCAAAGAAGGGCAGTGCTAAAGAATGCTCCAACTACCGCACAATTGCACTCATTTCACACGCCAGCAAGGTTATGCTTAAAATTCTTCAAGGAAGGCTCAAGCAGTATGTGGACCGAGAACTCCCAGAAGTGCAAGCTGGATTTAGAAGAGGCAGGGGAACCAGAGACCAAATTGCAAACATGCGCTGGATTATGGAGAAAGCTAGAGAGTTCCAGAAAGACATCTACTTCTGCTTCATTGACTATGCAAAAGCCTTTGACTGTGTCGATCACAGCAAACTATGGCAAGTTCTTAAAGAAATGGGAGTGCCTGATCACCTCATCTGTCTCCTGAGAAATCTCTATGTGGGACAAGAAGCTACAGTTAGAACTGGATATGGAACAACTGATTGGTTCAAAATTGGGAAAGGAGTACGACAAGGCTGTATTTTGTCTCCCTGCTTATTTAACTTATATGCAGAATTCATCATGCGAAAGGCTGGGCTGGATGAATCCCTAGCTGGAATTAAGATTGCTGGAAGAAATATCAACAACCTCAGATATGCAGATGACACAACCTTGATGGCAGAAAGTGAGGAGGAATTAAAAAACCTTTTATTGAGGGTGAAAGAGGAGAGCGCAAAATATGGTCTGAAGCTCAACATCAAAAAAACGAAGATCATGGCCACTGGTCCCATCACCTCCTGGCAAATAGAAGGGGAGGAAATGGAGGCAGTGAGAGATTTTACTTTCTTGGGCTCCATGATCACTGCAGATGGTGACAGCAGCCACGAAATTAAGAGACGCCTGCTTCTTGGGAGGAAAGCAATGGCAAACCTAGATAGCATTTTAAAAAGTAGAGACATCACCTTGCCAACAAAGGTCCGTATAGTAAAAGCTATGGTTTTCCCAGTAGTGATGTATGGAAGTGAGAGCTGGACCATAAAGAAGGCTGATCGTCGAAGAATTGACGCTTTTGAATTATGGTGCTGGAGGAGACTCTTGAGAGTCCCATGGACTGCAAGAAGATCAAACGCATCCATTCTTAAGGAAATCAGCCCTGAGTGCTCACTGGAAGGACAGATCGTGAAGCTGAGGCTCCAATACTTTGGCCACCTCATGAGAAGAGAAGACTCACTGGAAAAGACCCTGATGTTGGGAAAGATGGAGGGCACAAGGAGAAGAGGACGACAGAGGACGAGATGGTTAGACAGTGTTCTCGAAGCTACAAACATGAATCTGACCAAACTGCGGGTGGCAGTGGAAGACAGAAGTGCCTGGCGTGCTCTGGTCCATGGGGTCACAAAGAGTCGGACACGACTGAACGACTAAACAACAACAACAACACTTTGTATATTTCTCCTTACAAAACTTCTTGTAGTCCTACTAGCGTAATTTGTTGATTACAGTTGCTCTTCAAATAATTCATATACTTCTTCCAATCTTCTGTAAATCTCTGGTCCTGCAGGTTTCGAATCCTTCCTGTCATTTTGTCCAATTCTGCATAGTCCATTAATTTCGTCTGCCATTCTTCTTTCGTCGGAATTTCTTCTTGTTTCCATTTCTGGGCTAGCAATACTCTTGCCGCAGTTGTTGCATATAAAAACAATTTAACATCTTACCTATTAATGTCCTGACCTCTAATACCAAGTAAAAATGCTTCTGGTTTTTTAAAAAAATGTATATTTCAACATCTTTTTCATATCATTATATATCATTTCCCAGAAGTTCTTCACTTTTTTACATTCCCACCACATATGATAAAATGTTCCTTCTTTTTCTTTACATTTCCAACATTTATTATTTGTCTTATACATTTTAGCTAATTTCACTGGTGTAATATACCATCTGACAGCAAGCTAATCTCAGGCCATACTGGGTTGGTCCAATTTGGCCCATGAGGCCATTTTCCCACAACCACCTGTCAAGCAGCTGACATCACTTCTGGTGCCCTCCAGATGTTGCTGGACTACAACTCCCAGCATCCCTGTCCACTGGTCATTGTCAGGAGCGAGCCGGCAGTAAATCACACTGTGCAAGTTGAAGTTAAGTCTTTATTAGCAAGAACATGATCTGCACAGACTTGGCAGAGTGTCGGGCCCAATGAACACAACAGTTCACCCCCAGTAGGTCTTGCCCCATGGATCAGTTGCCGAGACTGAAAGTCCCTGCCTCTCTAGGTCTTTCCCAAGCAATCAGAGACTGCGCCTGTGTGAACCAGCCTCCCCTCCGCCCTTTTCATGCCTCTTCTGGTTCTGGGAGACAAGCTGGGAGGGGAGCTTGTTGCAGCAGCAGGGGGAGACCCTCATGACTTTTCACCAGCCCGACTCAACTCTGCTTCTTGTCCCTCCTACTTCTGCCTCTGATTCTGGACTTCCCTCTGCCTCGGGCTCTCCCAGTTCACTAAGCCCTCTTCACCTTCTCCTCCCAGTCTTCTCCCTTTTCTCCCTCTGGCCACTCATCGTCATTGCACCACCAATCTCCAGGCTCTGAGCCTTCTTCCCTTGGTGGTTCCCCAGCTGGTTCCTTCCACCATTCCTCTGTGTCCAACCAGTTCATGACAGTCATGCTAGAATTCAGCGGTTCTCAACCTGTGGGTCCCCAGATGTTGTTGGACTACAACTCCCATCATCCCTGAGCACTGGCCTTGCTAGCTAGGGGTGATGGGAATTGTAGTTCAACAACATCTGGGGACCCACAGGTTGAGAAAGGCTGTGCTAGATGGAAGTGATGGGAGTTGCAGTCCAGCAACATCTGGGGGGGCACTTGATTGGCTACCCAAGTCCTCATGTGCCCTATAGCAGTGTTCCCCAACCTTGGGCCTCCAGCTGTTTTTGGACTACAATTCCCATCATCTTGCTAGCGAGGGATGATGGGAGTTGTAGTCCAAAAACAGCTGGAGGCCCAAGGTTGGGGAACACTGCCCTATAGCACTTCCCCATAGCTTTGCACCTTAAGGGACAGGTGGTCATGCTGGGCACCCTGTTTCTTAGAGTTCATCATTAATTACCACCCTGATAGGCTTCAAAATAACTGTTCCCAGGACACAGTTTGAGCAACCCCAGCTCCAGCATTGAGAATGGAGCAGTTTTCTGTGTCCAAAAGCAATTTCACACTGTATGTTTCAGATGCTATCTACTACAGTGTGTGTGATTATATATATATATATATATATATATATATATATGCAGGTTTTGGTGTCCTCGGGTGTCTTCCCGTGTAAAAGTTGGGGTGTCTAGGCGACGTTTCGACGAGGTCTCACTCGTCATCTTCAGGCTGGTGCTTTCGGCTTCTTGTTACTGGAACAGAGCAGGATCTCAGTGTTTGAGTTCCTATAAATACTGTTGAGGAGGTGTGGTGTATAGCCTCCAATGTTCTGGGCAGAGAGGAGGTTCCCAGGCTAGTGTGCCTTTTCTTCTTTTGTTCCTTAATTACTTGAGGGATATCTTGAGTGATTTCTTGAGTGATTTCCTGAATCCCACTTAGGTGGGTCATTAGGTGTGGATTAGTTGCTAAAGCCTTCGTGTCTTGAACTCTTGAACTTTGTGAAGAGTTTTTCTGAGAAGATGGCTGTACTGCACTTGGTTGTGCTCTGGCTTGGCTTCGTGTATAGGGGCGAGCTGTGGTTTTGTGGCCTGTGCCAGCCAGATCTGTGTAGGGATTGCAGGGGGGTGCAGCATCCGGAGGTGCCACCCTGGTTTGGCTACTGGATGGTGTCTGTAATTTATCTGTGGAGAGGGTCTGGGTTTGGGTCTGGTGTGGTTGATTGGTGATGGCGTTCTGTGTGCCTCTGGATCTGGTGTCAGATTTTGTGGGGAGGGCTAATTTCCAGATGTCTGGCAAGCGGGATGTGTCGTCACGCTTGTTCATGTTGTGAGGGTGTTTCTCTATCTCGATGGCTTCCATGATTATTCTCTTGTGGTGATGTTCCATGTTAAAGAGCAATTTGGAATCTGCAAAATTAATTTCGTGTCCTGTTTCTTTCATGTGTTGGAAAAGAGAGGAAGTTTTTTCTTCTTTTTTGACGGCATTCTTGTGTTCTGCGATCCGTGCATTTATTCGTCTGTTTGTTTGTCCAATGTACGTGGCTGGGCAGACTTTGCAGGGTATTTCATAGACCCCTTGGTTTTCCAACTGAATTTTATCCTTGGGGTTTCTGAGGATATTGGCTATTTTTTGGTTGGTGCAAAAGGCTGTTTTGATATTGTGTTTATGGAGGATTTTGCTAATTTTATCTGTAGTGCCCTTGATATAAGGAAGGAGGGCTATGCCATTGTTTTCTTCTGTGTCTTGGTTTTTGGGGGGTGTTTCTTTTTGGATTAGCTTCGTAACCCTGTTTTGCTGGTATCCATTGGCAATTAACACATTTGAGAGATTCTGTAACTCAGTTGTCAAGTGGTCTTCGTCAGCCAGGCGTTTGGTTCTGGAGATGAGAGTTACAGCAAACCACCCAGAAGCAATTTACACAAAGAAGAACAGAAAGCACTCACCAACCTGAGGAAAGACAACAACATAATCATTCTCCCAGCAGACAAAGGTAATGCCACTGTTGTGATGAACACATCGGACTACCAAGCAAAACTATCAAATCTACTCCAAGACCCTACCTACCAACCTATAAAAACAGATCCCACCACCTATCTGGAAAAAACCACCAAATCCAAAATAAAAGCCTCTCCTATCAGTGAAGAAATCCAGCTAAGAATCATCCCCAGAGAAAAATCATCCAGATGCCCCAAACTCTACGGCCTCCCCAAGATACACAAAGAAGGAACACCACTCAGACCAATAGTCAGCTCCATAGGCTCACCTCTACAAAATCTCGCTAAATTTCTCGCCAAGCAACTTCAGCCCTATGCAGAATCCATCTCTTCACACGTTCCAAACTCCTTCCAGTTCATAGAAACAATAAAGAAGCAAAACCTACAACCCAATGACCTACTTGTGAGCTTCGATGTTGTATCTCTCTTCACACAAGTGCCCATTAATGAAGCCTTGACAGCCATTCAAAACAAATACAATCCCCCCGAATACATCTTGGACCTGACCAACCACTGCCTAACCAACACGTACTTCATCCACAATGGACAAAGATACAAACAGATAGAAGGAGCACCTATGGGATCACCCCTCTCACCGGTCATCGCTAACCTGTACATGGAACACTTTGAAACCAATGCTTTAGACAAGTCAGAACACAAACCCAAACTTTGGCTCAGATATGTTGACGACACCTTTGTAATTTGGCCACACGGGAAGGAAAAACTGGATAGCTTCCTCACACATCTCAACAGCCTACACCCCAAAATACAATTCACTATGGAAATAGAAGCCAACAACCAACTTCCCTTCCTTGACGTCCTAATCTACAAAAAACCTGATGGCTCCCTAGGACACACTATCTACCGGAAAAAAACACACACCAACCGCTACTTACATGCACAATCACACCACCACCCTGCACAAATAAACTCCGTAGCCAAGACTCTCATCTCCAGAACCAAACGCCTGGCTGACGAAGACCACTTGACAACTGAGTTACAGAATCTCTCAAATGTGTTAATTGCCAATGGATACCAGCAAAACAGGGTTACGAAGCTAATCCAAAAAGAAACACCCCCCAAAAACCAAGACACAGAAGAAAACAATGGCATAGCCCTCCTTCCTTATATCAAGGGCACTACAGATAAAATTAGCAAAATCCTCCATAAACACAATATCAAAACAGCCTTTTGCACCAACCAAAAAATAGCCAATATCCTCAGAAACCCCAAGGATAAAATTCAGTTGGAAAACCAAGGGGTCTATGAAATACCCTGCAAAGTCTGCCCAGCCACGTACATTGGACAAACAAACAGACGAATAAATGCACGGATCGCAGAACACAAGAATGCCGTCAAAAAAGAAGAAAAAACTTCCTCTCTTTTCCAACACATGAAAGAAACAGGACACGAAATTAATTTTGCAGATTCCAAATTGCTCTTTAACATGGAACATCACCACAAGAGAATAATCATGGAAGCCATCGAGATAGAGAAACACCCTCACAACATGAACAAGCGTGACGACACATCCCGCTTGCCAGACATCTGGAAATTAGCCCTCCCCACAAAATCTGACACCAGATCCAGAGGCACACAGAACGCCATCACCAATCAACCACACCAGACCCAAACCCAGACCCTCTCCACAGATAAATTACAGACACCATCCAGTAGCCAAACCAGGGTGGCACCTCCGGATGCTGCACCCCCCTGCAATCCCTACACAGATCTGGCTGGCACAGGCCACAAAACCACAGCTCGCCCCTATACACGAAGCCAAGCCAGAGCACAACCAAGTGCAGTACAGCCATCTTCTCAGAAAAACTCTTCACAAAGTTCAAGAGTTCAAGACACGAAGGCTTTAGCAACTAATCCACACCTAATGACCCACCTAAGTGGGATTCAGGAAATCACTCAAGAAATCACTCAAGATATCCCTCAAGTAATTAAGGAACAAAAGAAGAAAAGGCACACTAGCCTGGGAACCTCCTCTCTGCCCAGAACATTGGAGGCTATACACCACACCTCCTCAACAGTATTTATAGGAACTCAAACACTGAGATCCTGCTCTGTTCCAGTAACAAGAAGCCGAAAGCACCAGCCTGAAGATGACGAGTGAGACCTCGTCGAAACGTCGCCTAGACACCCCAACTTTTACACGGGAAGACACCCGAGGACACCAAAACCTGCATTCCTGTACCCGTGAAAATCTACGAAAGCATATATATATATATATATATATCTCCAGTCTACAAGTGCAATAACATTTGAATCAGTCCCTCACAGGAAGGAGTTAGCGAGCGAGCCACAGGCTGACATTTATTCACAGAAAGCACAAAGAGAGTAATTTTAAATAGCAATCGATTTAACAAAGAAAATGGAAGCCTGTTCAGAGATAATTTGCAAGCGGAAAGGAGGGCTTCGTTCGAGATGAATAAATCATTTGCTGCAAATAGTTCCCCCCGACTCTATTAGAGAACATTGATTCGCTTTCTCGGGTTCTTTAAAATGATTTGCTCTTAGCATTCTGCCTTCCCCCCAAACACACACACTTTTTGATACATTATTATGGGTTGGGTTGCCTGCCTTTATGACTTCTACTTTCCTCCCTGTACCTCGGCATGACAGCTTAATTGTTTACCATGAATTCTGGGACCAGTAATAGCAGCTAATTTAAATAGGCCAGAGCAAATAGTGGACCTTTACCCATAACGATACAGACCACAGCAGCATTTTTATATATATTTAATCTTAACCATACTGGCTGCGCTCATATACCAGGCAAATGGTTACACTCTGTACAGAATTATTATATTTTTTTTAAAAAAATGCTTATTATCCGATGCATAGATCAGGCGTTCGGTAGCACTTTCCATATCAAAGTAGCTTTATAAAAGAAGACTGTTGTTATAAAGTAATGGCAATGCAACTTACATAAAAATTGCCACGCTGGGTCAGAGCGATGTTCTGTCTCACTCAGCAGCTTGTCAGTAGATATTGGTATGACAGTGTGTCTCGCACAGGATCGTCAAGAGGGCATATAAGAACAGGGGGAGCTGCCTTCTGCCAAGTCAGACTGTTGGTCCATTGAGCTCAGTCTACACTGACTGGAGACGTGGGTGGCGCTGTGGTCTAAACCATGGAGCCTCTTGCGCTTGCCAATCAGAAGGTCGGCGGTTCGAATCCCCGCAATGGGGTGAGCTCCCATTGCTCTGTCCCAGCTCCTGCCAACCTCGCAGTTTGAAAGCACGTCAAAGTTGTTGTTGTTGTTTAGTCGTTTAGTCGTGTCCGACTCTTCGTGACCCCCTGGACCAGAGCACGCCAATGAATTCAAGTTGCAAGAAAGGAGATTCCTGCTAAACATCAGGAAGAACTTTCTGAGGGTGAGAGCTGTTCAACAGGGAAACAGACTCCCTTAGGAGGTGATGGACTCTCCATCCTTGCAGGTTTATAAGCAGAGGTTGGGTGGCCATCTGTCAGGGGTGGTTGAGATTCCTGCATTGCAGGGGGTTGGACTGGATGACCCTCGGGGTCCCTTCCAACTCTACAATTCTATGCTTCTACGAGAGTATCGAGACTAGTGATATCCTCCCCAAAGGCTTCACAGAAAACTGAAATAAAAATAGGAATGCAAATGAAAACATTGTAAATGCCATTAAATAGCAAAATTAATACAAATTAAGATGAACGCTTATGACACACACACAAGCATTTCATTAAGAGAAAGCCTTCCTAAATCAGCCTGTGAAAATTAAAACATGTCAAATGTTTACTCGGATGATCATTTTAAGCCCGCTTGTATTTTATGCCGCACCGAGTGCGCAACTAAGTCTCTCTTTTTTCCAATTTGAAAGGACTGGATATAAAAGGCTCATGTTACAGGCAGGAGCCACGGAATCTCGTTTCTTTATAAGCTGCCAATGAGCATTAAATAATTTGCCAGAGCTACCTAGCGTTCAGAAGTATTTAAGTGCTCACTTTTTTTTGCTGAAAGGGGTTTTGTTTTTTAAAAGATGCCAGCCAGGGTATCCAAGTGCAAGCATTAATTATGGTAATCCTGTTCTTGTTGTATATAATCAAATCCTTTCAACGCTCCATTAGATTTCATCATTGTTATTCAGTCTCCTTTCGGAGGGAGGTGTGTGTTGTTGCTATTTGAGCTAGGCGTGCCAAAGAGCTGTATTCAAGGGCAGGAGGCCAGAGGAACACAGTGGGCAGAGACAGGCCTGGGAACTGCTGCCAAACAGCTGCAAAGAGGCAGAGCGAGGGCTGCTTTATAGCAAATCCTGGGCAAGCACAGGAGGTACTCCCCCAGGGTCACCGATTGGGGGCACGCTTTAGGCCCTGACCTCCATAGGCTTCGGACGAGGCAACGCCCCCCGGAATCCTTTACCGGACTACCCTTCAATATTTGGGGGAGGTGATGGCGCTCCTCCCCCCAAAACATCTACATAACAATACCTAACCGCCAAACCAAGGAGTTGTGACGATTTGCTACGAGGTAGGCGAAAAACCAAATGGCCAGTGCCAATTTGCCAAGTGGAAAAAATTCCTACCAGGCCCCTTAACAGCGACCAACCGAAGTCCATAGCAAGGTCAGAAGGGAAAACCTTAAAGGGCGGGCGGGTGGGAAACCACATCAGCTGCGCAGACCAAAGAGGGAGATCCCAGGGCCGCGGCTGCCTTAAATGAGGCAAGCCACACACCCCGAGTCTTCCCCTGATGTTGGAAGTGGCTTTGCCTTTATACTGTTCAAGGAGCAGGCCTCCTGGCTGCCTGAAAAGCTGAGGTGTAGGGATAGCTTGTTGTTGTTGTTGTTTTCACAGTTATCCAAAATCCAATTATTATTATTTTTATTTATTTAAATTTTTATTTTTTACCAACAACTAAACACAAACAGTGAAACCCCCCCAGGCAGCTGATACATTGGGTATACATAATCAATAATAACATATTCACATCAACCATATGTACAATTTTATATACGTTAACACTTCTCCATCCACAGGGTTTGTTTAACTTTTAACATTTTAATTGCCCCAAATTGTTCAAACCTACCCAAATAATTCAATATCTTCTCAAACCAATCCTCCTCTTTCTCGCTGATCTTAAACCTTTCATTCTGTGTATCTTCACAGTTAGATGTTCTAAAATTATAATATTATTCAGTTTTTTCCTCCATTGGTTCACCCCTAGCTCTTCTGCATTTCTCCAGTTACTCGCTATAACCTGTCTGGCTTCAGTTACCATCAATTTTATCCATTTACATTCTTCTTTTGTTTTTAACTCGGTGCTACTCAGACTAATAAGAACCATTAAGTTAGATATTCCCACCTTCCTACCCACAATTCCTGATATTTTCTATACCAATCTGTTTCCAAAATTCATTAACTAATGGACAGTCCCACCACATATGACTGTACGTTCCAATCGCTCCACATTTCCTCCAACAATTCTTACTTCCAGATTTTGTAATATGATATAACCTTACAGGTGTATAATACCATATTTGTATCAAGGTGTAGGGATAGTTAAACCATGGAATTCACTGCCACAAGAGGCAGAGATTGCCACCAACTTGGGTGGCTTTAAAAGAATAGGCAAAATTCATGGAGGAGAGGGCTATTGATGGTTCCCAGACCTGATGGCTCGGCTCTGCCTCCACAGTAGGAGGCAGTAATGCTTCTGAATACCAGCTGCAGGAGAGGAGAGTGCTCTTGTGCTCAGAGCCTGCTCATGGGTTTCCGACGGCCGTCTGGTTGGCTTCCTTGAGAACAGGATGCTAGACTGGATGGGCCATTGGCCTGATCCATCAGGTTCTTCTTAGAGTCTTATCATGGGTGAATCTGTCAATTTTCGCCTCTCTCAATTTCTCGTTTTTTCCCCCTTCAGTTTGGGGTTGGATTAATGTAAAACCAAAAGTACAAAGAGGAAAGAATAGAATCAAAGTTACGAAATAAAGGAATCGTAAAAGCTAAAAAGGAACCCAGCCCCCTGCAATGCAGGAATGTCAACTATCCATGACAGATGGCCATCCAATCTCTGCTTAAAAACCTCCAAGGAAGGTGACTTCTTCACGCATTACGCTGAACACAGATATTAGCTATCTCTACACACTTACAATTGTTGGTGTGAAAGGGTCTACCACTGAGGGACATCTCAGTAGCAGAACCTCTGCCTCAGATGATATGATAGCCATGTTCAAATATATAAAAAGATGTCACATAGAGGAGGGAGAAAGGTTGTTTTCTGCTGCTCGAGAGAAGCAGACACGGAGCAATGGATCCAAACTACAAGAAAGAAGATTCCACCTAAACATTAGGAAGAACTTCCTGACAGTAAGAGCTGTTCAACAGTGGAATTTGCTGCCAAGGAGTGTGGTGGAGTCTCCTTCTTTGAAGGTCTTTAAGCAGAGGCTTGACAACCATATGTCAGGAGTGCTCTGCTGGTGTTTCCTGCTTGGCAGGGGGTTGGACTCGATGGCCCTTGTGGTCTCTTCCAACTCTATGATTCTATGATTCTATGAGATGGAGAATAGCCCAGGTTCAACCCCCAGCTTCTCCAGGTGGGGCTGAGCACGTCCCTTCTTTCTGAAACCCTGGAGAACTTCTGCCAGTCGGTGCAGACGCTACTAAGATAGATGGGCCAATGGTTTGACTGGGCATAAGACAACTTCCTGTGTGCCTATGTTCCCTCTGGAATGTGGTGTGGATTGGGGCCAGAGGAAGAGGTGAGTGGGCAGCATCAAGAGTGGTGAGGAGCGTAGGATGTAACATCACAGAAAGCAGACAAATACAATTCTTGTTTGCCCAGAGTGGACACACAGGGGGATGTTACTCCAGCCAGGGGGACTTCCTGTCTGGTCTGGAGCTTCCTCCCCCTGCGTGTGACCAGGTAGATGGCCATGACCCTGGGCTGTGACCATGAAAGGGCTGGTCACACAGCCATCTTAACTTCTCTCTTGATCCTTCTTCTTCACTTTATCCCATCTTGATGCTTTTGCTGTCTGCTGGTTCTCAGCCAGCAGCACATGGGCTCAATCCAACCCACACTCTCTTCTGTAACTACGAACGACTTACATTCAGGATCATACTGTGAACTGAATGTAAATAAACTTCCCATTGCTTTTAAGAGAAGACTGCTGTGTCTTTATTCTTTTTAAGAGGGAACAAATGGGATTTACCAGGAACAAATCCAATCTGGACAAGCCAGGCTGGATTGCTTAACTCAAGGGATTCAAACGAATCTACCAACTAGCTTCCTGCAATATACAGGGGAATGTACTCTGCCAGCAGCTCACTAGCGTGAGTGAGGAAGGATAATATTTAATCAATATATCCTCTCCTAATATCCACAACATTCCCACAAGGCGGCAGCGGCAGTATCCTCAGAGGGAGATCCTCTGAGAGCAGCATGCTTAATCGCCCCCCAGATAAAAAGAAATGGATATCATACCTTCCAACATTTCTGAGATGAAAATAGGGACAGTCTATTCTACATCAGGAAGCTTCTTCCGTGCTGGATCTCCCACACATCTACATTAAGGTTACCAGATTTTTTTCAATGAATCCGGGGACACTTTTCAACTTCAATGGATTTTGTATGGGGACTGATTTGTAAATCTGGGGACTGTCCCTGGGAAACGGGGACATCGGGCAACCTTAATCTACATTGGTCACCTTGAGTCAACCTCTCAGCCTCCGCAACCTCACAGGGGGTGGGGGTTGGAATCAGGACACTCGGAGGGTCTGTGATATGACACCGAAAGTTAATATTTCTCCAGCAAAAGGGGAGGTGGGGGTTTTTCAATACGACTGGGGAGGACCTAATTTTAACCTCGCTTCTTTCTGTTCTCCTCCACTACATCCCAGCGCACAAGAGGCCTGCAAGCGTACTGCCTTTGTTCCTGGGGATTTTCCTTTGTGTGCTCCTGCTTTTGGCTTTAAGTCTCTACTACGGCAGCGTGAGGCGAGATTTCAAAGTCTTGGAAGAGTTTCACACCCAGCTTGTTATCGTCGTCCTTCAGATCAGGCACGTTGCTGTGAAATGTTGGGCCTGGTTTATGAGGCTGTAGAAAGCCTCACACATGGAACCATGCAGGGCTGGGGACAATGGTTCGCTTCCTCTGGGATGCCGTCCGAATGTGTCTGAGAGAGAAAAAGAGCCTCTTTATTTAAGAAAAAAAAATTAAACGGAAAATGAAGCAGCTGTCTTCTTGCAAAATTACGACGCTACCCACGGTGGGCATTTTTTCCTTTCTTATCGCCGTCATTTGGGTTCTGCATTTCTTTTCATAATGCCATTATCGTCTCCTAGCAATCTGAATTGCAATTAGAGGCCCATTGTGTAAGAGCCTTGAAGCATTGAGAATATTCTTTATTTCCAACCTGGGGATGTGTGGGAGCTGCAAACAGGATTTCAAAGTATTGCCAATCAAACGTCTTAAAATAATAATAATAATAATAAACCCATGAGCTAGACCATACAAAGGACTAGTCTTCAAAAATGACTTATTTTTAAATGATAAATATTGGGTGTTGCTTACAGAGGAATGTGTGGACAGACAGGGTGTATAACCTTATCAAAACTTGCTTCCTTTGAAATTCCCCAGCAGTTTCTTGGGGAGGAGCCTTTGAACGCAACTCAAATTTTGGCTTGGATGAAACTGAGAGTAGCTGAGCATATTTTACTCTCTCCCACTGGAATCAATGGGGTGTAAAAGTGTTTAGCTGGAGCTGAGTCGAGCCTCTTTGTGCCTGATGTATATTTTGAGGTGAGGGTTAAGCAATGTGGGTATTTGTGAGTGGTATGTATAAATATCACATTTTATCCATTGCACGGTTTGAAACCTATTCTATAGATGTCAGCTTATGGATAGCTGCTGCAAGCTTTCAAAAGATAGGTGACCAAGTGTCTAATCACACAATTAAAAATTACAAGAATGCTGCAGTCTCCACTATCATTGGTTCATGCTTTAATAAAATATTGTATATACTAATACAAATTGGTTATAAAAAGGTGTTTTTTTCTAAGACATTGATGCCATTTTTAGCTTACTGGAATCACACCAAGACTGTTTAAAAAATGAACACAATGCAAAAAAAATTCCTTCTGCATTGCAAAATTATGATTAAGAATGAATAAATGCTGGTAACAGTTACTAAATCTCCTTGTCACACATTGTGGTCCTGTCTGCACTATACATTTAAAGTCCCTGCCTCTGAAAAGTCTACAAAGAACTATATAAAAGATTAGTTTAACAATGCCAATAAAAGCAAATGTTTAAACGAGGCTGGCATGCAATCTTAGCAAAACATAAATAAAATCAGCAACTTAATATATATATATATATATACACAATAATATTGTGTATGAACAATGGCATGTTTAAATCCCAGGCCTGGATAGGCTTGCGGGGGGGGGGGGGCTGTTTTTAGCAGATGCTGAAAACAATGCAGTGAAGACACCTGCCTGAAATCAATGGACAGAGTAGGTACTGCTGGTGGAATGGAACTAGTGGGACTGGTGCAATGGAAGGCGAAGAGGCCAAGAGTACCTGGAACCAACCAATTCTAGGTTTGTCCCTATTCGCTGCCTCCCTGCTGAGTTATACAAGGGCAAAACAGACTGAGAAGGAGGAAGCTGACAGCCAGCATCACACACACACACCAGGTTGGCTGTAAGAAGGGAGGTGTCAGGGACAGGAATGGTGGAAACCGCCTCCCCATCCTGACCCTTCCAGGGAGGAGGAAGACAGTCTAGATTTACAACAGGGGTTTGAGGGAGGTCACAGCTCAGAGGCAGATGAGGGGTAAAGTTGGGAAACCATGGGAGAGCCAGAGCAACATTTAGCTGACACGTTGTCATTAGAAGGCATTCCAAACCCTCCATCTCCCAGAACACGGCGAGCCTTAAAAGTAGGAGAGCAAAGAGCTCAAAGGGCACATAGCAGCACCCAGAGAGGAGATGAAGAAGAAGAAGAATGAGGGATGGGAGAGATTGGAGGGGGGAAGAGATTCACTCGCGTCAACGCCCTTATCCAAGAGGCTGGGTTCTATAGCCTCTCTGTGTAAAGTTTGAAACAAAGACTCTCCTCCTGCAAGAGAGGGGAGTGGTTGTGGTTGGGAGCCGGACTCCGCCTCAAGCAGGGGGCGTTAGCCCCCTGCCTCCCACTCACCTGGCTGGCGCCCACGCCAACGGGCAGGCACCCAACCAGGTGCCTGCGAGGGGGCGTGTTTATCAGCCTAAATTGCTTCGGCACCAGCCTTCCAGCCTCACTTTTCATCGTCCCATCGCGAGTCACCCACCCTCCACTCCCTTAGAGCTCAGGGTCTCAGTTTTCTTTTGGCCTTGCTATGGACCTTAGGTTGGTCGCCCTGGTTGTCCGGGGGGCCTGGTAGGAATTTTTCCATTTGGCATTAGGCTTTTTGGTTTTTTCGTCTACCATCACAACTTTCGTGGTATTGGTGGTTAGGCATTGGAATAATGTGTTGTGGTGTGTCGAAGGGCTAGGTGTGGCCATCGCCTGCGCCTTCAATTTTGGGTATTCCGTTAAAGGAATCTGGCGGTCGTGTATTCTGTCCGATGCCTGCTTGGCGGGAGGCCATGGCACGACCCTCGGTGACATCAGGGGAGAGCTTATAGTTGGATTAGCATCAACAGGCTCCACCTACTGGTGAATAAACCCCCCTGTTTTAGACTCACCCCTCTCTGAGGGGGTGGAGTCAGCTGACGTAATCCAATGCCTAAGCCAATACCTTTTCACTTGCTGTAATCAATAAAGTTGTGGCCTTTTTCTTGCCCATTAACCTTATATCACGTGTCCTTGTGTTTTCATTCCACTACGCGGGGATCCGGTCCTCGAACCACAAAAAAGGACTGTAAGAAACTTTCCCTTGTCTTTATACTTTCCTGGGCAACCAGCCGGGAGTTGCTGACATCATCCTGACAGGGTTGGCTGAGGGCAGAATGAAGCCGGTGGACCACTGCCCTATTTGCCCTAATGGACGAGCCTCTGTTGAAAAGTCAGGATAGAAACTTTCTAAGATTATGCGTGGCGCTGAGAAAGTGGATAGTTAAAACTGTGGAACACCCACAGGAGTTGGTGATGAGAGCTTTAAAAAAGATTTTGGCAAATTCATGGAGGACAAGGCCATTGATGACCACTAGCTGCAATGGCAACGCTTTGGCTCCACAGTCAGTGGCAGGAATTAAACCACAGGATGGGAAAGAACTTGAATCCAGCTTGCTGGTTTCCCACCAGTATCTGCATTGCAGAGTGTTGGGCCAGATGATCCCTTCCAACTGTTCAGTCTTATAACTCCATTATCTGGTTGGCCACTATGAGAACAGGAAGGAAGGAAGGAAGGAATCTTTATTTGCGTCAGCCATCGGCCATAGCAATAAAACAACAATACGATATACAAAGAATACAAATAAAAAGTCAATTACAGTGGTGCCTCGCAAGACGAAATTAATTCGTTCTGCGAGTTTTTTCGTTCTGCGAGTTTTTTCGTCTTGCGAAGCACCAATGTGTATTGACGGTTTCCCATAGGAATGCATTGGCAGTTTTTTAAAAAAAGGCGCAAGACGTTTTGTCTTGCGAAGCAAGCCCATAGGGAAATCCGTCTTGCGAAGCAACTCAGAAAATGAAAAACTCTTTCGTCTTGCGAGTTTTTCGTCTTCCGAGGCGTTCGTCTTGTGAGGTACCACTGTATATAAAATACATTTTAGGGTTTTGAATCAGCAGTCAAATAGTGGATCTTATTCTGATTGCCCCAGCTAAAAGCCTTGCAACCTTTGCTGTTACCTGCTCATCTTGATCTGCCAAAAGGAAGGACACTGTGGCAGTGGTTGGGCGACCCGGAATGGACAATAAAAGAGGGGTAATAATCTCATTCCTCAAGCCTTTATAAGGAGGGCAAGCCAGAAGGGCACGCGCCACCAATTTGGTACTGCCATCTCCACAGGGGCATAAGGGTTTTTCGTGTGGAATCTGTTGGAATCGTCGCTCGAGTACAGCCGAGGGCAATACATTCAACCTTGCAAGACTAAAAGCATGTCTATGTTTTAGAATTGCTAGGTTATGCAGATAGAGTGCCAGAAAGTTGAAATGGGAAGGTGCAAAATAGTCATACCGTGGGCAAAATTTCCTTATTGTGGCCAAGTTGTTCTGACACTCGGTATCATTTAGGAAATGACAAATTAGACTGTTTGCTTTACTAAAACCCAAAGTGAGTAGCTGTTGTGGTGATAAACCACAAGAGTGAAGTTTTTGACAGACAATTTTAGTCCAGGCGCTCTTGTGACAATCTTGCAGCACTAGGGATATTAGATGGGGGGGGGGATCTGCATTTAGGCGAAGCCAATAGTTAAGTGTCCTACGCCAGATCCATAATTCTACCAAGGAAAGATTAGCCTCTAGGCACAATGATGCGTTTGGAACACAGGGTGGTACAGAGAAAATTTGCCTTAAGAACTTTGATGGGACAGCTTCCATAGATCCAAAGTGAGTGCCTGTCCAAATCTGAGCCCCATATAATAACTGTGCTGGGGTGTCAGGGAACTGCCATTGGAGCTGGAGGCGGAGAGAAGGCTCCAGAGGGATGCTGGAGAGGGTCCCAGTAGGGAGAGAGGCAGCCCATCTGCTGGGGAAGGAAATCAGCGTAACACCAGTGGAGAAGGGGGGCAGATGGGGGAATCGGAGAGGTGGCTCCAGGACTCCTCGCCGGAGACCAGCGGAGAGAGCACGGGTACTCCGCTGCCCACACCCTCCCTGCACAGAAGACTTCCGCGCAGGGAGAGTAGGAGAAGACTGGGCGTCAAACAGCTTTTATGCTGGAAAAGGTTCAAGAAACGTCCACTGACAGATTCTGCCAGCGACTGAGGCAGCCACGGAACTTGAGGCTGTCCAGACAGAAAGGGTTCAACCAGGTAACCTAGCCAGGAGTGGCGGCAACTTACACACGAGCAACCCCTAGAACCATTACATGGGGTTTAGCTTGGAACACTTCCAGGACTGATGGTATATGTTTACCACTTTTTGTGTGGAAAAAGTGTGTCAGAATTTTGGCGCTTTGGGACGCTTTTTCTTTTGCACATGCTAGACTTAGGGCCATTGGTCTGATGCAACAGACTCCACTTATGTCCTTATGGTTGCTACCACACCGAAGGGTTGATTCATTGCAAGTGCAGAAGGAACATTACATGGCAGATGAAAAAGTGTTGAACAGGCATTGACTGAAGACGGAAACTCATTTGCAGGTTACCATTTTTGTTTTCAGATGGAAACATCCCTCGCAAAAATTAAAATAAAATATGGAGAGCATTAAAAGGAATTATTCTGACCATATTTATAACACCTGCCTCGGAGGATGGCATTAATGGATGATACATTGCTGGGAACCTTTTAAAATACACACTGGCCCACTTGTACGAGTGCATTAAAGGTCGACATAGGCAATGTTCTTCCCGGTGTGGATTCTGCACCATAATTGAGACCACCTGCCTGCACCGATTACGTGAACCATATCTGACTTCTCTTCGTATTCAGGCATTATCCCCGCTGCGACAAACAGTTCTTGTTTACATAACAAAAAATAAAAAATATATACATGAAAAGGAGTTTATTTTAGCTGCCATTTAATAGATGTCAGCAGCTGGAAAATGAAAATGGGGAACAGCCCTCTCAGCTTCTATAGAACTGTGCAAGAAAAAATCTGAAAAATGAGGTTAGACACACAAGAAAAGGTTTTATTTTCATTTTTTTTAAGAAAAAGAATTATATCCTTGTTAGATTCCTAGATCTGCACAATACTTGTCAGCAAGACTCGTATAGCCTATAAGTGCGGCACACTATTCAGTTCCCAACCATCAGTTGCTTCATACGTCTTGTGCTAAAAAATCTAATTATTCTGGTAAATAAAACACCAAAACGCATTAAATTTTCAGACAATTTATTTTTATATGGCACCAGATCAGAAGCCCAATACGCTCTCCAGAAGGGGTGGTGGGCAAACAACTGATATAAAACAATAATTTCCCGTTTTAGGCAACCCTGTCCCCACCAAAGACAATGGAAACTCAATCGTTGGTTCAAACAAGGAGAATGGGCCTTGCAATCTCAGATTTGCTTGATGTATACAAAGTATTACAGCAGAAGGTCATCAATGGGGGTTTGGGGTACATGTTTAAAAAAAAAAACCTACTCCCTATTCAGTTTTGTATAAAACAAGCAACACTCTGCATTTCCAAGCTCAATGTTTTCCCTGCACTTTGCATGCAATCCATGCCCAACTATACACCAAAAAAAGACAATACAGATTGTGAGTGCAAATGCTCAAGATAGCATCGTGATAACAAGCTCTGAAATGAGCACAACCTATTCCAGTCCCAATTTCTTAACTATTTTGAATTTGACAGTTATGCATCGTGCAATAGTAAATCTGTTCAGAAGGTCAGGTTCTAAATCTTAGGACATAAAAGTTGGTGGATGTGATACATACACACAACTGCATTTTGAGCCCCTCTCCCAAAAGGTGGCTTAAGAGATCTTTCTTAAAACCACTTGTGGACCACCTGACATTATGCCTTGTTTGGTGCTTTGCTCCTGAATTCAGAAGAAGTTCAAATTTGGGCTAGGAATACACACACACACAAACACACACATCACAGGGCATCGATTCAAAAACAAAAGCATTCATCCCCTCCTTTATGTACACAAATATACAATAAGAGTTCAAACATCTACCAGTAGAAAGTTATCATTAAATGTACACTGAATTTGCTTTTTCACTACTGGACATTGCAGGAAAGGAAGGTTCAGCCGAGTGGTAGGGAATGTGTTATGCACACAAAAGGTCCAGGGTCCCATCTGTTGGCTCCTCTGCAGCATCTTCAACTCAACAGAACATTAAGTTGTGGAGCTGGGCTGAAGGAAAGAAATCTGAAAATCTCAGATTACGTTTCTGCTTTAAAGCTACATTTCGACATCAAAATGTAAACACTGACAAGCAAAGGCTTTTGCTTTCTCACTGGAAATGGCATAAACATGGTGGCTGCACGCTTGCAGATAGAAAGTGGCATCTTCCAAGCCCTTAAAGTTGCCTTGATGGGTGGCCCTCTTTTCTGAGTTTTTGAGAGTTCTACTCAGGCAGCATAGGGCGCATGGGTAAAAAAGAGGACACATTTGCCAATGCCTGGGGTGGGGAAGGAGGTGCAGGAGAGAAGATGCTGGCTTACATACCCCTATGGTTTGATCCTGCAAGATCCCTTTTATGACCCTATGGGCTCAGGCTAGAAACTCTAACCACTGTGTCCTGTTGGCTCTCAGCTCAGTTATTGAGATAATCTTCTAAGACCGTGTTGCCCCTCCATATTAAGGTAGGTGAGCCACAGGATGGGGGCTTTCTGATGCTGACAAGAAAGGAAGTTCAGACTCAAGACAGCACTCCATTGGGCGAACAGGTTCTTCCTCCAGCATATTGACTTTGAGTTTTATTGTTGTTTTAGCCTAATTGCATGCATGTTATTGTTTGATATCATTTTAATCTTATCACGTTATTTGCTGCCCTGATTCATTTTTCTTTTATGGGAGAGAGACAGCTGTTGAAAATAAGTAAAGGAATAATCAAACATGCATGTCTGAATTAGCTCTTGCCCAATTTTGACACTCCTGGAACGGCAGTTCCCGAACGCATGCATGCTCTCTGGGTACGAAAGGAAAAAAATGAGGACATTTTGGCAAATTAAAAAATCCACCAGGACAGAAATTCTGCCTCTGAAAAAGAGGGCATGTCCTGAAAAAGAGGACGTATGGCAACCCTATGTATGGACTCTTTGGCGTTTCCTCAGTATCCTACTTCCACAAACGGGGGGCCAAGCAGACTCCACCTTCTGCTAGACATGGAATTCCATGGCAAGCCTAGTTCCACTGCTCAATTAAGTAAGTAAAAGGACCCCTGGATGGTTAAGTCCAGTCAAATACGAATTTGGGGTGCGGCGCTCATCTCAGTTTTCAGGCTGAGGGAGCCAGCATTTGTCCACGGACAGCTTTCCTGGTCATGTGGTCAGCATGCCTAAACTGCTACAGGCACATGGAGGACCATGACGAATGTCAGAGTGCACAGAAACATGGTTTACCTTCCTGTCGCAGCGGTACCTATTTATCTACTTGCACTGGTATGCTTTAAAACTGCTAGGTTGGCAGAAGCTGGGACAGAGCAACAGGTGATCATCCCATTATGCAGATTCGAACCACCGACCTTTCAATCAGCAAGCCCAAGGAGCACAGCGCCACCCACATCCCTTACCTTTTCAGTTAAGTAAAAACGGCCCTACCATTAGGAAGAGTGGACAAACCACCTCCAGCAGAGAATGCTGGAAGGCAACAGGGGCAACCTTCAGAATCAGCTGCCACTCCAGGCACCTTCTGTTATATAGGGAAAAGGGAAGATGCCATCTTGCCCTTTGCCTCAGGCTAGGCTGGCTCTGTTTCTGTGTACCAGAGGAAACGCAAGCCAAGACTCATGGCTAGTGAGAAAACAGTTTGCTGATTGTATCCATCTGCAGGGAGCAGAAACAAACAAAAATGATGGCGCAGATTGAGAGAGAGAAGCAAGGCTCTACACAATGAGTTCTTTGGTTTGGAAAGAAAGATAAGGATTGGGTCTGAAAATCTACAATGGAAGAACAATCAAGCACTTTGCAGGCTGTGAAATTGGTGTGGGTGGGTGTTTTAGCTGTATCTGTTTTCAGTGCATGTTGTGGGTTGCCTTGAATCCTGTGCTAGGAGAAAGGAGAGCACAGAATAAAATACATAAGTAAACACTACAGAAGACATTATAAAAAAGGAGCAGAACTATGTTTTGGCATTGGGGAGGCCTTGTGGAAGTGGCCCCCATGGCTTATAAAAGGTAATCATGGGGAAATACAGACTTTCCCCCTTTTCGAGTGCATTATTATTATTATTATTATTATTATTATTATTATTATTATTATTTTGCAGCAGGGGCCAGGGGACCTGATGTCTTTGGATTTTGCAAACCTAATTAAACTATCAGCCTGTCAGACGGTTAATGCAGAAGGAAAGTGGGGAATGATTTGCAAGATCAAAGTTATTGTAATATATAAATAATGTGACCAGAGGAGGAATGACTGGTGAGAGGTGCGCAGAAAGAAGGAACGCCATGGTGCATCTGTAACAAGCAAAACTGAATGCCTTCATCTGCTCCAGCTGCAAGAAAACATGTCTCTCCCACACTGGTCCCTACAGCCACAGCTGGCGCTGTAATTCTCCAGTGGCTTGACTTCACCGCCAAAGACAGACGGATGCTAATCAACCTTCACTAAACTGCCAAACTGAACTCTGCTACTGGGACTCTTTGAAAACAGCCTTACAGCCATTTTTCCTTTGCTGCTAACCCGCACATGTGGGTCTCTAGAGGGTTAAATATAATTCTATATCCTCTTGCCAGTTCTTTAGCTGTGATTCCCACACTGCAGGGAGTTAGACTAGATGGCCCTTGAGGTCCCTTCCAACTCTACAATTCTATGATTATATAGTTGTAACTGTTTTATTTGTTTTATAACTGTGGTTCCCATCGCTGCAACCCTTGCACCTTAGGTTAAAGGGTGGGTAATTAATGCATTACTTTATTCCCCCACCCCACTTACCCATAAGAGCAGACGACAGCAACAGCCAAAGTATCAAGCTTTGGTTAGTGATAAACCTCCTTGAGTTTGCCTGATCCTGAAAACAAATCCTGAATCCAATCCTAATCCCATAATTCCGAAGTGCAACTTTCATCTCAAGCAGTTTGATAAAAGGGGGAGAGTGCCCCAATTCAACCACAAACAGCCTGCCTAAGTAGTTGTTTGAGCTATGCACGTAGATAACTGTACTTTGTATCTTGGAATAATTCCACATACTGTATGAAGGCAACATTACAGATGAACATTACTACATTAGAATATGTCATTAAGATTCTACTTGTATATATGAAGAAGCAAGCATTATATATCAATTGCTGTACAAGGCAAGCTGTTACCTATAGCCCATTTCACTACATTTTACTAAGCAATAATAATATATTTTGCATGCCAACCTCGAAGCTAAGCAAAAGCGCCCTCCGAAATCTCCTGGGAAGATCTACGGAGAGCAGCTAATATAATGCAATGAGTTTCCCCTCCCACCCCGTTCCAAATACACATCTTTATCATAATCTAAACAAGTGTCCAACAAGCCACTCTGCTCCATATCTTCTCAACTGAATCCAGGAGCAGATTTTTTTTTAATGGAACTGAAACAAATTTAAAAGCAAAACTCCAATCTGCAGATTTTCAGCTTGGCTGCAGTTTGCATCAAATTAAATTTGGTATAATGATGCTTCGGATTTTAAAAAATCTTTTTAAAGTGGCGATTCAAGGATTTTTGAGGGGGGCATCTCGAACTTTGCATAAATACTCATGCTTTTTAACCCCCTGGTTTTCAACATTTTGGAATCAGGAACTCCAATCTGGAATTCTTCCATTCATTCATGAATGTGCAACTTTGCTTCAGTAAATGTTTCAGTAAATGAGTTTCTGTGCCTTCAGCTGCATGCAAGAAGGCTTCCATGTAAACCAGAACTCTGCAGAATCATGGCATTTGGATTTCAAGGAAGCTTTTGCATGTACAGTCATACCTTGGTTCTCGAACGCCTTGGTACTCGTACGTTTTGGCTCCCGAACGTCGCAAACCTAGAAGTGAGTGTTCTGGTTTGCAAACGTTTTTCGGAAGTCGAATGTCCAATGCAGTTTCCGATTGAGTGCAGGAAGCTCCTGTAGCCAATCAGAAGCTGTGCCTTGGTTCTCAAATGTTTTTGGAAGTTGAACGGACTTCCAGAATGGATGACATTTGAGAACCAAGGTACAACTGTACAGCAGCATGTACGAAGACTCAGTTGCACTCTTCATTCAAGGGCACATGGCTGGGCCACTTGGCACGCACAACAAGGGAGCATCAATGCCCAGAGAGGACACTGATCTAAGGCTTATTAGTGGGTCTACCAAAAGGTAGCACTGGTGGTCACACCCAGAGATACTGTCTGTGTCACACAACAGTTCTTTAGAGGTACATTTTGAGCATGAGTTTGCAAGTGTTGCAAACTGCAGACCATCCACTCACTGGATCAGAAAGAGCCGTCAGGTGGGAGAGGAGAAACTCAGCAAAAAGATAACATCACACATATGATGCAGGCACTAAATACAGATTTCCCAATCCCATGGATGCTCAGTTTGGATAATTCTCACCCTCATTCCTCCTCTTTGAGGGGGAAGAATAACTGGGCATCCAACGTAACTGGACATCAGCATTGAGTGCCCGCATCATGCATGACATTATATTTGTGATGGAGCGGAGGAGTGTATGACTCAGGCTTATCTCGTCAAACATCTGAAGAAGGAACATGACAGCCAAGAAAGAAAATCTATTTCAGAGTAGTGGCACACAGCTTGCTGTCTACGGATTGGTTCATGCGGGCATAGCCATCACATGGCAACTGCTGCATCAAAGGATGGTTTGCATGTGTGTGAATGGGCCATCATAAATGAATCCCCAAGGATGGACCTTCAATATAACCCAATTCTTTTCAAGTGAGTTTGTACATTTGGCTGAGATTCCTCAAAGTCAGCTGATGAGAGAGAAAGTGATGGGCGTGCCTGTGTGAACCAGTCCTATGTGTCAGTGCTAGTAGGGATGCGTCTACAGACACCATCTCCTTAATGGGATCCAGATTCACTTTCCTTTCTTAAAACCAGTACCATTTTCTTGAACTCCACCTAAAACTGCCAAATTATTATAATTATTTTTATTTTTTTAAAAACCCCTACAACCTGCTAGGTAGACTGGCTTGTCTGCCCATTAGATCATCCCACTTTTCTCCTCCTGGAAAGAAGTTCGTGATGAGGATCTTCCTAGCAAGAGCTCCTTCTCATGAATCAGGCTTTCCACAAGGTCCTCCTGCCGGTAGTTATGGTAAACTTTCAAAAAGGCCAAAATGGTAATTCCGAGCCAAGTGAGCCAGGCAGCCCAAAGGCCAAACTAGAGAGAGAGAGAGAGAGAGAGAGAGAGAGAAACAAGGTCAAGCAATTCCTAATACCAATTTATTTACAGTGCTACCTTGGTTTAAGAACAGCTTAGTTTATGAACAACTTGGATTAAGAACGCTCCAAGCCCAGAAGTAGGTGTTTTGGTCTGGGAACTTTGCTTTGGAATAAGAACATCTTTCACTTCCTTTTCAGTGTGTTCCATTTGTAAATTGAGCCCCCCACTACTATGGGAAAGCACACCTTGGTTTAAGAATGCTTTGGTTTAAGAACAGACTTCCGGAACGGATTAAGTTCATAAACCAAGGTACCACTGTACATGCAAGTCTGTTTATACAGGGAAGTTTTTGACTGAATTATACAGAGGTGGCCAACATGGTGCCTTCCAGGTAGTATTTGACTCCATCTCCAACTGAGAGGCAGTGTGGTGTAGTGGCTAGAGTGTGGGACCTGGACGGGCAGAATTCAAAATTCAATGAAGCTCACTGGCTGCCCTTTCTCCTAATACATGCATTTTTTAAAACAATGGCTGGTTTCAAAGTTCAGATCTGCAAAGTTCAGATCAATGCAAATTTATCTGAAGGCTGACCATCTTTTGCTTCTCATGTTGCCCCAGAAAGTGGAATTTTGATAAATCCTCCTTTAAATGCACACTGAATTGAATTTCTACCCCATCCTCATCAGGGATGCTACTTTTGATTCCCAGAGAAGACAAGATGACACTGAGAACCTTCCCAGAGATCGATCTATCAATTAATCAATCTCTTTATTACAGCCAATAATCAGTATTCCTTTCCAGAGCTGCAATTTATCAGCTCTATGGACAAACAAAGAGACTTTGGGGGAGATCACTTGACTTACCTGTGTGATGGCAAACTGGTCATAGAATGCTGAGTTTTCTAAATTCAGCTCAAGATCTATATCCTGTAATTCTTCACAGCTAGAGGGAGAAGACATTTTGGATGAGGGGGAGGGGAGGAAATGAAAATCATTTCAGCAATTCCAAATGACCTTTTCTGAGCTCCAGCTGAAACAGACCTCTAAATCCTGTCCAATAAAGCTCCATTCCCAAGAAGCAATAGCCCACTGCCATATATAACAACTGGATGACAACATCTTCATTATAAAACAATCATCCTGCTATCCTTGAAACACAGATAAACTTTCATATTGCAGCCTCTGTCTCTCAGCGCATGCCACTGAACCAGTCAGAGTTTATTGCAGTTTGATCTCAACCAGAAATAATGGAGCAAAGGCCAAAATGTCAACGTCCCTTCAAATACTTTGCCAACTGTTCCCACTTTGATCAATTTCCTGCAGATTAAGAGAAAGAGAGAAGCTGTATGAATGTTTCATCCGTGTCTGCATTCTGAAACTAAATTGGGTCTCTAATCTGGCAGGACCTTTCAATGGAATCGTAAAATAATAATAATAATAATAGGAGACCAGCATGCATTTTGGCCATTGCACAATAATTGTGAAATGGATACACAAGGGAGTTTACAACCACAATTAGCACAACATACCAGCCTCGGCATAAGAATGTAAGAAGAACCTTCTTGCATCAGACTGAATTGACCTCTGGCCAGTGTGGTGGTGTGGTTAGAGCTTTGACTATGACTTGGGAGAATCAGGTTCAAATTCCTGCTCAACCATGAAGCTCATGAAGTGAACTTGGGCCCGTCAAGATTCTCTCAGCCTAACCTACCTCATACCTGCTCCTTGATCTCATGAACCATCAGGCCAAATTTGGTGGCGATAGGCTTCTTGATTTCAGGAACTATCATGCAAAATTGGGTTACAGTGCAGTTTAGAAAGGTTGAGTCCACCATCTTGTCTGATGGTATCCCAACACAGAGTTTACGAACTATCCTTGAGGTCAAGAATCATCATGCCAAACTGGAGGAGACCTTTAGACCCATAAGCACCATATATCTAAAAAACACACACACACAAAGAGAAACACTGGTGGGGCCCCCCAGACTGACAATGACTACTGGGGATGAGAAACAAAAAAGCATGCAATGCAAATGAAGCAAAAATGTGCAGGGAAGTCCTCCACCTTACCTAAAACCAGCATTTGAAAAGCCTTAAGCTCTTCTATTTTGCCCCACCGAATCAACCACCCACACAAACAATCCCCACTTTGGCATCACCCCACAATGAAACTGAGTTATGAGCCTCCATTACCTTTTGACATCACCAGAGAAGACTTCAGAAGAAAGGGGTGTTTGCGTGTGTGTGTGGTTTTTGTTTTGTTTGTTTCAGATGCTCCAGAGCAAAGAGTTGGTCAGATAGAGTCTGCCTACGGGTGGTTTTGGGTTGGTTTGTTTACAGGTAACTTGGATTTCTACTTGGTGCTGTGAACAACTCCCCGGGGTTCTGAGGTTTCAGAAGGCCTCTTCTCTTTCTTTCTTTCTTTCTCTGTCTGTCTCTCTCTCTCTTTTTCTCTCCTTCCTTTCCAGTGTTGTCAGCCATCTTGGATGCTTATCCGAATATTCTATTAGTCCAGAGATTTTTTTGTTTTCAAAAAAAACCTCCCTTTTTAACGGAATATTCGAATAACCGTTGCAGCCCTAAACAGAACATTCACTAATGGCATTTTACAACATATGACAAGGTGAAACAAAGTAAATGCTTTAGCAATGCAGTTTATCTGTATCATATGACATAAAATGTCACCATTTTATCTTCTACTTTATGATCCAGTGGATATTTTTTTTTATTAAAAAAAAAACATGAAGGGAAAGAAATTTAGACTCTCAATAAAAATATTTCTAGTACCAAACACGCAGAGTGGTTCAATACGCTGGATAATTTCTCAATTGTGCAATATTGCTGGGCTTTCATACTCTACAACAGTAATAAATTTAAATTGCAGCCTGGAAGCATTTTAGACGCACATTCCTAGTTGCTTCTGAAAATCAACCCCCCACCCCCATCCCTTGCAAGCTAATTCAGTTGTGTAAAGCAACAACAGCATTTTCCCTATCCAACCATGTTAATGTGGATTACTGCCCTTTACTATGAAGCAAATTATGTCCCATTTTCATTTATCCAGAATAGGATAGGTGCATATATTTCAGATTTTTAGATAGGCTAGTACTAGCTCAGGGGTGAAGAACCTTTCTTCAATTTGGGGACCACATGCCATTCTGTGCAACCTTCTGGGAGTCATGGGTCTGTGATGGGCGGGGCCAGAGGGAAAAGTGGGTGGAGTAACAAATGTGAAATTCACCTTCGTAGGCTACTTTTTAAGCACACTTACGGGTCCCTCCCTCACCTCCACCATCCCTCTCTATCCTCCAGCTATTGGGGTTCAACAGCACATTCCAGCCTGGCAAAACCACTCAAAGAGAGTGGAGAGAAGGGCTGGGTGAGGGGGCGACATGACTATGGAGTGGTGTGGTCTGAGGACAGTTCCAAGGGCCACATAGAGAAGCCTAGGATCCCCTTGCCTGAGGTTCCCCATCCCTAAAATGAGCTTAAATCTTTTAGGATACACATCACGTCCTGGATTTTGAGGGACAAGGAATATAATAGTAGTAATCAAATGCTCTGCACATCCAAATTTTCACTTCCCGTGGGGTATAAAAGTGCTTAACCATTCTTCCTTCCCCTCCTTCCATATCTTGCTTGACAAAGGGGTGCTGCAGTTTCAAGGTCCAAACTGCCATATTCAATATGGGACTAGCCTCCAGTAGTCTTCTTTTTTTTCCTCAAATCACAGAAAAGGGGGAAGTTAACTTCTCCCATTGCAATGCTGCTAGATAATTCTTAAAGGCACTGGATCTCTCCCCTGTGTTGCATCTGACAAGGTAAGCCAAAGAAGGGGCAATTTCTTCTTCTGTTTGCCTCGCTGTAGCTACCCATCATACCGTTAGGAGATTATTTCCAGCTCACACCTCTTTTTGCCTGTTTCCCTTGCTTCCATACCTGCCCTTCGCTTACTGCCTCCCGTCTTTCTGAGTGCATGCATCAATGGGAAGGACCTTACCCTGCCACACTCACCTGTTGGGCATGCTTCCTTTTTCAGTGATGGCGTCGCACCACATGTTAAAGCCAACGCTTACGATCGTGCTGGCGATGAAGATGACAAAAACCACAAAAGCGCTGATGAGCAGATTCAGGAAGGCATAAAAGAAAGAGCTGCGAGGGGAAAGTGGGAGGTGGGGAGGAGAGAAGAAAAGGGAATTATAACTCGTAAGCAACGTTTACCAAAGCAAAGTAAGCAAAGTAACCAAACGTGATCCACCTGGAGCAGGAACCGGCAAGCCACTCCAGTATCCCTGCCAAGAAAACTCCATGTACAAAAACAATAGGCATATAAAAGCTGGAAGATGAGCCCCTCAGGTCGGAAGGCGTCCAACATGCTACTGAGGAAGAGCGGAGGACAAGTACAAGTAGATTCAGAGCTGATGAAGCGGCTGGGCCAAAGCCGAAATGTCACTAAGCTGCAGATATGCCTGGAAGCGAAAGGAAAGTCCAATGCTGCAAAGAAAAATATTGCATAGGAACCTGGAATGTAAGAACCATGAACCTTGGTAAGTTGGATGTGGTCAAAAATGAGATGGTAAGAATAAATATTGACATCCTGGGCATCAGTGAACTAAAATGGACAAGAATGGGTGAATTCAGTTCGGATGACCATCATATCTACTACTGTGGGCAAGAATCCCATAAAAGAAATGGAGTGGCCCTCATAGTCAACAAAAGAGTGGCATCTTAAAAAGCAGAGACATCAGCTTGCCAACAAAGGTCCGTATAGTTAACTGCTTTTTAAGATGCCACTCTTTTGTTGACTATGAGGGCCACTCCGTTTCTTTTATGGGATTCTTGCCCACAGCTATGGTTTTCCCAGTAGTGAGAGCTGGACCATAAAGAAGGCTGATCGCCAAAGAACTGATGCTTTTGAATTATGGTGCTGGAGGAGACTCTTGAGAGTCCCATGGACTGCAAGAAGATCAAACCTCTCCATTCTGAAGGAAATCAGCCTTGAGTGCTCACTGGAAGGACAGATCCTAAAGCTGAGGCTCCAGTATTTTGGCCACCGCATGAGAACAGAAGACTCCCTAGAAAAGACCCTGATGTTGGGAAAGATGGAGGGCACAAGGGGAAGGGGATGACAGAGGACGAGATGGTTGGATAGCGTTCTCGAAGCTACCAACATGAGTTTGACCAAACTGTGGGAGGCAGTGGAAGACAGAAGTGCCTGGCGTGCTCTGGTCCATGGGGTCACGAAGAGTCGGACACGACTAAATCATCAAACAACAACAAGCAACGTTAGGACTAGTGCAGCTTCCTGTTATCTCACAGTGGCTGACCAGGTGCTTCTGGGCAAGTCCTGAGTGTGAGAGAGCCAGTGTGGTGTAGTGGTTAAGAGTGGTGGACTCGTAATCTGGTGAACTGGGTTCGCTTCCCCGCTCCTCCACATGCAGCTGCTGGGTGACCTTGGGCCAGTCACACTTCTCTGAAGTCTCTCAGCCTCACTCACCTCACAGAGTGTTTGTTGTGGGGGAGGAAGGGAAAAGGAGATTGTTAGCTGCTTTGAGACTCCCTAGGGTAGTGATAAGGTGGGATATCAAATCCAAACTCCTCTTCTTCTTCTTCTGAGTGCAACAAGCAAGTCCTGAGTGCAACAGCATTCACCCCACTAGGGATTTCCAGCTACTGCTATTCAGAAGCATTACTGCTTCTGAGAACATAGACTAAGGTTCCCAGACGTCCCCGTTTCCCGGGGACAGTCCCCAGATTTACACATCAGTCCCCATACAAAATCCACTGAAGTTGAAAAATGTCCCCAGATTCATTGAAAAAAATCTGGTAACCTTAACATAGGCATCATGGCCAGTAGACATCAACAGCCCTCTCCTCCATGAATTATTGCAATCCTCTTTTAAAGTCATTTAGGTTAGTGTCCATCACTGCCTCCTGTGGCAGAGAGTTCCATAGTTCATGCACTTTCTTTTACCTATCCTAACTCTTCCAGCATTCATCTTCATGGATGTCTGCAAGTTCTAGTGCTATGAGAGAGGGATAATTTTTTTTCTCTCTATCCACCTTCTCCATGTCACACATCATTTTATAATTTTATAAATCAATTTGTCGGATCCTCTTTCAAAGCCATTCAAACTGGTAGCCACCAATTGATGCCTCTTGTGGGAGCGAATCCTGCAACTCTGTGTTTACAATGCCAGAGCATCAGTTCAGATATGTCTGGAATGCTAAAAGTTTTCTCAGTGCCAAGGCAGCAAAATCCAGACGAGGCACTCCTTTGCCTTTTGACAGATTGATACTGACAGATCTGGGTTTAAGAGGCCTATCCCACAATCTCCTTCCCCGCTCCTATGTATTTTTGGTGGCAGACCTCAAACATTTCCTTTTAGCCTAGGCCACCACCACTGGGTTGAATAGGGGGTATTAGTCAAACCATATGAAGAGCACTAGCTTATACTTTGTCCATGCTCTGACTTGAAAACAAAACAGCACTAAATAACATGTGAGGTTTGTCAGAGTTTAGTATTGTGTAGCAGCTTTCTGTTTCACAAATAAGCAACTAGGGGAGGGACATGGGTGGCGCTGTGGGTTAAACCACAGACCCTAGGCTTGCCCATCAGAAGGTCAGCGGTTCGAATCCCCACGATGGGGTGAGCTCCCATTGCTCGGTCCCAGCTCCGGCCATCCTAGCAGTTCGAAAGCACGTCAAAGTGCAAGTAGATAAATAGGTACCGCTCTGGCGGGAAGGTAAACAGCATTTCACCAGAAGCGGCTTAGTCATGCTGGCCACATGACCCGGAAGCATGCTCCCTTGGCCAGTAAAGCGAGATGAGCGCCGCAATCCCAGAGTCGGTCACGACTGGACCTAATGGTCAAGGGTCCCTTTACCTTTACCTAGGGGAGGACAGATGGACCCAGCCTGTGAACACAGTGTAGGAGAGGAGGGTTTATCCAGTACAAGGTAGGGAGAGGTTGTTTCCATCACTATAGTTCAGGCCTTTTCAATGCAGCTGAATGTTGGAAAAATTGAGAGAGAATATTATTGATTCATTTATTTACTAAATGCATATTCCACCCTTCTTCCCAAAGAAGGCAAGGATGGTAAGCAACAACTTTTAAAGTGTCCCACTGCAGATGCAGACTGGGAGAAGTCTCAATTTAAAAGGTCTGCTGACCAGGTGCCAAAGGGACAACAGAGGCTGCACCTGTCTGATATGCATGGGGAAAGCATTCCAAAGAGCAGGTGCCACAGCACTAAAAGCCTGATTCCTAGTTTGTGTGGAATGGACCTCCTGATAAGATGGTCTCTGCAGAAGGCCATCAGCTGCAGAGCAGTGATCAGTTGGTCATAGAAGGGGTGAGACAAAGTTTCAGGTATCTATCTCTCAAGCTGTATACAACCATATGCACCCAAACCAGCACCTTGAACTTGGCCCAGTAACCCTAACCCTATCACACCCCCACTCAGTCTGCTCTTTGCCAGGCAAAAAAACAAAATAAAAAACCCAGTTTCTTCAACCCAGATAGCCAGTGATATGGAAAACAAATCCTATTATAAAAGTTTGGAGAAGCTGGGACTGTTTTGCAGATGTTCTACCTTCCTCCACCTTTCTTCAATGGTGGCTAGACTTGGAGCAAGGCCTCTTGAGGCTGATCTTAAAATCTAAACAGCTTCATATAGCAAGTGGTCCTTTGTGTATCCAGGTTGCAGGACAGCTTTCTCGTTTAAACACTTTGATCATCCCCGGAATATTACAAGCTGGATGCCTGCCATCGTAATCATACCAGTTTATTTGTAAGCCACTTTTCTGCAAAGCGTGACTCACAGGATATCAAACTAACCGCAATAAATGTAACAATAAAAAAAATATACTAAGAAACTATTAAGAATTATCATAAGCTCACTTATGTAAAGCAATATAAGTAAACTAACCTAATTTCTGAGCTTAAACCCAAACAGGGCAGAGAATAATGTCTAACACAGAATAAAATAGCAGCATATCAAATTGCAGGCAAGAAATCAGTAATCCAAAACCATGTTCCATAGATGCTCACCATAATTTGGCAACCACACCTTTCCATTCTGACAGCCTTCCCTCTGATCTGCTAGTTAGACACCCATGGACAAAATCATCCACCAGGCCTATTGTGAGTTTAAGATAAGGCTTGTGGGCCACCTGATGTTGTTGGACAACAAAGCCTATCATCCCTGAACATTGGCCATGGCAACTGGAGCTGATGAGAGCCAAAGTTCAGCAATGTCAGGAAGGCAGCCATATCTAGTTTATGGAAAGTTTATGGAAAGCTTGATCATCATCCACCCCCTGCCCATTCTAGCAGCCTGGACCAGTTCATCTTACACAGGTGAACACGTGGACAGCAAAGACCTCTTCATAGCTTGTGGTATTTTGAGCTAAATTGCAGCACCCCAGAGAGATCTCAAAAGCCAGCTGAATGCAGTGTATAAAATATTACCAGTGCTGCAGGCACACATCACCATGGAGATCAATGGTACATTCTATTATAAGCCTGTGGTTTGGATCACTTGCCCAAAGCCTCTGGAACTGTCTGCTCTGCAGACACTGTAACAGAACATGTTGCCTGCTTTTTATCTTCTGGTTTTCATTCTGCTTAGGGCTAACTGGGGATGGGAGGTACCACATTGATCTTAAGAAAATAGAAATTTGCCTAATGGAGATTGGGGCTCTTAGGTCCTCCTGGTTGCTTGCAGACATCTGGAGAGAAAAGATCTCACCATAAATAATCTATTTATTATTATTATACATGTATATCCCACTTTTTCTCCAAAGACCAGGGTTCAAATCTCCTCCCCCTTTCCATTTTATCTTCACATTTTATCTTGTGAGGTACGTTAGGTTGAGTTGCAGTGACTGCCCCAAAGTCATCAAGGGGCCTTCAGAGCTGAGTAGGGATTTGAACCGTGGTCTCCCAGGTCCTAGTCCATCTCTCTAACCACTACTCCACACCAACTCTCAGAAATAAAGGCTCGCTCTCCCACTTATCCAAAGGAAGCATAGACATGGATTATCTCAGAGATAGCTAATTTGGTGACCCCCAGAAGTGGTAAGAATCCAGCTCTCACCAGTCCCAACCAATATGGCTGACAGTCAGGGATGATGGGAGCTGTAGCCCCAAAAATTCGGAAGACACCATGTTGGGTACCACTCGAAGAGCCAGTTGTGGTACTCAGACCATTAAAAAAGAATCAAAATTGGCTTTGGGGGGCCCAGAGAAGGTGGGTGAGCCAGGAGAAGGTAGGATTCACTCAATGTAGCAGAAAACTTTTGGAGGACCATACCTGCCTTTCAGCTCTTGGGATGAGAAGCACCATAAGCAGAAGCAGCTGCTGTCACCAACAATATCAGCATCAGTTGTGCCTGTGTTTGCTTGTTGTTGTTTTAATGTTATTGTTCTTATTTTGTAACGATATGTAGCAGAAACCATTATACATCAAACATCCTTGCAATAAGAAGAAAACAAATGAAATTTTTAAAAAGAGGAGGGAGGGGAATAAAGTGGGAAATGAAATTACAGATAAAGGGGCGAGGACAGCATAGCAAACTCTGTAATACCTTGATTAAATTAAAAGGGGAAAAATGTCATTTATGTTGTCATTCCAGAAATGTAAAAATACCCACCTCTCAATAAATTTGTTCTCTTTTATTATTAAGCACTGTGTTTCTCTCAAATGTAAGCTTCATCATTAAGATAATTTTCCCTAACCAAACCATTATGGTAGGGAGATGTCTTCCCATTTTTTGTGCAATTTTGCTGTGGTTAGCGGGGTAGCAATCAGCTGTAAGTTCTTTTAGGGTATCTTGGGAAATCGCAGCCTGTACATATTCACATAATATTCGGTAGGTCTGCCCAGAAAGGCATTCATTTTCCGCAACCCCAAAAGGTATGCATTAAATCCAAATTATTGTGTGCATGTTTTAAATGGTCATTGTGTGTGCAGTCCCACCCCCTATGTTGAGCTGCAGGTCTGGGCAGCCTTCCCCAACGGGAGCCAAAACCAGAGCCTAAGAAGGAGAGCCCTGCAGGATCAGGCCAAAGGCCCATCTAATCCAGCATCGTGTCCTCACAGGGGCCGACCAGAGGGGCTTTATTTCAGAACAGGCAAGCGTAGGGGGTAACCGGACTGAACAGAGACCCCAGCTCATCCTGCTGCAAGCCTAGAGGAATGCGCACGGAGCCTTTTCGCCTGGAGTCTGGCGCGCAAGGCATCTGGTGGGCGACGGGGAGTCTCCGTTTCCACGGGAGGGAGGACCCCTCCCGCTCTTTTAAGCCAGCTCCCTCCCTTCCCCTTCTCTCCCCTCCCTCCCTCCCCGGCCGCCACTTACTCCTCGTGGCCTTTGCAGAGGAAGAAGAGCGTCCTCCAGGCCTGCACTGCGGCGAGCAGCAGCGAGAGGAGGCCGGCGAAGAGGCTGAATCGGCAGGCGGACTCGGGCCCCCACTCCTGCACGGTGAAGCGCTGCCGCTCGGCCGTCAGGTTGGCGTTGAGCCACATGCCCTCGGTGAAGAGCAGGCAGCGGCCGTGGAAGTCGTTGCTGTTCTCCGACAGCGGCACCACCACGATGAAGCTGAAGAGGAAGGCGAGGAAGTAGCAGGTGCACTGCGCGAAGAGGAAGTTGCTCAGCGCCATGGTCGCCAGCCTTTGCTGCCTGCCTGCCTGCCGCCGCCAGCCGAGGAGAGAGGAGGAGGAGGAAGGCAGCAGCCCGAGGAGCGAGAGGAGGATGCGCAATGGCGAGCGCGCCTCCCTCCAGCGCCGCCCGCGCCGACCCAGCAAGGCTGGCTGGCTGGCTGGGTGGATGGATGGATGGATGGATAGGTAGAGGAGATCAAGGGCAAGACGGGGCGGGGCTCGCCGGGAGGTTTAGACCCCCGCACCGCTTTTGTGAACACGTGGAGCTGCCTTCTTGCGTGGGTATGCCTTTCAGTTTAGGTGTTTGCAAAGCAGGGAAGGGCAAGAGGGCAGGGGATGGGCCCACGCAGAATGATGCATGGTGTGGAGACAGTGGGTAGGTTCTATTTTATTTTATTTTATTTTATTTTATTTATAACCAATTAGCTCACTCCGTAGAACATGAGACTCTTAATCTCAGGGTTGTGGGTTCCTGCCCCCTGTTGGGCAAAAAACTCCTGCATTGCAGGGGGTTGGACCAATTGACCTTTGCGGTCCCTTCCAACTCTAGTTCTATTACATATATAGTCAGGTATGATGGGAGTCGTAGTCTTTTTTATGATTTTTCAGTTTTATACATTTCAATAGTTTTGCAATCATTTTAACATTTCAGAACTTGACTTCCTTCCCCCTCTTTCTGCAGTTACTTAAATTTATTTTCAATATTTTCTGCATATCCAAATTAACTTAATTTGCTCATTTATTCATCTACTTTAAATATATACTCTTATAAAACTGCAGCATATCTTATTTGTAAGTATTCAATAAACAATTTCCATTCTTTTATAAAAAAAGATTTGTTATCTTGATTTCTTACTTTCCTGGTAAGTTCCGGGAGTCATAGTCCAACAACATCTGTCAAGCCGATGTTGAGAAAGGCTGAGCTAGACTGAAGAGCAGTTAAAAATGAATGAATGAATGAATGAATGATAGACATGCATACGTTTCAAGTCACAATTGCGGCTGCTGGATTTTCTTATAAGCAATAAAGCTTTTCTCAAATCCTTTTTGCTGCTCACATTTCTTCCATCCAGTGTCCTAGACCAAAAGCTGGCTCCTCCACTTCAATAATAAATTTTATTTATAGCCCACCCTCCCCAGCCAAGACTGGGCTCAGGGCAGCTAACATCAAATATAAAACAAATTAATTGAAATACAACTTAAAAACAAAATTAAAATACAACATTAAAATGCAGCCTCATTTCAGCAGAAACTCAAAAACTTTTAGGTGGATGAAAACGTCAAGTCTTCACCAAGGCTAACTATCCAGACTGGTCCTATGTGGGCCAGAAAAAAGCCAAGGAAGTCCCCAAGTAGGAGTTCCGTCACAGAAGGAAAAAAGGGAAAAAAGAAGAAGGGGGGGTCAAGTTAATTCCAGGCCAAAAGCCAGGTGGAACAACTCTGTCTTACAGGCTCTGCGGAAAGAAATCAAATCAGAAAAGGCCCTGGCTCTGGTTGAGCCTAATCTGACCTCTTTAGGGCCCGGGACCTCTAGGGTGTTGCTATTTATGGACCTTAAGGTCCTCCGTGGGGCATACCAAGAGAGGCGGTCCCATAGGTACGAGGGTCCTAGGCCATGAAGGGCTTTAAAGGTCAAAACCAGCACCTTAAATCTGACCCTGTACTGCTGGAAAAGCACTGGGTGAATATGGTCCCATGGCAGAGACCCTGTGAGGAGCCTCGCTGCAGCATTCTGCACCCGCTGGAGTTTCTGGGAGGTTTGAGTTGCTTCCTGGCCCCTCTTTGATTTGAAGGTGCAAATGAATCCTCAGTTTCCATGTTTTCAGAATGTGGAGATAAGAACATAAAAAGAGGCCACTGGCCCATCTAATCCACCCAGCATCCTGTACTCATAGTGGCCAGCCAGATGCCTATGGGAAACCTGTAAGCAGAGCCTGAGTACAACAGCACTCTGCCTACCTGCAGTTCCCAGGAACTGGCATTCAGAGGCATACTGCCTCCAGCAGTGGAGGTGTAACATAGCCACCATGAATAATAGCCTTTTGATAGCCTTGTCCTCCATGAATTTGTCTAATCCTCTTTTAAAGCCATCCATCACTGCCTCCTGTGGGCGCAAGTTCCATAGTTTAACTATGCTCTGCATAGTTTTTATCTGTCTTGAATCTTCCAACACTTAGCTTCATTGGATATCCACAAGTTCTAGCATTATGAGAAGGGGAGAAGAACATTTCCCTATCCACTGCCCTCATGTTATGCATAATTTTATATTTTTGCAAATGATTGTTGACCATTGTGAATTAAGTTCAAGGTGCTTGTAATCTATAAGAATCAGATATGCTCGTGACATGGATCTAATTCCAATTTGAAAGTCTCGTGCAGATGTGGTGCAAATGCAATATATGGTAAGAAGCCTACAGTGTGAGTTCACACATGCATGCATGCTGCAGTGAGAGGTGTGTACACATGATATGCAAACACCTATTCCTGGCACAACAAGCAGCAGAAGAGATCTATTGCATTCTGGGCCCAGCATTTTGCATTGCTTGCTTCTACAAGAAAGCAGAAGGAAGAAGAACTGCCTCTTGCTAGATCTCAGGGGCTCCAGCGCTTTCGAAAGATAATTAGTCATTCTTGGCAAATCCTAACGTAATAACCGCAGCCAAGCTTCGCTATTTTAAACAGAATCAGAAATATAGGTGGTTGACTGCATTAATCAGCACCACGGACAGCTCAGCCATTCAGATTGCCTCTGGGAAGCTTGCTCTCTTTAGACCGCTGTCCAAGGTCCTGAATTCTGCATGGAACTGCTATTAAAGAAAGGAAACTGAAATCCTGCCCACATAATGACTCCCTCCCCTGCTTCTTTCATTATTAATTTATATAATTGTATTGTTTAGTTTTTCTTTTTCTTCTTTTTCTGATTTTCTGTTGTTTTTATCTCTTTATATTTTATCTTATGAAGTCACTTCACTGCTTTTGTATAAAGTGATTACAGTGGTACCTCAGGTTACGTACGCTTCAGGTTGCATACGCTTCAGGTTACAGACTCTGCTACCCAGAAATAGTGCTTCAGGTTAAGAACTTTGCTTCAGGATGAGAACAGAAATCGTGCTCCAGTGGCGCGGCAGCAGCAGGAGGCCCCATTAGCTAAAGTGGTGCTTCAGGTTAAGAACAGTTTCAGGTTAAGAACGGACCTCCAGAACGAATTAAGTACTTAACCTGAGGTACCACTGTATATTACTAATGATGATGCTGTTAATTCAATCTGTACTGGCTGCTTATCAGCTACCAAGCCAGGTTTAAGGTTCTGTTGTTGGCACTGAATGCCCTGCGCAACTTGGGACAGGGAGACCTAGCAGACTGCCTCCTCCAGCACAGACCAGGAGTTATATCCCAGGGCCTATGCCTTTCAACAGGGTTGGAGAACCTGCAGCCCTCCATATGTTGTTGGAATATAACTCCCAGTATCCTTGACCATTGGCCATGCTGGCTGGAGCAGACGGGGGTTGAAGTCCAACGACATCTGGAGAGACACAACTGTCCCAAGCCTGCTTTACAGTGTTCTTAGAAGTCCGATGGAAAATCACACATACGTACAAAGAGTAGAAGTGTTTTGTCAAGCACCAGATGTCTCTTTAGGAGAGAGCTTCTCCTCACCAAGTCCAGATGAGAGCATGACTGCAATTTCCGCCAGTTCTCTGAACTTTCTACTGCTGCAGCTGCCCTTCCAGGCCTTCTGCAGACACAGTGGGAATAACTCCTCCCAAAAGATAAATCATTATTTAAGAAATCATTGCTTTGCAGGTGCAAATATTCCCCTTGTTAGAAGAGACACATTTGTTTCCAGAAGCTGCAGTTTTATCACAGGTGTCGTGCTATACTCTCAATAGTTGTGGGAAATTTCATTTCCACTGCTGAGAACCTGATTGAACTTCTGAAAAGGCCCATCCAGCAGTTCCTCAGAGAATGAAAAAGTCACAAAATTGTGCCCTGGGCAAAGCAATTTTGCTGATAATTCAGGGCTTTACGTGTGAGGAGAAATGTGGAGGGAAGCTGCCTTTGCATCAGGTTCCCAGAGGTTTTATACTACCTGGAAGGTTGAAGAGGGGGGAGAGAGAGAGAAACCAAACCTGCAAAATTGTGGCAAATTCTTTCCTTTGAAATCTAATGCATTATGTCTCCTAGGTATTTTTTAAAAGCAAGATAGGGATCGATCTAGACACGGAGCCCAATTTGTTGCTGACTGTAGGGGATACTGGAGATTTAGAATGAAAACTTGGCTCAGTTGATGTCGCTGAGACTTTTTCTGCCATGGGCTGTTGTGGAGCAGAATTTTACTCTTAGGCTGTGGTCCTCAAGCCTCTTAGGACCAGTACAATCGTTCCAATTTCCTCTCCAGAGATCAAACTTGATTTCCTGTAAAGAAGTAGGGAAGGACACAGACATATGATCCTAAAAACATGGGTTGCTGCACTGTAAAAGGGTGCCCACCATATTGTTCTCAGGTGTTCCTATTCCCTTTCAGGAACCAATGCAGGAGGAATTGGCTAGGTGGACTAGAAGTAGAAGCACCTCCTGCACAGCATGGATTGGCTAGTGACTTTGTGTCACCACCCTCTCTTCTCACCTCTATGCTCTGATCAGTTTTGCAACTTATAAAGATTTTGTGGGGGGTTTTAAAGCCACAATAAGAACATCACCATCATCATTTCATTAACATTTATATACCGCTTGATTGTAGAAAATCTCAAAGTGGCTCTACTTTTATGAGTTGATGCATATGATAAGAACCTTTGAAATAAACCCTGTGGAATCATGACATAACAAAGAGTTTTGCTTGTGGCCAGCATCGTGCCTAAAGCTTTCCTAAACAGGCATTCCTCTTTTGGTAGATGTAAAGTAGACTTTGATTTCAAATGGTTGGTTAGGAGGGAGATAAAGAGAGAGGGGGGGATGAAAGAATGAAAGTAAATGGGGTGGCAGAAAGAGGAAAAACAGACTCTACAGTCACCAGGTGATGGTGCTTTCCATGAGCCTTGGCCAACAAATACAGCTTTAAGAACAACCTGCTGGATCAGGCCATGTAGACCAGCATCCTCACATTGTCTGTGGGAAGCCTGCAAGCTTGTCATGAGTGCAACAGCACTCTGTAACTCGTATCCAGAGTCATACTGCTTCCGATAGTGAAGGCAGAACACAGCTAACATGGCTACTAGCAAGGGAAGAGCCATGCATACATTCCCAGCATCAATTGCCTACATCTCTAGGTAAGCTTTGGAGAGAGCTCCTCTGAAACCTGGAGGAGTCACTGTAAGTCATTGGAGACAATGCCAAGCTGGGTAGACCAATGGTCTGACTCGGGGCTTAGCCACACTTACCTCCCCTCGCCCCCAGTGCTCCCTAGCCACAGCTCCACAAAAATGGCCCTCTTCATCAAAACCTTCCCATCTGGTGATGAGGAGCAAAGAGGCCGTGTTCCTAAACCTTCATTCGGAAGGCAGTTAAAAGGGGAATTTCAGCAATTGCAACTTCTCTCTCCCTTGCGCAATATGCACCAAAAATCCCCTCCACTCTGTGCATTTGGCCACCAGCCCTAGTGCTGGCAGCTACAACATTTTTTTAAAGCGCTTTCTTTCTCCTATAAAGACAGGGGTCAAGAGATCTCATGCAAGAGAATATTCCTTGCTCTCCCAGGAGGCTGTTTTTCCCCGTTCTGGCCAGGCTGACCTTTTCTGCCACGCTGCTAAGCTCAATGAGATTGCCCACACTCAGGCAATAGAAACTGAGAAGGCTTTTGCTTTTATTTCATTTCGACTGTTTTCTGGTCCCCGAGATGGTATCGTATATTCTGCAGTCCTGCTGACACAAGCTTCTCTTGTGATGAGGCTGTGCAGCGTCTGGCGTTCACCTTTTGCTGTAACCTTTTCAGCTCTAATAAAACTCTACTTTGTGTCAAAGATGACAGGAGCAGGCAGGAAAACAGTTGCAATTTGGGGAAATCAGTAGAATGCTTGCAATATTTTGTAGTAATTTTGACAAAGTACAATACCATGCTGAGGGTGGTTCCTCACACTGTTCATCTCCAATGCCCCCAAACTGTCCTGTGTGCATTTCTCTGTTGACTATCCTTCAGATAGACATGGATTATTCAAATAATGATTACAGACCTGCCAACGATTTGATGTCAGTATTTGCAGGGTGTTCACCTTTTGAACACTTATTTCCTACCTTTCCATGAGACAATCGACCTAAAGGCAGCTTAAAAATAAAAATGCAAATTACAGCAGAGAGCTTGCCCCTTGGCATAAACATGATATTACGTATTTTTTAAACGGACATGAAATGGTGCTTGGTATCTGACTGCTTTTAATGCACAACATGAAATGGTATGTAGCATTAGACTAGGTTTGGTAGTGGACACACAATGGCATATTATTATTATTATTATTATTATTTGCATACCGTCTTATACCCGCAGGTATCAGTACCAATATTTATTTTAATTAGTGCATTTATATCCTACCATTGTTCTACCATGGAACCTTCTATCATGGAACCAGGGCTGGCACTATGATGAGGCAACCTAAGAAAATCAACTTTGTTGTGGGGTGCAGGGAAGCAACAAATTGGTAACCCCAATACCCCACCCACCCACCACTAGTCTGACTAAACACACTGCTGCAAGCAGCCCAGATTCTTGGAGTCTTCTACAGGACTCTCTGCCTCCATTCTGCCTTGCTCTGAGGAAAGGTCAAGAAGAAGATCTCAGCCTTCTCATATATTTCAGTTGCTTTTGGCAGCTTCAGTGTATATGGCAAGCTATCCCTCCATTCTTGGGACGGCTATCAGGAACCTGGAGTGGCCCCCAAGTGTAAAAAAAAAATACTCCAACCATTCCTGACTTATAGGATGAGCAGCAAACAACACGGATAAATCTTGATAGGCATGATATGCAGGCTTTGAAGTTATTCCCTCTCCCCTCGTATCTCTGTCTCCCCGCCTCTCCCAAATCCCCCACAGGGCAAGCAAAACTGTATCTCCTGTTTTTTTGCACAGAATGACTAATGGGCAAGCACATTTCTAGCTGTTGCTTCCTGATCCCTCTCAGGCCATTAATTATTCTGTCTGACATAAGCAAGGCTCTCCAGTTGATTGTTGTACAACAAAATGATAGATTCCTTCTTCTCCAAAGAGCTCATTAAGACATGTTTTATTAGGAGGAAATTTGCTGATTAATCAGCCATCAATTTTGTTTCAAGAGCATAGTTTCCCCAGGATAGATGGTTGCTCTAACCCATTCCCTGCCCCCCGCCCACCCCAGCCTCCCCAAAATGCTACCGTCTATTCCAAATGCCTTGATGTCAAAAGATGATTCCCTAATTTATTCAAACAGATACAGATATGCCTGCCGAGTCCTGGGATTCTAAATAATTGTAAGCAAACAGAACTCCTCTGATGTATTGCTGTCACAATTAGAAGGCGTAAAACAAGAGCGAAAACAAATAGTAGATTTGCCATTCAGGGAGAGGGGAAAAAAATATTTGGCTTATGTGAAATCCCTTATACAGGCGCGCACACAGCCGGTAGATAAATTCCTCAAGTGGCTGCCTTGTCTACTGTATATATTGCCATGTCTGCTGTATCCATCATTCCTCAAACAAAGCAGGAATGCTTAAGGGCACCGTTCTGCTACCAGAAATGCTGTCAACTGTTGGTTTTAGCCTTTCCCCACAAACTCCTCTCTACCGAAACTATGGGGAAGGGGGGAGAGAGTGAGGGGGAGCTTATAAGGGCTCATCCACACTTACCTTTCTCCCCACACTTTCAAGACACAGGTCCAAGCATCCCTGCCCCCCAGCTGCTTTCTCCAGGAATACTCACTCTTTAATGCTGAATTGGAACAAATGGCAGTTCAGGTTTTCTGTGGATCGCCAATTGCTCTGATTCAGCAATAAAGAGCAGGTTTTCCTAGGGAAAGTACTGGAGCAATTGTTGTTGTTGTTTAGTCGTTTGGTCGTGTCCGACTCTTCGTGATCCCATGGACCAGAGCACGCCAGGGACTCCTGTCTTCCACTGCCTCCCGCAGTTTGGTCAAACTCATGTTCGTAGCTTCGAGAACACTATCCAACCATCTCGTCCCCTATCATCGTCCCCTTCTCCTTCTTTCCCAGCATCAGGGTCTTTTCCAGGGAGTTTTCTCTTCTCATGAAGTGGCCAAAGTATTGGAGCCTCAGCTTCAGGATCTGTCCTTCCAGTGAGCACTCAGGGCTGATTTCCTTCAGAATGGATAGGTTTGATCTTCTTGCAGTCCATGGGACTCTCAAGAGTCTCCTCCAGCACTAGAATTCAAAAGCATCAATTCTTCGGCAATCCACCTTCTTTATGGTCCAGCTCTCACTTCCATACATCACTCCTGGGAAAACCATAGCTTTTACTATACGGACCTTTGTTGGCAAGGTGATGTCTAAAACACAAAAAAGAGTGCTTGGACAGGGAGCTTTACAGCATGGACCTGTGCCATGAAATGCAGCACAAAAGCAAATCTGGGTGAGCCTTAAGATCACAAACTGAGTTCATTAGCAAAGGCGAGATTTGAACCAGGGGTCTCCCAGTTCAGGCAGGTGTGCACTATCTGCCCTTTTCAGAAACAGCTGAAGACATTTTTGTTTTTCCCAGCTGAATCTTTACCATGTCCACTCATTAGTGTTTTAGTCTTGTTTTAAATGTATTTGTTGCTTTTGTACTATTGACTGTTTTAATGCTCTTATGTGTAAATCACCTTGGGATGGTGGTCAAGGAGGCAACTGTAGTAGTAGTAGTAGTAGTAGTAGTAATTTGCAGCTCAGTCTTAACCCTTATCAATGTTTTGCCAGAGGGATTTGATTGTGTACTAGAAATTTAGATTTGCAAAATGACCATGAATCAAAGCTCTCTCATCACAAAAAATCCAAAGAAAGAAAGAAAGAAAGATGGGAAAATGCACTAAACAAAAGTGTGTGGCATAAACAACTGATTAAGGGGGAGGCATATAACCACTGCAAAAGCAAATCAGAATGAATGCTCCTTGTCGTATAATCCAGGAAATGTAAGAACACAGGAGTTGCTGGAAATTAAACCCAGGACCCTCTACACACAAAGCAGATGTCCCCCCCTGAGCTATAGCCCCTCTTTGCAAACAAATCATAGCAAACATACAATAAAGGACGAGATATCATTCTACTCCCACTTAAGCTTTGTGCAAGCAAATCAGGATGAATGATCAATAAACAGGTGACCTGGAGGAGCCCTTGGAAAGGCAGAGCTTCTTCTACAGTGGAGGGATTAAAGCAGAGACCAAGGCAGGGTGCTGTACTTGCAAGATTCTTCCACATAACCACATAACACCAGTCTTGAAATATCTACATTGGCTCCCAGTACGTTTTCGAGCACAGTTCAAAGTGTTGGTTCAGACCTTTAAAGCTCTAAACGGCCTCGGCCCAGTATACCTGAAGGAACATCTGCACATCCATCGTTCTACCCGGACACTGAGGTCCAGGTCTGGGGGCCTTCTGGCGGTTCCCTCACTGTGAGAAGTGGGGTTACAGAGAACCAGGCAAAGGGCCTTCTTGGTAGTGGCACCCACCCTATGGAATGCCCTCCCATCAGATGTCAAGGAAATTAACAACTATCTGATTTTTAGAATACATCTGATGGTGGCCCTGTTTAGGGAAGTTTTTAATGACCGATGTTTTAATGTATTTTTAATCTTTCGTTGGAAGCTGCCCAAAGTGGCTGGGGGAACCCAGCCAGATGGGTGGGGTTTAAATAAATTATTATTATTATTATTATTATTATTATTATTATTATTATTATTATTATTCACAGAACATGGGGTTGAGCTGGATGACCTCCAAGAGCTCTTCTAACTCCATAATCCTATAACTCTATGAAAAGCAAAGGTGTGCCATAAAGCAAGACCTCTCGGCAAGGATCATGTCACTTCTGAGTCCTGCACAAAGCCTTTATTTTATTTTATTTATTTTTTGCACTGCTGGCACTATATAAATGTTAAATATTGGCATCAGTAGTAACTCTGCCAGCTTTGCTCCGCTCCTGGGTTTCGCGTGAATGACGGGGAATTCCCAGTTGTCTGTTTAAAGCAGCTTTCCAGTTATTTGAGCAACACAAAGCAGAGCCCTTTGAGAAACCGGAGAGATCAGCTCTCCCAGATGATTGAAACTGACCCATAATTCAGGTAGTAACTCACAAGCCTGGGACAGAAAGATTCATGAACTCAGTGACATTTCATTAGATTTCACAAGCTAGTAAACAGTACTGGAAATGGGGAGGCCAAGGGAGCGGGTTGCGGGGGGAGGTTAGAAGCAAAGGCGGCTCAGCAGGATTAGAAAATGTACATTTCCAAGCAGATGGAACAAAGGCAAGGCCAGTCTCCTAAGAGGAGCTTTAGATGCTGTAAGAAGAAGGAACACGCAGATACAGAAGTTTTTGGTCTTTCAGGTTCGGGTTGACAGAGGTTGGGGACACATGGTGAACAACAAAGGCTGATTATCAAGTAGGTGTCAGGCTCAAGACTGGAATTCAGCTGAGTTCGTCCTAATCCTCAAAACTAGAGCCTTGAATTGGTTCCAGTGACAAATAGGCAGCCAGCGCAGCTATTCATAGAATCACAGAATTGTAGAATTGGTATCCAAAAGTGTCATCTAGTCCAATCTTCTGCAATAGAGGAATCAGAGCTATTTGATGATCAGCATGATATGGCCTTGTGCAAATGCCATCATTAACGTTCTGGTTGCTGCATTTTGTGCCAGCTGCAGCCTCTGGAGTCCCAGGCATGGCCAAACTTGGCCCTCCAACTGTTTGGGGACTACAACTCCCATCATCCCTAGCTAACAGGACGGGAATTGTAGTCCCAAAACAGCTGGAGGGTCAAGTTTGGCCATGCCTGCGTCTGGACTATTCTGAATGGCAACCCCACGCAGAGTGAGTTGCGGGAATCTAGCTGAATCCAGGAGCACTTCCAGACGATAGACCTGATTCTTCAGGAGAGCAGCCCTGTCTAGAAAAAGCCACCTTCCTAATTCACAGGACCTCCTGTCCTGGCCTTCATTCATTGCTTTCTGCAAGGAGAAATATACGAGTGTCACATATATTGTTACGAAAGTCTGGTTCCTGCCCCTCTCTCTGCCGAGCGGTGGCAAGAGCCCATGGGGTCCCAGGCACTCACATAGGGTCTGAAGTGCCTGAAGTGTCTGAAGACGCAGTGGAGACTTTTGTGGCTTTAAGAAATATGGTTTGTTCACCCAGTGGCGTAGCGTGGGTTGTCAGCACCCGGGGCAAGGCAAGTAATTTGCGCCCCCTAAACCGGGGCAAGGCAAGTAATTTGCGCCCCCCACCCACTGCACTGTCCCTCCCCCAGATAGTCCCTCGCTCTCTCTCCGCACCGCACCGCACGCCTGGCACCCTCCCCTCCACAGTGGGTGGCAACCCGGTGGCTCAGATCGGATTCACACAGCCAGCACTGCAGTGAGAGAGAGTGAGTGAGCCAGGTAGGCACAGAGAGCTGCAAGTGTGAGCGCCCCCCCCCCAGATGTTGCGCCCAGTGCGGCCGGCCCCCCCTGCACCCTCCACGCTACGCCACTGTGTTCACCTGTGTACACCTTCAGTCTGCATGGAGGGAGTACAGATCCTACTGCATGGTTATTTCAAGAGGGGTTTGTACCCCAAAGCTGAGCAACTCTAGAGTCCAAGGCATCTCTGCCACCAGCCCTGTAGCCAGCCTCCCCCCCCCCCAATGGATCTCAGCCCCTCTTCCTGCATCTTCTTCCCAACAACCCTTGTTCTCAGCCTCCCTTTTCCTGTCACCTCAAGCACACAGTTGCCCTGGCAACCTTTTAAACCTGAAGGAGCGTCTCCACCCCCATCGTTCCGCCCACAAGCTGAGGTCCAGCACCGAGGGCCTTCTGGCAGTTCCCTCGCTGAGAAAAGCCAAGTTACAGGGAACCAGGCAGAGGGCCTTCTCGGTAGTGGCACCCACCCTGTGGAACGCCCTCCCATCAGATGTCAAAGAAATAAATAACTATATGACTTTTAGAAGACATTTGAAGGCAACCCTGTTTAGTGAAATTTTTAATGTTTGATTTTTATTTTATTTTTTAATGTTCTGTTGGGAGCTGCCCAGGGTGGCTGGGGAAACCCAGCCAGATGGGTGGGGTATTAATATATTATTATTATTATTATTATTATTATTATTATTATTATTATTATTATGACATCACCTTGCCAACAAAGGTCCGTATAGTTAAAGCCATGGTTTTCCCAGTAGTGATGTATGGAAGTGAGAGCTGGACCATAAAGAAGGCTGATCGCCGAAGAATTGATGCTTTTGAATTCTGGTGCTGGAGGAGACTCTTGAGAGTCCCATGGACTACAAGAAGATCAAACGCATCCATTCTTAAGGAAATCAGCCCTGAGTGCTCACTGGAAGGACAGATCATGAAGCTGAGGCTCCAATACTTTGGCCATCTCATGAGAAGAGAAGACTCCCTGGAAAAGACCCTGATGTTGGGAAAGATGGAGGGCACAAGAAGAAGGGGACGACAGAGGATGAGATGGTTGGACAGTGTTCTCGAAGCTACAAACATGAGTCTGACCAAACTGCGGGAGACAGTGGAAGACAGAAGTGCCTGGCGTGCTCTGGTCCATGGGGTCACGAAGAGTCGGACATGACTAAACGACTAAACAACAACAACATTATTATTATTATTATTATTATTATTATTATTATTACTACTACTACTACCAAACCCCTATCTCTGTTCACACCTCATGGCAAAGGGAAAAGAGTTCTCTTGTACTGTAAATGGCCCTCTATTGTTCTTTTGATAGCCATAGGTCAGCCAAGTTGGTTTGCCTAAGCCAGCCCAGGTTGAAGAAGAAGAAGAAGAGTTTGGACTTTATATCCCGCTTTATCAATACCCTGAGGAGTCTCAAGGCAGCCAAGTATCTCCTTTCCCTTCCTCCCCTACAACAAACACTCTGTGAGGTGAGTGAGGCTGAGAGACTTCAGAGAAGTGTGACTAGCCCAAGGTCACCCAGCAGCTGCATGTGGAGGAGCAGGGAATCGAACCTGGTTCACCAGATTATGAGTCCACCACTCTTAACCACTACACCACACTGGCTCTCTGCAGATTATATTTCTCCCTTCACAGTCCTCATAATCCAAATCATAGCATTTATTAATCTCTAGGGTTCAGGGGGATCCACACACACACACACACACCCCAAAAAAATCTCTAACACCATGTGGATGACATTGGTCCATCTACTGTATGTTCCAGAGTCGGTTCCTGAATCCCTGTTTCAAGAACTTCAAATTTGTTACAAAGAGAAAAAAGCTGCAAATCAGGGACAACATGGTGTTCAATGTCAGCCATTACCAGGTACTAGCAGTACATAACAGAGCAACTCATGCAAACAGATGCTGGTGTGAAAATGCCCTAAATCCTTGGGACTCAATTGGGCTCGATAGATCTCTGTTGATTTATGCCAGCCAATAATCTGTCTCCTTCCCTATCTCAATGGTTTTCTGTACTACAGCCATAGACAACCACACTAATAGCAACTAATGGATGACCTGCCAATTAACTGCATGTACTTGCTTTTATGTATGACATATTGTACCGCGCATTGATTTTTAATCTGCCCAGGCTAGCATTTGTCATGCAGGGTGAGAAGTCCGATGTGAGAAACAGCCTCTTCCTGCATTTTTTCCCCTCCCCTGGCAATTATTAACACTGAGCTGATCTTCATAGCTTTTATGCTGGAAGGAACGGCTCTCACTTAAAAATGTAAAAAGGCATATTAATAGAAAGAGGAGACACGGCCACCTTGTGAAATTTAAACTGAGCCTCCCTCCTGCCAAAGGACGCAAGTCAATATGGTTGCAGACATCATCATCTCACCAATTTGGAGTAATTTTGTGTATTTTTGCACTGGACTGATGTTCAGCACTACAGTGCAGTGCCAGTGTTTCCAGCTGCAACTTGGGGTGACATTTTTAAGGTGAAGCCAGGCACAGCTCAGCGATAAATGGCATGCTTTGCATGCATTATGCTCCATGTTCGATCCTAAGAACAGAAGAAGCTGCCTTAAAATTGGTCCATCCAACTCAGTTTTGTCTACAATGACTGGCAGTGGCTTTCTGGGACTTAACCCAGCCTTATCTGGAGACACCATGGATTGAGCTTCGGACCATTTGTATGCAAAGGAAATGCTTCATCTCTGAGCTATAGGGCTTTCCTTAAATATAAAGCAAGATAAAGTCCTAATTGACTTGAATACCCAAGTACTGAAAGGCGCATCTCCCCATGTACCATCTCACCTGGGTGCTGTGATCAGCAGAAAATGCCCTGCTTGTACTCCCAACAGCAGGAATTGTGTGTAAAGAGCAGCTCAAGGTAGGTTGTTCACCATGCTGGTGCCTCATTTCTCCCAGAGAAAACCTGATTTGCACATCCCTTTTTCGACTTGGCTCAAATGCTCAGGCCATCCCAACCCTACTTAGAGAAACAAGAGATGGCACCTTCTGCATGCAAATCAGAGGCTCTTCCACTGAACTACAGCCCTTCTGAGCATCTCTAGTTATCTTAAGGGCTGATTCCAAATCCATTCCCTATCCCCCATCCTAGGCACTGTTAGGAACTTCTATAGTATGTTACGAGTTGTGGGAGAGAAAGTAGGTGGGGTCAGCAAACTTTTCAGCAGGGGGCCGGTCCACTGTCCCTCAGACCTTGTGGGGGGCCAGACTATATTTGGGGGGGGTGGTGATGCAAGAGCACCATGAGCCCTGGTGGCTGCTTATCTGTGTCTTGTGGGCAGGGGCAGCAGGACGATGAGCAGCACGCGAAAGGGCTCCAGAGAGGGGCTGCTTAAAATGGCGGCCGCTCGAGCGCTGCTGCTGCTGGCACCAACAAAGCCCAGCCCCCTTCCTCCTCTAGGCAGGTTGGAGAGAAGCCAGGAGGGGAGAGGGAGGAGGTGCCGCCACCACTGCCATCGGGTGAGGGAGAGGGAAGAAGAGGGAAAGAACGCGCACACTGGCGATCCATGCGGCGATTCCCGGACCATCCACAGGCTGGATCCAGAAGGCAGTTGGGCCTGATCCAGCCCGCAGACCTTAGTTTGCTGACCCATGTAGGAGGATGTATGTGAGATCCTTCTAACCCCTGAATCCAGCAAGTGTTAAAATATAAGCCAGGCTAGCTTCCTGTGTTTAGGTGATTGCCTAGGTGATTACCTGGGTGATGGGCCATTAAAAGAACATAGGAAAGGGGGCTCTGTGCTAGATCCCAAATGGGTGAGGTCCCTCCCTCAATTCAGAGATAGTTAGAAGGACAAAACCTGAGTTTAAAGGTGAAAGTGGTACTGATGTGACCTAGAGGTAATGCAGCAGGCTGGAGAGAGAGTCAGAGCAATGTTTGATTTCTGTTTGAATCCAAGGCTGCAGCTAAGGGAGAAAGAAGACCTTTTTGTGGTGTTAATGCTGTGAACTCCTCCATTGTAGGCTCATATTATATATGTGTGTACATAAACCATAAAGCATAAAGACACCATAGTCTCCACTATGCCTCATTCTGAAAGGAAACATGAACCCTAGGTTAGCGCCTGGAACCCCTGAAATCTTGCACTGCTCAGATACTGGGCTGGTGTGTGGGACCACAGGACCACCTTGCAGCATCTCAGTGCTCTCAGAGCCATTGTCACTTCTTCTCTGCCAAGAAGCACTGTCTGATGGGCACATAGTGGCCGCCTGCCACCAAACCATGCATTCTTCCCCTTCTAGCAAATGCCTAGAAAAGCAATACTATATTTGTTAATAATGTGAGACAATGTGAAGCATTGGTCAGTGGTGCTGTATCCAGAATAATGACGTGAGTCATTAGGGAATCAGCTGATTTTCAGAAAGGCCCCCTAGCATATTGATTTGAAAGCCAATCGGGCTGCCCAATTTCCTGTTGATTACCAATAACTAGATTCAACAGACACCAGCTGATGTATTCGCAGTGTCCAGTACAGACGGCAGCCTTCATTTATTTATTTCAAAACAAAACAAAACACCAGCACCCCAGCACCCACATTTTATATGTGGGAAAGTATGTAACTAATAAATGCAGAGTGCTACCCTCTCACTTCTACTCAGCAGTTCTCAGGGTCGCCCCCCCCCCAACTAATCCATAGAACACCTCAATTCTAGCCTACCCTGCTGGGCTTTTAAGAGTTTTTTCCTCCTACCAAATTTTGCAAACCGTTCATTGCAAATGGGACATTTGTTTTCAGTGTTCCTAGGCTTCATAACTCATTGAGGGTCTCCGATTGCATGTAAATGGTTCTGTGCATGGGATGGGCAATCTTGTTCTAATTGGTTTTACAGAATATTTTTTCCCCTTGATAAAGATATTGTTGAAATGTGTTGGGAACACCAATCCTTGCAATTATCATGTGTGTGTGTTTCTGCTATCAGTGTTTCCTGAGACAATGTCTGTAAACTTTGAACACTCCGAAATACAATGTATTAATAGCTGCAATAATCAGCACCTATCACACTAGTGGTAGAATTGAAATGTTCTCAGGTGTTTGCTTTAGCGATGACATTTATTATCTTTCTGGCAATACCATCCATTAAAGCCCCAGTTAGAAGGCAAATGTTCTGTACTCATCAAATACAAGCACTGGCATTTCATTTTAATTTTTTCTAAAGGAAGCAGCTTTTAAAAATCATTATGCTTTTTTGCTTTCAAGTAATGCAAAATCAAAACATCAGTTGGCTGAATCAATATTTCAGCAAACTCTGACACCAGCTTTTCAAATGATCTATTACCATCTTTTTATTAGCATGTCAAACGCAACACATCAGGCTTGTGCACATGGGTGAAGAAATTGTTTTTGGGAGAGAGAGGGAAATGTGTAAATGACTACTTTCCTACATGTAAATGAAGTGCTAATTGCTCTTTGCAAACAATATTTATGCAAATGACCACTTCCGCTAGGTTGATGGAGGAGAGATTTACGTGTTCTGTACTTCAGAAATTGTTGGTTGTTAGCAGAGTGGATGAAAGCTTAGGTTGATTGCAAGAAGTGCCATTCCTCTTGCAGATAATGTACTCACAAAATGTTTTCTTTTTAATTGATTAATTGATTGCATTTTTATCCCACAGATCTTGGGTTGGTTGCAATTTAAAATAGTAACGAAACAAAAAACCATGAGCAATACTGCTAAATAAAGCCAAAATTAAAACTGCAAGGACCTAGCCAAATTTATCCATAGGCATACGGTAATTTATTTTCTGAAATAAATACACACTACATTACTTGCTGTGTGTATGCTTATTCCACTTCAGCCTCCTGTAAAGCTGGGTTTGGCAGGTTTTGCTGTTGTTTTGACAACCGGCAAACACTGTTTGACCAGAAGCAAAAGTCAAATAAAAGAATGATGCAGGTGCACATGACGGCGACTACCAAGATGTTTGCAGAAAACCCACAAACAAGACCAGAGCATAAGACCACTCTCTGCTCCTGTGGTTTACAGCAACTGGTATTCAGAAGCATTGCTATGTCTGACTGTGGAGTCAAGACCAGTCGAGTCAAAGCACTCTATCTTCACTGCTTGCCTGTCTCCAGCCTAAAGCATCCTACCAGATCTCAGTCTGTCCTCAGCCAGCCCCCTAATACATTGCAGCAATCTAACTTAGAGGTCCCAGCACAAGGGCCACATGTTTATCTGTCAGGAATTCTTCAGCTGTGAAGAAGAAGAAGAGTTTGGATTTGATATCCCGCTTTATCACTACCCAAAGGAGTCTCAAAGCAGCTAACAATCTCCTTTCCCTTCCTCCCCCACAACAAACACTCTGTGAGGTGAGTGAGGCTGAGAGACTTCAAAGAGGTGTGACTAGCCCAAGGTCACCCAGCAGCTGCATGTGGAGGAGCAGGGAATCGAACCCAGTTCACCAGATTGCGAGTCCACTGCTCTTAACCACTACACCACGCTGGCTCTGTGATTCCTACATTGCAGGCGGTTGGACTTGATAATCCTTCCAGCCCCTTCCAACCTGGCAGTTGTCTACGATTCCCTTGTAGGGGGCTTTCCAGGACCGCATGCCAGTGTTGGAAACTCACAAGAACAAGCTGAGCACAACAGCATTTCCCCCACTTAAATCTCCCAGCAGCTGGCATTCAGAGGCATACTGCCTCCAAGACGGGAGAGAGAACCCAACCAACCTGGCTAACAGCCATTCATTATTTTTGACGGAAACGTACCACCCGGCTGGTCTCTTGCAGAGCCATTTAACCCCTCTCTTGGTCCTTCCCACTCTGCAGATAACTCGGAGCGGTCTCCATTGCTGGCTGGAGGCAAGCACATGCTGAGCACTCCTGACATTGCCCATATGTCCTGCATTACCCTTTCTAGTTTCATGTTCTATTATTGGCACTCCATGGACACACTGCCCGTGCCCATGGGATGCAATGTCAAATCCTTCCTCTCTGAGTGACATTGATATTCTGAGCGTTTTCCTGCAGCTGTGTGATTCATCTGTTCACCCAAGCGGCTAAGCAGGGCTAGCTCTACTTTCAGAGAGAACTACCTACCTGGGGAACTTCAAAGAGTCACAGCTCTCTCTCCTTCTCTCTGTCAAGAGCATGGCCAAGATACACACTTCTAGCGATGGGCAGACTCCCTGTGGCCTGATTCAGAGTTGGCTTGGTATTTACAAACTTAGGGAGGTACTGGCTCAATGAGTGCAAGGAACTTAGCCACTCTCCTCCACTCGCCTCTCCTGGTATGCCCTGTGGAGGTCCACAAATGACAACACCTTGGAGGTACCAAGTTGCAAGGTGGTTAGACTGGTATCAACGAGGGCCGGGGCCTTTTCAGTACTGGCCCCAATTTGGTGGAACGCTGTCACAAGAGACTAGGGCCTTGCGGGACTTGACATCTTTCAGCAGGGCCTGCAAGATGGAGCTGTTCCACCTGGCCTTTGGTTTGGACCCTTATGTTTCCCTCCCCTTATGGTTTCGATCTATGGGCTACTATTAAAACGAGGCTGCATTTTAAAGTATAATTTAACCTGTATTTTAAATTGGTTTTTTTAAATTATTGTAACTTTACTGGTGTTAGCCGCCCTGAGCCCGGCTCTGGCCGGGGAGGGCGGGGTAGAAATAAAATATTATTATTATTATTATTATTTCTGCATATGCCCCTTGACCTCACCCAATCCGCTCCAGAGGGTTGGGGACGATGACTGCTAGAACAGATTTAGAGGAGGTACAGAAGAAGGAAGTGTGGAGGTTCCATTGCACAAGAGAAATCATGATGCCGCAAGTCACATAGTCCTACTCGGCTACCAATCCTTGGCGATTATAAGCTCCACAATTACATGGCTCTCTTTCTCTGCGTTAAGAATATGGCCAAGATACAACCTGGGCAAACTCCCTGTGGCTCGATTCATAATTGGCATGGTAATTATGAGCTCTGTAATTATGAGTTGCAAGGCTGCATCTCTCTCTTTCTCTCTCCATTTAGGAGTATTGTCAAGACACACAGTTCTCTTTTCTTAAAAAAACAAAACCCAAAGCCTTTCTTTTAGGAATTCCAGGTGCCAAAATCCCAAGGGAGCTGCCTTAAATCCCAACTTGGGAGAAAGGTGGGGTATAGAAGCAAGCAGGGAAGGGAACGCCCTGTGTTCCTATCTATCTGTTCCCAAACCCAGGCTTAGTTTATTCACCCATGGAACCCACCACATATTTCAGCAAGTCACGATCTCTGAGCTCAGCCTACCTTGCAAAGGTTGTTAGGAGCCTAGCAGTGCAATCTTACGCATATCTATCCAGATGGAAGTCCTGTTGAGTTCACTGCTAAGAGGATGGAGGATTGCAACCTAAAGTTTTCATAGAAGAAGAGCAATAGATGGGTGGGTTGTTAGATTTTTTAAAAGAATTGTTTAGAATGCCATTTGCCTTTTGTGCCAGGGCACCATGCTTGTTAACCCATATTAACTGTATCCATTTCCCCACCATTGCTCATCCCAGACATGCGCTGCACGTTAATTTTCGACTTCTAGAGCACTCTCCGGCGTGATTCATTTTTAAAGCGAAATGGTCTCTTTAATTACTTTCACATTCTGGTGCTTCCACCTTTTCCTTCTAGCCTTTTAATTTCTTCCTTTCCAGCCCATCAAACACAGGTTAAGTGAATTCTGCAGGTTCGTTACCTCCAGCTTTTATCTAATTTATTCTCCCAAGTCTTGGATACTTTGCAATATTGTCCCCTTAGAAAGCCACTGTTGTTTTGTTTCCCTTCCGTTCCCGAAGCTCCTCTTGGAGATTAGCCATGGAGAAAAAGCTAGTCAGGTCCTCCTCCTTCTGTTGAACACTTCCTTGCTCTACCTATCGATCAGTCTTCTGACTGCATCAGAAATATTGCTCTCCCAAGCGCACCAGGCTGTCTCCTCAAATGACATTTGAGGCACCATTTTGAAAGTCCAGCATTTTGTGCCATGCATTTAAAACACTATGGTGCCATTTTAAATTATCATGGCTTAGCTGCCTAGGCATCTGTTCGACAGCTGCATGTAAAAGCACATGAATCTGACGTTTGAGGAGTTTTGTAAGTAAACCATTCTATGGTTTACCAAGTGTGTGGTCTATTTCTGTGCTTGGGGAGTGGGATAGCTTGGAAAGAGCTTTTAAAAGCAGGTAATTTTGGGACTCACCTGAAGGGCACATTTTAGAGCCTACATTTCCATGCTTCTTCTTTTTACCGCATGTTTTGCGATGCTAAATCTCTGCTGGGGTTTTCTCACCCAAGAAAACTTGGGCCTTGGCTTCCCACAAGGTCCAGGGCCCAAATGCCTCTCTCCAGCCTCTCTGTTTGGCCCTTAGGACTCTTTCCAAACCTGCCCCATACTCCCACTTCCCATGTTATGCCCCTCAACAGTGTTTTTGCCTGACTGGAACATGCCCTGGACCTCTGAAAATGCCTCTTGCTTGTCTGGATGAAGGCTAGAGAGGGTCGTCTGAGGAGAAACTACCTACTGGGGGAAGATCTGCTCATGAGAAAGGTCTGTTCCACCTTTTACAAGCCATCAATTTCACAGCCACATCAAGAGCTGACATATCTTTTCTCCCTGGCTGGCCTCACAGGCTGCAGCACCCGCCTGTCACAGTCTCTGCAAACTTCGGAGCTATAACCATGTCCTCTTAGGAAATTGCCCTAATAAACACAGGAAACTAAATGTTGAACCACGAGCAGGATGGAGAGCTGCTTGCCTTTCCCTCTGCCACCATCACCCTCCCTCTGTCCCTGCAAGTGCATAAACCAAATAATCTTTCATTGCCATCTCAAGAGGGTATATATTTCACAGCAATGAAGGAAAGTCTAGGGCAGGCTTTATAGCCTCTCAGCCACTGCTTGGCATGTTAAAGAAGGAAGGCCAGTGCAAGGCTCACACTTTTCACGGGGACGGGATCTGTTTGCCTCTGATTCTGTTGACTCTCTCCTACTCAAAACAGCCTTCACTGCATTTGTGACTTCTTGGCTTCTAAGAGGAGGTGAACATGGTCTGCAAAAAGAGGAGGTAGAGTTCTGCATTAGGGGGTGGGAAACCTTTTCGGCTCCAAAGGCCAGATCAGGATCTGCCTTGCAGGCCAAATCTGACGAGGCCACCCACCTGTCAATCAATCAATGTCACAAATGACATCAGTAGATTTGGTGATTTGCAGTCCTGAAGTCAGCAGGTAGCAAGCAGCAAGTGTCTGCCTAAAGGGGAGGTTTTTTTCCCTTCCTTTCGAATGCTCAAAATGATTATTATCCTAGAAATGGTATACAAATCTAATGAACGAATGAGATCCCTCCATAACAGGGGGTTGGACTTGATGACCCTCAGGGTCCCTTCAGACTCTATGATTCTATGATACACAATCCTCTCCTGCAGTTCGTGCAAGATGAGCTTCTGCTGACTGACAAGAATGAACCATATTTTTTTCTTTCGATTCCAAGATATATTTATCAGAACCAGCTGAAATTTCTGTTATATTCATGGATCTGAAACCAGGGCTACCACTTATTTCCCCCCACTCCTTGCAAGTATGATCATATTTTGCATCCTGGAACCTTTTTTGCCCTTGTGGGTATTAATTAAAAGTTGCAAGTAATTAAGATGACAATTAATTCCTTCATTTTAATCTGCGGGGTAATCATGCATGCCTGATCAGCAGGGACAACAAATGATCCGACCCACGTGAAATAAAACATATCTTGTCTTAAGTACAGTTACAAATGTAAATTTAAGGAGGAAATGTTAGGCCAGCGATCCAAGGGGAGAGAATAACTTCCCAGAATGAATAATAGCCCAAGTATGTCTGTGCCTCTGATTGATTGACAGAAAACTCTGTTCCATGAAGGCTACTGCGCAGATGTGTTTTAAAAGTAAAATAAATCTCAACTCTAAGAAAGGCAAGGTAAGGGAGCAAACAAGAAGAGTGTTGTCTTCACTGCACAATGTTGACAGGTTTGGTGAGACCTTTTAAAAAAATCAAAAAAATGCCAGCTAGTGGAGAAATGTGGCGAACTCAGCGTAAGGTTGGAAAATAAGAAACCAGAATGGACAGGTCTCTAGTTTATATCATCCTGGAATGAGGCATTCTGAACAGGGACACTCCTATTAGGAGTTAGCAGAACAGGCCTAGCCATTAGGCGGTTTTTAGGCACCAGAAGCTCCCCATGTGGCCTACTCACGGGTGCCCTGCCTGCCCGCCACCTCTGCCCAGGGCCAGTCCAAGACATTTCGCTGCCTGAGGCAAAGTATCGAATGCACCATCCGCCCGCATCCAAGGCTGGCCAAGCGAATTGGCACATAGGGCAAAAGAAATGTGCCTTTCACTAGCAGTACAAATTCAGAAATAACAGGTTGTCCATTTGGTGTCCTTTCATAATACCACTCTGTCTAATGGTAGAGCCGTCCCTTGCATTGGCTGCTGAGTGCAAGGGAAACTGATGTTGCTTCACAACAGCCAATATGGTATAATGCAGGCATGTCCAACCAGTCAATTGCGATCTACCGGTCGATTGCGGGGTGTTCCCGGTCTATCCCAGTCAATCGCATGACCCTGATCGATTGCGACGTGCCCCACCCCCATTGCTATTTCCCCTCTCTGCTGCCGGTGCTTTTGTTTATTCCTTATTTCCCTATGGGAAAGTGCGTGAAGGACTGAGAGCTGCGGACTGTAGGGTAAGCTATTTAATTAAAGGTTATTTTCTTTTTTTGGAAAAGTTTTTATTATTAAAATAATTCAGCATTGATACACACATATTACGAATACACAAGCATACAAACATACCTTAAAAATGTTCAAACATACCTACACTCAATCCCACAGATATTTCCTTTTCCCATCACCATCCCTCACCCCTCACCCCACCTTTGTGTTAGACTTCCAATCTACTCAATTGCAATTTCTTTCCACTTTTATTACTTTCTTTCACACACCTTTAACCCAATTTTCTGCTTCTTTTTCTATTACACATTGTTATCCATCTTATTTAGTATTTCAGTATTTAAAATGGGACTTGCTTATTCTAATAGGAGTTCTGAATATGGTTTTGCAAGTATCCTTTAAACACCTTCCAGTCCCTGTGCATTTAATTAAAGGTTCCAACTCCTAAAAAAAGCTCAACAACTTTGGTCCCCCCCCCCCCAAGAAAGATCACTCCCAGTTTTGTTAAACTGGGAGTAGAGCTCAGTCCCAGCAGCTGCATGTGGAGGAGCGGAGACGCGAACCCGGTTCACCAGATTACAAGACTACCGCTCTTAACCACTACACCACACTGGCTCTCTAGAGTTGGATGTGCCTGGTATAGTGGTAAGAATGCAAGACTAGGGTCAGAGAGAATATGGTTCAGATGGCCATGAAACTCACTAGGTTACCTTGGGCCAGTCGCTGCCCCTAAGCCTAACCTACCTCACACGGGGATAGCTATGCATGCAACCCTGGGTGAAAAAGATGGGATATAAATCAGTCGTGTGATTACCTGTTTTTTGCTGGTCTGGCTCATGTGCCATTAATTACAGAGACTCTGAAAAAACTTCACATGCTAAGCCACAGTTTTTCAACATTTCAAATCTAACTGCCAGCCCTCCCCACCCTCGCTGGAGTAAACTGTGCCAAAAAAGGGGGAGGGGAACTCAGGAGGTTTTTATGACGCAAAAACTAATTAAATATGAAAGCTTTTTTTAAAAGCGCTTTTCTTCTCCTGTCTAGGGAGTAGCTTTCAATATGGGAGTTACATTTTGAACGAAAAACAAAGAACGCAAACCTGAAGCCACACATTTCACTTCCGTGGTTAGTCCCGCAACCCTCCGGGGGTTCCTTCTGAAAGCCGTGCATGCCAAATTTTGAAGTTAAAGGTATCATTAAGTAGGTTGCACAATACAATATGAGAAAAAGTTCCCACCAGCCCCAAATTAGCTTTTCAATGTGCTCTTTTACCTGTGAATCGTTGGCCTCAAAAGCTATTATTGTTTCATTTCCTTTTCACCTCTCTTTAAAATCGGAGAGATATTGTTCCGGGCTTCCACCTCTTCCTCCCTAGAGTAGCTTCAACCTTCTCCAAGAATACAATAAAAAAGCCTGCTGCATCCTATCCAGACATTCTGGAGCATTGACAAGATCTTTCCTGTGCTATTGAGCAAATTGCTCTATGGAGAAACTTCAAGATGTGTACACATATCTCCTCCCAATAGCTGGGCTTTGCAAGGAGAACACCAAGAGTTCATTTTCTTAAAAAAGGGTGGGGGGTCTGGCACTTCAAGATGTCAGGCAAGGGTCTCCATGGACCCATAGTGCCTAAGGTAAGGTAAAAGGTAAAGGACCCCTGGATGGTTAAGTCCAGTCAAAGGGTTGCAGCGCTCATCTCGCTTTCAGGCCGAGGGAGTCGACATTTGTCCACAGACAGCTTTCCTGGTCATGTGGCCAGCATGACTAAACCGCTTCTGGCGCAACGGAACACTGTGACGGAAACGCTGTTTACCTTCCCGTTACAGTGGTACCTATTTATCTACTCACACTGGTATGCTTTCAAACTTCTAGGTTGGCAGGAGCTGGGACAGAGCAACGGGAGCTCACCCTGTTGTGGGGATTCAAACCGCCGACCTTCTGGATTGGCAAGCCCAGGAGGCTGAGTGGTTTAGACCACAGCGCCACCCGTGTCCCTCCAGAGTGCCTACCAGTATGGTGCCCACAAAAGGAATCAGTTGATATCTGCTCAAAAAATATCCCCATCAGGTACAAGGGACTGTGCTCCTCCTCAGTTTCTGTACACACTGACTTGGTCTTTTCTAAATTGAGCATGCACCCTTAAATATGTCCACATTCCATTGAATGCCAGGAGTGGATATAGACCCTCCCTTCCTTTCTGAACAGAGCTCAAAGAACTTTCTGCAAGAGAGCAAGTGTGGCAATGGATGATATGAGGACCGGGACATTTGCAGGGAAAACAAAATGCTTGTTTGCAAAGCTACTGTACTACCAACCTTACTGTATGCTTGTGAAACATGGACCACTTATAAATGCCATCTGCAACTCCTCGAAAGATTCCATCAATGGTGCCTACGAAAAATTTTACACATCACTTGGAAAGACAGGCGAACTAATATCAGTGTACTGGAAGTAGCAAAGATCACCAGTGTCAAAGAAATGATTCTTCAACATCAACTTTGTTGGACTGGTCATGTTGTGCGGATGCCTGATTATCATTCCAAAGCAACTACTCTATTCCAAACTTCAAAATGGAAAGCGTAATGCTGGTGGTCAACAAAAGAGGTTGAAAAACTCTCTCAAGGTAAATCTTTAAAAAATATAGTACATCTGAAATGAGTACAGATGTCAGAGTACAGTGGTACCTCGGGTTAAGAACTTAATTCATTCTGGAGGTCCATTCTTAAGCTGAAACTGCTCTTAACCTGAGGTACCACTTTAGCTAATGGGGCCTCCCACTGCCGCCGTGCCTGCCGCCATGCAATTTCTGTTCTCATCCTGAAGCAAAGTTCTTAACCTGAGGTACTATTTCTGGGTTAGTGGAGTCTGTGACCTGAAGCGTCTGTAACCCGAGGTACCACTGTATAAACACTGACAACTGGGAACCACCGGCCTGTGAGTGCTCCAGTTGGAGAACAGCCTTTACCAAAGGTGTCATGGACTTTGAAGATGCTCAAACTCAGGACAAAAGGGAGAAACGCACTAAGAGGAAGGCACGCATGGCAAACCCTCACCGTGATCAACTCCTGCTCGGAAACCTATGTCCCCATTGTGGAAAGATGTGTGGATCCAAAACTGGCCTCCACAGTCACTTACAGACTCACTGTTAAAACTGTGTTTATGGAAGACAATCTTACTCAGCTACAAGTGATCACCAAAGAAGAAGAAGGATGGTATAGATGTCAACCCACCACCATAGACGGGTGGGGTGGGTGAGGAGACATGGCAGCCATTTTGTGAGTTGTACCCATGGCACTTTCTCAAAATTCCAAATGTGCCCATTGGTCAAAAAAAAGGTCAGCGACCCCTATGTTAGGGGAATAACATTCAAGTGTTCTTTTCCTAACATTAGACCTCATTAGATACTGTATATGATGACTGAGTTTGGGGGTAGGGGCATGGTACCCATTGACCCTGCCCTCAACCTCTGTTTGTTGTCACTGCTTGTGTTATGTACTGAGTTGAATAGGATCCAAACTGCAGCAGTCTGATTGGTCCTAGAACAATAGGATCCAAAAGGCAGCAGTCTGATTGGTCCTAGAACAATAGGATTCAGAATGCAGCTGTCTGATTGGTCCTAGAACAATGCAGCAGTATGATTGGTTGGCAGGAACCACCCAATCATGCTCCAGATAGAAGTGAATCCACAACCTGATTGGCTTACAGTAAAATTCCGGAATTAGCCAATCATGTGCAGCCCATTGTGTAAATAATGTATATAAAGCAGATACTGTGAGGGGACTTTCATTCATTCCTCCTCACCACTATGAGCTGAATAAAGAGCATGAAATCACTTTGCGATTCTGAGTGGGCAGTCATCCAGGACAAGCCAAGAATTAGAAGGCACAGGACCAGACAGCAGTCAAGAAAACAAGGTTTGAGAAGCAATCCAGGAACCAGGACCAAACAGCAAGTCAAACCTGGAGGACAAGCTGTGGACTTCTGTCCCACAAGATGGCCGCCGACTTGAAGACTTTTAGTATCTGGTTTGTTGCTGTGAGAACTGGACAACTGGGCTATGATGGACCTTTGACCCCATCCAACGGGTTCAGGAACAAGGTGGCAGGAACAAGGAGGCAGTGAGGACCAACAATAATGGCAGCTCAGGAAGCTATTGTTTCTCCAAGCAAAATATACTTAAGATTAAGAAAACATCAAACTACAGAAAGGGTGGAATGTTGACTGACTGACGGAATGACTGACTGATTATATGCTGTCTTACCACAATGTGCTGTGCCCAAACTGGCTTGCACAAAACATTCAGAATGCAAATATACAAAATACAAAGCATGTCAGTAGATTAAGAATTGACAAAAATCCAAACACAGATTCTATTCAATATTACCACAAAAAAACCACCCCACAACCTAGGTTGAAGTACATACAGTACAAAGCAAAACAAGAGTTAACTGACAATAAAGTTGCTACTGAAGAACTTCGTTTTTTTCTTTTTTGTCAAAGACTGTGCCAGCGATTTCCCTTTGTTCCTTGGCTCAAAGGTTGCCAACTTGCTCCCACCTTCTGCTCCTGTGCCTTTTAGAACAAATATTAGCAGGTGATGAGGTCCAGCTGCTGACCAAGGCGGATTTTGTTTTCTCCTCAGTTGGCAACCATACTTGGCCTGCATCTTATAGGATATGGTTTGATTGGTTTTATATGCTGCTTTTTCACAATGAGCCACACCCAAAGCAGCAACCATTCAAAAACATCAAAATAGAGAACGCTGCAAATATACAAATATACAAAATACCAAACATGCCAGTAAATTCAAAATAATGAAGATGGACAATTTAGCAAACACGTAATAAATTCAATACTATAAAAAAAATATTATATATAAAAAAGCAAAAACAAAAGTTAACCAGCAGTAAAGTTTCTGGTGAAGACAGGAGTGCCTGGCCTGCTCTGGTCCATGGGGTCACGAAGAGTCGGACATGACTAAATGACTAAACAACAACAACAACAAAGTTTCTGGTACTGGTCCTCCTGTACTCCAAAGAGTCTGGCTTAAACACAGTTCAGAGGGAAGTGGAAAGGGAGATAGGCTGTTTCCACTCTGTATTGCTAAGTGCAAAAGCAATACAGCAATACCTCCGTGAATGTCCACCTTGTCTAGCGAACGTCCGCAGCGAACCCAGAAGTACTGGAATGGGTTACTTCTGGGTTTGCCGCTTGCTAGTGCACAGAAGCACTAAATCGCACTTCGCACATGCACAGAAGCACAAACCGCTCCGCACACATACGCAGATTCTTTGCCTTGCGTCCTTTTCAGCTAGCGGCCTGGGCTCCGGAACAGATATACAGAGCAGAAACGGCGTATCTCCCTTTCCGTTCAAGACTCCAGCAATCAGTGATGGAATGTAAAGTACTACAATATATCCAAAACAATGGGAGAAATTGGAAGGATCTCAAAAGAGAAGGCAGACAGGGACTGGAAGGTGTTTAAAAGATACTTGCAAAACTATATCGAAAAATCAGAACTCCTATTAGAATAAACAAGTTTCGTTTCAAATATTAGAATACTAAATAAGATGGATAACAATGTGTAATAGAAAAAGAAGTATGAAATTAGGTTAAAGGTGTGTGAAAGAAAGTAATAGAAGTGGAAAGAAATTGCAATTGAGTAGATTGGAAGTCTAACACAAAGGTGGGGTGAGGGGTGGTGGATGGTGATGGGAATTATTTGTGGGATTGAGTGTAGGTATGTTGTAGGTATGTTGTATGTAAGTAGGTATGTTGTATGAAATGTATGTTTGTATGTTTGGAATGTAAACAGACATGTGATGTATAACAATCCCACACATCTGCAGCACAGGAGGAATGGAATTCCCAACAGGTACCTCTCACCAGGCTAGATGACTTGAAGCTGGCTCCCGTATCCTTACTCCAGAGGAAGCTGACAGAAGCAAAAGGCAAATATTGGGGAGGCCAATCATGGCCAGTCTCTTCCCCAGCCTCCTGAAAGACCAGCTGCTGGTGCAGGTCTTATTGCACTGTGAATTGTTTCGTTTATTTCTCCCCCAAATTAAGATGTTTAAAGATCCAAAGATTGCAAAGTGAGTGAATTAGAAATCATTCAAAGTTCTACCCCAAAGCAAACTTAATTCACGTTCTGTCCACTCGGCAATGATGGAAAATACTTCCAGGCTTAGTTCTGCAAACTTCGTTAGACCAACCTAGTTCATTCCAAGCAGTTTTCCCACCCAGTACTAGAACCCAATGGCAGATAAATCCAACATTTATGTGTAAACCCAACAAGAAGATGGGTTAATGTTTGAGACCACTGGGCACTTGCGGAGCTTCTTCCCCTCCCCACCCCCAATTTAGCTATACATATTTTATTTCGCCCGTTTTTATTCCCATCGTTATTTTTGTTATTTCATGTTTTAGTGCTTTGTAATTAAGCCAGAAGCTGTGACGGGGCATGAGTAATGGCTGCGGCGAGTCACGCCTTGTGTGCTGTTAAGCGCCAGTCTGAAGGCCAAGTACACCGACCCTGGATTTACTACGCCATAAACGAGGCCCTCGTGAGCCTTGTTTGGGGGGAAAGTAAACCCCGTGTTCAAAAAGCAATGGATTCCGGCACCGTGGGCATCGCTCTGCACTGATGTTCTGCCAGATTGAGCTCAACACTGTTGAATAACCAGTTTGTGAGCGGAACTGCGTGGAAACGGCCCCTCAAAATTCTGCACCCGATTTGGGGGCATGATTCAGGAAGAGAACCATTCCGCTAGAGTTGCTTTCGCACAGCACTTTGCTCCATTTCCCAGAGGTTTCCCTAGCTGTGAATTGCCACATTAGATTTGAGCTTTCACATGACATAAAAAGCCGTTTCTGGGAAACTAACAGCATATTAGTGCTCATCTCTATGTTACTTGGTTCTGGGACAGGGAGCAGAATCCTTTTGCAGCCCCCTTAACCTGGAAAATCACGAGAGTCAAGATGCAAAAAATTGGAGCAGTATACAGTGGTACCTCTGGATGTGAACGGGATCAGCTCCGGAGCCCTGTTCGCATCCTAAAGCAAATGCAACCCATGTCCACGCGTCTGCGCATGCGTGGGTCATGATTTGCCATTTCCGCACATGCGTGTGATGTCATTTTGAGCGTCTGCACATGCGCGAGCGGCGAAACCCGGAAGTAACGCAGTCCGTTACTTCTGGGTCACTGCGGAGTGCAACCCGAAAATGCTTAACCCGAAGCTACTTTAACCCGAGGTATGACTGTACTGGTGTACAGTCCTTTGCTGCTGCTTTCATGGGGGCACCGAAGTAATTATTATTATTATTATTATTATTATTACTACTACTACTACTACTACTACTACTACTACTACTACTACTTATACCCCACACATCAGGCTGGGTTTCCCCAGCCATTTTGGACAGCTTCCAATATAAAAACATAATAAAAAACAGACATTAAAAACTTCCCGATAGAGGGCTGCCTTCAGATGTCTTCTTAAAGTTGTGTAGTTCCTTATCTCCTTGACATCTGACAGGAGGGTCTTCCACAGGGAGGGTGCCACTGCCGAGAAGGCCCTCTGTCTGGTTCTCTGTACTTCGCTTCTCACAATGAGGGAACCATCAGAAGCACGCATGTGCCGAAAGGGTGTGGGGGTAAGTAATGGCATTCATATTTGTGTCACACCACACCCACTTGTGTGAATGAAATTAGCATGGCATGCTGGTATATATATACTGGTAAAAAAAGCCACAGTTCCACAACACAACAGGTACTGCAGTGTGAAAGGAACATAGGACGTAATATAATTTGGGGGGGGGGTTATACGGGGTGTTGAGGAAGTGGGATACTACACTTGATCTTAGTCAAAAGTCCGAGAAGCGTCATTTACCCAGGAAAGTTGTTTCTTTCCAGCGGAGAGGGTCCTGTGGCTACTTAGCGATGCCAATGCTTAGTGACTCAAAATGTTGCTCATTTTGCACTGGCAGCCAGAAAGATCAGGAAGAAGATCCTGGACAAATTTGCAGTGAACTACAAAAGGGGACACTGAGATCTAAATAGGAACTGTTCTGCGGAATCTCCCAGAAATGTATTTTCATCTATCTTATGCCTTGATGGCCCTAGTGGTATATAACGCGTGCTGTTTCCCACCACACCCACACCCCCATTTTGTGTTCTGTTTTTCAATTTGTCATGGCCTTTGGCTAGCTAGCCCAACAATAAAGCTATTTATTTATTTTATTTGCACAAAGTGGTGGGAAATGTTGGCTTTTGCTTCCCCAACCCCACACGCTTCATTTTGCCCTGCTGATCGCAACTGCGGCAATTCCACAGACATACAAATACAACATTATTATTATTATTATTATTATTATTATTATTATTATTTACATTTATATACCTCCCTTCATCTGAAGATCACAGGGCAGTTTACAAGATAAAACACAGCATCAAAACACAAAATATGTAACATAACAAAAATTAAATTAAATCAAAATACACTCACACAAACACTACCAATTCACATTGCTCCAGAGCTTCCTTTGTTGAAAACCAAGACGTCACTGGGGTTGTTATTCCTGTTAGCATTCCTGTTTTATAGAGATGATATATTCGGGGCAATCCATCTTCTATCTCTGTGGTGTGTTTAGAAGCTGGCACTGATTAAATGCCCATAATAGAGTGCATTAATTTCCCCGTCAGTTGAAAAATCACCATTGTAAATTTTTCTCAGTCACTTTGTATACACCGCTGAGTGATGTTCTACAACGTAACTGTGCATGGGTGTTACTCATGCCCGGTGGAGGTGTGGGGGGGGGGTTTGCTTCAAGATTTGTTTGGCCTGGAGCAAGCAGGAAGGATGCTTCTGAGAAAGCACCCTGAGCTCTTTTGACACCCAACACTGATGGTATGTCTGTCACTGAAGAACGTGAAAGCAAAGGGAAGGTCTGACAGAGGAACAGAGCTTAAGAACTTAAGAAGAATCTGCTGTATCAGGCCAGGAGTCCATCTAGTCTAGCATCCTGTTCTCACCATGGGCAACCAGAAATTGATATATTTGATATATATGATTGGTATATTTCACACGCCTGCCTGAATGGAGCGTGAGAAGGGAAGCCTGTCTTATCTCTCTTCTGGTATGAGTCTGTGAAACCATACTTTGACTTTTACCTTGTTCTGTTTGTTCTCAGAGCTGGAGAGAACAGATGCCAGAACGCTGTTGTCTGTAAATAGTCTACAGTGGTACCTCGGGTTAAGTACTTAATTCGTTCCAGAGGTCCGTTCTTAACCTGAAACTGTTCTTAACCTGAAGCTCCACTTTAGCTAATGGGGTCTCCCACTGCTGCCATGCCACCAGAGCATGATTTCTGTTCTCATCCTGAAGCAAAGTTCCTAACCCGAGGTAATATTTCTGGGTTAGCGGAGTCTGTAACCTGAAGCGTATGTAACCTGAAGTGTATGTAACCCAAGGTTCCACTGTAGTAGTTTAGAACTACAACGCCTCTTTCTTTTGCTGTGTCAAGAGAGAAGGCTAGTGTGCATAAATCAAGTTGGTTTATGTCGTTGGAGCGCCCTGGAGGAGAAGGGGATGCCTTTCCCAGAGCTATGCTCACCGGAGGACACTTAGAAATCCGGGAGGGGGGCTGCGGATAGCCTGGAGCGCTCTCCCAACATATACACCTTTAGGCGTCAGGCAAAAATGCTCCTTTTTAACCAGGCCTTTGGTTGATTTGATTGGCATCCTGTGCCCCTTTAAAATGCAGGTGCTGCAGCACTGAGCTATGTCCCTTCCCCTTAAAAAGGTCAAGGTACCCCTGCCCGTATGGGCCAGTCTTGACAGACTCTAGGGTTGTGCGCCCATCTCACTCAAGAGGCCGGGGGCCAGCGCTGTCCGGAGACACTTCCGGGTCACGTGGCCAGCGTGACATCGCTGCTCTGGCGAGCCAGAGCCGCACACGGAAACGCCGTTTACCTTCCCGCTAGTAAGCGGTCCCTATTTATCTACTTGCACCCGGGGGTGCTTTCGAACTGCTAGGTTGGCAGGTGCTGGGACCGAACAATGGCAGCGCACCCCACTGCGGGGATTCGAACCGCCGACCTTTCGATCGGCAAGCCCTAGGCGCTGGGGCTTTTACCCACAGCGCCACCCGCGTCCTCCCTTCCCCTTAACTGTACAGAAAAGGAATCGAACCCAGCTAAAAAAAATCCGTGTCTGAAAGAGCACACGCTTTGAATCTGAATATTTAAATGCAGCAGAATATATCTCTGCAAACTGTTCATTTTCCAGGCTGCCGGATGTGCCGGAATTAAGAACGGTTCCTCAGCAATTCTTTTCTTACTCAGTAATTTCTGCACGGCCCAAATGCTTTCAGCACGAATGTGCTGCCACAGTGGTGACCATCAAAGATTTATATAACTGTGTTGCAAGTCAAGACATGTTTCCCTCTGGAAAAGGAAAAGGGGGGGGACCCCAAACCTGTCAGTGCTGCTGTAAATGTAACCTGAAGTATGAAAGCAGAAATCAACGTGTCACTTATCACTGATAATAAAGGTCCTGTTGCAGAACCCTGCTGACAATTTTTGAATCTGAAGAACAGGACAGGATGAAAGCCAAGTTGGGATGTTCTTCCCCTCCTTTCCCACTGCTATATTCTTCAACATGCCGTTGATGCAATAATAGTGCATTAGTGGTAGATTTATCTTGGGCTGTCCCCACATTTTTCTGCTTTATTAGTTGTTCTGTGATGCTTCCCCAGTTACATTTGCATTGTTGCTATTGGTGGAGGGGAGGCTTGCACCAGAGCACAACAGAAGTGAAACAAAAGAAATGAATCAGTGGTATAAAAGGTTGCAGGTTTTTCAGAGGGAAGCAATGGGCAACAGTGGCGTAGCGTGGGTTGTCAGCACCGGGGGCAAGGCAAGTAATTTGCGCCCCCTAACCCGTGGATTTGCGCCCCCTAACCTGTGAATTTGCGCCCCCTAACCCTAACCCCCAAATGTTGCGCCCGGTGCGGCCGGCCCCCCCTGCACCCCCCACGCTATGCCACTGATGGGCAATGCACCGATTGGAAAGGAAGTACAGTGGTACCTCAGGTTACATACGCTTCAGGTTACATACACTTCAGGTTACAGACTCCGCTAACCCAGAAATAGTGCTTCAGGTTAAGAACTTTGCTTCAGGATGAGAACAGAAATCAGGCTCCGACGGCGCAGCAGCAGCAGGAGGCCCCATTAGCTAAAGTGGTGCTTCAAGTTAAGAACAGTTTCAGGTTAAGTACAGACCTCCGGAACGAATTAAAGTACGTAACCCGAGGTACCACTGTAGCATCATAGAATCACAGAATAACAGAATTAAAAGGGACCCCAAGGGTCATCTAGTCCAACCCCCTGCAATGCAGGAATCTCACCTAAGGCATCCATGACAGATGGCCAGCCAAACTCTGCTTAAAAACCTCCAAGGAAGAGAGTTCACCACCTTCCAGAGTAGTCCACTCCACTGTCAAACAGCTCATACCGTCAGAAAGTTCTTCTGTTAGGATATTTCCGTTCCACCTTAAAAGGGAGCAGGATGTTTGTGTCACAGCCTGCACATTTCCTGTTTCACAGGATGTTTCTGTTGTGTCTTTGCTTTCGTTTCTCTCTCTGTGCTGGAACACTGAAGCAGGCAGTCATGTTTTTCTTTGTTCTGATCAATGCAGAAATAAACTTGTAAATAATGCTCTCCTGAGTGCATCTTTCGCTGTGCATTATCTGCTGATAGAGCGTGCATCGGCTCTGGAATGTGGCAAGCTATTTCTGGAGCTCATGTCGCTAATTGCTGATACTGCGTGTCTACGGTAGATCAATGGACGTCCGGAGACGACATGGAGTCATGATGGACTTTGTCTCCCTGGCAGTATCCCAACAACATTCAGTCGGAATCGGCTTTCTTATACAGTCATACCTCATGTTACATCCGCTTCATGTTACGTTCTTTCAGGATACGTCCTGTGGCAACCCGGAAGTACCGGAAAGAGCTACTTCCAGGTTTCGCCGCTCACGCATGCACAGAAGCGCAAGATGACATCACGTGCATGCGCAAAAGCAGCGAATCACAACCCATTCATGCACAGATGCACCGCTGTGGGTTGCGCTCTTTTCATGTTGCGAACGGGCCTCCGGAACAGATCCCGTTCACAACCAGAGGTACCACTGTAATTTGAATTCATTGGCACATCCTCTGGAGTGGCACAAAACTAGCTCGCTCCATCTTCCATGGGCCGTGTGGCATGCCCACCCCAAAACATTTGTGTGTGCACAGTCGTAAGAGTGGGCTCCCCAAAAAACCCCATCCAGATAGCCACCATGAGCACAAAGCTTCATGAATGTGCAATAAATTGCAAAGGATACAAAGGGGGGTCTGGAAACCACTCTTCCCATAAAGATTCAGGCGCTGCAGACTAATGTTCTCTATATATGTGTGTGTGTGTGTGTGTGTGTGTGTGTGTGTGTGTGTGTACAGTGGTGCCTCGCAAGACGAAATTAATCCATTCCACGAGCCTCTTCGTCTTGCGGTTTTTTCATCTTGCGAAGCACGGCTATTAGCGGCTTAGCGGCTATTAGCGGCTTAGCGGTTATTAACGGCTTAGCGGCTTTAAGAAAAAGGAAACAAGCTCGCAAGAACTCGCAAGACGTTTCGTCTTGCAAAGCAAGCCCATAGGGAAATTCGTCTTGCGGAACGACTCAAAAAACGGAAAACTCTTTCGTCTAGCGAGTTTTTCGTCTTGCGAGGCATTCGTCTTGCGGGACACCACTGTGTGTGTGTGTGTGTGTGTGTGTGTGTATATATATATATATATATATATATATATATATATATATATATCCTTGCTTTCTTCAGAGAATGAAACAGCTGTGCCCCGCCCCTGACATTCAACTAATAAAATATTACAAAAATACAGTGTTTCATATTAAAAAATGTTGCATTAATACAAAATTACTAATATATATATATAAATCAATACCAAGTCATTTTCCTTCTGATACACCCTTTCTCTGGGTTGTCACCACCCTAGTCTCTCCCTCTAGACTTGCTTTTTATGGGCAGGCCCAAAGTGGATGCCCACAGCTGTGTCCCATTCAGCTGCCCTCTCCACACCCAGTTCCAAGTGCAGCAGGTTTGCTGAATTTCCCAGGGGGTCCAGAGGATAAGAAAGGGGACCCCCCCTCAACCCTCAGCTAATAGAATATTGGTTGGTGTCCGTCTGTCTCAGGAGACAATGGAGGGGGTAAAGCAGTGGCGTAGCTTGGGGGTGCAGGGGGGCCGGCTGCACTGGGCGCAACATCTGGGGGTTAGGGTTAGGGGGCGCAAATCCACGGGTTAGGGGGTGCAAATTACTTGCCTTGCCCCGGGTGCTGACAACCCACGCTACGCCACTGGGGTAAAGTCAATCCATTGGGGAGTCGCAGCGCCTGCTGTGGCTGTAGAGACTGATGTAGAAGAGACATGTTTTGTTGCAGCTGGGGCAGAGGAAGGCATTCGAACTGATCCCCAAATCCCCTTGTTTTCTTTCCTGTGTCCGAACCAAGAAGGCAGCTACACCCTGAGCTTGAGAATCAGTTAGAAGTCCAAACAGCAAGTAATAATCCATTAGTACATAATGCCCTCTTCTGGTTATATCTGAAGATATGATTTTTAAAAAAGAAAAAGTCAGGAGAGATAGCCCTGCTTCCTCCAAAGGGGGCAAAGGGATATATATCATTTGCTCATGGAAGTCAAATTTTGTTAGCTGATTTAATCCCAGAGCAAAAATTAATCAGACAGTCCGGCTAACTGCATCAAGAAAAGCAATAAATTATCCTGCCTCCAACCTAACAGCAGCATTAATGGCGCAAAAGGGGGAGGAGCTTTGGGGTGATTAATGGCTGTTTAAGTTGCCTAAAGGGGCTGCGAAGCTTCCTGCTGACTGGCAGAGGGACCACCCCCACCCCCACTTTTGCATTAAAAAATAGGAGAATAGTCCCTTCGGAAGTGATTGATTTGCCACATGCAGCTCGGAAGGAATGTGATGTGCCTTTGTGACTGCAATAGACGGAGGATTCCCGCTTCATGCCGTGGCACCAGTCCTATGTGCCATTGGAGCTTGCTCCTTCTCCAGAGCCTTTTGGAACATCAGTTCCGTTGTGGGAAGAGATTTAAGCTGTGTATGCACTTTACCCCTTCATGGATTACTGCCTTGCCGTGGCGAAGGGGCTTGAATAACTCAGAGAAGCTATGAACTATGCCATGCAGGGCCACCCAAGATGGACAGGTCATAGTGGAGAGTTTTGACCAAACATGATCCACCTGGAGCAGGAACCGGCAAACCACTCCAGTATCCCTGCCAAGAAAACTCCATGGACAAAGACAACAATGTATGGAAGTGAGAGCTGGACCATAAAGAAGGCTGATCGCCGAAGAACTGATGCTTTTGAATTGTGGTGCTGGAGGAGACTCTTGAGAGTCCCATGGACTGCAAGAAGATCCAACCTATCCATTCTGAAGGAAATCAGCCCTGAGTGCTCACTGGAAGGACAGATCCTGAAGTTGAGGCTCCAATACTTTGGCCACTTCATGAGAAGAGACGACTCCCTGGAAAAGACCCTGATGTTGGGAAAGATGGAGGGCACAAGGAGAAGGGGACGACAGAGGACGAGATGGTTGAACAGTGTTCTCGAAGCTACCAGCATGAATTTGACCAAGCTGCGGGAGGCAGTGGCAGACAGCAGTGCCTGGTGTGCTCTGGTCCAGGGGGTCATGAAGAGTCAGACACGACTAAACGACTAAACAACAACAACATGCACTATACATTTAAAGCACATTCTGCCCTCACCTGGAAGAATCGTGGACCAGTGGCCAAACTTAGTGGTGAGCTGGATTGGGGCCAACCAGCTGACTCTGAATCCTGGGAAAATGGAGGTGTGGTGGGTTGGGGGATTGTGGGAATCTTAAGGATGGTAGGAAAGGATATATTGAATAAGTATTATCCTTCCTTCACTCACGCTAGTAAGTGGGGTAGCAGAGGAGATTCCCCTCAATGTAGCTGGAAGCTAGTTTGCAGATTCGTTTGAATCTCTCAGTTAAGATTATTTCCTGTCCCCTTTGATCCCTGTTAAAAGAATAAAGACACAAGAGTCTTTCTGAGTAAAGTAACAAAAAGTTTACTCACATTTCAGTTCACAATATGATCCCTGAAAGGCAGGCTTTGCTTAATGGTTACACAAAGAAACTGTGAGTTCAGTTCATATGGGGATTGAACTCATGTGCTGCTGGCTGAGAGCCAGCAGACAGCAAAATGACATTAATAGAACAAAGTGGCTGCAGGAGAGCAGCATGGCAGCAAAAGATAAGAACAAGACAACAGCAGTATCAAGATGAACAAGAGACAAAACTGCAAGTGAGAAAATGGCTGCATGACTCGGCTCTTTTATGGAGTCAGCCAGAGCCATGCCCATCTCCCAGGTCACATGCAGGGGGAGGATGCTCCAGACCAGTGGAAGAGGAAGTTACACTGACTGGATGTCCCCCTTCCTGTGTCCACTCTAGGGAAATAAGGAATGTTGCATTTGACCACACCAATGGATTACATCCCATAGGGATGAGATCCTCCAAGTGTCCCTATTTTCCAGGGACAGTCCCGAATTTACAGAAGCCATCCCGGTTTCTAATTTGATACCGGAATGTCCCGTTTTTCCTTAGGGCACCCTTATTTTCATCAGAGAAATGTTGAAGGGTATGGAGTTTTATGACCCCTGAGCCAAGAAAATAAGTAACTATGCAACCTTTAGAAGACATCTGAAGGCAGCCCTGCATAGGGAAGTCTTTTAATGTTTAATGTTTTATTATGTTTTTATATACGTTGGAAGCCACCCAGAGTGGCTGGGACAACCCAGTCAGATGGGTAATGCTGATGTAAAAAAGAGCTATAGCATGACTTCTTCCTGTACCTGTGGGATAATATGGGGCAAACCCAGATCATTTGGGATGAGCTTATGCTAGAACTCCCCCATTCTTTACCCCAGTGTCTGGGAAAGGTAATACAGCAATGGGATGGAGACTCAGTGTAGGATCCTTCCATGTTTTTCAAGCATTAAAATGTTTCATTCATCTGCTCAGTTGCAAACTGCATGAAAAATTAAGATGCACAACTCTGGTTTGCAAGCATCAGGTTGTAAAGTGTTCGGCGTCAGAGTGACATTACACCACCAAAGTGTGTTTCTGAAAGAGCTACCTTGAAAACAGGATCTGATCAAGTGAGACACCAGGAAACAAAGACTCACGCGATGAAATTGCAAACAAAGCAGCATATCTGGAATCTGCAAAGTCAAACTTCATTTCCCAGGGAAGACATAAGCAAATATTCGGTCCAGTCACAGCAGGGATTTTATTAAGCCCTATTTTACTTATTTCCATTTGTTTGGGTGCCTGGGAGATTGTCGCTGAGGCTTCCCGGCACAGATGCATGTGAATATTTCATGCCTGATAAGCCTCGACATGAAACAAGTTTGCCTCACAGTCAGCCAGTCTGCTAGAGAGGCTGTGGCAATCAAGATGTATTTCTGCTTGTTCAGGTGGGGAGGCCACAACCGCTGCTGCTGCTGCTGCTGCCGCCGTCAACATCTGTGGGAAGACTTTTTAAAATGCAGTTCATCTATTCCAGTCCCCATCTGCAGGGGTGGTCAAGCCTGAACTGTATATGAACTTAACTTTGTGGAATACATGAGATACACCCACAAACACATACTAGAAAGTTGGAGGATTCAAACATGCTCCAAATTTGCACACTTCTTGATCACCTCATCTGTCTCCTGAGAAATCTCTATGTGGGACAAGAAGCTACAGTTAGAACTGGATATGGAACAACTGATTGGTTCAGAATTGGGAAAGGAGTACGACAAGGCTGCATATTGTCTCCCTGCTTATTTAACTTATATGCAGAACTCATCATGTGAAAGGCTGGGCTGGATGAATCCCTAGCCGGAATTAAGACTGCCGGAAGAAATATCAACAACCTCAGATATGCAGATGACACAACCTTGATGGCAGAAAGTGAGGACGAATTAAAGAACCTTTTAATGAGGATGAAAGAGGAGAGCGCAAAATATGGTCTGAAGCTCAACTTCAAAAAAACGAAGATCATGGCCACTGGTCCCATCACCTCCTGGCAAATAGAAGGGGAAGAAAGGGAGGCAGTGAGAGATTTTACTTTCTTGGGCTCCATGATCACTGCAGATGGTGACAGCAGCCACGAAATTAAAATACGCCTGCTTCTTGGGAGAAAAGCAATGACAAACCTAGACAGCATCTTAAAAAGCAGAGACATCACCTTGCCAACAAATGTCCGTATAGTAAAAGCTATGGTTTTCCCAGTAGTGATGGATGGAAGTGAGAGCTGGACCATAAAGAAGGCTGATCGACGAAGAATTGATGCTTTTGAATTCTGGTGCTGGAGGAGACTCTTGAGAGTCCCATGGACTGCAAGAAGATCCAACCTATCCATTCTTAAGGAAATCAGCCCTGAGTGCTCACTGGAAGGACAGATCGTGAAGCTGAGGCTCCAATACTTTGGCCACCTCATGAGAAGAGATGCTTGTAAACAGGACAGCTTGCCGCTGGAATATGGTTTATTCGTGGGTTTCAGCTGGCATAGAATTCACTCACACCTGCAACTGGGACAAGTAGTGGTCAGAATGTGGCTCTGTCGCTTGCGTCAGTATGTAAATGCATAGGAACATAGATCAAACAAGGGAAATAATAAATAATGTTAGCAGGGTAATTAGGCAGTTGTGATAGGCTGCAACCCTTGTAGTACCCAGCCAATGGGGAGACAAGGGAGGGAACCTGTGCTTCAGGTATAGGGGATATAAGCTTGTGTTTTGCCAGTTTTGGGGGGGTGCCTACTCTGGACACCCGCTCTTGCAAGAACATTTTGTGATCAATAAACTCTTTGCTGCTTCACCAAGTTTGTTCAGGTTTTATTCTGAAGGTCTCAAGACCAACTTCTAACAGCGACCATCACTGCCTCCTGTGGAAGTGAGTCCCATAGTCTAACTATGCATTGAAAAAATGTCTTCTAGAGCTTTCTTTTCAACTGAGGTGAAGCCTGTCTGCTAAGTAGCAGGAGGCGGTTCCAAAGGATAAATACCACCACCTAAGCGCCCAGTTGCGACATCCTATAGCATGGACCTTCTGATGTGATGGTAGCTGCAGGAGGCCCTCTTTTTGAAAAGACAAAACATTTCTGGTTGTGCCCTAAGTGGATTGCATTTTCACCATACCCTGAATTGCAGAAAGACCATAACCACAAATACTTTTGCGTGGTTCTTTTAAACTTAATAGCTCACATGGGCTGCTCTCTGAATTACTGCCTCTTATTTTATGGCGAAATTAATATTATATACACAAGAGCACTTTTAAAACACCCAATAGGGTAAAAGAAATGATTGCTATGTTGAAAAATATAAATTTTTATGCTTGGGAGTTATTAGCGAAGCCCCATTCCCTACTCCATTAACGCGCTGTAGGCTGAGGTTTTTTTTCCCTTTGACCTTTTATTTTCAGATGGGTTGCAGCCTGTTATCTCGCCGCTTTAATAAAACCATGATTCACTCATGTTTTTTAACAGCCTACTAATTTGTCTGTGTTCCTATATTATATTGGGTTTCATAACTTTTATATGGAAATCAATAAAAAAAGATCCTTTTGCCTATCTCATTTAAATCACTGAATAATTAAACAGTCTTATCAATCCACCAGCCCTTTCCATCAGGATGACTAAACTGTGGAGATTGGAACCAAAAAAATTGTCTCGCACTGGTACTTTCAGGCTGTCACTGTTTAGGGGATTCAATCACATAGCAACAAATTCAGTCTACACAACTAAAGTGGATCGGGAGGTCTAGTGCAACAATCCTGAATAACAAACTATTTTAAGCCTGTGGGCACATTTGGATTTTTGAGCGAATGCCCACCATTGCCTCTAGCCACTCATCCAACTTCCTCCGCTAGCGCTATGTACTTTTCGAGGGAGAAAAACATAACTAACTAACTTTCCACCTGCCTTGCCCCCCCCCCCCCCCCGGTTCTCATAAGGAAGCTGTGCCTGGAGGAAGAACTGTGAGGGGAGAGACTCCATCAGGCAAGGCCTTCTTCCACCTGCCTTGCTCCACCCTCTAGTCTCTGCTTCTCAATTTGTATTGTATTATTTCATGTACTGTGGCTTGCCGTTACTTTATTGATTATAGTTTAGAAATTATTTATCGTAACTGTTAAGGGTGAATTTCTGTAACTTTTATATGCTGATATTATTTTATACTACTCTAATGATTCCTGAATGATACTTTTTTGATGTAGGTTGTTTGTTTTAAAGTTATGTTTTATTATCACATTTTTGTATTGCGTTAGATTGTTATAGTAAAAGCTATGGTTTTCCCAGTAGTGATGTATGGAAGGGAGAGCTGGACTATAAAGAAGGCTGATCGCCGAAGAATTGATGCTTTTGAATTATGGTGCTGGAGGAGACTCTTGAGAGTCCCATGGACTGCAAGAAGATCAAACCTCTCCATTCTGAAGGAAATCAGCCCTGAGTGCTCACTAGAAGGACAGATTGTGAAGCTGAGGCTCCAATACTTTGGCCACCTCATGAGAAGAGAAGACTCCCTGGAAAAGACGCCTTCTTTATGGTCCAGCTCTCACTTCCATACATCACTACTGGGAAAACCATAGCTTTAACTATACGGACCTTTGCTGGCAAGGTGATGTCTCTGCTTTTTAGGATGCTGTCTAGGTTTGTCATTGCTTTTCTCCCAAGATGCAGGCGTCTCTTAATTTTGTGACTGCTGTCACCATCTGCAGTGATCATGGAGCCCGAGAAAGTAAAATCTCTCACTGCCTCCATTTCTTCCCCTTCTATTTGCCAGGAGATGATGGGACCAGTGGCCATGATCTTCGTTTTTTTGAAGTTGAGCTTCAGACCATATTTTGCGCTCTCCTCTTTCATCCTCATTAAAAGGTTCTTTAATTCATCCTCACTTTCTGCCATCAAGGTTGTGTCATCTGCATAGCTGACAATTTAGGACCTTCCAGACGTTTGGGACCAAAACTCCCATCATCCCCAATTATTGAACATGCTGACTGGGGCTGATGAGACTTACAGAATCATAGAACTGTAGAGTTAGAAGGGACCTCGAGGGTCATCTCGTCCAAGCCCCTGTGATGCAGGAATCTCAACTAGAGCATCCCCCACAGGTGGCCTTCCAACCTCTGCTTGAGAACCTCCAACGGAGAGCCCACCACTCTCTGAGGGAGACCATTCCACTGCCGAGGCAACAAGATGGGGAAGGCTACTCTAAATCAAGGCTCTTCCAGAAGAATCCCATTCTGAAGTACTAATCATCCTATCTCATGTGATCTATCACCACAGCATGAAATGAAAACAATTTTTCTTGTGTATCATCTCCCCCAAAGCAAATAAAGGCAAGACTTGACTTTGAATTAAGGTTTAATTAGTCATTCATATTGATGAAGCACTCATATGGGTTTGCCATATATTTAAGTAAAACCCCTAAACATCTCCCACCCCCCAAAAAATAATCTGGGCAGATGGAAATACATCTTAATAAATTTGGGTAAGAACTATCTATTATTCATCTGTTCATGTATAATTTCTCATTCCTCTTTATTCCAGACAGAGGATGCATGGAGACATCACTTGAGATTGATACCCCAGTCATAACTGTTGTTATCTGACCAGGGCTAGATTTAGGTTTGATGAGGCCCTAAGCTACTGAAGGTAATGGGGCCCTTTATATGTCCAGCTGTCCTTTGTCAACAACAAATTGTCGCTGTTTATTGTGTTATATGTTATATGGTAATTTATGGACCTAATAGGTATCTAAAGCCATTTGCACATAACAAATAAGAGCTTACACAACTCAAAACACTGTTGCTGTATGTAGGTTTTATTTTATTTGTTTTTTATCTTATATTTTGGAAATGTACATAAAGTTATTTTTTCTTTTAATTTTGGGGGGGGGCCCAAGAGAGTGGGGCCCTAAGCTATAGCTTGCTTAAAGGTAAAGGGACCCCTGACCATTAGGTTCCGGGTCATGTGGCCAGCATGACTAAGCCGCTTCTGGCGAACCAGAGCAACGCACGGAAACGCCGTTTACCTTCCCGCTGGAGCAGTACCTATTTATCTACTTGCACTTTGATGTGCTTTTGAACTGCTAGGTTGGCAGGAGCTGGGACCGAGCAACGGGAGCTCACCCCATCGTGGGGATTCGAACTGCCAACCTTCTGATCGGCAAGTCCTAGGCTCTGTGGTTTAACCCACAGCGCCACCTGCATCCCTATAGTTTGTTTAGCTTATTCCTTAAATCTGGCACTGTATCTGACAGTGAACCAGACCCTATAGGACTCCCAACATTATTTATTGTCTATGCTGGCAAAAGCACATCTCTGCTCTCCCTGCTTTGATATCAGATATGGGGAACCTCAGGCCCAGAGACTAAATACAACTCTCCAGGCCCCTCTGCCAAACCACCAGGATTCTCCCTAAGCCCCTCACCTCCACAATTGCTCTTCATCCTCTTCAAGTGCTTTTGCCGAGCTGAAAAGTGTTCCTTGAACTGTGAAAGTGCTTCTTCCTTGCCGGAATGGAGGACAGTGGCTGGAATGTGATCTATTGAACAACAGCCCAAGCCACAACTGTTCCTCCACCTACTTTTCCACTGGCCCTGCCCAGTATTGGCATGTGGTCCCTGGAAAGTTGTCCATGAGACTGAGATAGATCACCCAGCTCTGGTATAAAGGTAGCAGGAGGAGAAGTTTGGGGAAACTGCAGCTGAAGAAACCCACAATTTGTGCCTCCTTTGTCATGCCTAAAGAGAACTGTGGAGTTTAAATTTTAAATAACAGGCACATTCCTAGCACTATTTCCCTCCATTATCATGGGAGCAATGTCAGAGTGCTTTGCTACCGCTGTCATTTTTAATTTTATTTCAAAACTCTCATACGGAGTCCACTTGTCAACACTGTAACTCCATAAAATCCAAACCAAAACATCATAATACTAATCATTGCTGCTGAATGCATCCCCCAACATGCATATCCCAATTTAATAATATATAAACCTTACATACATAAAATTCTCATTTCTGTTTAGTTCATGACATAATCCATAAATGCAGACCACATTCCATTACCATTCATTATCTGTTTTTCCCCCCTTCTCTTGCGTACTATCAATTCATTTCTCGCCAGCTCAGCAGCCTGAAAAAATCACACATAAACTTCCAGAATATTTATATCCTTCCAGGCGGGACGCGGGTGGCGCTGTGGGTTAAAGCCTCAGCACCTAGGACTTGCCGATCGAAAGGTCGGCGGTTCGAATCCCCGCGGCGGGATGCGCTCCCGTCATTCGGTCCCAGCGCCTGCCAACCTAGCAGTTCGAAAGCACCCTCGGGTGCAAGTAGATAAATAGGGACCGCTTACCAGCGGGAAGGTAAACGGCGTTCCGTGTGCTGCGCTGGCTCGCCAGATGCAGCTTGTCACGCTGGCCACGTGACCCGGAAGTGTCTTCGGACAGCGCTGGCTCTCGGCCTGTAGAGTGAGATGAGCGCACAACCCTAGTGTCTGGCAAGACTGGCCCGTACGGGCAGGGGTACCTTTACCTTTACCTTTTTAGGCGGGCAACGCCATTTACTTTGCTATCAATGAAACCTGTCGAATAAAAGCTCTCCAACAGAGCCCACAGTGGAGAATTCTCCAGAAACGAATCCCTTTAGCATCAATTCACAGTTGGGGTTGGGGAGAAATTCACTTTTGTTTGCATTTTAATGAGAAACTACCTAATTTGCACTTCTCTGACCAAACTCCAAGCTGAAACAGAGCTATCCTTCAAATCCGCCTTTCTCTTAATCTTGCAGTGCCTTTCTCCAACCAAACAACTGGTGAAAATAACATACAAACATGCATTGTGTTAGAGAAATACATTGAGCTCAGTGGGACTTATTTCTGAGTAGATATATACACAGAACTGGACCATTGTTGTTTTGGACTGCAATTCTAACCCTACTTACCTGGGAGTAAGCCCCACTGGATTCAGTAGGACTCACTTCTGAGTCAAAGGAGTTAGGGTTGCACTGCTAGGTGTTTTAATGCAGAAGGTTTAAACAGAGGTTGGCTGTCATGGATTCCTGCATTGCAGAGGGTTGGACTAGATGACACTTGGGGTCCCTTCCAACTCTGATTCTTTGATTCTATGATCTTGTAGTGCAACACTATATTATTAGGATGGTTATTGTTCTATGAGCCGCCCTGAGACCTCCAGGTATAGGGCGGAATATAAATTCTCTCACTCTTTATATATACAGTCATACCTCTTGTTACGTTCGGTTCAGGTTACGTTCTTTCAGGATATGTCCCGTGGCAACCCAGAAGTAACGGAACGGGTTACTTCTGGGTTTTGCCACTCGTGCATGCGCAGAAGTGCAAGATGACGTCACGCGCATGCGCAGAAGCGGTGAATCGTGGCCCGCGCACGTGCAGGCACACAGATGCGGGTTGCGTTCTGCTCATGTTGTGAACGGGGCTCCGGAACGGATCCCGTTCGCAACCAGAGGTCCCACTGTATATATATTTGTTAGTTGCTTTTTCTTGCCCAAGGCAGCATAAAGCGACTTATGATATGTATTCACTGGTCTGTGCTTGCCTGAGCTTGAGTCTGGACTAAGGCTTGTGAGCCCCTGTGTTCTGATTCGATACATGATCTCCAATCACAAAACATTTCAGGATTTGGGCCTCTGCCTTAAACTCTGAGTCATGATTCGCAGCTTGGAAGTTTAGACGGCCAATCATGTCGGGAGCGGGAGTGGCCTAGGCCTTCAGAAATGTGTATAAGCAGTTGCTTTGCCCCTGTTGTCCAGTTCTTTTAGTTCAATAAAGGTTCTTGCTGTTATCACTGTGTCTTGCCTCATGGGAACCCACCTATATTTCAACTTACAACCTGACTAAGCGGACTATATATACAGTATCTACATAAAAGCAGGCTTCCTTGGATTCTGAGGGGCTTACTGCCAGGTAAGAAGGAAAAGGAGTGAAGTCATAAATAGTCCATGTAAAGGGGTCTTTTGAAATATATATATTTATATATTCCATCCCGTTTCATTAGGAGCAGTGATGCTTGGGAAACAGTTCTCAGTCGTTCCATTTTCCTCTTGTCCTCCCTGAACTTCACTGATAGGACTAAGCTATTTACTTTGTATTCCACATACCTCTCAGACAGCTAGATCAAAGCTGCACCGAGATAAAAATGCAAAAGGGCTTTAAAACAACAGCATCAGAGAGAGACGTCAGAGGAAATATCCAAAACCTACAGAGAAATATGTGTGTACAGATGCAGAGAGGTTGAAGGTGGAATGTTTGCAAAGCTTCCCCAATATTGAACATCAATAAAGAAAGAGAGAGAGTCTGCATGAAAGTTCAATTTAGAGCTCGTATGTGGGATCTGGAGTCGGCCTGTGTGCAATGAAATGAAATATCCTCTCAGCCATGTCGTTCCCTGGGTCCCTTTCAGCACAATGCTGTCTCTCAGCCCAACTAACCTTTCAGAGTTGTTGTGCACGGGTGCCTAACATGGTGCCCATGGATGTCAGTATGCCCACTAACATCTCCTACGGCATCTGAGAAAGGCCTTAGTAAATATCCCCTCAAGAATCTGCAATTCATGAGTGACGGTTTGCTCTTCCAGCTCAGTTCCTGTTTGCATTGGCTCAACCTCTCCTATGTTGAACACACACCTTTAAACAAGCCCACACTTCATTGGGACTGGGCAGAGGGAGAAAGGTGGAGACTGCCTCCCTCAAATCTTGACCCTTCCAGGGAGGAGGAAGAGGAAGACAGTCGAGATTGACAACAGGGGTTTGAGGGAGGTCACAGCTCAGAGGCAGATGAGGGGGAAAGTTGGGAAACCATGGGAGAGCAGAGCAACAGCTGCCTTACACGTTGTTATTAGAAAGCATCCCAGACCCTTCATCTCCCAGAACCCGGCGAGCCTTAAAAGTAGGAGAGCAAAGAGCTCAAAGACAGAGGGCACTTAGAGGCACCTGTAGAGGAGGTGATGATGGTGGTGGTGGTGAATGACGAAGTGGGAGAGAAGGTGTGTGGAGATTAACTTGGGACAATACCATTATCTAAGAGGCTGGGTTCTATAGCCTCTCTGTGTAAAGTTTGAAATAAAAAAGGATCGTAAGAAACTTTCTCTTGTCTTTGAGAGCCAGTGTGGTGTAGTGGTTAAGAGTGGCAGACTCATAATCTAGGGAACCAGGTTCGCGTCTCCACTCCTCCACATGCAGCTGCTGGGTGACCTTGGGCTAGTCACACTTCTCTGAAGTCTCTCAGCCCCACTCACCTCACAGAGTGTTTGTTATGGGGGAGGAAGGGAAAGGAGAATGTTAGCCGCTTTGAGACTCCTTCGGATTAGTGATAAAGTGTAATATCAAATCCAAACTCTTCTTCTTCTTTATACTTTCCTGGGGAACCAACCGTGAGCCGCTGACAGCATCCTGACAGGTACCAGGATTGGACACCCAATAATAATAATAATAATAATAATAATAATAATAATAATAATAATAATAAATTTTATTTATACCCCACCCTGCCTGGCCAAAACCAGGCTCATAGTGGCTAACATCAAATATATAACATATTACCATAAAATCAAGTAATCAATTAAAATACATCCTAAAATCAAATCAGAATCAAAGTGAAATCCAATCAGATGGCAACCTGCAAATTAGGGATGGGGACCTTAAATGCTCACCAGGCCTAACTGTTTATACTCATCTTATATGAGCCTGTGAGAAAAGTTGGGGGGTCACTTTCATGCAAGTTCTTATAAGGAGAGAGGGGGAGTCAGACTGGACCCCGGCCAAAGGCCTGGCGGAACAGCTCTATCTTGCAGGCCCTGCGGAAAGATGTCAGATCCTGCAGGGCCCTGGTCTCTTGTGACAGAGCATTCCACCAGGCCGGGGCCACAGAAGAAAAGGCCTTGGCCCTGATCGAGGCCAGTCTAATCCTCTTGAGGCCTGGGACCTCCAAGATGTTATTATTTGCGGACCGTAAGGTCCTCCATGGGGCATACCGGGAGAGGCGGTCCTGTAGGTACGAGGGTTCTCTCTTCTATCCTGACTAGAGGAGAGGTCCAAAGAGGTTCTCTTTCATACTCTCCAATATCTGCCGCTTAAAAAAGGGACACGCATCTTTTGATGCCGTGCTCCCGTGCGAGCCAGCTGGGGCTACAACACACCATCAGCAGTTCCCTCAGTGAGCATCAGCACCTCTTAACTCCTCCTCTTCCCCATCCCCATCCTTGTCTTCTGTCATCATCTTCTCCTCCTCCAACAGGGATGGCATCGGGTGGAGGTGGTGCAGAGCCTGGGCCCAGTGGGTGTGGCCTGTCCTTGTACCGCCAGCAGCTCCCCCTCCAACCCCTCCATGGGCTCTGGCTCGGCTGCCTTCTTTCACACAAAACACACACATCTTTCAGTGCCGATCTCTCTCAGGTACTAGCTGACTCATGCGAAAGTGTGGCATCGAAAACCGGACATTTGGGAATCCAATCAGAAGCTGGGATGGCTTCTCTAATTCTGAGATGTTCTGGTCAAATTGGGACAGTTGACGGGTATGCTCTTTGTGAGCAATGACAGCAGTGGCTGGTGTAGTATTTTGTGCCGTGCTCTCACAATAAAAAATGGGAAGATGGCATCTGGGAAGACGATGCCCTGAATTAAGGCTCCAAAGTGTTGGAGGGTATGTAATGCCTTCCTGAGCAATTGTGCCTCTGTAAACCAGCTCCATTCTGAAGGAAATCAGCCCTGAGTGCTGGAAGGACAGATCGTGAAGCTGAGGCTCCAATACTTTGGCCACCTCATGAGAAGAGAAGACTCCCTGGAAAAGACCCTGGAAAGATGGAGGGCACAAGGAGAAGGGGACGACAGAGGACGAGATGGTTGGACAGTGTTCTCAAAGCTACCAGCATGAGTTTGACCAAACTGCGGGAGGCAGTGGAAGACAGGAGTGCCTGGCGTGCTCTGGTCCATGGGGTCATGAAGAGTCGGACACGACTAAACGACTAAACAACAACAAACCAGCTGCTGGGTTTTGCATTTGGGCAGAGTGCTGATGTACTTAGGTCCTGCTTGCAAGCTTCCCATGGACATCTGGTTGGCCACTGTAAGAAGAGGAGGCAGGACAAGAAAGGCCATTGGCCTGATCCAGCATGCTCTTCTTATGTTCATAGTAATAGTAGAAGAAGAAGAAGAGTTTGGATTTGATATCCCACTTTATCACTACCCGAAGGAGTCTCAAAGCGGCTAACATTCCCCTTTCCCTTCCTCCCCCACAACAAACACTCTGTGAGGTGAGTGGGGCTGAGAGACTTCAAAGAAGTGTGACTAGCCCAAGGTCACCCAGCAGCTGCATGTGGAGGAGCAGGGAATCAAACCCGGTTCACCAGATTACGAGTCCACCGCTCTTAACCACTACACCACACTGGCTCTCACCAACCATAGTTGGGCATTTTTCACTTGCACTGATTTCAATACAGTCGTACCTTGGAAGTCGAACGGAATCCGTTCCGAAAGTCCATTCAACTTCCAAAACCAAATTGCAGCTTCTGATTGGCTACAGGAAGCTCCTGCAGCCAATCAGAAACCACGGAAGCCCCATCAGATGTCCAGGTTCCAAAAGAACGTTCGCAAACTGGAACGATCACTTTTGCGACGTTCGGGAGACAAAACTTAAGAGTTCCAGGGCGTTTGACAACCAAAGCACAACTGTATAAGAAGAAAGCATGTCCTTAAAAGTGCAGAATTTTTGCCCGCTACAACAGATCCCAAGCAAGCATATCGAATGAGCAGCATGCAAATCCCAAACAAGAAAACAAAGCGTTTTGTATACAGTCAACACCATTCATTGCTAGCAAAAAGCCTTTAATTGTTTTGCAGTCTACGGAATACCAATAAACGCATAAGCTTCTGTGGGACCAGCAAGAAAACGGCATGACAGCATAAATAATGTTTTCTCTATTTTTATGCCAAGTTGGGCGGAGGGGAATCTAGGCATTAAGGGGAGAAAAGTGGAGGTATTGTTTGCCTGAGCACAAAGGAGAAATCCATTTAGTTCTTATCTCCTATAAATAGAGACATTCCAGGAGATAATGTACAATATTCTTCACAATGCCTTATTCACAGAGACATAAACCATAGTCGGTGGGTATTTTAAGGGGAGGGGGGGAGCTAAAAAATTCAGCTGTTATAAGGAATTGTAATTTATGGAGGAACATATGACATAAAATATAAAGCCCTGAATCCCCAGTCTAGCAAGGTTGAGCCACACTCTTGCATGCCAATTACACTATTTTCTGCATTCTGTGCACACGGGAGAGGAAAGGCTGGGGAACCTATTCCAGTGTCTTTGAGAAGGGTTGCAGCTCAGGGGTAGAGCTCCTGCTTTGAATGCAAGTGATACCAGGTTTATCATCTTCAGGTAGAGCTGGGGATGTTTCCCGTCCAAACCTGTGCCGGTCAATGTGGACTATACTGAGCTAGACAGGCCAATCCTCTGACCCAGAATAGGGCATGAGGCCTTTGTCAAACAGGGCTACAGATGAACCATATGTGGTTATTCTTTGTTTTTGTTTTTGTTGTTTTTACAGTGGTACCTTGGTTCTCAAACTTAATCCGTTCCAGAAGTCTGTGCCAAAACCAAAGCGTTCCAAAACCAAGGCACGCTTTCCCATAGAAAGTAATGCAAAATGGATGAATCCGTTCCAGACTTCTAAAAACAACCCCTAAAACAGCAATTTAACACGATTTTTACTATCTAACGAGACCATGGATCCATAAAATGAAAGCAATAAACATTGTACTGCAGTCACACAGTCACTCAATCAGTAGCTGAACTGGGTTCCACACAGTTACAAAAACAAAAGCGCCGCAAAAACAAAGAGGCAAAATAAATAGCAAAAGCAGAGAGACCTCAGCGTAGCACTCCAAACGGAAGCATAACACTCAAAATGGAGCGTATTCGGCTTCCAAAAAAAGTTCGCAAACCAGAAAACTAACTTCTGGGTTTGCAGTATTTGGGGTCCAAGTTGTTTGAATACCAAGGCATTTGAGAACCAAGGTACCACTGTACTTTAACTCTGCACTGTGTGATGAAGTGTTTTCTTCATCGGTCCTGAGTCCTCTAACACTTAGCTTCATCAGGTGTCAATAATAATAATAATAATAATAATAATAATAATAATAATTTATAGCCCGCCCATCTGGTTGGGTTTCCCCAGCCACTCTGGGCAGTTCCCAACATAATTAAAAGCACAATACAGCACCAGACATTAAAAACTTCCCTAAACAGGGTTGCCTTCAGATGTCTTCTAAAAGTCAGATAGTTGTTTATTTCCTTGACAACTGATGGGTTGTAACCTCACATTTCCTTGACAACTGATGGGCTGTAACCTCACATTTTGCAGTGAGGGAACTGCCAGAAGGCCCTCAGAGCTGGACCTCAGTGTCTGGGTTGAACGATGGTGGTGGAGACGCTCCTTCAGGTATACAGAACCAAGGCCATTTAGGGCTTTAAAGGTCGCCACCAAAACTTTGAATTGTGCTCAGAGCCAGTGGGAGCCAGTGAAAATCCTTTAGGGGCCGTGTTATATGGTCTCGGCGGCCACTCCCAGTCACTGGTCTAGTTGCCGCATTCTGGATTAGTTGCAGTTTCCGCATTATGAGATGGCACTACCTATTTTTTCATCAGTTTACACATGTTCATCATATTCCCCCTTTCTTGCCTTTTCCATAAACGCAGAAGCGCTAGATGTTGTTACCTTTCACTATAGGGGAGTTGCTCCATCCTGCTGATGGTTCTGCTTGTCTTTTGTTTCTAGCTAAGTATTTTCTACTCTGATTGGTCAAGGCTCTTCAGAATTTCAGGCAAGAGCCTTTCACCTGCTTGAAAACGTAGAGCACTGAGCCTGGGACCTTTTACATGGAAAGCAAGGGCTGTTCCATTGAGCTGTATCCACCTTCCAAAGGTGGAAACTTTGCAACCGAGAGTATTTCTACCCAGATTTCACTCTAAAAAGCATGCAGTGCATCCAGTAATAGAAAGCGAGAGAGCAGCTTTTTTGATTCATGGAAGAAACCTCAGGCAACGACATTCAAAGCCAAGTTCTCCAGTCCTCTAAAGACAGTGAGCTCCACTTCATCAATCACTTCTTTTCACCTGAACAATATTTAAGGCTTCCTTTCTTTGGAATTTCCCAAATAAGGTGTGCCTTTTCCACAGAGGTTTCCACTGGCATGTTCGTGGGTGGATCGTTGTCTCCCTCTTGTGTCAAATGGGCAGCAGTACAATCCTTTTCAGCAGAAGAGAAGACATAGAACATGGATAGGCAAACTAAGGCCCTGGGGGCCAAATTCGGCCCAATCGCCTTCTAAATCCGGCCCGCGGATGGTCTGGGAAGCAGCATGTTTTTACATGAGTAGAATGTGTCCTTTTATTTAAAATGCATCTCTGGGTTATTTGTGGGGCCTGCCTGGAGTTTTTACATGAATAGAATGTGTGTTTTTATTTTAAATGCATCTCTGGGTTATTTGTGGGGCATAGGGATTCGTTCATTTCCCCCCCCCCCAAAAAAAAAATATATAGTTGGGCCCCCCACAAGGTCTGAGGCACAGTGGACCGGCCCCCTGCTGGAAAAGTTTGCTGACCCCTGTCATAGAAGTTAGAAGGGACCTCAAGTCCAACTCCCTGAAATGCAGGAATCTCAGCTAAAGCAGCCATGGCAGATGGCCATCCAACCTCTGCTTAAAACCCTCTAAGGAAGAAGAGTCCACAAGCTCCTGAGGGAGTCCATTCCACTGATGAACAGCTCAAGTCAATAGTGCTTTCGCCAGGGATGCTGCTGCTTAGCCTGAAATGCATCTCTGGTTCTTTCTCCCATCTTCTTTCACATCTGACTTGCTTAGAGGGGTCAGACAAACAGGCAAGTGACAGCACAGGTGCTGAGTTGTGCCTGACATGGGGGGAAAGCTGTTGTCGCACGTGATGCGCATGATGTCAAGTGCATCACGCACTTAATGCGTTGCGTGCATGATGACCGCCGCATTGGGAGAGGCCTCATCGGCCTCTTCCCAATGTAACCTTTGCCCACCAGGCTGCGCTGGTCCTGCACGGCCCATGCCAACATCCTGCCAGGCTTCCTCTGCCCCCTCAAGATGGGGGGGAGGGCTGAGCCCCGTCCCACTGGACATTGGGGGGTTGTAGAGGCCTCAGCCCCATGGAGTTGGGGCACCTGAGTGACAGCAAGGATGGAAATCAAGACCAGGAGATTCCAGGAGGGACATTGGGGCCTGTGCTGACATGCAGACCTTGGAAGAAGTCTGGCAGTGCCAACCTCTGATCCCATCCCAGTGCTTAAAGGTAGGTCCAGTCATGGCCGACTCTGGGGTTGCGGCGCTCACCTCGCTTTATTGGCCGAGGGAGCCGGCATACAGTTTCCGGGTCATGTGGCCAGCATGACTAAGCCACTTCTGGCGAACCAGAGCAGTGCACGGAAACGCCGTTTACCTTCCCGCCGGAGCAGTACCTATTTATCTACTTGCACTTTGAGGTGCTTTCGTACTGCTAGGTTGGCAGGAGCAGGGACCGAGCAACGGGAGCTCACCCCGTCGCGGGGATTCGAACCGCCGACCTTCTGATCAGCAAGTCCTAGGCTCTGTGGTTTAACCCACAGCGCCACCCACGTCCCCATCCCAGTGCTTAATGCCCTTTAAAAGCTGTGTAATGGCCTGATTCTCACCTCATTCTGTATTTCTGCAGCTTGGCTTCACAGTACACACATAGCATTACTACTAATGATGGGATAGGTGACTTTATTCCTATAGAAGATTGCATTACCTTTTTAGGTTATTATTATTATTATTATTATTATTATTATTTATTAATTAAACCCCGCCCATCTGACTGGGTTTCCCCAGCCACTCTGGGTGGCTTCCAACAAAAGATTTAAAATACATTAAAACATCAGTCATTAAAATCTTCCCTAAACAGGGCCGCCTTCAGATGCCTTCTAAAAGTCACATAGTTGTTTATTTCCTTGACACTAGTTTAGTTGCTGCATTCTGGATTAGTAATAGTTTCCATTGTATGAGATGGCAGTACCTATGTACTGGGAGCCAATGTAGGTCTTTCAAGCCCGGTGTTATGTGGTCTCGGCGACTGCTCCCAGTCACCAGTCAAGCTGTCGCATTCTGGATTAGTTGTAGTTTAGATAATTTACTGCAACCCTACTCTGGCGGTGGGTGGAATAGGAGCCAGCAGTGGGCAGGACAAAAGCCAAAAGTGGGTGTGGCTCCCATTTTTTTCCTGTCTGTCTCTTAATTCAATGCCCCCCTCTCTCTCCACATGAAATAATGCCAAGGGCTGCATGAAATTAACCTGAGGGGTGCATCCTGCCATTGGTGCTTAGGTTCCTCGCCCCAGCTGCAACTATGGATGGAACTAGGCCAAGGGAATGGAAGTTTTAGAACCGACAACTTTTCCATTTTCCTAACATCTTCTCTCAATCACACTACAGCGTCCTTCCTGCTTCCCCTGTAGCAGGCAGCCCTGAATGTCAATGAGTGGCAGCTATCTGCTATTATAACATATCTGTGACCTTGGTAGAGATGCCTAATCCATATTCATTATGCCATTTAATTTCATCATTAGCTGCTCTGTATACCTAATTTATCACCCTAACCATGTCAGCCATAACTATCATCAAAGAAGAGGACCTTTCAGTTTCTCCTCCCACATATTCAAGGTATATATAGTCATAACATAAGACACCCATTCTGCAACTACTTTAAAGTGTACTGACTGCTAAGGGGTTTTTTTTTAAAAAAAAATGCAGCTTCCGAATAAGTAATTCAAGAGGACCAGCTTTCTCCCTGTTCCATTGCTGATTGTCCAACTGACTACATGTTTAACTAGAGTTTAGATTCATTTGTTAACTTACACCATTGACATGTGGTCTAGGTAGACCAGGAATCTGGTACATCAAGTCAATGGACCGATTGTGGCCCTCCAAGTCTCCCTACCTGGCCTTGGAAGACTCCCCAGGCTGGACCCCCTCACCCCAGGCTGCAGCCCATATTTGGTCCTGCTTCACTTGCTCTTTGAGTGCTTTTACCTGGAAGGAATGTGTCCTTGACCTATGCTCATGTGGGACATTATTTCATTCAAACCAACAATTCATGTTTTGCCAGATAGGCACATGAAGGTGCTGAGGCTCACAGAGCTTTCCTATAAAATTTGCTAGAGAGAACTCTGTGAGATCACTTCCTTTCTTTGCCATGGCAGGAAGCTGTAACACTGCAGCCTGGGCAGCCTTCTCTTTCTTCATCATGCTTCCAAGCTGAAATCGGGAGCTCGGGCACCATTTTTGAACTTACATTTTGTACTTTTGTAGCTTAGATAATCGTTATAAACCTGCCTTCATTTCGCTACTGTAATTGCCACTTCAAGACCCAGATTATGCAAGTAAATGCTACTTTTATTTCTTCACAAAACAATGTGTTTGTGATTGTGGTTTTAAAGGGGAGAAAAGGGGTATACCAGGAAAATCCAGTCTCCCTTAGAGTATCCTGGATTATTGCTTCTAGAAGGTTAAATAGAACTTGTCTTAGCTTCCAAGTTTAAGCCACTGATCTCACTCACGTGAGCAAGGAAAGATGATAACTAACCAATATGTTCTCTCCCAGTATCTAAATCCATTCCTACAGATCATGCCTCTTGCTTCCCTGGATGGAGGATGGAAATATGGTGTGAGAGAAAGTAAAAAAAACCAAACCTCTGACTTCTCCATGGCTGGAATCTATGTACTGTACTGTCCCAACCAGTGCCCTGTCCACAGCAACTTTCGCCTCTGCCCCCCTCCCCCTTCACTTTGGTCTTAACCATCTCTGGCACACGACCCACCGAATGTTGTCCATGAAAGCATGCTGTTCTCAGGCTGCCAAAGGTTCCTCAACACTAATCTAGTGCAACTTGCTGTGTCCCACAGTGGCCAACCAGATGTCTCTGAGAAGCTCACAAGCAGAGCAGGGAGGCAAATAGCCTTTTCTTCCTATACATTCCCAGCAACCAGTATTCAGAGGCATGATGCCTCAATTCCAGGAGGTGTCATCCAAGCAACACGACTAAAAGGAGAGAGCCCTTTCACGAGGCAGGCAGTGCCTTTCTCCTGACCAGTTGAGACCCAGGTAGATTTAATCCTCCTGGTCAAGGATCTGAAGTGATTTTTTTTTAAATAATTTTTTATTAATTTACAACAAAAACAAAACAAAACATACATTGTTTTCACATTCAAATTTTTCCAAATCTTTCTTTTTGAACTTCCTTCAGCTTTTCCGTAAATCTTTCGTAGTCATTATTAATTTACGCATTTCCTTTGTTTATATTGTCATTACTTGAATCTTTTTCCTCTATTCCCTTTTAACAATACATCTCACATTTTCACAGTGCTCTTTTGAAACCCTCTAGCGTTATTTGGCCCTCACTTATACTCTCCAGATATTCAACAAATTTTTTCCAGTCCTCTGTAAACTTTTGGTCTCTTAAATATCTAATCTTCCCAGTCATCTTATCCAATTCAGCATAGTCCAACAACTTCAATCTCCAATCTTCTATTGTCGGTATTTCCTGTTGTTTCCATCTCTGAGCCAGCAGCACCCTTGCAGCTGTCACTGCATATTGGAAAAACTTACTGTCCTTTCTCTTAATCTCCTTTCCTAGAATACCTAACAGAAAGACCTCTGGCTTCTTTATAAAAGTATATTTTAGAATCTTTTTGAACTCATTATATATCATTTCCCAGAAGCCTTTCACTTTCTTACATTCCCACCACATGTGATAGAATGAACCTTCTTTTTCTTTACATTTCCAACACTTATTACATGTCTTATACATTTTCGCTAATTTTACAGGTGTAATATACCACCTATAAAACATATTTTAAAAAAATTTTTAAAAAAAAGTTTTAAAGGATCTGAAGTGATTTATCACAATTTTTCTCGGTACTGTTTGAGGTGGTGGATGGTTACACTGGTTGTCTGACATGGATGGTGAGTGAGATTGGGTGAGGGACTGTATGCATGTTGTGTTGATTGAACTTTTGTATTATACTGCCTTCTTGTGCTCTGATTTTATTTGTTTTTATATAATTTTTATGAATATGGATAGTGTTTATAGATCTTGTTACGTGAATGAGTACTTTCCGTGTGTGTGTGTGTGTGTGTGTACATATACATATTGGCTTATATATTTATCTTTTGTAAATTGCCTCAAGTTATTTCACATAGGAAGCAGTCTCTAAATGGAAATTATCATCATCAACTTTGATGATGGTGGGTTCTGACAAAAATGGCGTTGAAATATAACCACCGGTGGGGAAAGAAACTCGAGAGAGCAGGTATTATCAGAGGAACGCAGAGGTTTGCAGAAGGGCAAAAAACTTTGCCTGAAACCATCTGGGCTCCCCCACCCCTCAAAGTTGTTGAGCTTTCTTTGAGGACATCTCCAAATGTTTTGGGCCTTTTTTGAAGTTTTTTTAAAAAATAATACCCCCCCCCCTTGCCATACACCTTAGTTTCCCCGGACATTTTGCTGATTTGCCGAAAATCTGCCCGGCTGCCATTTTCCTACCCAATTCCCATACATGTCGGGGGAAACCCAGACGTATGGCAGCTCTAATCTAAGGGCTGCCAGAAAAGCTAGCCTATTGGAGTTTGAATAGTCTCAGTTGCAACAGCAACTTGCCAGTTGGAAAAGAAAAATGGTGAAGTGGATGGAGCAAAGGACTAGTCACCCAGCGCGCTTCATGGCAGTGGTGCCAGATTACCAAATAGGCAAAATAGGCACCAGCCAATGGGCCCATGCCTTTTAGGGGGCCCCACAACAACAGATCAAAATAATATTGATTTGATTTTGAAAGAAAATTACAACCAAGCTTTCTTAGTTTTAGGAGATAAAATAGGAGAGGGTGCCTGAGATTTCGACTGCCTAGGGGCCTCCACAGGGTTTAATCTGGCACTGCATGGCAGAGAGAGGGTATGATCCTGCATCTCCCAATTCTAGGCCACATTCACACAATACATTTAAACAGTGCTTTTTTCTTAAAAAAAAAAAGTTTAGGGGTGCTCTCATTTTCCTACTCATATTGAAATACTGCCCCTCGATGAGGCCAAACTTAGATTCACAAAATGTTTAGGGGTGCGCGTACCCCTGCATCCCCCCCCCCCCAGGAAAGAAAGCACTGGATAGAACAGACATAACAGCCAATCCTTCTTTTTACTGGGAACTCTATAAAGTATAGCTCTGTCGGGGCAATAGGTATCTCCTAACATTTCTCAGCACCCTCAAGAAACTACAGCTCCCAGAATTCTTTGGGGGAAGCCATTTACTGTTTAAAGGTAAAGGGACCCCTGACCATTAGGTCCAGTTGCGGACGACTCTGGGGTTGTGGCGCTCATCTCGCTTTATTGGCCCAGGGAGCCAGCGTACAGCTTCCGGGTCATGTGGCCAGCATGACCAAGCCGCTTCTGGCGAACCAGAGCAGCGCATGGAAACGCCATTTACCTTCCCGCCGGAGTGGTACCTACCGTATTTTTCGCTCTATAAGACACACCAGACCACAAGACACACCTAGTTTTTGGAGGAGGAAAACAAGAAAAAAAATATTCTGAATCTCAGAAGCCAGAAGAGCAAGAGGGATCGCTGCGCAGTGAAAGCAGCAATCCCTCTTGCTGTTCTGGCTTCTGGGATAGATGTGCAACCTGCATTCACTCCATAAGATGCACACACATTTCCCCTTACTTTTTAGAAGGGAAAAAGTGAGTCTTATAGAGCAAAAAATACAGTATTTATCTACTTGCCCTGGTGTGCTTTCAAACTGCTAGGTTGGCAGGAGCAGGGACCGAGCAATGGGAGCTCACCCCATCACAGGGATTTGAACCACCGACCTTCTGATCGACAAGTCCTAGGCTCTGTGGTTTAACCCACAGCGCCACCCGTGTCCCTTTATTTACTGTTTAAAGTGCTTTAAATTTATGGTGTGAATGTGGCCCTAGTCCAGTACTCTTACAAGCGCTCTTAAATATAATGGGTTTGGGTGGTTGTTGTCGTTTGCAACTTAATCTTTCATATGTCCAAAGAGCAGTGTTTTGGACTTTTGGAAGGTGGCAGCAGCAGCACCACGGGCTTTATAGAAGTGAGATTGAAGAAAGCCAATTGTTATACCTCGCAGAAGCCACTAGGTAGCACCAGAAGGAAACAAAATTCACAGGGTCCTTAAAATAATCTTTGCTGCAGCAGGAGCCTGACACTTAAGAACATACTAGTGAGTCTGCTGGTGGGAGGTGTGGGGAGACCCCTATTCCCCTCCCAGAGCTATGATTCCAGTGTTTTCTGGGAAGAGGGAATGATGGTTAAGCCGCTGTGGAAATATTACGGGAATAGCAGGAGGGGAACAGCGGCCTCCTAAGTCCCATGGACTGCAAGAAGATCCAACCTCTCCATTCTTAATGAAATCAGCCCTGAGTGCTCGCTGGAAGGACAGATCCTGAAGCTGAGACTCCAATACTTTGGCCACCTCATGAGAAGAGAAGACTCTCTGGAAAAGACCCTGATGTTGGGAAAGATGGAGGGCACAAGGAGAAGGGGACGACAGAGGACAAGATGGTTGGATAGTGTTCTCGAAGCTACCAGCATGAGTTTGACCAAACTGCAGGAGGCAGTGGAAGACAGGAGTGCCTGACGTGCTCTGGTCCAGGGGGTCACGAAGAGTCGGACACGACTAAACGACTAAACAACAACAAACACCTCTCAGCACCCTTGACAAACTACATCTCCCAGAATTCTTTGGGGGAAGCCATGACTGAAGTGCTCTCGTAGCCCTTTAAATGTATGGAGTGACTGGTGTGTTTGTGTGTCTGTGTGTGTTGGTTTTGTTCACTTCCCACTATTTATTTATTTTTAATCTCATTTATGTACCACTTTTTCTTCCAAGGAGCTCAAAGTGGTGCCCATGGTTCTCCTCCTCCCCATTTCATCGTTACAATGTTTTTTCCCTCCCTTGTTCCTGATGTAGATCTTCAATCACCCCTGGCTGGGAACGGGAGCCATTTTGTGGTTCGCCTCAGTCGCCAAAATGTCTTGGGCCAGCCTTTCTTAAGGATGACATTGTTCTAACTCTCGCAAAGTAGGAGTCCATTAAAAAAAGAAAGAAAGAATAAATGCTGTCTTTTATGGGGGTAGAAACAGGTTGTGTCTGGAACATTGGTATTTGTGTATAGTGTCCCTGGGAATCTGCCAACGAGGAAAGGAAATTCAAAAGCTGTTCCCCATTAACGTTTTTCATTCTGTGGAATGATTCAATTATGTCCAAATCTGGTTGGTGGAACCAGAAAATGGCAACAGGCAGCTGCCTTGTGTCAAGAGGCCAGATTCTGATCCTGGAAAGGGCTTACCAGCTGCAGCTGTGAAACTGCTGGCTTGTGCATTGCAAATTGGCCTCTAATTTACACCGCAGGATGGGAAAGCGCCTAGCTCAGCTTCCATCTGTACTGTGTAAGTGGGGATTAATCCGTTCGGAAAACCCTGGACCCCAGCTGTATCTGATGCAGCAGCTGAGAGCCTGTGATGAGATCCCAGGTGGCTGGCGAAGGATTTGCCTAGAGGAAAAAGTCCCTTTTTTTGAATCAAGGCAGTGCTCATCAATGGGAGAGTCACAATTATGGCAATGAGTCATCTATAGGGAGCGTTTTGAGAGTGCAAAAGTTTCCCCCCCTCCCAAGTGCTATCTTTAAGACCCAGCTGTGATGGTAATAGCTGGCCAGCCAATATAATAATTTCTAGATCTCACAAGCGAAATTGAAAGATGGGGGAAAGATACGTTTTTATGTCAAGTTACTAATGATAGGATTTGAACCCAGATGTCTCACATTCATTCAGCAAGCTTTTTGCTGGGCTGCGACAGTGATTTATGCAAAACTGGCAAACTACGCAATTTCATAGGTGAGGCAAAGTTGCATAGGCACTCCTCCCTTGCTTCTGCCCATCCGCTTGGCTTTTCTTTATTATACTGCGGAGGCAAAACTCTGGCCAGAGGGCCTAATGAGGTCGACCAAGCAACCCAGTTTGGCCCACAAAACCATTTCAGCCAAACCATGCCCATGTCAGGTGTGGGGAACACAAAGACACAGCGAGGCCAAAGGGATTCACCTTGCAAGCCCCCACAATCAGCTGATTATCCGTGCAAACAAAGACGAGTCACCTAATGTCACTGTGATGTTGGATGATGTGATGTGAGATGATGGGCCATATAGTAAAGGTAAAGGGACCCCTGACCATTAGGTCCAGTCGTGACCGACTCTGGGGTTGCGGCACTCATCTCGCTTTATTGGCTGAGGGAGCTGGCGTACAGCTTCCGGGTCATGTGGCCAGCATGACTAAGCCGCTTCTGGTAAACGCTGTTTACCTTCCCGCCGTAGTGGTACCTATTTATCTACTTGTACTTTGACGTGCTTTCAAACTGCTAGGTTGGCAGGAGCAGGGACCGAGCAACGGGAGCTCACCCTGTCGCGGGATTCCAACCACCGACCTTCTGATCAGCAAGTCCTAGGCTCTGCGGTTTAACCCACAGCGCCACCCGCATCTCTGATGGGCCATATATCAAACCTCAAAAGAAAACAGATGTAAGATCAGCTGTTTAAAACCAGTATCATAGGAGCCATCTCCTAGGGACCGAGGTCCCTTCAGCTCCCCCAATATAATATTTGGGGGGCCGGGCACCCCTAAAGTTGGTGGCCATTGCCATTCAAATGGTGTGTGTGCACCATGTCATGTGATTATGTGGGGAGGGGCTTACCTGCCCACACCCCGAGTATTTTATTCAAGTTGGCACCCCTGATCAATATACATAATGAAATCTCAGGTTGAAGAAGGCTGCCTTCTGTGGTCAGTCTTTGAGGGTGGCATTGCCTCATGTGCTGCTTCCACACGTCTTGTGACCAAATGATGTTTGCCCTGACCACCCCCCAACATAACAATGGAACTACACCTATGAGTCCAACTGGCTGCAGAACAGGCAAGGAAGACCACAATTGGCTGTGAGGAGCAGAGGCAGCAAACAAACCCAAGTTGCTGCAGTGTCTGGTTCCTAGGTCGCAGTTACTTATTCCTAGATGCTGGTTCCTTCTTCAGCACAGAGATGAGGTTTGCATGCCCTGAACCACAAAGTAACCTGTGGGCTACTCCAGGTCGTACACCCTCCGTGGCGTCAGCGGTCTCTCCAGCCCAAAGTATTCTTTTTGTGCAGCAAGCATTCACACACGTTGCCCCCAAATTGCACTCAGGAATAAGGAACTGTGCATTTGCAACCTGAAATAAGCTTTGGGTCACCTCAGATCACAGACCCACATCATTGGGAGGTTGTGCCCCATGAGACGTCCCCCTCATTGTCTCCCTTCCAAGTGCTTCTTTTGGACAAATTGCTCACAAGCTTGTGGCGCAAGAGGTCAGTGCATCTGGCTGTTAACCAGTTGGTTGTGGGCAGGATTCTTGAATTGCAGGATGCCCCATTAGCTAAAGTGGTCTTCAGGTTAAGAACAGTTTCAGGTTAAGAACGGACCTCCACAATGAATTAAGTACTTAACCCGAAGTACCACTGTACTGCACCATCTCTCATCCAGCCATAGTCCTTGAAGGCACTTACTCAACTCAGATTTTTTCCATGCAGAGACCTCCTTGCACCTTATCTGGAGTTGTTCCTCGCTCTAACAGTCAGTCTTACGTTCCTCCTAAACTGATTCTTGCCAGTTTTGGTAGGCAGGTTTCACTCTTACACAGTGACACTGGCCTCGCGGATAAAGGGTTTCACAGAATATCAGCTGCAAGAAGAAATTCTACTGCCAAAAGGTTTCTCCTAATAGTCAACCCAAATCTACCCTCCCCTGACTTAAATTTATTCGCTTCGATTTCAACCCAACATGCACAGGTTTGTGTGCAATTCTGCCCAGCATACACACGTTTCGGTTGCTATTTACATGAATATATGCACTTTTAGGTATGCTTTATAGTCGTTTTTGTACACATTACACGGCTAGGGAATCGCATTGCAGAATTGTAATGGTTCTAGGGGCTGCTCGTGCGTAAATCGGTGCCAACACCTGGCTGGGTTGCCTGAGTGAACCTTTCCTGTCCGGACAGCCACTCACCCGTGGCTGTCTCAATCGCTGGCAGAATCCGTCAGTGGGCGTTTCTTGAACTTCTTCCAGCATAAAAGTTCTTTGATGCCTAGTCGCCGCCTACTTTCCCTGCGCGGAAGCCTTCTGCGCAGGGAGGGTGTGGGCATCGGAGGACCTGTGCTCTCCCCGCTGGTCCCCGCGAGGAGTCTTGGAGCCACCTCGCCGATTCCCCCATCTGCCCCCCTCCTCCACTGGTGCTACGCTGATTTCCTTCCCCAGAAGATGTGCTGCTTCTCTCCCTCCCGGGACGCTCTCCGGAATCCCTCTGGAGCCCTCCCTCTCCCTCTGGCTCCGATGGCAGTTCCCTGACAAGAATGAATTCTGAAAAGTGAAAATTTTGAACGGCAGCTTTCAGTTTGTTCATTTTGCCTTTACAGCCAAATTGAATTGAATTTCTCCCCGTCCCTACCCAAACCAGACAGGCAGACCAGTTGAGAGTCCTGGGAAACAGCCTAAAATTGCTTGCTGTGAATTTCTCATTCCTGGTAGCTGGAGCTCCTCTATCACTTCCTCAAGCAGGATAAGAGAGGCTGCCATCTCCGTGTGGTTTCCCCTAGGAAATGAGCACAACCTTTTTTGTTTAGTTTTAGATTCCAGTGACCCCGCGAGCTAAGAATAACTGGAGCAGCAGTACGAGACGGGCCTCGCTGAGCTGTTTGCTTTGTGAATCTTCACTCAGAGCATGTGTGCGCAGGTTCGCATCTCATTACGAAAACTATGTCCTTATGAAACCTCAGGCAAGACATCTTGGGGCAGAACTAGAAATGCCTTCCTGAAGGATGATTCTATTTTGCAGTTCAGTCAGAAAGTAAGATGGCAAATGCTGCTGCTTCTTCTACACAGATGATTTCTTGTTAATCTTCAGGCAAACGCTGCCCACTCTCCTCAACACAGCTCCGGAGCAAAAAGATGGATTTTTTAGCTGCATTTGACTTAAATGCAGAAGTTTTCAACCTTTTTGAGTCTACGCCTCCCTTGACCAACTACATTCCTTCTGCGGCTCCCCTGTGGGGCTCAGGAGCCCAGTTATGTCACCCCCCCTGGCTGCAGAAGCCAGCAGCCCCTCACCCAGGGCCGGATTTAGGTTTGATGAGGCCCTAAGCTACTGAAGGTAATGGGCCCCTTTACATGTCCAGCTGTCCTTTGTCAACAACAAATTGTCACTGTTTTTTGTGTTGAATATATGCTATATGGTAATTTATGGACCTAATAAATTGTACATGCTGCAGAACATAGGCACTCTATACAAATGAACAAACCAGTGATATTTTAGGGAGCAAGCTAGCAGGCAGGGGCCATTACTTACATCATGGGTAGGCAAACTAAGGCCTGGAGGCTGGATCTCCTGCTTTCTGCTCCCCTGCTTTCCGATGCCATGAGATGTTTGAGTGTTTATGCTGCAAAAGACTAACACGGTGACTCCTCTGGAAGTAAATTAATGGTGACCTTAAGGTTGCCAGCTTGAACCCACTGGCCTGCCAATCTCTGACACGGCTGCTGTGTCTTTGACAACAGGGACACAAGTAGCAGCTGGGCATATTCCTTGTACCGGCAACGCTTCATGCATCAGCAAAAGGGCAGAAACATCATTGACCAAAGTACATTACACTGAATGCACCCGGAGAGGGGAGAGGGGGTTTGCACCAATCCTGCTCAGTCCCACTGATTTGTCAAGGAGGCTGTGCAAAACTTCAGCATCCCTTCTGCTTTACTGAGCTAACGGCAACTTTTGGGGGAGGCAGGGAGAGGGATTTAGAGCTGGAAAAATGCAAAGCAAGAACATTTTAAACACCCTCTCCCACAACGCCTCTTCTGCAACCTTCGAAGCAGCCCTGTGAGTCTGCAAACGGCTATTTTTTTATTTTATTTTTTCCGGGTCAACAGCTTTTATTTTAAGAAGACATACCTTTACATAGGTGGTTTTTTTCCTATTATGTTTTTACTGTAATTTTACTGGTGTTAGCTGCCCTGAGCCTGACTCTGGCTGAGGAGGGCGGGGATATAAATAAAATTTATTATTATTATTTATTATTAAAATTACAGGCCAAATTGTATGGCTGGAGCAATCCAGACATGCCTAAGTCATTATTGACATGAGTTTCTGCCAATGTTCCTACTGTCCACCGAAGGATACTGGTCGTCCCCCTGTCCCCGTCCCCCCGGTCAGATAAGTCTCTTTGGAAGACAACAGCCTTAGCTGGCCACTTAAGTCTCCTCATCAGCACAAATGCCAACCAAGCGCAGCATCTGCAAGGAAGAGCGCTGGCTGGGCCCACGATTTTGGGACTGGAGACAGATCCTGGCATGTCCCAACTCTGCAAACGGCTATTGAACTAAAAAGCCGCAGAGTTCCTGATCTCTAACCTCCAGCCCTGTATCTAAGTTTGCTCTGAATAGGGGCACCCCAGGCCTATCAGCTTGTCTGGCCGCTCCAGCCCAGGTGCAAACAAATCCTTTATGGGCGGGGACAAAGAGATAAGGCATGGAAATTGCACATTCCAGTACAGAGCAAAGAGAGCTGGAAACAAGAGCTGGGATTGTGAATTTGGGTGCAAACAGAGAGATGCGTCAGTGGCACCACCCCAGGATCGGGCCGGCTATGAAGGTGACTCAGAGAGGATGGTTGAGTCATGGTTCCTGTTTGGTGTGGGGGACTAGAAAAGCAGTAGGCAAGCTGGTTGCGGAAAAATTCGCTGCATTACAGGGGTTTTTATCCCCCTCTTTGGTTTAATTTCAAACTAGGGTCTCCTCCAGATTTTCAAGCCTTTTGCAGGAGGGATCCAGTCGCATACAGGAAACGTAGGCTTGCGCAGTGAAAGCGGATTAAAATACAGTGGTACCTCGGGTTAACAAATTAATTTGTTCTGGAGGTCCGTTCTTAACCTGAAACTGTTCTTAACCTGAAGCACCACTTTAGCTAATGGGGCCTCCTGCTGCTGCTGTGCCGCCACTGCACGATTTCTGTTCTCATCCTGAAGCAAAGTTCTTAATAATGTGATAGGAATTTTATGGTATTAGATATATGGTAATGTCCATAACTGCACATACATAGATCAACACAGGAAGACCAACCTGGAACCATTTTGATTCCTAAACTGACCAAATCCTTTCTCTGCAAGGTTAAACTGGAAAAGCCTCCCCATTGTCTCTTTCCTCACAAATCCTGTCTCAAGGATATGTCTGTTTGAATAAGGTGTGAGCCTGTGACCTGGCCCAGGAAATAAGTATTTTACCACTACAAAAGAATGGCCAGGCTCCCCACTAATAATAACAGTTTTTTTCTTTTCTTTTTTTAAATATATTTTTAATTAATTTTTGCACACATTTTCCAACATAACAACTCCATAGCAACATCATAAATCTTTGGCTATCACAGCCTAAGACTTCCTTCAACCCCATCTAATGGTTTTCTAAATTTCTTTCTGGTTTTGTGTTTTATTACTATGCTTATTGCTATAAATCCAAGCTTATCTTAGCCCTTTTCACAATAATTTATAAAGTCCTCCTCACAAAACTTCTTGTAGCAGTAACAGTAGTTTTTTCAGCCTCTTCTCTTTCGTCAGCTCGTGGGTGAAGGAAACTGCCCTCAAGTTGGGTGGAAGCCATGAGTCACAGGATGCTCGCACCCATGCCAACAGCTGCTGCACTTACTGCACGAGTCTTGCCTAATCCCAGCTAAGCTGTGAGATCATCATTTCCACATAAACTTACATATTTATCCACTAAAACCTTTTGTTCTCACTTCCCTTTTCTCTCTCCCCCACCCCCATGACCAAAAGAAATTTGGGCAGATAGATACAGTGGTACCTCGGGTTAAGAACTTAATTCGTTCTGGAGGTCCGTTCTTAACCTGAAACTGTTCTTAACCTGAGGTACCACTTTAGCTAATGGGGCCTCCTGTGCCGCTGCTGCACAATTTCTGTTCTCATCCTGAAGCAAAGTTCTTAACCCGAGGTACCACTATTTCTGGGTTAGTGGAGTCTGTAACCTGAAACGTCTATAACCTGAGGTATAACTGTATATTTAATTGCAACATTCTGTGTATAAGACGACCCCCAATTTAAAACTTTTTTTTTTTTAATTGGGGAAAAATATCATCTTATACACAGAAAAATATGGTAGCCCTCTCCCCCACACTTTCACAGACCATACAGTAGATTATTCAATGGCCAAAGGCTGGGTAAAAAGGAATGTTTTTGCCTGGTGCCTAAAGACATGCAATGATGGGGCCCAGAGAGCGTTCCATAGTTGGGGAGCCATCACAGAAAAGACCTATTGTCTTGTGGCCGCCCTCCAAACCTCTCTGGGATGGGGAACATAGAGAAGGGCCTCAGATGACAAGCGCAGGGTCTGGGTCGGATTGCAGCTATAACAAAGGCGGCATTCTTTCATCTCCGCCAAGCTAAGCAGTTGGCTCCTTACCTCTCTCACCCTGACCTAGCCACTGTGATCCACGCGACGTTCACCTCCAGACTGGATTATTGTAACTCGCTCTACGTGGGGCTGCCCTTGAGACTGACCCAGAAACTCCAGCGGGTGCAGAATGCCGCGGCGAGACTCCTTATGGGGTCCTCGCTGCGAGATCACATTCACCCGGTGCTATACCAGCTGCACTGGCTCCCAGTGGAGTACAGGATCAAGGTGCTGGTTTTAACCTTTAAAACCCTATACGGCCTAGGACCCTCGAACCGGCTCTCCTGGTATGTCCCACAGAGGATCTTATGATTTTCAAACAAAAACATATTGGAGATCCTGGGGCACAGGGAGGTTAGGCTGGCCTCAACCAGAGCCAGGGCTTTTTCGGCTGTGGCTCCGATCTGTTGGAACGCTCCGCCACAAGAGATTAGGGCCCTGCAGGACTTGACATCTTTCCGCAGGGCCTGCAAGACAGAGCTGTTCCGCCAAGCCTTTGGCCAGGGCATAGCCTGACTCCCTCCTTTGGCAATCTTCACAGAACTCTACCCAATGGTTGCCATCAATTTGATCTGAAGTAATTTTTTAATGAAATGATTTTAAAATGTTGTCTTATTTTATTGTTGTTAGCCACCCTGAGCCCAGCTTCGGCTGGGGAGGGCAGGATATACCGTATTTTTCGCCCTATAGGAAGCACTTTTTCCCCTCCAAAAATGAAGGGGAAATCTGTGTGTGTCCTATGGGGCGAATGCAGGCTTTTGCTGAAGCCTGGAGAGCGCATCGACCGCTCTCGCTCTCCAGGCTTCAGGAAGCTATCCTCAAGCCTGGGGAGCCCGCGGGAGTTCCCACAGGGCTCGCTAGACTGCTGATAGCAGCCTGCTGCCCGGAGCGCGGGGTGCGCTGAAGCCGCGGCTGGGGGGGGGGGTTTCTTTATTCCCCCCCCCCCAAAAAAAAACCTAGCTGCGTCCTATGGGCTGGTGCATCCTATAGGGCAAAAAATATGGTAAATAAAAATTTATTATTATTATTATTATTATTATATGGGGAGAGGCGATCCTTAAGGTATTGAGGTCCTGAGCCATCTAAGGCTTTATAGGTCAACACCTATAGGTCAACACCTACGATTGTGTGGGCCAGAATTAAAGCGATTACCGTATTTTTCGCTCTATAAGACGCATCAGACCACAAGACGCACCTAGTTTTTGGAGGAGGAAAACGAGAAAAAAAATATTCTGAATCTCAGGAGCCAGAACAGCAAGAAGGATCGCTGCGCAATGAAAGCAGCAATCCCTCTTGCTGTTCTGGCTTCTGGGATAGCTGCGCAGCCTGCATTCGCTCCATAAGATGCACACACATTTCCCCTTACTTTTTAGGAGGGAAAAAGTGAGTCTTATAGGGCAAAAAATACGGTATCCACCTGACTAACACGCTATGGCTCTCTCACCTTTTGTGTTGTAGGAACATAGGAAACTGCCTTATACTGAGTCAGATCATTGATCCACTCAGCTCAGTACCGTCTACACTGACTGGCAGCCGTTCTCCAAGGTTACAGTCTCTTTCCCAGCCCTGCCTAGAGATGGTGAGGGTTGAACCTGCGACTTTCTGCATGCAAAGCAGATGCTCTTCCGCTGAACTAGGCCCTTCTCCAAGGAAATGGCCACGATGACTCATTAACTCAGCAGGCTAGAGCACAGTGCTGCTAACACCAAGTTCGCGGGTTCGATCCCCTTACGGGCCACCTGCATATTCCTGCATTGCAGGGGGTTGGACTAGATGATCCTTGGGTCACTTCCAATTCTATAGTTCTATGATAACCTTTGAAAAGCACCTGAGAATGCTCCCGATTATAAATTTCCGCAGAGCACAAACAGTGGTCCACGATGATGGAACCACGCGGTCACTTTCCAGAGTCAGACTGCACCCATTTCTTATGTTTGGATAGTAAATAAAGCCTCAGTAACAGAGCACAGAGCATCTTCCTTTTTTGAGAAGGCTAATAATCACGTTTTAGCTGCTCAGACGTCACCCTTTTGGTTTACAATCAAACATGACGTCTCTCTCTCTCTCTTTCCAGAACAGGCATAATTCATAAGCTTTCTGCCCTTTTGTTCACTCTCCAGCTGACAAGCAGAGGAGGCCCTTTGTCAAACCGAGGGCCCAGCGCATTAAAAGACTTGCCTTGTATGCAGAAGAGGCCTGTTGTTTACATCTGCTCCCGCCTAACACTGAAGACCTTTTGACACAACCATCTCTCTCTCTCTTTCCTTCCCCCACCCCTGCCCCTCCCTGGAAGCCACACATTCGGTTTGAAACCCACTCACAAAGGAGAACTGTCTGGTGTGCTTACACCAAATGTTGGCTTCATTTAGGAAAAGCCGGCAAAACGCAAAGGACTGGAGGCATAGAGTTCAGGGCCAGTTGCCTCTACTCCAGTTCGGGCAGAAAGAGAGAGATTGGTGAGAAGGGATAGAAGCATAGAGAGAGCGAAAGCAGGCTGGGTCTTGGAGACAAGAGGACAACCAGACTCTGCCTGGAGAGTTTGGGAAGACCACTCACCTTTTGTGGTGGGCAGCGTTGCAGCCGGGCATTCGGGCCCTTGCAATGATCTGGCTCAGGGGTAGGGGATTGATGCCCCCTTCGCGCCAACCCCCAGCCGTGTCACACCCACCTGGCCAATCAATGCCGTGGGGTGGATGTGTACAGAGTGGCTGGGGAAACCCAGCCAGATGGGCGGAGTATAAATGATAAAGTGATTGTTGTTGTTGTTGTTGTTGTTGTTGTTGTACTACATTGGTCAGAATTGCAGACAAAAATGTGTAAATTGTGAGAAATGAACATTAATACACTGATTAATTTTCCTGATGATTTTTTTTTAAAAAAATTGCAGTCTATTGTGGAAATGTGCCACTTAACTGGGAGCAAGCTACATCGAACACACTGGGGCATACTTTTGATTAGGTATGTATAAGAGTGCACTTTAAAATCTCTGTGCAGGAGACACTGCACAAATGCCATTGAGGCATAATTTGATCCTGCATCCAACCTGGAGTTTCTTTCCTTTTCTTTTTATGCAAACACAGCAGAATTGCATGTTCCTTGTAAACTAACCCGCCTCCCCCAGTCATCTGAATGACAACGGACCTTTTCTGAAGAGAGAACTCCCAGCCTTTGGGTCCATGTTTTCAGCACCATTTATTCACAAACACGCATCAAATGTTTGACCAAAGCTCTTGGTGCTGTGGAGGCGGAGGCTGAGCTGCAGCTCCTCCCGGCATGTGATTCTGTAGCGGGCCAGGTGTTTTATTCCGTGTTTCTGCAATCACATCAGGCAAGAAAGATGAAATCTGGGCATCTCGGCTGCACGGGTGGAAAAGGGGAGCAGGGAATTTCTGTGGGTGTCATTTGTATGACAATTTGCTATACAATCTATCCCCAGCACCCTTGACACTGAAACCAGGAGATATTGGGTATAAGGAATCTCGTGTGCCTCCAATCAGCAAAGGGCAAGGCTGAAACTAACAGATAATCAGGGAAAACACACTTTGTGGTTTGCCACAAAACAGTCAAGCTTCCTTCCTTCCCTGCTCTCCTTCACCCTTCCTCTCTCCTGCAGGGGCAACCATAAGAAACTAGCTCCACCATGTAGGTTTGATTCCCAAGCCACCTTTGTATATGCAGAGAAATTGGAAGTACAGTGGTACCTCGGAAGTCGAACGGAATCCGTTCCGGAAGCCCATTCGACTTCCAAAACATTTGGAAACCAAAGCACGCCTTCTGATTGGCTGCAGGAAGCTCCTGCAGCCAATCAGATGCCATGTCGGACATTCGGGTTCCAAAGAACGTTCGCAAACCGGAACACTCACTTCCAGGTTTGTGGCGTTCGGGAACCAAAACGTTTGACTCGCAACACGTTCAGGATCCAAGGTATGACTGTAAAGAACTTTTTTTAAAAACCAATGGGACCTGTGTGTTTTATTTACTCTTTTTGAACAATGTTAGTGCAGTGTGAATGAGACAGGGGATGGAGAAGCATTACCAGAGGTCAAGGATATATTGCAGGCAGGCAAAAACAGTCAAAGAGGATGTGATGCAAGACCAGTGAGGGGTGTGGCCTGGAAAGAGAGGGTGTGGCTAAAGAGGGGGCGTGGCCCAGGAACAGTCCCAAGGGCTAGCAGAGAGGCCTGGAGAGCTCCTCCCCCCCCCCAATAAAGCACTGATCACATCCTGTATTCGCAACTTGTTCCAGGTGTAGAATTGTATTTGTATATAAGGCCATCCCAGCACAAGGAACATGGAGTACTCATTTTTCATCTGCTGGTGTAGCAAACCTGCTTGCAAACCACCCCTCCCCCCCCAAAAAACCCCTCATAAAATAGATCCCAGACATCTGGGATCTGCTCTAGGCTACTGGTAGCATCAGCATCTTAAAATGCAGGTTTATTAATTATGCCCAGCAGATGTTATTTAATCCTGTGGGAGTGCAGTTGGTGCATAAAGAGGAAGAAGCCCTGGTAACCCGAAGGACGCTGTATCTGAATCTCTGTCTGTCACCTTTAGATTCTCTGTTACAGGAAATGAAATCTTGGCAAGAGCTTCACATCTCCAAGCTAGGAAGCATTTGCTCCCAGCCTGCCGGCCTTCGAGCCAAAGAACATTTACAAGTGGATTATGCTACAAATCTGCGTTTCAGAAGTGCTATTGTACGATTACTCAGCTCTTCACTTCAAACGGAACCTGGGCTTGATGAGCACTCCATAATATTATAGGAAAAGGACATAAAACATGAGTCATCCAACGAGCGCTAGAAAAACCCAATTCGCGGAGCCAAGTGTGGTGTGGAGACTCCGAACTTCCTCCAAACGCAAACTAATTAACAAAGTCCCAAGTGTTCCAAGTCAAAGGCTCTCCAAGATTTTGCCTTTTGATCTGCCTTCGAGCCTGAAGTGCATAACAGAACACTGCTGATGGTATTATTTTTGAACAAACCTGATTTGTAAAACAGAATGGTTATGATGGGACCTAACCCACACACCCTCCTCCCTGCAGTTTCCCTATAGACTTGCTCAGGGCTTACATATTAGCAAGGATTTTGAACCAGTATTGCTATGCCCACGGACTCATTCCAGCATCAGCCCTCCAAAGTTTCATAGAGTTGGAAAGGATCAACTAGTCCAGTGTTTCCCAAACTTGGATCTCCAGCCGGTTTCAGACTACAATTCCCATCACCCCTGACCACTGGGCCTGCTAGCTAGGGATGATGGGAGTTGTAGTCTGAAACCAGCTGGAGACCAAGTTTGGGAAACACTGATGTAGTCCAACCCTCTTCAATGCATCAATATGCAGTTGTCCCATAGGGGGATTAAATCTGCAACCTTGGCGTTATCAGCACCACACTCTAACCAACTGAGCTATCCAGGCTGAGTTGTTCTACTGCAACTCCCATCAGTCCCAGGCAGCCAAGGGTCAGAGATTATGGGAGTTTCAGTCCAACAACATCTAGAGGGTTGAGGAAGGTTGGTTTAGATCACATGTGAGCCATCTGTGGCTCAGGGGGCTTTACAGATGCACAAACTTCCATTACTAGAAATGCAAAAATCTCACTCATTATTTTTTTCCTGCCTCCCCCATTCCAGTTTGGTGCGCATGTAATTTACTTGTCTGCAGGCTTTGGGGAACATCAATGACCATTCAGTTAGAAATACCATACAGTGGTACCCCAGGTTACATACGCTTCAGGTTACAGACTCCGCTTACCTAGAAATAGTGCTTCAGGTTAAGAACTTTGCTTCAGGATGAGAACAGAAATCATGCTCTGGCGGCGCGGCAGCAGCAGGAAGCCCCATTAGCTAAAGTGGTGCTTCAGGTTAAGAACAGTTTCAGGTTAAGTATGGACCTCCAGAACGAATTACGGTAAGTACTTAACCTGAGGTACCACTGTACATCATAATGGAGAAAACTGTGGCTAGGTGATTTGCCGTGTGCCTCCTCAAATCCCATCTGCACTATACATATAAAGCAGTATCATACCACTTTAAAAAGTCATGGCTTCCCCCAAAGAATTATGGGTGTTGAGAGTTGTTAGGAGACCCCATATCCCCCTCAAGGAGCAAAAATTTCCAGAAGGGTTTAACAATCAATCCCTTTCCCTAGGAAGTCTGGAAACTGTACCTCCATGAGAGGAATAGGGGTCGCATAATGACTCTCACCAGGTTTAACAAACTACATTTCCCAGGGTTCCTTGTGGGGGGAGTCATGACTGTTTTAAAGCACCATGATACTTCTTTGAATATACAGCACAGATGGGGCTTCAGTCTCATAGAATCATAGAATGGTAGAAACCCCAAGGATCATCGTGTCCAACCCTCCGCAATGCAAGATGTCTAGATGATGGACAACTTCAAATTCTCTTCTTATGTATCTTTAAACTGGTCTTAGACGCAGGTGGCGCTGTGGGTTAAAGCCTCAGCGCCTAGGGCTTGCCGATCGAAAGGTCAGCGGTTCGAATCCCCGCGGCGGGGTGCGCTCCCGTTGTTCGGTCCCAGCGCCTGCCAACCTAGCAGTTCGAAAGCACTCTCGGGTGCAAGTAGATAAATAGGGACCGCTTACTAGCGGGAAGGTAAATGGCGTTTCCGTGTGCGGCTCTGGCTCGCCAGAGCAGCGATGTCACGCTGGCCACGTGACCCGGAAGTGTCTTCGGACAGCGCTGGCCCCTGGCCTCTTAAGTGATATGGGCGCACAACCCTAGAGTCTGTCAAGACTGGCCCGTACGGGCAGGGGTACTTTACCTTTACCTTTACTAGACCAGGCAGCCCTACCAACAAAGGATTGCTTGAAATAGAGGACTGTCCTCTATGGAATAGGACGTTTGGCCACTCTGAATGATAAAGGCCTAACTCTCATTGAAGTAGGAAAAACTGTGTTTGCGGTGTATCCAGGGGCAGATCTCCCATGAAACTAATGGACTTTCAGGACCCCAAATCCTGGAGGGCCCCCAGAATCAACTTTAGTACACATTGCTTAAAATATTGGTGTCTAGTAGACCCAGTAGGAGTGGTCCAACTCAAACTGATTAATTTCAACAATATATTTCAACAATCCCAAAGTTTGAGAGTCAGTAACACAGATGTTGTAAAGGTTTGGTGATCTGTCGTGAAACAGCCCCAATGAAGAAGATAGCAGTGGTGACCCAGACCTGGTTGCTGGTTGTGAAGGGGCCCCTATGACAGTTTGAGCATCAAGACCCCCCAAAATATAGGTCCACCACTAGCTGTACAATTTCACAATGCAGGTGGGGAGTCCTGCAGCTGAACACTTCTCCATATGAAGGGTCCATCTGGCCAAGATCAGCCAGTGAGCTTCATGGTTGAGTGGGGATTCAAACCCAAGTCTCCCAGGTCCTCATCCAACACACCAAACACTGCACCACACTGGCTCTCAGTGGACCGTGGCCCTTTCCTGCTTCGTGTTAGTTTTCCCCACAGTCCATAATCAGCAGCTGGAGCACTTTACAATCTCACTGTACATTGTACGGAAACAATGCAGTACAATTCATCTTTGATATTTTCTGTGAGCGGACAGCAGCAAAAGGCTGATAGGAGGCAACACACCCTGTACTCAAATGGCTCCGCCAATCTGAGATTTAGAATATGTACACACATTGTAAACAAGTGCGTGCAAAATTACTGCAGAGTCCACACACCCTCTTGGTAACCAGAGGCATGGGAGGAGAGTTAAATTAAGAAAAACAAAGCCCAGGTTGTTTTCTGGAATGAAATACAATGGAAAATACAAAGGAAAATTCAAGCTGATATTCTATACCTGTTTACCTAAACTCATTGAACTCCGTGAGACTTTACTCTGAGTAGGGAATGTTACTCTGCTAAATGGTAAACTTGTTAACCCAAGTTAGACAATATATCCTCTCCTGCATCCCTGAACATTCCCACAGATCAAACATGACAGGTGGCCATCCAAGCTCTGCTTAAAAACCTCCAAGGAAGGACAGTCCACCACCTGAGTCTGTTCCACTGTCAAACACCTCCTACTGTCAGAAAGTTCTTCCCATACACATAGAAAACAGCTTAGGGTATAAAGGTAACATTACTTGCTTGTTCTGTCCACTTTTGCCTCTGCTCCCACCCATCACAGACATGTGGCTCCTATAAATAAGGTTGTCCTGGAGAGAATGTGGTTCTTGTGAGAAATAGATTTCTCACCCTCTGATCTAATGAATTTGTGGCAGAGGTGTGATTTGAACCAATGGCTTTTTGATTCACAGCTCAGTGCCTTGGCCATTAGGCCGCGCCAGCTCCCATAACAGCTAATAGAGATGAGGTGCTGCCTTCATTTTCTGCTTATGAGATTCCCAGAAGCTTCTCAGTAGCTGCTGTCGGAAAAACGATGCTCGACTGGAAGGACCTTTGATCTGATCCACCTCTCCTTATGCTCTTAAAACACAGAGCCAATTTGATCAAATTTCCACAGAAAAGGGTTTTCCAGCATCACAGGAACTGCACACTTCTTACCCCTGTTCATGTGGATTGTGTGACCTCCATCTAATGTCAAAAGGTTCGGTTGGCCACAAAATTCATCATGCGTTGCATTACAGATGAAGTCTGCAACATTTTGGAGTTTCACTTCAGCTTTTCCTGCTGGAAAAAAAAAATGCCCTGGGAAATGTTATGATGATTCGTCACCCTTTCAAAAGCAACGGCTCAGGGAAACTCCGAGTATTCATGCAAACACTGGTTGCCTTGGCGCCTGGTTTGCAACTGTAGAAGGTCCCAGGTTCCCGTTCCCACCATCGCCAGGTTTGCCTGGGGATAGCTCCAGTCTGAAACCCTGGAGTGATGCTGCCAGCCTGTGCAGGCAATGCAGAGCTACACCAGCATTCTCCTGTGACATCTGACTTGTGACAAGAAGTCCGCTCACCCCTTTTGGTGCAGCAGTGTTGCAGGACGGAGGAGGCTTCACTGGGGCGCCGACAAGGGAATTCAATCTGCCGTGCCCTTCCTGATAGGCGGAGGGGGCATAAACCAATATAACTGGACCAGAGCTTCCAAAAGAATTGTTTAATCTGTTTCTGTGCATAATGACGGCGGCAAGAATAGTCTACGCACAAAAATGGAAGGAGGAGGAAGTGCCAAGAAACAAAGAATGGCTTATGAAGATGATGGAAAAGCTGAGATGGCTAGACTAACCATGAGAATTAAAGAACACAACGGAGAGAGAGAAAATTTGATGAATGGAAATATTCTGTAGAATATTGGGGGGGGGGAATCATGGTTATGTTGAACCGTATGCAGGATTTGAAGCATAGCAGCAGATGAGAAGTGGTCGTTTAAGCATTTATAATTAGCATATATAATGGGTAAAATATAAGCAATATAGCAGCTTTATAAGGTAAGAGAAGAACAGCATGGAAGGGTGGGTGGGAAGTCAACTGCTATGAGATATATGTTCTGGTGGTTGTTTAAAATAATTTGGAAAAAATTGAAAAGCTAATTTTAAAATGTTAAAAAAGGAATGCTTTCAAGTAATATCAATTCTACATATGGAACTGCTGTCAGAGTCTACGTATGGAAATGGATTGGATCCCAAAACCGAGGTTGCCATGCTAACCATGGTCATTTGCACATGGTTAGGATTATAGTGTAAATTGGTTGAAGCCTTAGGATGCATTCCAGACCCCGCCCCCCCCCCCCCGCCCCCGGAAGATTATCAGAGCCTGGAAGAATTCTAATGTCCAGAAGAGCAGGTGTGATGCTGGCTTAACATTTCCATACACAGCAGACCGGAAGTCCAAGATTCTTGTTAGCACAAGGATGGAAGAAGGAGGAAATCCCAATGAAAGAACAGTGGCAAGAAAAACAGATGAGCTACGCGGAATTGGCTAAGTTGACATATAAACTGCGTGACAAGGACAATCGTGACTTCAAGGAAGAATGGGAACTTTTTATAAATTATCTAAAAAGACAACAAAATGATTTGGACTCCTTGGCAGGTTTTGAATAAATGTCCACAAATTTATTAGTTGAATACATGATAGATGAGGCAATGATATGTACAATTTTATAATATGCAGAGAACAATATGTGCAAAGAAACCAGAGAGGGGAGCTGAGGGAAGTCCTGGGGGGGGGGGAGAAAAAAAGGGGGGAATGTAAATGGTTATATTGATTGATAATTTGTTTGTTAAAATTGATACACACACACACACACGCATTTCCATACACCACCAATTAAATTAACTAGGCTACTGTGAGAACTAGCCTGTGGAAAGAAATCAAAATGAGTAAACCAGTGCCAAGGTGTCTGGAGAGATGCCAAGCCAGAGAATTTTGGCAATGTAAACTTCTAAGCCTACATTCTCCTAAAACCCAGAAAACACTTTTTTTTCACTTCCAAATGGCACACATTTGTAATAGGGATGAGGGAGAAATTTGATCTGGCTCGCTTTTAAAGATGAACCTACCTAATCTGCAGTTTCTGAAGCATGTCACAAACTGAAACACAGCCCTGCTTCTAAATCTGCAGTTCTCTGAATTCTGCAATGCCGTTCTCAGGCAGAGGAGTGTGCTCACTTGCATACACTAAAACTGATAAAGTGGGGTAAAGTATACCTATAAATGCATATTATTAGGAAACATCCTCGGTCTGAAGGGTTTTTAAGTATTTGTTACCAATGGGGTAGGATCTGCTACACCTGTCTTTTTATCTGTGTAGATGTGTTTGTTTGCTTTCTAGAAGACACAACACAAAAGGAAAAGGGGATGAGGAGGGAAGAAGAAATAAGCAAGCTCAGGCATTTTTTCATAGAATCATAGAATGATAGAATTGTACAGTCCAACCCCCTGCAATGTAGGAATCTCAGCTAAAGCATCCATAACAGGTGACCTTGCAACCTCTGATTAAAAACCTGCAAGGAAGGGGGGTCCACAACCTGCAAAACTTTGAGCACTACTTTAATATCTCGGCTTCTTTACTACTTGCAAAGAAGGCTTAATCATTAGGTTCCTAAGTCATGGAGGCGGGTGTTCAGTTTAATGCTTTTTTTTTTTTTTTTTTTAGGGAACTTGAAGTTGTGCAGGTAAAATGGTAGATGGATCCCCATAGCGTTGATAATTGTTGTAAATTAGGCTTCTGCTTGTTCCTATTAAGAACGCCCGGGGAGTATGGTGACTCTGAATAGTTCCCGGCCCCTTTATTACTGCTTTTTTTTGGCCGGATTTCAATTGTGGATTAGAAGGCAGGAGCCTTGAAAAGCATCAAGAACGAAGCAACAAAACACTCAAGCAAGGAACGGGGAGGTGTGTGTCTGCCCACACAAAGGACAGGGCTGGAGGCTTCTAAAGGAAATCACCAGCAGAGCACAATTCTCCCTCTCCCTTCAGCTTTCCTGAGTTTCCTATGTCTTATTCCCCCCCCCCCCATTCACAGGGCTGCCTCCAGCAGAAGAATTCCAAGGGGGCAGCTATAATTAGCATTCAAGGCACAGTACCCCACATTTAAAGGAAGCAATGGTGACTCATCCTAGGCTCAAACTGGATTTGACAACCACGTGCGTTCAAACACGCGCCTGGCCTGTTGACATATCATGGACCGCCACCATGGACATGCTGGAAAGCAAAGCCAAGCAAGTTTAAAAGTGCTTCTTTTTGGGCAGGAGTTTTGTTGCAGACACGGGGGACGGGTTGTGTGATGGTGCAGCTGCATGCAGCTTTAAGAATGTCAGCCAAGAGGGTTCAGCCACGTTCGGCTAATTAAGAGGGAGCAGGGAGAAATGGCGTATCTCTGAATCAGAAAACAAGGAAGAAGATAACGTGACTTGGATGGTAAAGTCAAGCTAGAAGACGGCTCCTGGTTTATTATGCATGCGGCGGAATGAGGGGGCAGAAACCTGCGACAGTAGACTGCAGGCACTTCGCAAAGGAGGTGAGAAGTACCATTGTGAAATGTTCTCCCACTGTAGACCACGAATTGGTCCAATCCCCTTTTAAAGGACATATCTAGTGGCAGAGAGTTCCATAGGAGGCAGAATGGCAAGGCAAGGCAGAGAGCCTGATGTAGGTTCAGCTAAGACAGCCTTATTCTGTAGTGGTGCACAGGGCATCGCTGGCAGTGGGGCGGTTGTGCTGTGTAGGAACTGAACAGGCTTTCAGTCTCCCCTCTCCCTGATCATGTGTGGTTCAAAACTCCTATGCAGCACCTCTGAACTTTCTTACTTTCCCTAAGCTGAAGAAGTTTGGACTAGATGACCCTTTCGGCCCCTTCCGACTCTATGATAAATTATTATTATTATTATTATTATTATTATTATTATTATTATTACAGGACCCACATACCTACAGGACCGCCTCTCCTGGTATGCCCCACAGAGGACATTAAGGTCCACAAATGACAACATTTTGGAGGTCCCAAGTTGCAAGGTGGTTAGATTGGTTTCAACTAGGGCCAGGGCCTTTTCAGTACTGGCCCCAACTTGGTGGAATGCTCTGTCACAAGAGACCAGGGCCCTGCGGAACTTGACATCTTTCCACAGGGCCTGCAAGACAGAGCTGTTCCGCCTGGCCTTTGGTTTGGACTCAGTCTGACCCTTATGTTTCCCTCCCCTTATGGTTTTGATCTATTATTAAAATGAGGCTGCATTTTAAATTGTATTTTTAACTTGTATTTTAAATTGGTATTTTAAATTGGTCCCCCCCCCCCATTATGTTTTTATTGTAATTTTACTGGTGTTAGCTGCCCTGAGCCCAGCTCTGGCTGGGGAAGGCAGGGTACAAATATTTTATTTATTTATTTATTTAATAATAATAATAATAATAATAATAATAATAATAATAATTTATTATTTGTACCCCGCCCATCTGGCTGGGTTTCCCCAGCCGCTCTGGGTGGCTTCCAACAAAGATAAAAAATACATTAAAATGTCACACATTAAAAACTTCCCTAAACAGGGCTGCCTTCAGATGTCTTCTAAACGTCAGGTAGTTGTTGTTCTCTTTGACATCTGGTGGGAGGGTGTTCCACAGGGCGGGCGCCACTACCAAGAAGGCCCTCTGCTTGGTTCCCTGTAACTTGGCTTCTCGCAGTGAGGGAACCGCCAGAAGGCCCTCAGCGCTGGACCTCAGTGTCCGGGCAGAACGATGGGGGTAGAGACACTCCTTCAGGTATACTGGGCCATGGCCGTTTAGGGCTTTAAAGGGCAACTCCTTTAAGTCTAAGATTCTATGACTTTCTCCTACAATCCATTGTTCTGTGGTCAAGAGCCATTTGGGCTCATTCAGGGGAACAATAACAAATGAAACTGATTTGTAAAAATGTTGCATGGGGGGGGGGAATTACGAGAGAGAGATATTGCACACACTTTTGTAAATCAATAAAATCTTTAATAAAAAAAAGAAAAGCTAAAAAAGAAATGCTCGCAGCATCTCGGCCGGGGTGGAGATTTGCGACCCTCTTGATCTTATTGGACTATGGCCTCCATCACCCCTGACCTCTGGCCATGACAGCTAATGGGAGTTGGAGTCCAGCAAGATTTGAAGGACAACAGGTTTCCCATCCCAGACCTCACCCAGGCCCTTGTTGTTGTTTAGTTGTTTAGTTGTATCCGACTCTTCGTGACCCCATGGACCAGAGCACGCCAGGCACTCCTGTCTTTCACTGCCTCCCGCAGTCTGGTCAAACTTATGTTAGTAGCTTCGAGAACACTATTCAACAACCTCATCCTCTGTCGTCCCCTTCTCCTTGTGCCCTCCATCTTTCCCAACATCAGGGTCTTTTCCAGGGAGTCTTCTCTTCTCATGAGGTGGCCAAAGTATTGGAGCCTCAGCTTCGGGATCTGTCCTTCCAGTGAGCACTCAGGGCTGATTTCCTTAAGAATGGATAGGTTACATTTGCCCAAAAACATTTTCCAGGGCTGAATCCTAATGAAATCCTGGAATGGAAACCTCCAGTCCTAAGGACCACCCTCAGGTAAACAAGCAGTAAAACAGTGCTCTCACCAAATCAAACAATGTTGTGGCGATAATACAGTGTCAGCATGCGACAGCGACTACACCCCAGGAAACGGCTTCGACTGGCTGGCTGGCTGAACCAGGTGAGGACAGCCGATGGGTCTTAAACCCTTGGTGGGTTAGGGACTTTCACTGCAGTCAAAAACAGGCAGCAGCAGATTAAGTGGATGAGTCCCTAACCCTAATCTTTGGGAGAAGAAAACGCTAAGGAGTCAACCCTACACAAATCTAGAATGGGGGTCCTAAGATGGTTTGGTGGTGTCTTGTACACCTCCCTTGGCAACTCCTGAAACCAAGTTGCAGCCAAACATATTGCTCTGCTTTCCTTTGGACCACATCAGCCAAGCCAAAGTGTGGGGCGGAGGGGAGGTTCTTGTCACCTGGCCAGCCCAGGACCTCCATACACACTGCCCAGACTTGCAGGAAAGTCCCTTGGGTGCCACTCACACAGTGGTTTGACTTCACGCCCAGAGGTGCACCCCATTGTCTCTCAATACAGACAGATGCCAACAGCATGGTAGGCTTCGTGGTTGCTCCCATCAATATGGGGGGGGGGGGTTGGACATAGCTCTGTATACTGCAAGGGACGCGGGTGGCACTGTGGTCTAAACCACAGAGCCTAGAGCTTGCCGATCAGAAGGTCGGCGGTTCGAACCCCCGCGACGGGGTGAGCTCCCGTTGCTCGGTCTCTGCTCCTGCCAACCTAGCAGTTCAAAAGCACATCAAAGTGCAAGTAGATAAATAGGTACCACTCCAGTGGGAAGGTAAACAGTGTTTCCATGTGTTGCTCTGGTTCGCCAGAAGCAGTTTTGTCATGCTGGCCATATGGCCCAGAAGCTGTACGCCGGCTCCCTCGGCCAGTAAAGCGAGATGAGCGCCACAACCCCAGAGTCATCCGCGATTAGACCCAATGGTCAGGGGTCCTTTTACCTTTACCTGCATACTGCACACAAACACCTACATCCCGGAACTGAGCCCTGTTTTCAAATCCGGCTGAATAAATCACACAGAATTATAGGATTATAGAGTTGGAAGGGATCCGCGGTTCATCTAGTCCAATCCACGGTCATGCAGGAATATCAACAAACGGTTCCCCCAACTAATTTCAAACCGTATCAGACCTTGCTTAGTTTTGCTAAAGTGCAAGCGGTTTCATCGCTGCTCCACTGACTTCCGACTACCTAAACCCTTGAGCTGCAGGCAAATGAAGTCTCCTCCCATCCCAACACGGGTCGAGCCGTGGGAACATGTCCGCGCCAGCGATTTCCCCATAACTAAAAAGAACGGGGCGTGTTGTGCGGGGTGGGAAGAAAAAAGGTGACATTCGGGCCGCTTGGCAAAAAAATCAATCTACTTCCGAGGGGAGGCGTTCCTTTCAAGAGCAACCCGCGTGTCAGTCGCCACGTGTGAAGCGACCCTCTGCGCCCTCCCTGCGTAGGAATCCAGGAAAGACCTTCCTTCTCCGGAGCCGCCTCCGGAACGCGCCTTTCCCTTCTCTGTAGCAGGCAGGACAAGTTACCTCCGGTGCAGCCGCCGAGCCTGCCTGCCTGCCTGCCTCGTAACCGGCTGCCAGGCAGCTCCAGGCCCCGCCTTGCGGGCGCTGCCGCCGGGCGCCCAGCCCTCCTCTTCCCCCGCGCCTTCCACGTGGGAGCGCGGGCAGGGCTCTCCGGCTCCCAGCGAGTTTCTTGCAGGGTGGAGACGCAGCGGAGCTTGACTGGCTGGCTGGCGGCAGCAGCAGCGTCTTGATTTCGTCCATCCTGGAAGCCTGTCTGCGGGAGGATCCGCTGAATCCCTGTTTCCCCCGCCCTCGGCTTGTTATTCCCCCCTGAGCTTTTCGCTCTCGGTCCGCGAAGGAGTCGAGGAGGAGCCGGCGGCGAAGGATGTGGCTGCCATCCCCGGCTGGATCGAAGAAGTAAGAAGCGGAGGAAGGAGAAACTAAGGAGGGGAGCGGTGCTCTCTCCACCCGGGTAAGATCCCTCTCGGTTTCCCAGGGGTTGAAAAGGGAGCCTTTGGGTGGGAGGAATGCTGGACTTACGATGGTTGTGTTTATCGACTATATAGCAATTTGCAAATTATTAAATAATGATAGAGAATAGATCCAAGGAGCCTTTTTTTTTCCTTTTGCCTCGCAGGAAATTCACAGTGTCTTAATTCTTCTCGTTGTTGTTGTTCCTCTCTTCAGTACTCTTTGTAACAGATTTATTTGCGGAATAAGCTCCCCTGAACTAGAACTCACTCGACCAGCTGTGCCTCCTTCCCTTTGCCGCGACTTCTTTAACTCACTCCTAGTTCTGAGCGATCATGGAAGGGCTGGTTTTCCCAGCCGCCAACTCTTGTCAGCCAGAGCAACTCCATCACTTGGGCAATTGTAGGGTTGTTGCCAACTGGAGTTCCCTTGACTTGGATTTAGTTGTGCATGGGGAAATCTGTGGCCGTCCTCCAGGTGCTGTAGAACTACAACTCCCATCATCCATGACCCATTGGCTGTGCTGACTAGGGATGATGGGAACTGCATTCTGACAGCATCTTGAGGGCTGCACAATTGCCCTTGATATATTCACTTGTGTGTTTGTGTAGAGACGTCCTCTTTATTGAGCATTCATTCTGATTCCTATGCGAGCAAGTTAGATGGTGTCGTGTCAAGCAACATGTTGTCCCTTACTTTGCAGTGTGTCTCCTTGTCATTTCCCTTAGCCCCAAAACTCTTATCTTTTTGTGGAATCAGGTTTGACATGCTAGACCTCTGAATCAGCTTTCATTGTGCAACAGGAATTTGCTGGCATGGGATTGATTCCCACCCAAAATTTGTGACAGCCTAGAAGTGCCAAGAGTGAGAGAGAGGTGGCACATTTTTCGTCTTCTCATTCATGGGCGTTCTGTTGGTTAAGTGACGATCAGTAGGCAACCTGTAGAGGATATTTGCTTAGTTAGTGTCCATTCATTTGCCTTCAAGGCTATAATCTCATGCGTATGGTTCCAATGAATATGTACTTTATCCCACAAGCATAAACTTAATGTATGTGTATTTACTTGAAAGTATCACTCACTTCAGCGTGGCTACTCCCTCTCAGAATTACAGCCTTCAAATCCTTTCCCACCTTCGCTTTAGGGCAGGTTATGCAAATATATCTCTGAATAACTTTATCTTTGAAACAGCTGCATGAAAAAACGCTTAGGCTGAGGCCTTGCTCTATGCTATTGGGAGAGGTGTGGTTTACCACTCACTGCCCTCTGATTGCTCCCAGACTACTCCTAATAACACCTGCAACTTCTGCCCACCTGGTCAGGGCAAAATGTGTGGCTGGGTACACATGATGCGTCGTTGGAAGGATGGGTTGCTAGTGTGTCAGGTAAGTAACTCCGTGGTCTGCCCCAAATCACATGGGCAGAAATTGCAGCTGTGACTCGGAGCTATTTATTTATTTAAAAACATGGATATCTCTCCCCTTCATTGGGACTGATTTGCAAGGCAGCTAACAGTTGTTGTTTTTAAAATAAATCACAGTGCAACTGAAACAAGCATAAGGTAAAGGGGGTAAAGGGGACCCCTGACCATTAGGTCCAGTCGTGAGCGACTCTGGGGTTGCGGCGCTCATCTCGCTTTATTGGCTTCAAGGTCATGTGGCCAGCATGACTAAGCCGCTTCTGGCGAACCAGAGCAGCGCACGGAAATGCCGTTTACCTTCCCGCCGGAGCGGTACCTATTTATCTACTTGCACTGGTGTGCTTTCGAACTGCTAGGTTGGCAGGAGCAGGGACCGAGCAATGGGAGCTCACTCCGTCATGGGGATTCGAACCGCCGACCTTCTGATTGGCAAGTCCTAGGCTCTGTGGTTTAACCCACAGCGCCACCTGTGTCCCTGACACAAGCAGTTGTAGTTAAACAGGCAGTGGCATTGCCTCATATTTATAGAGTGGAGGATAACAGTATCAGTTAAAAGGAGAGGAAACACTGATTTTTGCAAGCTGAACAAACAGAGGAAGAACATTCTGTGTGGGGCTGTCATGGGACAGTAACAGTCATGTTACTCCGTTGTGCCTTAGAGACAATGACTTAAGAGTATCCACAATCCAGCAAGCTTTGTAGGGATAAGAACATAAGAGGAGCCTTTCTGGGTCAGAAGATGAGTTCATTGAGACCTCCATCCTGTTTCCAGCTAACCAGAGAAGCTCACAGAGCATGGAGGTATCAGCCCTCCCCAAGCAACTGATATTTGGAGGTATCCCCTGCCCCTCAATATGGAGGTTCTTTTAAGATAGCTGATTGGCTTATCCTTCACAGTTTCGTTGAATCTGCATAATAAAACTGAGTTGAGGCTGGCATAGATTGAGCCAGACCATTGGTCAATCTAGCCCAGAGTTTAGTTTTCCAAACTTGAATCTCCAGCTGTTTTTGGACTACAATTCCCATCATCCCTGACCAGAGAGAGAGAATAGAGGTGTCTAGGATTAAACACAGGACTTTGTACAAACAGATCATATGATCTATCACGGAGTTGTAAAACATCTGCTAATTTTATTTGAACCTGCTCTAAACCCAACGCTGCTGTGCTGTGATGACTATTGTGTTTTGATTTGCATAATTTGTAATGTCACTGCATATTAGGAACTAGATGGTCATTCCAACTGCTTCCCTCTGGTAGCAATGACCGGCACCCCAATCCTAAACCTTTGCTCCGTCTTGTTGCCCCATATCAGAGCAATGCCGCAATGGTGATAGGACTTTTGTATGAAGTTTCACAGGTGCAATTAATAGTACACCCTCTCCGAAATTGCGAGCTGCCTCAGCAAGTTTTTCCACCCCAACCATCTCTGTTTTTGACCGATGCAATTGAAATCTAAGAAGTGTGTTATCTCCTCCTTCCAATTTTGGCTGACGCATCTATCTCCTCTCTGCTTCGCACACTTGTCCCCGAATAAAAGCTCGCATCCCCTTTCAGTTTGTTTTCCTCTGAATATGATCTGTACTTCAGTACATGTACCAAATTACATCCGTTAGCTTTTATTTAAGCCAGAAATATAAACCCGAGATTTTTATGATTAGCTTTTATTTTTGCAAAGTTGTTTGCGCTGCAATTTGATAGCTGCTTCCCTCCCCTTCCTCCTCCCTGCAGTTGCCCCTAAAAACACACAGCCTGACCCCAGAATCTACCATGCAAGGCAACAAAAAGTAGAGAGAATCTAGTGCAAGGCCCTTGCCCAGGGCAGTTTCACACCTTGTGCCGTTGAACACCTAGCCTTCTCCACTACCCTGACTTGCTTCCCCGAGGCCTCGCACATTTGCTTGCAGGCCAAGTGGGGGGCAGCAGTGGCCGGACAGGTGGGTGGCTTTTGTCTGCACATTCCACCCTTGATGGCAGCAGCATCCCTTAGCGATGTGCACATGGTTCACCACAGATCTAACCCCATAGAGAGGGCGTGCCTATTCTCTTGCATTGTCACAGATAAACCATGTGTTTCTTTTTAAAAAACATATCTTTATTAATTTAAAATAAATGCATTTATGAGAAAACAGACGTACGTACAAGTAAACAAACATACAATCAAACAAACAAGTAACAGAAAAATCAAACAAACCACCACACTATAAGCTACAAGATTAATATAGTTATCATCATGTATACTCCTGAAACTGAACACAATTATAAAACTTATAGAGAAGAAATTTAAAACTGACTTCCAGTTAATCTCACTGTACTTTATCTGTCCATTACTTTATGCCGCACAGTTACATAAGATAAACCATGTGTTTCAACGGGGGCAGCTTGGCTATTTATCTGCCAGTCATCAAGTGAAGAAATATCAGGCAATGTACAGATAGGCATGAAGCAACCCTAAGTGGAATATTATCAATGTAAGTGGCCAAAGGGTCCCTGAGACCATAAGGAAGGACTGTAGCTCAGTGGTAGAGCATTAATAATAATAATACTCCACCCATCTGACTGGGTTGCCCCAGCCACATGGGGTAGCTTCTAACAAAAATATAGAAAAACCAACAGCATCAAACATTAAAAGCTTCCTGAAACAAGGCTGCCTTCAAATGTCTACAATTTTTTTCCGTTATTTAACTCACTGACATCTGCCGTGAGGGCATTCCACAGGGCGGGTGCAACTGCTGAAAAGGCCTTTGTACTCAGAAGGTTTCGGGGTTGATAATCTGTTCTCAATCCTCCTAGTGATGCAGCAATAAAACTGCCACCATATTTGCAAAGCTAAGCAGGGTCTGGTCTGGTTTCAGATTTGTTGTGGGGTCGTGTGTTGAGATTCCTGCAATCATTCCCAATGACCCTTCCAACTCTACCGTTCTATGAATTCCAGGAATCCTCTAAGCTTCCATTTCATTGGATGGCTCCGGTTTCTAGTTCTGTATAAGGAGATGAGGTTTGCCCTTGATTGACTTTCTCTGCATTGTGCATTATTTTATACACACCTGTCATGGAAGGGGAACCATGCATACAGCCTTGATCTCCTCGGAGAAGAGGCAGGATATAAATAGGACAAATGGAGAAATATACCCATCCAATATGATCACAAAATGTGAACATGAAGTGTCTGTGCGCATTAAGTTCCAAAGCCAACATAGTCCAATCAGATTACAGGATGTCAGGAGCAAGCTTCTCCCCCTTCTATCACCCATCCATTCAGAAGGAATGGAAGCAGCTGCTTGGAGGGTTTCAATGGCCGGTGATTGTAAATATAGCTGGGAAACGAATAAGCTAAAATATATATTTGTACTTTCTCATGGAAAATGGGGTTGGGCTGCTTTCCTAAAAAAAAGCACTTCCTGTGTTCTAAAAGTAGCTTGTAAAATAGAAGATCAAAACCAGCAAGAATGGCTCCTCCATATGATGGGGCCATCACCCATATTATGGTTTGTCAGTATGGTAGCCTTGCCACATTGGGTTAGACGCAGTGTTTCTCAACCTGTGGGTCCCCAGATGTTGTTGGACTACAACTCCCATCATTCCTAGCCAGCATGACCAGTGGTCAGGGTTGATGGGAGCTGTAGTCCAACAACATCTGGGGAACCACAGGTTGAGAACCGCTGCCTGGTGCAAGGCTGCAGGTTCGATCTCCAGGTTTGCGCCCCAGGGAGGCCGTTCCGGTGCTCCTCACGCAGTGGCTTGACTTCACCACTGGAGGCGCACTCCATTGTCTTTCGTGACGGACGGATGGATGGTCCTCTGTCATGGATGGTTTAGTTGAGATTCCTGCATTTCAGGGGGTTGGACTAGATGACCCCTGGAGATCCCTTCCGACTTTATGATTCTATGAAAATCTGAGGCAGGGAATAAATAGGAAAGGGAAAATGCAAGTCATGAGGCTGGTTGCCCATGATTTCCTCTCGTGGCAGCTGCAGTGGTGGCAGTTAAGGCTTAAGTTATAAGTAGCTACACACCCAGTTGCCTCTGGCAAGTGAGAGATGACTTGTCAACATCCCGTTGGTGGACTTGGGAGGGACCAGTAAGAGCAGTGAAATGAACAGTGTGTAAAGGCATTGTTTGTGCCATCCCATCAGAGAACATGGCACACAGTACAGAGTTGCGTAAGGTGGGGGAATTACTGGAAAGTTTTTTAAAGGTGGAAACATGGAGTACCATTGTACAAAAGTATGCCCAGTTACTCTGACTGAAAAACTTACACACACGCCCCAAACTTTGCACATTAAAAGGAAAGAAACGTGGAGACATTTACTGCAGATTGGTATATCTTTATTTTGTATATGAACAGAAATGTGAATAACAGAATGTAGCCCAGAATACAGCAGGATATCTGGACTGCAGAACTACATATCTCGATTTCCCCATTTGGACTCACAGATGTGGACATGTTTGTTTATGCAGTGTGTACCTGAAGGGCAAACCATGTTTAACTTCCCTGAGATCTATAATAACCAGTGCTATTTTTCTAGAAAAAGAGGTGCTGGAACACTCTATGAACACCCCTGCTTATCATAGAATGACAATGGCGCCCACCTGAGAGGTGCTAGAATTGAGTTTTGGCGAGTTTTGGCTGGGGGGCAAAAGCCCTAATGATAATAATAACTGTGTTAAACAAACTGGTCAAATCTTCCTCCTAAAGTTGTATGCGATGAACATTGCAAAGTTTTCATTTTGATGAATAGAAAGAAATTACACACACACCCCACTGGCGTAGACAGGTACCTGCCCCCAAGGTGCTCCCAAGTCACACACAAAAAAAAAACAGGCAGTGTGGAAAATAACAGAGGGAGGAAAAGGAGAGATAATGCTAAGGTGGGAGGAATGTGGGCCAAAGAAAATTGCAGGCTCTAAAGCTGTGCTTCAGGGCCTTCCCCAGGTAGAGAGGAAGGCCACGGGGTGTGGGGAGTTGGTTGGGTCCGAAGACAGATCCCCACTGTGCCCTTCCCCATCATGTAATTTCAGAGCAGCGTGGCGGCCCTGTATTAATAACAGGTCCTAGGAACATAGGACACTCAGCCAGCACTGTTGGTTCTTCACCGTCTGTGACACAGAGGAGAAATCACAGACGTCTCCAATCAGAGGCTATTGTTCCTCAAAATCAAGCTTGACGGGGAACGCAGAAAGCTGCATCATATCCGGACAGACTCTTTAGACACCTAGCCCAGAATTGTTTGCTTTGACTGTTGTGGGCTCTCTGGGGTCCCAGGGACAGGAGGGTCTTCCCCAGGGCTATTTTTCTAGAAAAAGAACTCAACATGATGAGTGCCTCCCTTGCTTTCTTATACAGTGGTACCTCAGGTTACATACACTTCAGGTTACATAAGCTTCAGGTTACAGACTCCGCTAACCCAAAAAAAGTGCTTCAGGTTAAGAACTTTGCTTCAGGATGAGAACAGAAATTGTGCGCGGCAGCAGGAGGCTCCATTAGCTAAAGTGGTGCTTCAGGTTAAGACCAGTTTCAGGTTAAGTACGGACCTCCGGAACGAATTAAGTACTTAACCTGAGGTACCACTGTAATGTCAATGGTGCCCACCTGACAGGTGAGTTCCAGTGAGTTCCGGCTGGGGGAAAAAGCCCCGGTCTTCCCCATTCTCTGCCCCCTGATCTTGTCATCCATGGAGATGCTGAGGACTGGGATTTCCACACACACCCACAACCCGCCAGTACTTTGTAATTTAGCTGCAGTCCCTCCATAGAGCAGTCTATCATGGGAGCAGAGGAAGATATTGAATCAGGCAGTTCATCTATCTCAGTATTGTCTGCACTGACCGACAGTGGCTTTCCAGCATTTGAGCCCTACCTGAAGACACTAGGAATTGAACTCACAACCTTCTGAATGCAAGGCCAATGCTCTCTCCCCGCCCCCTTGATGTGGGGTGGGCAGAGTATTCATCTCTCTTATTCAGAGAAGTACAGATTACAGTCATACCTCACGTTACGTCCGCTTCATGATACGTTCTTCCAGGTTACGTCCCGCAGTGACCCGGAAGTACCAGAAAGGGTTACTTCTGGGTTTTGCCGCAAGCGCAGAAGTGCAAAATGACGTCATGCGCAGAAGCTGCGAATCACAACCCGCGCATAGAATGGTAGAATTGTAGAGGTGGAAGGGGTGCCGAGGGTCATCCAGTCGAACCCCCTGAAGTGTAGGACTCTCGGCGAAAACATCCATGACAAGATGGCCGCCCAACCTCTGCTTGAAAAGCTCATTCTGCCACTTTAATGAAGGTTATTTGCGGCCGTATTCCGCATTGCCTTCGCTGGGATGTGAGGCAGGGCCTTGTCAGTAGGGGTGCCACAATTGTAGAATGCCCTTCTCTGTAATGCCCAGTTGTTGTTGTTGTTGTTACTACTACTACTACTACTACTATTATTATTATTATTTGAATTTATATACTGCCCTATACTCACAAAATAAAACCACAAAATACCAAAATAAATACATAATAAAATATGAAATAATACAAAATTCAAAATAAAACACAAAATACATAATAAAAACAAAAACAACAACCCAGTAGCCCCCCACCATTAGCTCCCTCTCTCCTTACCCGTTGGGTGAACAGTTAATATATTTTTATTTTACCAGGCATTTGAGTTGTTTTAATTTTCTTCTTGCAACCATGGATGGTTTTAGTGTTGTTCCCACTTTTAGCACTTAGTTTCTCTGTGTTTTTTTCTGATTGTTTTGATATAATTGTGTGCTTTGTATTTGCTTTAATTGCATTACCGAGATAGCTCTGTCGTTGGAAGAGCACGAGACTCTTAATCTCAGGGTTGTGGGTTTGAGCACCATGTGGGGCAAAAGATCCTTGCATTTCAGGGGGTTAGACTGGATGACCCTTGTGGTCCCTTCCAACTCTGCAATTTGTGCGATTCTTTGTTATAAGTCACTGAGACAGTGGCAGAGCAAATTCTTTGCACACAAAAGGTCCCAGCTACAACCCATGGCATTTCCAGCTCAAAAATGGAAATATCTCCTCATTCATGGGGAGCTGTAAAAACAGTGTGGTGTAGTGGTTAGAGTGTTGGACTAGGATCTGGGAGAATCATGTATTTCAGCTTATTGCAGCAAAAGGTAGATATAAATGCAATCAGTCAATGAGTGCATTCAAGAATCTTTTTTTAAAAAAGTCTGACAGCTGCATTTACATAGCCATCTAAAAAGGCCAATTAGATCAAATAAAAGAGCAATATACCGTTCCTGCTGTCATAAAAGAGCTATTTTAAGTTGAATAGCTTTTGTAACAATGAAGGAATGTTGGGTGAAGGCGGCCTCAAATAAATGGTTTTTTAAAAACCTGGTTTGACATTTGCAGCATCCTATTCTCCTGTGCCTCCTGCCAACCTAGCAGTTCGAAAGCACGTCAAAGTGCAAGTAGATAAATAGGTACTGCTCCAGCGGGAAGGTAAATGGCGTTTCCGTGCGCTGCTCTGGTTCACCAGAAGTGGCTTAGTCATGCTGGCCACATGACCCGGAAGCTTCTCTGCAGACAAACACTGGCTCCCTCGGCCTATAGAGCGAGATGAGAGTCGGTCACGACTGGACCTAATGGTCAGGGATCCCTTTACCTTTACCTTTATTCTCCTGTGCCATCCTTGCTTTCATCTGTAATGGAGTGCCCCAAAAAAGGTGATCGGGGCAAGGAAAATCAAGGCATACTTTGATACCTCCAAAAGCTTTGCAGGATAAAACATAGCAGCTTCGCATTGCAGCTCAAACCATATTTTATCTTCAATTGATACATTTGGGGCAGGGGGTGGTCAGATAACCTCCACTGCAACCTCCCCCCTTCCCAATATTGGAAGAACTTGTGAGGCAGGTTGTGGGGCCGTGCAGAAATGTGCGGTGGACATGCCTCCGCCATCTGCATTCAAAGCACATCAGAAAGGGCTCTAAACATGTATACTTCCCCAAAACACGTAGAGGCTGTGGGTATGGAACAGGGCTTGCTCCATGTTCTTTCACCATGGAGTCATCCAGACACCCTTTGTTGTTGTTGTTTAGTCGTTCAATCGTGTCCAACTCTTCGTGACCCCAAGGACCAGAGCACGCCAGGCACTCCTGTCTTCCACTGCCTCCCGCAGTTTGGTCAAACTCATGCTGGTAGCTTCGAGAACACTGTCCAACCATCTCGTCCTCTGTCGTCCCCTTCTCCTTTTGCCTTCCATCTTTCCCAACATCAGGGTCTTTTCCAGGGAGTCTTCTCTTCTCTTGAGGTGGCCAAAGTATTGGAGCCTCAGCTTCAGGATCTGTCCTTCCGGTGAGCACTCAGGGCTGACTTCCTTCAGAATGGATAGGTTTGATCTTCTTGCAGTCCATGGGACTCTCAAGAGTCTCCCCCAGCACCTTAATTCAAAAGCATCAATTCTTTGGCAATCAGCCTTCTTTATGGTCCAGCTCTCACTTCCAGACACTTCCAAACACCCTTAACCCACCCCAAAAGAAAACTAAGCTTCTGTTTAACTTGGAAGTTCTACTGAACTCAATGGAACTGACTCCCAGATGAACCTGTGTGGGGATCAAGCTTTGCAGAATCAGTTCAGTGACTCAGGGCACCATAAGTAAACATGGTTGTCAGAAAGACAATTAAGCTGACCTTGGAGGGGTTGCAACCTTCCCCTCTTTCAGGGGCTCATAAATCCTAGTTTAACATGCATTATGAAATTGTTGCACCATCTGCTTGGTGAACTTGTCTAGATATGAGGGGCCGACTCTTGACAGTTCAGATCTTGGCCTCGAAAATGGTAGGGCAGTGAAATCTGCGAGGGGTGCCTTAGGCATGGAAACCTCTGAGAAATACACTGGCTTTCCAGGTGGGTGAGGCTCTGCAGGAATATTTCTTTAAATATACAGTACTGAAGCTCTGGGTGGCAACCAGAGGGAACTGCTGTTTGCTGAAACAGAATCCTTCAAACTTTGCTCATATGCTTTTTCAGAAAGTGCAGATTTGGTAGGGTTGCCTGTAAATGCAGTTCTCTGATAAAGAAATGTGTGCAAAGTAAAAAAATGCATATACTAGAGTAAAGTGTGTGCATATAACTGTATATATTCATGCATAAAACATGCAAAAGTTTATTATATTAGGGTAAAGGTAAAGGAACCCCTGACCATTAGGTCCAGTCGTGACCGACTCTGGGGTTGCGGTGCTCAGCTTGCTTTATTGGCCGAGGGAGCCAGAGTACAGCTTCCGGGTCATGTGGCCAGCATGACTAACCCACTTCTGGCGAACCAGAGCAGCGCACGGAAATGCCGTTTACCTTCCCGCTGGAGCGGTACCTATTTATCTACTTGCACTTTGACGTGCTTTTGAACTACTAGGTTGGCAGGAGCAGGGAGCGAGCAACGGGAGCTCACCCTGTCGCGGGGATTCAAACCGCCGACCTTCTGATCAGCAAGTCCTAGGCTCAGCGGTTTAACTCACAGGGGAACCAGCAATCAAATACAGTGGATGCTCGGGTTGTGAACGTGATCAGTGCAGGATGCAAGTTCGCAACCTGCAGAGTTCGCAACCCGCAGCGGCACGTCTGCGCACACGCGGGTTCAGATTTAGTGCTTCTGCGCATGTGCAAAGCGCAATTTATCGCACATGCGCAACCCCCCAAACCCAGAAGTAACCCATTCCGGTGCTTCCGGGTTTCGGCGGGTCCATAACCCGAAAAAACAGAACCTGAAGCATCTGTAACCTGAGGTATGACTGTATGTGTACATTAGGAGAAATTCACACCATGGTGCTGATGAATTTTCACAAGGACACTGTAAATAATAATAATCACAAACTGGAGTGCACATGTGGAGAACTGGAGAAATGGGAAATGGAGAGATGCTGAAATGGACAGATTCTGCCGTCCCTACTCCCGGATACCTTGCACACACAATGCGAGGAGCTGGTCATGACTTGAGGGTCAGGGAGAGACCTGTGTTGCAACACTCGCCTCTCTAGCCAAGAGGCACTGTCAGGATTCAATGACCCTTTCCAGCCACGCAAAACCACTTTGGGTGTGGAACAGGACCACATTGTTGTGGTCTGGGGAGACTTCTGAGGGCCACATGGAGAGGCCCGGAGGGCCACATTCAGTCTCCAACCCTAAAGTTCCCTTCTGCTGCCATACTGGGTCAAAGGAGTTCCCTATGCATTGGAACAGATAAAAATCTGTTTCTCATATGACCTGGTTTTACCCCTGTCTCAGTACATTCCACAGGGAGTTGCAGCCCATCGCATGTTTACTAAGTTCACGCAGTACATTTTTAAGTGCAGACATGAAGCATCCAACAGCCATGCGGCGCTCTAGGGGCAGCAGACATTTGCTGGTTTCATAATTTTTAAGGATTTTAGAACCTTTTGGCTTCGCTGCCTGCCAGAGTGCACGAGAGAGCGGTGGAATTGCAAACATCTTCTGAATTGTTTGGAGGCTCTTACGCAATTGCAGCGCCCGGGGGGCAGGAAAGTATACAGAAGATTGGCTCAGAAAAAGAAAGCTAGGTCAAAGTTGAGCCTTCTCCCAAATTTAGCATCCTTATTTCCCCCTCTTTTTAAAGTTCATTAAGCTGGCTTTCCCCCCAGCGGTGCTGCTGTGAGTTGGGTGTGGCTGTTTGGCACCCTTTTCCCCATTCTCGTTTAGGTGACGATGCTGCAGGAATGCAAAAATGACAAGCAGCAATTTCAAGTTGTTGTTGTTGTTGTTGCACCAGGAGGGCCCAGCAGGATTTGGGTAATTTTTATCCCATTGACAAAGCGCTCAAAGCCGTAAAAGAAATGGCATGCGCGTCGCAGGCTTTCTCTGTAATGGTTTCCAGATGCCAGTGTCTGTAGACGGGTAGCCGATTCGATGGGAAGTGGCTGTAGAAATGGGAATAAAAAAGGGTGTTTCTGAGCGCGCATGGGCATATGTCTGCTCGCCCACTGTTGAGTCATCCTAGCATATGCAAGCGCAAGAGTGATTGCCGTGGAGTGTAATTGGAAACATGGTTTAACGAGCCTGCGCTGCAAATTGGCAGCCTTGTCCTTTTTCTTCTGGGGGTGGGGTGGGGGAATGAAAGTCAGGGAAGGTTCTTGGTTGGTGGCTTGCCTCCGAGATGAGATCAGCACTGCGCCTACGCTTGCCAAACAGCTTCCGCGACATATTGAAAAGGTTTCTTGACTGCCAAAGTCTCCAAGAGCTGAATGCAACCCCTCTGCCCTCCAAAAGAGTATCTGGAGTTGCATGCACTCTATATTGGAAGAAAAAAGAAAACTACACCAAAAGTAACCCATATTTTGTGTAGAGGTGTCGCCTGTGTTTGCAGTTATGCGGTTCTGAAAACAAATTTGCCTGACACATCATCTCAGGTGCATTGTGAATTAAGGGTCAAACACACACCCACACACCCTGCCGAGTTTGTGTGGGGCTTAGGATGCCATGCAAGGTTCTGCAAATATGTTGTCAGGCCAGACCCCTTGGTAGTCAACGGTGTGAGAGTTGACCCCTTCCTCTTGTTCAAGACCACCTGAACAGCAGCAATATGTTTCATGAATGTTGTCGCCATTTGTGTCAATGATCTCACTTGTACTGGAAGAAGAAGAAGAAGAATATCCCGCTTTATCACTACCCTAGGGAATCTCAAAGCTGCTAACATTCTCCTTTCCCTTCCTCCCCCACAACAAACACTCTGTGAGGTGAGTGGGGCTGAGAAACTTCAGAGAAGTGTGACTGGCCCAGGGTCACCCAGCAGCTGCAGGTGGAGGAGCGGGGAATCGAACCCAGTTAAACAGATTACGAGACTACCACTCTTAACCACTACACCACACTGGCTCACTGGAAGGCACTAGGTTGGAGAAGACTGGCTGATAAATACATCTTACAACTCATGTACTCCCCCCCCCCCCCGCCAAGGATTGCTTTGCCACTTATATGGTCCATTGAGAGATGTAAAGAGCTATGGCAAATGCCACCTCATGCCACTCTGTCCTTAAGCTCTGAGAATGCCTCTTGCTTGTCTGGGTGGAAGGTAGGGGCTGAATTAGCTTACTGCAGAAAGGTAAAACTTAGTGCTTTTGCCTCACACCTTGCCCATTGCTGGTGTATGACACTTAAAGGGCTGCACAGAATGGAATGTGCCCCTCAGGCTGAAAAAGGTCCCCAGCCTCTGCTTTAAAGCAGGATGAGGAACCCACTGTCTTCCTGTTGTTGTTGTTGTTGTTGTTGTTGTTGTTTTCCACTTTGACATACTTTATTCATTTGTACAAGTAAAACTGATTTACACACTGGAAGCCTTAGTAATAAATGAAATCCAAATAGAATTCTCTGCAGTACAGTGTGTGTGTGTTTAGGTTAGGAAGAAAAGGGGGAAAGAGGAGCAGGCAATGGTGAGTGGGGTGGGGTGGGGTGGCAATGCTTCTATTCTTCTACTTAGTGTATGTGTGGGGTTTTGTGTCAGCGTAACTTGTGTGGTTTCTCTTTACTATTCGCTAGTGTTATTTATTTGGTGGTGAGAGAGGTTGGGGGTGGCCTAGGGTGTGGTTGGTTGTCTTTGATTAGCTGTAGTGAAACTTGTTTTTGTGTGAGAGTGGTGTGTGTGTGTTTGGTTCAGGTTAGCCAGATTGATTTGAATGCTGTTGGCGGGTTCTTCTTGTTGTCTTGTTGGGCTGTGTATGTGATAAAGGGGAACCATACTAAGAAGAACCATCTTCTTTTATTTGTCCCTGTGTCAGTTTCAGTTGTTGGTTAGTTTTTCTAATAAGGCTGTTTCCCATACTATTTGATACCATTGGTCCATGCTTACTCCTGACAGATCTCTCCAGTGTCTGGCTGTGATGTTTCTAGCTCCTGAGAGTAGGTGGGTTATGAGCTCTTTGTGTTGTGAGTGGGCATCATTGTCTTGGAAGATGTTTAGTAGGGCCAGTTCTGGGGTGACTTCTAATACTTGCTTAGTTATTTTGCATATTTCTTGTATGATTGATGTCCAGAAGAGTTGGATTTTAGGACATTCCCACCACATGTGGAGGTATATGCCTGTTGAACCACAACTTCTTTCATCCCTGACCATTTGCAATGTTGGCTGAGACTGGTGGGTGCTGAAAGCCACAGGTGCCCTGTCGTTGAGAAAACCACAAGTTTCTACTACAGCTGCTGCGGTTGCAAAGATAGACAGCGGCTTGAGTGGGCAATGCTTGGTGGCGATATTCAAAACTCTTGTCCAATTCAAACAAACAGGTTTTTAGCTTTATTTTACAATGCCAAGATTATAGCTGGATAGCAGTTCCCTTCATACTCCTCTTAAATACGGACTCGGAGATGGGTGCCAGATCTGACCACCCATAACCTGGCATTGTTTTGAGGTGCCGGTCCTTTATTTCAGAGGTGGAAATGCACCTGCATGTAGATATAGCTTTGGTATTTCTGCTCATTGGAGCGTCCAGTGTGGTGTAATGATTAGAGTGTCAGACTAGGACCCAGGAGACCAGGGTTCAAATCCCCACTCAGCCACAATGTTCACTGGGTGACTTTGGGCCAGTCACTGCCTCTCAGCCTAACCTGACTTCCAGGGTTCTTTTCAGGATAAAATGGGGAAAAGGGGAACTAGGTGTACGGCCTTGAGCTCCTTGGTTAAAACGATGGGCTACAAATGAAGTAAATAAATAAATAAATAAAGGATAAGTAGATCTCACCTTCCACATGGCCCATTTGTTGTTGTAATTTATATAAATTTTTATTAGTTGTTTTTTTTAACATACCATTTTCAACAGTAATTAAACATATTTTTACATCCTATTCAATTTTTTTGACTTCCATCAGTCCTGTCTGAAAATTTTCCAATCTAATCTCTTAGTATGTATTTCTTGTTTTCCCTGTTACATTTAAAACTCATAACCATTATTTCTATTCTTTATATACTTTGTAGCACTTCATATATTCCTCCTTACAAAACTTCTTGCAGTCCTACTAGGGTAATTTGTTGGTTACAATTGCTTTTCAAATAGTTCATATACTTCTTCCAATCTTCTGTAAATCTCTGGTCCCGCAGGTTTCGAATCCTTCCTGTCATTTTGTCCAATTCTGCATAGTCCATTATTTTCGTCTGCCGTTCTTCTTTCATTGGAATTTCTTCTTGTTTCCATTTCTTCCACATGGCCCATTTGAACAAGAATTTGAAAATGCAAGTACAATAGAGAAAACTCACCATGCAGTGACTTTAACACGATTAAATAATGGTGTTGGCCTTTGGCCTTGGTTGTGTTTGTTTTTTTATGGGCATTTCATAGGTGCTTATATTTGCCTGTCTTTTAATCTGCATGCCTTCCCTCTCTGGTGTGGGCAAACCCCTGGAGACGGCACATTATGAGACAGCACACATATTAAGTTGACTCAGCTGTGTCTGTTTGCCGCGATAGTGGGAAACAACCAGGTTGCTGTCAGTTACGGCGAATTATTTTTAGCAAGTGAAACGGGGCTCTTTCGTTCTCTGTGGACCTTTGCTTTGTGCTGGCGGAAGTCATCTTGCGGGCTGCTTCCTGCTTATCTCTCCAGGAAGGCAATTCCCCCTCTGCTAAGTCATGCATTGCCAGCCCAGGAAAGGACATGTTCTCCCACCTCCTCCAACCTTGCGTTGCATTTGCATCATCTGTTGGTGCATCCAGATGGAAAAGCGAGTTTGCATTCTGCAAGGCAGGCTGTGTAAATAATATATCAGCTGTGGCCACGCTCCTGATTCTGAACCCAAGAGCGATGTACCCAAATCCCCATTGAACTCAGACACTGCTTTTTCTCCTTCCCTTGGTAGTCGCTCTCAGGCTCACAGCTACTTCCTTAGTACAGACACCCTGGGGGAAATCTTGCTGCTCATCCATAAAGGCTGAACTGACATTGTCACTCCCAAGCTTCATCCCCCAATGCCCAATTCTTCTCTAACCCTTCCCCTGTGATGCAGCAGTTTCTAAGCCAGGGGTGACTAATTTTTTTGAGCTTGAGGGCCGCACTGGCCTGTGAGCATCCCTGCAGGGCTGTGTGTAAAACAATCCTGTTCAAAGTGTAAAAGTGGGCCTGGCCAATTTCTTATTTTCTCCTTTTTTTAAAAAAAAAAAAGATATTTATTAAAGTTTTCAATATATTACAAAAATTAGAAAAATAAGAAGAAAAATTAAAAATTAAAAGGAGTAAAAAGAGAAAGAAGATACAAAATAGAAACAGTTAAAAGCAAATCAATCTTTCCATATCATATCTTTCATTTACTTGTTTCCCTGACCTCCTCTCACCTCCCCTTCTTGCATTCCAGTTCAATTGGTTAATTCAGCAAATCCTTTCCCTCTTTAGTTTTATCTTAATCGTTTATCTTAACATATTATAGCTTTAAATTATCACCTGTTAGCAATCCATTTTTACATATTCCTTAACATTGCTGCTAAAAAATCCCACTTAACTTCAATCCAGCATCATTCTAACATTCATTAATTTTACAATGTTTCTGTAAGTAGTCTTTAAATTTCTTCCAATCTTCTTCCATTCTCTCTCTTTCTTTTACCCCAAAAGAAAAAGTCATTGGGGGGGTCTTGGGAGGGGTGTCACAAAAACCTTTCGGCATCATGGCATCACATTAGAGGAGCCTCAGGAGGAGTCAAGAAATTAAAGATGAGAAATTTGATTTCGGGGGCCGCAAATTAACTCACATGCGGCCTGCCTGCCATAGGTAACCATCTCTGCTCTAAGGAATGCTAAGCACGTTTCTTTCTACTACTACTACTAGTAGTAGTAGTAGTAGTAGTAGTAATTTTTTTATACCCCACCCATCTGGCTGGGTTTCCCCAGCCACTCTGGGTGGTTTCCAACAAAATATTAAAAACACAATACAGCATTAAACATTAAAAGCTTCCCTAAAGAGGACTACCTTCAGATGTCTTTTAAAAATAAGATAGTTGCTTATTGCCTTGATGGGAGGGTGTTCCACAGGGCAGGCGCCACTGCCGAGAAGGCCTTCTGCCTGGTTCCCTGTGACCTCACCTCTCGCGGTGAGGGAACCGCTAGAAGGCTCTCAGGGCTGGACCTCAGTGTCCAGACTTAACAATGGGGGTAGAGACGCTCCTTCAGGCATACTGGGCCGAGGCTGTTTAGGGCTTTAAAGGTCAGCACCAGCACTTTGAATTGTGCTTGGAAATGTACTGGGAGCCAATGTTGGTCTTTCAAGACCGGTGTTATGTGGTCTCGGCAGCCACTCCCAGTCACCAGTTTAGCTGTCGCATTCTGGATTAGTTGTAATTTCCAGGTCACCTTCAAAGGTAGCCCCAGGTAGAGCGCATTGCAGTAGTCCAAGCAGGATATAACTAGGGCATGCACCACTCTGGCGAGACAGTCAGCGGGCAGGTAGGGTCTCAGCCTGTGTACCAGATGGAGCTGGTAGACAGCTGCCCTGGACACAGAACTGACCTGCGCCTCCATGGACAGCTGTGAGTCCAAAATGACTCCCAGGCTATGCACTGGTTTCAAAGGTTGTTAGTACCTCTGATGGGGGACACATTGTGCTGCTTCTGGAGCAGTTTCTCCATCTTTGGTCCCCACCCTGCACTCAGCTCTCACCTGTGGCTCCTAGAAGCTGTCTGCATGCGACAGCGGCCACACCCCGGGAACAGCTGCGACTGGCCAGCTAAACCAGGTGAGAGTAGCTGATCGGACTCGAAACCTCAGTGAGTTAGGGACTTTCCCTGCATGCGAAGACAAGCTCTGGCAGATGAGACCAATAGTGGGTCCAACAGCCAAGAAGGCGGTTTCTGCATGTGCTGTAGAGGGAAGTGAGGGGCAGATGGGTCTCATCGACCTGGGAAGTTATCTAGGAGAAGGCAAACTCTGGTCCTAAACTTCTGCTGCCTTGCAGGATATATTCAGGAGAAGAAAAGCCTAAGGAGTAAGCCCTACGCATTTCCATAGTGGAGTCCCTAAGACGGCTGGATGGTGTCCCTTGTACACCTCCTTCCAACTCCTGCAGCCAAGACACGCATGGTGTCAAATGTATTGGTCTGCTTTCCTTTGGACCACATAAGCTTTGCACCCCTGGGAAGTCACTTTGGTAATAATAATAATAATAATAATAATAATAATTTATTATTTATACCCCACCCATCTAGCTATGTTTCCCCAGCCACTCTGGGCGGCTTCCAACAGAATATTAAAATACAATAATCTATTAAACATCTATTGACATTACCCCCAGATGTGCACTCCAACCTCTCCACTGATGTAGGGAAAAGGTCTCTCCCTTGCTTGCTTTCACCTGGATGCTATTTTAGCTTCTATTGCAGTTCAGCATCAGAGCATCTGCTTTGCATGCAGAAGGTCCCGGGCTCAATCATCTGCAGGTAGGATTGGGAAAGATCCCTGTCTGAAAACCTGCTGTTGCTCAGTGTAGACCGTACTAAGCTATATGGAAGCAGTAATGGCAGCTTCCTACGTTCCTCTGGAAGTCCCAGAAAACCAGGAGCAAATGGGCCCATTTGGGGGTAGTCCACAGGTTAGTGATAGAACATCAGTCCCTGGCATCTCCACTGGGTAGGGTTGGGAAAGAGGTGCTACCAGTCAGTGCAAACAGTACTGAGCTTTATGGACCAGTGGTCTAAATCAATATAAGGCAGCTTCCTATGTTCTCGATAATTACAATGAAAAATTATTATTACTGTCAATTATTAATATCAATGAAAAAGACAGGCTAGTTTCATTGGATTAGACTGGCTAATCTCTTTTGGTATAAGTAATATGCTACATATGTTCCTGCCACTCCGGCAATAAAAGGATAATTTGCAGGTTTTCCGTGACCTCTCTGGGTTTCTTCCTATAATGAAGTCTGCAATATCGACGTTCTGTCTTGTGCATCCTTTGCTGTTGTCCATTGACAGTGTCCTGTGAAGTGAATGATTATTTGTTCTAAGAGTGCAGCCCAGCAGCAAATTCTTATGAGGATTTATGGATTGTGCCTCCGAAAATAAGCCTAACGGAAAGCGCTGTTAGAGATGTGAAATCCATAACAAATTATGATGTCTCCTGTATTACAGAAACAGCTTTCCAGTCTCCTTCCTTCGTTGGAGAAAGTGGATTGGGATGTATAACGTTTTTTGGGGAGGGTGGCTCATTACCCAGAATACAGCCATCTGTCAGGATGAAGCTCTGTGTCTATATGGAAAGGCCAGTTGGAGAGCATTCAGCCCTGGGGAGAGCAAAGCAATGATAGAAGTCCACTGGCCCTCATTCTTCACTGATGTAAACCAGCATTATGCCGTCCATGGACATTACAATCATACTGTATATTTGAAAAGCGCACGACTTTCCCCAAAACATCGATAGAATTGTAGAGTTGGAAGGGATTCCATAGGTTCATCTTATCCAACCCCCTGCACAACTACAGATCCCAGGATTCTTTGGGGTAAACCATACATTCTTTGGGGTAAACCATCAATGTATGATGTGGATTTGACCCAGGCAAACTCTTTTCTACTCAGAACTACATTTAATAATATGTTTCTGCACCCCCACCCATCTGACTGGGTTGCCCCAGCCACTCTGGGCGGCTTTCAACAGAATATACAAAAACACAACAGAACATCACACCTTAAAGTTTCCTGATACAGGGCTGCCTTCAGATCTCTATGGAAGGTTATAGAATTATTTCTCTCATTGACATCTGATGGGAGGGCGTTCCACAGGGAGGGTGCCACTACTGAGAAGGCCTTCTGCCTGGTTCCCTGTAACCGCACTTCTCACAGTGAGGGAACCATCAGAAGACCCTTGGAGGAAGACTTCAGTGTCTGGGCTGAATGATGGAAGTGTACAAGCTCCTTCAGGTATAGGGCTTTAAAGGTCCGTACCAACACTTTGAATTGTGCTCGGAAACATACTAGGAGCCAATATAGGTCTTTTAGGACCAGTGTTATATGGTCCTGGCAGCCACTCCTAATCACCAGTCTTGCTGCTGCATTCTGGATTAATTGTAATTTCTGAGTCACTTTCAGGAGTAGCCTTCAGATGACTTCTTAAAGTCTGATATTTGTTTAATTTCCTTGACATCTGATGGGTGGGTGTTCCACAGGGGGGGCACCACTACCGAGAAGCCCCCCCCCAACCCCATAGATCTGTCCATGAATGTGGTAAGTGGAGCTCAGACAGAGATGGTGCCATAAGGCAGAAGAAAAAGGCTGGAATGGATCTGCAGCTTCGGTCTGTGATGGAGGGGTCACTTCTCCCTTACTGCCACCGCTGGAGCCAGTCACCCCACTTCCACTCCCAGACAGAGGGATGCAGACAGAAGCTGCAGGTCCATTCCAGATCCATTCCAGCCTTTTTATTCTGCCTGCATCTCTGTCTGTCTGCTTTCCATTGTTCTTGTTATTACCGTATTTTTTGCTCTATAAGACTCACTTTTTCCCTCCTAAAAAGTAAGGGGAAATGTGTGTGCATCTTATGGAGCGAATGCAGGCTGCGCAGCTATCCCAGAAGCCAGAACAGCTGCTTTCGCTGCGCAGCAATCCCTCTTGCTGTTCTGGCTTCTGGGATTCAGAAAAATTTTTGTCTTGTTTTCCTCCTCCAAAAACTAGGTGCGTCTTGTGGTCTGGTGCATCTTATAGAGCAAAAAATACGGTATTTTTAAAAAGCATTAGGTTGGGCACAGCATCCCCACATGCCTATGCTATGGATAGCCTTATCCTCTTTGAATCTATTGAATCCTCAGAGTCACAATCAGTTGCTGAAGGCAGCCTAGCTGAATTTTCCCCATTCCCCTGCCCCACTGCAGCCATCTGTGCAGCACCCCACCCCAGTCCAGGGGCTCCTTCTACCCTCAGGAGCATCTTTGAGGGGCATAAGAGGCAGGAGTGAGAGGAAGAGCCCACTCTGTGTGACAAGCACCCGTTTTCTCTCTCCAGAGACTTTTTAAGACTGATGTTTATATAATGTTCGCACTGACATCCTGTTGAGCTTTCCGATACAGCACAATTCGTTGACAGGATAATGGATTTAAAAGCCTTCTTTCCTTCCTCCATCCTCATTTCTTTTAGCAAGCAGTCCCTCATTGCAGAGCAATAAAAATGATGGAAGTGCAACATTACACTGCTATTTTAGTCTCGTGGTTTTTCTCAACAGCTGGGAGGGGGGGGAATCTGCTGTGAACAGTCCAATAAATTAACACCTCAGTCCTGTATTTTTGCTTATCTGGGAGTAATCCCCATTCAACTCAATGGAGCTTACCTCTAAGAAGATAGCACAGGATTGCACTGTTAGCATCATTGCCTGAGATGGAGTAAAGTTTGGAGCTGCCACGTCCCTTTAACCAGCTCATCAAGTGCTGTGCCCTCCCTGTTATTGGGCAATGAGCATATGAAGCCGTCTTATCTTACCATTGGTCTCTCAAGCCCAGTCTTCCCCAATGTGATGCTTTCCATTTGTTTTGGGCTACAACTCTCATCAGTCCCAGCCAAGGCCAATGCTGTGTATTCTGATTGGCAGTGGTTATCTAGCGCTGTAGTCTAAACCTCAGAGCCTAGGGTTTGCCGATCAGAAGGTCGGCTATTCGAATCCCCACGATGGGGTGAGCTCTCGTTGCTCGGTCCCAGCTCCTGCCAACCTAGCAGTTTGAAAGCACGCCAATGTGAGTAGATAAATAGGTACCGCTCCGGTGGGAAGGTAAATGGCGTTTCTGTGCGCTGCTCTGGTTTCGGCATTCCGTTGCTTAGTCATGCTGGGCACATGACCCAGAAAAACTGTTTGCATACAAACGCCGGCTCCCTCGGCCTGTAAAGTGAGATGAGCGCCACAACCCCAGAGTCGTCTGCGACTGGACTTAACTGTCAGGGGTCCTTTACCTTAACCTTTAAATCTAGACTCTCAGGCATACGATGTTCCCATCACTGGCTACCTGGTCATTTAAGACAAACCTGTAGCCTTCCAGGAGGTGCTGTGTTGTTTTTAATATTCGGTTGGAAGCCGCCCAGAGTGGCTGGGGAAACCCAGCCAGATGGGCGGGGTATAAATAATAAATTATTATTATTATTATTATTATTATTATTATTATTATTATTATGCTGAACCACAACACCCATCAGCCCCAGCAAGTATGGCCAATGGCCAGGAATGATGGGAGTTGTAGTTCAGCAACATCTGAAGGACCAGAGGTTCCCTACACCTAATACTAAGGCAGCGGTGGGGAAACCTGCTGTTTGTGGTCCCCATTAGGTCTGCCAGGGTCCTTCATCCATCCAGCCAAGCAGGTAGAGCCGTGGCTGGGCCAAAAGAAGGCTTGCGAGCAAAACCTTTCAGAACCCTGTGGGAAGCACTGTGCCCCTCCCTTCACACAACCTGACAGTCAGCTGATAGCTCAGTTGGTAGACAATGAGACTCAGGGTCATGGGTTTGAGCCCCACACTGGGCAAAAGATTCCTGCATTGCAGGGGGTCGGACTTGGGTGGCCCTCGTGGTCCCTTCCAAGTCTACAGTTCCGTGATTCTAGGATCATCAGTGCTTTGCAGGCAAAAAGTGCTGGCAGTTGGGTGATTGACAGGTGGGTAGCTCCCCCCAAGTCCAGCTCCCCACTGCTGCTTTAAGGGGAGACATCAGCTATTGCATCTGGAACTTTCTGTGGGCATTTGCCATTGAGCTACGCTGCCTCCTTGAAGTGACCATTGATATCCCAGTTGCCAAGCCGTCCTCTGGGCTGTTCCTGACTTCTCATTATTCATTTTAAAACAGCAGAAAGTCCTATGGCTCCTTGAAAGCTAACAAGTTCGCTGTTGTGCAAGCTTTCATGGTTTAGGTGAACGTTTGATGGAATTTCTAAGGAAATAAGCCGATGACTCACAACATATTTGTTACTCTTTAAGCCGCCCCGGGTTCTTTTCAAGTTGCAGCAAATTAATGCAGCTTCTTGGAGTGGTTTGCTGACTCCCTTTGTATCCCCACTTTCCCCATTGAATGTGTCCAGTTTAATGGATTCAAAGTGGGTTAAGCAATGTATTTTTTAAAAAAAATTATAGCACAGGCTTCCGTTACATAATAATAACATGCCTTTTGAGCAATGTTAGCCTTACTATGAGTAGACCCATCAAAATCAATAGTCCTAAATTAGACTGCTTGCAATGAGTCTACTCTTGAGTAGAAATAGTAGAGTGGTACCTCCAGTTACGAACGGGATCTGTTCTGGAAGCCCGGCCATATCCCGAAAACTTCGTAACCGGAGGTGCCCTTCTGCGCACACACGCGGCACAATTGAGCGCTTCTGCACATGCACGCGCGGTGAAACCCAGAAGTATACACTTCCGGGTTTGACGCAGCCATAACCCGAAGATTCTGTAACCTGGAGGTTACGCAACATGAGGTCTGTATTGCATAAAACTCCATGAGCTGTATACATATACTGAAAGTTCCCCTCCCCCCCAAAAAAAATAGTGGTTGAACTGATATATTTTATTAAGAAAATAAATAAATAGAACCCACTTAATATGGTCCAAATCAGGGTTCCCAAACTTGGGTCTCCAGCTGTTTTGGCACTACAATTCCCATCATCCCTGCCCACTGGTCTTGCTAGCTAAGGAGGATGGGACTTGTAGTCCCAAAACAGCTGGAGACACAAGTTTGGGAAACACTGGTCTAAATGTATTCAAACAAATTTAAAGCTTTACTTGAACATTGAGAGACAGATAGATGATAGAAATGTTCCTTACTATTCTTAAGGCAGGACAACCAAATAGCCATATATTTCTTGTACCCTGATTACATCTGAAAAAACTGAGGCAGGACCGAAAATTGTTCACATGCTCATTTTAGTACATCAGAGCCAAAGGGCAGCATACTCTGGCCTCCACTGTTCCCTACTGCCTCCCACAAAGAACTGAGTTGGGCACATCTGTCAGCCAGAGAAGGAGAAGCTGCTAAAAGGAATATTTTGCAGCAACCGCTGGGTACTCTAAGGGTGTTCACACATGTTACATTCAACAAGTGTACAATCCTGTGTATGGAAATTGTTGAGCAGTACACTCATACAGTTATTTGACTCTGGTGTTCAAGGAGTTCAGGCTGTGTGCACAATTAGCTGAGCTGTACACAGATGTACACTGTTGGGACCATAGCTTACATCTGCTTTGCACTCAGAAGGTCCCAGGTTCAGTCCCTGGCCTCTTCTCCCTGTAGACCTGGGGAAAATCCCTGTCTGAACCATTTGGGGATGCTACAAGTCAATGTGGACAATACTGAGCTAGATGGACCAATGTTCTGATTGGTGTAAGGATTTTCCTAGGTTCCCTTTCCACACAAACACTCGTACCTGGGTAGAGACAGCTGGTGCCTGTGTTCAGTGAGCAAACGTTCTGTAACTGCAGAATTATTAAACCACTCTGGGTTTAATGGTAGTTCTGTGAGAGGAATCATAGCTTTGTAGAGTTGAAAGGAACCACGAGGGTCATCTAATCCAGACCCCTGCAATACAGGACTCTTCTGCCCCAACATTGGGCTTGAACCCCTAAACCCTGAGATTAAGAGTCTCAGGTTCTACCAGCTGAGCTATCCCAGCAGTAGGGGTCTCCTAACAACTCTCAGCACCTGTAACATATCATAGTTCCCAGAATTCCTTGGGGGAACCATGACTGCGGTTGAAAGTGGTGGAATAGTGCTTTAAATCTATGGTGTGAATGTGGCTGTAGTGCCAAATACTGGGGAGCAACAGCGGGCATAGATATCAAGGGTAGACAAGCTGTGACTCTCCAGATATTGTTGGACTCCAAATCCCATCAGCCCCAGCCAGCATGGCCCATGGTCAGAGATGATAGGAGCTACAGGCCCAACAACATCTGAAGGACCATAGTTTCCCAACTCCTAGTACTGTTGCCTTGATGACCTCCTTATGGGTTTCCAAGAGGGATCTGGTTGGCCATGGTGCAGGGACAGGATCCTGGGCTCGATGGACATTTTTTGGGTGTGCTCCAGCAGGGCTCTCCTTCTGGTCTCCTTGCTGTAAAACAGATGGTCTTGGGAATGTTTCCTGAATCCGGATGAACATTGATATTAAACAGGACCAGAAGAAAAGAAAAACGAAGTGTACTGAGTACATACTGTACATATCCTAGCAGGGAAACAAAATAGGGATGGTGAGAGCTATTATTGAACTGATTTCAGCCGGAAAGTGAATGCAAGCTTTCGCTTCAGGGTTTTTCAGAGCTTATGTTGACGCTGGAAAGTGGAAAAATACTTGAGAGAGAGCTTCAAACTTACATAGTCCTTGACCCCCTCCGTGTGATGAATTGTGTGCAGAGCAAGTTCAGTCAGCAAATATGTTCAATTTAGACCAGGTGTGGGGAACCGTTCTCCCTCCAGGTGTTGATGTTGTTTATTTGTTTAGTCGTGTCCGATTCTTCGTGACCCCATGGACCAGAGCACGCCAAGCACTCCTGTCTTCCACTGCCTCCCGCAGTTTGGTCAAATTCATGTTGGTAGCTTCAAGAACACTGTCCAACCATCCCTTCCTCTGTCGTCCCCTTCTCCTTGTGCCCTCCATCTTTCCCACATCAGGGTCTTTTCCAGGGAGTCTTCTCTTCTCATGAGGTGGCCAAAGTATTGGAGCCTCAGCTTCACGATCTGTCCTTCCAGTGAGCACTCAGGGCTGATTTCCTTCAGAATGGATAGGTTTGATCTTCTTGCAGTCCATGGGACTCTCAAGAGTCGCCTCCAGCACCATAATTCAAAAGCATCAATTCTTTGGCGATCAGCCTTCTTTACGGTCCAGTTCTCACTTCCATACATCACTACCAGGTGTTGCTGAACTCCCATTACCCCTGACCATTGCCCAGGCTTGCTGGGGCAGGTGAGAACTCTAGTTCAGCACAACCTGGAGCATCAAAGGTTCCCAATATAACTAATTTAAACTGATTCCAGAATCCAGCTTTTCTGGCGACAGAATCCCTTTACCGCAGAATTTTATCCAGCTTAAATCTGCAGCTCTTAACTTTGATCCAGCTCAACTTTCCCTGATCCAACATCTTCTCTGCCTTGATAGCTCAGTTGGTGCTGATAACACCAAGGTTGCAGGTTCGATCCCCATATGAGACAGCTGCATATTCCTGCGTTGCAGAGGGTTGGATTAAATAATCCTCTGGGTCCCTTCCAACTCTACAATTCTTTGATTCTATGACAAATAATTTCCTGCCATTGTTGCTCTCTCTAGTCTAATAAAAAGGGGTGTTTGCTTTTCAATGCTTTCTTTTGGGGGGAATCTTTATTGGGGCAAGGATTCCTTATACTGCAAAACTGATGGCACTATATAAATAATGATAAAATAATGGTTCAGTATAAGGCAACTTACTGTGTTCCTGCAATATTCTTAAATGTGATGTCAAGTGCAATGGTGCAATTAATGTGTCATTTCTTGTTATGTATATAGCAGCCTTGAGGAAGCTTGAGCAGATTCCTGAGCAGGGTGAGGAGGTGGAATGTAACCCTTTCCTTCCCTGCCATGGTACCAGACCAAACGAAAGCTCGCTCCACAGCTGCTTTTTGCATTTCCTTGAAATGTAAACAGCAGCTTCAGTGGGGATTCTCCTCCCCCAAAGGATCAGCTGCTGTGAGTAGACTTTAAGTCTTTCCTTCCTTGTTGTTGTTGTTGTTTAGTCGTTTAGTCATCTCCGACTCTTCGTGACCCCATGGACCAGAACATGCCAGGCACTCCTGTCTTCCACTGCCTCCCACAGTTTGGTCAAACTCATGTTCCTAGCTTCGAGAACACTGTCCAACCATCTCGTCCTCTGGCGTCCCCTTCTCCTTGTGCCCTCCATCTTTCCCAACATCAGGGTCTTTTCCAGGCAGTCTTCTCTTCTCATGAGGTGGCCAAAGTATTGGAGCCTCAGCTTCACGATCTGTCCTTCCAGTGAGCACTCAGGACTGATTTCCTTAAGAATGGAGAGGTTTGTTCTTCTTGCACTCCATGGGATTCTCAAGAGTCTCCTCCAGCACCATAATTCAAAAGCATTAATTCTTCCCTACCATGATACTTAAAATCCCCTCTCCAAAGCAGCTTATCACATTTCAAGAGACAGCCTTCATTGGCATCCATGGAGGTTTTCCTTGAAATGCAAATAGCAAATTCGAAGAGGGGTGTTTTGTTTTTTTGTCAGAGTTCATTGCTTAGAGACAGACAATTAAATTCTTCCTTCCCAACACATGGCAGTATCGGTATCAAACTTGCTCAACCTGCCCCTGAGCTGCTATTTGGGAAGCAAGAAAGCATGCATGTTAATTGTTTTTGTGCAATTAACGTCACACCTACTTTTGTCCTGAGATGCAGAATGAAGTAACAGAAATGCAAGGCACTTCCCCCCCCCCACTAATTTGGGGAGAATTAATGCATTCACCCAGCATCCATTCATCTTGCCAATTCCCATGAAGAATCAATAAGCTGCTTTTGAGTCACAGCTCATTACTGAGGAGAGCATGTCAGGATGTCAGAAGCAGAAAGAGTCCTGCAGAGTCATAAAAACACCCTTTTGGATGGGGACATGCGATTAAAGCAGAAAAGAACTGGACCACTGCACATATTATGAGTCTGCCTGATTCAGGTGCAGTGCCGTATTTACGTATAAGCTAAACAATCTATAGCTTAGGGCTCCACTCTCTTGGGTGCCCCAAAAAAAATTAAAGGGGAAAAAACCTGGATGTACCTTTCCAAAACATAAGATAAAAAACAAATAAAATAAAACCTACATACAGCAACAGTGGCAAATGGCTTTAGATACCTCTTGGGTCCATAAATTACCATATGGCATATATTCAACACAAAAAAACAGCGAGAATTTGTTGTTGACAGAAGATAAAGGGCCCCATTACCTTCAGTAGCTTAGGGCCTCATCAAACCTAAATCCGGCCCTGTTCAGGTGGCAACGCTATAGACTTTTGTTAGGGAGCAAGATGTATGGAAGTGAGAGCTGGACCATGAAGAAGGCTGATCACCAAAGAATTGATGCTTTTGAATTCTGGTGCTGGAGGAGACTCTTGAGAGTCCCATGGACTGCAAGAAGATCAAACCTATCTATTCTTAAGGAAATCAGCCCTGAGTGCTCCCTGGAAGGACAGATCTTGAAGCTGAGGCTCCAATACTTTGGCCACCTCATGAGAAGAGAAGACTCCCTGGAAAAGACCCTGATGTTGGGAAAGATGGAGTGCACAAGGAGAAGGGGAGACAGAGGACGAGATGGTTGGACAGTGTTCTCGAAGCTACCAACATGAGTTTGACCAAACTGCGGGAGGCAGTGGAAGACAGGAGTGCCTGACATGCTCTGGTCCATGGGGTCACGAAGAGTCGGACACGACTAAACGACTAAACAACAACAAGCCCCACTGAATTTAAGAAGGCTTCCTTTTGAGGTGACGTGCATAGGACCGCACTGCCAGTGGCTAACGTGCTGGCCTTGAATCCAGGTTCCAATGCCACTGCAGGTAGAGATTTGAACCAGAGATTGCCTGGTCCTAGCTGGGCTTCCTAGCCACTCACCGCTCTCATAATCACACCCCTTCCTTGGAAACCTTCAACTTGTAATTTTGAGTGAGGAGGCGATGCATCACTGTCCCAACATGAGAGTAAACATAGCAAGAGCCCAAAGGTCCATTTAGTCCAGCATCCTTTGTTCTCACAGTGGCCGATCAGATGTGAATGGAAGTCTACCAGCAGGACCTGAGTGCAAAAGTGCTCTCCCTAATTGCAGTCCCCAATCCTAGGTATTCAGAGACGGTTCCGCTTCCAACAATGGAGGGAAAATGTTATCATTGTGGCTAGTGGCCACTGGAAGCAGTACCCTCCATGAATTTTGCCTAATCCTTTTTTTAAAGCCATCCCAGTGGGAGGCAATCCAAAAAGTTGATCTTTTTCTTTTCCAATTTAAAAACTCTGTTTTCAAGGGGGAAGGGAAAGTCAACTAGATCTGTTCACATATTTCCTCTCCACTGTGTGCAAAGCCACAATACACACCTACACACACACATGCACACGCCCCTTAATCTGCACTGAAAATGTTTTTGCTTGTTTTTAACTGAAAAGGTAGATCCTGGGAGTAAGTGCAAAGTGCAAAAATCAACTGACAGGAAAAGCTGAAAGTAGCATAATTAAAATGCGAAATATTGTGTATCTAAAGAAGTGTGCATGCGCACGAAAGCTCATACCAATGACAAACTTAGTTGGTCTCTAATGTGCTACTGGAAGGATTTTTTTAAAAAAATAATTTTTGACTACCAACATGGCTACCTACCTGTAACTAGAAATATTGAACTATTAAACGGGTAATGCTCACTGTTTCTGTGAAACTTTGGAACCATGCAGCTAATTTCTTAAATCTAATCCTCCTTGATGGCTTTATTTGATGTTTACCTCATTCCAGCTGCTGTGTGTGAAGGAGAGAGAGAGAGAAAATGGATACAGCTGATCTCTGTTCTCATTCCAAAGGCAGAATTAAACTCTCTATTGCATACAAACGCAAAAGAACAGTTAGCAAACATACCACTGCTAGTTTTAATTCTTTCAATAGTTTGCAAAGTGCTCATTACCTACTAATGCCCCATTATTCCCAACCCATTGACTGAGTCATTTACTAGTTAAACTCTCCTTGTGGTCAGCTTAAAAGCGATTAAAAGGAGACAGGTGTTAAATGGGTTGCAAGAACTGCTGGTGGTTTTTTTTAGGGGGGGGATTGTGGCCACTTGTGGCAGTATCACACCTTATCACTCTCCTGCTGAAATGGGGACATTTTGGCTCTCCAGATGTTGTGAAACTGCAGCTTCCATCCTTTCTGGCAACTGGCCATGGTAGCTGGAAGAAATAAAGAGAATCCTTTTGCTCCCTCTTTTGCAACACCAGAATTTGTGGACATCCATTGAAGCCAAATGTTAGAAGATTTGGGACAGATGAAACTACACAGCACATAGTTAAATTATGGGACTTGCTCCCACAGAAGTAAATGATGGGATTCTGCTGGCATACCTGTCAGTGGAGATTGGGGAGAGATTTGGTTTGATTCACATTTCAATTTGGGCCTGTTTATTCTGCAGTTCCCAATACAGCTCTTTTTCCTCAACTCTCACCTCATAGCATCCCATTCCTGCAAACTGTCAGTGGGACAGAGGGGAAGTGGGTAGGAACAATGGAGAAATTCGCTGTTGTTTGCATTTTAATAAGAAACTACCCAAGGCACACTTTTCGAGCCAGTAGGGGAACAGAAACACAGTTATCCTTCAAAATTCACACTTCTCTGATTTTTGCAATATGGATTTTGGAAAAATGAGAAGCTGAGAGAAACCACAATTAAAAGAACATTAGGAAAAGTGCTATGAATGTTATGTTTGTGATGGTGATAGCAGTTTTCATTACGAAATAAGCTCAGCCTAGATCTCCACCCCCACTTTGTGATACAACAACAGCCATAGGCTTTCTTAGTTCCACACGTGTCCACCTGGATTTATTCCAAAGAGCTGCCTACACTGAGGTCTTTTAGACACAGGTGGAGAGGAAACGCTTAACTCAATGTTATTACTTAAAGAAAAGTGACAAACAGGAAACTGAGTCCAGGATTTCCTGCTTTACTTTGGTACTAACCCTGCATAGACATGTTAAATCAACAAGAATGACAGCATCATTTATTTTCAGTTTTGTGTGACGGGGAATCTTATATTGTCTTACAAGCCTGTCTTCATTATAACCAAGTGAAAACAAGAAGGCTGTGTCACTGCATGCCTCGTTTCATAGCTTGGTTTCTCCATTCCTGGATGAGTATTAAGTGGTGAGCGTTTCAAATAGCAGACATAACTGTGTTTCATTGTTTGGTTTACTTTCAGCTGTGATAACCTTGCCTTCAAGAGACTCGGTTTTTATTATTCTCCTGAAGAATCCCCCCTCAAAGTTGTGTGTTAATGCCAATTGAACAGATAAGCTTGCTGTCATTTGTGGTTTTAAAGCAGAGGCTTTCAAACCTTTTAGGCCTTCAGGGAATGCTTTCTTTCTTTTTTTCTCTCTTTCTTTTGACACACTATTATTCTTCCAGACAGTAGATTTTTTTTCTGGTGGGATTCAATCACATACATACTGGCAAATTCAGGTTGTGCAATTGAAGTGAATTCGGTGCTCTTCCACAACAAGCTCACTTCTTCTCAAAATCAATACTTTTTGTGATCACTAAAATGGCAGAAAAACACGCCAGAAAGTGTGTGGGGTAACAATTGCTCGATGTTGTCTAACATCCCTGCCATCAGATTGAATGCTCCATAAAGAGTCAGTTTCATCTTAAAACCACCTAAAGTTTGTGCATTAAAGGAAGCAGCCCTTGACTGACCTGTTGAGGAAACGGTGAACACTGGGCAGAGAATTAGGAACCATGTTGTGACTGGTTCATGTTTGGCTCATGTAGGCATGTTAAGAACGTAAGAAGAGTCTGCTGGCTCAAACCACTGTCCCATTTAGTCCATCATCTTGTTCTCATCGTGGCCAACCAGATGTATGGAGGAAATCCACAAGCAGGGCTCGATCCCAAGAGCATTCTCCCCTGGAGGCTCAGAGCCATTGATTTGCTTCTTCTCCATCCATTTCTCCAACCCTCTTTTGGAGCTATCCATATTGGTGGCCACCAGGGCCTCCTGTAGTTTGTGCTGTGTGAAGAACTATTCCAATAATGTTAGGTCACATTGCTGTGAATGAAGAACAGGGCCTGCCCTAGCACAGGCTTTCTCAACCTTGGGCCTCCAGATGTTTTTGGCCTACAACTCCCATGATCCCTAGCTAGCAGGACCAGTGGCCAGGAATGATGGGAACTGTAGTCTCAAAACATCTGGAGGCCCAAGGTTGAGGAAGCCTGCCCTAGCATAGGAGGTAGCTGCCTCAGGCGGCAGATGTTAAGGGATGGTGAACTGTGGGGTAGGTTTGGAGGATGGAGCTGTGTGTAACCATGCAGCCTGCCGTTTGCTCCCTAAGCTAGCTTCAGGTGCGGTGGAGAAATGTTTTATATGAAGTATGATTTGACTGCCAGACCAGTTGCCTTCTGCCCATGGAAGCAGCCATCTTTTCCTTCGCCTCAGGCAGCAAAATGGCTTGGGCCTGTCCTGTTCAAGACTGTGCCTTAGAATGTACTCTCTGCTCTGTTTAAAGCTCCTGTGAGGAGCTAGAAACTTTTGAAACCTGTGTGTGTGTGTGTGTGTGTGTGTGCGCGCGCGCATGCACGTAAGTATGTGTGTAAGTAAAAGAATAAAGCTAATTTCATTGTTTCAGGCTCTTGGTTAATTTTATTAAATTATTCTTTGCTCTAAGTCTCAAATGACAGCTACAGTATTTGTTAGCTGACCAGAAATTCATCCTGCAAAGCTGCCCTAGAATATCCTCCCACTCAGGAAAGTGAAGATTACAAGACATTTGATTTGATTTCTCCCAGCATTTTCTCTCTCAGTCTAAAGGGTTCGTCAGAAGAGGCAGCTTGGAAATGTTAAAGAAGCCTTTTAGTCACTGCTTAGCATTCAGGCTTGGGGAAGCAGAAGACAGCTTTATCTCCTCTGCCCCCACAAATTCCTCATCCCTCTTCTCTGCCGAGGCCAGAAGGGCTTGGCTCAGAAGGGGTCAGGAGAAGGGGCTGTTTCCAGAGCTCCTTGGAAGAAGCCAAGGAGTTCTTCTGCTGGAAATAGTTGCTCCTCAACATATCCTTTGCTCCCTGGTGATTTTATTTGCTATGTGCATTTTCTCCTCCTAAGCTTCACGGTACGCACACAAAAAGCTTATTCACTGTTTCACATTTTCCAGCAATGCTGCCCTGCTTTCTTTTCTTTTTCTTTTTCTTTTTTGTTAGCCAGCAAAATGGTTTAGCAACTCGGCCATTGTCCAAGCTGTTTGGAATTCAAGAGTGGCAGAGAAGGGGAAAAACAAAGAGCCTGATGCTTAACCCCTGTTTTCACTTGTTGGACATTCTCATCCCACACTTTTCCTGCAAGGAATTTGATGCCAGCAGCATAGGAAACTGCCTTGGACCAAGCCAGACCAATTGTCCATCTGCATCAGCGTTGTCCACTCTTCCCTGCATATATGGCTCTCCCCCTCCAACCCATTTTATCTTAACAACAACCCTGTGAGGTAGATTAGGCTAGAGAGATTGACAGGCCCAAGCTCACCCAGTGGTTGGGTAGGGTTTTTGACTTGAGTCTCCCCAGTCCTCAGGGATGGGGGTGGGGAGGATCTTCAGATCTCATTGGCCTCCGACTGCAACCTCCAAGAGCTGTTCAGCAATAGAACAGCCTTCCTTAGAAGGTGATGGAGAGCCAATGTGGTGTAGTGGTTAAGAGCAGTAGACTGGTAATCTGGAGAACCAGGTTTGCTTCCCCGCTCCTCCACATGCAGCTGCTGGGGGACCTTGGGCCAGTCACACTTCTTTGAAGTCTCTCAGCCCCACTCACCTCACAGAGTGTTTGTTGTGGGGGAGGAAGGGAAAGGAGAATGTTAGCCACTTTGAGACTCCTTCGGGTAGTGATAAAGCGGGATATCAAATCCAAACTCCTACTCCTCCTCCTCCTCCTTCTTCATGGGATGGCCATCCATCAAGGATTATTTAGCTGTGATTACTGCATTGCAGGAGGTTGGGGGTTGGAAGTCCCTTCCAATTCTGTGAGTCTTCATCTCCCGATTGACGATGCTAGCTGGGAGCTAATGGGAGTCCAAGACCCTAGACCATGGATAGGCAAACTAAGGCCTGGGGGCCAGATCCGGCCCAATCACCTTCTAAATCCGGCCCTCGGACGGTCCAAGAATCAGCGTCTTTTTCATGAGTAGAATGTGTGCTTTTGTTTCAAATGCATCTTTGGGTTATTTGTAGGGCCTGCCTGGTGCTTTTACATGAATAGAATGCATGCTTTTATTTAAAATGCATCTCTGGGTTATTTGTGGGGCATAGGAATTCATTCATTCCCCCCCTTCAAAACATAGTCCGGCCCCCCACAAGGTCTGAGGGACAGTGGACCGGCCCCCTGCTGAAAAAGTTTGCCGACCCCTGCCCTAGACTCATTTGACATCACAGCCAGTAGGTGTGCCTGAGGATTGCACCACTGGATTCCACATAGTGCTTGCCGCAGTAATATGGAGTTTCTGGGGCCCCCCCTCTCCACACACACCCCAGGCACTTTTTGAAGACTTCTGTTGAGTTGTTTGGAAACCCAGTCGGTGGATTTGAAGTGTGTTGGCTGCAGTACAGGAGCTTGATCACATGGATAAGGCTCTGCGGAGAGAAAATGGAAATCCAGCACATTCCTTTGTGGTGACACATCTGTGTTGTGGGGGGAGAGGCTTTTGCAGCAGCAGTTTTATCTGAAAGCTGTCAACGTTTTGAAAGTTGAGGCACTTTTTGTGGTTCCCCCATGCCCCTGAGGTTTGGCTGAACGTCATCAGGGGCTGAACCTCCAGCGGGACAGCACCTGCAATGTGGAACTCCTTGCCACTAGAGGTTCAGCAGCAGCCATCTCTACTCGTATTCTAAGAACTGTTATTATTCAGGCTGGCTTTTTGCACCTGAGATTCTTTGCCAACCATCTCTTGCTGATGTGTCTGGCATTTTTAGAATGGTAGAGTTGGAAGTGGGACCCCATGAGTCATCTAGTCCAAAGCTTCCATGGCAGATGGCCATCCAATCCCTTATTGTAATGTGGTGTTTTATAGTCTGTGGTGCCGCCTTGTGATGAGTTATATAAAAGTGCAGTTTATGGATATTTAAGTAAATAAACCAACAATAAATAAATGCCTGAGCTTCTCTCTTTCTCTCTCCCACTTTTAGGAGTCACCGGCCAACATGTCTCTCAAGAAGGAAGGTGTGCAGAAGAAATGGGCTGCCTTGAAGGAGAAGCTGGGTTCTCAGGACTCCGATCAGACGGAGGCCAACCTGGAAAACGCAGAGCCAGAGCTGTGCATCCGCCTCCTGCAGATCCCATCTGTGGTGAACTACTCAGGGCTCAAGAAGCGGCTGGAGAGCAGCGACGATGGCTGGATGGTCCAGTTTCTGGAGCTCTGCGGACTGGATCTCCTGCTTGAGGCCCTGGACAGGCTTTCAGGGAGGGGGGTCTCCAGGATCTCGGATGCCCTGTTGCAGCTGACTTGCATCAACTGCGTGCGAGCAGTCATGAACTCCCAGAAGGGCATCGAGTACATTGTGAGCAATGAAGGCTACGTCAGGAAACTCTCCCAAGGTGAGAGAATGTTTCCCTCGTTCTTTCCACGCAGTGTTTGCAGGCACACAAAACATGTAGTGGGACGCGGGTGGCGCTGTGGGTTAAACCACAGAGCCTCGGACTTGCTGATCAGAAGGTCGGTGGTTTGAATCCCCGTGACGGGGTGACCTTCCGTTGCTCAGTCCCTGCTCCTGCCAACCTAGCAGTTCGAAAGCACGTCAAAGTGCAAGAAGATAAATAGGTACCGCTCTGGCGGGAAGGTAAACGCCGTTTCCGTGCGCTGCTCTGGTTCGCCAGAAGCGGCTTAGTCATGCTGGCCACATGACCCAGAAGCTGTACGCCGGCTCCCTCAGCCAGTAAAGCGAGATGAGCGCCGCAACCCCAGAGTCGGTCATGACTGGACCCAATGGTCAGGGGTCCCTTTACCCTTTACCTAAAACATGTAGTTGCAATGCAACAAAAGTAGACCTAGACCATGGGTAGGACAAACTAAGGCCTGGGAGCCCGATCCGGCCCAATCACATTCTAAATCTGCCCCACGGACGGTCTGGGAATCAGCGTGTTTTTACATGAGTAGAATGTGTCCTTTTATTTAAAATGCACCTCTGGGTTATTTGTGGGGCCTGCCTGGTGTTTTTACATGAGTAGAATGCGTGCTTTATTTAAAATGCATCTCTGGGTTATTTGTGGAGCATAGGAATTCGTTCATTTTCCCCCCGTCAAAATATAGTCCGGCCCCCCACAAGGTCTGAAGGACTGTTGACCGGCCCCCTGATGAAAAAGTTTGCTGACGCCTGGTTTGACAATAAATAAAATGTTTAGAAATACCCAGTGCTTTTTTCTTTAAAAGAATGTTTAGGGGTACTCTCATTTTAATAATAATAATAATAATAATAATAATAATAATAATAATTTATGCCCCGCCCAGCCACTCTGGGTGGCTTCCAACAAAAGATAAAAATACAGTAAAACATAAGTCATTAAAAACTTCCCTTAACTGCCTTCAGATGTCTTCTAAACATCAGATGGTTGTTTATTTCTTTAACATCTGATGGGAGGGCGTTCCACAGGGTGAGTGCCACTACTGAGAAGGCCCTCTGCCTGGTTCCCTGTAACTTGGCTTCTCACAGTGAGGGAACCACCAGAAGGCCCTCCCAGCTGGACCTCAGTGTCCAGGCAGAACGATGGGGGTGGAGATGCTCCTTCAGGTATACTGGACTTTCTTTACTCAAGAAAATCTCCATTATAGTAATTTTCCTACTCATATTGAAATACTGCCCCTCGATGAGGCCAAAGTTGTCATTAGTAAAACACCACACATCCACATTCTACACTGCTCCACACATTAAACAATCGCTTCCTTCTGAGACTCAGGAAACACTGTGAGAGGAAATGAGGCCGCCATCAGGGGTAGCAGCAGAACTGACAATTCACCGTGCTAGAGAAGAAACTTAGAAATATTTTTTTTTTAGTTTCTTCTTCCATTAGAGTCACAACATGTTTAGGAGCATGCGTACCCCCAGGGAAAAAAGTACTGGAAGTACGCAACCAAACTGAGCAGGGGCACACTTTTCCCCAAGCAGGTGGGATTTGTGCCTTCCTGAACTAAGCCGTTTCCTAATTTGTTGTCTCGAGGTTTGACTAGGGTTATTAGACATCCCCGGTTCCCAGGGACAATCCCTGGATTTGTAAACTTGTCCCTGGACAAATTCCATCCCTGGAATGTCCCCAGATTTGCAAATCTGTCCTCAGGAAGCGTGGCAGTGGCAGCCTCAGCAGCCCAGAGACAGTCTGGTAGTGCAGTTGGCTCTGGCTGGCTTCAGGAGCTGCTCACTGCTGCCACCACTGCCGAAGGGGAACCAGGGATGTCCGGAGGAACAGATATCCTGCCCCCTTTGTTTTGACAGATCGGGGGAGGCTTGGGAGTCATGGGCGGGCAAGCACTGCCCAGGAGGGGCACAAGGCGCGTGGTTTCTCTGCCAGGCAAGATGCAAAGCCCTTCTTTTGCACCCTGTGAAACATAAATGTGCAGTTTTTTTAGAAAACCAGACAACAGCCACCTGCCTATGACTCGCGAGCCTCCCCCAATCAGTCAGAACAAAGGAGGAAGGAGATCGGGGAGGCCTGGAGTCGTGGGTGAGCGGCACGCCATTGCCCAGTTTTTTAAAAACTCTGCGCATTTATGTTTTACAGGGTGTGAAAGAAGGGCTTTGCACCTTTATACAATATGCATGTGTGCTTGGGCCCTGGGTCTTTTGCCTCATCCTCCCCACTACTGACTCCCTGTTTCTATTCAGCTTCAAAAAAAAAAAAAGTGTCCCCTGAGTCATTGAACAAAATCTGGTAACCATAGGTTAAACGTGCCCTCATTGCTGACCTCGGTCCCTCTGTCTCTGCAGCACTTGACACCTCGAACGTCATGGTCAAGAAGCAAGCATTTGAGCTCCTGGCCGCTCTCTGCATTTACTCTGTGGATGGTCACGCTCTGGCGTTGGACGCCCTGGATCATTACAAGGCAAGCAGAAAGTCAGATGTATTGTTAAGGGCGCAATGTACACACACGTATGAAAATGCTCTGCTGAATCAGATCAAAGGTTATCTACTGCAGTGTCTTGTTTCCCACAGCGACTAACTGGATGCCTCCAGGAATCTCGCAGGTAGAGCTTCATATAGGGATGGGTGGATGGGCCGCTTTGAAAGAGTTTTGAAGTTACCTAGCAAATGTAAATAGATAATAATAATGAGATTTAGTAGTGGGGAAAGATAGGGGAAGGCCTGTAGCACCCTTTGCATGCAGAAGGTCCTAACTTCAATCTCCAGCACCACCAGGTAAGGCTGGGAATATCTCCTGCCCAAAACCCTGGAGAGCTGGTGCCTGTCAGTGTAGGCAGCAATGAGATGGACCAATGGTCTGACTCTGTATAAGGCCACCTCCTGTGTATCTACATATGTAGGCTCTTCATATAGAGCGATATGGGGAGAGCTGTAGCTCATCTAGTAGGGCATCTGCTTTGCATGCAGAGGGCCCCAGGTTCAATATTAATATCAATATTAATGTCAGTGTTGATATTAATGTTAATATTAACCCAGCTGACTGGGTTTCCCCAGCCAGCATGTACAAACACATAATTGCAGATGTACCTTGGAAGTTGAACGGAATCCATTCCGGAAGTCCGTTCGACTTCCAAAACGTTTGACTTCCAAGGCGCGGCTTCCGATTGGCTGCAGGAATGTCCTGCAGCCAATCGGAAGCTGCGGAAGCTGTTCCAGATGTTCGGCTTCTGGAAATAATTCGAAAACCGGAACAATCACTTCCAATTTCCGAGCGTTCGGGAGCCAAAACGTTCGAGTTCACAGGCATTTGGCTTCCGAAGTTCCACTGTAAAGCATTAAATGTTAAAAAGTTCCCTATACAGGGCTGCCTTCAGATGTCTTCCAAAGGCTGTATAGTTACTTATCTCCTGCCTGCTGGAGTGTAGCACTGCCAGCCAGTTTAGACAGTACTGAGCTAGAAAGAACCAATAGCCTGACTCATTTTAGAGCCACTTCCTGTGTTCAGCTGTTTTATTAAGAGACTATAGCTAAGTTGTAAAGCACTTACTCTTCAGGGGGGAAATCCCAGGGTTGGTCATCAGCATCTCCATGAAGGGCAGTTGATGGGGAAGAAAACCCTTCTGTGACCCTGGAGAGCCCTTGACAGTCAAAAGTAGGCAGTTCTGAGCTCGATGTCGAAAGGGTCTGGGCAGTTTTGATGCAAGCAGCTTCCCGTGTTGCTCTTGATTTTGAACCTCGATTTGACACATCTGCGATTTCTGTGTCACAGACGGTGAAGAACCAACAGTACCGCTTCAGTGTCATCATGAATGAGCTCTCGACCACCGACAACGTGCCCTACATGATAACCCTCTTGAGTGCCATCAACGCGGTCATACTGGGGACAGAAGAACTGAGAGCTCGGATGCAGCTCCGCAATGAGTTCATTGGTAAGGACGGCAATCCGGAAACCTAGAACATGATGCAACGTTAATGACAGAGCCATTCCTTGATCCAGACTGGGGTTCTAGGATGCTGTGGTCTAGGTATAGACTAGTCATATATAGAAGGGACGCGGGTGGCGCTGTGGGTTAAACCACAGAGCCTAGGACTTGCCGATCAGAAAGTCGGTGGTTCGAATCCCCACGATGGGGTGAGCTCCCATTGCTCTGTCCCAGCTCCTGCCAACCTAGCAATTCGAAAGCACGTCAAAGTGCAAGTAGATAAATAGGTACCACTCTGGCGGGAAGGTAAAAGGCATTTCTGTGCGCTGCTCTGGTTTGCCAGAAGCAGCTTAGTCATGCTGGCCATAATGACCGGAAGCTGTACGCTGGCTCCCTCGGCCAATAAAGCGAGATGAGCGCCACAACCCCAGAGTCGGTCACAACTGGACCTAATGTTCAGGGGTCCCTTTACCTTTACCTTTTACTCTTGCTGTTTGCTACACTGGGCTCCTTTGTGAGGAAGGGTGAGATTTAAATAAATAAAATAAGTTTGTTAGTAGGGCTGGGCACAACCTGGTTTTCAACATCATGATATATCACCATCTAAACATCACAATATACTGGTCTATCACAATGTCTGAAATAAGGAAATAGCTATGTTAAGGCATTGGCTGGCTTTGTGGTTTGTCCCTCATCTTTATTTATGCATAGCACACAGACACATGTCTGTGAGTGAGGTGCCTAATAAGGAGGATTGGCGATAAAAAATGATCGAATATTCAAAGTTCGCAGGCCTAACAAGTAAAATAAGGTAGCAAGTAGATCAAGTATAAAAGTGGAGTGGGAAAAATTGTGGAGTATTTGGAAAATTACTGTAAACATGTGAAAACGCTAGCAATATTAAGGTAAATTCAACAGTAAAATATGTAATAAAGGAAGAATAAGGGGAGAAATCAAACTAAATGGATATACTGTATAAGAATATGCAGGAATAGTGGGAAAATCAAAGGAACCAGGGAAGGGGAAGAAGGGAAGTTGTTGATTGTTTTATTATAAAGAAAGATATTAATAGTGGAAATGTATATTTGAATTTGATTTTGGAAATGGTGATATATATATATATATATATATATATATATATATATATATATATATATATATAAATAATGCTTCGCAATATATTGCAAGGTCAAATATTATGAAACCAATCTCACAATATGGACTTCAAACTGATTTTGGATGATATAGTGATATATCACCCAGCCCTGTTTGCTAATGATTGTGTTCTTTTATGTCAGTGAAACTCTTCAACACATTTTTAATTCGCTCCTTCCAGGTCTCCAGTTGTTGGATATTTTAACCAAGCTGAGGTGAGTCATTTATTATCTTTCTGACCATATCCGTTGAGATTTATTTTGCAGCAGCGCATCATTTCAGGATGATCATGATCATTGTCGGTACAAATCTTCAGCCCAGCCATTATGTCTGCGGTTATTTCTGTCTAGCTCCAACCACTTTGCATGACAGACCTATGCATTAAGAGATTCGGGCTTGAATAGACTTGTACCACCATTACATTTGCTTTGAAACAGCTGTGCTGTGCTCACATTTAGGGACTGATGGATCGCCGTATTTAGATCCTGGAAGGAATTTTCCCCCTAGTCAAAATGACTAATAACACTGGAGCGTGTTGGAGATTTTTACTATCTCCATCATTTTTCTAAGACCCCTCAATCTTTTTCTTGCAAATAATGACAATATAGGTATGCATTTTCAGTTTGATTTTTGCTACCATGAGGTCTAGAAGCATGCTTTTTCCAAACCCACCAGATTCTGCTATGACCACCTAGGATTTCTTCACAATCCAGCCAAGCAACTCCAGTCCCACCTGACCTAGACTGAGACAATTGCTCTAGGCGGGTGGCCCAGTTTTCATGATTAAGCACTGGCTTAATAAACTACTTGCTTCCCACTTCCAAATTCTAGCTCGTTTGGAAGCCATTAACTGCAGTTCCCAGTTCATACATAATGAGAAGCAGTAGTTAACAGTATCCAAGGTTATTGAGCCAGGATTTGATCCATTAATGTCTCCGGCTAAACCCACCAGTAGGAAACCCCCATTTATTCCTTCTTCTCATTTATCTTTGTTCCATGGGTGCATTTTACTGGAAGAGGACACTAGCAGCACTTGTAATGAGGCAGAGCCATGGGTTTGCCCTCCTGACCCTAGTGTAGCAATGGTTTACCAGGGTTGAAACAGGGCAGTGGTGAGGTCAGAGTCATACAGCTGCAATGGTTGGAGTCCTGCCAGCATAGCTGCATTGGCCCCAACCTTACCACCACCTGCATTCCCATCCAGGTAAACACCAGTGATGCCGGTGTCTGGAGGGTAGCTGTGCCCCAACCATAGCTGTCAACCTTCCCTTTTTTGCGGCAAATTCCCTTATTCCAGCGCCGTTTCATGCTGCTTCCCGCTGCTATCCCAGATTGTTAGATATCCCGTAGACTGTCCCCAAGACAGGTGAGGCTGCTGATCCCTTATTTTCAAATCTGAAAGTTGGCAGCTATGGCCCCAACCAAGGGCACTGCTACTAAGAAAAGCCACAGGATTCTCTGATTTGCAAATTGACCTGCCCTCCAAAAATGTTTCGGGAGACTTAAAATATGAAGAGGTTTCCCTAAATATGTGTATTTCACCTTTTCAGTATAGATGCTTGTACTAAGGAGAGCAGGAACCTAGTTGAGATTTGGGGACACCCTCTCATACCTGTATGTAACTCAAAATGAGCTCAGTTTTTTAATGGAGGGTTTTGCAAATATCTACTGTTGCGGGTTCTCTGCAGAGATATAGAGGATGAGGACTTGCTTATCCAGTGTGAAACGTTTGAGGAGGCCAAGTCCGAAGACGACGAGGAATTGCTGAGGATATGCGATGGGATTGACATGAGCAACCATCAAGAGGTTTTCTCGTCCCTGTTTAACAAAGTGAGTGGGGGGTCTTCGTTTTAAATGCAACTTTGAACATTTTTAGAACATTCCTGTTCTTTCCCCCCCCCCTTTTCCAAATAGCTAATACAGTCATACCTTGGGTTGAATGTGCTTCAGGATGAGCGTGTTCGAGTTGTGCTCTGTGACAACCTGGAAGTAACGGAGCGTGTTACATCCGGGTTTCACTGCTTGTGCAGTGAATGATGTCATGCGCATGCACAGAAGCGGCGAAAAGCGACACATGCGTGCGCAGTCGTGCAGTCGCTGGTTACGTTTGCTTCTAGATGCGAACAGGGCTCTGGAACGGATCCCGTTCGCATCTAGAGGTACCACTGTAACAAGTATCCATTAAAAACCTAATAAATATCGGATATAAAGCAATAAGCAATAAACAAAGGAAAGCCACTCAACCCATTAGAAACAACCATATCAATTATTACTCTTATTATTATTATTAAATATCTATACTGCCCTTCATCCGAGGATCATGGGGCAGTTTGCAATATAAAAACACAAAAATGCACGCCATAATAACAGACAAATAACCCCCGCACACACACAGTTTAAAAGGCCATAGATTGTTTAATTAACAATTTAAGAGGAATGTTTTTGCCTGGTGCCTAAATATATGCAATGAAGGAGCCAGGAGAGGGAAAGCTTTGTCAGAACAGAAACAGCTGCAACAGAAGTTAGAAGATGCAACGAGTCATGCTGGGCCAAACCTAGGGGCTGTGAAGCCCAGCATCCCCTTGCCACAGTGTCCAGCCAGACGCCTTTGGGAAGCCTACAAGCAAACTGTGAGGGCAACAGTCTTCTGCCACCATTATGCATGGTGCTTCAGATCCTGAAGGTGGCAGGTAACCATCTAGCCTTGTCCTCCATGAATATTGGATGTGATGTAGAATGCGATCCTTGTTTCACTCACAGTCACACTGCACCATGGAGGTTTGTGAGCAAGGTGCCCATATATCCTGAGGTTTATACATCCCTCACGCAGAGATGCCCTCTGCCACACATGCACACAAGAATTTGCCCACATGTATCCTGTGCCTGCTTCCACAACTGAGAAATTTGTGGATGCGGGTGGCACTGTGGGTTAAACCACAGAGCCTAGGACTTGCTGATCAGAAGGTCGGCAGTTCGAATCCCCGTGGCGGGGTGAGCTCCCGTTGCTCGGTCCCTGCTCCTGCCAAGCTAGCAGTTCAAAAGCACGTCAAAGTGCAAGTAGATAAATATGCTCTGGCGGGAAGGTAAACTGCGTTTCCATGCGCTGCTCTGGTTCGCCAGAAGTGGCTTAGTCCTGCTGGCCACATGACCCGGAAGCTGTACGCTGGCTCCCTCGGTCAATAAAGCGAGATGAGCGCTGCAACCCCAGAGTCGGCCACGACTGGACCTAATGGTCGGAGGTCCCTTTAACTTATCCTGTGCCTGCTTCCACAACAGGGAAATTTGGCTTGGCCCTTACATCCAGCATCAGCAAGGAATAACTTGACAACCCTGAGCTTACAACAGCGTAGGTTTTAATGGCCGGATGGGCACCCTGCCATGTAACAATGACTTGCGATCTGGAAAGCTTAACTTGTGGCGGCTGCTTTTCGTTTCAGGTGAGCAGCTTTCCAGCCTCCATCCAACTGCTGTCCATTCTCCAGAGCCTCTTGCATCTCGAACCTTCCCATCGCTCCAGCCTGTTGCTGTGGGAATCCTTAGAAATCCTAGTAAGCAGAGCCATCTTGCTTGCAAATGACAGTAAGTGGAAGCTCACTGTAACCTATGATGCAGCCTCAGTGCTGTCTTTGTGTTGTTGTCATCGTTGTCATCTTCTTCTTATTCTTTGGCGATCACTCATAGCTGAATAAGATTGTCTTCCATGAACACAGTTTTAACAGTGAGTCCGTAAGTGACTGTGGAGGCCAATTCTGGATCCACACGTCCTTCCATGGTGGGGACATAGGTTTCTGGGCAGGAGTTGGTCACAGTGAGGGTTTGCCAAACATGCCTTTCTCTTGGCACATTTCTACCTTTTGTGCTTAGTTTGTGCTTCTTCAAAGTCCATGACACCTTTGGCAAAGGCTGTTCTCCAACTGGAGCACTCACAGGCCAGTTTTTCCCAGTTTTCGGTGCTTATACTACATTTTTTAAGATTTGCCTTGAGACAGTCTTTAAACCTCTTTTGTTGACCACCAGCATTATGCTTTCCATTCTTGAGCTGGGAATAAGTAGTTGCTTTGGAAGACGATAATCAGGCATCAGAACAACATGACCAGCCCAACGAAGTTGATGTTGAAGAATCATTGCTTCGACACTGGGAATGTTGAGAATATTGTTTCTGGTTTAGAACTATTTCTATTTTAAAAATGATACTCTAGAAGGGGAAACATACTACAGGGGAAACATTTCCCTGCATGTTTATATTTATAATGCCTTTTTCCCTAACAAGGCAGCTTACAGATAAAATCGAAACAGCTTAAAAAAATGGTGGTGGTAGGGAAATCATTAAAAAAAAATTATAGAATTAAAACTGTATATAAATACAAAATTAATATATATATTGTATTCATATATAGTTTTAATACTATAAATGTGAAACATACAGATAATTACAATAAGAATGACAGGAGATCAGCCCTTTTGTTAGAAAGCTGTCAGTTCACCAAAGCCAGCAGAAGGGCAACAAGGAGGCAGGCTATCTATTGGTCTGCCTTCCTACATTCTATGGCAAAGAAAGTTGTGTCTAGCTGTCATCTGAACAGAAAGTGCATCTAACAAACCCCTGTGACACCCATCATTTATGTTCTCATGAAGGAATGGCAGAGCTTCCGGCAGGGTAACGACATCATTTGGAAACCACCAACCCAAAGCACCTCTAATAAAGCCAGGGGACTTGTCCATCATTTTTGATAGATGTGTGGAGCTAAGGAGATACTTGGCTCTTCCACAGTGGTTTTCTACGGCCACCCCAAAATTTCCCTCCACCAGCCATTGGACTGGGTATCCCTTGTTCTGCAATAGTAGTCGTAGTAGTCATAGTTGCTGTTTGTGCAGAAAGAGGCTTTGAACTGGTTCTAAGGATGCCTTAGATCTTCTCCCCTTCATTGCAGTACAAGGCAACAGCGTGGAAGAAGTCATGGAGAGGCTGCTGTCCATCAAGAAGAGGCCAAAGAAAAGAAGCCCAGACTCCCGGCGAGGCGCCAACAAAGTGAATGAGAGCACTCAGACCAATGAATCTTCTGAGGGTCTTCTAAACGCCTGCCAGAAATGTCCTCTTCCGGCGACTTGCTCTTCCGGCGGCCCACCCAACCCAGAGGCTCCAAATGTGTCTGAGAGCGTTACGCCATCCCAGCTACTGACCTGCTCGGCATTGCCTGGGCAAAGCTCCACTCCATCAAGTGTCCCTCTACTGCCACCACCTGCCCCTCCGCTTCCTGGAACAGCTAGCATGGCATCACAACAGCTGCCACCGCCACCTCCACCGCCACCTCCAGCTCCCCCTCTGCCTGGCATGGCGGGGGTCCCTCCCCCTCCTCCCCCTCTGCTTGGCATGGCAGCGATTCCTCCACCACCCCCGCTCCCAGGCATGATAAATGCGCCACCTCCAGCTCCCCCTCTGCCTGGCATGGCGGGGGTCCCTCCCCCTCCTCCCCCTCTGCCTGGCATGGCAGCCATCCCGCCACCGCCCCCACTGCCAGGCATGCCACCTCCTGCACCCCCTCTGCCTGGTATGACTGGGATTCCTCCACCGCCCCCGCTCCCTGGCATGGGAGGTGTGCCACCCCCTCCCCCGCTCCCTGGCATGGGAGGTGTGCCGCCCCCTCCTCCGCTCCCTGGCATGGGAGGTGTGCCACCGCCTCCACCCTTCGCAGGCAACGTGGATGAAATTGTGGTTGCCCGTGTCGAGGTCCCGCTTGGGTACAACAGGCCCTTCCACAAGAGGGTGAAGACTCCGACGTTAAGGATGAAGAAGCTGAACTGGCAGAAGCTGCCCTCCAACGTGGTGAGAGGTAAGTTGTGCCAACGCCACGTCCCGTTCGCTTTGTCGCCAGCACAAATTCTCTCCCAGTGCAAGCCTACCTGCATGCTAAGGTCCTCCTTGCAGGTCCTTTTCCACACGCCAGCTCCTCCTGAAGCATATCCGGTAGGGTCTTCTCGGTGGTAGCCCCAGTGCTATGGAACTCTCTCCCCAAAGATGTATGCCTCACTTTCCTCCCTGGAGTTTCGACAGCTGCATGTGGCCACCTTGTCCTGATAGGCTTTCGAGCTGCCATGATGCCTGGCTTGAACTTGGTATATTTATTTATGTGCTCTAGAATGCTGCTATTTTGACATGTTTGTAAAAACAAAGTATTTGGCTGTCTGTTTTTCGTATCTCGTCATCGATTTTAGTATCGTTGGCTCTCCTGCTGAGATTTCTTTTTAATGCAAATTGATGGATTGCAGCCACGGCCATGCAGATTCTTTTTGAGAACGTTTTCCCCCAAACAGTATTGAAAATGGGGCAGCAAATAACTGCCACCCAAGACTATAACGAGTACAGCTTATCATTAATGCACGATAGAAAGGACAGCTGGAGAGGCCCTCCGTAATTCAGTCCAACTTTACACAAGTCCTGTGGCATCTTAAAGATTTCAGTGCCATCAACTTTTTCATTTTCTACTGTACTATTTTCTTTTTCTTTTTTGCATCCAATATCTAATAATTTTCCTGCAGTGTCTCACTTCAAGGGGATATATGCAAAGAGAATTTGTTGTGTGCCACTTGCCATAATGCCTTTTGCCTTGCAGAAGGGCACTCTATGTGGGCTTCCGTGACAAGCAGTAGCGAGGAGATCATTGAGCCGGACTACACAAGCATAGAACAATTGTTTTGCTTCCCACAAACAAAGCCCAAGGAGAAACAGGCAGCCCCAGTCAAGGTGGAACCGAAGGAGGTAGGACAATGATCCATCTGGACAACTGCACAGTCTGTCCCAATAATACCAATAATACTGCCTTGCAGATAGCCACTTGCCTGCAATGATGGAGAATCTCCTTTAGGTGACCGGGCAAGGAAGCTTCGAAGTTGGGGAGAAAAGTTGCTTCCTTTCTTATCATAGAATGATAGAATTATAGAGTTGGAAAGGACCCAAGGGTCATCTAGCCCAACCCCCTACAAAGCAGGAATCTCAACTAAAGCGTCCCTGACAGATGGCCATCTAACCTCTGCTTCAAACCCTCCAAGGGAGGAGCGTCCACCACCTGCCAAGGGAGCCCATTCCACTGTCAAACAGCTCTTACCCTCAGAAAGTGTGTAGTCGGAATCTCCTTCCTTGTAACTTGAAGCCATTGGTTCGAGTCCTACCCTCCAGAGCAGGAGAAAACAAGCTTGCTTCATTCTCCATGTGACAGCCCCTAAGATATTTGAAGATGGCTATCATAACTCCTTTCAGTCTCTTCTTTTTCAGACTAAACAAACCAGCTCCTTCAGCCTTTTCTTCCTTAAGGAAATCGGGCCAACAACCCCTCTAGTCCAGCATCCTGTTCTCACAGTGGCCAACCGAATGTTTCAATAGGAAACTTGCAAACAGGACCCAAGCACAAGAACACTCTCCCTCCTGAGATACCCAGCAACTGGTGTTCAGAAGCTTGGCTGCCTCCAACTCTCGTGGCGGAGCAGAGCCATCGTGGCTAGTGTTGTAAACAAAAATTGCCCTTTTCCCTTATGGGGTATCCAAGAGCCCATATAGAGTCCTTACATAGGTTCCCTATTGGTAGGAGAGAATAACAGAGGCCAACCAAAGAATATTGAGAAGCAAAGCAGCTAGAAAGCTTGATCTTTATTGGTCTGTTGCAACAGGGTGCTCCCCTCACCCGCAGGAGAGGAGGGGGAACCCAGAAAAATGGCGCGCAAGGCCTTATAAAGACTTTTGAAATTGCCACCCTGTAGATCAAGACCACCCCCTCAAATGCATCATACCTACATCACAGAAGGGGCATAACCTAAGACCACCCCTCAGATACATCATACCTACATCACAGAAAAGGCGGTCTTAAAACAGAAATTTGAATGTTGTTTTTCTCCTGTCGTTTACCTCCTGTCTGCCAGGTTACTTGTTTAATGGTCACTTGATTGGATTTCCTGGGGAGCCTGGCTAGTCTTTTGTAATGATAAATACTTAGTTCCTGGGCCAGGTCACAGGCTCACACCCTATTCATATCTTAAATGTGCCCTTTTGTGAGGAAAGAGACAATGGGAGGTTTCCCACTTTGACCTTGCAGAGAAAACATTTGCTCAGTTTAGGAATCAAAATGGTTCCAGGTTGGTTTTCCTTTGCTGATCTGTGTACGTGCTTGGTTGGTATGCTTATGAACATTACCATATATCTAAGACCTCAAAATTCCTATCACACAAGTAGCCATGAAACTGTTTGATCCTCTTTTAAATCCTTTTAAATTTGTCTAATCCTCCTCTTTTCTTGTGGAAGGGCCATAGCTCAGTGGTAGAGCATCTGTCTTGCATGCAGGAGGTCCCAGGTTCAAATCCCATCATCTCTAGGTAGGGCTGGGGAAAGAGACCCCTGACTATAACCTTGGAAAGCTGCTGCCAATTTGTGTAGGCAGTACTGTGCCAAACGGACGAATGGTCTAACCATTCAGAAAAAGTGGCCGAGTAACTTTTGTGTGCTTCTTTGTAAGAATGACCAAAAATGTTTTCCTTTTCTGAAATAGATCACGTTTCTGGAGTCCAAGAAAAGTCTCAATTTGAACATCTTTTTGAAGCAATTCAAGTGGTGAGATCTCGTTTCATGATTCAGGTCAAATGTTAATGAAAAATTAGCACTCCTTAGCAATCCTTAGCAATTCAATAAGATTTAAGGAAGTGTGGTTGTCCAAAAGATTGTAACCTGTAAAATTGTGCAAATTTTGCCCTGAATCCAGGCATGCAAATAACTCCCACAAGCAGCTGTCTTGATTCACTTAAATAACAGTAATGGCATATTTTGACTGGTTTTTAGCTGAAGTATTCAGCCCAGATCTCTTTTTTGGTGTTGAGGTGATATGAGAGGAACAATCCCCAAATATTGTAATAATTGTGCCCCAATGTGAGCCTGCAGCTGTCTGAACAGCAGTTAAACTTACGTTACTTTTATTTCTAGGTATTTTTCTTGCAGCAGCTTAGAGTATGAAAGACCCAAGTGGAATCCAGACACATATAAAAAAAAGTTGCGAAAAATGATTTTTTAAAAAACGTTCTTAAAAAATCTATTGCAGTTGCCATAGCTCACCACCGCCATCTAGTGTCACATTTGTATACTGCACTTTACAACACACTTAAAACATTTATGTGCAGCTTTATAGCTGAGTCCCCAGTTTGTTGATTGACCTTAGCAATAGATATTCAAAGCTAGACAGTGGTTAATAGCCATTGGTTGATCTAGCCTCCTTGAATGTGTCTTAATTCTTTTCTGAAACTGGCTTAGCTGGTGACCAGCACTACAGCTTGTTGCTGTGAACTCCGTAAGACAGAATGAAGAAGAGTTTGCTTTTGTTAGGGACAGGGAGGAGGGAGATTTGATTATTCACACTTTCTGAAGCAGTACAGGAACCAAAGCACAGTCATTCTTTGAATCTACACTACTCTGAATTTTGCAATGCAGTTCTTCCGTCAAGTAATGTGTTGGGGGGGGGGATGCGCACTCTGAAGAAAAGTGTGCATAGAAACACACATATTCTTAGCAAAACTAACATACAAAAATGCACAATATATTAGGGTCCACAAAAATGTGTATATTAAGGGGAAATGCAAACTTGTTGTATCAGAAGAAAATTGCATTATAATCCTAATGACTTTACATGAGGACTTGAAAACCCCAAAATAAATTAAATCTGATGTTGAAATCTGAAAAACTAAACTTAAGCTGGAAAAATGAGAAAACTGAGAAACACCAAAATTGATAGGTTCTCCCATCCTTCACATTCATCCATGCTGAACTGACTTGCCAGGCAACTTCAATGGGCAACCTTCAAATTCTAACATTATCAGAAGAGGTCATATGATTTCCCTGCCTCCCCTCCCAGTTCGTAATCCCCTGTCCCCGCAGGGCAGTAGTTGCATCTAACCAACAATCTCTTTGATCGATAGCCCAAATGTGGAGGTGGTTGACATGATCCAGAAGGGCGACCGAACGAAGTTTGACGTGGAGGTACTCAAGCAGCTGCTGAAACTCCTACCCGAAAAGCATGAAGTAAGCTGTGCCCTAAACACACATAAGCAAAGTCTTATTTCAGTTCTTCTCTGTGTTGCAGTGAGTATGTAAACGCAGCGATGTTCTTGGAACTTAACCCTTCTGCTTTCTTCTCAGATAGAAAACCTGAAATCCTTCAAAGAAGAAAAGGACAAATTAGCAAATGCAGACCAGTTCTATCTTCTGCTTCTTGGGGTTCCTAGGTAATGGAAAGCCTCACATCTTTTAACAGGGACTGTTAAGGAAATGAATCCTATGTTCTAGCAGATTGACAGAGGCCCTGACATTGTATCTGTGGACATCAAGGTTCACCTCCCAATTTATTTGTTTTTAATTGAGAATTTTTGGGTTTTGTTGCTTAGTGAGGAGTTGTCTGTTTTGATGGAAGGTTTTTGGGGTTTTTTGTTGGTTTTTTGTCTTGCCTGCATTTTATTAGTTTTTGGGAAATGGAGACATTTTATCTGTAGTACCAGAAAGGGTGTTTATTCAGAATCTCCTTTCTTGTAACTTGAAGCCATTGGTTTGAGTCCTACCCTCCAGAGCAGGAGAAAACAAGCTTGCTCCATCTTCCATGTGACAGCCCTTGAGATATTTGAAAATAATAATAATAATAATAATAATAATAATAATAATAATTTATACCCCGCCTATCTGGCTGGGTTTTCCCAGCCACTCTGGGCGGCTCCTGACAGAATATTAATAATAATAAAAAAGCGATAAATCATCAAACATTTAAAATATCCCTAAACAGGACTGCCTCAGATAGTGGTGCCATTTGTTATTCCACTAGTGTTGTATATCAGTGGTTCTCAACCTGTGGGTCCCCAGATGTTGTTGGACTACAACTCCCATCATCCCTGAGCTCTACCCTTGCTAGCTAGGGGTGATGGGAGTTGTAGTTCAACAACATATGGGGACACACAGGTTGAGAAAGGCTGCCATATATTGTTTGACTACAACTCCCATCATCTCCTACCATTGACCATGTTGGCTGAGACTGATTAGAGTTGTACTCAACAGCCCTTGGGGCCCCCGCACTGGCTTCCCCTAGAGTAAAATGATCCTGAGCTGAATAGGCCAGTCCACGTGGTTCAGTATAAGACAGTGACCTATGTTCAGCCTACATCAGGTATACTGCTTTCAGATTTGGAGGTTCCACCTGCCTCTGGTGGCTAGTAGCCATGAAAAGACCTGTCTCTGTTTATGTGCCTGAGAATTCAGCTATCTAGAGGTTCCTGCAGGGAAACTGGGCCATTTAGATCAACATAACATAGCTTTGACCAAGCTCCTCCTCAGCAACAGCTAGCCTAAAATAATATCAACTCTTAGTTCTGATTAAATGTACAGCATGGTATTCCCACACTGGTTTTCTATTTATTATTATTATCGTTCAACCCGGACACTGAGGTCCAGAGCCAAGGGCCTTCTGGCGGTTCCCTCACTGTGAGAAGCGAAGTTACAGGGAACCAGGCAGAGGGCCTTCTTGGTAGTGGCACCCGCCCTGTGGAACACCTTCCCATCAGATGTCAAAGAAATTAACAACTACGAGACTTTTAGAAGACATCTGAAGGCAGCCCTGTTTAGGGAAGTTTTTAATGATTGATGTTTTAATGTATTTTTACTGTTTTGTTGGAAGCCGCCCAGAATGGCTGGGGAAATCCAGCCAGATGGGTGGGGTGTAAATAATAAGTTGTTGTTGTTGGCTCCCAAAAATAGGGGTCGTCTTATACATGGGGTCGTGTTATACATGGAAAAGTGCAGTACATCTTTCTCTATTTTCAGATCATAAAGTCCTTTTTACAGATCAGTTCTAGTTGATGTGCCATTTACAGTATAAAGTTGGGGGAGAAGAGAGAGCAGGGAAGAGAAGGGAGCAGTGCACTTTCATCCTTTCAGCATAGTGTATGTGCGATGGTTTTGTGCCAGCATCACTGTTTCTGTTCCAGCTACCAGCTGCGGATCGAGTGCATGCTCATGTGCGAAGAGACGGCCGTTCTGCTGGAGATGCTGCAGCCCAAAGCCGAAACCATCAGGAGGGCCTGTGAAGGTAAACAAGGGCTTAACCTCTAGGTAGATCTTGTGTCAGTTCTTTAAAAATGTAGTATAAACACTGACAACTGGGAAACACTGGCCTATGAGTGCGCCAGTTGGAGAACAGCCTTTACCAAAGGTGTCATGGGCTTTGAAGACGCTCGAACTCAGGACGCAAGGGAGAAACGTGCTAAGAGGAAGGCATGCTTGGCAAATCCACACTGTGATCAACTCCGACCCGGAAATCAATGTCCCCACTGTGGAAGGACGTGTGGATCCAGAATTGGCCTCCACAGTCACAGACTCATTGTTAAAACCATGTTTTTGGAAGACAATCTTACTTGGCTACGAGTGATCGCCAAAGAAGAAGAGATCTTTTGTGCTCCCCGATGTTTGGACATCCCATCTCAGATGGCAATGTCCAAAGAAATCAAACTCCCGGTGAGGTGTTCTACGGCAGTCCTATATAGAGTAGACCCATTGAAGTTAATGTCTAACTTGGGCTCATTTATAGGTAGGACTCGGTCGAATGCAAGAATTGGCTTTTTTAATGAGAAACCAGGTCATACGTTGCCCCAATGCACAGATCTGTGTTAGTGCAGGAAATGCAAACTTTAGCTGTCTTATGTACTCGGCGCCTCCAGATTAGGCTAGCACAGATCAGCCGAGTGATGGTGAATGGAATGGAGCCACGATCCGTTCGGCATGCAGTGTACTAATCCCATCTGCATAGCAACAGTTTCCAAAGAAACCTCAGCCCATAAATGAGCTGTAGGTGCTGCTGCCCTTCACTTGAAAGCCAGCTTCCTGGGTGAGAAATCTGTTCTCCTCCATACCCCTCAAATTAAGGCATTTTGCTTACTCACGCAAAGATAACTCTGCAAGGTAGGACTGGGGCACAATGGCAGGCCTCACCTCTCTGTATGTTTCCTAACCTTTATTAGGGAAGGGCTGTAGCTCAGTAGTAGAGCATGTGCTTTGCGTGCAGAAGGTCCCAGTTTCAATTCTCCACATATCTAGGGATTCAAATGACTCCTATTTTGAAACCCTGGGGATTCACTGCCAGTCAGGGTAAGCTGCACTGAGCTAAATGGACCAGTGATATTTACTCGTCATAAGGCAGCTTCCTAGACTCCTGGTTCTAAATCTGATATAGGAATCTTCCATGGCTATGCACAAAAAGAAAGTACTTTTCCACACAATACAAACTGTGGAACTCACTGCTGCAGGAGGCAGTGATTGACACCAACTTGGATGGCTTTAAAAGAGGACTGGGCAAATTCGTGAAGGAGAGGGCTACCAATGGCTACTAGCCACAATCATAGAATGGTCATTGGAAGGGACCCTGAGGATCATCTAGTCCAACCCTCTGCAATGCAGCTGTCTCATACGGGGATCGAACCTGCAACTTTGGCAATATCAGCACCATGCTCTAACCAGCTGAGCTATGCACTCCCTGAGGCAGTATTTCTCGAAAAATCAGTTGCTTGGAATCACAGATGGGGAGAGGGCTGTTGCCCTAAGGTCTTGTTTTCAGGCTTTGTACCAGTTAATTTTTTTCCTCCCCCAGATCTCCTCACCAGCCAACGTTTGCCTGTTTTCTGTCAGTTGATCCTGAAAGTTGGAAACTTCTTGAACTACGTAAGTGATAGTTTAAAATATGCATTTTAGAAGTGGCCTTAGTCTTTCCCTTCCTTTCCCTGCGGTTTAGGGATGGGAGAGAGATTTGTTTCAGTTCAGTTTTAAAGGCAAACCTACATCCCTTTGTGCTTCTTGCAAACCGAAACATAGTTATCCCTCAAAATTCACACTCCTCTGAATTTTGCTATGCAGTTCTTCAGTTGGGTAATGTTTACAGAAAAATCACACCCTAGGGCAAAGTGTGTGTAAAAATTCATTATTAATAATATTTAAAATAATAACATACCAAAAAAGAAAAACCCTTTCTATCTGGGGAAATCACTTACAAAATAATAATAATAATCTATCATATTGGCCTAAATATAAGCCTCAGTTTTTCCCCAAATTCCGACCATGAAAAGTTAAGGTGCGGATTATATTCGCGACCTTACTGTATGCAGTCAGGAGCGCAGGGCAAACAGCGCCAGGAGTGCGGCAAAGTCGCGGCCGTCCCATGCGTAGTCCCCCATCTTCTCCCCCAAGGCCTGGAAGGGAGAGAGCGAGGAAGGGGAAAGGCTGTCAGAACACAGAACAGCTAACCCCCCCCCTCCAGTATGCAGTTAGGAGCAGCGAGGAATGGAGCAGCTTATATTTGGGTATTTTTTCTTCTTTTCCCCCCTCCAGTTTTAAAGGTGCGGCTTATATTCAGGTACGGCTTATATTCGGGCCAATACGGTATTTTAAGCAAAAAAAATTCGTGAGTTTTTTTATTCAAGAAACGCACAAACTGATGTGGAAATATGGTGAACGGAACTTAAAGAAAATGAGAAAACAGGCAGAAACTGAAATGGGCAGACAGCATTTCTCTAAATGCCAGTTGCTAGCAAACTCTTTTGGGAAGAGTTCCATTGCACTCAGAACCTGCTTGCAGACATCCCATAATCTGCTTAATGTGGATGCTTGTCTAGATGGGCCTTTTGCTTGAGCCAGCAAGGCTCTTCTTATGGTCTCTTTTGGTGTGTTTTTCTTTTTTCCGCAGGGAAGTCACACGGGAGATGCCGACGGCTTTAAAATTGGCACTTTGCTCAAGCTAACAGAAACTAAAGCAAACCAGACTCGCATTACGCTGCTCCACCATATTTTGGAGGTATTTCCTGATATTTCGTGGGTTTTATATACAGTGGTGCCTCGCAAGACGAAATTAATTCGTTCTGCGAGTTTTTTCGTCTTGTGAATTTTTTCGTCTTGCGAAGCACCAATGTGTATTGATGGTTTCCCATAAGAATGCATTGGCGTTTTTTTAAAAAAAGGCGCAAGACGTTTTCGTCTTGCGAAGCAAGCCCATAGGGAAATCCGTCTTGCAAAGCAACTCAGAAAACGAAAAACTCTTTCGCCTTGTGAATTTTTCGTCTTCCGAGGCATTCGTCTTGTGAGGTACCACTGTAATGTAATTTTATGTTGTGTGAACCGCCCTGAGATCTGCGGACAAAAGGCAATATACAAATTTAAATAATGATGATAATGATGATGATAAATGTTTTCTTTTTTTCCTTAGGAAGTAGAAAAAAATCACACAGACTTGCTGCAGCTTCCGAAAGACATTGAATATGTTTCAAAGGCAGCAGGGTAGGAACGCATTGTGTGCATGCATGCATGTGGGCGGGTGTGTTTTTAAAAATGTAAAGTTGTTGCCAAGGAAAAAATGAGACTGTCAGGGCTTTGGTCTTTGAATGACATACTTTAGAGCCGGAGTGGGGAACTTGCAACCCCCTACAGATGTTGTTGAACTGCCAGGTCATGTCAGCCCCAAACAGCAGAGCCAGTTGTCAAGGGTGATGGAGACTGTAGTCCAAAATTTGGCTAGAGGTCCCCTGTTCCTGTTTCCAAATGTACTGTAGTGAACTTCCTCATAGTTTTTAATCCTCAGCCCCTACAGTTGCCTGACCCTGATCTCTGGAAAGAGCTTTTATGTAAAATAGGCAAGGGCCTTTATGTACAACTTGTTGGTGCTGGGTTTCTTTATTTTCAATTATTTTGCTTTTAATTTTTTTTAAAAAATTGCTGTATGGTTTTATGTTTTTGCATAGTAAACCGCTGCGATATATTTCACACACACACACATTATATTTTGCCTTGGGATTTTGGGGTGCAATAAATAAACCTCCAATGGGAATTTTATCCCACACAAGCCCCACATAACTCCTAGTTCCTTCCCAGGATTAGCAGATCCAGACGCCAGAACTTGTGGCCTGTTCCTTTTCAGGATCAACCTTGATGTGATACGTTCTGAATCCAGTTCCAATCTGAAAAAGCTGCAGGATCTTGATCGGAAATTGTCGTCATCAACGGAAGACGTGAAAGCCCAGTATGGAAAAGCCATTCAGGTAGGTGTGTGACAGGCTCACTGCGCTTAGAGGCCTCCGCCATTTTGCCAGGGCAGTCTGCTGCTGTGTTTGTTGGTTTGTTTTTTTAAATTCTGACCTAAATCCAATGTCTTTCAGGAGAGCATCAGCGCTAACAAGAAGTTGGAGGCCGAGTTCGAAGTCATTGAAACGAAGAAAGTAAAGCTTGCCAACTACCTCTGCGAGGACCCAAACAAGTTGTCTTTGGAAGATATGTTTAACACCATGAAAACCTTCCGGGATCTCTACATCAAAGCGTTAAAGGTTTGAGTTTGAGAATGAAATAGTGGGATCCTAAATACTGTAAGGAATAGAAGATAAGGTGGGGAATCTGTTTGTGAACTGCAACATCAGCATCATCATTTAGCATGTAGGATGACAATATGCGCAGGAAAGGAAGCGCAGGAAAAATCAGATAATGCTTCTGGCAGTGGAGATAGAATTTAGCCATCGTGGTTAGTAGCTGCTGTGGCAGCCTGATAATAAAGCAAACCTTTGTTTTCGTGTTTTGGTTTTTTAGAAAAAAGAAGTAGGGTTTGTTTTTCTAAGGCAGAGCTCTACCCAAGTGGTATCAGAGGAAAATGATTTAAGTTACCGTAATGATTATTATAGACAGATAAAAGAGATATACTCTACTTGATTATTTTGTGGATATGTTATAATAATATGTAAAAGTCTCAGCAGAAATTGGTACTTGCACAACCAATGTTCAGGGAGAGGGGATGAAGTACTATTGTAACATAATTACGTTGAATTTAATTGAATATTGAAATGAAAATTGGGAAATCTAATGTATTTGGAGCAGCAACAGAAGGATGGAAAAAGAAGGAACATCTGGGGGTGGGAAGTCAGTTTTTAAGTTTGTATTAAATTTGTATTAATTTGGTGACAATTTGTTTTTGGTTTTTTAAAGGAAAATCAATAAAAAATAATTTGCAAATAAAACTAAAGCAAACATTTGATATGCCCTTTACATGCCAGTGTCTCCTACCCACAGGAGAACAAGGACCGAAAGGAGCAAGCGGCAAGAGCTGAGAAACGGAAGAAGCAGCTGGAGGAAGAAGAGGCGAAGAGGCAGAAAGGAGAAAATGGAAAGATCAGTGAGTATCTCGATGGGCTTGTTGACGTAATGCAGTAGGTGTTTGAGCAAGAGTGCTCTTGGTCATGGAAGTTCTGCTCAGTGCCTTGCTGTCTTCCCAGGTGATTTTTACAAACATGGATCAGGAAAGTCTGTTCCAGTACTCACTAGTGCAGTGGTTTCTCAGACTTCTTTTTCTTTTTGGGTCACACTTTCAGAATTAAAATTTGCTTGTGCCACAATGATTTTTTTTATTTTATTGATAACATATGCATTGGAAAACAAAGAGAAACAACTCCTAGCAGTGCTTGATTTATAAGAGTATCACTTGTTGCTCTTCCTCTCGCTTTGAAAAGTTTGTTCTTGTTTAGTTATTTAGTCATGTCCAACTCTTCATGACCCCATGGACCAGACAACGCCAGGCCCTCCTGTCTTCCACTGCCTCCTGCAGCTTGGTCAAACTCATGCTGGTAGCTTCGAGAACACTGTCCAACCATCTCGTCCTCTGTCGTCCCCTTCTCCTTGTGCCCTCCATCCTTCCCAACATCAGGGTCTTTTCCAGGGAGTCTTCTCTTCTCATGAGGTGGCCAAAGTATTGGAAACTCAGCTTCAGGATCTGTCCTTCCAGTGAGCACTTAGGGCTGATTTCCTTCAGAATGGATAGGTTTGATCTTCTTGCAGTCCATGGGACTCTTAAGAGTCTCCTCCAGCACCATAATTCAAAAGCATCAATTCTTCGGCGATCAGCCTTCTTTATGGTCCAGCTCTCACTTCCATACATCACTACAGGGAAAACCATAGCTTTTACTATATGGACCTTTGTTGGCAAGGTGATGTCTCTGCTTTGAAAAGATACCCAACCATATTCTGCAAAAAAAAAATTAATGGTGATAGTATGCTATACTGTACTACACTAAAATGTTAAAATGTTTCTTTGAAGCTTCCCATCACACCCTTTGAGAACCACCTGCTTCTAGTGCAACACAATATGATGGATTCAGGTGCCACAAAAAAATGGCAAACTCCAAAAGCTTTTCGGAAGACAATTGACAAAGATTAGACTCCAGCAAAACCAAAGCCAACTTTAGCTTTCTACATGGAATATTGCAGGCTGGCCTAAAAAGGGAGCTTTGTTAAATTCATCCAAGATTATGACATTGTATTTTTACAGGAGACCTGGAGTACAAGTGAAATAGATGTTAATGGCTTTTCCTCGTTCTGCCTCTCAGGATCACCAATATGATGGATTTTGGGATTATGTAGCCATACTGCTAGGGAAAGAATAATGGTGTAGGCTGCCAGTGGACAGCAAACTGCATGGAAGGAAATTAAGTAAAAAGTTTCAATTAAACTACTGTTCGCAAACATTTCCGTTGACGAACATTTCGGAACCCCAACGCCGAAAACCCGGAAGTAAATGCTTCTGTTTTTGAACGTGCCTTGGAAGTCGAACGCTGGGTGTTTTTCAATTTTCTCAACTGAATTTGCAGGCAGCCCTTTGTGCCTTGGTTTTCGAGCGCTTTAGAACTTGAATGGTCTTCCAGAATGGATTATGTTCAAGAACCGAGGTGCCACTGTATTCTTCTTCCACCAACCAGATAATAATAATAATAATAATAATAATAATAATAATAATAATAAATTATTTATATCCCGCCCTCGCCAGCCAAAGCCGGACTCGGGGCGGCTAACAACAGTAAAATAAATACAACATACTCTCCAGATGTTTTGGGCAACAACAATTAACAGCGTTATCCTCTGTGGTTTTGTCTAATCCTTTCTTAAAGCCATCCAGGATGGCAACCATCACTACATCTCGTGGCAGCTTAAATATAAGTACCTTCTTTTTGAAATTCAGAAGCCCTAGCATGTCAGCAGCCCGTCACACTGATCGTCCGGCTAACTCTCTCCTCTATTTCCAACAGCAGTTAAGAAAGGGGCTGTGAAGCAAGACGAAGTGTGTGTTATCGATGCTTTGCTGGCTGACATCAGGAAGGGGTTCCAGCTGCGGAAAACGGCCAGGAACAAAGCCGATACAGACACGCCCGCGAAGACATCACCCAGTCAACCACAGAAAGGGAAAGAAAATGGTAAGAACAGCAAATCCAAAAGTCGTAGTAATACAGTGGTATCTTGGTTTTCGAACAGCCTAGTTCTCGGACGTTTTGGCTCCTGAACGCTGCAAACCCGTAAGTGACTGTTCCGGTTTGAGAACTATTTTTGGAAGCCGAACGTTCCAACGGGGCTTCCGCAGCTACCCATTGGCTGCAGGAGCTTCCTGCAGCCAATCGGAAGCCGCGATTTTGTGAACGTTTTGGAAGTCGAACAAAATTCTGGAATGGATTTCATTTGACTTCCAAGGTACGACTGTAGTAGCAATTGCTGTTTCTGCTGCTGCTGCTGTTGTTAAAACTAACATGCTATTACCCATCCTTTACCCTGATATCCCAGGGCAAGATCATATACAACATTAAAACAGATTTAAACAACTTGCAGTCGCAAAAATCCACTCATCACTGCAATGAAAATGGGTTTTTTAATTTTATGGGCAGCCTTGTCGCATAAACAATTGCTCTTTTTGGTGGCGGCAGGGGGTGCGGATTTTAAGAACATAAGATTTCCTGCTCAGTTAGGTGGCAAAGGTCCACCTAGACAGGCATCCTGTTCTCAAAGTGGCCTATGGCACCTGATTCCAATGGGAGGCCTACAAGTAGGACCTGAACACAACGGGTCCCAGCAACTGATACCCAGAGCACCTGTGCAATGCTGCTTTGTGTGAGTAGCATTTCATCTGACTGAGCCCCCGTGTGGCAGAATCTGGAATTTACCATTTCGGAGGCTGGAACTAGACGTCAAATAGGAGGCTGAGCTAGAAAGCAGCAACCCAATGACATTCAATTTATATCCCACCATCTTCTCCAAGGAGCTAAAGGTGGTGTATGCTGTTCTCTCCCTCCTCATTTAACGCTGACAGCAACCTTGTGAGGTAGGATAGGCGGCAAGGCAGTAACCAGCTCAAGGTCACCCAGTGAGTTTCATGGCTGAGTGGGGCTCTGAACCCTCTTCTCCCAGGTCCATAGGAGTCAATAAATTATTTGAGGGGGCTGGGGCCCCCCAAAATTGATGGGCTTTGCCATTCAAATGGTGTGTGCATACCGCATCATGTGATCAGTTATGCAGGATGGGGCTTACCTGCCCCCACCCAATATTTTATTCAGGCGGGCACCCCTGCCCAGTTCCAAGGCTGATGATCTAGCCCAGGCATAGGCAAACTCGGCCCTCCAGATGTTTTGGGACTACAACTCCCATCATCCCTAGCTAACAGAACCAGTGGTCAGGGGTTATGGGAATTGTAGTCCCAAAACATCTGGAGGGCTGTGTTTGCCTATGCCTGCTCTAGCCACTGCACAACACTGCCACATCAACAGTTACTCAGCATGTGGCTTCACATCACATTTCCCATCTCCCCCAATGGCAGGCGGTAGAATAAAGGAAGGGCAGGGAAACTCGCATTACTAAGAAAGAGAGGTAAGGGATGCGGGTGGCGCTGTGGGTTAAACCACAGAGCCTAGGACTTGCCGATCAGAAGGTCGGCGGTTCGAATCCCCGCGACGGGGTGAGCTCCCGTTGCTCAGTCCCTGCTTCTGCCAACCTAGCAGTTCAAAAGCACGTCAAAGTGCAAGTAGATAAATAGGTACCACTCCGGCAGGAAGGTAAACGGCGTTTCTGTGCGCTGCTCTGGTTCGCCAGAAGCGGCTTAGTCATGCTGGCCACATGACCCGGAAGCTGTACGCTGGCTCCCTCAGCCAGTAAAGCGAAATGAGCGCCGCAACCCAAGAGTCGGTCACGACTGGACCTAATGGCCAGGGTCCCTTTACCTTTACCTTTAAGAAAGAGAGGGGGAGAAACCAGAAAGTCTTGTTGGGGGCTGGCGCTAGGGAAACTCAGGAGCAGCCTGAACGTTTGCCCGACAGCGTGTTTCTTTCTCATTCACAAAAAACCCTCAGAGGTGGATCTGATCCTTGTGTATTTTGTCAATTTTTTTCAGGCCAAAGTGTCCAGCCTGCCAAAGACCCAGCGAAGGATGAAGGGGAAAAGGATGTGGTTGCGCAAACTAAGCTCCAGAATCAAGTAGAAAAAACAGCTTCGGATGTCATGACCCCAGTTAAGACGCAGGAGGCTGTCGCTGACCCCGTGGCTTCTGACAAGCCCGTTCCCAAAGTGGGGAGTGGGAGATGTTCTCCACCCCAGCCTGGTACTGAGACGAGTTCCTTGAATTCGTTTCCACTGGAGGGAGGCGGAAAATCAGGAAATGGCACAAGCATGCAAGAGGGGGCCGCCCCTTGTAGCGCCCAGGACAATGTGGACTTCAATGACTTGGTGTTGTCCCAGTCGACCTCCTCCATCAAGTTTGCGAGCAGTACCTCAGGCTTTGGAAGCGAAACTATTTCTTTAGGCTCTGGAGACCCAGCTGGGGGAACAGAACCGGTTTGTTCGCAGAACGGCTTAAATCCGAATGACCAGGTGAGCAGCGCCGTCAGGAAAGGCAGCAGAAAGGAGAAAGATCCTGGACATAACACAGAGCTACTAACCCCGGAGGCGCCGAAAGAAGCGATCAAGGAAAACAAAGAACCTTCTATAGACTCTCTGGTGGACATCTCTCAGGAGAAGTCCTTCTCGGAGGAGCCGGTGACGGATTCTTCGTGCTCTGCGGCGGTCCCTCCGGAGCAAGCCCTGGCCGACAAGGAGGGCCAAAGGGGCTCCTCAAAGCGAAAGAAGAAGAAAAGGCACAGCAAGAGCAACTCAAGTAAGCCCTTTTTGAATTGTAATTGCTGGAGGTCAAGACTGAGCCGAACCTAGCTAGCTCGCTCATGGGCCTCATTCAGGCAGACCTGCCCTCTCTCTTTTGGAGATTTTAAGGGATGGGGAAAAAGGGCAAAGCGTTCATCCCCTTTGGGAATGGCAGCCACAGTCCCGACTTCTGCCTGGCACATTTATTTATTTATTTATTTACTTACTTACTTATTTATTTATTTATTACGCTTTTGTGCCGCCCGTTATCCATAGATCTCAGGGCGGTTCGCAACTGCAAGATAAGAAACCATGGATAGCAAGGACTGGCATTAGCCTGAGGTAGCTACAGATGTCGCCATCGCATAGCCAAATCCGATTGGCTACGTAAGGTCCTTGCGAAGTCAACTCCGACCGAGGGCGGCGCTTCCTTTCCCTTACTCTGATTTGACTTTGTGACACAGCCAATGAGATGTGGCCGCCTGGCGATGTTTGTAGCCAGCTCCGAGGGTTCTGTCTGCCCTCCCTCTGGCATCTTGAGGGTAAAAAAGAAAAAACAGGTGCACACTGGTCCAGTAAATAAGTGGTGAGAAATCTGAGTGGCTGGGAGAACCAGTCTTCCCCTCTCCACCAAATCCTGTTTTGAAACAGAATATCTAAGAATTGTTGGCTAAGTGTTATTGGAGATATACTTTTATATAATGGACAGGAAGCTGAAGCTTATTTACAGTGGTACCTTGGTTCTCAAACTTAATCTGTTCCGGGCGTCCATTTGACTCCCGAAACAGTTCAAAAACCAAGGCGCGGCTTCCGATTGGCTGCAGGAGCTTCCTGCACCCAATCGGAAGCCACATCAAACGTTCAGCTTCCGAAAAACATTTACAAACCGGAACACTCACTTCCGGGTTTGCGGCGTTTGGGAGCTGATTTGTTCGAGAGCCAAGCCGTTTGAGTACCAAGGCACCACTGTATATCTAAATTAGATTATTTCTTCCCCCCCCCCCCATCTAACCTACCGATTAGATGCCCATGGGAAGCCCACAAACAGTGCAAAAGCATTCTCCTCGGTTGTGATTCCCAGCAACTCATACGCAGTGTCATTCTGCTTCTGCCAATGGATGCAGATCATAACTATAACTGGTAGGCATTGACAATAGTTATTGAACCTCCAAGAGAATAATTATGATGTCCTGCAGCTGGACCTCTGCATTTTCATTCCTTGCAAATGCACACATCCATCCTACAAAGAAAAAGATGGACGTCTGCCTTTCTGCTTCAGAGCTCTTTCTTAACTTGTATGCAAGCGCCATCAGTTAATTAATTAGGACTGATCAACTAAAGCTCCCGAGGTTAACCGGCTAAGACGTCTTTAATCAAGCGACTTCTTTGTGACATCCCGCTGACTTTCGGCCCGAATGGCCATGTTGTTAACAGTTTTGGTATTGCTAATCACCTGGCTACATTCAGCGTCTCTCTTTTATTTGAAAGCAGTGGTTGACACTGATTTAAAAGCGATGGTTGATACTGGAGATAATAAAGCAAAAAGAGGTTGTGAGTTGCAGTGAGGTATGTAAACCACCGGGGGCAGCTTCTCTGTGTGAACTAACTGTCACGTTTGGGACTTCCCATGCCTAATGATCATTGCCACGTAAAGCTGTGCTTCTGCCTCTGTAATGGCTAATTATATGCGCTATATTCTTTTCGTGTGTGTAATTTTGCCATCCGGGTCCAATCTCTGTAGCTACTGGAGTCACTAGCAAGACTCCTAGTTGCTCAGGATTGGGTCCAAGGTCTTACCTTTTTTTGTGTCAAGCCAATCATCGTTTCCTCACAGGAAAATTTACGTCTCCTGTTGAATCGTTTAATGTTGTCAGGCGTGTGGGGATTACGGGTGTCCTTTCCGTCTTGATTTCTGTTTTCCATACCTTAAAATCCTGTAAAAATGCAATTTCAGTTATGTTCTCCTTCTTTGCAACAGTAGAATGAAGTTGAGGCTTTCCCACAGCCATCCATTGAACTTCATGGCAAAATAGAGCTTTGAGTGAAGATTTCAGCCCAAACCGTTCTGCGCACCGGGCCCACTCCATTGTTGAAACACTTCAGTAATATAACTCTAGTAATATAGAGAGACGGGTGGCACTGTGGTCTCAACCACTGAGCCTCTTGGACTTGCCGATCCGAAGGTTGGCAGTTCGAATCCCTGCAACAGACTGAGCTTCCATTGCTCTGTCCCAGCTCCTGCCAACCTAGCAGTTCAAAAGCACGCCAGTGCAAGTAGATAAATAGGTACCGCTGTGGTGGGAAGGTAAACGGCGTTTCCATGCGCTCTGGTTTCCGTCACAGTGTTCCATTGCACCAGAAGAGGTTTAGCCATGCTGGCCACATGACCCGGAAAGCTGTCTGTGGACAAACGCCGGCTCCCTCAGCCTAAAAGCGAGATGAGCGCCACAACCCCATAGTCACTTTTGACTGGACTTAACCATCCAGGGGCCCTTCACCTTTAATAATATAACTCTTATTGTTTGCACAGTGCTTTGGCAGGTTGAAACCACTTTTCATGTTTGCAGTCCTTACCACAGCCCCTTAACTTGGGCCGATGTGGTTATCTCAAGCTCAAGATTCCTAATTCAAAGCGCACATTGGTCAATAGCCAGTAGACAAGGTAGGAAGAAAACAGAACACATAAAATACAATAGTATATATACATTAAGTACAATATTAGATGTATGGTTGAATCAAAACAAGACAGTCCTTACCCACAGGTTTACAAGGTGTTTTTGAGGAGCAACTTCATGGCCCACCTACTCTGCCTTCTTAGGGTTGCATTTAAAATAGAGGACTGTCCTCTGTGAAATGGGACACATGGCCACCCTATTCCAGACAGCAGGGTCACAGTGCACAGACAGGTGTATCCAGTGCTTTTTTTTCTAAAAAATATGTTTAGTGATACTCTCATTTTGACTCAAGAAAATCATCATTTTACAGTTCAAATCAGGAAAAATAAATCCAGTACAGACATACCTAGGAAGTTGAACGGAATCCGTTCAAGAAGTCCGTTCAATTTTCAAAACGTTCAGAAACTAAAGGACGGCTTCTGATTGGCTGCAGGAAGCTCCTGTAGCCAATCGGAAGCCCCATCGGATGTTTGGCTTCCAAAAATAGTTCACAAACCGGAGCAGTCACTTCCGGGTTTGCGGCGCTCGGGAGCCAAAATGTTTGAGAACTAGGCCGTTCGAAAACCAAGGTTCTACTATAAATGGACAGAAGTACAAAGATTCACAAAATGTTTAGGGGTATGAGTACCCCTGCGTCGCCCCCAGAAAAAAAGCACTGGGCGTATCTGTGAGTCACCAACCCACCACCACCCAAGACTCCTCTGTTCACTGGAGCTGTGACATAAATCTGGATCAAAGTCCTGATAATCGGATGGTGGGCTTGTGCTGCTGTTGGATTTCCAATGGACTCTTCAGTTCTTCCATTGCTCAATGAGACTCCACTCAGATTTTGCCTTCGGTGGTGTAAAGTAGGCATTCCCCCCCCCATCTGTGGCCTTTTAGATGTTGCCGCACTCCAAATCCCATCACTCCCAGCAAGCATGATCCGTTGTCAGGCCCAATGGATGTTGTAGTCCAAGATGCCTGGAGGGTAGCAGTTTGGGGAGGACAAAGTGTCAAGAAACAAGAGGAAGAATATCCTGAAATTGCATAGTTACTCCTCCTCTGCCTTCTGATTGCAAGCCACCATAACATAACCCAATGAATCAATGACATGTGATCTCTAAACGCCTTGTTACATGACCAGTGTGTTTGTTTTACCAGGCCTTCCATTCCCACAGCCTTACCCAGCTAACTCTGTAAATACCCGTACTGCAAACGATATGGAAGATCTCTCCCAAGAGATCCCAATAATTGTCCACAAATGGCCAGTCTTTTTCCATAAGAGCTCTTTGTTCAGTAGATATTCTATTCAGAGTTCCCTATTCTTAATCACACACCCCACAGAAAAGGAAAATCTTCCAATCAGTGCATGAAGATGAACAAAGATCACGAAGCTCAAGTACAGTTTTTAAAAGAAGTTATAAAATGTTCATCTTAAGAGCTATGCTGTCAATATAGCCTTTATACGCATAGTGACTTTGGCGAACATGTGAACTGTTTCTGTTGGAGGCTGTTGTAGTCATTTTCATTCCACACCTCCCAGTAATGCATTCACTTGAAAACGCAAGTCAAGGCAAAAAATTCATTTATCCACAATATTTATAAACTGCTCCCTCTCCCCCACCATAGAACCAAAGTGGAACTCTCAAATTTCATTAGCCCTTTCAGCTTGGGAGGTTTGTAGACTGCTAAAACTCTCAGTCATGTCCCCAGGAAAAAAAATGGCACATGAAGCTGCAGCAGTGTTAGAGCTAAACAGATTGCAGCGCGGACAGAGATCATACATGATGCTCCAAATTAAGCAACCTCTTTGCTTCAAAATGGCACTAAGGAAATTGATGTGTCCTTTCCTTTACAGGTGGCGCAGCGAGACAGAAAAAATAAAAAGAAGCACATTCTTCAGTAACATATGCTATGGAAGGTAGCCATGGTAACGGGGGTAGAGGTGGGGTTGTTTTTTTTCTCCTAGGGTGACGGTGGGTATGTAATAGGTAGCACCCAGATGCGAGAGATTTCCAAACATACGTGCCTTATGCGAAGTTCTAATTCTATACAAACTCCCTCCCGGTTTCATGCTGTTGCGACCAGGCCTCTGGTCAGTGTCACACTGGATGAACCACTCTGGGTAACTCACAGATCGAAGCCCAGGGAGATGCGGCCTAAATGGTGCCTCTAGAACCCAATGGCAGGGATAATTTAAGCCAACACTGTCAACTTCCTATTGGAAGGGCTTTCATTAAATGACTGTATAAATGGGCGCTGGCCATTGAAAGATATGCGGAACCAAGGTTGTGTTGTTTGTTGTTTGTTACTGTTGTTACATGAAATGCAAATGCTCTGCTGTGTCTGTTCCTACAAAGACCCACGGTCCTGTTCCAACTGAAATAACAAATTTGGCAATGCTATAAGGCCTCACCAGACTCAAGTAAGGAAGTTGTGCAGGAGGGCGAACAGGAAATCCCAAGATCTTTTTATCAAAGCTTACTCTTTCAAACTTGTATACGTACCAAATAATACACAGTTCCCATTTTAGGTAATAGCATTGATATATGAGAACCCAACAGTCAGGAAGCTAAACAAGAACTTCATTGATTTTTAAGCAAGAACAGAACAGCAAAGGGAAGTGCCTGACTCCACTCAGATATACAACTAGATCTAGTGCCACCTAGTGACTAAACCTTAGAATGACACTATCCATGCAGACCTATTCTGCATAAACTCCCAGCATTTATGCATCAAGCACATCATCTGCTGTGTCAATGACTAGCCATGGGCAGCTGCCACAGGTCAGCAGGGAGTTGAAGCCCAGGAATGCACAGAAACACTTTAGAGCCAGGAAGACCTTGTTGTTCAGTCAAGGTCCCAGCTCAAACAGGAAACCATTTATAGCCCCACTGTGCACAGCCTGGATGGGCAGGACCAGTCCAGAGTCTTAAGAATACTTTACATACTAGCTCCAGCAAATCCCGACATAGTGTTCCATCTCCATGGACAATAAGTCCATCAATGGCTACTAGGCACAAAGGCTATCTTCTGCCTCCACTGTTGCTGGGAATCACAAGCAAGGAGAGTGCTGTTCTCAAGGCCTGCTTGCGGGTTTCCCATCAGCGTCATGTTGGCCGCTATGAGAACAGGGTCCTGGGCTTAGCCTGATCACACAAGGGCCTTCTTATTTTCCTATGTTCCAGTTACTTCAGACAAAAAGCCCAGTCTACGCAGGCCTCTGAATGAAGTGGTCAGGTCCTAAAGAGATAAAATGGGGCTGCATGACTTCAGAACGAGATGATGTTTTTGGATGCTGCCTTATATATATATATATTATTTTTAAAATCCCTGGAAGTAGAAAACTAGCACAGCTGGCTGGGCTAAATCTCCTTACCCCTGGGGAGTGGCAATTTTGAATGCAGGCTTGGATTTTTTTTAAAAAAAAGAGAGAAATCCCTGAAAGTTGGAAGCTAACACAACAGACCCGGCTAAAGCCCTTTTCTCTAGACAAGCTAGTTGCTATAAACTGAAGTCCGTTCAAAAGCTACGACCACCCCCTTCCTGCAGCCTGAAGTGGTAATAGTCACTTCTGCCTCACACACGATTGATCTAAACTCATGGTTTATAAAGTTAAGGAAGGGTTTTCATAACACAGATGGACACATTGCATCCTACTTTTAACGTTCATAATGCATTATTAAAATGTGGCACAAGAGGGGGCTGCAGAGCAACCAGGAACTGGCAGTAGGGAAACAGCATTTTTACGGAGAAAACAAGGTGGAGAAATGCTTTTAAATTGCCAGAATGCCCTGTGATGTTTGGGAATGATATATCGTTCTAATAACATTAAACAGGTCAGTGTAGATCCAGCCTGAATCAGCTGCACTCTTGACTGGGAGAGTGTCCTAACTCTTTTCCTGCCTTCAGCTCAGCAACACACGAAACCTGCGCCCCACAACTCTGTGTGTCTTTGCCAGAAAAAACACTTGCCAAAGTATTAACATCCTTAACTCCCTAAAAGCTTTTCACTCAAAACTTTTCCATGAGAAACCTCTGGATTTCAAAACCTGCTTTGTTTGGGGTTGTTGTTGTTTTTCACTGCCTGAACTCGAGGGATTCTGTACAGGCTATGTGGCTTTAATGAAACCTTAAAACCTTTTGGTGTTCACTAATTGGAACCTTACATAATCTATCCTAAGAAGTGATTTACGTCATTGTTTATTTCTGTTGGATATGTACATAGCTGCCCCCTTCTGTATATTTTACCCAGGTGACATTGAAATATTACGTTGAAAGTATGGAAATAATTTTATATGCTGAGCTTAGTAACAATATTAATTGCACAAATTCTTGTTAATGACTTACAAGAGGCTAGACGCTCTGCTGAACTGAGATGGGTGTCGTATGGTGGCTTTTTTTGCCTAACACTGACTCGGAGGGCAGCCAGTTCTGACCATTTCTTTTTGGGTGATCACAGGATTTCATTTTGTCGAAAAGATCACGGGAATACTTAGGGCACCTTAAAACTGATTGTGCATGTCATATTTGGAGGTGGTTTTGTTTGCAAAGTCCTGTTATCTAGCCCTGACCTAGCCTTGGAAAAGCTAGGCGTTTATCTCCCTGTGGCCAACCACCTAGGCAAAACCCCCAAAAGCGGGTCAGGGCTTGATCTCTGCAAGGCATAGCGAGCAGAAAGGGACACATTTCAGGCAAACAACAGAGCACCAGACCAAACTCATGGACCAAACAAATGCATAGACAATAGGGGGCTGTGGGGCTGGATTGAGGGAAGACCGATGCTCAGTGGTAGACCATCTGTCTGGCATGCAGAGGTTTATAGGTTCGTTCCCAGCCTCTCCAAGTAGAGTTGGGGGTGTGACCTGCCAGAGACCCCAGAAAAGCCACTGTCAGTCAGAGAAGACAATACTGAGCTAGATGGATGAATGGTCTGGTTCAATATAAGGTAGTGGGTTTCGCCGCTGCTGCTCTCCTCTAGGGTAACCAGATGCAAAGAGGGATGGACTCCTGTACCTTCAATTGAGTGGAACAGAGTGTAGCTGCGGTCAAACATCCCTGCGTTCCAGGTTGCACCTGCCACACTTCCTGTTTCTGTGCAGTGTTACTGTCCCTCCACCAACCCAAGATGGAAGAAGCAGGAATTCAGTGGGACTTTGGTAGAAAGCCTTGGTTTTTAAGGAAGAGGGCAGCCTTGTCCAGCTCTGGGTGGACTAATGATGATTTCACAACGTAACTTCTCCAACTCTGTGTATATGCCTACTTCCTCAGTGCAATAAACTGGCTTATATTAAATATACTCCTCTAAGTCTGCCTCTTTTTTTTAATTGAACAAAAGTTGCATGAGAATTATGGTTTGTTATATTTTAGGGTCCCTCAAAACGGAACCCAAAGGGGCACACACGAAAATGAAAATATGAAAAGTGCTAGAATGTGCAGAGTTGCGATCTCCTGCCAACCCCTCCAGGTCCATCAAACACCACTCACAACATGGCTTCTTCTCTTCATGGTTGAAGTCCTGCATCTTGGGAGTAAGACCCATTTCCATTCAGAGCGACTTGCTTCCGAATCCATGAGATTGAGATTTTTGCTCCCAAGTGTATCAAAACCCATGTGGCATTTGCAGAAATGCTAAATTTAAAATGTGTACATTAGGAGAGGGACGCAGGTGGCGCTGTGGGTTAAACCACAGAGCCTAGGACTTGCTGATCAGAAGGTCGGCGGTTTGAATCCCCACGACGGGGTGAGCTCCTGTTGCTCGGTCCCTGCTCCTGCCAACCTAGCAGTTCGAAAGCACGAAAGTGCAAGTAGATAAATAGGGACCGCTCCAGCGGGAAAGTAAACGGCGTTTCCGTGTGCTGCTCTGGTTCGCCAGAAGCGGCTTAGTCATGCTGGCCGTATGACCCGGAAGCTGTACGCCGGCTCCCTCAGCCAATAAAGCGAGATGAGTGCCACAACCCCAGAGTCATCTTCGACTGGACCTAATGGTCAGGGGTCCCTTTACCTTTACATTAGGAGAGACGTACAATAAAGTGCCTAACCCACCCTCTAGGCCAGTGACTCAATGTTATTTTATTTATTTTTGTAATTATATCTGACCTTTTCCTCCAATGAGCAGAGGTTGGATGGCCATCTGTCATGGATGCGTTAGTTGAGATTCCTGCATTGCATGGGGTTGGGCTAGATGACCCTCGGGTTCCCTTCCATCTTTACGATTCTATGATAAGGTGGCATGATAAGGATTCTTCTCCCTCTCCATATTAGCCTCACAACACCCCTTTGAGGTAGGTTAGGTTGAGAAGCAGTGACATTCCCAAGGTGAGCTTCACGGCTGAGTGAAAATTTTAACCCAGGTCTCCCACATCCTAGAACAGCACTCTGGCCACCACAACACACTGGTTTGTTTTTTATACAGAATGTTTCCATGCTGCTGAATCAAAGCACACACTAAGCAGTTTGCAAGTGAAACTGTAGATACATCACCGTTAGAAGCCAGAAAGCAAATTCTATACACACACAGACACGCACCTCAGAAGGTCTTCAGAGCGGCATCATGCAATATGATCTCACATCACTCCTGGGAGGGTGCCAAAGATGTTAAATAGCAGAGCAAAAACAAACAAACCCTCAGCCATCTCATAAATTTCAGGTAAGACTCAGCCCATGTCTTCAAGAAAGGTCAGCCCACTCCTAGCTCATGGGCAGTTGAGTCAAGGCGGTTCCCTAGGCTGTATATACAGGTCCAACACTTAGACCCTGGAGAGCAGAAAAGTGGTCTGAACAAGGGGCAAGTTTGAGGCATCTTAGATTCTAGAGCTTTCAACGTGGCATCTTGTCAGGGAACTGCCATCGGAGCTGGAGGCGGAGAGGAGGCTCCAGAGGGATGGCGGAGAGGGTCCCAGTAGGGAGAGAGGTAGCCCATCCGCTGGGGAAGGAAATCAGCGTAACACCAGTGGAGAAGGGGGGCAGATGGGGGAATCGGAGAGGTGGCTTCAGGACTCTTCGCCGGAGACCAGCGGAGAGGGGACGGGTACTCCGCTGCCCACACCCACTTTGCGCAGAAGACTTCCGCGCAGGCAAAGTAGGAGGAGACTGGGCGTCAAACAGCTTCTATGCTGGAAGAGGTTCAAGAAACGCCCACTGACGGATTCTGCCAGCGACTGAGGCAGCCACGGAACTTGAGGCTGTCCAAACAGAAAGGGTTCAACCAGGCAACCTAGCCATGAGTAACGGCAACTTACGCACGAGCAACCCCTAGAACCATTACACATCCATTCTCCTAGCACAAAATTCAGCAATTCTGGGCGAATGTTCCTCGGCCGAGCCAAAGTTTGCAACCTTTTGAGAGACGTGCTCATTTTAGTAGCCAAATCCATGGCAGTCCTGCTTTATCACACTACATTTTTTTGGTAAGCTTTTTGATTCAGCTCTCCTCCGACCACCACCTCACTTGTATCCATAATGTAGCTTCATTTATAAAGCCCTGAATGACGATTAGGCAGCAAACTCTGAAGATTCAGGTGTTCAGTTTAGTTCAGCTTTCCTCCCCCCCGCCCCCGGCCGCCGCCGCCACAATTAACCAACAGGTGAACAAACATCTGAAAGAAAACCAGGCAGTTTTATATGAAGTATGTTATACAGATAATACAATTTGCCCAGCAGGTGGCTCCATCTTCCCTTGAGTGAGCAGCTGACGATTTATTTATTTTTTTGTCCCATGCTGCAAGTCAACATAAATGGAGTTTACTTATGTATGGATCAATTAATGCATTTACTGTATTTATAGCTCGCCTTCAAGACAGCATATGTGGTTCTTCCCCCTCCGCCCATTTTATCCTCACAACAACCCTTTGAGGTAGGTCATGCTGAGAGACAGTGACTAGCCTCAAGGTCACCCCAGAGAAGCAGGTGGGGATTTTGTGGGGTGTAAAACTGCAGTCAAGTACAACATTCCTTCAGTGGGCATGTTAGGAGATGTTTTGTACCACTCAGGAGAAGACTTCCTGTTTCCTCCTGAGCTGGGACAGACTTGAAGAGGGTGTGGTCTGTTGTACCAGCATGGAGGAGCACACGGCCTCCATGTTCTGATCAGTGTGATTTGTATGTTGCTGTGTGTTTGGAGAAGTGACTGCTTAGTCACAGTCACTTGGGATTAACTTCTTTAAGGAATGTTGTTGTTGTTTAGTCGTTTAGTCGTGTCCGATTCTTCGTGACCCCATGGACCAGAGTACGCCAGGCCCTCCTGTCTTCCACTGCCTCCCGCAGTTTGGTCAAACTCATGCTGGTAGCTTCGAAAACACTGTCCAACCATCTCGTCCTCTGTTGTCCCCTTCTCCTTGTGCCCTCAATCTTTCCCAACATCAGGGTCTTTTCCAGGGAGTCTTCTCTTCTCATGAGGTGGCCAAAGTATTGGAGCCTCAGCTTCAGGATCTGTCCTTCCGGTAAGCACTCAGGGCTGATTTCCTTCAGAATGGAGAGGTTTGATCTTCTTACAGTCCATGGGACTCTCAAGAGTCTCCTCCAGCACCATAACTCAAAAGCATCAATTCTTTGGCGATCAGCCTTCTTTATGGTCCAGCTCTCACTTCCATACATCACTACTGGGAAAACCATAGCTTTAACTACACGGACCTTTAAGGAATAGTTATAGTATGTAACCTAAGCCTGCCTTCAGGGATATGTTTGTGAACCTGAATGAATCTGTAAGTAAACTACTTTTATATTAACGTTAATCAGATTCTTTGTGTTTATTCGTTTTAAGAGAGATTAGAAGGGATTTTACCAGGAAGGAATCTTTAATAGTAAGACTCAGATGAGTCAGCAACAAGCTGATCACTGTGTAATTTAAAAAGAGGGACTCTGCCAGAATATGGAACTTGCTAGCGCAAGTTAGGAAGGATATCATTAAATAATATATCCTCTCCTGCCTCCCTAATCATCCCCACAGATTTAAGGTGCTGTGGTCTAAACCACTGAGCCTCTTGGGCTTGCTGATTGGAAGGTCAGCGGTTCGAATCCCCGCGACGGGGACACATTTCAAATTTTGCTATGAAGAGTTTGCATGCAGAATTTCAAATTTGAATTGGGGGTAAATTTCTACCTGAAAATTGGAAACGTTAGTGTTTTAGACTTGTTGGCATTTCTTGCTTTGATGCTGGCAGGTGCCAAGTATGAAATATAATAAGCTGTCAGTTGTCAAATCCTGTTAAAATGCCTTAGCATTTCAGCTACAAAATATTTAAAATGTTGCAAAATGTTGCATCGGTAATTGTCAGGTCCATTAAATATGGCTGCACCTCAGCTGTCAGCTCTAAATGTCATTTCGTATTTTTCCTGTGGCCAAGCCACAGGAGAACAAACTGTCAAATATCACATATTGAAACACAGTTCTCCAAAATGGATATAAGATATGCAATGTCATTTTCACTAATATATGCATTTAATGGACACTTCCTCCCTAATAGGTACATTCTGAACACATTTTCTTTTGGTTGGGGAACGGCACTGCAAAATTCAGAGAAGTGCAGGTTTCTGCAATTCAATTCCCACAGTGTTTAGGGCATTGCAAATGAGGAAGACTCGTGTTAAAAGGTGGAGTCAAGCCAATTTCTCCCCCCAGTCTGCAATGTTTGCTTTTTGCTGGCCTGGGCTAGCCTGGTCACCTGCCTGCCAGGCATCTATCAGTCAACAGGGAGGCAGAAGACACAGGCCACATACTTCAGCTTACAGCTTGCACATGTGTCACTCTGCTCATGGGATGCCATGAGTGGTGTTTGGGTGAGTAACAAGCAGGCACTAGCTAGAGTGGTGAGATGTCGGGATGCTGTCCTGTCTCTGGTGCTGAGGTCAGATTATTATTTATTTATACATACATACCTACATACATACATACATACCCTATCCATCTGGCTGGGTTTCCCCAGCCACTCTGGGCGGCTTTCAACAGAATATTAAAATACAATAACCTATTAAACATTAAAAGCTTCCCTAAACAGGGCTGCCTTCAGATGTCTTCTAAATGTCAGGTAGTTGTTTTTCTCTTTGACATTGGGTGGGAGGGTGTTCCACAGGGTGGGTGCCACTACTGAAAAGGCCCTCTGCTTGGTTCCCTGCAACTTGGCTTCTCACAGCAAGGGAACTGCCAGAAGGCCCTCAGCACTGGACCTCAGTGTCCAGGCAGAACAATGGAGGTGGAGACGCTCGTTCAGGTATACTGGACCGAGGCCGTTTAGGATGCTAGTCCAGCCATCCATAATGGCAACAAGTGGGGGGGGGGCGGAGGCAGTGTGGCAGCGGGGGTCAGGGCAGTGGGGATGCACTGGCAGAGCTCATCCATTGTTTCTGCTGGTGTGTCTACACTGCCCTGACCTTGCTACTGCCCTCTACTGAAATGTGTGCAGAAGAGGGCAACCAAGATCATCAAGGGTCTGGAAACCAAGCCTTATGAGGAACAGTTGAAGGATCTGGGAATGTTTATCCTGGAAAGGAGGAGACTGAGAGGAAATAGGATAGCCATCTTCAACTATCCTAAGGGCTGTCACATGGAAGAGGGAGCTAGCTGGTTTTCTCCTGCTCTTGAGGGTAATGGCTTCAAGTTACAAGGAGATTCTGACTAAACATCAGGAAGAACTTTCTGACAGTAAGAGATGTTCAACAGTGAAACGGTCTCCCTTGGGGGGAGGCGGACTCCCCTTCCTTGGAGGTTTTTAAGCAGAGGTTGGATGGCCATCTGTCATGGATGCTTTAGCTGCGATTCCTGCATTGTTAGGGGAAGGACTAGATGACCCTCAGGATCCCTTCCAGCTCTACAAAAATGCAGGAAATAGTCCTGCCATTTCACTAGTAGATAGAAATGCCATCAAAGCTGTTGGATACCCAACTGAAGATCTTTATTCTCTAAGAAAAGCATGAAAGATCTTTACAACAAGAGAGAATGTTGATGCTCAAACAATCATGGACATTGTATGGCATTAAATAAAGCCAGCTTTTTCAAAACTATACTAAGAAGAGAGAGAGATGTTATTTCTCAGTGAAAGTAAACCTCATGCCAAATTTCTTCACATGTCATGAATAGTGGGTGGTGGTTGTTGTCCTTCCCCAGAACAGAATTGAAAATGTGTGTGTGTCATGGGACTGGCCTTACGAAACAAAACATCCAAACTACAGCAGGGTTGTCATTTCAGTCTAGTGTGGTCAATGTCTTGTTTGTTGTTGAAGAATCCTCATGGTCCATCTTTGTCTTTTGAATCTGAAAAGCAATGTTGCATATGGTGTTGCATCCAGACCTCTTACCAGGAAGTAAGCCACATTGAACCCAAGTGGACTCATTTCTGAGAAGAAGAAGAAGAAGAAGAAGAAGAAGAAGAAGAAGAAGAAGAAGAAGAGGAGGAGGAGGAGTTTGGATTTGATATCCCGCCTTTCACTCCCTTTAAGGAGTCTCAAAGCGGCTAACATTCTCCTTTCCCTTCCTCCCCCACAACAAACACTCTGTGAGGTGAGTGGGGCTGAGAGACTTCAAGGAAGTGTGACTGGCCCAAGGTCACCCAGCAGCTGCATGTGGAGGAGCGGAGACGCGAACCCGGTTCCCCAGATTACAAGACTACTGCTCTCAACCACTACACCACACTGGTGGTATATAAGGTTGGGCTCGAAGATCACAGCCACACCATACATTTACAGCACACATAGATTCTTCCAAAGAATCCCAGGAACTGTAATAATAATATAATAAGAATTTATTATTTATACCCCGCCCATCTGGCTGAGTTTCCCCAGCCAATCTGGGCGGCTCCCAATCAAGTATTAAAAACAATACAGCGTTAAATATTAAAATATTAAAATATTAAAATATTAAAAACCTCCCTGAACAGGGCTGCCTTCAGATGTCTTTTAAAGATAGGATAACTACTTTCCTTCACATCTGAAGGGAGGGTGTTCCACAGGGTGGGCGCCACTACCGAGAAGGCCCTCTGTTTGGTTCCCTGTAACCTTACCTCTCACAATGAGGGAACAGCCAGAAGGCCCTCGGCACTGGATCTCAGTGTCCGGGCTGAACAATGGGGGTGGAGACACTCCTTCAGGACCGAGGCCGTTTAGGGCTTTAAAGGTCAGCACCAACACTTTGAATTGTGCTCGGAAACGAACTGGGAGCCAATGCAGACCTTTCAGAACCGGTGTTATGTGGTCCCGGTGGCCACTCCCAGTCACCAGTCTAGCTGCTGCATTCTGGATTAATTGCAGTTTCCGGGTCACCTTCAAAGGTAGCCCCACGTAGAGCGCGTTGCAGTAGTCCAAGCGGGAGATAACTAGAGCATGCACCACTCTGGTGAGACAGTCCGCGGGCAGGTAGGGTCTTAGCCTGCGTACCAGGTGTAGTTCACAAATCTACAATTCCCAGCATCCTTATGGAAGCAAAGTTCCCAGGATTCTTATGGGGAAGCCATAGGCCTTTAAATGTACCATGTGGGTGTGACCTGCGTTAGATGTCCTGTAGACCCACTGGATTCCATGAGGCCATCTGAAGTCCTATTGATTTCCAACTCTCAACATCCCCAGCCAGCAAAAGCAGCAGCCAGAGATAGATGGGAGCTGTAGTTCAACAGCCTATGGAGGGCTACAGGCTCCCCAACCTTGAAGGCTTTAAAAGAAGATTAGAAAAATTCATGGCTAATGAAGGTTACTACCCATGATGGCTCGGCTCTGCCACTACAGTTGGAGGCAACCATGCTTCTGAAAGCAGTTGGTGAAAACTAGAGGAGGGGGCAGGGCATATGGTTTCCCAAGGGCATATGGTTGGCCACTGTGGGAACAGGATACTGGGCTAGTTGGGCCATTGGCATGATCCAGAAGGCTCTTCTTACGTCCATCTCGGATGTGCAGTGAGATTGCATCCAAAGACAATCTCAGTATAGAAGATCATTCTGGAGCATTCTTCCCCCTGAGGCCATTTTCACTGACAGTTAAATCGCCTGCATTTCCGACATCTGCCAACCAAGTTTGATACCAGTGGCTGCCTTTCCCATTCAATCCAGTTTTAACAACATCCACAGATAACGCAAGAAAGCTGTGTTGGGTGTCACCTCTGGCAAGTTCTTTCCCTTTCTTTCTTTCTTTCTTTCTTTCTTCCTTCCTTCCCCTGCCAGGCACAGATGGGGAGCTAAGAAACTGGCACCATATTTGGGTAGGAGCCTAAAGTTTCCTCTGGACAAAGCCAAGCACTCCAGCCATAACAAACAGAAGAGCATTCCAGGGTAAACTTTGCAGTACCCAGGAGCACACCTGCCTCTCCAATTGTTTAGTCTTTCTTTGTCGAGATAGAAATCAGCCTTTCAAACTTGCTCTGTGTGGTCTGTTTGACAGCCCTTGTTCTGATGCTCTGTATATCTGCTTTGCTGAGTTGTTAGACCAGGTACCCATGTTTATTCTGGGCGTACTCTGCTCACGTTTTCCCGAGCGCATTGATGCTGCCGCTACAGCTCTTGCTGTTCCCTGGCGCTTAGCCACAAAATGCCACGCTATAAATAATGGAATAGGGCGGCCAACATCTTCCAGTAAACCAGTCTGCTTGTATTTTCATCATCACTGAATTCTGCTGAGATCAGGCTCTCAGCAGCATCTAATATAGGTAAGTAGGGAAAGAGTTTTACACTCAGCTGTTTGGGGCCCTGCTTCATCAGAGCGGCATAGGGCTCATCCGGGCTTGCGCTCATCCCATGCCTAGAAAGCACAGTTCCAAGGGATGTGGGGCACAATATCATGATGCTGGATTGGGAGAAATTGTGGAAAAGGGGAATCAAATTTACAGCTTGTAATGTTATAAGAGAAAATTTGATGAAAATGATATACAGATGGTATTTAACACCAGTGAAGTTAGCAAAAATGTATCATACTCATGATAATAAATGCTGGAAATGTAGAGAAAAAGAAGGAACCTTCCACCACATGTGGTGGACATGCCCCAAGGTAAAAGACTTCTGGGAAAGGATTTATAATGAATTGAAAAAAGTGTTGAAAAACACATTTATTAAAAAACCAGAAGCCTTTTTACTTGGTATATTGGGGGGGTGAAATCCCCAAAAAGGATGCTACTTTTTTTCTGTATGCCACAACAGCTGCGAGAGTATTGTTAACGAAGAATTGGAAGAAACAAGATTTACCAACTATCGAAGAATGGCAGATGAAGGTGATGGACTATATGGAACTTGCCGAACTGACCGGGAGACTCTGAGACCAGAGAGAAGAGATGGTGGAAGAAGACTGGAAGAAGTTTAAGGAATATTTGAAAAAAAATATGTTAATATTTAAATCTTAGAATAGCTTTGGAAGTGGATATAGGCTGTAGGGTTAGAAGTAGAAGATAGGGTATTTTAAAACAGTATTATTTGTAAGTGATAAAATGTGAAGTTATTTTAAGTGTGATTAAAAAAAGAGATGGTTAGAAATTATGATATATGTAAACTGCTAAAGATGAAGTAAAATGAAAATCAGATAGGTGGGACTTGGGGAAGCCCACTTAAGAATATTTAGAAAAATAAGGAAAGGACAAGAATTTGTTTGTATTGTTTGTCTTTTATGTTTGTGTTTTTTATTTGTGTTATAAAATGAAATTAAAAATTAAAAAGAAAAGAAAGCACGGTTCCAAGCCTCATGACAACACTGCAAAATGGGCTGAAGTCAAAGGTGGCATGGTCCACTTCATAGAGAGCTGGGAATCAACCTCAGGTCTCAATCTACGGCTGGTCTCCCCACTTTCTGCCCTGTCACCCATAACGGGCAGCAGCCACCTCTGCTGAGATAAATAGGATTCTTCCCATTTGCCAAATAATGAGTCTATACAAAAATGAATGTTTATTTTCTTTATTTTATTTTCAAATCCTGATTTTAAAGGTCCTGGTTTATTTCAGGCCAGAGACACGGAACAACTACGTGATGGCAAAGTTCCTGGATGAAACGCTGCCTTAAGGAGACAGCAAAACGTGCACCTATTTATTAATAAATAATATGAACCAACTGATGGGTTCCTGTTTTACGATGAATTCACATCTGCTTTCCTTTCATATTTGACAAGCTCGTATAGTTTTCCCCCACTGGAGCTTATAATGGAATCTCCGGTTTCCTGACTCAGTTAGCTTGTGAAGTTCTATTTTCCTTGAGTCAAGATTTCGAGAAGTGATCATTAACCATCAAATTATATGTGGTCAATACATCAAAGGCACTTTGCTCTGACAGGAACAACTGCTTCCCCCCCCCCCTTTTTTTTTTAAATGCAGCAAAATTCAACTTGGGCAGGTGAGCGAGGGTAGAGAGGTAAGCTCCCCTGCCTTATTATCTTTAGAACAGTTATCTCACATGGCATAATGTCTGAGGTGAATCGTCAATTGTTGGTACCCAGGCTGATCCTCAAATCAGTACCACATGGGAGAATTGAAGAACAGAGCCAGGAGTCCACCACATCATTCTGCAGTTCTATGTGCAAAGTCTCCTTTCTCTAATTTTGCCAGAGGAGCAAGCTATAGGATTCTGAGGACACCATCAACTTCGTTGGAGTGGCCGCTGTCTGCCCCCACTTAAACTCTTGTATACTGGGATGCGGGTGGTGCTGTGGGTCAAACCACAGAGCCTAGGACTTGCCGATCAGAAGGCCGGTGGTTCAAATCCCCGCGACAGGGTGAGCTCCCGTTGCTCAGTCCCTGCTCCTGCCAACCTAGCAGTTCGGAAGCACGTCAAAGTGCAAGTAGATAAATAGGTACCACTCCGGCGGGAAGATAAACGTGCGCTGCTCTGGTTTTGTCAGAAGAAGCTTAGTCATGCTGGCTACATGACCTGGAAGCTATACGCCAGCTCCCTTGGCCAATAAAGCGAGATGAGCACCACAACCCCAGAGTCGTCCGCAACAAGGGTCCCTTTACCTTTAAACTCTTGTATAATTGTAAATAAAGCAAAATATTGCAGAAACGGCAAAAGTCTTTGGTGCACTGCTCTGAGAATGGCAGTCACCAGTCTTGATGGTGATGTTCTAGCTCCACCATCAGAATCAGTACTTCACGGAATGCCAGTTGCTGGAAAACACAAACGGGGAGGATGCTGTACCACTCAGCTTCTGCTCACGAACTTCCCATAGGTATCTGGTTGGCAGCTTTGAGAACAGATGGGCTCTTCTTACATTGCAAAACCTGACATTGCAGTGATGCCTGTTCAGAATGAGGGAAATGCTTCCTGCTCTCCCTCTGATTTAGCCTCACGACATGAGCACTTAGCCAAATCTGACGTTACGATGGCCACCAACCAGGAGGGCCTGGAAAGGGGATTAGATGAATTCATTGAGGATACAGCTATCAATGCCAACTAGCTATGGTGGATGTGGTCTGCCTCCCCAACTAGAGGCAGTATGGCTTTGAATATCCATTGCTGGGAACTGCAAGTTGGGGAAATGCTATTGTTCTCATGTCCTGCTTTCCAGCTTCCCATCAGCATCTGGTTAGATATTGGGAGAACAGACTGCTGGACTATACAGTCTTTGGCCTGATTGAGCAGAGCTCTTCTTAGAATCATAGAATGGCAGTTGGAAGGGACCCCAAGGGTCATCTAGTCCAACCCTCTTCAATGCAGGAATCTCAACTAAAGCATCCATGACAGATGGCCATCCAACCACTGCTTAAAAACATTTTTCCAGGCTAAACATACCCAGCTCCTTCAACCACTCTTCATAAGGCTTGGTTTCTTGTGCTCTGAACATCCTGGGTTGTACATTTCAATGTTCACATGAAATAACCTCTACAGAATAATGAGTATAGACCATTTTCGCATCACTGCATTCTTTAGGGAAACTTTTGGGGCATCACTTTTTCTAACATTTGCAGAGTTCTGAAGCAAATCACAAGCCACTTATTTATCTTAGCATCTACTCTCCACTCCCTCCATTCAAAATCTGTTTTTACTGGCTATTCTGAACACTTCTGTCCCATTTACTTTGCACAGAAGGCTATTTGGAGAAAAGGAAGCATCTGTCTTGATTTCTCATCTTATTCAATAGTCTAAGAGACATCATTTTATTATGCTGGTGATCACCTTCGACCCGACAAAATGACACACCGTCCTCTATCCGATTATTATTTCATATTAATTGGATTCTGGGAATAGAAGAAAAACGAGTGTTTGCAACAGAATGGACATTAATGCAATTGCTGAAAAGGTTTCTCAGTGGGTGTTTTCATTTGCTTGTTTCAAGAGAGCTTTGGTTTTTGGCATATATAATAGTCGCCTTGACTACTCAGCCTTTTCTAACAAATCAGGGGAGAAAGAATCACAGACTGGTGGAGATCAAAACAAGATATTAATCTCAGGATCTTGAATGGGGAAGTGGTAGAGAGTCTGCCTTCAATGCAGAACGTCCCTGGTTGTGGGCTTGGTGGACCACAAGTTTTACATGAGTCAGCAGTGTGATGCAGCAGTATAAAAAGCAAATGCCATTCTAGGCTGCATCAACAGAAGTTTAGTCTCCAGATCAAGGGAAGCAATTTGTTGTTGTTTAGTCATTTTGTTGTGTCCGACTCTTTGTGACCCCATGGACCAGAGCACTCCAGGCACTCCTGTCTTCCACTGCCTCCCGCAGTTTGGTCAAACTCATGCTGGTAGGGCTGATTTCCTGAAGAATGGATAGGTTGGATCTTCTTGCAGTCCATGGGACTCTCAAGAGTCTCCTCCAGCACCATAATTCAAAAGCATCAATTCTTTGGCGATCATCCTTCTTTATGGTCCAGCTCTCACTTCCATACATCACTACTGGGAAAACCATGGCATTAACTATACGGACCTTTGTTGGCAAGGTGATGTCTCTGCTTTTTAAGATGACTCTATTCTGCCTTGGTCAGACCACACCTGGAATACTGTGTCCAGTTCTGGGCACCACAGTTTAAGCAGGATATTTGACAAGCAGAGGAGGACAACCAAGATGATCAAGGCTCTTGAAGCCAAGCCTTATGAGGAATGGTTGAAGAAGCTGAGTATGTTTAGCCTGGAGAAGGTGAGACTGAGTGGAGATATGATAGCCTTCTCCAAATATCCTAGGGACTGTCACATGGAAGAGGGAACAAGCTTGTTTTCTCCTGCTCTTGAGAGCCATGGCTTCAAGTTACAAGAAGGGAGATTCTGACTACACACCAGGAAGAAATTTCTGAGAGTAAGAGCTGTTTGTCAGTGGAACAGTCTTCCTCAGGAGGTTGTGGACTTTCCTTCCTTGGAGGTTTTTAAGCAGAGATTGGATGGCCATCTGTCATGGATGCTTTAGCTGAGATTCCTGCCTTGCAGGGGGTTGGACTGGATGACTCTTGGGGTCCCTTCCAACTCTACAATTCTATGATTCAACCCCCAGTATCTGCAGCTAGGGGTGGGAGAGGTTCCCTACCTGAAACCCTAGAGAAGCCAACCAGCTTCTTCGTCATAGGCAGCTTCCTGTGTTCCTGTGATGCAGAGCAAGTGAGCTCCAGTTCAGACATTTTGTCCTACACCCCTTCCATTGCCTTGCCTCGATTAAATGCCAACGGAGCATTTGTTAGAGGCAGTATTGCACAGAGTGTCAATGTTATCGGCTTTAATGGAGCACAGCCAAAGGAACCGAGAATTCCCCAGGGAGCCATGCCTGACTCCTCCCATCTTCGTGTGACTCATATCTAGCACTCCTCTCCCCTCCCCTCTCTCTGGGGATCATGGAAACCTTTGCTATAGAAGCCAACTCATCGCTGATCTAACACTTGGCTGTACAACCCTGGGCAGGAACTGCGAAACCTCAGCAAAGGTGTGAAGCTGCATTGATGCCAAACAAGCAAGGCTGTTAAGGCCCATGAAAACTCAACAACATGGTGTGATAGTGCAATCCTGCAGAGGCCTGTCCCCAGCAAACCACAAGATCCACCAACTTTAAGAGGTGGTGTCCTGCTTTGTATTGGCACGTCAGTGGTATCTTGCAAATGACACCTTTTTAAGCTGGGAGGGGTGATAGCAATCTCCCCGTATTCACTTGGCCTTCCTCCGTGCTGAGTCATTCCAGCCATTGCAAAGACAGTTTTCCAAAGCTGCAGCAGCAACTATCTTCTGCTGATGAGTCAGTAAATATATCTCAGGTGCCTGCAATTATACGATGGCAGACAGGAGTCAAGTCATATGAGGAATAGCTTCTGGATGCTTTTAGCCTAGAGAGAGTTTCAAGTGAGAGGGAAGCATGTTATGGGCCCCTGCAGATTGGTGCTTTAATCTGGGGCTTCCTTGACCCAATAATAGTGCATGAATGGTGGATTTATTCTGCTTTTGTGTCTTCTGCGATGTTTCCCAAGGCTACCACATTAGTGCTTTCCAGAGGGGCTATAGCACAACAAATGTGGGAATAAGGTAAACCAAGAAGTCATGGTATAGACAACAGGATATCACAAACTGAAAGGCAGCAACCTTTTGAAATGTGGACTTCTCTGCATTTTGCAATGCACCTCTCCAGCCAAGCAATGCATACAAAAATCCATTTCCTAGGTTAAAGTGTGCATAAAAGTGCTTATTTCCGTGCAAATAACATACAAAAAATGCACGGCATTAGGAGAAACTGCTGTGCGAAGATGTGTATATTAGGGGAGATTGCATACAAAAATGGATATATTGGGAGAAATTCCGTGGCGAATTTTTGTGGTGACTAAAAGGAAAAGAAAAGAAATCACAATCTGATGTGAAAAATGAGGAGAACTGAACTTAAGTTTGGGAAAATGAGAAACCGAGAAAAACTGAAATACATGGATTCACCCATGCCATTTTTTTCCCTTGTTGGAATTATGTTTGCTCTATAACAAGATGTTCCAAGAGGCCTTGCCTGCTGCTTTTGGCTATAAATTCGTAGGGAGGTGTGCAAGGTCTGTTGAAAGGAAATCAGTTACAACAGTAAAGGAGGAGATGGCTCAAAAGATAAGCAGGAACAGGAGCACACTAGCTGAAACCTCTGAGAAACAGGAGGCGCAGGCAGTTGGCCCTGTGCTAAGAGCATTTGCTTTTGTTAACCTCCCCAATAAGGAATGTTAATTTGCCGCTGACTCGCTTTCATCAGCAGCTCACTGTGTGAGGCTCTTTTTCCTTCAACAGATGAGAGAATCATATTACCCCATTTCTGCTTCTCTGGAGGGGGGTTTCATGCTGCTTTCCTCTGTGCAGATAATAATTAAGGACAAGAATAAACGATCTTTCGTGGCACCAGCCTCTTCAAGTTATAAACTGAATTCTCAAATTATATCTCTTTCCCCCACCCTCCTTCTCACACAGGAAACCCGATACACCTTTAGGAATTAATGATAACAACAACAATTTTCTTAGGTTTGCTCGGCTTCTTTGATCCTGAAAGATCTGATGGAACATCAGAAGGCCTTGCTGCAAGCACTTCATCATGTTAAATGATGGTGTGCCAAGCCACCTGGACCCGTGCCAGGGATGAAAGCAACTCTTTTCTCCAGAAACGTTGGGTGAAAATTGGGAGCTAAGACTCGCCCTCTTCCCCACCCCCACACACAATCCTTCCAGATCCAGGGCCCACCTTGACTCTCAGCCTGCAACATCAGACACCCTTGTGCAAATTAACTGAAACAAACAATGTAGTTTATTGTACAAAACTCACATATACATGTACAAAACTCACATTAGTAATGGATATGACCTCCACTGTTTTTAAGCAGCATTTGAACACAGTTTGGCATGGAGTCTACTAGTTTCGAACAGTCACTGTTGATTTTCGGATGCCTGTATCACACTTGAATCAGCGCCTGAATGAGCTTCTCCATAGTCGTACAGTCTGCAGCACGGAGGAGACTTTTGCATATAGCCCAGAAATTCTCAATGGGATTGACGTCCGGGAATTCCCTGGCCAATCAAGTACCTGTATTTGCTGCTCTGTCATGAATTTCTTCACCACTTTCAATGTGTGATGGGGGCTAGGTCCTGCTGCAATATCCCATACTGTCAGGATACAGAGAGCCAGTGTGGTGTAGTGGTTAAGAGCGGTAGACTCGTAATCTGGTGAACCGGGTTCGCTTCCCCGCTCCTCCACATGCAGCTGCTGGGTGACCTTGGGCCAGTCACACTTCTCTGAAGCCTCTCAGCCTCACTCACCTCACAGAGTGTTTGTTGTGGGGGACGAAGGGAAAGGAGAATGTTAGCCGCTTTGAGACTCCTTCAGGTAGTGATAAAGCGGGATGTCTAATCCAAACCCTCCTTCTTCTTCCTCTTCTTCTTCTTCTTCTTCTTCTTCTTCTTCTTCTTTTCCAGTTCTGAAGTAACTCTCTTTCGTAGAACCTCAATATATTGTGGTGAGCGCATCATTCCTTCTCTTGGCTGCAGGCTTCTGACACCATAATGATCAACTGACTTTTCGTGTTTGTTTTGAGTACAGGATTTCGAGTAAGATAGAAAACATGCTTTGTTTCAATTAATTTGCACAATACTAACAGCAATCTCGATTCTCCTAAACATTGTCCTTACGTTGCCCAAATGCACAAGAGAAAGATCTTAGATGACTTGGGAGAACCCCAAGGTTTGCTGAAATACAAAAGAGGGGGAATTACGGGGGGAATCCAAAAAATAGCTCGATGCAGACTAGAGATGGGTGAATCTTCCAATTTTGGTTTCTCTCCATTTCTCATTTTCCCAATCCTAAATTCAATTCTTTGGATTTCTACAGCAATATGTGGATTTTTATTTTTTTGAAAATCCTCACAAAAATTCATCAGCATTTTATAATTCCTCTTAGACTGCACATTTCTGTTTTGAGCAATATACATATCTGCAAACAATCCCCCCTAATATGGTAAAGCTGTGTATGCCATTTTCTCCTCCTTTCATTTTTATGCATCCTTTCCCCTAACACATGCATTTTTGTAAGTATTGTTTTGTTGCGAAATTGCACCACAAAATTCAGAGAAGTGTGGATTTCAAAGGATAGTTTCATTTCAGTTCTTGATTGGTTCAAGAAGCACGATTTAGGTAACTTCTCATTAAAAGGAAAATAAAATCAAAATTCCTTCCCTACCCAGTATCCACAATGGCCAGAGAATTCTGACTGGACTGTGGGGAGGCAGGATGGAAAACTGGGGACCAGAATGAGCATCTTGAACATGGGTAGGCAAACTAAGGCCCGGTCCCATCACCTTCTAAATCCAGCCCACAGACGGTCTGGGAATCAGCGTGTTTTTACATGAGTAGGATGTCCTTTTATTTAAAATGCATCTCTGGGTTATTTGTGGGGCCTGCCTGGTGTTCTTACATGAGTAGAATGTGTGCTTTTATTTAAAATGCATCTCTGGGTTATTTGTGGGGCATAGGAATTTGTTCATATATATTTTTTTGCAAAATATAGTCTGGCCCCCCACAAGGTCTGAGGGACAGTGGACTGGCCCCCTGCTGAAAAAGTTTGCTGACCCCTGATCTTGAACAATGGTATCTGTAACACAATATGGGACTTTACTGCAACACTTTAATATGTATTTTATTCTCTATCTCGGTTCCTCCCGCACCTTTCTCTCTGTCTTTTGCCTCATTGAACTATGTGGAACTATGCAGAATGTAAGAAATAACCTCCCTATGCACTATACATTTAAAAACAGCATCATGCTGTTGTTGTTGTTGTTGTTGTTATTATTATTATTATTATTATTATTATTATTATTCTCCCAAAGAAATTTGGGAACTGTGTTTTGTCTGAGAGTCTTTCGGAAATCCCTATAGCCCAGGGTGGCTCCATGCCTCTTGCCAGGGAACTTTAGCAAGGCTGGGAAATAGACTGGCCTTGGGGGTTGGGGCCCAGGAGGTTTCCAGGAGGGCACTGCCCCAGTTATCCAAGCACACCAATTCCCCCTGCTAATAACACTCCACAAAAAGTGGTACCCACATTCCTGAGTCTTCAGCGGGACTTTGTGCTATGTCAGCACATGACTGTCATGTGAAAAACGATGGCATCCCACACAAGAGGGAGCAAGAGACCTTTGTCTCACCCACCAAATGCTGTTCTTTGTAACGATTATCAATCCCCGCCGCCGCCTTGTATTTCTCCCATATATGTGAGGCTAGCAATAAGTGCACATTACCCAATTTCCTGCACATCAGCAGGATATCTTTTTCTTTAATGCTGCTGCCTTAAGTGTCCATAAAGGTTTTCTATTTTAGAGTGGTCTTTTATGCTGATAGGGATGCGGGTGGCGCTGTGGGTTAAACCACAGAGCCTAGGACTTGCCGATCAGAAGGTCGGCAGTTTGAATCCCCGTGACGGGGTGAGCTCCTGTTGCTCGGTCCCTGCTCCTGCCAACCTAGCAGTTCGAAAGCATCTCAAAGTGCAAGTAGATAAATAGGTACCGCTCCAGCGGGAAGGTAAACAGTGTTTTCATGCGCTGCTCTGGTTTGCCAGAAGCAGCTTAGTCATGCTGGCCACATGACCCGGAAGCTGTACGCCGGCTCCCTCGGCCAATAAGGCGAGATGAGTGCCGCAACCCCAGAGTCAGCCACGACTGGACCTAATGGTCAGGGGTCCCTTTACCTTTACCTTTATGCTGATAAGGATCCCCCAACATGTGAACACCCAGTGCAGCTGCACCGATGCTATGGTGGTGGCAGCAAACACACAGCCACCCAGGTGCATGTTGAGTAGAGTGGCATAGCTGAGTGAGGCTGGCGAGGGGCGCTCCCGAGCCACGGAGGCCCCCGGCCAGTGCCTAAACTGGCTGACTACTGGAGCCAGGCCTGCAGTCCAGCATTCTCTTCTCTCATTGGCCAGTTAGGATATGAGAGCAATAGTATCTGCCCATTCATGACCCCCAGCAATAAAAATAATAATAATAAATTTTATTTATATCCCGCCCTCCCCAGCCGAAGCCGGGCTCAGGGCGGCTAACAACAGTAAAACAGTACAAAAGTACAGCACAAACAACACTCTGAAATCATACATTATAAAATTAATTCAAGGGGAATTCAGAGGCATATTGCCTCTGGTGTCGTCAGAATGACTGGCAGATGCTGATAAGCCAATGTGCTTTTCAAAGGCCCTTCAAAGGCTTGTCTTCATTCTCATCTCATTGGGGGAGTGAAGAGATAAGCCCAGGGGTCATCAACTTGCGGCCTTTGGGCCAGATGCTGCCCACGAAGATCATTTTACCGGCCCACAAGCCGCCCCTGAACTGAGCCGCCCACTCGGCGAGTCCCCTACGCACTGCCCTAAACCAGCACAGCGTGGCGCGGGGACTCACCGAGCACACCAGAAATCAAGTCTGCACATGTCCAGACACCAAAAATTGCTTCTGCGCTCGTGCGATATTTGACGTCTGGGCATGCGCAGAAGCAATTTCCGGCACCTCGGACATGCGCAGATGCGATTTCCAGCGTCACGCTGATCCAGTCTGGCCCACGGACAATCTCTGTGGGAGTGATCCAGCCCATGGCCGGTAAACCTTGCCGACCCCTGAATACAGTGGTACCTCGGGTTAAGTACTTAATTCGTTCCGGAGGTCCGTTCTTAACCTGAAACTGTTCTTAACCTGAAGCACCACTTTAGCTAATGGGGCCTCCTGCTGCTGCCACGCCGCCGGAGCAAGATTTCTGTTCTCATCCTGAAGCAAAGTTCTTAACCCGGGTACTATTTCCGGGTTAGCGGAGTCTGTAACCTGAGGCGTCTGTAACCTGAAGCGTATGTAACCCGAGGTACCACTGTAAGCCACTTTCCCAGCAAAAACCAGGCTCCCCCATTTCAGTCAAGGAGAAAGAAACCATACAGCTGCCTGATACTTGTTTAAGCGATTGTTTACGTTGGGCTTCACCATGGGCGCCAGGTTGAACAAAATATTGGAGGGCCACCTACTCTTCTACCCTGCCCTGCCCTTCTGTGGAGTGCACCTCCCTCCGCTGTGCACAATTGGGTGCTGGCCTCCCCTTTCCCTGCCCCACCCACTCACCTTTCGCCCCCTCCCCTGCATGCAAGATTTTTCTGCCTGCTCATCTGCCTCCTGCCCTCCACCCCATCTCTACCCAATTGTCTCTCCAACCGGCCTGCTTGCCTGCCTACCTGCCTGCCTCTCCCCAGCTGCCCCAGGCCCAGAAGTGATCTGAAATGGGTTCAAAAACCAGAAGGCAAGTGGGGAAAATAGGGCAGTTCCTGGCTGGGGGTGGGTGGAGGTGGCTAGCCAAGGGAGGGAGAGGCACGAACTTGCACAAGATATTGGGGGGCCACCACCCCTAAGAATTTTGTTGGGGTGGGTACGAAGGTACCAGGAGCACCTAAAGTTAAGTGCCTAAGGCCCTGAGTGATGCAGCCAGAGTTCAGTAGGAAAACTTTTGTGACTCAAAAGTAAATCCTTGTGAATAGACAAGACATGGGAGAGATCTATAGTCAGATCCAACAATGTTTTCCTTTAAAAAAAAATGCAGCTGGAAGGAGAATGCATGTGAAGAATTGGATCAGGACCAAAATGCTGAGATGGGTGTAGAACATGTCCCCTGCACCCAGTGGCGTAGCGTGGGTTGTCAGCACCCGGGGCAAGGCAAGTAATTTGCGCCCCCTAACCCGTGGATTTGCGCCCCCTAACCCTAACCCCCAGATGTTGCGCCCGGTGCGGCTGGGCCCCCCCTGCACCCCCCACGCTACGCCACTGCCTGCACCATATTCCCAATCTAAATTGCAGCGCGTGCCCCCAAGAAGTTGTCTTTTGGTCTCCAGTTTGTACCCATGGGTCCAAGCAGGGCAAATAACTTTCATTGGTGGCTGTGGGGAGGGGCGGTAGCTTTTGATCACGAAAATGCTAAAATATACTCGGAGTCGAGTGTGGATTTCATGCTCTTTATTCAGCTCATAGTGGTGAGGAATGCAAGTTCCCCCAGAATGTCTGCTTTATATACATTATTTACACAATGGCTACTTTCGGGATTCTCCTGTAGGCCAATCAGGCTGTGGATTCACTTCCACCTGGAGCTGGATTGGGTGGCTCCTGCGGACCAATCAGACTGCTGCATTGTGGATGCTGTTGTTCTAGGACCAATCAGACTGCTGCATTCTGAATCCTATTCAACTCAGTACATAACAAATGCAATGGTGAGAAAAGCTTTTTAAGAAGGAGAAGGAGAAATCTTCCCCAAACAATGTGTTCCCAATCCAAGGGTGCTTTGAAAGTGGGGTTGGGGGTGAGGACATGTGAATTGCCCACATTTTCCAGTATAGACCTTACTCTCCTGAAAGTGTGCACAAAATAGCAGCCTAGCTACTGAAGCCAAACTGGCTACACTGGATTTGAGCAGACCTTCCCCCTCCCTCTTCTCGATTGCCCACATTGTGAACAACTGAAAAACAGGATGAGGGCCTGAAGTCTGTCCCTGGTCCAAGGGATGTTTACCTTCTCCACTCTCCGTCTGTTTTCATGGAAACTTTTACTTCTGCAGCTCAACGTCAAGCCAATTTCCTCGCTTAAAGAGTTTTTGACCAAGGACGTCCTTAGGTGTGGGTCTTAATTGTTGCCGCCAGCTTCCGGAACAGGCTGGTCCCGGGAATGGTTTCCTAAGTGTAGCCATAGAGATGGAACCAAAAGCTGCCCAGTGGTCTATTCCAACAGCTCAGCTCCTTTGCGCTGGAGTGAGGAAGAGAGAAACCTTTCCAAGAATCTGCCTGTTTTCAGGTTCTTTTTCCATCATCTGGTTTGGAGAATCTATCGCTGGCCATTTGCCAAACTCTTAATAAGGGAGGCTTCTGTAAATCAGATGACTCCCCCAGTCATTTGATGCTTCCATAGCCAATGTATGCTGAGTCACGAGGATGGGGGTTACATGGTGTCGAGTTAACCAGGCAAAATGAATTACTCAATAAATTCCTCTTTCAAGGATGGTTGGAAACCCTACTGATACATGTTTGTGTATGTTATGGTTTAAAAGGACATTACAGTGGTGCCCTGCAAGACGAATGCCTCGCAAGACGGAAAACCCGCTAGACGAAAGGGTTTTCCATTTTGGAGGTGCTTCGCAGGACGAATTTCTCTATGGGCTTGCTTCGCAAGATGAAAATGTCTTGTGATTCCTGGAGTGTTTTTTTTCGCTCCCCACCCCCTTTTTCTAAGGCACTAAGCTGCTAATAGCCTTTTAGCAGCTAATCCGCTAATCCCTTAAGCCTTTAATAGCCGCTAAACCGCTAATAGCGCTAATCCGCTAATGGGCTTGCTTCGCAAGACGAAAAAACCGCTAGACGAAGAGACTCACGGAACGGATTCTTTTCGTCTTGCGAGGCACCACTGTATTTGAAAATGATATATCGTTGGTACCTAACACCAAGTAAACTGGCAAAAAAAAATGTATAAATCTAAATCAAACAAGTGCTGGAAGTGTGAAAAGAAAGAAGGTTCTTTTTATCCTATGTGGTGGACTTGGAGTAAGGTTAAAGCTTACTGGGAAATGATAAATAACGAATGGAAAAGGATGTTCAAAATAACCTTTGTTTAAAAAAAAACCTAAAAAAACCCAGAAGCTTTTCTTTTGGGAATTATACCTAAATTGTATAGAAATTTATTTATGTATGCTACTACAGCCACAAGAATGTTACTCACCCAAAAATGGGAAAAAGCAGAAGTCCCAGCAAAGGAAGAATGGATACAAGAACTTGTGGAATATGCAGAAATGGCAAAAGTTACCAGAAGAATAAGAAATCAAGATAACAAACTTTTTATAAAAGAATGGAAATGGTTTATGGAATATTTATGGATAAATTGCAAATAATAATAATAATAATAATAATAATAATAATAATAATTCATTATTTATACCTCGCCCATCTGGCTGGGTTTTCCCAGCCACTCTGGGCGGCTTCCAACAAAAGATTAAAAATACATTGAAACATCAATCATTAAAAACTTCCCTAAACAGGGCTGCCTTCAGATGTCTTCTAAACGTCAGATAGTTGTTTATTTCTTTGACATCTGATGGAAGGGCGTTCCACAGGGATAAAACAGATAAGAACATTGGCAGGATTATAGTTTCATAAGAGTATATATTTAAAGTAGATGAAGAAATGAGCAAATTAAATGAATTTGGATATGCAGAAGATATTTCAAAATAAATTTAAGGAACTGCAGAAAGAGGAGGAAGGAAGTCACACTTTGAAATGTTAAAATGATTGGAAAAATAATGAAATGTATAAACTTGAAAAATATAAATAAAAACTTTTTTTTAAAAAAGATACATGTTTGTGTATCATGGAGGCATCAGAGTGAAGAGCGAAAGCAAGTACAGTGGCACCTCAGGTTAAGTACTTAATTCGTTCCGGAGGTCTGTTCTTAACCTGAAATTGTTCTTAACCTGAAGCACCACTTTAGCTAATGGGGCCTCTTGTTGCTGCCACGCCGCCGGAGCACGATTCCTGTTCTCATCCTGAAGCAAAGTTCTTAACCTGAGGTAATATTTCTGGATTAGCGGAGTCTGTAACCTGAAGCGTATGTAACCTGAAGCATATGTAACTCGAGGTACCGCTGTACTTTAAATTGCAAAAAAGAAAATTTAATAAAAATTATATACAAAAAGGAAAAGACTGGGAAGAGGAGATGTCGGAAGCTGAAGAGGTAACAGGGCTTAGTGAGCGGGGAGAGTCTGTGGCAGAGAGAAGTCCAGAATCAGAGGCAGAATCTGGAGGCAGGAGAGGAGGCCAAGAGGCAGAGCTGAGTCAGACTGATGGCAATCAATGGCTGCTAGCTAGGTTCTGCCTCCACAGTCGGAGGCAGAAATGCTTCCAAATACCCATTTGCTAGAAACCGCAAGAGAAGAGACTGTGCTTGTGCTCAGGTCACACTTCAAGATTTCCCACAGGCTTCTGTTTGGCCACTGTGAGAACCGGATGCTGGACTAGATGGACCAGTAAGCTCTTCTTAGGTTCTTAAAAGCCAACTGACTGCTGGCAAGAGGATAGAAAGCCAAGGGGAGGGAGGGAGAAGGGAATGGGGTATCTGGAACAGGACAAGACAGGCAGGCTGGAACCCTCACTGCCTGCTGCAGCTGTGTGTGCCAGGCCCCTCCTGCATTAGGAAGCCTCTTGCAGTTACAGTGGTACCTCGGGTTAAGTACTTAATTCATTCTGGCGGTCTATTCTTAACCTGAAACTGTTCTTAACCTGAAGCACCACTTTAGCTAATGGGGCCTCCTGCTGCCGCAGCGCCACTGCTGCACAATTTCTGTTCTCATCCTGAAGCAAAATTCTTAACCCGAGGTGATATTTCTGGGTTAGCGGAGTCTGTAACCTGAAGCGTATGTAACCCGAGGTACCACTGTATAGGTATGAGTGACTTAAACCGCACGGTCACAAAGGAAGAAGGCTTCTGTTCCACTTTAATGTGTCAAATGACATTGTCTTCAGACTGCCTTGGGCTGTGTCTCTTTCGCTGGCCAGCAGTTTAAATCTAACAGCCCTGGTTCCACACCCAAGCCCACGAGAATGATATAGGTAGCCTGGAGAGAAGGAGTTAATGAACCAAGCGGAAAGGCACATCCATATAGCTCCCCTCCCACCCCCACCCCTAAGGCGCACTGGCAGCGCAAAGCATGTCTCAGCAATAAAGGTTCTTGTTCCCTGCAATGCTGGAATCTCCTTCAGAGGCTGTGGGAGTTGGCGAGGTAAGGACAGCTCTGAATGATTAGAGGTTTATGCCATCCGGCAAAATTAACGTTTGTTCGCTGCCTGCGTGCCGAATTTAGATGAGGATCTCCTGGGGGCAATCACAGCGCTGCACGTACTACTAGCAGGGCAGCCTTGGCATAAAATACAGGATACAGTACAGAAGAGAGGCTGTTAACCGTGTCCATCCCAGCCGAGACGGAAACACAAAAGCCACTGGCTTTCAAGCACTGTGGTATTCTTGCAGAGAAGCTGGTAAAATGTGGTCTACATGATGTTGGGTGAATTTGTAGCTGGTTGATGGACCAAAGCCAAATAATAATAATATAATAATAAATTTTTATTTATACACCGCCCTCCTCAGCCAGAGCCGTGCTCAGGGCGGCTAACACCAGTAAAATTACAATAAAAACATAATGGGGAGGGACACCCCCCCAATTTATTAAAATATGGGTTAAAATACAATTTAAAATGCAGCCTCATTTTAATGGTAGCCCATAGATCAAAACCATAAGGGGAGGGAAACATAAAGGTCAGACTGAGTCCAAACCAAAGGCCAGGCGGAACAGCTCAGTCTTGCAGGCCCTGCGGAAAGATGTCAAGTCCCGAAAGGCCCTAGTCTCTTGTGACAGAGTGTTCCACGAAGTCAGGGCCAGTACTGAAAAGGCCCTGGCACTAGTTGAGACCAGAGTGCTCGCTAATGGTTCCTCATCGTCCTGGGGAAAGGTGGCAAGTGGGGTCCTATCCTGGGAAAGCTGTTGCAAAAGAACAATGCTTTCAGAGCACATCCCATCAGCAGATTGTCAGTGCCCACAATGAGCAGGGGCATAGCGTGGGCAGGCCCCTGGCACACAATTTTTAGGGGGCAAGAACCAAGCACACACCCCCAGGGGTCACCATCCTGCCTTGCCTGCTGCTGGAGGTCTCTGAGCCCCAGAGCCTGGCCTGGCCTAGCCACCGTGTGCCCAGCCCCCTTGCTGAATGGCTGCCTAGCTAGCATCAGGGAAATTTGCCTGCCAAGGTCTGGCCGGGCTCCTCACTGCACGGTCAGGCAGGGAGGCAGCGCAGCGCTGCTTTGCTCCCGTGGCCAGCGCTGAGCTGGCGCAGGGGCTCCATGAATCCTCTGTGCCCTGCGCGCATGTGCTTGACAGCTTTGGTCGTGAGGCCGGGCCTGGTGTGGTGTTGGCCTTGCCCCCCCCCTCCTGCCCCTGCCCAGGCACCAAAAAAGGATGCAACACAGCTGACAGCAAGCAAATGAAAACCTGCCAGCTGGTGGGCATAGGTGGGATTTTGTGCCCCCACCTACCTGTCAAACTTGGCCTGTCAAACTTGGCCCATGAGTGATGAGGGTGGTAAGGATCTGGCCTCCAGGCTAGTTATGCTCCCTTCCCTAAAATAAGAATTGGGGCAGATCCACATGATACACTTAAAGCCCATTCAACAGACATTTAAAGCCCATTACAGTCATACCTGGGACATGGGTGGCACTGTGGGTTAAACCACAGAGCCCTGCTCCTGCCCACCTAGCAGTTCGAAAGCACGTCAAAGTGCAATTAGATAAATAGGTACCACTCCAATGGGAAGGTAAACGGTGTTTCTGTGCACTGCTCTGGTTCGCCAGAAGCAGCTTAGTCCTGCTGGCCACATGACCTGGAAGATGTATGCCTGCTCCCTTGGCCAATAAAGCGAGATGAGCACCGCGACCCCAGAGTTGGTCACAACTGGACCTAATGGTCAGGGGTCCCTTTACCTTACAGTCATGTTACGTTTGCTTCAGGTTGAGCGTTTTCAGGTTGCGTCCCGCGGTGACCCAGAAGTACCGGAAAGGGTTACTTCCGGGTTTCGCCACTCACACATGTGCAGATGCGCAAAATGACATCATGTGCATGCGTAGAAGCAGCAAATTGCAACCCGTGCATGCGCAGACACAGGTTGCATTCTGCTCATGCTGCGAACGGGCCTCCGGAACGGATCTTGTTCGCAACCAGAGGTACCACTGTACTTTCCACAAAGAATTCTGCGCACTCTCTCCCACTCATGGAGCTACAATTCCCAGCATCCTTAGCAAACTTCAGTTCTACTAAAACGGCAGACTGCTAATGGAGCAGCCTTCGTGGCTCAGGCTCAAAATGAAACAAAGGCCGGTGGGTAATGCAGGGCCACACTCCGCTCTCAGGCTCAGGGGGAAGCACCTTGTTGTCGCTCAATCTCTCCGATGTAGCTGATTAAACCATCATGCCCTGGTGCCTTGAGGGACCATAGATGCACATCTTGGCAGCTCAGGCATGTTTTTCCACAGCAGATTTCCTGTAGAGATTTAGATGCTGAACGTGAACAGCACGAAGTAGTGGCTATAAAAACTGACCCAGTCAGGAAATGATAAGTGACTCTGCAATTCGGGCTTTGGATTGGGGCAGCCAACTGTTTATGGAGCAGCAAACATCAGTCAGAAAGAGCTTTTGCGTGACAGGAGGCGAGCAGTCTGCTGACAGAGAGCAGCTGTGAACGCTCTTAAGAGCCTGCAGCATCAGTGGCCCAAGGTACAAAATGCACCTGGGTGCTTTGCAACTAACCTTCCCAGGGGCTGCTCCAGTCCACCTGTTTGTTGACCATTCCTCCTGAGCTGCTTGCACAAAGTCTATGTGGAGGTTAGACAAGGTCTGGTTTTGATTTGCTCCCATCTCTTTGCAGCATGGTTATATAGTGCTACCTCGGGTTACATACGCTTCAGGTTACAGACTCTGCTAACCCAGAAATAGTGCTTCAGGTTAAGAACTTTGCTTCAGGATTAGAACAGAATTCGGGCTCTGGCGGCGCAGCAGCAGCGGGAGGCCCCATTAGCTAAAGTGGTGCTTCAGGTTAAGAACAGTTTCAGGTTAAGAACGGACCTCCGGAACAAATTAAATACTTAACCCGAGGTACCACTGTACATCAGTGAGGAATTGAGAACAAAGAAAACAATGAGAGCCTGCTGGATCAAGCCAGTGCCCCATCTGATCAGGACCACAATGCCTGAAGGTCTGCCTCTCCCCATATAAACCACCCCAGACTTCATCATCTGAGGCCCTTCTTCTTCGTGTGCCTTCCTGCACATGAGGTCCAGAGGGTGGCAACACGCGAACGGGGCCTTCTCTGTAGTGGCTCACCGTCAGGCACCAAACTAAAACTGATTACTATTCCACAGTCTTTTCAATGTGTTTGTGGGAGGGGGGATTATTGTTTTGCTGTTTTGTCTGCCCAGGGCTAATGGCGTCTCTTTGTTTGGGATGTGACATATTATGGCTCCTGTGAGCAGAAACTGAAAATGGAATTGCTGGACTGTGGAAAACATCAGGGGAAAACATTTCACGCAGAATTAAGAAGGTGAAAGTTGAACAGGCCAGTGGTTGTAAAAGTAAAGGAAAATCATATGAAGGATTAACATCGGAATGGTTTATTGATTAACTAAGAAATGCAATGTGATATTAGATGATCAGCACTTTGCGAAATTCAGAGCATGGGAAGTCAACCAAAGATATAAAATTCGGCATTTATATTTGGCTTTTTAAAAAAAAAAAAAGTATTGTGATTTGGAATGTTTTAATGTGGTTTTTATTGGTTAATTAAATTGGAAAGCTTAATAAATATTATAAAAAATAAAAATATTGTTATGCTGTTTTGTTTTACTTATTTATTTGTATTTCTCCTGTATTTTATTCCGTGAACTACCCTGAGATCTTATGATGAAGGGTGGTGTATAAATGCAATGCAATCAATCAATATCCAACATCCTATTCTCATGGTGTCCAATCAGATTCCCGTGGGAATTCCGCAAGGAGGACCTGAGCACAAGAGCCTTCTCCCCACCTGCCATTTCCAGCAATTGGCTGTGCATTCTTGTGATGTCATAGCATTCATTGAGTTACCCTGTGTGGGTGGAACCACCCATATAACTAATTTAGGGGAGGGGAAGTCTCAATAGCCGGAGGAGGCAATGGCACTGAAGAGGGAGAGGAAAATATATGTATATTCATTGATATCTGTACTTATCAGAGGCAGGATTCTTTTCCACTGAAACTGCTAAGTTCCTTTCTTCCTCCAGTTGGAAACTAGGTACTATTCAGCACAGCTATAATTCAAATCATAGCCCAACCCTAAACTTAGCGGGTGGCTTTCAGCAAACCTCTTATCATGCAGGATTTGTTTATTTTTTAATCCTCTGCTTGTTAAAATGAAAATAGCTGATGGGGCTGTTGGGATGAAGAATGAGATAAGAATTCCAAAGCATTTCCTGGCCAAAGCTTTGCTATATAAATTACTTGCAATCTTTTTTTTTTACTGGGGGAGGGGGTTACAAAAGGCAATTTTCGAGATGTTCACCTGGGTCTATTTTATGCCTCCCCAATATATACCCGCAAGCAGAAAAGTAATTAAAAAGCCCTCCTAATTGAAGGGGAAGCAAGTTTATATATCATCATCTAACACACACACACCCATATGATGGTTATCAAAGGAAAACTCTGGAAAACCGTTTTCTCATCTAAGCAAGCAAGGCATGGCAGGTTGGTGCCATGGCAGGGATTTCCTCAGGGAGGAAAAAGGGGGAGGCGAGACGCAGGAGGGAAACGTTTTGAGGTTTTGCTCAAAGGAAATTCCAGTAATAATGAATAAAGCAAATAACGTTGCCTAAGGACCCAAGAATGCCAAAAGCCAGCTAACTGCTGTAAACAATGATCTCGCACATCGTGCTAATGTTCTAACCGGCTTCATCACTGTCCTACAGTGTATGACACAAGCCAAATGGAAGCCAGAACAGAGTTGAGGGAGCTGAGGCACTTGAGCTGTTGTTGTTGTTGTTGTTTAGTCGTTCAGTCGTGTCCGACTCTTCGTGACCCCATGGACCAGAGCACGCCAGGCACTCCTGTCTTCCACTGCCACCCACAGTTTGGTCAGATTCATGTTTGTAGCTTCGAGAACACTGTCTAACCATCTCATCCTCTGTCGTCCCCTTCTCCTTGTGCCCTCCATCTTTCCCAACATCAGGGTCTTTTCCAGGGAGTCTTCTCTTCTCATGAGGTGGCCAAAGTATTGGAGCCTCAGCTTCACGATCTGCCCTTCCAGTGAGCACTCAGGGCTGATTTCCTTAAGAATGGATGCATTTGATCTTCTTGCAGTCCATGGGACTCTCAAGAGTCTCCTCCAGCACCATAATTCAAAAGCGTCAATTCTTCGGCGATCAGCCTTCTTTATGGTCCAGCTCTCACTTCCATACATCACTACTGGGAAAACCATAGCTTTTACTATACGGACCTTTGTCGGCAAGGTGATGTCTCTGCTTTTTAAGAAGCTGTCTAGGTTTGTCATTGCATTTCTCCCAAGAAGCAGGCGTCTCTTAATTTCGTGGCTGCTGTCACCATCTGCAGTGATCATGGAGCCCAAGAAAGTAAAATCTCTCACTGCCTCCATTTCCTCCCCTTCTATTTGCCAGGAGGTGATGGGCTGTTGCTAGACTCCAAATCCCATCAACCCCAGTCAGTATGGCCGACAATCAGAGTAGATGTAGTTGGAGTCAAGCAACATCTGTGAGGTTGCGCAGCCTTGAGACAGTGCATGGTTTGTGTTCGTTCTTGTTCTTGTTTTCATTATGTATCTGGTCTTCTCGTTTTGTATCGTTACGTTGTGAACTGCCCTGTGATCCAAAAATTTAACAAATCAGAAACGGGAAGTTAACGAATGGGTTCGTTGGCAGGACACATGGAACCAGCTGGCGTGTCAAACCCCTGTTGGCAGAAGTGTCCCGGTGGGAACATGATTCAGCTTGTGGGCAAGAGAGCACAAGCACTGAGCACCTAGGACAGCCCAGCCGAATGCCCCTCTCAGGAATTGCAGAGAAATGCATCCTTTGCTGCTGCAGCAGCAACACCATTCGAAGAAGAACAAAAAATAGGAGAAAAGATTGCCTTGTTGGGCATTGTGCCTCCTCTCCTCTTAATTCCCTTAATGTTCTGGGTGTGATTTGTGCCTGTGACTTTTCTTGTGGGGTAGGAGAGGGGGCATGGAATGGAATGAAGATGCCTTTGGGTGTCTTTCTATTGTATTTTGCAGTTATATAGATCATTTCTGAACCCCTTAACGTACAACGTTATCTCTAAGTGGTGTGCAGAAAACTAAAACAGCAGCAACAGACAACGTAAAAGGTAAAGGGACCCCTGACCATTAGGTCCAGTCGTGACTGACTCTGGGGTTGCGGCACTCATCTCGCTTTATTGGCCAAGGGAGCTGGCGTATAGCTTCCGGGTCATGTGGCCAGCATGACTAAGCCGCTTCTGGCGAACCAGAGCAGCGCACGGAAACGCCGTTTACCTTCCTGCTGGAGTGGTACCTATTTATGTACTTGCACTTTGACGTGCTTTCAAACTGCTAGGTTGGCAGGAGCAGGGACCAGGCAACGGGAGCTCACCCCGTTGCAGGGATTCGAACTACTGACCTTCTGATCAGCAAGTCCTAGGCTCTGTGGTTTAACCCACAGCGCCACCCATATCCCAACAGACAACTTAAACACTGATAAATATCACGAAAACACAGTTGCATAAAAATGTCACATCAGTATCAAATTACTAATGCATGAACTCAACATTGATTCCTTCTCCTTCTGCATCCTTCCCTCTCAGCATCCTGGCCCCCAGCCAGGATTCCACCCATCCATCCAAGACTCTCAGCCAGGGCCCAGACAAATTCACAGCTCACCCACAAAAACCTGAGAATGAAGAGGATTCCTGGAACCTGCTGACATCACCCAAGTCTCCCACACTAGGCTTGGTTTTGGAAGGTCAGGCACCAAGGCAGATGGAGAGTCCTCAGGCTGCCCAGAGCTGTGTACCACCCGGCAGTCAGCTGCACTCGCCCCACCCACTTCCAGGTGGTGTAGTGGTTAAGAGCGGTGGACTCGTAATCTGGTGAACCGGGTTCGCTTCCCCACTCCTCCACATGCAGCTGCTGGGTGACCTTGGGCCAGTCACACTTCTCTGAAGTCCCTCAGCCTCACTTGCCTCACAGAGTGTTTGTTGTGGGGGAGGAAGGGAAAGGAGAATGTTAGCAGGTTTGGTGAGTTTCCCGGAGGCTCGCCAGAAAGAAAAAATAATATAATATAATAATAATTTATTGTTTATGCCCCACCCATCTGGCTGGGTTTACCCAGCCACAGTGTGCGGCTTCCAACAAAATTTTAAAAATACAATAAAATGTCACCCCCTCCACTCACATTTATTCCTCTAGCTTCTGCCCTCTACTCCAGCTTTTGGCACACCCATGTTCCTGTTCACATTGGTGTGCATTGGGACCTCTTTTGCATGTGCCCAGGGTTTATTTTTGCACGCCTGCGAAAAAAGGGGGAGCGATGCACAGACCCTCCAAGTGTCCCTATTTTTCCAGTGACAGTCCTGGATTTACAAAGGCCATCCCTGTTTCCCATTTGATCCCAGAACGTTCTGCTTTTCCTTAGGACATCCCTATTTTCATCAGAGAAATGTTGGAGGGTGTGAAGTTATGCAACCCCCAAGACATCTGAAGGCAGCCCTATATGGGGAAGTTTTTTTAAAAAATGTTTAATGTTTTATTATGTTTTAATATATGTTGGAAGCTGCCAGGAGTGTCTGGGGAAACCCAGTAAGATGGGTGAGGTATTATTATTATTATTATTATTATTATTATTGACATCCCTATTTTCATCGGATAAATGTTGGAGCGTCTGGGTGCATTCCCAAAGGGCAATCCACATCTATGTCCTTGTTTTCCCCACCCTCTTTCAATTGGCACAATTCTCTTCCAAGCAACTGTTTGTTACAGATTGGTGGAAACCAAGGACAGTTGTGTGGCTTTGAGAGTGAGACTGCATGCGATATGCAACCACAAGTTGTGATGGGTGCAGTGCAGCCTTTTCTCTTGGTGCTAAACCAGCAAGAGCAGCCAACTTGAAACCTCACTTGAGTGGTGAGCAGCACCAGACCATAGAGAGATCGGGGCAGAACTGTAAAGTTTAGTTCATATTAGGATTGCCATTATTATTATTATTATTATTATTATTATTATTATTATTAGACCTCTGCTCCCATACCATAAACAGTTGCCCTGATTAATTGCTGATTATTGGCCAAAATGACTGGACTTCAACAATGTATTTCTAATTCTGATTTTATTATGAAAAATGTTAAAGGGTATATGAATCCTACAGTTTACCTGCAGCATCAACCTAACCCATATAATACTCATTATGTAATGCCATGAACCTCACTGGGTGATCTTGGGCCAATCACTGCCACTCACTTTAACCTACCTCACAGGGTCATTGTGGACCTTGAACAAGGAGGTGGAGAACCATGTGTGTCGCCTTGAATTCCTTGGAGAAATGCAATAAATAAATAAAATAAAATGCAGTGGAAAATGATGACTCAGCTGAAGCAGTTCTTGTGGAAAGGTGACTTGTCACACTTTGGATATTGGCTTCCGACTGCCAATTTTCTCCTGGGATTTTCTTAACTTAAACAAGAGTTTGGCAATGCAATTACTCTTTGCATTTCATGGCTGGACTGCAAGTTGATGAATGTGACACCTGCATTTTAAAATAAGAATTTAAAGAAAACACCGGCCACCTTGCCATTGTTTTACGGTGTTTGCCACTCTGAAGAGACAATAGAATGGGAACAAACTGAACAGGAACTGATTTATCAATCAGAACAAGAATCAGGTGACTTTAAACACAAACTGAATGGCGATTCTCAGTGGTTCGTCTCCTGCAGGCAATACTCAGCTGTTTCTCTTGGATGACATATAAGTCTTCACATCGCTTTAGCTACTCACTGCAGTCACCTTATCAGCAAGGCCGACATCACATAGAGCGCAGGGCTGGCTCTCCCATTGGACAGAAATGGCCTCAGGTGGCAGGTGCAGGACAAGACAGGACCGTGTGTGATGCGTGGCCTGGTATGCACCTGCTACAGCAGCCTGATGTCCTTGGGTGCTTAGGGGGCTGCCATCCCATCACCTGTTTCATATGCCAGTCCAGTCAGATTCTGCCCATGGACTGGAGGCTGCCATCTTGTTCTTGGCTTCAGAAGATAACATCATCTTAAACTATATATCTAATTTGGGGGACTTGTCAAATGGTCAACGCAAATGGATTCTCTGAGCCCTTACACCTGCAAAAAAGATTAATGTGGATACAATGGCTGGAGGGTGAAAGGCTTCCTTTGATCCATGGACAGACGACATGACAACTCTTGCAACCTATGAAAATTACGTATGGACAAATGTAATGATATTTGGAAATTATTTATTGGAAGCATAGTGACTCATGAATGGGCATATATACAAGGGACATAATAAGTCTACCGTATATTATTATAAGATATATTAAAATATTATTATTATTATTATTATTATTATTACTACTACTACGATAAGATACTGCAGGGGGTTGGAATAGATGACTCTTGAGGTCTACCCCAATTCTACAATTCTATGATTCTAAAATTACATTTTAATGGTATTTCATTATTATTGTTGTTGTTATCAGGGTTGGATTTAGGTTTGATGAGGCCCTAAGCTACTGAAGGTAATGGGGCCCTTTATATGTCCAGCTGTCCTTTGCCAACAACAAATTGTCACTGTTTTTTGTGTTGAATACAGTGGTACCTTGGGTTAAGAACTTAATTCGTTCTGGAGGTCCATTCTTAACCTGAAACTGTTCTTAACCTGAGGTACCACTTTAGCTAATGAGGCCTCCTGCTGCTGCCACCACGCAATTTCTGTTCTCAGCCTGAAACAAAGTTCTTAACCCGAGGTACTATTTCTGGGTTAGCGGAGTTTGTAACCTGAAGCATCTGTAAGCTGAAGCGTCTGTAACCCTAGGTACCACTGTATATGCTATATGGTAATTTATGGACCTAAGAGGTATCTAAAGCCATTTGCATGTAACAAAATATGAATTTTATCAAAGTAATTGTTGAACTGAAATACAATTAAGAAGAAGTATATTAATAGCTGTGGGTTAAACCACTGAGCCTAGGACCTGCCGATCTGAAGGTCGGCGGTTCAAATCCCTGCGACGGGGTGAGCTCCCGTTGCTTGGTCCCTGCTCCTGCCAACCTAGCAGTTCGAAAGCACATCAAAGTACAAGTAGATAAATAGGTACCACTCCGGCAGGAAGGTAAACGGTGTTTCCATGCGCTGCTCTGGTTCGCCAGAAGCGGCTTTGTCATGCTGGCCACATGACCCGGAAGCTGTACGCCGGCTCCCTTGGCCAATAAAGCGAGATAAGTGCCGCAACCCTAGAGTCGGTCACGACTGGACCTAATGGTCAGGGGTCCCTTTACCTTTACCTATATTTGGGCAAGAGAGTGGGGCCCTAAGCTATAGCTTGTTTAGCTTATACGTAAATCCAGTACTGGTTGTTATCCTTGCTTTCTTCTTCTGTTTTTCCTTTTTCCCTTTTCCCCCTTATTCACTTTAATCTGTTGTAAAAAATTAGGGACTGAGCAAAAGCAAACCCGCATTTAGGAAGCTTTGGCATCTCAGGGATTCGAGTTTCCCATCTCGCCACGCATCTCTGGCGATGGGATGACCCTACACTGTCGTCTGATCTTGGCGAGAGAGAACAACAATCGCATCCTCTCCCAGTGCGCCAGTTCGCTCGCTCAGCTTCTGGTTTAATAGGAGAGCCGCAGCCAATCAGGTGAGCGCATGCAGCTGGGCATCCTCAGCCCATTTCGCTGGGAATCTTTTCGGTCCCTGCAAGGCGGCGGCGGCGGCGGCGGCGTCTCCACCCCTCACCACCACTCCCTTCCTCTGCAATGACCTAAAGCACCAGCTCTGCAAGGCTGCTGCGATGGAGCAGGATTGCAACGCAGGGCAGACCTGGACCGTCTAGTAGTCTCCGGTGACCGGCGGAGAGTGCCAGCAGTTTGCTCCCACCTCGAGCCACTTTTTCCTGCGTCTCAAAAACCTTCCATCTTCTGCGCTGGGACTGAGCCTACAGCAGACAGGAGGCTGCTTTCCTCTTTCTCTCTCTTTCTCTCCTCTCTGTCTCTCCTCCTCTGTCTCACATTGCTGAGCCGAGCCAACCCACCAAGATGTGTGACTGCTTTCATCTAGTACTTCCAAACTGGCCGGGATCGCCAGGCAGTGGTGGGCTTAACTGTTTTTTCTACTTTCCTTCTGCGCCTCTGCTGCTGCCGCTGCTGTTTTGAAATGCCTTTGCTAGCTGCCAACCCTCCCTCTCTGATATCCTCCTCTCCCTGCAGCTTCTTAGGGTGTGGCTTTGCCCAGATAGCTGCATGCATCAGAGTTCAGAGCAAGCCTGTAAATATTCACACGGGCAAAACTTTCCTTCGCCTTCTTAACAACGCGACAAAGTCACCTCTGAAATCCCCTGCAATGTGTACAATTAAGTCAAGTGCTCTTTTTGTGGTTCCTGTCAGAATATGTCAGGTTTTTTAAACTCAGACTGCATGCCTACAATTTCACTCCTCCCCACCCCTTCCTTTAGCAGTCAGGATGCTGGAGCACTGTGCATGGGCATAGCATGTTCTAAAAACAACCGCAAGACAAAGCTGGCTTTTTGACTGCAACTGAAAATATGTGATATACACGCTTTGAATGTCTAGTTTTCAACATTTCTCATGCTTACTGTCAAGAGTTTATGAGTGATTGCGGTGAAAGTTAATGGTATTTTCAGGCACGGCATAAGGTCCAGCGGAGTTACAGTAATGCCACCATAAGCTTTTAAAGTTTCATAAATAATTTCAGACTGTGTTCCCATAATCCTCTTGAGGAAGGAAGTGGAATTGTTTTAAGCTTTTTTTTTCTTTTCTTTTTTTAAAAGGAGGTTTCAGGATTCAGTCTTGTCTGGAAGCTGTGCTCCTAAATCCTCAGTATTGGGGGGAGGGTACAGGTGCCCAAGAGTGGCCAGAATGCACTCTGTGCATGCCTCAAGCTGCTCTTCTTCATTTCATATTCCTTCATGGTGTTTTTCTTTAAAGAGCAATATTGCTGAAGAATGATGGTGGAAGCAGGTTAGCAGGTGGAGTTTAGAGAGAAATGTTTAAGAGCAAGAATGAACAGAGAGCTGGCTAGAGTTTTATTTTCCTGTTTATTTTCTGACAAGCAACAGTGGCTCTTGACTTGTCCCCCCTCTCCCAAAAAGCCAAGTAGATATTTTTGCTTGATAATCATCGCCCAGTGTGGCATCTCCGAGAGAAAAAAGAAAAAGGGGGAGGCAACTGCGATTGGCTGATTCATCCCAAAGGCAACTTTTCAGAAACAAGCGCAATTGTCTGGGAGGCAGGCAGGCTGGCTGGCTGGCTGCCATGTGTTTGATATATTGCAAGTGTGTAGTGAATAGACAGAGAAGGTCGGTATCAAATTAGAGTGCCCGATAAGTGAGATATTTATTTCTTGCAAGATCAAAGCGAACATCAAATCTTTTCCTGGTGTCTCATCTTGTGTTATCCTTTTAGTGATTCAAAGTGTTTGCGCACACAAGAAGACATGCCTTTTGAAAGACTGCAACTTGTGAAAAGCTTTCTGAGGAGGGTGGGGTGGAGCGATCTTAAGGGTGTGTGTATTGAATACATGGCTTGTTATAATGCCTGGTTTTTTGTTGTTTTTCTACAAGTCTCTTATAATCCTGTTTCCTAATGCGTTGGAATTTATGGGGCTGGCTTTATCTCCCCTTCATTCTCATGCAGAGTAGTAACTTTTACTGATTACGACTCCACGGAGCTGGGGGCTATTTTTCCGCAAGAGAAAAACAGAGCTTTAGCTCTTTCCCCTGACCCCAGGATAATATTTTGATTAGATGAGCATCATCCGAACAATAATATTTTCCAGCTTCGCATTTTACAACAGGGATGGCCGTTTGGCAACCTGAGGGCTAGATTTGACTCCTGGAGCAACTTTTTCCGGGGGCCCCAGAGACCCCACCACGTTTTGATCAAGCTGTGATAAAAGGCCTTGCTCATAGTTTCACTCTGCTGCAATAGGAGCGACTCCATCTGTGTTTCATAAAACTCTATTGTATTGCTGTCTTTTCTTGTTTACTCTGGATGTAAGGAGGGACTCTTTCTCTCTCTGAGAACATTTATTCCTGAGGCTCCCACCACAAGTGGTGGTTTCATTTCTTCTGAGCACATATGCCTTAGACTTGGGAAGCCTCTTAACTGCTATACTTGGGAAGCCTCTTAACTGCTAGGGGGTCCCACGGTTATTATAGAGCTCTCACCCGCACTATTCGTTTTAAAACGGTATCATGCCACCTTAAGCCGTCATGGTTCCATGCCCTCCTCCCCTCCAAGTCATGGAAACTGTAGGAACTTGTTAAAGATGTCGAGAGCTGTTATAAGACCCCTGTTCCCCTCTCAGAGCTCCAATTTCCAGAGTTCCCGGTGAGAAGCGGGATTGATTGTTATACCATTCTGAGAATTATCTCTCTTTGAGGGGAATACAAACTCTCAGCATCCATAGTAAACCACAGTTCCCAGGATTCTCCTTGAGGAGCCATGACTGTTTAAAGTGGTATGAGACAGCTTTAAAAGTATAGCAGAAATGGAGCCAAAGTCTGACTACCCATGAGAAGTTATGAGTTTTTTCCTGGATGTAGGCATTGATGTTTCTGAAGCTATGTACACACCTCACAATTCAAACACAATCAAAGCATGTAACTTCCCCCCAAAAAATCCTGGTCTCTAAGTGTGGGAATTGTGGCTCTGTGCTGGGTGAACTACAGTTCCCAGGATTCTTGTGGGAGGGGAAGTCATGTGTTTTAAATGTATGGTGAATTCGCAGCCTGTTGTTTCCTCCCATTATGTGGTTACACAGTGCCTGGTGCTGTGATTTGAGCAGAAATGTGTTTCTGTTCGGCTTCTGCCATCGCCTCCAATCTACACTTGCCAGAACCCTCAGCTAAGGTCTTACTCACCTGGTTGCAGGGAAGGGCCGTGGCTCGGTGGGAGACGATCCCAGGTTCAAACCTTGGCTTGTCCAGGGCTAAAACCCCAGAGAGATACCGCTAGCCAGTTCAGAGACTACTGAGCTCGTTGGATCGATATTTCAAGATATGACAGGCACCCACGGCCTCCATTTTCCCGAAACAACTGAAAACATTTTTCTTCTGGCAGGCTGTCGTAGCTGGATAAATGAAACTTTGCCACACATATTTTGTATGGTTCTAGTTTTGTTTTACATTTATTTGTTGCTTTGTGCTTTTTATCTGTGTTTTATTTATTTTTATCGTACATCACCTTAAGACGGTTGCATAGAAGGCGACAGATAAATTAATAATAATAATAGTAAGAGTTAACGTTCCTACATGCACTGGTTCAGTTGTGCCAATCTTGAGCGATGGGAAAGGTGGAGTGTATCTTTACACAAATACCACGGTGTGAGTCATGATAGCTCCCTAGTAGCAGGACCCCTCTTGCACCAGTCCTATCCATTTTGCATCTTTCACTGCAGACTGCAGGATCAGAGGCTTCATCTTAATTCCAAGCATTTGTGGCTTAATTGAATTACAGATCAGGCTGCCTGAGCAGCAGGTGCAAGGTCTTGCAATAAGTTGAGTTGCCATGTTTTTGTAGGTTTCCTTTGAAGCAGAGATTAACAGCTTGTCCAATGCCAAGGAGCCGAGAAAACCTAAGAGATCTGCTGCTGATTTGCTCATAATTGACCTCTCTTGCACCTGATGCATACCTAGGAGTCAAGGCTTTGCTGATAGGTAAAGATAAATTCTGCTCTGGTCAGACCTGACCTGGAGTACTGTGTCCAGTTCTGGGCACCACAGTTCAAGAAGGACACTGACAAACTGGAACGTGTCCAGAGGAGGACAACCAAAATGGTCAAAGGCCTGGAAACGATGCCTTATGAGGAACGGCTAAGGGAGCTGGGCATGTTTAGCCTGGAGAAGAGGAGGTTAAGGGGTGATATGATAGCCATGTTGAAATATATAAAAGGATGTCACATAGAGGAGGGAGAAAGGTTGTTTTCTCCTGCTCCAGAGAAGCGGACACGGAGCAATGGATCCAAACTACAAGAAATAAGATTCCACCTAAACATTAGGAAGAACGTCCTGACAGTAAGAGCTGTTCAACAGTGGAATTTGCTGCCAAGGAGTGTGGTGGAGTCTCCTTCTTTGGAGGTCTTTAAGCAGAGGCTTGACAACCATATGTCAGGAGTGCTCTGATGGTGTTTCCTGCTTGGCAGGGGATTGGACTCGATGGCCCTTGTGGTCTCTTCCAACTCTATGATTCTGTGATTCTGTGATTCTGACCCCTGACCATTAGGTCCAGTCGTGACGCTTTATTGGCCGAGGGAGCCGGCATACAGCTTCCGGGTCATGTGGCCAGCATGACTAAGCCGCTTCTGGCGAACCAGAGCAGCGCACAGAAATGCCGTTTACCTTCCTGCTGGAGTGGTACCTATTTATCTACTTGTACTTTGACGTGCTTTCGAACTGCTATGTTGGCAGGAGCAGGGACCAAGCAACGGGAGCTCACCCCGTCGCGGGGATTCGAACCGCCAACCTTCTGATCGGCAAGCCCTAGGCTCTGTGGTTTAACCCACAGCGATTTGCTAATAATTGACCTCTCTTGCACCTAATGCATACCAAGGATTCAAGGCTTTGCTGATAGAAACCTTTTATTGCTTAGCAAATTACTTCTAAAAGGTAGAGCACTTAAGCAAGTTAGCATTGTGGGCACAAGCGCTAAACCCTGTCTGTGGTGCCTACCCTTTCCCCCAAATGTTGAGACAAGAGACCAGAGCCTCTTGGCCACAACTTTATTGAGCTTCAGAAGTGGGAAACCTGGCACAGGCCTTGGCAGGTAAGCCTCTCAGCCCATCTGGCTGAGGATATGCAGGCTGATGAGGTCCAGTGAGAGGGGACTGCAAAGCACAAAATTACACAGCATGCCCTTCCACTAACCTCATTCAGAGAGTTTGACCTACATGCCGACGCTCTAGGGCCAGGGACTCCCGGTTTTGCCCTTTAACAGGTCCTGCAAAAGCGCCACTGCATGGGAAGGGAGCATGAATGCGCACACACACACCGACTTGATAATAGACTAAAGGATACCTTGCCAAGGCCTAAAACCACCAAAGTTGTGACGAAATGCTACGGGGAAGGCAAAACCTGCCAATGCAGGGAAAATTCCTTCCCGGTTCTGAATACAGCAACCATCTTACAACCACAGCAGTGCCCGCTGACCTAGAACTCAAAATATTAGTCTGTAAGGAAGTATCGTTAACTTGACGACCGCTGACCTGGGATGAAATTATTTGGAGGCAAGAAATTATTAATTTGAGGGAGGGTGGGTGGGTGATCATGGAAGGGAGAAAACCAAGTGAGGCTTGGACAAAACGGTCAGCTTTTTTTCTTTGGCCCAAGCCTCACCCCCCGCCAGCCGTCCATTGTCCCCCTTGGCCAAGGGTGGGTCAAAGGCCAACCCAACCAGGTGAGAGGCACCCGTCCAGGTGAGCCCCCACTTGGTGCCGCAAACCCCGCCCACCTGTAGGGAAGGGATGGCGGAAATTGCAAGAGAGGGGGGGTTGTGAATATTATATTATTGGGGTTTTTTCCCTTGTAGGACGCTCTGAGCTCCCTAGGGAGGAAGAGCAGGATGAAAGCAGAAAGCAGATTTTAAATAAAATAAAATAAACTTGCACCCCAAACATAATGCTCCTAAGTAGAATCACTTCATATCCATTCATCTGAGAGAGATGCTGAAAAATCCAGGTTTATTATGGGTGGACTGGCCCATCGCTTTTTCCAGTCAATAATATAATAATAATTTATTATTGATACCCCGCCCACCTGGCTGGATTTCCCCAGCCACTCTGGGCGGCTTCCAACAGAATATTAAAAATAGAATCAAACATTAAAAACTTTCCTAAACAGAGCTGCCTTCAAATGTCTTCTAAAAGTCAGATAGTTGTTTATTTCCTTGACATCTGATGGGAGGGCGTTGCACAGGGAGGGTGCCACCACCGAGAAGGCCCTCTGCCTGGTTCCCTGTAACTTCGCTTCTCGCAGTTCAGGGATAGACAACATGCAGCTCTCCATATATTGTTGGACTACAGATCCCATCAACCCTGTCCACTGATGGGATATGTAGTCCGCAACATCCAGATCATACCGCATTGGCTACTCTTGGCATACTTCCAACTATTTTGCACTTGAGAGGTAAAATGTATGCAATCAAATCCCAAACCCTGCCTGCCTGCTTGCCTTCATTTATTTATTTATCTACCAAAATGTAAATATGGCTTGATTGAAGAAGGAAGCTCTAAACAGTTCGCAGAAATATAAAATAAAACTTAAACATTCTCAATAAAAAAATAAAATAAAATTCTCAATAAAAAAAATAGTTTAAAACAGGCATTTAAAAGCATTCAAAAGACTATTGAAATCATCAGTAGCTAAAAACACACAAGAGGCAAAAGAGATGAAATAATTATACGTGTCTAGACAGGCTTGCCCAAATAATACAGCAAAGGTGCCTGCCTGATGTCAAGAGGCGAGGAGTTCCATAGGTGCTGCCACACTAAAAGTTTGATTTCTTACAAGTGTGTGACAGGTGATAAGTAGCACTTGCAACCATGTCTGTTCCGCAGATTGAAGCGGTCAAGAAGGCATATGTGGGGTAAAGCAAGCCCCCGTTAGCAACCAGCTCATATTCACTGTGATACCAAAACAACTGTGTTCCAGCAGGGGCTGAGATTCTGCTTTGACTCCTGATGGAATGATGCTAGGCTGCTTGGCAAGGGAGGTGTATATACCCCTCAAAGCCCAAGGCCTTCCCTGTAGCACTATATCTGCATTTCCATTTTAGTGTGAATAAGCTTGTCTGCACATTGTGTAATGTATGCAATAAACCTCAGCGTTGCAGAGCACTGTAGTCAACAAGCGCTCTCTTTATTCATCACTTGGGCAGAGCAACATGCTTGTTTTATACTTAACTGGGCAAAATAAGGAAGAGATGTGCTTTTTGGTGGAATGATGCATTGCGGTTGCCAAGAGTTATGATTCAGTAGGGAAGTAGGCATCATGACTTAGTAATGATTCCAAGCTGCCCCAAAAAGTGTATTTGTGTTCTCTTAGTAGGTCGTTCAGTAGCGAGAAAGAAAAGTGCTGCCTTTTTTAAAACCCAAAGAATTCATTCATTAATTTATTGCCAAAATCTCGGTATGGGTCCTTATTACAGGTATTGAGAAATATAAGCGGCAGTCTTTTGTGCATTTGGATGCAAATCCTATGAAGCTTTACTCAGAGGAAAGCCTCTTGAACCCGATGGCACTTCCTTCTGAGTAGAACATGGATGGGATCCAGCTGAAAAGCTGCCACTTCTTTTTAAAAGACAAAGACTTCATAATGATGAATGGTGTACTTTGGGATAGCTCAGTTGGCAGATCATGAGACTCATCATCTGAGGGCTCTGAGTTCGAATCCCACGTTGGGCAAAAGATTCCCGCATTGCAGAGAGTTGTCATGGTCTCTTCCAGCTGTATGATTCTATGATAACAGAGTGCAATGTATATCAGGAACACCTGGAAAAGTCCAAAGACTAGTAATTAAACTGAATATTTGCATCATGTGCTATGCAAGTCATCATCTGTCTCAATAATAATAATAATAAGTCAATAGTGTGTTTACAGCAGGACTAGCCAATGTGGTGCATGCTAGACATTTGGGACTACAACTCCCATCAGCTCCAGGCAGCATAGCCAATGGTCAAGGATTATGGTAGTTGTAGTCCACATCTGGCCATTGGCTGCCCCTGGTCTACAGCACTTTGCCAGAGAATCTGCACAGAGCAGCGTTTGTCCTGCTGCACAATGCAATCCTATGCACAACTAAGTTCTCTGAGTGGTTTACATGCCTCTTCAGAAGTAATTGAGCCAGTGTGGTGTAGTGGTTAAGAGCGCTAGACTTGTAATCTGGTGAACTGGGTTCGATTCCCCGCTCCTCCACATGCAGCTGCTGGGTGACCTTGGGCTAGTCACACTTCTCTGAAGTCTCTCAGCCTCACTCACCTCACAGAGTGTTTGTTGTGGGGAAGGAAGGGAAAGGAGAATGTTAGCCACTTTGAGACTCCTTCGGGTAGTGATAAAGCAGGATATCAAATCCAAACTCTTCTTCTTCTTCTAATTCCCTCTGAGTTTATTGAGGCTTAATCCCAGGCAAGTGGGTAGAAGATTTCAGTGGGTGATAGTATTTCTCCAGTTGTCTGGGTTCCCTAGTTTCTTTCTGGCCGCAGTTCAAGTCGATGGTTCTTACCTTTGAAGTCCTAAATCGGGATGGGGGAGACAGATTATGTTCCTCCAGGTGTTCGATTCTGACTCTCATCATCTCAGACCACTGGACATATTGGGTGGGTCACATGAGAGCTGGAGTGCAACAACATCTGGTCTGTGCCAGATGTGCTGCCTCTGCCCTGAGAAGGCTAGGAGCAAGATACCTACAGATCCAGCTTCCGATAAGGACCTGACCATTAGAGACAGAATTATTTGCCACAATATAGACGTGGTGTTCTAGGAGAGACTCTGCAGGGATCTGCAGGGAAGCAGCAGCAGCAGCCAAGGTTCATGCCAAGAAATTGAATGGAACCGAGGTGTGGTCTATGCACAAGACAGAAAGCAATGCAGCCCAAGAAAGTTGACTCAGACTATGAGATCTTCTGCTATAAATGCGACAAGAGAGAGAGAGAGAGAACAAGGAAAAATGCTCATAGCTGGCGTGGAACGCAAGACAGCTTTAAATAGTACGCAGCATTTGGAAAGGTTTGTCGTATGAATAATGAGTTTGCACAATGCTATAGTTACCCCAGATAAACAAAAACCAGGAATGTTGCTTCCTGGTCTTGGGGCAAAGGACAAGCTGGTGCCCTCAATTCCATGTGCAGAATCCAACCTGTTCGGCAATTGAACTGATGCCAGCAGCACTGACAGGGCCTCCCCTGCTTATTGTAGGGTCAAATGTGGCTAGTGTTGGAAGAGATGTTCCTTTACGAAATTGGGTCCCTAGCTGTTTGGGGCTTCGTGTGCTAGTGCCCCGCAGCTCACTGGCAGCCAATGCAGCACTTCCAGGGCCACTGACACTTAATCCCATTAGGCTGCCCCCTTTACTGACCTAGCAGCTGCATCCTGCGGTAGCTGTGACCTCCAGACCATCTTCAAGGGCAGCCCCACATACAGTGCATTACAGTAGTCCAGACAGGACCAGAACATGGGCAACTGAGGCCCGGCTATCCCAGTCTAGCTGTAGCTGGCAAATCAGCCTAAAATGGGCATAAGCACTTCCAGCCATGAAGGCACGAGACTCTAGCGATAGGTTGGAATCCAGGAGTACTCTTATACTGCTTAAGAGCTATTGTGTCTGTTAGGTACTGAGTTGAATACGATCCAAAATGCAGCAGTCTGATTGGTCCTAGAACAATAGGATTCAGAATGCAGCAGTCTGATTGGTCCTAGAAAAACAGGATTCAGAATGCAGCAGTCTGATTGGTCCTGGAACAATAGGATTCAGAATGCAGCAGTCTGATTGGTCCTAGAAAAATAGGATCCAGAATGCAGCAGTCTGATTGGTCTACAGGAGCCACCCAATCCAGCTCCTGGTGGAAGTGAATCCTCAGCCTGATTGGCCTACAGGAGAATCCCGGGATTAGCCAATCACATGGGGCCCATTGTGTAAATAATGTATATAAAGCAGACATTTAGGGGGAACTTGCATTCCTCACCACTATGAGCTGAATAAAGAGCATGAAATCCACTCTCGACTCCGAGTATATTTCAGTGTCAATGGCCCTCAACATTTCAATTAGACCAGAAAGTAATCATCTCCCAGTGAGGAAGTTACATGGAGCATCAGCTGCATTAAAGCTGGATCCCAAGTTAATATTTTGCCAGAGCCAGATTATGAACAAATAAAAGCGAGATCAAAACCCTTGCCAACCAATATAAAGCGAAGTGTTTATTCAGAAGCAAATATGCCAGCAAAAGGGAAGCGCCTTGCGAGAATTAAGTATGAAAACAAAGCAGACGGTCCTCCAATCGTGGGAGTATGAAAGAAGCTGACACCAGTTTCAAGCCTGGGTGCTTATGGGAAGCTTGAGAAACTGGTTTCGTTATGAAAATAAAAGCCTTGTTGCAGATGGAGTCCACTTTGCCCCGCAGTGTGACGATTTGAAAGCAGATGAAAACGGATACAGGTCACTGGCAGAGGAAGAGGAGTGCGGGGGGAGCGCATCGCCCCGGCAGCGCAATCCCAGTGGGGTGCCGTCACGGCTGCCCCCCCCCCGACAGAGCTGGGCGCCCTGCCCCCAGGACAAGCGCCAGCCCCACCCCGCCTACTCTCTGCCCACCAGCACCACCCGGTGCCGGAGCATGAAGCTCCGCCACTGATACAGATGGTCCCACCAACATTTACCTGAGGCGTCTGCAGGCAGGGGAAAGCATGGATAACCTAATAAGGGAGAAGTTTTTCCAATGTGCACCAAGTAACTGCATCCTTCCCTGTGAATGGCAGGATCTATATTCAAACTAGATTGAATGGCTCCCAGTACGTTTCCAAGCACAATTCAAAGTGTTGGTGCTGACCTTTCAAGCCCTAAATGGCCTCAGCCCAGTATACCTGAAGGAGTGTCTCCACCCCCATCGTTCTGCCCAGACACTGAGATCCAGCTCCGAGGGCCTTCTGGCGGTTCCCTCCCTGTGAGAAGTGAGGTTGCAGGGAACCAGGCAGAGGGCCTTCTCAGTAGTGGCACCCGCCCTGTGGAACCCCCTCCCAGCAGATGTCAAGGCAATAAACAACTGTTTTACTTTTAAAAGACAACTGAAGGCGGCCCTGTAATGTGTGACGCTGTATTGTTTTTAATATTCGGTTGGAAGCTGCCCAGAGTGGCTGGGGAAACCCAGCCAGATGGGCAGGGTATACCGTAAATAATAAATTATTATTATTATTATATTGTTATGGGTGCTTTAGTTGACATTCCTGCATCATAGGGGGTTGGACTAGATGACCCTCTGGCACCCTTCCAACTTGTATGATTCTATGAAAGAAGTGTGTTGAAGATGAGCACGAATGATTCCAGACTGGGGGAAACTACATTTTTGTGCTGCAAAGGGGTTAGTGTGCGTGCAGCCTCAGCTGACGTGTGAGTGATAGGCCTTCCATTGAAGGAGTTAACCCTATAGGAAAGGAAATGCGAGCTCTTGAAATCAGCATCCTCGTTTTATTTGCATGCCGCCTTTCCAGGGTTACAACCGTGCTCAAAGTCAACAGCCATTGCGAAGCATTGGAGCCGCTCCATATCTTTTGTGTGGTCCCCTAACACTTTGCAGACACGCTCCTAAAAGTGGAAAGCATGACTGTGACAAGCTGGGCAGGGGCTGAGAGGAAGAGGCAGCGTGCCCCACCCACCTGCTTGTCAGAAAAACAGAGATTTGGTCGAGAGTACATTTGGTGGCAAGTCTGTTCATGTTGGCTTGAGCTGCATGACACAGCATCCTGCCTCAGCCGCTGATAAAAAAAAAATGTAATCTGTCTCCAGCCTTAATGCAAAACAACCAATGGCCAGTCACCTTCACATCCCCTATAATATAAATCAGAAGTGATGGCAGATGGGCTGTACAATCTGGGAAGATTTCCAAACTTTTTCTTTTTCTTTTTTAATAAAGTCGTTTAAACAGGCTTTGGCAGTGGTGTGTGAACAGCACTGCAGATGTGCTCTCTGGATGAGGATTAAGCTAGAGGACAGGTAGGGAACAGAATCTGGCAGCGAACTGGTTGGTTTCCTTTATCCAGCTCTTTTTTAAATACACTCTGGCCTGGAGCTGAACCCAGATGTGAGTAGGGAGAGGAGCTAGTGTCATATTTATCCCATTCTGATGGGCAGGGAACCCGGCAGTTCTGCAAAGGTAACTTGCAGCAAGAGTTCTGGACACAACTTGCATTGTTGAGATGTTTCTTAGAAAAAGAAGAGTACTTTTGATAATGTTTTGAATATTTTTTAAATATTTTCCATCTTTTTGTGGTACCCAGTGTTGTAAACAAAAATTGTCTTTTTCCCTTATGGGGTATTGGTAGGAGAGAATAACAGAGGCCAACCAGAGAATATTGAGAAGCAAAGCAGCTAGTAAGCTTGATCTTTATTGATCTGTTGCAACAGGGTGCTCCCCTCACCCGCAGGAGAGGAGGGGGAACCCAGAACAATGGCACGCAAAGCCTTATAAAGACTTTTGAAATTGCCACCCTGTAGATCAAGACCACCCCCTCAAATGCATCATACCTACATCACAGAAAAGGTGGTCTAAAACTGAAATTTGAATGTTGTTTATCTCCTGTCCTTGTTTATCTCCTGTCTGGCAGGTAACTGGCTTCCTGGCTTCTCAATTTGATTCCAGAATGCCCTTATTTCTCCCGCCAGGACAATGAGCCAGCACTTCTCCTGAGTAGCAGTGGCTGCGAGGGAGCTTTCTGTGGCCTCTCCAGGTTCTCTCCAGGGCCACTGCCACTGGCCTCCTCCCTTAGCCACCAAGGCTCAGCCCCCATGTGACATGCGAGCTCTGAGGTACAGGCAGAGGGAAGGGCCCCCCTGGGCTGAAAAAAAGGGGTAGCAGAGTACAGTGGTACTTCTGGTTACGTACTTAATTCGTTCCAGAGGTCCGATCTTAACCTGAAATTGTTCTTAACCTGAAGCACCACTTTAGCTAATGGGGCCTCCTGCTGCCACTGTAGTGCCGCTGCATGATTTCTGTTCTTATCCTGAAGCAAAGTTCTTAACCCGAGGTACTATTTCTGGGTTGGCGGAGTCTGTAACCTGAAGCGTATATAACCTGAAGCTTATGTAATCCAAGGTACCACTGTAGAGCACTTTGTGCGTTTGTTTCTATAAAAAATGCTTTGTGCAAGGAGTCTTGATTTTTTATTTAAAAAAATTCTTTGTGCATTTGCATCTAATCTTGCCTTTTCTAAAATATATTTCTTACTGTGTTTCCTTTTGTAAATCTACCAAAGAATAAGACCTTAAAAACCATGATATAATCAGATGATCAAAACATAGATAAGAGTTTTCAAAACAAATTTGCACATTCATTTAGCAAAGCCCATCTAATCCTTTACATAAAATACATATTTTTTGTGCACATTTTTGCACAAACAAAACGCAGAGAAGCTCATAAAATCCTACCAGGATTTGCATTCTGACCGGCAAACCAGTTTAGACCCAGCTCCAGCTTCAGAGAGCTCTTGCTATGGTTCCTGGGAGTATGTGAAGCACTCCGAGGACTTAAAATGCTCTGTATGAGAGCTAAGCTGTATTATTATTAATAATAAATATTTTAAGTGCCTAAAATAGCCGGGCAGTGTAATGAGATAAGATAAAAGACAGTCTCCACCTTCAGGTTTACAGCCTTCAGGAGGCTGGGGGACCGGTTGTTAAAAAAGAGAGAGGCGGCAGACCACAAGTGCTAAAAGCATCATTTGTGGGAAGTGAGAGACATTTGAAGGAGTTTTTTTATATAAAGCAAGTCAAGAAGTAGCCATGTGTAAGATAACAAAGGGGAGGGGCTTCCAGTAAAAGGGAGCATCAACTGGGAAATGTCATGTTGGAAAGAGAAAACATGGGGTGTGGAGGAGATCAGAGGCAGCAGAAAGTAATGTAGCATTTAACGTACAAATGTTATTGAAACCACATAGTGCATAACCAGATAGGACCACCCTTGGCACTACTAGGTAAGGGCTTCAAATTGGTCCAGGGCGCTTTTGATGAAACCATGGGTGCGAGTTGGTGTTGTGCAAAGTCTCTCACTGCATCAATGCAAGGATTTCTGCTGCACAGCAGGACATTCTCCCTACTCCTTTTGCACACCCTTAATCTATTTTGAGGGACGCGGGTGGTGCTGTGGGTTAAACCACAGAGCCTAGGACTTGCCGATCAGAAGGTCGGCGGTTCGAATCCCCGCAACGGGGTGAGCTCCCGTTGCTCGGTCCCTGCTCCTGCCAACCTGGCCGTTTGAAAGCACGTCAAAGTGCAAGTAGATAAATAGGTACCGCTCCGGCGGGAAGGTAAACGGCGTTTCCGTGCGCTGCTCTGGTTCGCCAGAAGCAGCTTAGTCATGCTGGCCACATGACCTGGAAGCTGTACGCCAGCTCCCTCGGCCAGTAAAGCAAGATGAGCGCCGCAACCCCAGAGTTGGTCACGACTGGACCTAATGGTCAGGGGTCCCTTTACCTTAATCTATTCTGAATGCTCTCCCAATCCTCTGCAACAGATTTTATAGAATCGTAGAATTGTAGAGTCGGATGGGATCCCCCAGGGTCATCTAGTCCAACCCCTTGCAACCCCTTGCAGGAATCTCAGCTAAAGCATCCATGACAGATAGCCATCCATTCTCTGATTTAAAACCGCAGGGAAGAAGGGTCGAAAACCTCCCGAGGGAGACTGTTCCAGGGTCGAACGGGTCTTACCGTCAGAAAGTTTTTCCTGATGTTTAGCCAGACACTCCTTTCTTGTAACTTGAAGCCGCTGGTTCGAGTCCAACCCTCCAGAACAGGAGAAAACAAGCTTGTTCCCTCTTCAGATATTTCAAGATGCCTGTCATATCAGTCACCTCTTTTCTAGGCTAAACATACCCAATTCTTTCTTCTTCTTTTTTGTTAAATCATTTTTATTAATTTTCCAATAAAAAACTTCCAATTAACATATCAAATCATAATCCAATAAAAATAAAAAATAAAATAAAATGATCTTCCAAATTATAATTTTTAATTTTCGGGGCTTCCCATAGTCTGGACCTTGAAGCATATCTCCAAATCTCAATCCTGCCTCTTGTCATTATTTCCATATTTCCGCATCTCGATTTTAACGCTCTAAACATACCCAATTCCTTCAACCATTCCTCATAAGGCTTGGTTTCCAGATTTGGGAGGTTCTGAGGATGTGCAAAGGGTGTCCAACGGGGATTGCACAATCACAATTACACAAGTGGGGATGCTCACACTGATGTGACATGACAGTTGAGTGCCACCCCTTTTTTCGAAACTGTCACTTATTTGGGTTTATCCCAGAGGACTCCAGTAAACTGGTATCCGGATTTTCCCCCTTCTCAAGCTCTGGCACAACCCTTGCATTATTTCTAAATAAAGTGGGTCTTTATAAGCTGAAGAACCCTTCCTTGTCTCCACTATAGATGGGGGAAGCATGGCACTCCAGATGTTGTTGGACTACAGATCCCATCATCACTTGACTCTTGATCATGCTGGCTGGGGCTGATGGGAGCTGGAGTCCAGCAACATCAAGAAGGACACAGTGTCCCCCAACCCAGCTTCAAACTACGGTTGTTGCTGCACTTCCATTCAAGTCAGGGTGCATTTTTAACCGAGAAAGGCAGAGCATGATCTGTAACTGATTTGAATGCCTGTTCTTCCCACTGGTTCACAGATACTATTTGCATACTTTCCAGCTTGCATTATCTGGGGATAAACAGAAAGCTATTACGTAACTGCTGGGTGATGACAGCCAGCGTTCTTGTTCTTTCTGCTAAAACACAAGAAGAAGAAGGTGGAGGCCGAGAGGAGTGATCTCTTGCTTGTGATCCTGTGGCATTGTTTCTGTAACGAGCTGGTAGATCAAAATGCTCTTGATTAATAGGGGTGGGGAAAATCAGGATTTGCAGTCATGTCACTTTGGAGAGGAGCCAGCTTCAGGGAGTGGAGATGGAGTAAAGTTTCCAAGACTATGAGAGCAACACGAGAGCATGCATTGCCACTGGTGGTGGGTGAATCTCTGTGGCTGAATTTGCTAACAGCATCGCGCCGATGTCAGAGAGGCAAAAACACAGCTAAGAAGCTCAAATCATGCATATAACTGATACCCTTCTTTGAAAATTAAACCAATGTCCAGACTTTCACATTGAAAAACTACATGCAGATACTTATAGATGAATTAAAACATAATATTTAAAGTCACATGCTTCTCCAAGCATGGGCTTTCTTCTTCTAACTTCCAAACAACTGTATTTTCCTTGCTTTCCAGAGCTCAGCACTTTCATCCTTCTGTATCCCTGTTAAGGTTATGCCTAGCAGCTCCTATGAGATTCCCACTTTCACCTTCTCCTGCAGTTTTGCTCTCTTTCTTCCAAGTGCTCCAACATTCTATTCAACTTAGCAGTGTTCACAGTGGATTCTAAAACATAGTCATCTTGCCACACACAAAATGGAGTCTGTCCTTCACTGGATACCTCCCATGTGACCAACGCTAGCCAATCACATGAGAACTACTTGAGAACTCTCTAGAATTCAGCTACCAAGCAGCCAGATTTAAACACATAGTAATGCACACAAGCACTTACAATTTCAGGAATTAAATTACTATACTTAACACAGTGACTGTGTTCTTACTTCCACTGTTGGAGGCAGAATGCCTCAGAATACTGGCTGGTTGGAGTCTATCAACATCTGGAAAGCTCTATAATGGCTGCCTTATGGTTATACGTGGGTAGATATATCTTGAGTAAAGTTTGGCGAACCTCCATAGCCAAAGGACTTAGTGGGTAAACTTCCTCCTGCTTAAAAAAGGTGGAACTTTATTATTTTCTTTTGCTCCTTAGTGCTGTCCACAAATTTAACAAAGTTATGCAAAAGTTAAAACTGTGGAATGAGTCGAAATCCAGGTATGAATTTATGTACGTCGCGGAATTTGAAGTTGCAGAATTTGAGTTAACTTAGTGCAGAATTTGTGTTTTGTCTGACTTCTCTCTTTTTGACCACTTGAGGGACATACCTGGTGAGCAGTCTAATGAATCAGCCATTATATATTAGAGAGATACTGTGTTCAAATGGGATGATGTAACATTTCAAGGTGGGTGTGACCGCCATGCTTTCGGCATATGCACTAGTTTCAGTTTAAGGGACTAGGTGAACCAAACATGGACACCGAATTCGTATCCCTGTGATGTGATCAGTCGTAAAATCTAGTTTACGTAACAATGAGAAGTGCTTGTCAGCAGAGGAGCAAATTGGGCCAGATATTCAGCTGCTGAAAAATGAGTATAGATTAAAGTTAGAGCACTGGCCTGAGAGCAGGGCACACCCACACCATAACTAACCGTCATGCCCCTCCCCCGAAAGCCTGGGAAATATAGTTTCTTTGGGGTGTTGAGAGTTGCTAGGAGACCCCCCCCCCCTTCTATTGCCCTCCTAGGCCTACAATTCTGAGTGTTCTTTGGGAAGTGGGATTGACTGTTACCTATTCTGGCAATTTATTTCCTGCATTGACATGCGGTTGGACTAGAAGACCTTTGGGATCTACCCCATTCTGTGGTTCTACTCATTAATTTCCTGCAGTAAATGAAACGCAGACACCTTGCATCTCTGGGCACCCCTGGTGGGTCAGACCAAAGCCCCATCTAGTCTGGCATTCTGCTTCCCCAAGCAGGTGTCTCCAGGAAGTCCACAAGAGGGCATAAAGTCCTCTGCTGTTGTTCGCTGCCCGCTCATAGTCTGGGTGGCATGCTGCCAGTGACATACTAAGGGGGTGATTGCCTTATTTTATTCATCAGAATATTTATATACTGCTCTACGATACAAAATAACAAATCAGTTCTCAGTAATATCTACGTACAGTGGTGCCCCGCAAGACGAATGTCTTGCAAGACGGAAAACCCGCAAGACGAAAGGATTTTCCGTTTGCAGAGGCGCTTCGCAAGACGAATTTCCCTATGGGCTTGCTTCGCAAGACGAAAATTGACGAAAATTTTTGAGGGGTTTTTTCGCTCCAAACCCCCTTTTTCTGAAGCGCTAAGCTGCTAAAAGCCTTTTAGCAGCAAAACCGCTAATCCCTTAAGCCTTAAAAAGCTGTTTTTAGCCCTTAAACTGTCAATAGCGCTAATAGCTCTAATCCGCTAATGGGCTTGCTTCGCAAGACGAAAAAGCCACAAGACGAAAAGACTCGCGGAACGGATTCTTTTCGTCTTGCAAAGCACCACTGTATAACAAAATCCTGTAACTATTTAAGAGACCATCCATTAAGTTTTATGGAAAGGTGTTTTCTTAATTTCCTGAGTGAGGCTGGTGAAACAGAAAAAGTTTTCAGCAGGGATTTTAAGAAGGTGGGTGCTCAGTCTCTGTTGGCAGAGCTTCCCACAGGACTGGATTGATGAGATTCTTAATAGCTCAGTCGGTAGAGCATGAGACTCTTAACTGCAGGGTTGTGGGTTCGAGCCCCATGTTGGGCCTCGCAGGGGGTTGGACTAAATGACCCTCATGGTTCCTTCCAGCTATACAATTCTATGACTCTATGACACTAAAGGCTCTATTTCACCAACTCAGGAGACAACCAATGACACTCCAGCAGTAGATCTCAGTGATTGAGCTGGGACATAAGGGTTCAGGTGGCCCCTAATTCCTTATATAGCCAAGGAAGCCAACTGTGGTCTACAGCAGAGCTTCCCTAGCAAATTCCAGAGTTCCCAGAAGCCTGATTCACAACAACTTGGAGCAGGGCTTTCAGTGTGGCTGCCCCTGTTCTGTGGAACAACATTCCTGCCATGATACAACAAGCACCTACTCTCCATACTTTGCAGAAACAAATGAAGACCTTTGTGTTCCAACAGGTCTCTGCCATAGTTTTCTACATTGTATTCATTCTAAATTCATATTGCAGGGGGGTTTTTGTGCTGTTTTTAAGTGTTTGGGGGAGGTGGGGTGGTTTTTTCCCAATTATGTTTTGTGCATCGCTTTGACATATATGGGTGGAAGAAGATACAGTCATACCTCGGGATGAATACGCTTCGGGTTAAGCATTTTCAGGTTGCGCTCTGCGGTGACCCGGAAGTAACGGAGCACGTTACTTCTGGGTTTCGCCGCGCATGCATGCGCAGACCATCAAAATGACATCACGCGCATGTGCAGAAGCACCGAAATGTGACCCGCGCATGCGCAGACGTGCGGACATGGGTTACGTTCGCTTTGGGATGTGAACGGGGCTCCGGAACGGATCCCATTCGCATCCCGAGGTACCACTGTATAATCATGGTACCTCTGAATGTGCATCTATGCATCTGATCAGAAAGTACTGTGGTTACTGTCAGGGCCGTCTTAAGCATATCCGGCGCCATAGTGCAAAGATCCCTCCGCCCCCCCCCCCAGTTCCCCAGAGTTGCCAACCTTTTTTGGGAGGACGGTGCTGCCAGCGACGCCCCCAGCTTTGCAGGGCTGGAGGAGGTGGGCAGTGGCTGGAGGGCACGGAAGAGGAGAGGCTGGACACAGCAGCTCCCGGCTCAGCTGGCCGCTTCATGCCATGGTAGCCATGGCAGGTAGAGGCTCCAGGCGTGGCACTGCTTCGGCACGGCATGGCAGAGGAGGGCGAGGGCAGCAAGCTGATGCTGGGAGGTGCCGCATCCACCCTCCGCCTCTTCCCTGGCACCCTCCAGAACTTTGTGCCCTGGCACCCAGCGCCACTAGCCTCTATGGGTAAGATGTCCCCGGTTACTGTGGCTAAAGCTTTTTCCAGTCATTGTGCAGCAGAACATTTTCCAGCGGGAGTTTTTAACCTCTTGGGATATAAGTCCTTCATCCAGCACCCAAGAAACACCGTTGCTGCACACAGTAGGCGACGTGGCTTGCTTCATGCACACCTTAATGGTTACAAACAATCATTATGGCTCCATTATGTTAAATCCTTCCTGGGGCCCCAAAAAGAACAATGGGCAATGTTGTTTCACCGCCTAAGAGGATCGTGTCCACACCCACACAAAATGTGGGTCCTCCTTCATCAATCATAGTTTGTGCCAACAGACAAAAAGACACTGATTTGTCATGTTTATTCAGAAGTAATTCCCATTGCATTCAGTGGGATTTACTCCCATGCAAACATGCATAGGATTGCAGCATAAGCAAAGGAGCACATTAATATGCGGGTACATTCCTTCCTATATAACACCCAGACTACCATGCCATGTGCGAGCAGTGAAGACGCTCAAGTCCGCAAAGAAGTCCTGGCAGAGAACACTTTGCTTCAGACTATTCTGAATATTCAGAAGGGATATTAGGACTATGATTCTATGATTCTGTTCACTGTGCGTCAGAGGCGCCATGTGCTGCACGGTGCATTTAAAGCTGTATCATACCACTTTAGGGATGTGGGTGGTGCTGTGGTCTAAACCACTGAGTCTCTTGGGCTTGCTGATCGGAAGGTTGGTGGTTCAAATCCCTGCAACGGGGTGAGCTCCCGTTGCTCTGTCGCAGCTCCTGCCAACCTAGCAGTTCACACCAGTGCAATATAGTTCGAAAGCACACAGGGCTGTATTAAGCATATGCAGCGTGCTGGGGTGCAAAGATCTGCCCGGCACCCCCCCCCCCAGTTTGCCCAGTCCCAGGCGTGCAGGAGGGCGGAGCCAGCCGGCTGCCTCAGCATCTCGCTGGCTCGGTCAGCACCCGAACTCATGGCACAGAGCCACCCGCAGCAGAAGAGCCTGCTGCGGTGCTCTGACTGATGGACGGGCTCTTTCCTAGACTCAACTCTTGGGCCCCGGACTCTCAGCCTGGTGCCCCTGAGAGCCTGGCACCTGGGTGCCCGCACCCCTAGCGCCTATGGGTAAGATGGCTCTGAAAGCACACCAGTGCAATATAGATAAATAGATATCGCTGCGGCGGGAAGGTAAACGGTGCTTCCGTGGGCTCTGGCTTCCGAGTTTAGTCTTGCTGGCCACATGACCCAAAAAGCTGTCTGTGGACAAACACCAGCTCCTTCAGCCTGAAGCAAGATGAGCTCCACACCCCATAGTCACCTTTGACTGGACTTAACCCTCTAGGGGTCATTTAACTTTAGCTTTAGATACCACTTTAAATTGTTGTCGTTTTTCTCCCCCCCCCCCCTTGGAATCCTGGGAACTGTAGTTTGTTAATGGGCTGAGAACTATTCCCGTCACTAAGCTACAATTCCCAGAGTGATTTAACCATCTTTTCCCATGGATCTTTTGGGAATTGTTGCAGCCACACTGACTGAGGCTGATTTCAGGAAAAACACCTGGAAGGCACCACGTTGGCTATTCCAGAATTACAGTAATCATTTCTAAATCTGCATGTATGCATATAAAATTGGCATAGGCAAATTGTATGCCAATATTAGTCCATTTGTTGTGGTGATGCGTTTCCTCTCTTGGGGCAATGTGAAAGTGGCTGGCTGCAAGTGATGCCACATCCCACAACTCCCCTCTGCCAGGAAGTCTTTGCTGGGGATGTTGGGCAATTCAGACAAAATGGAAATGGGAGCAGAAATTGCCAATGTTCCCTTATTCTTCCTATGTCCAGAATGGAAATCAGCCCAGTGAATATGATTGGTATTTGTCATCGGTGTTACTTTCAATCTGCCAATGATGGGTAATCTATTATATCCCCCCCATTCACACTGGTTCCCCCCCCCTTTTTAATGAATGGGGTAGAATAATGTAATTACACAACTGCTGCAGCAGCCAGTGAAACAAATAGCAGAAGGCAGTAGTTTTGGGCAGAAGGCAAACTGCAGCTGAAAGGAAACAGGACTGTGTGCGAAAATACAGGGCAGAAAAGAAAACTATCTCCTTCTTACGTCCCTGAATCTAACCTCTCCTCCTCCTCTGGCAACTGAACTAAAGCTAAATTATGCATAACTGCATTTGCTCACAATCATTTCTCATAAGCCCCCCGCACCTCCCCACTATCTAAATTCGATTGCAATCTCCCCGAGCCAGAAGTATTTCCTTTTGCTTTATTCCATTCTGCTGGTACTATATAAATACTGAGCGGTATAAGGTTTCCCAGCTTTGCATGCAACAAGCTGTCAAGTTCTTTTAATGTCGTTCTCATAAAGGGAGGAATTCTGCCAACTAACCAACGTTCGGCCCACATGTGTCCTTGATTAGATTAACAAAGTGATTTGTTGAAAGAGCCGTTTCTGTTGGCTCTGCGAGTTGAAACACCGCTTGATTTTAAATCGGGCTTCTCTGCTCTCAAAGCAATAATCGGGAGGCATGAGAACCTCTCTGACAAATCGGTTCAGGGGGGAAGCAATTGGTAGCTCCCAGGACATTCTTTTCGGACACACACATTTGCCACCATCTCTGTGCTTCCTCAAATGACCGTCTCCACATCCACACCACACATTTAAAGCACATTCAACCCACAAGAACATGGTCCCCCCCCCAAAGAATCCTGGGAACTGTAGTTTCCAGAACTACAATTCCCAGTATCCTCAGAAATCTGCAGTTGCCAAGATTCCTTTGGGGGCTGCCATGTTCTTTAAATGTGTGTTGAATGTGCTTTAAATGTACAGTATGGGTGTGAGCTGAGAGATTGGGGGCAAAAGCGAGGGGTCATTCCTCCCAGGTTCAGTCACTGGCATTTTCACATTAAAGCAGCATTTCCCGGTGTTTTCCAGATGTTTTGGACTACAACTCCCATCAGCCCAAACCAGCACAGCCATACTGGCTATGGCTGATGGGAGTTGCAATGGTTGTAAACAAAAATCTGCCCTTTCCCCCTTATGGGGTATCCAAGAGCCCATATAGAGTCCTTATGTAGGTTCCCTATTGGTAGGAGAAAATAACAGAGGCCAACCAGAGAATATTGAGAAGCAAAGCAGCTCATAAGCCTGATCTTTATTGATCTGTTGCAACAGGGTCCTCACTCACCACACGCAGGAGGGAGGAGGAACCCAGAACAATGGTGTGCAAGCCCTTATATAGACTTTTGAAATTGCCACCCTGTAGATCAAGACCACCCCCAGAAACATACATCACAGAAGGGGTGTAGCTCAAGACCACCCCCCTCCCAGATACATCATACCTACATCACAGAAAGGGCGGTTTACAGCAGAAATCTGAGTGGTTTGTTTACCTCCTGTCTGCCAGGTTACCTGTTTAATGGTCACTTGATTGGATTTCCTGGGGAGCCTGGCCAGTCTTTTGTAATGATAAATACTTAGTTCCTGAGCCAGGTCACAGCCTCACACCCTATTCATATCTTGTTGTTGTTTAGTCCTGTGCTGATCTATGTACATGCTTGGTTGGTACACTTATGAACATTTAACATATATCTAATACCCCAAAATTCCTATCACACAATCCAAAACTTCCAGAGGGCAGCAGGTTGAGGTGGGCTGCCTTAGAGGAAGTGCTAGCAGAAAGACCTCATAACCGCTGCCAGACAGAGTGAACAAAGAGCTTAGCTGCCATAACACAGCAGCTTCCTAGGTCTCCTGTCTTTATCCCGAAACTAATGCTTCTCAAACTTAGGCCACATCTGCACTACGGTTCTGAAGCAGCATCATTCCATTTTTAACACTCATGGCTTCCCCCAGGGACTCCTGGGAAATGTAGTTTGTTAAAGATGCTGAGAACGGTTAGGAGACCCCCCCCCCTTACAGCCTCATAGTGGTTTAACAATCAGTCCCTCTTCTGAGGAAACTCTGGTAATCACAATGGTACCTCAGGTTAAGAACTTAATTCGTTCCGGAGGTCCATTCTTAACCTGAAACTGTTCTTAACCTGAGGGACGACTTTAGCTAATGGCACCTCCCGCTGCCGCCGCACGCTTTCTGTTCTCATCCTGAAGCAAAGTTCTTAACCCAAAGTACTATTTCTGGGTTAGCAGAGTGTGTAACCTGAAGCGTCTGTAACCCGAAGTGTCTGTAACCCGAGGGACAACTGTATAGCTGGTGAATTGGGGCCTCCAAACCATTCTCAGCACCCACAATCAACTACAGTTTTCAGGATCCTTTGGAGGAAGCCATGACTGCTGAGCAGTATAATTCTTCTTTTGATGTACAGTGGTACCTCAGGTTAAGTACTTAATTTGTTCCAGAGATCCATACTTAACCTGAAACTGTTCTTAACCTGAAGCACCACTTTAGCTAATGGGGCCTCCTGCTGCCACTGCGCCGCCGGAGCATGATTTCTGTTCTCATCCTGAAGCAAAGTTCTTAACCCAAGGCACTATTTCTGGGTTAGCGGAGTCTGTAACCTGTTGTAAATAAAAAATTGACCTCTTCCTTTATGGGGTATCCAGGAGCCCATATAGAGTCCTTATATAGGTTCCCTATTGGTAGGAGAAAATAACAGAGGCCAACCAGAGAATATTGAGAAGCAAAGCAGCTAGTAAACTTGATCTTTATTGATCTGTTGCAACAGGGTGCTCCCCTCACACGCAGGAAAGGAGGAGGAACCCAGAAAAATGGCGCGCAAGGCCTTATAAAGACTTTTGAAATTGCCACCCTGTAGATCAAGACAACCCCCCAGAAACATCATACATACATCACAGAAGGGGTGTAACCTAAGACCACCCCTCAGATACATCATACCTACATCACAGAAAAGGCGGTCTAATAGGGGGTCTAAATAGAAATTTGAATGTTGTTTATCTCTTGTCCTTGTTTATCTCCTGTCTGGCAGGTTACTTGATTGGATTTCCTGGGGAGCCTGGCCAGTCTTTTGTAAGGATAAATACTTAGTTCCTGGGCCAGGTCACAGGCTCACACCCTATTCAAACACAGACATACCCTTAAGACAGGATTTGTGAAGGAAAAGACAATGGGGAGGCTTTTCCAGTTTGACCTTACAGAGAAAACATTTGCTCAGCAGTGGCGTAGTGTGGGTTGTCAGCACCCGGGGCAAGGCAAGTAATTTGCGCCCCCTAACCCGTGGATTTGCGCCCCCTAACCCTAACCCCCAGATGTTGCGCCCGGTGTGGCGGGCCCCCCCTGCACCCCCCACGCTACACCACTGTTGCTCAGTTTAGGAATCAAAATGGTTCCAGGTTGGCCTTCCTGTGCTGATCTATGTACGTGCGGTTATGAATATTGCCATATATCTAAGGCCATAAAATTCCTATCACAAACCTGAAGCGTATGTAACCTGAGGTACCACTGTATAGTGTATTATTTGGCTTCAGAGGGTTGTCAGCAAACATTCCTGCTGCAATGTTTCACCTTGATTCCAAATTTTGATTAAGTGGTGTCAAGCACCTCACCATTTCCTGTGTTGTGAGCAGGGCCTATATCCCTGCTAATGCCGCCTTGTTTCTAGTTTTTGTTTTTATTTATTGAATTTATATCCCGCCCTACCTCCTGAAGGTGGAATGTTAAATAGTACTTCAATTACTCTGGATTACTCTGGCTCCACATTGACTTTGCCTCCACTGCTGTGGAACCCAGGGCACTCAGCTCTGCATATGCAAAGGCGAGGCAAACAAGTTTTCATTGCAGGTTGTCAAGTGCCCTGGAATGTATAATAGCCAGTGGCAAACCTGAAAGGACTGCATCCGAATTTCCAAAATGCAGGGTGGGTGGGGTGAGTAATCTTGTGAGAATTATAAGGTCTAAGATATAATGTAAACGTTCATAAATGTACCAGGCAAACACATACATAAATATATAAACCACGTGTCTGAAATAGTAGAGGAGAACAATCCTGAAGCCATTTTGACTCTCCCAAATTGACCTCAAATATTTCTCTGCAAGGAGGAAGGAAATGGGAAAAGCTCTCCAATTGTCTTTGGACTGTAGGGGCTTACACCTCCCTTTTCAAATATCTGGCAAGTATCTGTTAAGCTGGGGAAACTATGAATATGTGTAAGAGATTCAGGAACTAAAGCATTTACCATCTCAAAGGAATGGCCAGGCTACCCAGAAAACGCAATCAGATAAGGCATTATCAGGTATCCTGGCAGATAGGAGAGAAGCAAAACAGTAATAAACCTGCAGGCACCCAATTTGCAGAAACTCGCAGCAAAGGTTGCTCTGAAATGTATTTGTTGTTGTTGTTGTTTAGTTGTTTAGTCGTGTCCGACTCTTCGTGACCCCATGGACCAGAGCACGCCAGGCACTCCTATCTTCCACTGCCTCCCACAGTATGGTCAAACTCATGCTGGTAGCTTCGAGAAGACTGTCCTGCCATCTCGTCCTCTGTCGTCCCCTTCTCCTTGTGCCCTCCATCTTTCCCAGCATCAGGGTCTTTTCCAGGGAGTCTTCTCTTCTCATGAGGTAGCCAAAGTATTGGAGCCTCAGCTTCAGGATCTGTCCTTCCAGTGAGCACTCAGGGCTGATTTCCTTCAGAATGGATAGGTTTGATCTTCTTGCAGTCCATGGGACTCTCAAGAATCTCCTCCAGCACCAGAATTCAAAAGCATCAATTCTTCGGCGATCAGCCTTCTTTATGGTCCAGCTCTCACTTCTATCCATCACTACTGGGAAAACCATAGCTTTAACTATACGGACCTTTGTTGGCAAGGTGATGTCTCTGCTTTTTAAGATGCTGTCTAGGTTTGTCATTGCTTTTCTCCCAAGAAGCATTCCAGGATCAAATCAGAAACTGGGATGTCTTCTGTAAATCTGGGACTGTCGCTGGAAAATAGAGACACTTCAAACGGTCTGAGAATGTCAGAACAAAAGTTGTAATGACAACAGCAGCAACAACAACAACAAATTATATATTGTTGAATTGCACCATTTCACAATGCAGTGTCACAGAATTGTAGAGTTTCAAGGAAGCTTGAGGGTCCAACCCCCTGCAATGCAAGACTCCATGACAGCTGGCCATCCAATCTCCACTTAAAAACCTCCAACGAAGGTTCCCGAGGGAGACCATTCCAACGTCAAACTCCGAATGCACACACACAAGCCAGGCTTCCTAGCTGCTTGGAGTGGCTCTTAAAGGCAGCCGTGGGACCTGCTTCTCACACTGCGCGTATTTCAACAAGAACTTCCATTCTGTTCCTTCTTGAAAATGCTCGCTGATTTGGAAATGAAATGGAACCGCCTTAATGACGAACACATGCAAAAGTGGCATGAACTGGAACGAGACGGATCTGCCTGGTCCTCCATTCGTTCTGGTAGTGGCTGCACTGGACCTTTTCATGCGGAGGGGAGAGGGAGTCTTTTTCATCCCAGGGGCCACATTCTCTTCTGGAAAACCTTCCAAGAGTCTGTCATGTGACAGCTGCACCCAGAGGCCAAAGTGGGCAGAGCCGTAATTATAAGTTTCATGCAGTAGGCTAGTTTCTGCAAACAGACACCTACACCTCCCCACGCCCTTCTCTCTCTCCTCCATCCAAGCAAGGAAGAAGCATCTATGGATGGCCATCTGCCATGGATGTGTTAGCTGAGATTCCTGCATTGCAGGGGGGTTGGACTAGATGACCCTTGGGTGCCTTCTGTTGTAAACAAAAATCTGCCCTTTCCCCCCCTTATGGGGTAAGAGTCCTTACATAGGTTCCCTATTGGTAGGAGAAAATAACAGAGGCCAGCCAGAGAATATTGAGAAGCAAAGCAGCTAGTAAGCCTGATCTTTATTGATCTCTTGCAACAGGGTGCTCCCCTCACATGCAGGAAAGGAGGAGGACCCAGAACCCAGGTGTGCCTGCCCTTATATAGACATTTTAAATGCCCTGCCCTGGCGCTCAAGACCACCCCTCCATACATCATACATACATCACAGAAGGGGTGTAACCCAAGACCACCCCCCCACAAACATCATACCTACATCACAGAAAAGGTGGTCTACAACAGAAATATGAATGTTGTTTTTCCTGTCTGCCAGGTTATCTGATAATGCCTTATCTGATAATGCCTTTCCTGATATTCTGTCACCCATTGAAATGCTGATTACTCAAATCCTGAGACAATGGGAAGGTTCCCTGACCAGCTCCCTGACCCCCCCCCCCCCACCTCCTTGCAGAGAAACATTTGGTCAGTTTGGGAATAAAAAATGGTTTCAGGTTGATCTTCCTGTGCTGATCTATGTACGTGATTGGTTGGTGCATTTATGAACATTTATTATATATCTAAGACCTTAAAATTCTTATCACAAGTCCCACAGCACTTGGTTATCTCTTGATATTGTAGACTTGGAACTGGTTCAGAAAAGGGAGCAACTTCTCTATAAGGACAGATTCAACCTCTGTCAAGGAAAGAGAGTCTCCCACCTCCATTCCACTGTAGAGCAGCTCTTCCTATCAGAAAGTTCTTCCTGATATTTATTCGGAATCTCCTTCCTTGTAACTTGAAGCCATGGGTTCGAGTCCTACCCTCCAGAGCAGGAGAAGGCAACCTTGTTCCCTCTTCCATGGGATAGCCCTTGAGATATCTGAAGATGGCTAAGATGCTTTCGGGGAGATGTTTAAGTATTACGATTCTAGTAGTTTACAGACTATTCACTGCTTTGAATAGAAAAAAAAGAAAAGAAAAGTGTGCTAATTTTAGGTGTGCTCAATTTCTTTAGATTGCAGGGCTGTATGCACTCAGGTAATCTCCCCAAATTCTGTTGGAAGTGGTAAAGGAAGAAGAAGAAGAAGAAGAAGAGTTTGGATTTGATATCCCGCCTTTCACTCCCTTTTAAGGAGTCTCAAAGCGGCTAACATTCTCCTTTCCCTTCCTCCCCCACAACAAACACTCTGTGAGGTGAGTGGGGCTGAGAGACTTCAAAGAAATGTGACTGGCCCAAGGTCACCCAGCAGCTGCATGTGGAGGAGCAGGGAAGCGAACCCGGTTCCCCAGATTACGAGACTACCACTTTTAGCCACTACACCACGCTGGCCTGTACAGTATCAAAGAAGAAGAGGGGAACCAACGCCTTTCCATGAGGTGTTCCTGAAAAGTAGAACTTGGCATCAACAGAACCAACTGTGATTTGTGGCTCATTGATTTCTGTGCATGGAGAAGCTCAACAATGATAGCCATGGTAGAGCATGGGATGCTTAATCTCAGGGTTGTGGGTTCAAGCCTCACTTGGGCAAAAGATTCCTGCATTGCAGGGGGTTGGTCTGGATGATCCTTGTGGTCCCTTCCATTCTACAGTTCTACAATTCTAAGGTGCCCAAATCTCATTCGCCTGAAGTATTCAGCAAAGCCAAATGTAAACATGTTTGGGATTTAAATCCCAGAATTTGGGGGGAATCACGCCATATCTTGCCACAAACGAGCAGCATGCATGCGCATATATTTGCTACCGTATCTTGCGGCCTTTTGCTCTGCCGCCATAACATGCTGGCAGATCACACTCAACTCTTGCATTTCTAGTGTGTGTTCAGCAATATTTGCTCTGGTTCCAATCTGAGCTTCGGGTGGGTGGGACAAAAAGGCTGAGCCACTGTGCTTCCTTTGAGATGATGATCCTGAGGTTTGTTTGCTTCTGGCATTTTATCAAAGAAGTTGATCTCCTGTTTCTTCCCCCCACCCGCTGCACTTTCCCAAAGGGGGAATCACTGGAGGAGGGCCGGAACGGAACTTGAACAAACCAGTTTTCTACCAAATGCTAAGCAACATTTCTCGCTTATGAGTATCTTGGATGCAGAACCAACACACCCTGACCTAGACTTGCAATAATATTCCAAGCGAATGCATATGCCTGACTGCCGGCTCCCAGTGTTAATTGAACATGAATATTCCACAGCCATAGGTTTTTAAGTCCTCAAAGTGTTAAAAAAACTGCAGGAGGCACAGAATTAAGGCAATCCCTTGCATAGTTTCCTAGGAGTTAGCCCCATTCACCATAGAATCATAGAATTGGAAGGTACCCCCTGCAATGGAGGGGAGCTTTCCCTGGGTGAGCTCGAACCACCACCTTCTGGTTAACAGCCAGACACACTGCCCCATTGTGCAACAAGAGGAATTAGCATAATGGGCCTTGTTTCAGAAAAAAACACATGCATAGGATTGGTGGGAAGATGTTATTAGACAGGCTTAAAAGGGGGATTAACCAACATTACAGAGGACCCACCCATCAGGGTAGGATCTTCACACAATCCTGCTCACGTTGCAATCCTTCCCATCTCTGCTCAATGTCCCGTTGAGATCAGTGGGGCATACTGATCCTACCTAAGGTAAAGGTAAAGGATCCTACCTAAGGTAAAGGTAAAGGACCCCTGGATGGTTAAGACCAGTCAAAAGCAGTGGCGTAGCGTGGGTTGTCAGCACCCGGGGCAAGGCAAGTAATTTGCGCCCCCCCCCCCCGCTGCACTGTCCCTCCCCCAGATAGTCCCTCGCTCTCTCTCCGCACCGCACTGCTCGCCTGGCACCCTCCCCTCCACAGTGGGCGGCGACCCGGCGGCTCAGATCGGATTCGCACAGCCAGCACTGCAGTGAGAGAGAGTGAGCCAGGTAGGGGCAGAGAGCTGCGAGTGAGAGCGCGCCCCCCCCCAGATGTTGCGCCCGGTGCGGCCGGCCCCCCCTGCACCCCCCACGCTACGCCACTGGTCAAAAGCAACTATGGGGTTGCAGCGGTCATCTTGATTTCAGGCTGAGGGAGCTGGCGTTTGTCAACAGACAGCTTTCCGGGTCATGTGGCCAGCATGACTAAACCGCTTCTGGCACAATGGAACACCATGATGGAAACCATAGCACATGGAAATGCCATTTACCTTCCCGTCACAGCGGTACCTATTTATCTACTTGCACTTTGACGTGCTTTCAAACTGCTAGGTTGGCAGGAGCTGGGACAGAGCAATGGGAGCTCACTCCATCACAGGGATTTGAACCGCCAACCTTCTGATCGGCAAGCCGAAGAGGCTCAGTGATTTAGACTACAGCGCCAGCCGCATCTTAGGTTAGGTGTGCATAGGATCACAGCTCAATTTACAGGTGCTGTCAACAACAACTAGTGAACCTGTCCCAGTGGCTTCAACAAGATTTCATCATGGTTGAGCTGGATCCCAGCTAGAATTTGTGTTTTTGCACTGTCCTGGCCCCGGTTGTGCGATGGCAAGGAAAGTCTGAAACACACATATTGCCAATCTATATGCTGATTGCGGCCACACCCCAAAAACTTGGGCGCTCCACCATCGCAGGCCCGCAGGTGTGTGATCCTTGCATCGCGCCAGGCAATGTGACGATGACTCATGCACGCACACACACCTGCACACGTGGCCACAACAGGTATGCAAATCTGGCAAGAGACTGTGTGATTAGGCTGTGATCCTGAATCCTGAGTCCACTGGTGCTAAAATAGCAGGGTTGCAATAAATTTGGTGGATCAGCCCAAAAAACAATGTCTAAAGGATGCCATCGGTGGCAAGATATTTAACTATGGCCCTTGCATGTGTGCTTGTGTGTGTTCTTGGCTACGTGTGTGTTTGGTGAGTACCGTGACTCATTGCCCTGAGGCCAGATTGGAAATGAATCTCAGGAAGAGAGATGTTTTGTTATGTGCGCTTTCGTTCCCAATGCATTTGCAGCCACAGGGAAACTTCTGCTCTCGCTCTCTCTCTCTCTCTTTTTCTCCACCCCTGGATCCACATTGGTGCTTGCAAATGTAGGCTTAGAGACAGAGTCCGTATTGAAATCCACCCGCCCCAGTCTTCTCCCTCCATGCCTGAGGGTGAGTCACAGACTCGGCAAAAGGCATGGAGAGTTGCTCCAGCCCTGAATGAAGCAGTCCAGCTGTTGCCTTCCTGTAGGGGTGGAGTAGGGGGGTTGGAGCTGGATATCACAGGCTGCCTGAGCTGCAACTGCACCACTGAGCTTGGAGTGGGGCAGGCCAGGAGGACTCCTGGCGGAGACTACGAGGCAGCTCTCTTCCTAACCTGATGGGAGGAACTCCCTGCTCAGCCTGACTTCTGAGATTCAGCAACAACACGTTTGTTTTGCTGAAGTTCTGCGTGCCTCACTTTGCAGAGGGCTGCTTGGAGGAGCTGATCCCGCACTTGCGCGCTTTATCTGTTTGAACTACAGAGCCATTTCTGAGAACTTTTGTTTCTTTGTTTTGGTAAGTCTTTTTTTCTTCCCACCTTCTTCCTCCTGTTTTGTTGGGGTATGTGGGCTTGCAGCACCAGACTGCAAACCCAGACATGAGCTTTTTTGTTCGGAGATGGTTAACTGTCTGCATGCACTGCGATTTAAAGAGAGAGCGAAGAGATTGCATGTCAAGCTGGACAGTGCTCCAGGGATGTGATGAGGAAAAGGTACGGAGAGTGACCCACCCTCAAGTCTTGCTGTGTTGCAGAAGTAAAAACCCCAGAAACGAACACCTCAAGGGTTGTGGAATTGGGCTTTTGGGTAACTTTGAGGTGAGGGGCTTTTGATCAAAAGTATAGCAAACAGTGATGCCTGAACAGATTGCTTTATGAGTTCAGAGATAAGGGACAACTCTTACAGGTGAATGAGATCTGTATCAGTAAGGTATGCAGTTAAAAGTTCTCTGCCCAAACCTGTGCATGTTAGATTCAGAAGCAGAGTCCCATCAACTTCGGTCAATTTTCTTCCAGGGGCGTGTTCACAGGGTTGTATGCTGACAGTAAAGTCTTGTGTGTATCAGGAGAGCATAGTGGCTCAGTGTGGAAGTTGAGCTCCAATTCCTTTGGTTCAGTTTTTACATATAAAGGTGAATCTATCAAAATACAAAACAGTGAGAACCAAAGCACCTTCGAAATCTGCATTTACCCTAATTTTCTGAGGCAGTTCTCCAACCAAATAAGGTTTGCAAAAAATGCATATATTTAAGGAAAGTGTGCCTAAATAGGAATGCATCGGTGGAAGTAGCATACAAAAATGGATTATATTAGGAGAAATTGCTTGTAAAAAAATATTAGACAAAGTTGCATACATCAGGAGAAAGTCATATGCTGGATAATTTGCAAGATGATTGGTGGAGGGGGGGGTTGCAAATTGCAGCACATATGCGGAGAACCAAATTTAAGATTTGGGAAAATGAGAGGATGGGAATTGGCAAATCTTTTGATCCCTAGTCTCCATATACACAGAGCAAATAGGGCACGGTCAGCACACATACACCCTAAAATATTTGAGAATGAGCAGGAGTGGTCTTGCTTGTCAATGGCTGGGGGTGAGGGGCCTGCTGCAGACTTAGCCCCACCCACTCGCTCAGCAGGGTCTACAAGTTGCACCATGCAAATGAGCAGTTGTCATTCAGCCATTCTGACCACTGCCTTTTGAGACCATGCGTGGAAGGCAAAACAGGCACTGCACTTCTGATGTGGGAGAGGAAGGTGTGTCCTTCTGTGTCTAGAACACTGCTGCCTCGCAGCCAGTCAGTTTAGGGCTGTTTTACACTGAGTGGCAGTAGTAGTAGAGTTTCAGACAGCCATCGTTCCCTGCCCTACCTGGAGATGGCAGGACTCGAACTCGGGACTTCCTTTGAGCAAAGTGCTCCCACTGAGCTTTGGGTCCTTCCACAAGGACATGCTGCCTGTACAGTTCCTTACAATAACCAAGCCTTCCCTACACACCGTTAGCTTTCAATGGGAGGGGGTAACATTGCAGCCTTCCTTTATAGAGTTGTCACAAGCACAGACTCCCCAAAGGTTTCCTACTGCCCTGAACATGCCCGATCTTGTCCAATCTCAGAAGCTAAGCAGGGTCAAGCCTGGTTAGTACGTGGATGGGACCCTGTCTGGGAATACTGGGTGCCATAGGCTTAGAAGCCTGGATAGCTCAGTTGGTTAGAGTCTGGTGCTGATAATACCAAGGTTGCAGGTTCGATCCCTGTATGGGACAACTGCGCATCCCTGCACTGCAGGGGGTTGGACTAGATGATCCACAGGGTCCCTTCCAACTCTACATTTCTATTATTTCTATAAGATCAGGCATGGTTGGCTGCTATTCTGTTCCTCTGTTCTCTGCATCAATCTGTAGGGAAATTAAATGACCATTGCATCTCCTTGCAGGCCCCCTTTTAAAAAGAAAGGGGGAAAACTATGGAAAATACGTGCAAAAGAAATGTTAGATTTGTGGGGCTGGTCCATTCAAAATTAAACATTTGTGTGGCCTCATCCTATACATGTTGGCTCACAAGTGAGTTCCATTCAGTTAGCTGGGATGCGTTCCCTAGTAAATGTACTTAGAACTGCAGACTTACAAAGTCCCTGCTGTCCCCATAGTCAGTAAGGCGGGTTTTTGTACTTTTTGGTGCGCTGTGGATTTACTGCCTAAACCATGTTTTGATTTCAGTGCTTCGTTTTTCTTTTTGCACGTTCCCCTGAATACTTTTCTAGAAATACAAGATAAAAAGAAGCAAAGAGATATAACCTCCAGAATTTGCAGATGCTACAGATAGGGCCTTCTCTGTGGTGGTCTCTCATCTGTGGGAGTCCTTCCCAGTGGGCAAACAGTTGGCCCTTCAGTTCTGGATTTTAAGTGGGCTTTGCAGCAATAGTTTCAAACTGCTTTTAGCTGCCTTGTCTTCTGGCGAATCACTTGGACGAGTTTTGACTTATCCCAGGGGCTCTCCTGCAGCTGGTTTCAAGTGTGTTCTCAATCGTAATGTTACAGGTCGCTTGGCTGGACTTCCCTAGCTACTGTTTCAAATTATGGCCCTTTGGTTGATATTGTACTTGTGTATGTTTTATAGCTGAATAGTTTTATGTAAGCCACTTTAAGAGGGCTTTTTGGCCCGGAAAGGTGGCTTAGAGATACTTAAGATTAAATAACTAGAGGACTCTTGCAGAGTTTCTGTCGCTGTTTGTACTGGAGGAAGAGAGTCATTTTCCTCGGCTCGAGGGGAGTTGTATATTTGGCTATATATTTGTATATTGGCTGAGGTGTATATTTGTTTAACAGAAGGGGGTGAAACGCAGGATTGAAGGCTCTGCTCTGAGCCAGCTTGGGAGGTTTCAAAGCCTTTGGAAGCCAGATTTGACCCCAGGGCTTCCAGGTGCCTATCAGTATTGCAGATTCCATCAGAGCATGAAACAACAACTTCTGGTTTCCATGTAGGAATGGCAGGCCAGACAAACCCAGCCTAGCCTGCTCCTGTGCAGCTGGAGCTACAGCCATGAGTTAGCCAAGAGAAGCTCTTATTTTAACCTCTTCCTTGCTGCACTTTAGATGACTAGTGAAAGGACAGCTGCAGGGGGCCGTTTGCAAGTTCATAAAAGCATAGAATTGGGAGCAGGGATGGGTTCAGTGCACATTTAGAGTCGAAACTATTAAACGCACTCTCTCAGAAGCAACACACAAACTGAAACTGAAATTCGCACCTGTCTGAATTTTTCAATGCCGGTTTCCAACCGATGTGTACAGAAATGCATACGTTGGGAGAAAGTGTGCATTAAACTGAAACTGTCAGTGAAATTCACATACAAAATGACATTCTATCAGGGGGAATGGCTTGCAAAAAATGTGTGCGTTGGTCAAAACCACATGCGGAAATGTGTTTATTGTGATAAAATTACAGTAAAACACTGATGGATGCTTATGATGTTTTTTTTCTTAAAAAAACATGAATTACTGCAGAAATGTGAAATACTGAATATAAGGCTGGAAAAACGAGCAACTGAGAGAAATGAAATTGGCAGATCCTTCCATTCGTGGTTGGAAGGGATTTTGGGGGTGCGCTAGCATGGGGAACCTCAGGCCCAGGGTCCAAATGTGGCCCTCTGAAACACTCTGTCTGGCCCTTAGAACTCTCCCTGCAGACCACACCCCTCACTGGACCTGCTCTGCTTCCCAAATCTTTTTGCCCCGTTGGAACGTGACCCTGAACTCTCCCCTTGTTTGGATGGAGAATAGAGGGGGCCGTGCTTGTATGCATGCAGAAACTAGCCTGCTAAAGTTCCCCAACCCTCAGTTAGGTTAACTTTTGGTCGGGCTGTCATGTCCTCAGATTTGGGTCTTCAAATATGGGCCTGCCCTGAGCAAGTTGCATGCAAAGATGGGGTGGGATTTACAGCATGGAAAGGGCTGCGTTGGTGGGGGATCGAAACCTGGGATCTAGATGTGCTTCTTCTCCCCACTCAAACCAAGGTTTGCTCTTGGCTCACTGCTCTGAGCCTCTCAGCTGCTGTGCTCCATGCCCTCCTTGACTGCCTTTGACCAGGATGTGTGCTTGAAATCCCTCTTGATGGATGGAGAGATGCGAGAGGGCTGTGGGTGGAAACCTCTGAAATGTAGCCTTCTGTACAAAGGTCACACCTGGCGCCTCACTCTGCTTTTGCCTCTGGCCCTGTCCACCACTGGCATGTGGCCCCTGGAAGCTTGCCAGGGAGGCAATGTGGCCCCCAAGTTGAGAAAGTTTCCCCACCCCTGTTCTGGGGCACCCACAGCTCACAATTGGTGCTGCTCAGTCAGCTGGTGGAATCCTATCTGGCTCAGCTCTGAAGCTGCAAGCCCTGGCGGAGGAAGAGGAGTGCGAGGGGAGCACACCGCCCCCAGCAGCGCGATCCTGGTGGGGTCCCATCACTGCTGCCCCCCTGCCCACACTGGGTGCCAGGCCCTTGTGGGAGGCGTGCCATGCCCCCAGGACGCATGCCACGCCCCTGCGGGTGGCACGCCATGCCCCCAGGACACGCGTGACGCTCCGCCACTGGCTGCAAGCTCCCCTGGAGTCTCCTTCCCAGTCAATTGACCAAACCTGTGTTTTACCCTCTCTAGCTGAGCAGGCAGCTAGCAGACTGCTCTGATCAAGCTCTGATCAAGCTCTGATCAAGCAAAGCTGTGCCGGGGCTGTAGAGGACACTCCTTTTAAAAGAAATTATAGACCATAGAATCGTAAGGTTGGAAGGGAACACAAGAAGAAGAGTTTGGATTTGATATCCCGCCTTTCACTCCCTTTAAGGAGTCTCAAAGTGGCTAACATTCTCCTTTCCCTTCCTCCCCCACAACAAACACTCTGTGAGGTGAGCGAGGCTGAGAGACTTCAAAGAAGTGTGACTAGCCCAAGGTCACCCAGCAGCAGCATGTGGAGGAGTGGAGACGCGAACCCGGTTCCCCAGATTACGAGACTACCGTCCTTAACCACTACACCACACTGGCTCTCAAAAGTCAGCTGGTCATGCAATGCAGGAATCTTTTGCCCAAAATAGGGTTCAAACCCATGACCACGAGACTAAGAGTCTCATGTTCTACCAACTGAGCTATTCAAGATGGATGGGTCTGGAACCCTGAAGGCTGCAGCCCCGTAGGCAAAAATCTCCCCCTGAGGTCCACAGGAGAGGATTCTGTTGTTCATTTCTGAAGGCAAGTGGATTTCCATAATTGGAAGGGTTCTGAGGGTCATCTAGTCCAACCTCCTTGCAATGCAGGAATCACAGCCAGGGGAGTCTTTGGCATATGTGCTACCGGGGTGCAAAGATCCGCCCAGTGCCCCCAAGTCTGACAAGCGCCGCCGTTGTGAATGACAAGCGCCGCTGCCAGTGCGGCGTGTCTTTGATAAATGAGCGCACAAAGTCGAAAGTCCTTTAGTGAAACAGTAGGTATGCATTTTGTTTTTTCTAGCTTGGTCAAAATGATTTATTATTTCATAACAGGTAGATAGTTAAGAGCTTAGGCGACTTCAGCGGCAGGCACCTGGCGCCCCCTAGAATTCGGCGCCCAGGTGCCCCGTACCCCTTGCACCCCCTGGTAAAGACGGCTCTGATCAACTCTAATACAAGCAGAGCTTTCACCACTGTGGCTCTTTTTTATGGAATACCCACCTTGCGGAGGCCTTCCAGGCTCTCATCTCTCCAAGGATTTAGAAGACCGAGATTTTGCAGTTATGGGCGGCTCCCAATGCAATGTCTGGCTGCCACCCCCAGCTTGTCATTCTGGTGGTTCTGTTTTGATGGGTGGGGCAGGAATGGTTAAGTGTAACAGATGGGAACCTCAGTGGATCTTTGCCAAACAGCTGCCAAGAGTTGGTAGGCAAGTACAGTTTTAAGTTGAGAAGCTGCAGGCAGGTGGCGATGAATAACCCTTCCCCTGCCTGCCGCTTCCTCCTATGTCCCCTTCTCCCTGCTGCCTAATTGCCAGAGCAGAACAAATATGGTTAGTAATCTGGAAAGCAAGTCCTATAAGGAAAGATGGAAGCAACTGAGAATTTTCACTTTGGAGAAGGCTGAGAAAGGACAGGCTAACCCTCTAATAATAATAATAATAATAATAATAATTAATAATTTATTATTTATACCCTCTTCAAAAATAATAATAACAACAACAACAACAACAATAATAATATTTATTATTTATACCCCGCCCATCTGGCTGGGTTTCCCCAGCCACACTGGGCGGCTTCCAACAAAACACTAAAATACAATAACCTACTAAACATTAAAAGCTTCCCTAAACAGGGCTGCCTTCAGATGTCTTCTAAAAGTTTGGTAGTTATTTTTCTCTTTGACATCTGGTGGGAGGGCATTCCACAGGGCTTCTCACAGCGAGGAAACCGCCAGAAGGCCCTCAGCGCTGGACCCAAAGGGTTGCCACATAGAAGAGGGCAAAGACTTCTTACCTGCTTCCTGCCAAGGCAGGACTGGATCAGGGGCAGAGCTATCTGCTCCGGCACCCGGAGTGGCGTACATGCTGTGCACCTGGGGGCAGGGCTAGCTGCCATGGGGGTGCCACACACAGCGAGTGGTGAGCATCCCGGGGGGGGTGCCACCCATGGCGAGCAGCAAGCGGCCCGGGGGGGGGGTGTGCCTGTCAGAGCCTCCGCTACGACCGAGCGACTCCTCATCCTCCAGTCGAGTCCTCCGACGTGATTAACGACCTAGAATCATAGAATCCTAGAGTTGGAAGAGACCACAAGGGCCATCGAGTCCAACCCCCTGCCAAGCAGGAAACACCATCAGAGCACTCCTGACATATGGTTGTCAAGCCTCTGCTTAAAGACCTCCAAAGAAGGAGACTCCACCACACTCCTTGGCAGCAAATTCCACTGTCAAACAGCTCTTACTGTCAGGAAGTTCTTCCTAATGTTTAGGTGGAATCTTCTTTCTTGTAGTTTGGATCCATTGCTCCGTGTCCGCTTCTCTGGAGCAGCAGAAAACAACCTTTCTGCCTTTCTCTCTGATGAGGCTCCAAGCACGTTTCCCCATTACGCAGAGTATCCAGCAGCAGGGAAGGACGAGATAGTCTGAGCTACATTGCAAAGAGTTGTCTTTCTAGCTAGGCAGACAGAAAAGAAATATACATGCTCTCTCTGTGAAAGCAGAGAGTAACTGAAACACAAAGGAACAGGAAACCAGTAACATCACATCCGTCTTCCGTGAGACTTCCAGCAGCCTGGAATGTCTGGTATGCAAAACAGTCTTGTGACTCCAAGCACTGCACAGTGGCACAAACAGAAACCAACAGTGCCGCCCGCAGCGAGCAGCCCAGGGGGCGGCGATGGTCCCCCCTCAGGGATGACACTCGGGGTGGACACCACCCACCACATCCCCTTCCTCCGCCAGTGGACTGAATCAGAAGCCATTTCAAGAAGGGTAATTTTGGTTGAACATTAGGAGACACCCCAATGTTTAATGGAAGAGCAGTTCAACCATGGAATCAACCTTGCAGTGGTGGGTTCTCCCTTGCTGGGGGTCTTCTCTTTGGAATGCTCTGGGTCAGAATTCTGTGTGTCAAGCAGTGGGCTAGACTCTATGGCCTTCAGGGACCCCTTCAACTCTAGGATTTCCCTGCAAAACAGCATGTCCAAAAACATAGCTGCGGAGGGGGCAGGGTTTTGCAGGGAGAAAGTGGTGGGTGGGGAAGGGTTAAGCACCCCATTCCGCTCACTGCTTCTCTGCTTCAAATCATGCCCTCCCCACACTGCTTTTCAACTGTTCGGCAGAGAACCAGATTCTCTGCAAAATGTCTCATTCCATCCTTAATGGCCAGATTTTACTTGATTTTATCGTAAACTGCCGTGGGAGGGAATCATGTGAGCTTGACTCTTTCATTCTCCACAAGCCCTATTTATCCTGGCATTCCCATTCAGCTGTATGTTAGTGCAGGTTTGGTAGTTGATACAGAGAGTAAGCCAGCTTCCTTTGATGTTTCTGTGTTTACCTCTTTTCTTTTCTTTTGCTGTTTTTGGTATAGCACTTTCCTAAAGTAAACTCAGCCCTGTGGATGGGAGGCTTATATAAATCTTATTTGGGGCAAGTGTGTTAAAGATGATCTCAGCCACTACTTAAAAGCAGTTCGCTGAAGATGGCTGCATTCCAGTCTGCAGTACAACTGTTTTTCATGCAAAATGCATCAAGGGTATATATATATTTTTTCCCCCAGTCTGGAAAGAGTGCTGGCAAAAGTTCTCTTTGGGGATATTCTTCTGGGCCCTGGTGATAGAGAATATTTTTAAATTATAGTATTCATCATCTTGTTAGGTCAGTTTTTATTCCCAGCTATGAGGTCAGTATGTGCCTTTAGTTCTCTTTGGCCAGGTTTGCTGTTAATCACCATAATCAAGTCCAGCGATCAGGGGATGATACAGTGAAATATATTGAGGCCCGGTGATTGGAATTAGCCTTTGGGGCAGAGCAACTTAGGATTCATGAAGTTTGATGCAGTTCGGGAATTGTGGATATGTGAGAAAATAAGAAGAGCCTTGCTGAATCAAGCCAACGCCCATCTCTTCCAGCATCTTGCTATCACAGTTGCCAACCAAGTGTCCATTGAAACCCTGCAAGCAGCACCTGAGTGCCCATTCCTGGGTTTTCTGCAACTAGTATTCAGAAGCAACAGTGAAAATAGAATATAGCCACCTGGCTAAGTAGCCATTGGTAGTCCTCTCCTCTTTGAATTCGCACATTTATCTTTTAAAGCCATTCAAAAGCAAGCCTGATGAGGAACAGTTGAAGGAATTGGGTATGTTTAGCCTGGAAAAGATTTATGAAAAAAAAATTATGGAAAAGTGGGATAGATATAAAATATATGTTCAAAATGGTACATTTATGAACATTTATTATATATGTGTGTGTGTGTGTGTATGACCTTAACTTTTTTATTTCAGTTAGAACGTGGTGCTGATAACAGCAAGGTTACAGGTTCGATCCCCGTACGGGACAGCTGCATATTCCTGCCTTGCAGAGGGTTGGACTAGATGATCCTCTGGGTCCCTTCCAACTCTACAGCTCTATGATTCAACGACAGGATTTCCCAATCTGTCAACAGGCATTCAGTAGAACGCTGGGGCAACATTGCAAGAACAGCTATTCTCTCCCAGGCAAATATTAACTCTGCTTTGCTCTTGATGCGGTTCAATGGATGCTGTCTCCGCACCATTTAACTTGGTTGGTTTTTGGTAATGCCTTCATTGTTAACATGAAACACAGACAATAAGGCATGAGCCTCACGTTACTTTTAAAAGCACCATTTGACCTGCTTAGAGTGGATTCACTCAAACAAGGAAGCAGCGTCTGTATGAAATTCAACCCATCAGGGAAGGCCATAGCCCAGTAGGTGTATGCAGAAGGCCTCCGGTTTGCCATGGCTTTCTCCCGAAGAAACATGGGAAGCGTACTTTGTTAAAGATTCCAGGAACTATGGCATTTTGAGGGGTCTTCTAACAACTTCCAGCACCCTGAAGAAGCTGGGGTTCCCAGGATTATTTGGTGGGGGCCAGTGGCAGAAGAGTGCTTTAAATGTATGGTTCAGATGGGACCAAACATTGGAGAGAAGGGGTGATGAAGTTTCTGCCTGTGATGAACAACAGTGATGGACTACAGCTCCCATCATCCCTGGCCATTGGCCACACTGGCTGGGGCTGATGGGAGTTCCCGTCCAACAGTGTCTGGAGTTCCACAGTTTCCTCATACCTGCTGAATTCATATTCATGGAATTGTAGAGTTGGAAGGAACCCTGAGATCATCTTTCTACAGTGTTGTAAATAAAAATATGCCCTTTTCCCTTATGGGGTATCCAAAAGCCCATATAGAGTCCTTACATAGGTTCCCTATTCGTAGGAGAAAATAACAGAGGCCAACCAGAGAATATTGAGAAGCAAAGCAGCTAGTAAGCTCGATCTTTATTGATTTGTTGCAACAGGGTGCTCCCCTCACTCGCAGGAAAGGAGGAGGACCCACAAAAATGCTGTGCAAGGGCTTATAAAGACTTTTGAAATTCCCATCCTCTAGATCAAGACCACCCCCAGAAATATTATGCATACATCACAGAAGGGGTGTAACCTAAGACCACCTTCCAGATACATCATACCTACATCACAGAAAAGGCGGTCTAAAACAGAAATTTGCATGTGGTTTTCTCCTGTCCTTGTTTATCTCCTGTCTGGCAGGTTACTTGATTGGATTGCCTGGGGAGCCTGGTCAGTCTTTTGTAATGATAAATACTTAGTTCATGGGCCAGGTCACAGGCTCACACCCTATTCAAACACAGACATATACCCTTAAGACAGGATTTGTGAAGGAAAAGACAATGGGGAGGCTTTTCCATTTTCCTTTGACCTTGCAGAGAAAACATTTGGTCAGTTTGGGACAGTTTGGGAATCAAAATGGTTCCAGGTCGGTCTTCCTGTGCTGATCTATGTATGTGCTTGGTTGGTACACTTACGAACATTTAACATTTATCTAAGACCTCAAAATTCCTATCACAGGACACACTGGCTGGGGCTGATGGGAGTTCCCGTCCAACAGTGTCTGGAGTTCCACAGGTTCCTCATACCTGCTGAATTCATATTCATGGAATTGTAGAGTTGGAAGGAACCCTGAGATCATCTTTCTACAGTTAAACCATGCTACATGATTGGGGTGGCGTGCCCTGGCGTGCTCTGGTCCATGGGGTCACGAAGAGTTGGACACGACTGAACGACTAAACAACAAACAACAACAACAAGCACATTGTGTGATGTCTACATGTGGCCTTTGTATATGTTAAGCCCAGTGTGCTTGAATCACTGAAGAAAATGTGTGCAGGGACGCTGTCCTTTAAGAAATCCCAAGAACATGGAAATGTAGCCTACCAGCCTCTTACCAGGCTAGTAACTTCTGAGTGTTATTTGCAAGGCTGTATAAGGCCAGTCCTTATTCCTTTCTATGCTAAAACTCATAGGCTAGAGATCATGGGGTTTGGGTGCCAGTGAAAACAAACGACGGCACTGTCTGCCACATAATACAGTTTTAAACAAGGACTTCTGAGAGATTAAAATCTATCACTGTGCTCCGAAAGAGATACCGTTTCCATGTGACTGCCAATATTTCCTGTTCCTAGCAGAAGAGCATTTCCTGTTTCTAATATCAGCCCAATGCAGAAGGCCCAGCGATACACAAAAAATAAGCCTGGCATTTTGGAAAGAAAGACAAGGTTGGAATGTGTGTTGTTCCCTGTAGTACAGGAAAAAGATGGTCAGTGTATTATTTTAATAGAACTGTTTCCATTATTCCAGAGGAGCTAATTCTAGCCATTAAACTGAGCTCTTGATGAGATTTATGAACCCTGGAATTATGCACGTAAACATCAACATTTCAGGCTTCCTTGAAAGCAAACAAATGTGTCATCATTGCGCAAGCAAAGATGTGTAATTACGGAATCTGTGCTTCAGGAATTCTTGAGGAATTCATTCTTTGCAAATTCCTAGACGGACCAGCCTGATCTGCAGCTCCAGGACTATTGAGTGCACTACATTCCTCCAGATATCCTCGTGACAGATATCTGCTCAAAAACTGTCCCCTTTTTTATTTTAAAAATCTGCATTTTGGCTAGAAATGCATAACGTGAGAGAAAATATATATTTGCAAATGCATATTTTTGCGAGAAAACGTGTATTTAAATATCATTTCTGTGCTTTTTTATTTTAAAAAATCACAAAGTAATGCAGAAACAGAATGACACAGACTTATGAATGAGCACGTGCGAAGCTGTTACAATCTGGAATTAGCTTTATCCATCCATTGCTATGAATAATTAGAGTACAATATGTGCGTTGAAAATTGCCTTCTGTCAGATCAGACTATTGCTGTCTACTCTGCCAATTGCTGTCTATTCTGAAAGGCAGGTGGGGGCCTTTCACAGCCCTTTTATCTGATATCCTTTTAATAGCAAATGCCAGGGAATGAATCTGGGACTTTGCACATTTAGCATAGTTACTCTGCCTCTGAGCTGCAAGTCTGTCTTCCTTCCTTCCTTCCTTCCTTCCTTCCTTCCTTCCTTCCTTCCTTCCTTCCTTTTTCTTGTACCACTGCTGGCAAGATCTGGCAGGAGGAGCTGTACAGCAAAAGTGTCAATACTGATACAGTCATACCTCGGGTTACAGACACTTCAGGTTGCGTGTTTTCGGGTTTCGCACCGCGCCAAACCCAGAAGTACCAGAACAGGTTACTTCCAGGTTTCTGCGCATGCGCAGAAGTGCCGAATCATGACTCGCATGTGAGCAGACGCGGAGCTGCTGGTTGCAAACGCTGCAGGTTGCCAACGTGCCTCCCGCATGGATCACGTTCGCAACCCAAGCGGCCACTGTAATGTAGTAGGGAACGAACGGCACTTTAACTGTGTGGGAGCGGTGTAGAGCAGTGGTCTTTAACCAGTGTGCTGTAGCACCCTGGGGTGCCTTGAATGATGGTCAGGGGTGCCACTGTCCCTCTTTCCTTCCCTCCCTCCTCTGATGCCCTCTCACATCTCTGCCTCCCAAAGGCTTGCACAGCTGTTTACTGCAGCAGCCCTGGCTACAAGCTCCCCAGGCGAATGGAGCCTCTGGGGCGGGCTAAGGGGTGCTGGCTACCAGGAGCTGAGGGGGGCCTCAGAGTAAGCAAGCAAGCAGACGAAGGAGCCCAGCCAGCCAGTCCACCAGCCCTTGCTGTCAGGAACAGACAGACAAGTCCCAGGCCCCTGTGGGGCAGTGTGAGAAGGCACAGTTCTTTGGGGCTGGGAGGCGGGGAGGGAAGCTCAGAGACCAGGACTCTGACGGAGAGGAGAGGGGAGAGGAGGCTGTGAGGGTGAAACTATGGCTCCCAGGATTCTTTGGGGGAATCGATGTGCCTTTAACGTGACTTAAGTGTATGGTGTGTGTGTTCAGCCTTTATTTGTTTCTAAAGAAAGAACTTCCTTCAGCTGCTAATTTGAAGGCTGGCAGCCGTCCTCTTCAGGGATTACTGGCCACACATAAGGGGATGTTTTGTGTTCCTGAGAGAGGCTTTGCCCTCCCATTGTTCCTTTCAGCCTCCTCACCTTGAGAATTCTGCTGAGCCTGATTCAGCAGAATCGCCCACTAATTCACATACCAGTCTGTCAGGTTCCACGGGAGAGGTCTCCTTCTCTACTGCTAGAAGCAAAGATCACAATAATGCAGGTGTGCCCAGTGACTGAGAGTTCAAATGTGAGGAATGGTGAGGAAATGTTGTGATTCGGGGAGTATCTGGCTCTGAAGCTGCTGCCCCAATTCATACATTCAGTATTCACCATGCAAATGAGACTCATCACCATAGTCCAGGGGTGAGGAACCTTTTGTGGCCAGCAAGCCAAATCCTTATCTCTTTTGCAAGCCCTTTTGCAAGCAGCCTCTCGTGCTGTCCATACAGGCGTCCGTACGGGCTGCCACTCGCATGGCGGCCGTACGGGATGCTGTGCATGTGCACACCGTATGGGATGCTGCACATGTGCAGTCTGTAGGGACATCGCACGTGCGTCACCGGGCCATTCGCCCTGCTCCTTGGCACCCTGCCCAGGTGCCGGAGAGGGTTCCTCTGCCACTGCCTGAGAGGTGCCAGAACTGAGTTCCGGCTGACAAAACAAGCCCTGATAAAACACTTAGAAACATTTAGGGCTGCCTTCAGATGTTTTCCAAAGGTTGTATAGTTGCTTATCTCCTTGGCTTGGGGATCACATAACTCCATAGCCTCCAACATTTCTCCGATGAAAATAGGGACGTCCTAAAAAAAAGTGGGACATTCCAGGATCAAATCAGATACAGTGGTACCTCTGGTTATGTACTTAATTCATTCCGGAGGTCTATTCTTAACCTGAAACTGTTCTTAACCTGAAGCACCACTTTAGCTAATGGGCCTCCCGCTGCTGCCTTGCGATTTCTGTTCTCATCCTGAAACAAAGTTCTTAACCTGAGGTACTATTTCTGGGTTAGCGGAGTCTGTAACCTGAAGCGTATGTAACCCGAGGTACCACTGTACTGGGGTGGCTTCTGTAAATCTGGGACTGTCCCTGGAAAATAGAGACACTTGGAGTGTCTGCAGAGCCAGAGGCAAATGTGAGCAGAGCAGTCAATGTGAAGGTACCATAGACATATCAATCCAAAGTACTTAAGATAAAACTCCTTCCTCTGGAAAGAACCTACATTCCCCAAGCCTAGGAAAGAACAAGGAAGTCTACAAGAGCCAGGTGTTGCAGGCCTTGCCACAGAGCAGGGAAAGCAGGGAGAAAGTGTTAGCAAACGGTTGGCAGATGACAAAATGCACACAGCAAAGAATCTTCTCCCCGGCTTGTGTTTTGATTTCTTTCGCTCTCGTCTCCTCCAAGAACTCAAGAGTAATTTCCAGTCATTGCAACTCCCTCCTGGCTGGGGTGGAGCTCTGGCTGTGCTCAACCAAGACGTCTCAGAGTGTAAATCATTCTCCTCTCCAAGCCTCTTTGCAGTGGCAAACTTCAGCTTCTGGAAGTAAGATGCCTTGCAGCCAGGAAGAGGCAAATGGCAGGCACAAAAATAGTAAGATGTCATGAAATAAAGACACCTTTATTTACGTTACCTAATCTGCTTGAATTGCAGTGTTGAGCTTGTTGCAGAATTGAAAGCCAGCTTTGGGTGACGATAGCTGAGAGACATGAAAATGCATGTACAGTATTGTATATTCCCAGTTACAGGTAGGTAGCCGTGTTGGTCTGCCGTAGTCAAAACAGAATAAAAAAAATATCCAGTAGCACTTTAGAGGCCAACTAAATTAGTATCTGAAGAAGTGTGCATGCACACGAAAGCTCATATTGATAACAAACTTAGCTGGTCTCTAAGGTGCTACTGCAAGGAATTTTTAAATTTTGTATATGCCCCCAAATATGCTCATTGGGGGCTTCTGCCAGCTTAGGCATTGCCAAACTTCTCAAACTTTATGAGTGTATTAAAGGCAGGGAATGCAAACCAGGTCTCAGGTTAAACTTCTGAAATCTCCAGGTAGGGTTGGGAATGTTCCCGGTCTAAAATCCTGGAGAGCAGTTGCCAGTCAGTGCAGACAGTCAGAAGAAGCTTGTCATGTTCATCTTAGGGGAGTCAATGTTTTTTCTGCTCCAAAGTGAAGTCGGAGACCACTAGCCCTGGGCGAGAACAAGCCCCAAAGCCACATTTATGCCAACAGGGCTTCTGCTAGAAGCCCAGAAGATACTATGAGCCACCTGCTGCGAAGCTGAAATTACATCAAGCCACCTTCACAGCCTGTCAGTAAGGAGGTAATAAAACACCCACTGTCTGCATTTCCTTGTTCTTTTGACAACAGAACAGCTTCTGTGAAATATTATTCACCTCCGGCTGAAAAAGCTCCCAGCAGTGGAATTCCAACAGGCCCACAAAGCTTGCTCTTCTGGCATTTCTTGATTTTTTTCATTTCTAAAAGCAGGTTGTACAAGTTTTTTAAAAGAACACTTTCACTGCGAAAAAACAGGAAAGCATCAGGGAAACAGCCCTGTCCTGTTATTTATGGACTCGCCTTTCCCCCGGACTGTGCTTTAGCCCAACACCTGTTTGAGCGGCATTCATGAGATGGGAACAACTAGGAGTGTTGTCAGCGTAGAGTTAAGCTGCATGGAGTTCAATTTGTCCCAGGGCATAGGCTCCAAAGAATCTGTTCTCAGCACTAGGACTTCGCCCTGGGGTGTGTGAAGTGCTGAAAAAGACGAGCACCTCTGAGAGTAAAATGAATTGATAGTAATCGACCACAAGCAAAATCAATCTCCCTGAGATGCTAGTTTGCCGCTATGCGTTATTCTATTTTCCACAGAGGGAATCATTTATATTTGGAAAGAGTTGCAGCCTGACAGCAACATGCTGAATGCACAAAAAGTCTCAGGCTCAATCCCTGGTGAAGACTCTGAATCTCAGCGTTGTGGGTTCGAGTCCTGCCTTGGGCCAAAGATTCCTGCCTGGCAGGGCGTTGGACTAGATGATCCGTGAGGTCCCTTCCAACTCAACCATTGTAGGGGCTGGCGTCGCCCCGGGCACAATCAAGGAACACACTCCCCCGCTGCCTTTAAATGCTTCTCCCTATTTTTTCTTTGGCTTCTCTATACTATGAATCCTTCGTGCTTTTCTAAAGAAAAGAGAGGGGGGAAGGCTTTTTAAAATGCCATTATCCAAGCTGACCTCAAAGCCAGGAGACCTCCAAGGTCAAAATGCTGACAAAACACAGTCCTGATAAAAGCCCTGTCCTCAGGAGCATTGTACATGCTGCAAACCTTTGGGAGGGGACAGAGGTTAATTTGTGAATAGAGGTTAGTGAGAAAACTGGGGACCAAGCAGCTAATGTCAACAAGGAGCTGTTGGTTTTTCCTGTGGATGAGACAATGCCTTTGGAAAGTTTTCTTTCAAAAACCGAAACTACAGTTAAAAACTGATCTCATGTTGCAGAATGTGTATCTAACGGGGAATGATTCCAGATGTAGAAATTGCTTAATCATGGTTTCTTAGATTTCACCGAATTAGGTCCTCGATCAGACATAGCCAGATGCTTTTTCTTTCTTTCTCGGAACTAGCAAACTTTTATTGTTTTCCTTGGATGTAGGATTGTTTAAAAGTAATATTTTCTGCATGCTGTAAAATGGTTTTAAGAACGTAAGAATTCCGTGGCAGAATGACAACAAAGTCCATATAGTCCAATATTGGCTGATGTGAATTATAGGCCAAAACATTGCATTATAGAATTGTAGAAGAAGAAGAAGAGGAGTTTGGATTTGATATCCCGCCTTTCACTCCCTTTAAGGAGTCTCAAAGCAGCTAACATTCTCCTTTCCCTTCCTCCCTCACAACAAACACTCTGTGAGGTGAGTGGGGCTGAGAGACTTCACAGAAGTGTGACTGGCCCAAGGTCACCCAGCAGCTGCATGTGGAGGAGCGGAGACGCGAACCCGGTTCCCCAGATTACAAGACTACCGCTCTTAACCACTACACCACACTGGCTCTCCAGTGAGTTGGAAGGGACCCTAAGGGTCATCTAGTCCAACCCCTTGCAATGCAGAAATCTCAGCTGAAGCATCCATGACAGATGGCCATCCTTCTAGAAGGGAAGGTTGCAATAAGGCAGTAAATTGGCTTCCTTTGAATACTCTACATCAGAGGTAGCAACGAGCTGCCCTTCAGATGCTACAGGACCAAATGTCACACCAACCTTGACGGCTGGTCAATCCAGCAGAGGCTGATGGGAGTTCGAGTCCCACAGCACTTGGTTATCTCATGATATTGTAGAGTGGGAAAAGGTTCAGAAAAAGGCAAGCCAACACGACCAAGCGGGTGGAGCAACTTCTCTACGAGGAAAGGTTGCAGTTTTGGGAACTTTCTGGTTTCGAGAAAAGGCAAGCAAGAAGGGGGCATGATAGACTTTGTAAAATCATTCATGACATGGACAAAGCGGATCGAGGAAGGATTTTCTCCCTCTCTCATAACACTTGAAGATTCAAATGTTAGAAGATTTGAGACAGATGAAAGAACTTCTTCACGCAGTGTGGAACTGAACTGTGGAACTCACTTCCGCAAGAGGCAGTCATGGTGGTCATCAACGCAAATGGCCCTGAAAGAGGACTGGACTGATTCATGGAGAATAATACTGTCAATGGCTATTAGCCGTGATGACTATGCTGTGCCTCCAGGATTGGAGTCAACAAAGCTTCTTCTTTTTTATAATAATATTGATTTTCCACATTTTTAACATCCTCACAATATTCATTTTTCGTCTCTGCTTTTTAGGTTCTTTTGAACCTTTGAACTTCCCTCCAACCCCTTCATGGGTTCTTTCTTTATCCCATAATTAACGGCATCTTTTACGTTTTCTAAATCATTATGACAACCATAAGTAGAATATAGTAGAATTTCACATTGCAAGTATCTTCACATTCCTGCCAGTGTCTTTAAATTTTTACAGTGATCTTTTAAATATAAGTACAAATCTGTTCCAGTCCTTTTCAAATTCTTGGTCTTCCTGGTTTCGGACCTTTCCCATCAGTTTCGCCATTTCCACCTGGTCCATCAGTTTTGCTTGCCACTCCTCTTTCGTTGGCACTTCATCTTGCTTCCATTTCTGGGCTAGTAATACTCAGGAGGCAGCAAAGCTTCTGAAATCACAAGAGGAAAGAGCGCTCTTGTGCTCAGATTCTGCTTCAGGAAAGCTCTAGCAGGCTTCCAGAGAACGTTGAGATTCCTGGGCACAGAGTTTGACAGCCACGTTTCTCCTAGGTTCTCGAATTATTATAAATAAACCCCTCTTTACCTCTTTTTAAAAATCTTAATTTAGTGGGCTGTCCCTTTCTTTACGTGGGTGGTGCTGTGGTCTAAACCACAGAGCCTAGGACTTGCCAATCAAAAGGTCGGCGGTTCGAATCCCCGCGACGGGGTGAGCTCCTGTTGCTCAGTCCCAGCTCCTGCCAACCTATCAGTTTGAGAGCACGTCAAAGTGCAAGTAGATAATTAGGTACCACTCCGGCGGGAAGGTAAACGGCGTTTCTGTGAGTTGCTCTGGTCCGCCAGAAGCTGCTTAGTCATGCTGGCCACATGACCCTCATTTCCCCTGATGAGCTGTACGCCGGCTCCCTCGGCCAATAAAGCGAGATGAGCACCGCAACCCCAGAGTCGTCCGTGACTGGACCTAATGGTCAGGGGTCCCTTTACCTTTACCCTTTCTTTTGGTCATTAAAAATAATAATAAATGTTCTCCTCTGTTTCTGCATTCTTCTCCTTTCGTTTTTAATGCTCATAAAGATTTGGTGCCCCAAAGGGTGTTTCCTTTCGCAGGCCTCCTTATATTGTTTCCTCGGTTCCCATTTTTCAGCCCTCGGAGACACAACGTTGCTCATAAACATGCTTTCGGCTGGTGGATTCATGTGTGGTTCTCTATAGCAACAAACAAAACCGTGAGTCAGAAACTGGCATAGAGCTATAAACACGTTGCCCGTCCCCACCCCCCTCCCCAGACATTGCCCAGCGTTTTCTTAATTTCTGTGGCATGCTGCTGAGTCCTGCTGTAGAAAATGAAGTTGCCCCTGATATCTACTCTGAGTTCCTAACAGAAGTACACCCCTTTTTATCGGCCCTCCATCCCCAAGGGGAGGGGGAAGCTGAGCCTGCCGAATTTCATGCTGTCATGCAATTGTTAAAGTTCTCCAGAGCCCCCCATCAGAAAATTTGCAGACACCATGTCAGCAACCTTTTAATTTTGTGTTGCACTTGAATGACTGAAAAACAGGTTCAGTTCTTCTTCCTCACCCCATCCCACCTCCTGCCCCCAACTCCTGGAAATTAGGAACAGAGGAGCCAGATGCAAAAGGGAACAGGATTCCTGCACCTTTAATAATTTACTTGCATGGCATCCAGCCAACCTAGGTAGGAAATTCACATAGGTACCTCCGGCTAGCCACTGGCCTGGTCCAGATGCAAAGTTCTAGATCCAACAGCTCACATGTCAGAGCACATCCTCCAACTGTCCCTATTTTCCAGGGACATCCCTGATTTAAAGAAGCCACCCCACTTTCTGATGTGATCCCAAAACGTCCCACTTTTCCTTAGGATGTCCCTATTTTCACTGGAGAAACGTTGGAGGTTATGGAGTTATCCGACCCCCAAGCCATCTGAAGGCAATCCTGTATAGGAAAGGGTTTTGGTTTTTTTAAAAATATATATATATATTTTAAATGATTTTATATATCGTATTTTTTGCTCTATAGGACGCACCGGACCATAGGAGGGGGAGAACATGGGAAAAAAATTCTCCCCCTCTCTGCTCAGCGCCCCTTCAGCGAAGCGGCAGGAGAAACAGAGCCCCTTCCATTTCTCCTCCCGCTTTGCTGAAGGAGCGCTGCGCAGAGAGGGAAAACTGTGCAGTGCCTCTCCAGCAAAGCGAAGCCTGGAGAGCAAGAGGGAGCGGTGTGCACCGAGCCCTCTCGCTCTCCAGGCTTCAGGCGGCTATCAGCAAGCCTTCGGAGTGCAATGAGAACTCCTGCTGCACTCCGAAGGCTTGCGGATAGCTGCCTGAAGCCCCCGGGGCGCAGCGGGAGTTCCCGCTGCGCTCTGGGGGCTTCAGGCGGCTTCAGCGAAAGTAATGCGAAGCCTCCGGAGCGCAGGGGGAGCTCTCCCTCTGCGCTTCAGAGGCTTCGCGTTGCTATCGCTGAAGCCAAGGAGCCTGCATTCGCCCCATTAGACGCACACACATTTCCCCTTAATTTTTGAAGGGGAAACAGTGCCTCTTATAGAGCGAAAAATACGGTATGTCAGAAGCAACCCAGTAAGATATGTGGGGTACAAATAGTAAAATTATCATTATGGAATGGGACGTCCCTATTTTCACTGGAGAAATGTTGGAGGATATGTTAGAGAAGGAACAAAATCAGGCTTCAAGAGCTCTATCTTTCCCCCTTTCCTGTGCCTGCAGCAAAATCACAGTTTTGTGGTTTGGATGTTGCGAGGAAAGCATGATTTAATAGGTAGCAACTCAATGTTTGGCAGATAGAGATCTCTGTAGTAGCAATTTATCTCTGGAACTCTCTGCCACAAGGAAGTGCATGTGGTCATCATACTTCCTTCACTGGCAAAGAACCCCATGCAAAATGACTGCTGCCTGTAAATAGTTTTAATTGGATTTTGGATAAATGTGCAATTAATTGTGGCTGTTTTGAATTCTATTGTGTAATTATCTTCCTTAGTGTGTCAGGCAAACCACTATTCTGAGTCATGCTTTTTTAAAGAGCAGGGTAGGGGGCATTGGGGGTGAATATATGCAACCAAGGGGGCAGCGGCTCCAAAAAGTTCAGAAAACACTGGTCTTGGGCAAATGTTAAATGTGTTTTCATCACTGATGAGATTATATCTCACAATCCCTAAATGTTCTTCTTGGTCACTTGAATATGATTAGTTCACTCTGGGCAACATGACTGACTTGTTGTTGAACATTTCTGGAACATAAATAATGTTGTTGTTTTTTGTTTGTTTTCCTGCATCACATGCTTAAGCAAAAGCACTTCTGGCCCAGCTTGCTTAGGAACATGCCTCGGAAAATGTCAAAACTCGCTTTCAGACATTCTGCCAATGTTTTGTGTAAATACAGTAGCCAAAACTCAGAATTCAATTGCAGACTATGAATGAGATTCATAAACTAAAATAAGAGCATGTGAAGAGCTCTGCTGGATCAGGCCATGGTCCCATCTAATCCAGCAGCATCTTCTTCATCATTGTTTATATTTCATTTATGATTTTAAGTTTTATACATTTCAATAATTTTATAATCATTTTAACATTTCAAAACTCGACTTCCTTCCCCCTCTTTCTGCAGTTCCTTAAATTTATTTTTAATTTTTTCTGCATATCCAAATGAGCTTAATTTGCTCATTTATTCATCTTCTTTAAATATATACTCTTATAAAACTGCAGGTTATTACAATAATCCTGCCAATGTTCTTATCTGTTTACAGTTTGTTTGTAAATAGTCTATAAACCATCTCCATTCTTTTATAAAAAGTTTGTTATCTTGATTTCTTATTTTTGGGGTAAGTTTCGCCATTTCTGCATATCCCATAAGTTTTTGTAACCATTCTTCTTTTGCTGGGACTTCTTGTTTCCCTTTTGGGGCAAGTAACATTCTTGCTGCTGTAGTTGCATATATGAATAAATTTCTATACTGTTTGGGTAGTTCTGTCCCTATAATTCCCAAAAGGAAAGCTTCTGGGTTGTTGTTGTTGTTTTACAAACTTTATTTTTAAACATCTTTTTCAATTCATTATATACCATTTCCCAGTAAGCTTTAACCTTAGTACAAGACCACCACATGTGATAAAAAGAACCTTCTTTCTTTTTACATTTCCAACACTTGTTTGGTTTTATACATTTTTGCCAATTCATTCAGTGTTAGGTACCATCGATATATCATTTTCATATAATTTTCTCTTAGACCGTAACATGCTGTAATTTTTATATCCATATTCCACAATCGTTCCCATGCCTCCATATCTATATTATGGCCAATATCTATTGCCCAGTGTATCATTGAGGATTTTACTTGCTCATCCTTTGTCTCCCATTCCAATAATATCTTATACATTTGAGACGACACTTTTACATTACATTCCAACAGGTCTCTCCCCAGTTGTGATATTTGTTCCCCCAACATCTTCTTCTTACAGTGCCCAGCCAGATGCCTGCGGGAAGCCCGCATTTAGAGCCTGAGGGCAACAGCACTCTGCCCACCTGCAATTCCCAATGGTTACAAGTTTTAAATTCACCATCTCGTTCTATTTGTTGCTCACTCTCACTCTTGCTCTCTCTGTTTCTCTCTCTTCTTGGGCACTCAAATGCCAACTCTTACAATACAAGAATACAGTGGTACCTTGGTTTACAAACTTAATCCATTTTGGAACTCCGTTCTTAAACCAAAGCATTCTTAAACTAAGGCATGCTTTCCCATAGCTGCGGGGGAACACACTCAACAGGAAGCGGAACATGTTCTGTTTCCAAGGCAAAGTTCACAAACCAAAACACCTACTTCCAGGTTTGCAGCATTCTTAATCCAAGTTGTTCATAAACTAAGCTGTTCTTAAACCAAGGTACCACTGTATTTAAAAGCTATTGGCTTCCCTCATTGAGAGTAAACGCTACTGCAGGGGTCAGCAACCTAAGGCCCATGGGCCACAAGGGACCCATGGGGTTCGTTTAACCGGCCCCCGAGCCGCCCCCGAACTGAGCCGCCCGCTCAGCGAGTCCCCGCATGCTGTGCTAAACCAACACAGCACAGTGCGGGGACTCACTTCCACGATGCCAAAAATCGTGTCTGCACAGACGCAGATGCTGGAAATTGCGGGCGGGCACGCTCACACACACACATGATCCAGCCCACGGAGGGATCTCCACTGGAGTGAACCGGCCCAGGCAAGGTAAACCTTGCTGATCCCTGCACTACTGGGCTAAATAGTAAATGCCCTGCAACATTCTTGGGACGCTCCTTTTTCGATCTCGTGTGTACAAGAGTGCCGGATCAAAAGACGCTCAACTTCAGACTCTCGTGAGAGTGCCAGACCAGAAAAGGAGCATCTTCTGATTCAGCTCTCTGGTCCAGCAGACTTGCACCATAGCGAGCACAGGGATGAGAAATGGGACATTCCGGGATCCCATCAAAATTGCCTCACGGGTTCCAGGATGCCCCACTTAAAACGGCTCAGTTCAGGCACATAGAGCCAGTGTGGTGTAGTGGTTAAGAGTGGTGGACTCGCAATCTGGGGAACCGGGTTTGCGTCTCCGCTCCTCCACATGCAGCTGCTGGGTGACCTTGGGCTAGTCATACTTCTCTGAAGTCTCTCAGCCCCACTCACCTCACAGAGTGTTTGTTGTGGGGGAGGAAGGGAAAAGGAGAATGTTAGCCGCTTTGAGACTCCTTCGGGTAGTGATAAAGCGGGATATCAAATCCAAATCCAAACTCTTAAACCAGCTTCCTGTGCTCCAGTTAAAAACAGCAGCTTGGGAAAGCAAGCTGAACATCCTGGGCAAATAGAAAGGTCTTCAACTGTTGCTGAAAGGATAGCAAACGTGATGCCAGGCGAATTTCCTTGAGAAGGGCATTCCACGTGTGGAGCAACACAGACGAAAACACCTACTTCAGAAGTTGAGGGGGCTCAAACAAAGGCCTCTGATAATACTATTGAGGCAGGGTCAGTGGAGAGAAAATAACCTTCTAGCCACCTGGTTCCCAAACTACAGTGGTGCCCCGCAAGACGAATGCCTCGCGAGACGGAAAACCCGCTAGACGAAAGGGTTTTCCGTTTTGGAGGTGCTTCGCAAAACGAATTTGCTATGGGCTTGCTTCGCAAGACGAAAATGTCTTGCGATTCCTGGGGTCCCCCCCCCTTTTTCCCAAGCCCCTAAGCCGCTTAACAGCTGTTCGCTAAGCCGCTTAACAGCTGATCGCTAAGCCACTTAACAGCTGATCTAAGCCGCTTATCAGCTGATCTAAGCCGCTAATAGCCTTTTAGCAGCTAATCCGCTAATCCCTTAAGCCTTTAATAGCCGCTAATAGCCTTTTAGCAGCTAATCCGCTAATCCCCTAAACCTTTAATAGCCGCTAATAGCCGCTAAACCACTAATAGCGCTAATCCGCTAATGGGCTTGCTTCGCAAGACGAAAAAAACCGCAAGACGAAGAGACTCGCGGAACGGATTCTGTATTTATTTTGCTAACGAGGCTTCCTCCACAACATTCAGACATGGGCCGCATCCACACCACACATTTGAAGCACTGTACCACTTTAAACAATCATGGCTTCCCCCCAATAATTCTGACAGGTGTTTGTTTGTCAAGGGTGCAGAGAATTGTTAGAAGACTCCATCTCCCAGAATGCTTTGCGGAAAGCCATGGTTGTTTAAAGTAGCATCACAGGTGCTTTAAATGTATGGTGTGAACATGGCCCTACATACGCAGCCCTGAAGTAGTTCTAGGATGCCAACTTCTTGACTGTCACCTGCTTCTGTATCTTTAAGGTAAAGGTAAAGGGACCCCTGACCATTAGGTCCAGTCGTGGGCGACTCTGGGGTTGCGGTGCTCATCTCGCTTTACTGGCCAAGGGAGCCGGCGTACAGCTTCCAGGTCATGTGGCCAGCATGACTAAGCCGCTTCTGGCAAACCAGAGCAGCACACGGAAACACTGTTTACCTTCCCGCCGGAGCGGTACCTATTTATCTACTTGCACTTTGACGTGCTTTCGAAGTGCTAGGTTGGCAGGAGCAGGGACTGAGCAACAGGAGCTCACCCCGTCATGGGGATTCGAACCGCCGACCTTCTGATCGTCAAGTCTTAGGCACTGTGGTTTAACCCACAGCGCCACCCAGCAGGACCTAAATCAGCAGGCCATGAGGGATGCAGCTGGAAGCACCTCTCCATGCAGTACAAAGCTTCCTCTTCATTTTCTGCAAGTCACAAGGCTAGGTCAAGGTGATTTTTTTCAGGTCAGCTTGCAACCCCATCTGCTCATGAGCAATTGCAAAGTATGCTTCTGTCAGCAGTGAGTCACTACAGAGAACACACACACACACACACACACACACACACACACAGCATCAGAGAGAAAGTTTTCCAGACAAATAGGACTTTTATTTCTATTCATGGACAGATTTGAACTCTGGTAGCTCCTTTTCTCTATAAATTAAAGGGCTGATTCTACCAATTGTCTAAACTCATGATTCCCATAAATACCTTGTCTCCAAGCTTCCTTATTAAATGCCTGGCTCTCATTGCCAAGCAAGTGTTAGGGTTTTCGTTTTGTTTTTTTGCAAGCAGTCATGCCATTTATGGTGATTTTTACACAGAGGCTAGATGTTTGTTCTCTAGAAACATCACCAATAAAACCAGCAGACTCGTGACAACTTCTAAACTTACAGAAGTATATAACTCCCCCAACTGCCTGATTTCTCTGATCTTGTCAGGGTTCCTCTCAGCGTCTGAAATTGTTGGTCTGGTCTAAAATAAAAGGCACCTCTTTAGGACAGGGAGGAATGGACGTGGGAGGGAGACCAAAGCCATAAGCTTTCATAAACACTGTTCCATGAAAATCTTGTGCCATAATAAGTTTGTTGCATCTTTAAAGTGCCAAAATACAGTTGAATGTGCAAAAATGCACAGAGCTATAATTTCCAGAGTGCTTTAACAATCCGTACTCCTTCTCAGGGAACTCTGAGAATTGTAGCTTTGTGAAGGGAATGTTGTTGTTGTTTAGTCGTTTAGTCATGTCCAACTCCTTGTGACACCATGGATCAGTGTACGCCAGGCACTCCTGTCTTCCACTGCCTCCCGCAGTTTGGTCAGACTCATGCTGGTAGCTTCGAGAACACTATCCAACCATCTCGTCCTCTGTCGTCCCCTTCTCCTTGTGCCCTCCATCTTTCCCAACATCAGGGTTTTTTCCAGGGAGTCTTCTCTTCTCACGAGGTGGCCAAAGTATTGGAGCCTCAGCTTCAGGATCTGTCCTTCCAGTGAGCACTCAGGGCTGATTTCCTTAAGAATGGATAGATTTGATCTTCTTGCAGTCCATGGGACTCTCAAGAGTTTTCTTGGCAGGGATACTGGAGTGGCTTGCCGGTTCCTGCTCCAGGTGGATCACGTTTGGTCAAAACTCTCCACTATGACCTGTCCATCTTGGGTGCCCTGCTCGGCATAGTTCATAGTTTCTCTGAGTTATTCAAGCCCCTTTGCCATGGCAAGGCAGTGATCCATGAAGGGGATGAAGGGAATATGGGTCTCCTAACAACACTCAAGAGACTACTCGGCCCTGAACACACTGACCAGATGTTTGGAAGCTGTGGCTGGATGGTTTCGTGGGAGCCGATTGAAACTAAATCCTTCAAAGACAGAGGTCCTATGGCTAGGTCGGGATGGCATGGGGATGAGGGACCAACCCCCTTCTCTTGCGGGGGCCCAATTAGCGCCATTGCCTTCTGTTAAGAGTTTGGGTGTAATCCTTGACGCCTCCCTTTCCATGGAGGCGCAAGTTACAGCAACAGCCAAGGCGACATTTTTCCACCTTCGCCGCATCAAGCAGTTGGTCCCTTACCTTTCCCGCCCCGACCTGGCCACAGTGATCCATGCGACGGTCATCTCCAGGCTTGACTACTGTAATTCACTCTACGCAGGGCTGCCCTTGAAGCTGTCCCAGAAACTCCAGTGGGTGCAGAATGCTGCAGCGAGGCTCCTCACGGGGTCTCTGCCATGGGAGCATATTCACCCAGTGCTTTTCAAGCTGCACTGGCTCCCGGTGGAGTACAGGGTCAGATTTAAGGTGCTGCTTTTGACCTTTAAAGCCCTTCGCGGCCTAGGACCCTCGTACCTACGGGACTACCTCTCCTGGTATGCCCCACGGAGAGCCTCAAGGTCCATAAATAACAACACCCTAGTAGTCCCAGGCCCTAAGGAAGTTAGATTGGCTTCAACCAGAGCCAGGGCCTTTTCAACTCTGGCTCCGGCCTGGTGGAACGCTCTGCCTCATGAGACCAGGGCCCTGCAGGATCTGATTTCTTTCCGCAGGGCCTGTAAGACAGAGTTGTTCCGCCTGGCCTTTGGCTTGGAGCCAATTTGATTCCCTCCCTCTCTTTCTTTTTTCTTTTCCTTCCCCTCCTCCGATGAGGCTACATTTTAATATTTTAATGTTCCATTATTTTAATGTTGTACTTTACTTTTGTTTTAAGTTGTAATGATTCATCTTGTTTTTATTATTGCTTGTAAGCCGCTCTGAGCCCGGCCTTGGCTGGGGAGGGCGGGGTATAAATAAAAAATTATTATTATTATTATTATTATTATTATTACAGTTCCCAGGATTCTTTGGGAGAACTGAATGGTTAAAGAGACATGATACTGCTTTAAATGTGCAGTGGCAGATGGGACCTTTGAGTGTGTTTACCCAGCTGTCCTTGAGCTGTAACAGTGTCTCTTGCTTGGATGAAGAGGGTGTGCACCTAGAAACCGCTGGCTTCTGTGTAGCTGGAATGTGGCCTCTTGCACAAGGGTAGCCCATTGGTTGCATCACACATTTTTACCTCTGGGAATTCCCACTGTGTTTTGGCCATGCTCACCATTCACATGTGGGCGCCCCTGAAGCTTGCCCCCAAGGAGATACTTTAGTCGGGCAGGAAAAGGCCCCACCTCCACCCCTGTACTAGACTCTAGTTGAAACAGAAGCATGAGGGCTGTCTTAAAGCGCTTCTCAAAAGTGCTGTTTGAAACAGCCACACACATCTTTCAAGTAAAGGAGAAAGGGGCAGATGCTTCAAACAGCACTTTTGCAAAAGGCTTTAAACTGCACATTTGGCAGGTGTGCACATCCCTGTCCACTTTTCAATCCTGTGATGACATAATGATGTCATGTGATTGGCAGGTTATTAAATATGGTCCACGGGGTTCGTCCCGAAACAATAAGGGTCCACCCACACCCATGCTAAAGGATAAGGAATAAAATGATCAACCACATCTAACTGGCGTATTTATTAGTCAGCAAACTCTTGTTTGGCCTTCAGAGATGGAATACATTGGCACAGAAATGATCATTCAACAGAACACCCATGAGTCATTTAAAAAGCACCCTTTTTTAGTGAGGATTTCATTTGACCAAGTGTGATATCAGTTCCCTCATGGGACAAATCCAGTCATAAGTAATTGTTTGACATTTCCCTGTTAACAATGGACACAAGTGTGCAGCTAATACATTGGGAATGTGGCAGGATGGAAAGAGGCGAAGCAAATTCTGAATAACAAATTACCAGCAACAGTTGCAAAGCTTCTAGAACAGGAGTTGGGAGTATTTTTGTAGCCTGGGGTCCACATTCCCCTCTTTTTGTGGGGCCAGAGGCAAACGTTTGTGGAACAATGGATGTGACTGTATCCCTTGTACAATAGACTGTGATTCAGCCACACAAAATTCAGAGGTTTCTACTCACATACACACTTCTCCATCCCCAACCCAAGCGTTATCCTTGCTCAAAGACAAATTCTAGTAAAATGTTTGAGAGGGCATGGATTGGGGCCAGTGAAGAGATGTGGCCTGGAAATAGGTGTGGCTGTGTGAGAGTCCCAGTGGCCAGATAGAGAGCATGGAAGATCACATTTGGTTCTGGGATTGAGGTTCCACACCCCTGTTCCTTGAGATACATATACAGTGGTATCTCGGGTTACATACGCTTCAGGTTACAGACTCCGCTAACCCAGAAATAGTGCTTCAGGTTAAGAACTTTGCTTCAGGATAAGAACAGAAATTGTGCTCCGGCAGCGTGGCGGCAGCAGGAGGCCCCATTAGCTAAAGTGGTGCTTCAGGTTAAGAACAGTTTCAGGTTAAGAACGGACCTCCGGAACGAATTAAGTACTTAACCTGAGGTACCACTGTATAGCAAAATGTGATCTATACAGGATGGGGGGGGACCTTGGCCCTCCAGATGTTTCTGGACTATCCCCTCAATGGTTGGCAATGATGGGAGTCTCATCTCAGTAACATCTGGAAAGCCAAATGTTCCCCACACCTGGAGTATGGCGACTGAGCCTCCAAAGTCAAGCTGATTTTCACTTTTGGTAAAATCGGGCAACAGCTAAGGGATGCAGAGAAGCCCCTCTGTGAAACTTTACTTGTCTTGCCAAAGCTCTTTTAAAAGGTAAAGGTACCCCTGCCCGTATGGGCCAGTCTTGACAGACTCTAGGGTTGTGCGCCCATCTCACTCAAGAGGCCGGAGGCCAGCGCTGTCCGGAAACACTTCCGGGTCACGTGGCCAGCGTGACATCGCTGCTCTGGCGAGCCAGAGCCACACACGGAAACACCGTTTACCTTCCCAATAGTAAGCGGTCCCTATTTATCTACTTGCACCCGGGAGTGCTTTCGAACTGCTAGGTTGGCAGGCGCTGGGACTGAACAACGGGAGCGCACCCCGCCGCGGGGATTCGAACCGCTGACCTTTCAATTGGCAAGCCCTAGGCACTGAGGCTTTTACCCACAGCGCCACCCGCGTCCCTTAAAGCTCTTTTGGGTACCCATTAAATTGCTTATGGCACAATCCTAGAGCTATCCACTCACAAGTAAGCCCTGTTGAGTTTATTGGAACTTTCCCCCAGGTAGGTAGGTAGGAAGGCAAGCATAAGATTGCAGCCTTAGATGTTTCATCCAGGTTCCACACACATGTCTAAACATCCTTGAGATTGGGAGACCAATTGTGGCCCCACCTCGATTTAACACAATTAGAAGTTGCCATATACCTGCCAATGGGAGAGGAAGGAGAAACAAACCGGTGCTGCTTCCCCACCACCACCACCCCACCCCCCGTCTTCCACAAATGGGGAGTGGAAGTGACCTGTGACCCAGCAGATGTTTCCATACTGCAGTTCCAACCATCCTTGACCATTAGCTATACTGGCCAAGGCTGATGGAATTTTGAGCCCAGAACATCTAAAGGGCCATAGACCACTTATAACACAGAACATCAATTTCCCCCCATTTTAATCGTATTTATGTATTTTTATTTGTATACCGCTCTTCTTCCAAAGATCCCAGGGAGGTTCACAGCATAAAAATAATACACAATAAAAACACAAAGGACATACCGTATTTTTCGCCCTATAAGATGCACTTTTCCCCCTCCAAAAATGAAGGGGAAATGTGTGTGCGTCTTATGGGGCGAATGCAGGCTCCTTGGGTTCAGCGATAGCAACGCGAAGCCTCAGAAGCCTGGAGAGTCTGCTCTTTGAGGCTGGCGGTGGGGAAAGCAGCGCTTCCCCCTTCGCCAGCCCCAGAGGATGGGGGGCAGCAGGATGGCCTTCCCGCTACTCCCCAACCCGGCTTCGAGGCTGGCGGGGGGGAAAGCAGCGCTTCCCCCTTCGCCAGCCCCAGAGGATGGGGGGCAGCGGGGAGGTGCGCGACGCCTTCCCGCTACTCTCTGACCCCGCTTTGAGGCTGGCGGGGGGGAAAGCAGCGCTTCCCCCTTCGCCAGCCCCAGAGGATGGGGGGCAGCAGGATGGCGCGCAACACCATCCCGCTACTCTCCAACTCTCCTGTGGGCTTTTGCGGGAGATGGGGGAATTCCCCCACCTCCCTAAAAGCAGGCAAAAGCCGTGCGCTCTTTAAAGGGGCTCCGCGGCTTCTGCTGGCTTTTCTAGGAGGTGGGGGAATTCCCCCACCTCGTAGAAAAGCCCGCAGGAGCCGCACCCTTTGAAGAGTGCGCCCCTCTTGGGGGCTTTTCCCCGAGGAGGGAGAAGGGACTGACTGGCCGTTTCAGTCCCTTTTCCCTCCTGGTCGAAAAGCCCATAGGAGTCGCGCACGGCTCCTGTGGGCTTTTGCGGGAGGTGGGGGAATTCCGCCACCTCCCGCAAAAGCAGGGAGAAGGTCTTGGAGTAGCGCACAGGCTGCGTGCAGCCTGTCCGCTGCTCCCAGAGCTGCGGGGGGGAAATCATATTTTTTTTCCTTGATTTCCCCCCCTGAAAACTAGGTGCGTCCTATGGGCCGGTGCGTCCAATAGGGCGAAAAATACGGTAATAAAAACAAGAACAAAACAAACCCATTACTACACCATCCCTTCCATGAACACATTTTAAAGGACATAGTCTGTTAATCAGCCAAAGGTCTGGTTGAAGGGGAATGTTTTTGTCTGGCTCCTAAAGATGTACCATGAAGGCACCAGACAAGCCTCCTTGGGGAGAGCATGCCACAAATGGGGAGCCACTGCAAAAAAGACTCGTTCTTATATCGTCACCATCTGGACCTGTCATGGAGGAAGGACACAGAAGGGCCTGAGGCTATGGTTGATGGGGAGAGGTGGTCATTGAAGTAGCTGCCAGACTATAAAATGCTTTTATTATAGTTTAGCATAAGCTGAATCACATGTTCTAAATGGTGTCTCTTGAACACTGTAGTTTCAGAAAGCAAGTCCATTGTGGTTTGCTTTGGTAACTGAAGATCTAAGAGCTCATGCAAATGTTGCATTTTGTGCTATTTTAATATAGCATTAGGTTGCTACTTCCATTTGTAACTGGAGCTGACGACCCTGAACTCTGGGGAAAGCAGAAGATATTAAAATAAATTGATGTTGATGACATCAAGTGAGAAAACTATTTTTGTGTTCTTCGTACCACAGAGACAGCACATTTAGCGGACAGAGAGCCAAAGATTGCTCATCCCAGATGATGCACTTGGGGAAAAGAAAGCAATTATATACATTCATACATCTCGCGCGCCATTCAGTTCTGCAAAGTGGCCCTGCAGATGTTGTTGGACTCCAGTTCCCATGAACCCCAGAAAACATTGTAAATTGTCAGAGATTATAGGATTTGCAGTCCAAAATAAAAAATCTGGAATGCTACAGGTTGCCCAACTCCAATCTAAATAAGAGATAACATTTAAATACTGCATATATACACGTCCCCTTTTGTCTTCTCTCTGTCTCTCTGGGTGGGTGGGTGGGTGTGCGTGTGTGATAGTCTTATGATATTTAAATGTTCTTCTGATCTGTCTTAACGCCTACAGACTTCTTTCAAAACTATTCCTTTGTTTTGAAAGCAGTCCAGTGGCTACTGGAAATAGTTACTACCACAAATTCCATCAATGCCTCTCAGAAGGAGGTTGACACAAAGCATCAATTGTCAGAGATTTATGTAAGGAGTGAAAACTCTGGAAATGTTTGCTGCGGTGAGAAGTGACTAACCAGAGTGAGAGTTTTTACGTGTAATTCTGTATATAGGAAAAGAAGTGAGATTTGCTCAATGTGCGGTTCGTTCGTTCTGATTTCCGGAAGCCTGTTTTTGAGCCCCTTGTGGTGTGAGGATGCTTAGTCACAGAACAGCACATCTGATAGAGAAAACCAATTCATATTCAGTCCTGCAAAGCCACTCACCAGGAAGAAAATGCCACAGATTCATCCATACCGTTCATTTCATTGTAAGATTCCCAGCTCTGTTGACCATATTACTTTCTCCTCCAAATCACTGCCTTCCCACATTTGCCCCTCTCTCAATCCATATTTTCTCATACCCTGTCCTTTTTATAGTATCTCTAGTATGAAAAAATCCAGAGGTCAGGAAGCTTACTATCCACGTTAAACAACAGTATGGCTGGGCCCTGAGTAGATAGCCCACGTGATGTTTCATCAATAGGTCAAATCCGTGCCATTTGTGATCCAGCCAGAGCACACCAGCCTTGTATCTTGAGCTACGGTGCAGACAGGGAACCGTTCTGGGCAACGTCCCAGGGGCCACATGCTGCTGGTGGAAGGGGCCAGAGGGAAAAGTGGGGCTGAGCAACAAAGGTGACTTTCACCTTTGGACAGCAGGCTAGTTTCTTCTTCACTCACATGCCTCTCTGACCTTCATCCCGGCAAGCAAAAAGCATCATCAGAGATCAAGGTCCTATAGTAGTACGGCTAAATCGCTCAAGGAGGGTTCAAACAGGGCTGTGGCTAGGAACAGATAGAGAGACATGTGGACCTAACCTTCCCCATCCCTGTCTTGCATAAAGGTAAGGGGACCCCTGACCATTAGGTCCAGTTGTGACCGACTCTGGGGTTGCAGTACTCATCTCGCTTTATTGGCCGAGGAAGCCGGTGTACAGCTTCCGGGTCATGTGGCCAGCATGACTAAGCCACTTCTGGTGAACCAGAGCAGCGCATGGAAATGCCGTTTACCTTCCCGCTGGAGTGGTACCTATTTATCTACTTGCACTTTGACGTGCTTTCGAACTGCTAGGTGGCAGGAGCAGGGACCGAGCAATGGGAGCTCACCCCATCGCAGGGATTCGAACCGCCGACTTTCTGATTGGCAAGCCCTAGGCTCTGTGGTTTAACCCACAGTGCCACCCGTGTCAAATCTCCTGATTTTGCAGTCCCAGGGAAACAGCAAAGAAGTTCAACATGTCCACGCTGGAGAGCTGCATTCCCTGAGGTGTGTAGGCTTGCTTCAGTCAGTGGTTCTCAGAGAGCATGTCAAGAGAACCCTGAATGGGCAGTGACTTCCATTTGTTTTCTCACTTTCCAACAAGTATATACCTTGAGTCTTCCAGAATGCAGCAGCCTAAACCATTGGTACAATACAGGAAGCTGTATGTGCCTTCGTTCCTTGCGTTGACTGTTGGCAAGAAGTCATTTGTTTCAGCCAACCTATCAGGAGCACATATAAACTAGTTACATAGATTTGTTTTTATTTTGTTAAATTTATTTGTATGTCACTGATAATTGTTTTATATCACTTTATGTAGATAGATAATTTATTATGGTCAAAGACCAGCTCACATAACATAACACAATAAAAACTGTGTTCATAAAGATAAAATACACAATCAGAGCAGATTGCAGCAATAGCTCATGAGTTAAAATTGAGATATATACATACACCCATACAACTGAGATTTGGGCTACTGTAAAAAATTGACCCTGAGGTGCCCCAAAGGGCAACTTCAGCATTTCCCTAGTAAGCTATTTTATTCTAGAGGATGATCTGTGCCTACAAATTTGGGCGCAGAATCTGGCTACCAGCCAGGTTGTCTTATGATCTTTGCCTAAGAGGAGAGAATTAAGTTTAGACTTGTCTGAAATATTGGTGAACCTCTTCAGCAAAGGATCAATGGTGTCTCTACGAATTTCAACACAAAAAGGGCATCTAAAAAATATATGTTATATCATTTTATGTACAACAGTTAGGGGTTTTTAAATTAAGTTTTTAATGAATTTTTTTTACAAAAACAACAAATTGACATAACCCTCTAAATTCTCCCAGGCTTTGCACTTCAGAGAAATCCTTATCTGTGGACCCGAATGACTCTGTTTGCTTTGAGATGTAAATCCCTGGAACTGGATTTAAAGTGAGCTCTTCCAGATGGGATGGCCTGTCATTTTTCTCCTCTGTTCGCACTTGACGCTGCCCAGGAGCACAGAAGTGTCCAATCTTGGGTTTATGTCTGGCCGGGTGTGAACAGGTTAACTACCTGAAAAGTCAACATTTCATTTTTTTTTAATTGTTCATTTAATTTTTAATTTAATTGAGCACTTACTGTTCCCAACCCTAACCCTGTGGAAAGCCATCTAATTAGACTTTAATTTGATTTTGACCTGTTTTTAGGAGGTAATTTAATTATTGATTTTATACCAATGTTATATATCTGATGTTAGCTGCCCTGAGCCCGACTTCAGCCGGGGAGGGCAGGATATAAATAGAAGACGATGATTATTTTATTTTAAAAAGCAGGCACCGTTGAGACAGAAAGCAGTGTTCACATGTTGCATTCAACGAGTGTATGATGGCCACCTGGTATTATACTTGAGTAGTTGCCCATGGTGCCCACAGGTGGATCAGGACCACGTTGCTTTGGTTTTGGGGCATATTTCAATTCCATATCTATTATGAGGTTAATAGCCTTTGTTTTTCACTCCTGTGGGTGGGACAATTGTTTGATAGCTTGTTTGATCATTCCAGCTTCGGGGAGACAACTCAGACCAGAAGACACTGAGGCTGACGGCGAGGCTGATGCAGAAGATGACTCTGTGAGTAACACCAAACAGTTTTGCAGCCACCACTGAGATTTCTCAGCATCTTTTCCTTTACGACAGGAGCCAAAAAGAACAAGAAGTCAAACTAAAGCCTGAGTTTAATTCACAAACCATACTGACTCCCTTTTACACCCTGAACTGGAATAGAATATGCAATTTTATTTGAAAGTCTCCAGTCCATATTAAAAGTAACCCAGAGCAGAAACCTAAACATTGGGATATGACTGCCTGGTACTTAAAAATAGTAAAGATAAAGGTAAAGGGACCCCTGACCATTAGGTCCAGTCGTGGCCGACTCTGGGGTTGCAGTGCTCATCTCGCTTTATTGGCCAAGGGAGCCGGCGTACAGCTTCCGGGTCATGTGGCCAGCATGACTAAGCCGCTTCTGGCAAACCAGAGCAGCGCACGGAAATGCCGTTTACCTTCCTGCTGGAGCAGTACCTATTTATCTACTTGCACTTTGAGGTGCTTTCAAACTGCTAGGTTGGTAGGAGCAGGGACAGAGCAACGGAAGCTCTCCCCGTTGCGGGGATTCAAACCGCCGACCTTCTGATCGGCAAGTCCTAGGCTCTGTGGTTTAACCCACAGCGCCACCCGTGTCCCTTTTTGTACTTAAAAAGACTCAGAGCTAAAGCCCATGGCGCATATTTGCCTCTGGGCAAATGAAGATGGCTGGTGGGATCTTACCTGCGCTGCATCATACAGCACACCTGTTTAAAAGTGCGAGGGGCTTGGGTTGAGCTGTGAAGGGATAGACACAGGATTGGATGAGGTGTAAAATAAAAGGTTTTTTGTAAAGGAGGAGTGGTGTGAGAAAAGTGTGGGGTTGGCAAAGGGATTGGTGAGTAGGCGAGGTTGGCGAATAGAGCCAGCAGCCCCAGTTATATGTAATAAATAATGGTTTGCATAGTCGATTTGAAAATTTTGGCTGTGGAAAAAGAAGAAGTTAGGTATGTCCGAAGAGTCCTGCTGGATCAGCTGAAAAATCCACCGTTATGTCAGTGGCTGAGCAAATGACTCTTAAAAACTCACAGCCCTGGTATGAAGGCATATGGCCTCTCCCACTGTTTGCCCCCAGGAAATGTCATTCACAGGCATACCACCTTTGATCCTGGTTTTACTGCCACTCCTTAGAAACGCATCTAACTCTTTTTTTAGTTTTGTCACATTTCGCTGGGGGGAAGGTGATTCAATGATTTCAAAGGATTCCCTTCCTCTGCTTAAATTAGGGATGAGGAACATTTTTTAAGCCAGTGGCCATATTCCATCAGGAAAAATGGGGGGGGGGGCAAATGGGGGGGGAGGGAGAGAGCTAAGGGTGGATAGAGCTGCAGCCAAAAGTGAACAGGGATACCTTAAGCTCTCTTTTTGCCACCTTTTCTCTGGAAATGTCTGGCTTCTGTGCTGGGCACCAAGAAAGAGGCTCGTCTTCCTCAGCACCCATTGCAATAACACAGTGGGCTGTCAGAGGAATAGAGTGACCTTGGGGGTAGAGGCTAGGAGGAGAAACCAGGACTGGGAAGGAAGGGATGCAGGCTAGACAAAAACCTGCCATGCACCAGATCCTTGGCCCTGATTTAAACTCTTCAAAGTGGAAGCATCCATTGTTCATCAAGTCATATTGAATAGGGGGTACCTGTCGATGGTGGAAGGGGCTCCCTTGAGACTGCCTCCCTTCATTGGGGGTTTTTAAGCAGAGGTTGGATGGCCATCTGTCATGGATGCTTCAGTTGAGATTCCTGCATTGGGTTCCTTTCCAACTCTACAATTCTGTGCCAAATTCTGTTGTTGTTCCACTCCTACAGGTCGACGAAGTGACAACTGAAAACATACGACCAAGACCACAAGGATCCTCTCCTGTTTATGAGTATTGCATAGAAGATGAATATTTTAACAAAAAGGCAAGACGTGACACAATGGGATTTTGTCTTTCACTGTTTTGCTAGTGTCAAATTCTCAGTTCTCTTGGACCATCGAGACAATGGCTTCCTTAGCCCTTTGAAGTTAAAGGCAAAACTGGCATCAGTTGGCCGTGGAGAGAACCACCTGTTCTTTCCCCAAAGAATGCCCCATGCAAGACACTACATAATGACATCATGTTGTCCCCAATCCTAGAGGGAAAGCCAATGGACCATTAAGGCAGCTAAGCCCTGCAAGGAAAGAGTGGTGGTAGTGTGACCTTAATCACCATGATTATAAAGATAAGCCATCCCTCACTTGGCCGAATACTTGGCTGAGTACTTTGGCCCTGCCCTAGATAAAACCATTGAAACCAAGCATATATGGCTAGCTGGAAAATCTGAGCAAATAAAAGTGTATTTGCCTGGTGACAAAATGGCCCTATAGTTTATTTGCATTTTATGTACTATTTATTTTTGACAATTCATATACTGCTTAATTACACCTTCATTGCATATCTTTAGGTATCATGTGCCTCTTCACCCACCCAAATCTTTGGCTAATTAAACAATGTAGGGCCTTTTAAACTAAACTTTCTGTTCTCTGTGCTATTATGTTATGTATTTTTGTGTTCTTATACTGTAAACCGCCCTATGATCCTTGAATGAAATGCAGTAGATAAATGTGAATAAATAGGGGTTTTTCCCTGGTCCCTGTGTTTGGGTATGTACACACACATACATATATACCTTTGAAGTCTGAAGAGAGGTGATAATGTGTGCAGATAACTGATTATCGCATATTTCAGAACCCTTGAAATGAATTGTCCAGCTATTGTCAACTGCAGTGCCACTCCCACCACCGAAAAATAGCTAGTGATACTACAGAATGACAGATGTGTGAGAAGTTTGGCATGATCTGTGCAAATCCATTTTAGCTTACTTAAAAATTACACCTCTGTTTGCAGCTTCAGCAAGATATAGAGAACAGACAAAGACGGGATTCTTCTATCAAAATGAGTGATTCACAGGTGAGCTTAAGGTGTCTGATAAACACCAGGTACGCCCTTCTGTACAGAAGAGCATTGTTTCGGAGCTCTTCAAACCGAATGATCTTCTCATTGATACCTGTCCCTGGAAGGGAATGCAGCCACAGATTTACAAATACAAGCTTTAACTGTTACTTGCCAAAGAATACTTCCCAAACTGGTTCCAGTCACAGAGGGCCAGTCCATGCAAGTCTTGGGTGTGTGTAAGTTGTATGTTTGGAAAATATGCATGTACAGATCCCCGCAGATAGTTACGCACTCACACAACTCGGTCTACACATGGTGTGGGTGTGTGCCTGAAATATGCATTCAAGCCTCACTGCCTGTGTGAACCAGCCTGTAGACCAAAGTCCCCACCCACAGATTCTCACTTGACACAGCGCTGAAGATTCTACGTATACATATCCAGGGCTCTGTTGTACTCCATGCTAAGAATAATAATTAAATATCTATGTCCAGGACATCCAAACAATGATGGAGTCTGCAACCAATATTTGCATTATTTATTCTACAATGTTTTCTTTTCTGCATAGTTTATTTTGGTGTTGCTTGCAATGGGATGGGAAGAGACATGGCCACTTTTCCCCTTGGAAGTCATCTGAAACTGGAAAACACTCTACCCAGAAAACCTTTTTATGTTGACTCTGAGTATGTGCAAATAAGCCCAGCAGTTCCACAGTTGACAGTGTAGTTTGCTGTTTTCTGGATGCCAAGAGTTTCAACTATTCAGTATAATGTCAGGCTGAAACCAAATTGTGTGGGAAGATCTCCACGTAGATTTTTCACAATCAATCAAACTGTTTACCCAAGTTACCTTGGGGTTCAATTAATTTGCTGTAGAGCAGCCACACCTGTGAAACAAAACAGGATATGCGAAGAATGATATTGAATATACCCATTGTACACCTAAGTGAACATTCGTTTTTCAAAAGGAGCCAAATTTAATAATATTCAGAACATTGCAATAGTCATGCTACTATCTCTGAATGAGAGACTACTTACTTGAGATGCAGTTAGAGTTCTGTTTTGGTTTAAAACCTGGATAAGGAAACTTTTTAGCCTTTCAGGGGCTAGAACATTCTAGAAGCTTTTGTAAATCTACACAATGTGCAGAAGTGCGCCTTCGATGCAACCACCCATCAGCTGATTTTAACCTATGTTATGACAGGAATGGGTTGAAGTCTTCAATGAAATGAGTTTTGATAATGTACTTTTTGGTCCAACTAGGAATCTATGGAGGTTACCTTACAAACGGAAGTCGAATCTGGTGCAAGTGGATTTAGTGTGGCTGGTGGAGGAACCGAAGGATTATTTGTGAAGCAAGTGCTCAAAGAATCCCCAGCATCGAAGTTATTCAGTCTGAGAGAAGGTACAGTATGGTCTAATGTCACATTTATTTTAGTAAAATTAGCTACGAAAGTGAAACCTGGCCAGATGGGTGGGGTATAAATTATTATTATTATTATTATTATTATTATTATTATTATTATTAAACCTAATAAAAAAGTTAATTAAAATGTTGGTCAAATTCATGCAAACTTTTTTTTAAAAGCACATTGGAAACTGTAGAGGAGGAGAAAGTGGGCTTTCTCTTTTTTAAACAAATGGCTGAACAAATAACAGTAGAAGAGCCGGGACTAACCTACTTACAGTGCAATCCTATAAATATCTACTTAGAAGTAAGCCATATTGAATTCAATAGGCCTTACTCCCAGGCAAGCTGGTATAGGACTGCAGTCTTAGTCAACTGGCTATGATCTAAAATTATCTTGACGGATAACCAGCTGTAGCTGGAGGGCTTAGAATCTGTAAAAAAACAACAACTGTACAAATAAAATCCTGCTCATGAATGCTCACACAACCTAAGGGACAATTCAAATGATCAGATACAGTAGTTTTGTACTCTGGGGTGATCCCCACACACACCTGAGACGACAACCTGTTTGATGGTCACTTGCAACGTGGTTTTGTGAATGCATGCATAAAGTGCCTGTGCTGCAGGAGTATCTGAAAATCTCTCTGAAAACCAGCTTGGCCACAATTCTGCACGCACAAGTTTGGGATGCTTGTTATTTCCATCATATGACCTGATTTCTTGCAGGAAGGAGAGCTCCGGTGTCCATGCAGAATTACTGTAACTGGAAATTCTATGCAAGATGTCAATACTAGCATTTAATTCTGGGAGATATTCTTTGTAAATATTTTCATGAGCAGGTTGTTGAATCAAGACACTAGAATATGTGTTTTTTAATGGTACAACAAGCTCCTTTTCAATGGATTTAGAAATGGCCACATCATAGCTGTCAACGTTTCCCTTTTTTAAATGGTAATTCCCTTATTCTGAATAGGATTCCTTGCAAGAAAAGGGAAAAGCTATGGCCCACGTGGGTGGGGTGTTTGCTATTGTTGATAGATGTCTTTGCATAAACAAGGCATCTAATTAATGAGCCCGATATTTTGACACCCAATTAGTTTCTGCTGCCTCTTTTCACAGGTGATCAGCTTCTAAGTGCCACGATCTTTTTCGATAATATCAAATATGAAGATGCACTCAAGATTCTGCAGTATTCCGAGCCGTACAAAGTACAGTTCAACCTCAAAAGAAAGCTCGCCAGGAAGGAAGATCTTGAAACAATGCATTTTGCAACGCAATCCAAAAAAGAAAAAATGAGTCAGGTAATGCACAGCTGTAAAATTACACTTCAGATCAAGGCATGGATCTTGGGGGAGGTAGTAAACTGACCATCGCTTGTGTAATTTTAGGACAGTGGTCTAGATCCGGCGATATATTGGGCAAACAGAAAGGCATTTCTGCTAGACCAAGGTAGCCCTGTCAAATTATCACAATTTTTTCAACCCCACTGCTGCACCTCTCCACTCCATTTCTGCGCCACACATTTCTCCAACAGTGAGCCAATAAACCTCCATCATGCAAACTAACACCCACTCATCTGTCTCTGGATCCAACCTTCAGGGGTGTTTTTTTTTTTTTAGTGGAAGTGAAATTTGAGGAGATGCGGCCTTTGAGGCATTGAATTGTTTGGGGTTTTTTTTAATAATTTTTATTAATTTACAACAAAAACAAAACAAAACATACATTGTTTTCACATTCATATTTTCCAAATCTTTCTTTTTTGAACTTCCTTCAGCTTTTCCGCAAATCTTTCGTAGTTATTATTGATTTACGCATTTCCTTTGTTTATATTGTCTTTTTCTTCTATTCCCTTTTAACAATACCTCTCACGTTTTCACAGTGCTCTTTTAAAACCCTCTAGCGTTATTAGACCCTCACTTATACTCTCCAGATATTCAGCAAATTTTCCCCAGTCTTCTGTAAACTTTTGGTCTCTTAAATATCTAATCTTCCCGGTCATCTTATCCAATTCGGCATAGTCTAACAACTTCGATCTCCAATCTTCTATTGTCGGGCATTGAATTGTTGAAGCCCTTTTTGTGTGTTTTCTTCAGTTTCTGTAAGAATGCAGAAAGTCTGTCAGAATAGGGTGCAATCTCTCTCTCTCTCTCTCTCTCTCTCTCTGTGTGTGTGTGTGTGTGTACAAACACACACACACACACACACACATTGGGTTGTTGGGCGTCTTTTTATTATAATTTATTGAATTTTATACCGTCCTATACCGGGGGGGGGGGGGGTTCTCAGGGCGGTTCGCAGAATAAAATCAAGATATAAAACCACAAAATACATAGTAAAAATAAAAACAACCCAATATCCCCCCCTCCACGCACAAAAAAAAAACACATTTTAAAAAGACATAGGATGTGTCAGATGAACCAAAGGCCTAGTTAATGTCTTGAAGACTTTTTCATACCAATAGGCCCATGCAGCTGTTTACATGTTTCTCGAGCAGCCAGTCGTTTAAATGTTTTTTTGGGGGTGAGGATTACTACTTTTTAAAATGTGTTTATATTGCTGTACACTGACCTGATGTTTCATGGGAGGGTAGTATGTAAATACTTTTATAAATAAAACAGATACATAAAGGGGGTATTTTTAAGCCCAAGGACAACTTTCCTTCATGGACAACTTCCTGAGGGACACAGGCCAGCAGTAGACAGGGCCTGAGGTAAATGTGGGGGCAGCCATAGACATACTTTGATGAGGAACATGGCTCTTTGTATAGCAGGCTACATTTTTATCCAAAGTATTAAGTGTGGTGACAATAATAAAACAAAACAACACCACAAACTGGCTTATAAGTATAAAACCAAATTTACTAGAATAATAGCTAGAATAGAGATAGACTTGTAACCATTCAAGCAACAAACATATTACGGTGCCAAGACAAAGCCTGGAGACACTGTAAACCTTTGAGTGGATAAATGTACAATTCTATCTTAACAATGTAAACGTTATACAGACTGGATAAATGAACCGTTCAACAAGTAACGCAAGTCCAATCACAGAATGGCAACCTCGTGCCGCCGCAACAGCAAGGGTAGCACACTGGGAGAATATGAAAAAGTTTCAAAATACAGTCTGTATAATGTTTGCTGCACATGTAATTTGTTAAAATAGAGTTGGTGGCTGCGTTTCTGGAACCAATGAGAGGAAATAAATTGCAGTAAACTCTGCAATAGTTGCTACGTTGAAATTGCAGAGGAATATTGTAACCGGAGGGCAAGAATGATGCCGAAAGCCAGGTGGAATCTGCACACGTATTTAAAAAATGCTGTGAAAACGTTTGTTGTTGGTTTTTTTAAAAAAGGTTTTGGAAAAAAAATAATACATTGAATTTGCCATAGCTCGCTATCGCCATCTAGTGTCACATTTGTATAGTGCACTTAAAATGTTTTATTTGCAGCTGTGTAGCTGAGTCCCCAGTCTAGCATCAACCTTTTGCTGATGCATGCGAGTAAAGGCATTTCAGCCACACCAACTCGCATCATCCAATGTCTTAGCCTTTTGCACCAAAGTGGAGTGGAGCCCTGGCCTCATCAGTGCTGCTGACAGCATTTTGTTTTCTGAGGAGACAGAGCCTACTCCTGTTCTGTTTGTGTGTGGTCAGCTGCTGTAATGCTAGGCCTGATCCCCAGGTTAAGGGGTTGAGAAACAGGCCTCCTGTCAGCAGCTTCACGTTTCAGGTGAATCACAGCACTTGACAAGCTGAAGACAACTGGCATATTAGTATGGTGCCTAAGGACACTTTCTTGGAGCAGAAGTATCCCCCCCCCCCCCGAATTGATCACTTCCTATGAAGCAGCTCAAAGCAATTTCACGATACGATAAAAGCCACAAACAGAACAGCTGGTTACGTAAAGACAGTTGGAACAAGTGCTTATATAAAAGCAATTTAAACAATTGCACATAGAAAGCGATTCCAAATAAATTCAAATACCAATTGGAATGAAAACCTCCACTTAAAAGGCTTGCGGAAAGAGGAAATCCTTCAGCTGGCACAAAAAAGGACAATAAGAACCAGACCTGTCTGATAACTGGAGGAAGTAGTGCTGCCACACTAAGGGCATATTTCTGACATTATGCAGAGCAGACATCCTAATATGATTGTGTTAGAAACATTGAATTGTAGAGCTGGAAGGGACCCCCCGGGTTATCTAGTCCAACCCCCTGCAATGCAGGAATATGCAGATGGCCTATATATATATAATAATATATAATAGTAATATTTTTATTTATACCCCACCTCAGGTTGCCTCAGGTGGCTTCCAACACACAAATAAATAATAATAAAACATCAAGCGTTAATAGTAACAATCAGATTCTATAGTACATAAAAAAGTCACAATAACTTTAAAATAAGAAATTTATATCAGACAAAGCACTATTCAATAATCCAATAGTAAATGGTAAAATTAAACGTCAGCAGATAATAATTTAACGGTTTACACTTATCAATTCCAATAAAGAATTACTAATCTATAATCAATAAAGTAACAGCAAATGCATAAAATAACAGCAAACGCACAAAACCATGTAAAAGGGTCAAACTGAGAAACAAGGACACACAACTTAGTTTTTAAAAAACTATCCCTGAACTCCTCTCTTCCCAGCTGCTTCTGCTGTCATGGTCTGGGAAAGGCTCTTGGGGATGGAGGTTGCAACAAGGCAGGTGGAAAAGCCATTGCCTGCAGAAAGTCTCTCCCCACTCAGTTCTTCCTCTGGAGCAGAGCAGGTCTCCTATAAATATAGGTTGTGGTGACCTATGGAACACAATGCACACTCCAGTTAGATGCAAGGATGCAAGACAAAGGTCCTCTTACAAAGGGTAGGCTTATTATACACCCTTGCGCAAATTAATTGAAACAAACAATGTAGTTTATTGTACAAAACTCACATATACATGTAGAAAACTCACATTAGTAATGGATATGACCTCCACTATTTTTAAGCAGCATTTGAACACAGTTTGGCATGGAGTTTACTAGTTTCGAACAGTCACTATTGATTTTCGGATCCCTGTACCACACTTGAATCAGCGCCTGAATGAGCTTCTCCATAGTTGTACAGTCTACAGCACAGAGGCGACTTTTGCATATAGCCCACAAGTTCTCAATGGGATTTATGTCCGGGGAATTCCCTGGCCAATAAAGTACCTGTATCATCACTTTCAATGTGTGACAGGGGGCTAAGTCCTGCTGCAATATCCCAGTACCATCGGGATACGTTTTTTTCCAGCTCTGCAATAACTCTCTTTCGTAGAACCTCAGTATATTGTGGCGAGCACATTATTCCTTCTATTGGCTGCAGGCTTCCGACACCATTATGACCAACTCATTTTTCGTGTTTGTTTTGAGTACAGGATTACGAGTAAGATGGAAAACATGCTTTGTTTCAATTATTTTTCACAAGGGAGTACACATTCTCTTATTAACAGCTTCACACTATGTCGTAGCGGCTAGGAACATTGCATCTAGGTTTCAGGAGGGGTACATCACTGGGGAACGGGAAAAGACTGCAAAATTGAGTAAGTTGTATTATCTACATGATATTTTTCAGCAAGTGTTTGTCACCTTGAATTGCTAGAGGGACCTAATGGTCAGGGGTCCCTTTACCTTTTTACATTCCCGGAAGCATGAGGCTTTTATGGAATGTGAATCAGTTGTTTTGGAGACTCGTGTTTGCTCTGCTTCCAGTGAGCTCCCAGCACTGGTTTGTGAAGCCGTGCATGCACAACGTTGGCTGCAAGTCACATCTATCCTGTAGTTCCCTGAGAAATACTGCATTTTTATGTGTTTTCTCCCTAACCAGCTTCAGTCTGATTTGAAAATGTAAGCCATATGATGACATCCATGCCCCTCTCCACCCACTGATGTGGACAGGCAATGGGAGACTTGGAAAAACATCCAACCTTTTATCTCATTGTATTATGAAAAAAAGGGACGCGAGTGGCGCGGTGGGTTAAACCACAGAGCCTAGGACTCGCCGATCAGAAGGTCGGTGGTTCGAATCCCCGCCACGGGGTGACCTTCCGTTGCTCGGTCCCAGCTCCTACCAACCTAGCAGTTCGAAAGCACGTCAAAAGTGCAAGTATATAAATAGGAACTGCTCTGGCGGGAAGGTAAACGGTGTTTCCGTGTGCTGCTCTGGTTCACCAGAAGCGGCTTAGTCATGCTGGCCACATGACCCGGAAGCTGTACGCCGGCTCCCTCGGCCAATAAAGCGAGATGAGTGCCGCAACCCCAGAGTCGGTCACGATTGGACCTAATGGTCAGGGGTCCCATTATCTTTTACCTTTATTATGAAAAAGCTTTAATAAAAATTATTATTATTATTATTAAAGGGAAATACACCCAACCCTGCTGATGTGTGCGATGATGTCCAAATGTGATTTGAAATGAAGCAGAGGGAAATTATCCCACTGTGTTTTAAGCTGGTAAAGTCTCTCTGTTAATTTAGTCTGTTTTAACGTTTTGGGGGTTCTTGTTGCTATTTATTCATTTAAACATTCTGATGTACATTGCTTTCAACAATTTTGAAGATGCAAAGGGGTGGGGATTAAATACATACGTAATAAGTACTACAACCATTTATTTTGGAAATTCTATTTCTCAGGGGAAGGAAGCACTGGAAACATCAGAAAAGACATTCACAGAAGAAGATAAAGCAGACTTAATTGTAAAACAAAGAGTTGGAAGACCAAAAAGATCCAAAAAGGACAGACTTTCCTGGCCAAAATTCCAGTCGTTAAAAGGTAAAAAGATACTGGGGCAAAGGAGATCTCGTAGCACATCAGATGCATACGAACATGCGATTCCGGATATTTCCCCAACAAGCACAGACACAGAATCACAATTTCAGCCAGAAGAAATTCATGCAAAAGTTAAAAGAGGAAGTCAAAAGAAACTAAGATTCCCCAGTATTGGATTCAAGATGCACAGAACTAAACAAGAACCAGAGGAGAGGACAAAATACGAAGTCAAACCTCTCACAGACTATGAAAATGATACTGCGCAGGAAATCCCAGAATTAATAACAGTGCAATATTCTACTTCACGGGCTAAAGAGAAAAAACTGGAGGAAATACAGGAACCCAGAAAAGATGTTAAGGAAACAAAATTTGAACTGCCATACCATACAGGTAAATACCCTGAAGTTGAATTAACAATTAAAAAAACAAAAGAAAAGAAATCAAAATCCAAAGCCATCACAAAAAAATCAGAAACGACAGTGATAACAACACAAATAACAAAACCTATATTGCAAACAGGTGAAATACAAGATATACAAATAAAACAGTTAACACCACCAAAACAACGAAAAAAGAAGCAAAAGGGATCCACAGAAAAAATGTATACAAAATTACAAATGGACAATGAACAAACAGAAAAAGAAAAAAAAGAAATGGATGGCATCAAAGGAGTAATTAATCAAAATGAAGAAGATTCAAACGTCATGATAGCAACAACTGACATACGTATGCCGACAGCCAAAGCTTCTTTGGAACTTAAAACTCCACACATACAACTAGAGACACCATCAACTGATATGTCTCTCGGTGCTGCTGAGATTAAGAAAGAGAGCATGGACACTACGTTTAAAATGCCAAAATTCCAAATGCCCAAATCTGGAACAGAACTGAAGGCTCCAGACCTAAAGGTTGAGGCACCATCGGCTGATATTGCAGTAGGTGGCATTGAAGCTAAGCTAGAGGGCACAGACAGTAAATTTAAGATGCCAAAACTCCAAATGCCCAAGTTTGGAATGTCACTTCCCACGGATAAACTGGCTGCAAAGGGAGAAATCACCTTACCTTCTGTGGACGTGGAAATCTCCAAACCAGAACTGAAAGGGGAAGTTACCCTGCCCTCTGTGGGCATTGAGACTGATGTGAAATTGCCCGGAGCTGAAATGAAGGCACCTAGTGTGGAGTTGGAGGTTGCTGAGAAGGGCAAAATCAAAATACCTGATGTCAAAATGCCAAGCGTCAAGGTCCCCAAAATAAAGACTCCTCAAGTGGGAGTCTCACTGCCCAAGGTTGAAGCAGACATCTCTGCTCCCAAAGCAAAAGTGGAAATTCCAGAGGCAGAGGTCTCTGTTAAGGTGCCTGATGCAGAAGGCAGCATTGAGGGTGGCGGAATGAAAATACACATGCCAAAGTTCAAGATGCCCAGCATGGGTTTCACCAAACCAGAAATCAAAGGTCCCAAAGTCGATGTGGAGGTCAGCGCACCCAAAGTTGACATTGCTCTTCCGGATGTCAGTGTAACCAAGCCTGAGATCAAAGCAGGTGACATTTCAGCAGACATGAAGTTCGCAGCACCTGACGTACAGTTTCCAAAGGGGGAGGCTTCCTTGGAACTGAAGGCTCCAGACCTAAAGCTTGAGGCACCATCGGCTGATATTGATGTAGGTGGCATTGAAGCGAAGCTGGAAGGTACGGACAGTAAATTTAAGATGCCCAAATTTCATATGCCCAAATTTGGAATGTCACTTCCCAAGGGGAAAGCCACTGCAGAGGGAGAAATCACCTTACCCTCTGTGGAAGTCGATGTTTCCAAACCAGAACTGAGAGGGGAAGTGACCCTGCCCTCTGTGGGCATCGAGACTGACGTGAAATTGCCCGGAGCTGAAATGAAGGCACCTAGTGTGGAGTTGGAGGTCACTGAGAAGGGCAAGATCAAAAAGCCTGACGTCAAAATGCCAAGCGTCAAGGTCCCAAAAATAAAGACTCCTCAAGTGGGAGTCTCACTGCCCAAGGTTGAAGCAGACATCTCTGCTCCCAAAGCAAAAATTGAAATTCCAGAGGCAGAGGTCTCTGTTAAGGTGCCTGAAGGAGAAGGCAGCATCGAGGGTGGCGGAATGAAAATACACATGCCAAAGTTCAAGATGCCCAGCATGGGATTCTCCAAACCAGAGATCAAAGGTCCCAAATTCGATGTGGACATCAGCACACCCAAGGTTGACATTGCTCTTCCAGACGTCAGTGTAACCAAGCCTGAGATCAAAGCAGGCGACATTTCAACAGACATGAAGTTCACAGCACCTGACGTAAAGATTCCAACGGGGGAAGCTTCCTTGGAACTGAAGGCTCCGGATTTTAAGGTTGAGGCACAATCGGCGGATGTCGCTCTAGGTGGAGTTGAAGCGAAGCTGGATACTGCGGACAGTAAATTTAAGATGCCAAAACTACAGATGCCCAAATTTGGAATGTCACTTCCCAAGGTGAAAGCCACTGCAGAGGGAGAAATCACCTTACCTTCTGTGGATGTGGATATCTCCAAACCAGAACTGAAAGGGGAAGTGACCTTTCCCTCTGTGGGCATCGATACTGACGTGAAATTGCCCGGAGCTGAAATGAAGGCTCCAAGGGTGGAGTTGGAGGTCGCTGAGAAGGGCAAAATCAAAATGCCTGATGTCAAAATGCCAAGCGTCAAGGTTCCCAAGCTGAAGACTCCTCAAGTGGGAGTATCGCTGTCAAACGTTGAGGGAGACATCTCTGTTCCCAAAGCAAAAGTGGAAATTCCAGAAGCAGAGGTTTCTGTTAAGGTGCCTGATGCAGAAGGAAGCATCGAGGGTGAAGGGATGAAAATACACATGCCAAAGTTCAAGATGCCCAGTATGGGTTTCTCCAAACCAGAAATCAAAGGTCCCAAAGTCGATATGGACATCAGCGCACCCAAGGTTGACATTGCTCTTCCAGACGTCAGTGTAACCAAGCCTGAGATCAAAGCAGGTGACATTTCAGCAGATATCAAGTTCACAGCACCCGACGTGAAGATTCCAAAGGGAGAAGCTTCCTTGGAACTGAAGGCTCCAGACTTCAAGGTTGAGGCACCATCAGCTGATATTGATGTAGGTGGCATTGAAGCGAAGGTGGAGGGCAAGGACAGTAAATTTAAGATGCCCAAATTCCAATTGCCCAAGTTTGGAATGTCGCCTTCCACAGGGAAGGAAACTGCAGAGGGAGAAATTACCTTACCTTCTGTGGAAGTGGATGTTTCCAAACCAGACCTGAAAGGGGAAGTGACCCTGCCCTCTGTGGGCATCAAGACCGACGTGAAATTGCCCGGAGCTGAAATGAAGGCACCTAGTGTGGAGTTAGAGGTCACTGAGAAGGGCAAATTCAAAGTGCCTGATGTCAAAATGCCAAGCGTCAAGGTTCCCAAAATGAAGACTCCTCAAGTGGGAGTCTCACTGCCCAAGGTTGAAGCAGACATCTCTGTTCCCAAAGGAAAAATGGAAATTCCAGAGGCAGAGGTCTCCGTTAAGGTGCCTGATGCAGAAGGAAGCATCGAGGGTGAAGGGATGAAAATACACATGCCAAAGTTCAAGATGCCCAGTATGGGTTTCTCCAAACCAGAAATCAAAGGTCCCAAAGTCGATATGGACATCAGCGCACCCAAAGTTGACATTGCTCTTCCAGACGTCAGTGTAACCAAGCCTGAGATCAAAGCAGGTGACATTTCAGCAGATATCAAGTTCACAGCACCCGACGTGAAGATTCCAAAGGGAGAAGCTTCCTTGGAACTGAAGGCTCCAGACTTGAAGGTTGAGGCACCATCGGCTGATATTGATGTAGGTGGCATTGAAGCTAAGCTGGAGGGTACGGACAGTAAATTTAAGATGCCAAAACTCCAAATGCCCAAATTTGGAATGTCACTTCCGACAGGGAAAGCCGCTACAGAGGGAGAAATCACCTTACCTTCTGTGGATGTGGATATCTCCAAACCAGAACTGAAAGGGGAAGTGACCCTGCCCTCTGTGGGCATCGAGACTGATGTGAAATTGCCCGGAGCTGAAATGAAGGCACCTAGTGTGGAGTTGGAGGTTGTTGAGAAGGGCAAAATCAAAATACTTGATGTCAAAATGCCAAGCGTCAAGGTTCCAAAAATAAAAACTCCTCCAGTGGGAGTCTCGCTGCCAAAGGTTGAGGGAGACATCTCTGTTCCCAAAGCAAAAGTGGAAATTCCAGAGGCAGAGGTCTCTGTTAAAGTGCCTGATGCAGAAGGCAGCATTGAGGGTGGCGGAATGAAAATACACATGCCAAAGTTCAAGATGCCCAGCATGGCTTTCACCAAACCAGAAATCAAAGGTCCCAAAGTCGATGTGGATGTCAGCGCACCCAAGGTTGACATTGCTGTTCCGGACATCAGTATAACCAAGTCTGAGATCAAAGCAGGTGACATTTCAGCAGATATCAAGTTCACAGCACCCGACGTGAAGATTCCAAAGGGAGAAGCTTCCTTGGAACTGAAGGCTCCAGACTTCAAGGTTGAGGCACCATCGGCTGATATTGATGTAGGTGGCATTGAAGCGAAGGTGGAGAGCAAGGACAGTAAATTTAAGATGCCAAAACTCCAAATGCCCAAATTTGGAATGTCAATTCCTAAGGGGAAAGTCACTGCAGACGGAGAAATCACCTTACCTTCTGTGGAAGTGGATATCTCCAAACCAGAACTGAAAGGGGAAGTGACCCTGCCCTCTGTGGGCATCGAGACTGACGTGAAATTGCCCGGAGCTGAAATGAAGGCACCTAGTGTGGAGTTAGAGGTCACTGAGAAGGGCAAATTCAAAGTGCCTGATGTCAAAATGCCAAGCGTCAAGGTTCCCAAAATGAAGACTCCTCAAGTGGGAGTCTCACTGCCCAAGGTTGAAGCAGACATCTCTGTTCCCAAAGGAAAAGTGGAAATTCCAGAAGCAGAGGTCTCTGTTAAGGTGCCTGATGCAGAAGGCAGCATCGAGGGTGGCGGAATGAAAATGCACATGCCAAAGTTCAAGATGCCCAGCATGGGTTTTTCCAAACCAGAGATCAAAGGTCCCAAAGTTGATGTGGACATCAGCACACCCAAGGTTGACATTGCTCTTCCAGACGTCAGTGTAACCAAGCCTGAGATCAAAGCAGGTGACATTTCAGCAGACATGAAGTTCACAGCACCTGACGTACAGTTTCCAAAGGGGGAAGCTTCCTTGGAACTGAAGGCTCCAGACTTTAAGGTTGAGGCACCATCGGCGGATGTCGCTCTAGGTGGAGTTGAAGCGAAACTGGAGGGTACGGACGGTAAATTTAAGATGCCAAAACTCCAAATGCCCAAATTTGGAATGTCACTTCCCACAGGGAAAGCCGCTGCAGAGGGAGAAATCACCTTACCTTCTGTGGATGTGGATATCTCCAAACCAGACCTGAAAGGGGAAGTGACCCTGCCCTCTGTGGGCATCGAGACTGATGTGAAATTGCCCGCAGCTGAAATGAAGGCACCTAGTGTGGAGTTGGAGGTTGCTGAGAAGGGCAAAATCAAAATACCTGATGTCAAAATGCCAAGCGTCAAGGTCCCAAAAATAAAAACTCCTCCAGTGGGAGTCTCGCTGCCAAAGGTTGAGGGAGACATCTCTGTTCCCAAAGCAAAAGTGGAAATTCCAGAGGCAGAGGCCTCTGTTAAGGTGCCTGAAGCAGAAGGCAGCATTGAGGGTGGCGGAATGAAAATACACATGCCAAAGTTCAAGATGCCCAGCATGGGTTTCTCCAAACCAGAAATCAAAGGTCCCAAAGTCGATGTGGACCTCAGCGCACCCAAGGTTGACATTGCTGTTCCGGACGTCAGTGTAACCAAGCCTGAGATCAAAGCAGGCTACATTTCAGCAGACACCAGCCTCTCAGCACCCGACTTGAAGATTCCAAAGGGAGAAGCTTCTTTGGAACTGAAGGCTCCAGACTTCAAGGTTGAGGCACCATCGACTGATATTGATGAAGGTGGCATTGAAGTTAAGCTGGAGGGTACGGACAGTAAATTTAAGATGCCCAAATTCCAAATGCCCAAGTTTGGAATGTCACCTCCCACAGGGAAAGCCGCTGCAGAGGGAGAAATCACCTTACCTTCTGTGGAAGTGGATATCTCCAAACCAGAACTGAAAGGGGAAGTGACCCTGCCCTCTGTGGGCATCGAGACTGATGTGAAATTGCCCGGAGCTGAAATGAAGGCACCTAGTGTGGAGTTGGAGGTCGCTGAGAAGGGCAAAATCAAAATGCCTGATGTCAAAATGCCCAAAATGAAGACTCCTCAAGTGGGAGTCTCACTGCCCAAGTTTGAGGGAGACATCTCTGTTCCCAAAGCAAAAGTGAAAATTCCAGAAGCAGAGGTCTCTGTTAAGGTGCCTGATGCAGAAGGGAGCATCGAGGGTGGCGGAATGAAAATACACATGCCAAAGTTCAAGATGCCCAGCATGGGTTTCTCCAAACCAGAGATCAAAGGTCCCAAAGTCGATGTGGACATCAGCGCACCCAAAGTTGACATTGATCTTCCAGACGTCAGTGTAACCAAACCTGAGATCAAAGCAGGTAACATTTCAGCAGACATGAAGTTCACAGCACCTGACGTACAGTTTCCAAAGGGAGAATCGTCCTTGGAATTGAAGGCTACAGACCTAAAGCTTGAGGCACCATCGGCTGATATTGATGTAGGTGGCATTGAAGCGAAGCTGGAGGGTACGGACAGTAAATTTAAGATGCCCAAATTTCATATGCCCAAGTTTGGAATGTCACTTCCCAAGGGGAAAGCCACTGCAGAGGGAGAAATCACCTTACCTTCTGTGGATGTGGATATCTCTAAACCAGAACTGAAAGGGGAAGTGACCCTGCCCTCTGTGGGCATCGAGACTGACGTGAAATTGCCAGGAGCTGAAATGAAGGCACCTAGTGTGGAGTTGGAGGTCGCTGAGAAGGGCAAAATCAAAATGCCTGATGTCAAAATGCCCAAAATGAAGACTCCTCAAGTGGGAGTCTCACTGCCCAAGGTTGAGGGAGACATCTCTGTTCCCAAAGCAAAAGTGGAAATTCCAGAAGCAGAGGTCTCTGTTGAGGTGCCTGATGCAGAAGGGAGCATCGAGGGTGGCGGAATGAAAATACACATGCCAAAGTTCAAGATGCCCAGCATGGGTTTCTCCAAACCAGAGATCAAAGGTCCCAAAGTCGATGTGGACGTCAGCGCACCCAAGGTTGACATTGGCCTTCCAGACGTCAATGTAACCAAACCTGAGATCAAAGCAGGTAACATTTCAGCAGACATGAAGTTCACAGCACCTGACGTACAGTTTCCAAAGGGAGAATCTTCCTTGGAATTGAAGGCTCCAGACCTAAAGCTGGAGGCACCATCGGCGGATGTCGCTCTAGGTGGAGTTGAGGCGAAGCTGGAGGGTACGGACAGTAAATTTAAGATGCCCAAATTTCATATGCCCAAGTTTGGAATGTCACTTCCCAAGGGGAAAGCCACTGCAGAGGGAGAAATCACCTTACCTTCTGTGGATGTGGATATCTCCAAACCAGAACTGAAAGGGGAAGTGACCCTGCCCTCTGTGGGCATCGAGACTGACGTGAAATTGCCAGGAGCTGAAATGAAGGCACCTAGTGTGGAGTTGGAGGTCGCTGAGAAGGGCAAGATCAAAATGCCTGACGTCAAAATGCCAAGTATGAAGGTCCCTGATCTGAAGACTCCTCAGGTGGGAGTCGCGCTGCCAAAGGTTGAGACAGACATCTCTGTTCACAAAGCAAAAGTGGAAATTCCAGAGGCAGAGGTCTCTGTTAAAGTGCCTGATGCAGAAGGGAGCATCGAGGGTGGCGGGATGAAAATACACATGCCAAAGTTCAAGATGCCCAGCATAGGTTTCTCCAAACCAGAAATCAAATTTCCGAAAGTCGATGTGGACATCAGCGCACCCAAAGTTGACATTGATCTTCCAGACGTCAGTGTAACCAAGCCTGAGATCAAAGCAGGTGACATTTCAGCAGACATGAAGTTCACAGCACCTGACGTACAGTTTCCAAAGGGGGAGTCTTCCTTGGAACTGAAGGCACCAGACCTAAACGTTGAGGCACCATCAGCAGATGTCACTCTAGGCGGAGTTGAAGCGAAGCTGGAGGGCACCGACACTAAATTTAAGATGCCAAAATTCCAAATGCCCAAGTTCGGAATGTCACTTCCCAAGGGGAAAGCCGCTGCAGAGGGAGAAATCACCTTACCCTCTGTGGAAGTCGATGTTTCCAAACCAGAACTGAAAGGGGAAGTGACCCAGCCCTCTGTGGGCATCGAGACTGATGTGAAATTGCCCGGAGCTGAAATGAAGGCACCTAGTGTGGAGTTGGAGGTCGCTGAGAAGGGCAAGATCAAAATGCCAAGCGTCAAGGTTCCCAAAATGAAGACTCCTCAAGTGGGAGTCTCACTGCCCAAGGTTGAGGCAGACATCTCTGTTCCCAAAGCAAAAGTGGACATTCCAGAAGCAGAGGTCTCTGTTAAGGTGCCTGATGCAGAAGGCAGCATTGAGGGGGGAGGGATGAAAATACACATGCCAAAGTTCAAGATGCCCAGCATGGGTTTCTCCAAACCAGAGATCAAAGGTCCCAAAGTCGATGTGGACGTCAGCGCACCCAAGGTTGACATTGCTCTTCCGGATGTCAGTGTAACCAAGCCTGAGATCAAAGCAGGTGACATTTCAGCAGACATGAAGTTCACAGCACCTGAAATAAAGATTCCAAAGGGGGAGGCTTCCTTGGAACTGAAGGCACCAGACCTAAACGTTGAGGCACCATCGGCGGATGTCGCTCTAGGTGGAGTTGAGGCGAAGCTGGAGGGTACGGACAGTAAATTTAAGATGCCCAAATTTCATATGCCCAAGTTTGGAATGTCACTTCCCAAGGGGAAAGCCACTGCAGAGGGAGAAATCACCTTACCTTCTGTGGAAGTGGATATCTCCAAACCAGAACTGAAAGGGGAAGTGACCCTGCCCTCTGTGGGCATTGAGACTGACGTGAAATTGCCCGGAGCTGAAATGAAGGCACCTAGTGTGGAGTTGGAGGTCGCTGAGAAGGGCAAAATCAAAATGCCTGACGTCAAAATGCCAAGTATGAAGGTCCCTGATCTGAAGACTCCTCAGGTGGGAGTCGCGCTGCCAAAGGTTGAGACAGACATCTCTGTTCACAAAGCAAAAGTGGAGATTCCAGAGGCAGAGGTCTCTGTTAAAGTGCCTGATGCAGAAGGGAGCATCGAGGGTGGCGGAATGAAAATACACATGCCAAAGTTCAAGATGCCCAGCATAGGTTTCTCCAAACCAGAAATCAAATTTCCGAAAGTCGATGTGGACATCAGCGCACCCAAAGTTGACATTGATCTTCCAGACGTCAGTGTAACCAAGCCTGAGATCAAAGCAGGTGACATTTCAGCAGACATGAAGTTCACAGCACCTGACGTACAGTTTCCAAAGGGGGAGTCTTCCTTGGAACTGAAGGCACCAGACCTAAACGTTGAGGCACCATCAGCAGATGTCACTCTAGGCGGAGTTGAAGCGAAGCTGGAGGGCACCGACACTAAATTTAAGATGCCAAAATTCCAAATGCCCAAGTTCGGAATGTCACTTCCCAAGGGGAAAGCCGCTGCAGAGGGAGAAATCACCTTACCTTCTGTGGAAGTGGATGTTTCCAAACCAGAACTGAAAGGGGAAGTGACCCTGCCCTCTGTGGGCATCGAGACAGACGTGAAATTGCCCGGAGCTGAAATGAAGGCACCTAGTGTGGAGTTGGAGGTTGCTGAGAAGGGCAAAATCAAAATGCCTGATGTCAAAATGCCAAGCGTCAAGGTTCCCAAAATGAAGACTCCTCAAGTGGGAGTCTCACTGCCCAAGGTTGAGGCAGACATCTCTGTTCCCAAAGCAAAAGTGGAAATTCCAGAGGCAGAGGTCTCTGTTAAGGTGCCTGATGCAGAAGGCAGCATTGAGGGTGGAGGGATGAAAATACACATACCAAAGTTCAAGGTGCCCAGCATGGATTTTTCCAAACCAGAAGTCAAAGGTCCCAAAGTCGATGTGGACATCAGCGCACCCAAGGTTGACATTGCTCTTCCGGATGTCAGTGTAACCAAGCCTGAGATCAAAGCAGGCGACATTTCAGCAGACATCAGCCTTTCAGCACCTGACATGAAGTTTCCAAAAGGAGAGGCTTCCTTGGAACTGAAGGCTCCAGACCTAAACGTTGAGGCACCATCGGCAGATGTCACTCTAGGCGGAGTTGAAGCGAAGCTGGAGGGTACGGACAGTAAATTTAAGATGCCCAAATTTCATATGCCCAAATTTGGAATGTCACTTCCCAAGGGGAAAGCCACTGCAGAGGGAGAAATCACCTTACCTTCTGTGGAAGTGGATGTTTCCAAACCAGAACTGAAAGGGGAAGTAACCCTGCCCTCTGTGGGCATCGAGACTGATGTGAAATTGCCCGGAGCTGAAATGAAGGCACCTAGTGTGGAGTTGGAGGTCGCTGAGAAGGGCAAAATCAAAATGCCTGACGTCAAAATGCCCAAAATGAAGACTCCTCAAGTGGGAGTCTCACTGCCCAAGGTTGAGGGAGACATCTCTGTTCCCAAAGCAAAAGTGGAAATTCCAGAAGCAGAGGTCTCTGTTAAAGTGCCTGAAGCAGAAGGCAGCATTGAGGGTGGCGGAATGAAAATACACATGCCAAAGTTCAAGATGCCCAGCATGGGTTTCTCCAAACCAGTAATCAAAGGTCCCAAAGTCGATGTGGACGTCAGCGCACCCAAGGTTGACATTGCTCTTCCAGACGTCAGTATAACCAAGCCTGAAATCAAAGCAGGCGACATTTCAGCAGACATCAGCCTCTCAGCACCCGACATAAAGATTCCAAAGGGAGAATCTTCCTTGGAATTGAAGGCTCCAGACTTCAAGGTTGAGGCACCATCGGCGGATGTCGCTCTAGGTGGAGTTGAGGCGAAGCTGGAGGGTACGGACAGTAAATTTAAGATGCCCAAATTTCATATGCCCAAGTTTGGAATGTCACTTCCCAAGGGGAAAGCCACTGCAGAGGGAGAAATCACCTTACCTTCTGTGGATGTGGATATCTCCAAACCAGAACTGAAAGGGGAAGTGACCCTGCCCTCTGTGGGCATCGAGACTGACGTGAAATTGCCCGCAGCTGAAATGAAGGCACCTAGTGTGGAGTTGGAGGTCGCTGAGAAGGGCAAGATCAAAATGCCTGACGTCAAAATGCCAAGTATGAAGGTCCCTGATCTGAAGACTCCTCAGGTGGGTGTCGCGCTGCCAAAGGTTGAGGCAGACATCTCTGTTCCCAAAGCAAAAGTGGAAATTCCAGAGGCAGAGGTCTCTGTTAAAGTGCCTGATGCAGAAGGGAGCATCGAGGGTGGCGGAATGAAAATACACATGCCAAAGTTCAAGATGCCCAGCATAGGTTTCTCCAAACCAGAAATCAAATTTCCGAAAGTCGATGTGGACATCAGCGCACCCAAAGTTGACATTGATCTTCCAGACGTCAGTGTAACCAAGCCTGAGATCAAAGCAGGTGACATTTCAGCAGACATGAAGTTCACAGCACCTGACGTACAGTTTCCAAAGGGGGAGGCTTCCTTGGAACTGAAGGCACCAGACCTAAACGTTGAGGCACCATCGGCAGATGTCACTCTAGGCGGAGTTGAAGCGAAGCTGGAGGGCACCGACACTAAATTTAAGATGCCAAAATTCCAAATGCCCAAGTTCGGAATGTCACTTCCCAAGGGGAAAGCCGCTGCAGAGGGAGAAATCACCTTACCTTCTGTGGAAGTCGATGTTTCCAAACCAGAACTGAAAGGGGAAGTGACCCTGCCCTCTGTGGGCATCGAGACAGACGTGAAATTGCCCGGAGCTGAAATGAAGGCACCTAGTGTGGAGTTGGAGGTTGCTGAGAAGGGCAAAATCAAAATGCCTGATGTCAAAATGCCAAGCGTCAAGGTTCCCAAAATGAAGACTCCTCAAGTGGGAGTCTCACTGCCCAAGGTTGAGGCAGACATCTCTGTTCCCAAAGCAAAAGTGGAAATTCCAGAGGCAGAGGTCTCTGTTAAGGTGCCTGATGCAGAAGGCAGCATTGAGGGTGGAGGGATGAAAATACACATGCCAAAGTTCAAGATGCCCAGCATGGGTTTTTCCAAACCAGAAATCAAAGGTCCGAAAGTCGATGTGAACATCAGCGCACCCAAGGTTGACATTGCTCTTCCGGATGTCAGTGTAACCAAGCCTGAGATCAAAGCAGGCGACATTACAGCAGACACCAGCCTTTCAGCACCTGACATGAAGTTTCCAAAAGGAGAGGCTTCCTTGGACATGGAGGCTCCAGACCTAAACGTTGAGGCACCATCGGCAGATGTCACTCTAGGCGGAGTTGAAGCGAAGCTGGAGGGTACGGACAGTAAATTTAAGATGCCCAAATTTCATATGCCCAAGTTTGGAATGTCACTTCCCAAGGGGAAAGCCACTGCAGAGGGAGAAATCACCTTACCTTCTGTGGAAGTGGATGTTTCCAAACCAGAACTGAAAGGGGAAGTGACCCTGCCCTCTGTGGGCATCGAGACAGACGTGAAATTGCCCGGAGCTGAAATGAAGGCACCTAGTGTGGAGTTGGAGGTCGCTGAGAAGGGCAAAATCAAAATGCCTGATGTCAAAATGCCCAATATGAAGACTCCTCAAGTGGGAGTCTCACTGCCCAAGGTTGAGGGAGACATCTCGGTTCCCAAAGCAAAAATGGAAATTCCAGAGGCGGAAGTCTCTGTTAAGGTGCCTGATGCAGAAGGGAGCATCGAGGGTGGTGGAATGAAAATACACATGCCAAAGTTCAAGATGCCCAGCATGGGATTCTCCAAACCAGAGATCAAAGGTCCCAAAGTCGATGTGGACGTCAGCGCACCCAAGGTTGACATTGCTCTTCCAGACGTCAGTGTAACTAAGCCTCAGATCAAAGGAGGTGACATTTCAGCAGACATGAAGTTCACAGCACCTGACGTACAGTTTCCAAAGGGGGAGGCTTCCTTGGAACTGAAGGCTCCAGACGTAAAGGTTGAGGCGCCACTAGTCGATGTTGATTTGGGAGGTGTTGAGACAAAGGTGGAAGGCATGGACAGTAAATTTAAAAGGCCTAAATTCCAAATGCCCAAGGTTGGAATTTCATTTCCCAAAGGTAAAGCCAGTGTAGATGGCATGGGTACCCTACCTTCTGTGGAAGTAGATGTCTCCACAGCAGAACAGAAAGGCGAAGTCATATTGCCCTCTATGAGCATCGAGACAGATTTGAAATTGCAAGGAGCTGAAATACGGGCACCTAGTGTGGAATTGGAGGTCTCTGAGAAAGGAAAAATCAAAGTGCCCGATGTCAAAATGCCTAGCGTCAAGGTCCCCAAAATGAGGACTCCTCAGGTGGGAGTCTCACTGCCAAAAGTCCAAGCAGACATCTCTGTTCCCACAGCAGCAATGGAGAATCCAGAGGCTTCCGCATCTGTCAATGTGCCTCATGCAGAAAGTAGCATTAAGAGTGGCGGGATGAAAATACACATGCCAAAGTTCAAGATGCCCAGCATGGGTTTTTCCAAACCAGAAATCAAAGGTCCCAAAGTCGATGTGGACATCAGCGCACCCAAAGTTGACATTGATCTTCCTGATGTCAGTGTAACCAAGCCTGAAATCAAAGCAGGTGACCTTTCAGCAGACATGAAGTTCACAGCACCTGACATAAAGATTCCAAAGGGGGAAGCTTCCTTGGAACTGAAGGCTCCAGACCTAAACATTGAGGCACCATCGGCAGATGTCGCTCTAGGTGGAGTTGAAGCGAAGCTGGAGGGTACGGACAGTAAATTTAAGATGCCCAAATTTCATATGCCCAAGTTTGGAATGTCACTTCCCAAGGGGAAAGCCACTGCAGAGGGAGAAATCACCTTACCTTCTGTGGATGTGGATATCTCCAAACCAGAACTGAAAGGGGAAGTGACCCTGCCCTCCTTGGGCATCGAGACTGACGTGAAATTGCCAGGAGCTGAAATGAAGGCACCTAGTGTGGAGTTGGAGGTCGCTGAGAAGGGCAAGATCAAAATGCCTGATGTCAAAATGCCAAGCGTCAAGGTTCCCAAAATGAAGACTCCTCAAGTGGGAGTCTCACTGCCCAAGGTTGAGGCAGACATCTCTGTTCCCAAAGCAAAAGTGGAAATTCCAGAGGCAGAGGTCTCTGTTAAGCTGCCTGATGCAGAAGCCAGCATTGAGGGTGGAGGCATGAAAATACACATGCCAAAGTTCAAGATGCCCAGCATGGGTTTTTCCAAACCAGAGATCAAAGGTCCCAAAGTCGATGTGGACATCAGCGGACCCAAGGTTGACATTTATCTTCCGGATGTCAGTGTAACCAAGCCTGAGATGAAGGCAGGGGACATTTCAGCAGACACCAGCCTTTCAGCACCTGACATGAAGTTTCCAAAGGGGGAAGCTTCCTTGGAACTGAAGGCTCCAGACCTAAACGTCGAGGCACCATCGGCAGATGTCACTCTAGGTGGAGTTGAAGCGAAGCTGGAGGGCACGGACAGTAAATTTAAGATGCCAAAATTCCAAATGCCGAAGTTCGGAATGTCACTTCCCAAGGGGAAAGCCACTGTAGAGGGAGAACTCACCTTACCTTCTGTGGAAGTGGATATCTCCAAACCAGAACTGAAAGGGGAAGTGACCCTGCCCTCTGTGGGCATCGAGACTGACGTGAAATTGCCCGGATCTGAAATGAAGGCACCTAGTGTGGAGTTGGAGGTCGCTGAGAAGGGCAAAATTCAAATGCCTGATGTCAAAATGCCAAGCGGCAAAGTTCCCAAAATGAAGACTCCTCAAGTGGGAGTCTCGCTGCCAAAGGTTGAAGCAGACATCTCCCTTCCCAAAGCAAAAGTGGAAGTTCCAGAGGCAGAGGTCTCTGTTAAGGTGCCTGATGCAGAAGGCAGCATTGAGGGTGGTGGGATGAAAATACACATGCCAAAGTTCAAGATGCCCAGCATGGGTTTCTCCAAACCAGAAATCAAAGGTCCCAAAGTCGATGTGGACATCAGCGCACCCAAGGTAGACATTGCTCTTCCGGATGTCAGTGTAACCAAGCCTGAGATGAAGGCAGGGGACATTTCAGCAGATATCAAGTTCTCCGCACCTGATGTGAATATTCCAAAGGGGGAGACTTCCTTGGAACTGAGAGCTGCAGACCTACAAATAGAGGTACCTTCTGCTGAGATTACTCTGGATGGTGCTGAGGCAAAGATGGAGGGCCTAGACAGTAAATTTAAGATGCCAAAGCTCCAAGCGCCCAAATTTGGAATTTCGCTTCCCAAAGCGAAAGGTGCAGACGAGGAGATCACTTTTCCATCTGTGGATATTTCTGTTCCAAAATCAGATGCTGACATCCAAGGACCAGATTCAGAAGGCAAAAATATTAAACGTGAAAGCTATGAAAAAGAAATTGTTGAAAAAGAAAGCAAATTTAAAATGCCAAAATTCAAGCTTCCATCATTTAGCTGGTCTCCAAAGAAAGAAGCAAGTGTTTCTACTGATATTTATCCAAATTTAGAAGATCCCTCAGTTCCAGTTCCAACAGGTGATATTGAATCTGAATTAACACTCACTGTAGAGGAAGGTGAAGTCCACATTGAAGACCTAGAGGGACATATATCTTTTGATAAAGACAGCGAGAAAACCAAAATCAGAAGGCCTCATTTTAGCATGCCAAAGATATCCCTTCCAAAAATGAAAAGTCATAAAGCAGAAATATCTGTACCACAGTTGCATGCTGACATGACAGTATCTACGGTAGAGGATGAAGGAAAGATGTCACTACAAATGCGGGATACAGATATCAGTGGTAGTGATTCTAGAAAAGGCATTAAAATGCCCGAAGTTAAACTTCCAAGCCTAGAACTTTCCAAACCAGAACTTAAAGTTCCAAAAATGGACATGGAAATCAGCTTACCTGAAAGTGATGTCAAACTTTCTATACCTGATGCCAGTCTTTCAGAAGCAGAATTAAAATCACTTGATGTTGGTGATAATGTTAGTAAAACAATGGCAGAAATTAAAGTCCCTGTGGTGAAAGGCCTAGAAGTAGGAGTTGAAGGACTGTCCACTGATATCTCTGTAGATGGAACAGAGATAAAAACTGAAGGAATGGATGGGAAGATGAAAAGGCCTAAATTCCAAAGGCCTAAGTTTGGAATCTCATTTTCTAAAGGAAAAACTCCAGACACCGAGATTAGTTTACCATCTGAAGATGCAAAAGTTCCTCAGTTGAAAACGACTGCAGATATTGCAGATATTGCAGTAGAGGCTCCAACACTTGAAGGAGAAGGTGACTTAGCTGGTTCAGGAAAAACCGGCCCCGAAGGGAAAATTAAAATGCCCCCAATCCCTAGAGCCGACATGAAGATTCCAGCAATAGACATAAAATTACCATCAGTGGGTCTTTCTGTGGCACAGCCAGAGACGGAGGCTCAAGATTTAGTTGCTGCAGCAAAAGATGCTAAATTTGAGGGAGATATAAAGACTGGAAGTATAGATGCAGAAGAAAAAGAAGGGCATTTCAAAATGCCAAAATTCAAATTGCCATCATTTAATTGGTCACCTAAAAAGGAAGCAAGTCTTAAGACTACTGCAAAGGAACCTCTGGAAGAACCTAAATTGACTATCTTATCAGATGATACAGATGCAGAACTAACAGCAGTTCTGTCAGAAGATCAAGAAGTCCACATGGAGCTAGATGCTGAAATAGCTACAAAAAAAGGTCAGATGAAAAGGCCACATTTTAATATGCCCAAAATCTCCCTTCACAGGCCAAAGCTACCAAAATCGCAGGGTAGCCTGCCAAAAGTGGAGGCAGATATTACTGTGGAAAGAGAAGGGGCTTTGGTACACATACCTGATATAGAGAGCAGTTTTACCACACAGAAAGAAGAAGAAACCGAAATATGCATAAAAATGCCAAAGGGCACATCAAAAGTGGAAATCAAAGCTCCCCAAGTAGATACCGATATTAAAGTTGATATTAAGGAGCCCACCATAGATAGTTCAGTTGAACTGAAAAGTGCAGAAACAGGATCTGAAGGTGAAATCAATGTGGATAGTGGAAGTATGAAAACTGATGTTACGGAGGGCACAATTAGAATGCTAAAACTCCAAATGCCAAAGTTTGGAATTTCAATTCCAGAAGGAAAATTGCCAGAGACTGGGGTCACCTTACCCGAAATGGAAACTGAAGTTTCTTATCTACAAGCAACAAAAGACTTCGAGGGACTTTGCGGCGAAGCTCCAACCTTGGAAGTAAAAGCTGAACTCGCTGATGCAGAAATAAAGGTATCAGCTGGAGAAATACAAATGCCCAGAGTTGACATTGAAGTATCTGACATATCTGTTCGCAGCCCTGCTGAGCAGGATGCAAAAGAACAAGGAGAACATGAAGCAAAGTCTGGAGAGGGTCAAACTGAGGAGTCTCCGGGTTGGTTTAAAATGCCAAAGTTTAGGATGCCTTCATTTGGCCGATCATCTTCAAAGGGGAAAAAAGGTGATGCTGAAGGAGATGGCAGTACAGGAAAAGGAAAAGCTCCTCTTGCTGAAGTAGAAATAAAAGCTCCTGAAATGGCAACCCAGTCTCCCCATGTGGTTAGTGAATTGTATTCTGGACAGGACATTTTAGAAGGCAAAGTCATGTTTCCTCAGGAGGACATTACAAAAGATGGAGTTTCAATACAGAAGGAAAAGGACTTCAGAACTGGCCTATTAATGGGGGAAGGCAGTTTTTCACAGGCCTCAGGAAAAGCTGACGATAAAATAAGTCCCCTGGGATCTAAAACATATGCTGATGTAGTTAAGCTTGGTGCTGAAGAACAGATTGTACAGATACATAAAACTTCATCCACTGTCCCCACATCAGAAATCAGTGTACCAGATGTGGATATTGACATGACAGTGGCTGAGACACATGCCACTAAAATTACTGTGGCTGGAACAGAGGAAAAAGTTGGTGCTATCATTACAGAGGCAAACGTCGCTGAGCAAAGCCCTGATGCAAAGGCTGAAAAGGAGAGCCAAATAAAATCACCCAAAAAGGATATTCAAGGGAAAGAAAGCATATTCAAAATGCCAAAGTTCAGTGTGCCTTCTTTTGGATGGTCAACCACAAAAACCACCAAGAAAGTTGATGATGCTACATCTGACTTGCAAGAGCCTGATGTTAGACCACCAGAAGTTAGAATGGATGTTTCAGTCACTGATGAAGACTTTGAAATAATAGAGTACCCAATAGAAGGCTTTGAAAAAGATATGCCTGTGGAAGGAGAAGTGAAAGCAGAAGGGACAGATGGCTCAAGTAAAACAAAACCATCAAAATTCAAGATGCCAAAGTTTGGCAGTTTACGTACCAAATCACGAAGTGCAGAAGTTGATGCTGACCCACCAAAAACAGAGGCTGAGGTGTCACTAGATAAAACTGAAGGACAGATATTTGGAATCCAGGCTCAAAAAGCAGAAGAGTTTGTTGACATGAAAAGTAGAAAACTCGACCTTGCGGAGAAACCAGGAGACACCACGGGCAAACAAGATTTTGACGATTCAGAGATAAATTTCCATATTCACAAACTTAAAATACCCAAGTTCACATACAGCACATCTGTAGCTGAAGGACAAGTGTTGAGTTCAGAAGATACAACACACATGAAATGTGCTGCTACTGATACAGATGGTGATGGTGCCCCTCAACAAGAATTCAGAACTACATTCTTTGATAAGAAGGTAGAAGACATTGGTTGTAATATCCAGAAATCAACAGTCAGAATTACAACATTGTCTGACATCCAAAGAACACAAGTGGAAAGTAAACTGCCATCTACAGATCCTTCTTTTGAGGAGACAACAACACTCATACAGAGGCCAATGGAATTCAACATTAAATTTCCTACAGAAAAAATAGACACCATGAATGGTAAAATCCAAAAATCAGTAGCTAAAATTACAACACTGACGGAACCAGATATTCAGACAACACAACTTGAGTGTAAACTCCCATCTACTGAGACATTTATTCAAAGTTCATCACTGCACATTGAAGGACCATACTTTGAAGGAAATGAAAAAAAGCTACAAGGTAAATCTGCATTTGACTCCTGTGATTCTGAAAGTCAGGAATCTTTCTCAACTCAGATAGTGAGAGAATCAGAGATTCCTCCATCAGAAGTTCAAACTGCCACCTATGGGTTTTCTCTTTTAAAAGTGAAAATTCAGGAATCACTTGTGAACTTGGATACGCCAGTCAAACTGTCTTCTACAGAATATACGAGTGAAATGTTTGAGAGTAAAGATCACCAACCTTCAGGTGAAAAGGCAAGAGAAACAACACAAAAGACCAGCTTTGCTGAACTGAAAGTATCAGACAAAGGCCAAGAACTTACTGAAGAAGCATCTTCTACTACTAAGCTGACAAAGCTGAAAGCATTTGCAGTTGAAGTACAATCTTCTGATGAGTTTGCAGACAGTTCAATGATTTCTGAATCTGCTGTAGAAATTACCGAAGAAACTGAAGTTGCAAGGGCTGAAGAAGAGTCAACAACAGATCCGAAGGAAAAATCTGATAGTAAGAGATCTTCTGGCAGGTTTAAATTTTGGCTTCCAAGTCTTGGGTTTTCTTCCTCTGTTGATGACACAGGCACAGATTCCAAACCTGAAGTTCAAAAACCATTTCAAGAAGAGACACAAGTCGATGTCCCATCCACATCAGACAGTGACACTGCCAAACAAACTGAAAAAGCTGGGTGGTTTAGATTCCCTAAGTTAGGTTTTTCATCTCCAACAAAAAAGGGAAGGGAAACTGATAAAGTAGAAGAGACAGATCCAAAAGAAGAAAAACCTCAGGATGAGGAAAGTCCAACAGAAAAATCAGAAACTTTTTTTGATGCACAAGAATCCTTGCCACCTAATGAAACAGTCGCAGAGAGTGAAACCTCAGAGACTACACCCATTGTTTCATCTTCTGCAAGGACTGAATTGATACTGCTAGAGAAAGGGAAAGCTCCAACCCAAAGCGTTCCTGAAGAGGCATAAAATTAAGACGGTTTCTTTTCCTTCAAAATTCAAGCATACATAAAAATGTGATGAAACACTTTTCTAGGCGGGGAGAATTAGAAAACACATTGCCTTCTTTCCAGCAAAAGAAAATAAAACATTAAAAGGATCGAAGAAATGTTTTGATTAAAATTACAGTACTGTTTTCAAGCTCATTGAAATATAGAAAAATAGTTCTTAACAAAAACACTTGTTGCATGGGACCTAAGGAAACAACTTAGACAAAGGAAGCTACTAACAAGAGACATCCGTAGTTCTAATGAAACCAACAAAGACCCTTTCTATTAATTTCCACAAGTGTTCCTTCTTCAGACCTACTTAGAGGAATAAAGACTGGACAAAAGTTTAAATATAATCATTTGAGAATCAAATCACAGCAATGATTTTGTTCTAGATTATTTGCAGAGTATTAGGAAGCTAGTGCTGGGAGAATTAGGAGACATATTTTCTTTTTTAGATTTTATTTTTTTAACTGTATTTCTGCTGCTATCTTATGAAAAGTATATATAAATATATTTTCATTATCTTTGAGCAATAGGCATATTTCAGGATCGTTTTGAAACATAGACCAAATGGAAATAATACTGTAAATGTTACAATGCTTATTCTTCCTTTCCAGTCACAAAGCATCTTGCCAGTTTTCAAGACTATCAGTTAAACTGAAGTATCGGCACCTAAAAGACATATCAGTCCTAAACATTTTGCAGAACAGCATATATAAATGTTACTTCTGAAATCTCTTTTTAATGACAAAAAATCTTAGCACCAGTGTCTTAAGATATGTGTTAGCGTGCCTTTTGAAGTTTTATATATGTAAAATATCGGGACTAGCCAACATCTGGTCACCTGGGTGAAAAGAAGAGAAGAGGAAGAAGAGTTTGGATTTGATATCCCGCCTTTCACTCCCTTTAAGGAGTCTCAAAGTGGCTAACATTCTCCTTTCCCTTCCTCCCCCACAACAAACACTCTGTGAGGTGAGTGGGGCTGAGAGACTTCAGAGAAGTGTGACTAGCCCAAGGTCACCCAGCAGCTGCATGTGGAGGAGTAGAGATGCGAACCCGGTTACCCAGATTACGTGCCTACTGCTCTTAACCACTACATCACACTGGCTATAAGAAAAATATTATTAAAAAGTAGCTATAAGAAAAATATTGCTTGCCTTCATGCTTGTCCTGTGGCAAGTTGGGTAAATGCATTTGCCACTGTACAGAAGAAGCAGTTTTAACTATGCCCCTGCAAATATTTTTTCAAACCTTTGCACTGGGGAGTCAAAAGTTGAACCTGGTTGAACATGATGCACACAGCCAGTTTCCTACCGACTGGAGGCCAACACACACAAAATTCCTGTGGCTACCATGCCTGTATGGTACCTGATTACCTGAGCAGATACAGGCTGTATGCCTGTATGGTGGATACAGGATGGATACAAATGACTTACTATGTGAAAACTTGCCACGGTGCATATTTAATTGGTGTCTGTTTTGTCCTGCCAAGCGGCGAGAGTTTGACCCACACCTCCTCACATTTCTAATCAGGTAGAGAAATGCGGCAGAATTCCTCGTGCAATTTTGCAAGACAAAACAAGCCTCTTCTGTTGTTCTTCCCTCATTATTGTGTGATGGGGGAGAGCCAGCTCAAGACATGCTACCTGGGGTGAAAGACAAGATGCCCCCCCCTTCCCCTATTCCTCATACAGAAGCCAAGCAGACTGCCGACTGAACCTTACTGCCACACTGCCAGCAGGTAGAACAGTGCATCTGAGGGCAGAGGGCTCACCTACAGGGGACACAGGGCAATATTGTGGCACACACAGCTCTGTCCTCCAACACCTTGCTTCTTGTCTCCACCACCTAGTATCTGAGGCAATCGCTCCACTCTGCCTAATGGCAGAGCCAACCTTAGGGACCTTCCTGTACACATTTAGGCTGCCCGTGTGATTCAGAGCATCGGATTCACCAGTGTTCTAAATTGTGCAAGGGATTCAGAAGGATCCCTGGCGCTGAAGTATTTTTCTAAACGTGGAGGACAATGGTGTCAGTTGCCAGGTCATGGCAGACTGGGTAGGGTAAGGTCCATGGGGTCATCCCCACTTCAGCCATATGAGGCATGAAGGGGGTTACAGTTGACGTGAAAATGCCTACATCATAAATTATGACTTGTCAACCATAATCTGTATTCATTTGTTGACACTCATTCACCCCAGGGTGACTCATTCACCCCAGTGTTGTTTTGTACCCTTCTGCTGAGCAGTAAAAACAAACCTCCACAGGCCAGGTACAGATATGTAACCACATGATCACCAGTAATCTCTCTCAGTCCAAAGACATGTGTTGGGTAGACCAAAGCCGTCACATTCATTAATCCATCTAACCATTCAAAAGCGGCATTTGTTGACTCCAATCTTAAGACAAGGGTCATAAGATCCAACTGTCTTGATAAAGAGGACCTTCTGACCACAACAGTTCCCCTACAGAATGGGGGCTGAAGTGGCTTAAGGTGTGTACTTCAGTGTGACTGGGTTGTAAACTGGCGTTCAAGTGACTTCAGAAATAAAACTTAATAGTCAGGAGTTTAGTGCTTGGATAAGATGGAAGGGAGCATATGTAAGTGGCTTTGACTTTCCTAAGGATATAGGTTGTAAATAGTTATTGTTTGCCTTTTGGATTATATGAATGCTTGCTACACGTATGCAGCCAACAAGATGGTACACACATGCCTGTGAAACATTGTGCTTATGTACGGCAATAATGTTGATTGTATCCTGGCTATGCTCCTCCCGATACAGAAATAAAAGTAGTACCATTAGTATTGTGATCGTCATTCTGATTCTGAAGAAATACTATCCATGCTAACATGCCGATGTGGCTATCTAAAATGTCTGGGAAAGTTGGGGATTGGGGAATCTCTGGTTGTTAGGACTAGGATTCTGAGTTCATTTGCAAAAACAAACAAAACAAAACCCTGGAATGTCCCTGAGAGACTTTTGAATTGGAACTCCGTCCCTTCCATCTGCAGATTTGGGAATTATCTGCAAATCTGGAAATTATCTTCTCTTGCATTCAACTTTAGCAGTCTGACAATGACCGTTAAGCCTGTACTGTAGATAAAGTCTGCAGGGGGACCTGGGACAATTTCCAAAGTAGTAGGTGAAACTACTACTGTGCCATGTGAACTGCAGATGTCAGAAAATACCTGAGAACAACAAAACCTGGGTTTGGTGGGTAATTTGTCAGTCCTCTATACTCTTGCCAGTTACAGCCCATTTACTTTGTGCCATAAATTTTAATGATAACTGCTTTGAGGTTATTTATGTGTTTGTTACAATCAAGCCACATGTAAATCTTGTGACGTAAATAAGCGAATGATCGCTAGCCATCAGTGCTAGATTGCAGGGTCATTTTCCGGGTTTAGAGAGTCCATGGCAATATGTCAAATTTTTACTCCACAAAAGGCAGTGTGGCACTGAGAAGCTAGAGGGAGTCAAATTGCCCTGCCCACAGGGGTGGGCAAGTGACAGGGGTGGTTGTTGTTGCTGCACCGTGGAAGCTCATGCCATTGGTGAACTCCCCCACGAAATTAGGGCCTTAGTAATTTAATTATATGCCAACCTTCTGACTGGGTTGCCCTGTGGCAGGGGTTGGCAAAAATTTTAGCCACGGTCCGGTCCACTGTCCCTCAGACCTTGTGGCAGGCTGGAGAAGCGGCACCGGGGGGGGGGGCTGCAAGAATAGGCAAGGGGGGCAAGTAGTCCTCCTCCCCAGCCCCAGCCGCTGTGCTTACCTTCCCAGGGGCTGCCGCCACTGCTGCTTCTCGTGGGTAGGCAGAGGGAGCTTGTTCGCTCTGCTCTCTGGTCCACAGGAGCACCAGGGCAGCGGCGGCAGCGGAGGGAAGAGGGGCTGCTTAAAATGGCGCTCAGCCAGCCAGTTTGTGAGAAGCAGAGGGGGGAATGGAATGGTGCGGGGGGGGGGGAATGGCACAGCCTGAACAAACAGAAGCCCCATGCCAATCCACGGAGAGTCCGCCAGACAGATCCTGAAGGCAATTGGGCCTGATCCGGCCCCCGGGCCTTCGTTTGCTGACCCCTGCCCTGTGGTGTTGATGGACATGAAAGCATGTAACCAATTATGTATTCAAAATGGTTCCACCCTGGCTTTTGGCCCCCGCAGGGTCCTCAAGGCAGCCTCCAAATTAAAAACACAGATATCTAATTTTTAAAAAAGTAATGCAATCCGTGCAACAATTTTTGTTGTTGTTTTTTTAAAAAAGCCTTTAAAACCACAAAAGTAGAAAGTGTAAAAGCAAGTCAGTTTAAAATAATATAATGCCACACCAGGAGGTTAGTCAAAGCAGGTTTTTTAAAAAAAGGACTTGAGCGTTCGGCTTTTCAGCTACACTGGCCTCTAGTTCATTTCCAGATAACATTCAAAGTAATTATCAAAACTGTGCAAAATAATGACTTGGGACTAGATTATTTGAAGGAGCTTCTCTGATTTCAACTGGTCCCATCCACACATTTTACTCCTGGAAAAAGTTGCCCCAGGCCTAGTAGAAGCAGTATATTGTCACTTTTTTATATATAAAGCTATGCCTACTGCTTCCCGGCTAAGAATTACAGAGAGACAGAAGCGGGTCTAGTTCAACTTTCCTTATCAGTTGTATCCTTCCTCCATTTTTTAAATAAATGCCCATTAATTTAGCACAAATGTCCACACCAACTCTGCAAGCACAGTTAAGACGAAGGAACAATAAACATATTTTCGGCATGCTGAGTTCACAGTTAACAAAATTTGCAGTGGGTCTTTCCACCGCCTAGCAGTCCAATTTCCATTAGGCCTCTGTGCATTTTTATTACAGCTTCACGATGTGCGCAAATAGATATCCTTATTCTCCTTCCACCCATGGTAGACATCGTGGTTGTTTCACAGTGAGGAAGGTTGTGCCACTTGTTGGCCTCCAAGCAATGCCGGATTTACGTATAAGCTAAATGGGTTTTTTTTTGGGGGGGGGGGGACTACTTATTAAATGTATTTATATTGCTGTACACTGACTTGATATTTCATGGGTATAAGTAGTGGGTTGACAAGGCAGACGACACAGAGATTTCTCCAAGTGGTTCTTTATAGTAAGCTGGAACTGAACTGAACTGAACAGCTCAGCGGGCCTGCTTTTATAGGCAGCTGGCTGTCAGCATTGTAACAACAACACCCCAGGGTTTCCCGCCTAAATTAACTGACGCGGATCTGAGTGAAAACTATAGACAGTGGTACCTCTGGATGCGAACGGGATCTGTTCCGGAGCCCCATTTATATCCTGAAGCGAACGCAACCCACGTCTGCGCATGCACGGGTCGTGATTCGCCGTTTCTGTACAAGCGCATGACTACATTTTGACCGTCTGCGCATGCGCGAGTGGCAAAACCCAGAAGTAACGTGTTCCGTTACTTGTGGGTCGCCGTGGAGCATAACCTGAAAACGCTCAACCTGAACCATATTTAACCTGAGGTATGACTACACAATACCCCTGGTGGCCAGGGTGAGCACTTCAATACATAACAATGGGAGGGTAGTTTATAAATACTTTTATAAATAAAATAGATACATAAAAGGGGGTGGAGGAATATTTTTAAGCACAAGGACAACGTTCCTTCATAGACAACCTCCTAAGGGACTTGCCAGGCCAGCAGCAGACAGGGCCTGAGGCAGTGCTGGATTTACGTATAAGCTAAACAGGCTATAGCTTAGGGCCTCACTCTCTTGGGGGCTCCCCCCAAAAAATTAAAGGGGAAAAAACCCTGGATGTACATTTCCAAAATATAAGATAAAAAACAAATAAAATAAAACCTACATACAGCAACAGTGTTTTGTGTTGTGTAGGCGCCTATGATGTAAGTAATGGCCGCCGCCTGCTAGCCTGCTCCCTAAAATATCACTGGTTTGCTCATTAGTATAGGGTGCCTACATTCTGCAGGTGCAAATGGCTTTAGATACCTATTAAGTCCATAAATTACCATATAGCATATATTCAACACAAAAAACAGTGACAATTTGTTGTTGACAAAGGACAGCTGGACATATAAAAGGCCCCATTACCTTCAGTAGTTTAGGGACTCATCAAATCTAAATCCGGCCCTGCCTCCAAGCCAGAGCTGGGCATTGAAGCTGAAGATCACCTGGCAGGAATTCAGGCTGTTAGACAACCATATGTTGTGGTCCAGGGAACACTGGCTTTCACAGGAATCAAGTTTGGGACAGGATCCTCCACCCTAGGTAAAGGTAAAGGGACCCTGACCATTAGGTCCAGTCGCGGACGACTGGGGTTGCAGCGCTCATCTCACTTTACTGGCCGAGGGAGCTGATGTTTGTCCACAGACAGCTTCCGGGTCATGTGGCCAACATGACTAAGCCGCTTCTGGCAAACCAGAGCAGCGCACAGAAACGCCGTTTACCTTCCCGTTGGAGTGGTGCCTATTTATCTACTTGTACTTTGACGTGCTTTCGAACTGCTAGGTTGGCAGGAGCAGAGATAGAGCGACGGGAGCTCACCACCTAGTGGGGATTCGAACCGCCAACCTTCTGATCGGCAGGCCCTAGGCTCTGTGGTTTAGACCACAGCGCCAACCACGTCCCTCCATTCCACCCTATGTAGACATACCATAATCCCCAGATATCCAGATTTTATTTATTTGTTTATTTATTTAGAAAATGTAAGTTTCTAGCATTTGCAAAACCTGAGATACAATGTCCACATATGCCCATGCCATGGAAAGAACTAGAGAGTAACCATTCAAACCAGGAAACAAGAAGATGGATTCACTCTGGCCATAGTTTATAGATCTGGAGCAATAGGAAGATGGGGCATGTGATCAAAAACACGTCTGTTTAGTTGAGGCTCATTCTGCACTGTGCCTCCCAAACACAAATCATCAAAGCAAAATATATATTCATATGGTTTCAACACAGAAAGCTGAACACATGTATATATGTCCTATTTTTCCATGTGGAGAAAATAGGTGTAAAGCGGCCTTATAAGTAGTTGGTGACAATATAAATATGCACATCACCCACACCAAAATGTTTATTTAGCTATATTTACATAATTACATCCCACAGTAATGTATACGGAAAACATAATAAATTTTCCTTATTCAAGCCCATAACCAGCTTGGACACAGATTTACTAGGCAGGTCTGGGTCAATTCACTTGGTAGCCTCAGTTCCCTATTTTTAAAAGCAAAATAGAAATGACTTCCAATACAAGGCAGATATAACAATTAATGTTACTAGCCACCTTGAAATTCAAGGAACAGTAATACAGAAGGCCATAGAAATCTAATTTAATAAGCAACTCTTGCTGGCAACAGCAGACAAAGCTTTTTAAAACTGCTATTCTGCAGCTGCCTTTTTCAGGCAGAATTGAGGGTACAGTCTTCAAACCTTTCTGGAGCAGTGCTGATGAAGTCAGTTCTGAACTGAGAAACAGAACGTTAGTGGTTTATGAAGCACAGCTTTTAATGGGCGGGGGGGGGGGAGCAGAGTAAAGCAGGCCATAATTTTCTCAAACATTGCCACCTTGTGGAATTTTGCAAATGCAACAATTGCCCGGTTGCATAACTCTATTTTGTTCTGAAATTGTACAACCAATGAGTATTTGCACAATTTCAGTGCAGTACAACTAAAGAATTAGCTTTCCCTTCTTGGGGTTTATTTTTTTGAGGGTGCTGGCTTGAAATCACTTTTTTAAGGGTGCAGACTAAAAGGCACACACCACCATAGAAGAGCATTTATTGTCAAGGTATTAATAAGGATAAGGATCAAGTGTTGACAAGTGATGGCCAGTTCTCATGTACCCTCTTATAATACATCTTCTAACCTATCCATTCCACGATACACAATATTGGATCAAAGCTGCAGATATGCGTAGGCTGGAGCGGATAAGATTTAAGAGGAGTCATTATAGTGGTCTTCAAATATCTGAAGGTCTGCTGTGCAGAAGATGGAGCAGACAGGTTCTCTGTTGCTTTATACAACATGACTACAGTGGTACCTCTGGTTACGAACGCTTCAGCTTACGAGCTCCGCTAACCCAGAAGTTGTGAACTTTGCCCCAGGATATGAATGGAAATCGCGCCCCAAAGGCACGTGTGCAACGGGAGGCCCCATTAGCAAAAGTGCGCCTCAGGATAAGAACGGTTTCAGCTTAAGAACGGACCTCCAGAACAAATTAAGTTCGTAACCAGAGGTACCACTGTATAACCAGTAAACAGAAATTGCAGGGAAGCATGTTTCAGCTAAACATTAGGCAAAACTTCCATGTCAAATAGCTCTTACTGTTAGGAACAGACTTTCTTGGGAGGCAATGGGCTATCATTCACTGAGTGTATTTAAGTAGAGGCTTAATGGTCACCTTCCAGGGACACTGCGGTTGCATCCTGCATTGTAGGTCCTGCACTGAGCAGTGTATTGGATTAAATGACATCCAAGTTCCCTTCTAGCTATACGATTCTGTTAAGTTGTGGGTGAACATATCAGAAGACACAGCGATTCTTCAAACAGCTCTTGTTTATTCACAGGCCAGAGCAGAACTGAGCTGAAGGGTTCAGCCAGCCTGCTTATATAGAGCTCCACTACAACGCAACTGTAACCACTTTCTGTAACTATCCAATCACTGAATGTCACTTTCAATCCCCTATTTGCATATGTGGACCTGAGTGAAAACTATCTACAGTATCCCCCTGCTGGCCCAGGGTGAGAACTTCAGTACATAACAGATTCCATAAAAATGAAATTTGTGAACGGGACTACTCCGTGATCAAGGTTTGATACATCCTGAACTAAAACATTCATCATCTGGCAAATCCACAATCTAAATTTCACACGCAGAAAGCTCATAACTGAATTCCTATTAGCTATAAAAAATAAAAATAATTTAGCTTTTAAAAGAACTTTTAAATCCATCTTCCCAAGCACAGTCTTTCTGCCCTGGCAGGTCTTCCATTTTTACCGAATATTTGGAATTCCAGTCTCGTTCAAAGAGAGCCCTCAGTTGCTCCTGTATTGTAGGGTTTTTCTTTGTGGTGTCTGCTGAAGACTGCTTGGCAACCAGTCCCACACCTGCCGTGATGCTGAAGTATTCTTCTGACCAGTTAGAAGTTCCTAGAGATGTATAAAATGCAGTGTATATAGAAGGGTGCGATTTTAATTTATCTAGTCACCCACCCCCCCAAAAAGCTCAAATTTCCCCGTTATGGCAAACATATGACTTCTGGTTTCAAACAATTGAAAGCACTATTGTTAGAATATTCACTTGAAGCAAAAGCTGCAGAGTTCAAGGGAGAGGGAGAGGAAAGAGATTGAAACAGGCAGGATCCAGTGTCAAGAAAAACCCATAAGGATCCTAAAAACTAATCTGAATTACTAGGAGTGCTTTTTACCACCTTATGGCTATTCTTGGACGTGGTGATTCATGCCCTAGTAACCTCAAGACTTGATTCTTGCAATGTGCTTTAGGGTAGAATCTAAACATTTTGAAAAATATATTGAATTTGCCATAAGCTCACCATTGCCATCTAGTGCCACATTTGTACATGCTTTTTTCCTGGGGGGACGCAGGAGGACGCATACCTCTAAACATTATGTGAATCTACGTTTGGCCTATTTGAGGGGCGGTATTTCAATATGAGTAGGAAAATGAAAGTACCCCTAAACAATTTTTAGCACTGCATTTGTATAATGCGCTTAAATTGTTATATTTGCAGCTGTATAGCTGACTTCTACACAGACCACAATCTCTACCAGGCCACAACACTTACCAATATAGACTGCCTTGTCAGTCACCATATATTTGCTGTGATTCAGCCTTGCAAAGGGGATGTTTGTGTGATTTCCAACTGGAACAGTGAAGATTTTCTGGTAAGATGTAAATACAAAAACATGTCTACAATGAGTGGGAATTAAACACAGATGACTTTATGAGTTTCCAACAATTGCCTGCCTTTCCCAAGTAATGGAAATAAAATAGGAATAGCTTTTGGCTAAGCTAGAGTAGACTTTCCACTTCCATTCGCCAGTAAAAGAAAAAGGAAAAACCCACTGCTAAAAATTATAAGAGAGCTTTGCATTTACCGTATTTTTCGCTCTATAAGATGCACCAGAACATAAGACGCACCTAGTTTTGGGAGGAGGAAAACAAGAAAAACAATATTCTGAATCTCAGAACCCAGAACAAGAGGGATTGCTGTGCAGCGAAAGCAGCAATCCCTCTTGCTGTTCTGGCTTCTGGGATAGCTGCACAGCCTGCATTCGCTCCATAAGATGCACACACATTTCCCCTTACTTTTTAGGAGGAAAAAAGTGAGTCTATAGAGCAAAAAATACAGTAATAGTGCCTTTTTGGTGCACATCATCTCAATTGGCACAGATGAGGAGGGCAACAAAGATGGTCAGCTCTATGGGAAAGAAGACCTATGAGGAAAGCTTGGAAGACTTTGTTGTATTCAGCCTGAAGAAGCACGCTTCAAACCTAAAAAGAGCTGTCTCATAAAAGAGGGCAAATACTTGTTCTCTGCTATCGCAGATGGCAGGGCTTCATCTAATGGGCTTGAGCTACCGGAGGGTAGATTTTGGTTGAACTTTGGGAGAATCCTGGTCTGGCAATGGAACCAATGGTTCCCTAGAGAGGATGTAGGCTCTTCATCACTGACAGTGCTTTTTCCCCAGGGCGTACTCAAAGGTAGGCAGTACTAGCATCTCTTTTTGTTGTTATTAAAAAGTGTGGCACTTAACTGTAATAACTTCATGGTGAGTACCTGCACCTCTTTTTCAAGGGAAAAAAAAGCACTGGTCACTGGATATCTTCAAGCAGAGACTAAATGGATGGCCAGCAAGGCCTTCTGCCACTCTCTGATTCTGTCAGTGGCCTGTTAAGTTGTGGCGATTCTTCAAACAGCTCTTCTTTATTCTTTATTCTTTATTCTGAACTGCAGAGCTCAGTCAGCCTGCTTATATAGAGCTCCAGAACAACGTAACTGTAGCAACTTTCTAAAACTATCCAATCAATGAACATCACTTTCGATCCTTCATTTGCATACAACTATCCAATCACTGAACCTCACTTTCGATCCTTCATTTGCATAACTATCTACAGTATCCCCCTGCTGGCCCAGGGTGAGAACTTCAGTACATAACATGGCCAAACCAAGACGGATGTCCTGTCAAACGGTAAAGAGGTTTTTTTACCACAGATCAGGTGGCTGTGACTGAATTGGTCATTTGTAGTGTCAAGCAGAGGTAGGCAACGTGGGGGCCTCCACTGCAACTCCCATGGTGGCATGGCTAATGAAAGAGGATGTATTTATTTCATAAAATTGATATACCACTTGCTTGTAGAAAAAAAACTTCAATGTGGTTTACAAAAAAGGATGTTAGGCTAAAATATATGTGCAGAGACACTGTCTGTAGTCACTATCTGTATCATCCTGTCAAAGAGCAAGAAAGATTTTACTGCACATCATTTGGTAAAATTGCCATTTTTATATACACAGTAAAAACTCATATCAACACAGCTTTTTAACCTGGATGTAAAGTACATGTACCAAAGCACATGTAAAGCACATGTACCCCAAAACCTGTACCAATGTGCTTTAAGCTCATTTATTTTAAAAAAACATTTTGGCTCTGCTACATGAGGAGGAATGGGAAACGATCCGTATTACTAATTTTAACCAAAAAAATTTTTTCTTCTTAACTGTGAGAAGAAAATTTTGTTTATTAAATTGTGGTTTATTTCCTGCTGGGGGGTGGGGGACACACTTTAGGTTTAGCGACCTATAAGTTTGCTTACATTTTAAAATTTATTAATTTATTAACAAATTAATTATTTATTAATTTATTAATTGTTGACATTTGCCCAACATCATTGCTAATACCTAAGTTTACAGTGTTTACAGTAGGGAGAAATAACTTTTCAGCTCATTTCATCCTGAGATTTTTCCCCATCCAGCAATTTAACACTTCCTCTTTCGTTCTTGTGGCATGTGCACACACAACACAAAAAGTGCATTTGAGCATCACTCCCACCTTTCTTATGGGAAGAGATCCTACATGGATAGGAAACAGAAGGAAAGCATTTGAAAACTGCAGTCCAGCTCTAGCCAGTGTAAATTTTTAAAAAGTTGGCATTATAGGTGCAGAAAAAGCAACAGAGTCTGAGGGTTGTCATGTCCACATTTGACACTATGATATATGACCCAGAAAAGACCCTTAAAACTCGGTGTACAAGCTACATAAGTCACTGTCAATACCAGGAACATGACACATGTGCATCTGTAAGGAGCCATGCTTCTTTTACCACTTCGATTGTGATGTTGGCATGTTGATCACTAAGGACACTCAGTGACTCCAAGAAACGAAACATGGAAGAATCAGTATGGGCCCAGCAGTTGATTAAAAGCCGTATGTGTATATTTTGGTGTAACGCCACACTTCTCAGAGCATTGTCGATGGGTGGCCAGTATCTACAAAAACAACATTGTAATTAGTGAAGGTTGGACCATAAGGGCAAATGGGTACTGCCCCATTAACCTCAATGTCACCCCCCCCACCTACCTGCCTTCTTACTTACAACCAAGCCAGAGGGTGGTACTAGCTGTCAGCTTCCTCCTCCTCCATCTCAGTTGCCCTTGTAGAACTTGGGAGGAGGATGGGAAGGAAACTATAATTCATTGGCTCTGCCTAGCATTGGCTCTGGCTCCACCTACTGTTGGCTTCCTGCCTTACACCTCACCAGTCCAAGTGAACAGCAGCCACAAACGCTTGTAAAACGATCAATGGGGAGCTTTATAAACACAAGAACTATTTGGTTTTGGGCTTCCTACTAAAACAGAGAAGTAACAGCTTCTGGTGCTAGCTAGCTGTCTTTCACTACATTATTGTCCCATGAAGCCCAGGCTGACCTGCATTGCTTTTACAGTGCGACACCCCAAAACCTGTGTAATTTAGAGCTGATGGTGCAGGGAGCAGTCATACAACTAATTAAAGGTAAAGGGACCCCTGACCAGTCCAGTCGTGACCGACTCTGGGGCTGCGGCGCTCATCTCGCTTTATTGGCTGAGGGAGCCGGCGTACAGCTTCCGGGTCATGTGGCCAGCATGACTAAGTCGCTTCTGGCAAACCAGAGCAGCGCACGGAAACGCCATTTACCTTCCCGCTGGAGCGGTACCTATTTATCTACTTGCACTTTGATGTGCTTTCAAACTGCTAGGTTGGCAGGAGCAGGGACCGAGCAACGGGAGCTCACCCCATCGCGGGGATTCAAACCGCCAACCTTCTGATCAGCAAGTCCTAGACTATGTGGTTTAACCCACAGCGCCACCCGCGTCCCTATACAACTAATTAGCATTTAGCTAAGAATATAAAAGGGTGCACATATATTCAGGTTTCACTTCATACCTTGGCGGGTGTCTGAAGCGGCTTGTAGGGAAGTAATCCATCATGGAGACATAGACAAATTTTTCTGCATCGTAGATAACATCGAGAACTGCCACGAGATCAAAGGTGCGACCCCCTGGACAAAAGGAAGCAGGAGAAGCCTAGAGCAAAGGAGAAGTTTAATTACTACATCATCTATTGATCCCCATGTTTTTTCAATGAGAATAAACATTTCCTACAGAAGGTTTCATTGTAATCCTATGCACACTTAGTAGAGAGTAAATCCCACTGAATTCAGTGGGGTTAATCTGAGGGAAACATGCTTAGGAACTGTCTGCTTACAGAAAAATAAGCTTCAGTGCTTGTTCCATTGAACTGCACTTCCAAAGGACTGTAGCTGTTGATATTGGTAGAATAATTGCTCGGCCATGGAGATGGGATGGTGGCGTTTGCTTCCCCAAGATCCCAGTAGGTTTTGAAGGTTTTCCAGAGATCCTTAGCTAAGCAGCTGCAGTTGCTGATCAAAACCCCCACTTCTTTCACCTGCAGAAAGAGAGAAACTGGAGACCAATATTCCAAACCAAACCTGGAAGAGGAAGAAACAAAGTGAGGTTTGGCCAAAGGGGTCGGCCTCTTTCCCTTGGCCTTCGCCCCACCCCCAGCTGGCCGTCCATTGTTCTCCCAGGCCAGAGGCTGGACGATAGCCACCCTGACCCAGCTGGGAGGCACCAGACCAGGTAAGCCTCCTCGGTGTCGCAAACCCCACGCACCTGTTGGGAAGGGGGGGCGGAAATTGTTGCTTTCACTCTTTCTTTGTACTGGTGTGGTAATATATCTAGCAAGGGCATAAGTTTGAATGAAATCATAGAGCAAAATACAGAAAGTGGAAATGCCCTTTTACAAGTGCTTCGGAGCTCAGCAGTTCAACACCTCTGCAGTCACATAGCACAACCTGGGTTCTGGGGATCGTAACTTGGAGAGCTGCTGCCAGTCTGAGTAGGCAATACTGTGCTATACGGGCAACCAGCCTGACCACAAGGCAGCTTCCTATGGTAATGTGTGTGGAATATTAGAACTCTTGAGTTCTCAGGAGCTTGTCAGGAGTCACCCAAGTAGGGTAACCCCAAATACCAAAGAGCTCTCTTGTACACTTGATAGTTGCATGAGAAGCTAGGCCTGTTGAAATTCCCTCTTCTATAAAACTATTAAAGAACACCTGTGCTCTCTCTCTCTCTTTACCTAATCACTCAATCTTCACGGAAAGAGCAGGAACAATGGACTAGCTTTCCTGAAGGATAAACCTGCCCACTAAAACTGATCTTTCTCCATAACATGCAACCATAGAGGGATGTTGGGTGTCTCCAAACAGCGGCAGAATTGGGCTCTCAGATTTCAGCAGTGTCCTGTTTGACACTATAATTCAGTGTCCACCCACCACCCCACCTCTCGTACTCTGTTCTACAGCATTGTTTTGGTGCCCGTCTGCAGGGCAGCGCCCGGTGCAAGTGCACCAAGCGCCTCTGCTGCAAAGGTGCAATCTGACGTCCCAAGTGGGTGTGACATTGGAGATCTGGGTGGACCAGAGCATTTGGGAAAGGAGAGTTAACCATACGGCATGGGGAAAGGATTAGGCCGTTTTCCCTCAATGCCATACTCCCAATCCAAACTGCCCTGCAACTAGTAGTGCTTTAAAAATTCAATTTGCAGATCTACCACATCATGTCAAGTTTGGCCCTTAGTTGGCACAGGATGACAGTGGCCCAAGAACCATAGCAATACCATGTGTGAATGGAGTGTGTACCCAGAATCCTGTACAACACACAGCCAAGCTGGAGCAGTGCCTTGGCAGGCAACATGGAAAGAGTCCCCTCAAGGCAGAAAAATCTGAAAAGTACTGATGTAGCGTAACAACTTGAGTGGCTATGGTTAGAAACACAAATGTAGGACAAGCTCGTTTGCATCTTTAGATAGATAGCATAAGACTAACGAAATGTTCTGACAGCTGGAAGGAAAGTAGACAACTGAGCTTGGCCAGGTAATAAGTTTTTATGTTCTCCCCCAAATAAAATCACCTGTCTTAACAGAACTGGTTCTCAGGATGTTTCCGCGCAAATTTTGTCTTCTTGTTAAGTATTGTGAACTCAGTCTCCCCACTCCCACCCCTGTGCCGCTTCGGCTTAATAGCCTTAAATCTCTCACCTGAGTCAGGGCTCTCCAGTCTATGTTGGCACTACCAATAAATACGTGTTTCATGTCTACAATCCAGAATTTGGTGTGCATGACACCTTGGGTGAGCTGTCCAAAATTAATCCTTTTTATGTGGGCTCCTATGGAAAAAATGTTGTTGTTTTTTAAGAGATCAAATAACTGTTTCTTGAGATGCTCTCAAGCCGTAACATACATTTACTTCACTGGAAGCCCTTATGCAAATTCACTAAATACCCCCTACAGAGTTGTGGGACTGAGGCCCGTAGTAAGACTGTTGATCTCAGAAGGATCTGGAAACCAAGCCTTATGAGGAACAGTTGAGGGAGTTGGGTATGTTTAGCCTGGAGAAGAAGACACTGAGAGGAGCTATGATGGTGATCTTCAAATATCTCAAGGAGATATGGAGGATGGAGGACATCCTCCACATGGAGGATGGAGCAAGCTTGTTTTCTCCTGCTCCAGATGTTAGGACTTGAACCAATGGATTCAAGAGAGATTCTGACTAAACATCACGAAGAACTATCTGATAGTAAGAGCGGTTGGACAGAGGAATGGACTCCCTTGGGGGAGTCTCTCCTTCCTTGGAGGTTTTTAAGCAGATGTTGGATGGCCATCTGCCATGTATGATCTAGTTGAGATTCCTGTAGAGGGTTGAACTAGATAACCCTCGTGGTCCCTTCCAACTCTACAATTATATGTTTCCACGATTCTATGAAATATAATAACAAAACAGCAACTAGCATTCAGAGTCATCATGACTAGGAGGCTTCATTTAGTTCCCTCTTTGCTCACCTTTTGGTGTGCAACAAAGATATGGCAGTTTTAAGAGGCCCTGCAGTTTAACACTTGTGTATTAATTCTTGTGGAAGATTTTTAGTTGCTGGATTTTATGTTGTTTCAGTGGGAGTGGGGGGGGGTCATACGCATTTTATGACTGTTTTCATGTTGTTTCCTGTTGGGGGGGGGCTGCTCTGCCAAAAGGCAGAATAGAAGTATTTTAATAAACAGTTACCTCTTTTCTCCAGGGCTTCAAGATCAGTTGAATGTTTAGCCTTAGATGGCACACTTGTTGCAATAAACACAGACACATTCTTCAGAAGCAGGCTTTCGAATTTCTTGAGAACATCTTCACCCTACAGAAGGCAAATCACTTACTTGTATCGAACGAGGGGCGGCACATGCCAAATTCTGCATTGGAAATATCCCTCCAGATCAGGGGATGCGAGACTGGTTGGTTTGTCAACAACATGGTGGTAAAGTCTTCCCATCCTTTAAAATGCTGCCTACACACAGCTGCTGATTTTATTATTATTACCGTATTTTTTGCCCTATAGGACGCACTTTTTCCCCTCCAAAAATGAAGGGGAAATGTGTGTGCGTCCTATGGGGCGAATGCAGGCTTTTGCTGAAGCCTGGAGAGTGAGAGGGGTCGGTGCGCACTGACCCCTCTTGCTCTCCAGGCTTCAGGAAACTATCCGCAAGCCTTGGGAGCCCGCGGGAATTCCCGCCAGTCTCCCAAGGCTTGTGGAGAGCTGTCTGCATCCCAAAGCCCGGGGCACGCTGAGTAGCGCACCCCGGGCTTCGGGCAGATATCCGCAAGCCTGGGGAGACCAGCAGGAACTCGGGCTTCCCCGGCCCCAGCCCCGCGCTTGGGGGGGAGAAATTTTTTTTCTTTATTTCCCCCCAAAAAAACTAGGTGCGCCCTATGGGCGGGTGTGCCCTATGGGGCGAAAAATACAGTATTATTAAAAAACAACCCTTTCTTATCTCACCTGCTTAGACGATGTGTCATTTACTCCAAGGTCTTCTCCAGTCAAGCTCCAATAATAAGAAGCCACGTGAATGCTTTCCTGGGTTATATTTAACAACTCCATCCATGCTTGGTATAAAGGCTTTGCAGCACTGCTGTTTGGTCCATAAGGCATGTCCCAAGGAAGGCTTTCCACCAGCTGGAAACTGCAAGAGGGAAGGGGTAGCAGAATACTTCGCAGTCAAAACAGTTGCCGCCAAGACAACCTGAGCTAAGTCCCCAGTTCACAGGGTAGGCTTCAGGGTGAGAGAAAAGCTTAGTAACATTTTTTCCTGAATTAGCCACATCTGCATAATAATGTCAGACCAACCAGCCTTCCGGATTGTTTTCAAACTGGCTTGTGTAAAAGGCAAGATGTCGAGTCCCCTTGCCAGATTATATTTTACTTTTAGCTGCCTTAAAACAAAAAAAGCAGTAGTGGAAGTTAGAATCAGCCTTCTAGTGCAGTGGCGTAGCGTGGGTTGTCAGCACCCGGGGCAAGGCAAGTAATTTGCGCCCCCTAACCCGTGGGTTTTAGTAGGGGCAGAGAGCTGCGAGTGCGAGCGTGCCCCCCCAGATGTTGTGCCCGGTGCGGCCGGCCCCCTCTGCACCCCCCACACTACGCCACTGTTCTAGCCTATGCATGCTTGGTGTGCTAAATGTGTGCTAAAGAGCCAGTTCAGGAGTTCAGTGATGCATTCCAGCCACTCAGGGAAGGAGCAGAACAAGGTCAGAGGGCTGCAGAAAGGGGTGGTGACCTGGGGAGTTTCTCAAGGGCCAGATAGGCAGGCTTGGAGGGCCAAATTCTGCCCCTGAGCTGAGGTTCTCCACCCTTGTCCAGCCATCCCTCTGCTGTGTTTGTGTTTGTGTGTGTGTGTGTGTGTGTTTCCAGGCTTTCTGCCTGCCTGGATGTTTGTGTGCCTGCCTGCCAATTTTCGTGTGTCATAAGCATAGCAAGAGTTGGTGTGCACATCAGTGGCTTGGCGGCGGCCATCTTTGGCACACAGCCATCGGAGGGGTGGCCAACCCTCAAAACATCCCTCATGCTGAAAAGGCTTGGCCACCCTTGACTGAAGGAATTTGCATACCACCCTCCGTAAACATTTATTCCAGGGTAATTTACAAATGAACGGGATAATATAGAAAAGATGCCCTTTGGCTTAGTAACAGACATGCTGTCTGCTGCCTCAGATTGAAAGAAATGCGTTGTTCCGCTTGTTTCTGGCTGCTCACACACAGGACAAGGGCTGAGGCCCAGTGGCAGAGGATCTGCTTGGCGAATAGAAGATTCCAGACTCAACCACTAGTACCTCCAGGTAGGGCTAGGAATGTTCTCATCTAAAACCCTGGAGAGTCACTTCCATTGTCAGTGTAGACTGAGTTAGATGAACCGATGATCTGACTCCATATAGGGTAGCTTCCTATGTTCCAGACTTTGCAATTGTGCCAAAATTAACCTATCACATCCAAATTAGAGACAGAAAGGAGTATGTAAAACAAATTCATTCCAATATAGGTGACAGCTGTAATTTTGATCAGTTCCTTTATTCAATCACATACACTTTTCTCTATAATGAGTGTGTGTGTGTGTGTGTGTGTGTGTGTGTGTGTTTAGGGCAGTATCTCTATTATAGATTGGTATTGATTTTGTATTGACTAGGAGAAGAGGACCTTCTCTGTGGTGGCCCCCTTTCTGTGGAATTACTTCTGCCTTGAACTTGTAAAGTCCCAACACTTTTGGATGCTCCAGTGGCTTTTGAAGACGTATTTCTGTTCCCACGTCATTCCTGTGAGTTAGGACAGCCATACGTCTCGTTTCTTTTAGACATTACCGGTATTTCAAAGGCAGAGGGAATTTCCAAAAGGTGGCGCTTTGTCCTGAATCTCAGGCAAGTCAATTGAAAGATCATGGGATTTTTGGGGGTGTTTTTATTTTTAAAAAGTTCAACAACTTTTGGGGTGTCCTGTTTTTTACTTTTTGAACTATGGCAACCCTATGTGGGGTGGAATTATGCTGCTTTTGCCCTGGATCACTGTTGTATCTTAGTTGTCAAAGATTTTAACACTGCTTTAATGTGTTTAATGAACGATTGCGTATTTTCTTTTGTGCACCGCCTTGGGATGTTCTATGAAAGTCAATATGCAAATACAGTGGTGCCCCGCAAGACGAATGCCTCGCAAGACGGAAAACCCGCAAGACGAAAGGGTTTTCCGTTTTCAGAGGTGCTTCGCAGGATGAATTTCTCTATGGGCTTGCTTCGCAAGACGAAAAGTCTTGCGATTCTTGAGGGTTTTTTTCGCTCCCCAACCCCTTTTTTGTAAAGCGCTAAGCTGCTAATAGCCTTTTAGCAGCTAATCCGCTAATCCCTTAAGCCTTTAATAGCCGTTAATAGCCCTTAAACTGCTAATAGCGCTAATAGCGCTAATCCGCTAATGGGCTTGCTTCGCAAGACGAAAAAACCGCAAGACGAAGAGACTCGCGGAACGGATTCTTTTCGTCTTGCGAGGCACCACTGTACGTAAATAAACGCGCCAATTAAAAAAATAAAATGAAGTAATATTACATGCTGTATCAGGCACATTCACAACACTTACATTTTAAAAATAGAAAGATGGCGGCTACTAGTCACAGCAAGTGTGGGAGTGGCCGCCAGGACCACATAACACCAGTCCTGAGAGATCTGCATTGGCTCCCAGTACGTTTCCAAGCACAATTCAAAGTTTTGGTGATGACCTTTAAAGCCCTAAATGGCCTTGGCCCAGTATATCTGAAGGAGCGTCTCCACCCCCATCGTTCAGCCCAGACTCTGAGATCCAGCGCCAAGGGCCTTCTGGCAGTTCCCTCATTGAGAGAAGTGAGGTTACAGGTTACTACCAAGGGCCTTCTTGGTAGTGGCACCCGCCCTGTGGAACGTCCTCCCTTCAGATGTGAAGGAAATAAGCAGCTATCTTGTCTTTAAAAGACATCTGAAGGCAGCCCTGTTTAGGGAAGTTTTTAATATTTAATGCTGTATTGTTTTTAACACTCGATTGGAAGCCACCCAGAGTGGCTGGGGAAACTCAGCCAGATGGGCGGGGTATAAATAATACATTATTATTATTATTATTATTATTATTATTATTATTATTATTCCACGCTCAAAGGCAGTGTGGCTCTGACTGCCAGTGGGTGGAAACTGCAAATAGGGAGAGTGCTGTTCCTTTTTGTGAGCTTCCCATAGGCATCTGGTTGGCCACTGTGAGAACAGGATGCTGGACTAAATAAGCCACTGGCCTCATCCTGCAGGGGCACTTCTTATGCTGGGACCAAAAAAGGCACTGGAAACACACACACACCCCAGAAAAAAAACACCTCTTTGCTTCTCTTACTTGCATGAATCATTGCATCTAGGGCTGCTGTCCGTCTCAATCACTCTGTCTCTTTCTGTGTTTCGGTCGTCATTATTGTGGGTGTTGAGAACCCCGTCTTCCTCTCCTGGAGAAACTGCAGTGGGGGGTTTCATGACATGAATTCTTATCACAAACAGAAGCCCAGCCGCTGCAAACAGTCCAAACACCTGGAACATGGAAAGAACGCGCATGAAATGTCTGGCAGCACTCCTCCGAGCCAGTTGTGATGTATGGAAGTGAGAGCTGGACCATCAAGAAGGCTGATCGCCAAAGAATTGATGCTTTTGAATTATGATGCTGGAGGAGACTCTTGAGAGTCCCATGGACTGCAAGAAGATCAAACCTCTCCATTCTGAAGGAAATCAGCCCTGAGTGCTCACTGGAAGGACAGATCCTGAAGCTGAGGCTCCAATACTTTGGCCACCTCATGAGAAGAGAAGACTCCCTGGAAAAGACCCTGATGTTGGGAAAGATGGAGGGCACAAGGAGAAGGGGACGACAGAGGACGAGATGGTTGGACAGTGTTCTCGAAGCTACCAGCATGAGTTTGACCAAACTGCAGGAGGCAGTGGAAGACAGGAGTGCCTGGCGTGCTCTGGTCCATGGGGTCATGAAGAGTCGGACACGACTAAACGACTAAACAACGACAACAACAAATGAAAGATGGAGGAGGGACAAAAGAGCCTTGCCTTGAACAGCCCAATAACATTCTGGTACTGCTGAGATTTAAATCAGGGGTCTTGTAACTCTTTCTCTTAACCACACCAGCTCCTGAGACTGAGTAGCCTCTGGGCAATGTCTATTAGCCCATAGGAAGGTTAGAGTGTGAATCTGTTCCTTCATAGGTTTTATATAGTTAAGTATATCAAATTTAGGATTTCGATTCTATTCCTTCGGTACACACACATAATCCATCCTTTTACTACATTTGCAATTTGGGGAGGGAGAGAATGGATTTAAGTCTCATTTCAGTTCTCAAGCTCAAAACCAGTTTCATTTATTAAACAGTGAAACTCTGCTAACCATCCGCCTGTGACATATAGCAGGTGGATGAGACTTCCTCTTTATATTTTCATCACAGTGCGGTTATAATAAAGTACAGGGAAATGTCAGTGCAGCCCACCTGCAGGGCTGGAAGCAAAACATTTTGCTGCCTGAAGAGGACCAGCAAACGGTGCCCCCTCTCCCCGCAAACCAAAGTGTATGGTACTCAAGGTTAGGTGGGTTATTTTGGCACCTGAGGCAGAAAACGCCACAAACACCTCTCCCGGGAAGTAAAAAATAAATTAAATAACTGACAATTTGCTGGGCTTTCATTAAACAACCAGAATAGGCAAACTGAGGCTGCCAGGCCACTTCAAAGCGACCAATGGCAGAGGCGGCCCTGCCACCCAGATCAGATGATTCTGCTTGGTATCTAAATTTGCTTGCACCTCCATGGCTTTCCCTTTTGTATTATGCTAGCTAGACTGGGAGCTTGTGGGCAGGGGCTGTCTTTTAAAAAATGTTAAATGCTTTATACATAGTAATAGTACATAGGAAGCTGCCTTATACCACTGGTCAGTATTGTCTACACTGACTGGCAGCAGCTTTCGAACACAGACTCCAGCACTGGGGTATGGCTCTTCTTCACTGACCTACAACCCTTCTGAGTAGTAGCAGTAGTTGCAGTAGAAGTAATCTCTTTTGGGGAGGTCATCAACCATTACTGATCTCCCTGAGGCAACATTTAGACCCCAGGTTAAACATCCTTAATTTCTTCAACATTTCATCATGGGCCCTGTTTGGGCTAACATTTGCTGTACTATTCAGACATCAGTTCCTGACATCAGATAATATATAACCCCCTCCCCCTTTGTCATGTACTGGCTGGATGCAGAGAACCCCCAAGAGAAGAAGACTCAGAGCCCAGGGGTTGGTGGTGGTGTGCAGAGGGAGAAGAACTGGAGGAAGAGGGAGGAAGAGGCATCAGAAGCTGAAGAGGTAACGGGGTGTAGTGAGCAGGGAGAGTCTGTGGCAGATTAAAGTCCAGAAGCAGAAGCAGGAGAGGAGGGAGGTCAATAGGCAGAGATGAGTCAGGCCAGTGATGAAGCCAAGGTGTTGTCCCCCTCCTGGTGTGACAAGCTTCCCTCCCCTTGGGTTTCCCAGAACCAGCTAAGGTATGAAGAGGGACGAACAGAGACAGACATGCTGGCGGAGTCTCAAATTGCTTGGGAAGGACCCGGGAGAGGAGGCGGCTTATGGAAAGGCGAGGACCTTCAGTCTCCATAACTGCTTCATAGGGGGAAGACTTATGAGGAAGAGTTGCTGTGCTCATTAGACCGGGCACTCCTGAGCAACCTTGTTTCTTCTAGTTGACTTCACTTACTTTGTGTTTTATTGCTGACCCAATCTTTGACACCCTTCAGTGTGTAGCCTGAAGGTTGCTTCATCTTGTTCTATGGCAACTCAGTAACAGGATTGTCCTTCTGCGCCTCCTGAAATGGTGCCTGTCTCTTTGTCCTTCGGTAGTCCCTCACCACCACCCCATCACATGCATGACGGTCAAGATTCCAAGAGGAACCTGACACTGAAAGACTGGAGGGGATATTCACCAACCTATTCTCACCCCTCTCTGACCACCCTTCTCTGCTGGCTGATGACTAGAGTGAAGGAACCGGTTTTGAAGTACAACCCTCCTAAAGACTTGACACAGAGTTCTATTCTTCTACCACAGGACTAAGATTCTGTCCTAGTCAAGCTAATTCAGGGAGAAATTTTATTCACCGCCCAGTAGGTGCAACTTGGTTTTATTCTGGTACTTACCACATTAATGCACCTTTGCTCGCTTGGGTGTGATTTCAAACAAAAGGGCCTGTTTGTCCTCAGTGGGTTCATTGGGGCGTGTTTCATGATCTATAACACAGAAATGCATGGCAAGTAACTGGAAGAAATAGAGTGAATGGCTTCAGTGCTCCCAGAAAGTCTACTACAGATGAAATTGCCTTATGCAGAGTCAGATAGTTGCTCCATTTATCCCAGGGATGGGGAATCTGTGGTCATCCAGGTGTTGTTGGACCCCAACACCCATCAGCCCACAGGGGTTGCGCAGGGTTGTTAAGGCAGCAGAGAGCATTGTTGGCTGCCCACTCTCCACCTTAGAGCAGATTTATGCCACAAGGTGCCATAGGAAGGCACTGGACATAGTAAAAGATCCATCGCATCCTGGTCACTGTCTCTTCGAGCTCTTGCCGTCGGGACGGAGATACAGGACGATGAAGACTAGAACGAGCCGTCTTAAGAACAGCTTCTTCTCCAGAGCGATCTCGGCCCTGAATGGGAAGCCCGGACTTTGAAAGTCATCAAATCTCCTTTGCTGTATTTTACTATATTTTTTAATTAGTGTTTTCATGGAGCAGCCAAGTAATTTCGTTGTCCCCAAAGGGGGCAATGACACTAAAGATATTATTATTATTATTATTATTATTATTATTATTATTATTACAATATGACCAATGTTCAAGGACAATGGGAATGTCCCAGGGAATTGTCCCAGGACAATATGACCAATGTTCAGGGACAATGGCAGCTGGAATCCAGCAACCTCTGCAAGGTTCAACACACCACAGGTTCTCCACCCGATCTACCTCAGCTGGCAACGGTTCTCCAAGGTCTCATGCTGGGGGTCTTTCCCAGGACCTGCCATCTAAGACCCCCTTCATTAAGAGGAGTTACTAGGGACTGTTTTTCTGCACACAAAGACACGCCCTCTGTTACTGAGCATCCCATCCCAAACCATCTCTTACCTTCACTAGTGCATCTAAGTAATCAGTGACCAATTGTCTCCTAATCATTCAAAAATGCTCACCGTCTTAGGTCCTTCCAGCTAGAAGTCTTTCTACCTCCTTCAGAGGAGCAAGTAACACTCTGCTACTGTTTGAGCGGGGTTTCATGAACTGGCCACAAGCCGTGCCTGTTGCTTTTCCTCCCCCACAGTGGCACAGGCAGAACTTCCCCTTTCAAACCAGAATTTCACAGCTGCTAGATTTGAATAATAGAGACTGTCTGGTAAAGGCCATCTGTGCTACACACACTGCCTCAAGAAGTGAATAGTTTCGCATTAAATCTCTCCAAAAATGCCAGGACCATTGCAGAGGCATCACTGCCCTTAAGTGTATATACTATTGTCATCTCTGGTCAAACAAGTTACAATAATAATAATAATAACAATAATAATAACAACAACAATAATAATAACAATAACAATAATAATAATAATAATAATAATAATAATAATAATATATTTATACCCCGCCCATCTGGCTGGGCTTCCCCAGCCACTCTGGGCGGCTTCCAACAAAATACTAAAATACAGTATATTATTTTGAGTAGGTTTCTGAAAGGCTGCAAAAACGTGCTTGCCAGAGTACTTTGTGGGATGAGAATAAACACTGCAAGCAAGTCATAGCATTTTGCACAAACGGGGTGGTCGGGAGGATGTACAGTGGTGCCTCGCAAGACGAAAATAATCCGTTCCGCGAGTCTCTTCGTCTAGCGGTTTTTTCGTCTTGCGAAGCAACCCCATTAGCGGATTAGCGCTATTAGCGGTTATTAGCGGCTATTAAAGGCTTAAGGGATTAGCGGATTAGCTGCTAAAAGGCTATTAGCAACTTAGTGCCTTAGAAAAAGGGGGTGGGGAGCGAAAAAAAATCGCAGCAACTCGCAAGACATTTTCGTCTTGCGAAGCAAGCCCATAGGAAATTCGTTTTGCGAAGCACCTCCAAAACGGAAAACCCTTTCGTCTAGCGGGTTTTCCGTCTTGAGAGGCATTCGTCTTGCGGGGCACCACTGTAATTTGCCTCTTGAGGCACCCCTTTGCAATGCCCACATTTGATGCCGTCTAGCAAAAGCTGGTTTTCAGGAAGATCCCAAATCAGTGCTCGATCTGGGAGAGAGCATGAAGCCAGTGTAGGAGTTTAAGGAGTGGGGAAGGAATTGGGCAGCAGGGTGATGAATAGAAATGACACAACAGAAGACTAGAAAGGAGATTGCAGTAGTCCGGGGGAAGAGTTCAACAAGTAGGACCTGCAACAAAATGTTGCAGTGTGGAATACTTCTTCTGTTCAGAGTCCAGCCATCCATCCCCCTTTCAAGAATACTCCATTCTGCCTCACCCTCGGATTGCCTCCCTCCCCCGCCCTATCGACATGTGAACACTGAGCATGCTCTGTTCTCTTCAAACTGATTTTTCGCTCCCCCATCCATTGAGAACCAGTGTGGTGTAGTGGTTGAGAGCGGTAGTCTTGTAATCTGGGGAACCGGGTTCGCGTCTCCGCTCCTCCACATGCAGCTGCTGGGTGACCTTGGGCCAGTCACACTTCTTTGAAGTCTCTCAGCCCCACTCACCTCACAGAGTGTTTGTCGTGGGGGAGGAAGGGAAAGGAGAATGTTAGCCGCTTTGAGACTCCTTAAAGGGAGTGAAAGGCGGGATATCAAATCCAAACTCTTCTTCTTCTGCTGCTTTTCACCCCCAACTTCATCATTATTCTGCAACCTTCCTCTTGGGAAGCCCTCAGGGTTGTAGAGCAGGGCCAGTCAGGAGTGTGGCGGCTTGGGGAGAGAATGCAAAGCTTAGAGAAAGCCCTGAGGACCAGATAGGGAGGCCTGGAGTACTGTGCTTGTTCGCTGGACCTGAGGTTCTCCACTCTGATACAAAGGATAAGGCCACTAGCCATCATAGTCATCTAAGCCTTCCCACCCAATTTACATTTGATCCAGGTTGGCTGTGCTCCCAGAACTGAGGTGTGTGTGTGTGTGTGTTCCTTTTTCACCCTTTCCCTGACGTTTATTTCAATTTACTAAAATTAAATCCTGAAAGGACTTGAGAAAACTTATTTTTGGAGATGAAATAAAACCTCTTGTGGAAAACAAAAAAAGAATGATTTATTATAGCAAATTTATGATAAAATTATATAAAATAACAATTTATTTTGTTTTTAAAGACATCCACAACATCACCTTGGAACAAAAATATACAGATAAGTTGCCTATCAACCAAATGAAATAAATTACCATTTTTAAAAAAAAAAAAAGAAAGAAAAAATAAGGGAGGATGGGAAATGCCCCACTATGTACGAATTGACGGGGGTATTCCGGATTAAAATTATACAGAGTATTTCAAGAGAGGGTGTGGAAACAAAAGAAAAGACAAGTCACTGAAACAGTTTTGAATTATACAAAGTTGAATTTCTGCTATACAGCCCAGCTTGCATTTGTGTCGCATGCAGATGGAATGAATGACTCCATGAACAGTTTGTGTGTGTTTCTGAACAGCAGAAAATGATTTCAGCAGCATAACAACAGCATATAGTTAGGCACAATTCAGCAAGGGGCACATCAGAAAGTGAACAGGTAGTTAATGTACATTTTACAGCTGCAATGTATACATTTGCTGGATTCAAAATAAAAGAGAAAGACCTCGCATCAGTTTACCAATATCAGTAGCATCTTTGCACTCATACACTTTTATTTTTATTAAGTAGGTCATCTGTAAACGTTTTCTTCAACTCATTGAAGGATGAGTCGGGGGCCATTCACACATTATGGGTTTTAGGTGTACACCTAAGACCTGTTAAGTGCATCCCAAAATAACGAAGTGTGTGTGAGAGGAAAAGAGGAGAATAGGTGTACCATGCTAATACAATCAGTGCACGCTCCCGTGACAAACCTTATTTTGCCTGTAATGTGTGAAGATTCCCCACCCCCCAGCTGATTTGCAGGTCAAGTTTTCTCAGGTTCATCAACACAAGCCAATTCCACTTCCAACCTCCCCCAAATGGACATGTTTGGTCACTGAACCTGTGAACAAAGCTCCAGAATGTATCCTGGGGGTGGAACCCTGCAGGGTGAGTGAATCTCAAACATCTTGGGCTCATCATCTAGGCACATGCCGAATTGTTGGAAAAGAGTGTTTCGAACTTGTGCAAAGACTTTGACCTGGTTAAAAATGGCCCTGCGAATTGCCACTTAATTCAGCTTTGTTGTCATCAACAGCATGAGAGTGACAGGCTGCACATTATATACTCAATGCAACCAGGTGCGCTCACTCTCTCGCTCTCAGATATATACATCCATTCCATCATTATGAACAACAAGAATGTAACATGTTAACATACCCAAAATAAAATTCACTCCACCCGCCCCCCACATATAGAACCAAGCACAGTTTTCAGAAAGAATCCTGAGGCAAACCGATACCCACCTCACCACTTAATTTCAACGGGATATGGGCTTTTTATTTCTCTGAAAACTTACGAGCCAAAGATAGATGTTTAACTTAAACATTTGAAGAAGAAAAAACAGAGCATGACAATACACGTGAAAACAGGAAGGGGTCATTGAGCCAATGGATTAACCCCAAGACACTCTAGGAAAGAAAGAAAACACAAAAGTTGAAACCCTAAAGTAAATAGGATCTGTACTACTCAAGAAGTATCAGGACGAAGACTTAACAAAGAGTATGCAGCATAAAACTGGGGATTTACGTATGTATATGTCGGAGGGACCCAAAGCTGGACAGAGTTTAGAGTCATAAGGTTTCCTCTTTGGCATAACTACATGTGACAATTTAATACAGCCCAGACTGCAGGCCCTGTTTGGATTAACCTATAATGCAATGTGCAGTAGGAAAACACACCGGATCACCCTTTGCCACCCAGATGCTAGAGTACAGGGAATATCCACATGTAAATGTAGTATCTGCCTAGCATGTGTGCACACAAAATACCTCACATTTAGACCTGAATGACAGGACCACTGCCCAGAATTATTATTATTTTTTAAAACTACAGTGTAGTTTGACCCTACGAAAGCATTACAACCTGTGTGGGAATATCCAAGAGGTTGACAGATACTATCCTCCTTCCCTAAGAGTGTTCTAAGCTTGTTCAAACTAAGCCTGTGTTTAAAAAAAAATACAGCATTATATTAAAAGAGAATCACCTTTAGACTTGGTGTTGGCAAACACAAGAGTTGTGTTGCATCTCTGATCATGGGGAAGAACTGAAACGATGGTGTGAGCCAGACACCTCCTCTAGGTTTGCTCATTATTTCAAAGTCCTGGAATAATGTCCTGGAATATATTACTGAATAACTTGATCAAGGGGGAGGCAAAAAAATAATAATAATAATCTCTCAGCCTAAAAAACCAAGTGGATACAAACAAGCATTGCCCAGGTTACAGCCTCTTCTCAGTCTCTTGTGGGACAACCCAGTCTGAAGTAGGTCTTTAGGTGAATTTGATGTGCCCCACTATTCCCATGTGGTTTACTGAATTCACAGACAGGAACAAATCGGCTGACCACATGCCGAAATCAACAGCTGACATCTCCACAACGTGGCTGGATGCACCCTAAGCTGAGTTGGCAAACACCACCGATCCACACCATATATTCAAAGCACATTGCTTCTCCCAAGGTATCCTGGGAACTGCAGTTTGATGGGAATCGCACCTCTGGAAAGGGTAAAACTACAGTTCCCAGGAATCTTTGGCGGAAAGCCATGCCCTTTAAATGTATGGTGTGGATTTGACCTAAATAACTGAATGTGTAACTTGCTGGGTCCTTCTGTAAATAGAAAGAGCTTTGGAAACCTTTACTGCTGTGTCTCTACAGCAATGGCAGCATTTGTTATTCTAAGTTACACAACCAACTGATCTAAGAAAGACGCATGCCAAAAAACAGTTAGACATCATGGATCTTCCACAAGCAGAGCAGTTAAGAGAAACACAGGGAGGCTGCATATGTTGTTCTATTGCCAGACCACTTTGCCTCCTGCCATCTTATAGCATTGTTTTAAACAAATTCCATTTAATAGACTAGCCATCTTCTCTACTATCCCCAGGCCCACATTACCAGTAGGTTCCCACCTACAGCAACAACAGCCACCACCCCCTTTCCCAACCCCCATCTACAGCAACTGGGGATCATCAGACTAGCAGCGCCCCTCCCCCAGAAAATCATTCAATTCCATTCATTTTCAAAAAGATGGACACGAGATCTACCCCGGCAGCGTTAAGACATTTTGCATACAATTTCACAGACTTAGGGTGAATACATGAAACCTACTGCTTCATAAATGGCTATTGCAGGGCTGTATGTACAGTCCTCTGGCAAGTGATGAAGGGAATTTGACTCCACATTTGCACCTTGTCAGGAACCCAACAAGACAGGGGAATGGTGAAATTCTCCTTGTCGACTGCCAGGGCCATGCAGATAACCTGTTTGTTACCAAGCAGCACAACAAAGTAACCTAGCAAATAGTCGTTAGGATAAAGAGCATTACCTCTTTTCAAATGCCCAAGATGTTCTAACTGTAATTGCTTAGATTTCCTGCCTTCTCCTTACCCACATAAGTCCCATAAGAGATGGGCGTTAAGTATACACAACTGGGGGAGAACCTGAGACCACAGAAGTCAGTTCTAAAAAGAATTATCTTTCTACCACCAGAAATCATAGATGGTGCTGGTTTGCATCATTAGTCCACCTCGCTTAGCCTTCCCCAGACTTCCAGATGTTTTGGCCTACAACCCCCATCAACCCCCAGGAGTTGTAACACAAAATGTCTGCAGAGCATTGGGTTGGGAAAGGCCAAGCTAGTTCAGCGCTGTCTTTTTCACAATAAAGACGCACGTTGCTTATTTTATTTTTTTAGCTACTTAGGCAAAAGAGGAATTTTGTAATAGAAAAAATTTCACTGGCATCTCAATAAGTGCAGCCCCCTCCCAGTCAGCAAGCACTAATTTGGCAAGTGGGAGTGGGAAATAATGAATTTTTAAAATTATTATTATTATTTTAAAAATTGTGTTTTAATCAGCATACACCATAGAATTGCTGCAAAACTATCCTTGGCCTTATCCGAGATTGTACTGGTGGAAGTATAAGTTCATTTCAATAATACTGTATTTAAAAGCCAGCCACTTCACTCACTTAATTCTTACTAGCCAGAAGGGCTCACATATCTGGATTCAACAGTGACAGGGTGGCCACAGTGCTTGATGTAAACTGAGGTTCCAGCTGTTTGTGCGTGTTGCAGGGAGAGAACGAGAGAAATACATTCACCATTACAGTTTGTCCGGATTTGCCAGCTCAGATTCCCCATTCATCTTGGTAGGAATGCTTGACACAAGATACAAAATGGGAGCAGATAGGGTAACAGAGACAACACGAGGGTGAACTCTGAACCCACCTATGGAAACCCCAGGTGGGATGCTTCTAAGACGGACTTCCAAAATCCACATTCATGTGATCAACGTAAGGCAGTAAAAAGTTGGAATCTCACCACGATTGCCAGCCTGAATTTGGGGGAGACCAGGGGAATTGCAGAAGGTGCCGTGCCTGCGATCGGTGATCTCGCTGCCAAATGACTGACAAGCTGGCCATTTGCTAGAGCACAAAAGAGTAGCCCAGGGTCTTACTGGCTCAACAGAGCTGCATGAGAGCACCCAAGGAAGTTGGAGGCAGCACAAGACAATTCTCAATTTGCACCCGTCAAGCTCTATTAAGGAGGCCTCGCTTTAGCATGCCTCGCAGGGTGAGGAACGAGGCTCAAGACAGGATTCCTGTGAGTGCAAAAAGCAGCTCAACTCTTCCTTATGCATGCCAATCAGGTTTAGAAGCACAGGATGGTGAGTTATGATCAAAAGCTTAATTGCTCACACATGGAATACTTTAGCGCCTTCAGAATTCTATGCAGTAAACAGGAGACTTTGTGGACTGCATTAAAAACACATTTTGACCACCCGAAAACTTAGTTATGAAACAGCTGCCATGAAATAGTACAAATTTGGCAACTTCACTATACAAAATCCTGACCTTGTGACTAATTTGCAGCCTCCTCTGCACCTGAATTTCTCCCCCCACTCTTTTACTGATTACAATAAGGGAATAAAAAAATGCAAACTTAATCACTGCCTCTCCATCATCTGTACTCTTTATTACTCATTCCCAGTGGAATCGTAAAAGCTGTGTGATTGGAAGCGGAATGATTCAATGTCATCTTGGTTTCCTTTTTGGAGATGTTTGCAAGTTAACTGCTCTTGGATCTCTGAAAGGAGGAGAAAAAAAAAAAGACTTCCACGGTGCATTGCTCAGCTGACAAGCGTGAGAGGGGAAAATCAGTTTTGGCTGAACTATTTAACGATTTGTATTTAAAATTAAATATACAGCGACAGCCAGCCAGTGCCCCCAAAAGGTACATTTTCAAAACGGAGCCTCTATACAACTAAAACAGACAGCTATAAACAGGCTAAATACAATAACATATCAGAGCTTCGGCAGTACAAAGTGAAGAATACGCAAAGCCTGTTTGCTATGGCACATTGGAGAAATTATGCATCACTTGCTTTCTGTTAAAAAAAAAAAAAAATCAGAGTCTGCCTCTGTGCTGAGTATGTGCTGTTCCACAGTCCATTTTTCCCCCTTCCAAAAGGCGTATACATAAGCCTGCCACTCATGCTCACACAGCAGAGATTGTACCTTTTCGTTTCCTTTTCTTTTGTGCAATGTGTTAGCAATCTAAACAACTGCTCCACACGGACTTGCCCACAACCACTCGTACACAATACTAACACCACGGCAAATTACATACAAGAGGAAAAGCGATAGAAAACTTTCTTGCTTAGATCACGTATTTCTCCCCATCCGGAACAAACGTAGCATCCTGCAGACTAGCGGAGCCAAAGTTTGATTTCTGCACGTAATTTCTCTTCTTGACAGGAGACAACGCCTCCAACATGGACCCGGAAATGTTGTTAGCAGTCCTGATTTTAGCCGCCACAGACTGTGTTGTAGCAGAAGACATTTTGTTATTGGCGAGCACATCCAAATTTCCACTTGGGTCAATGATGGCATTTATAACTGCAGAAAAGAGGGAGAGAAAGCCAAGTCAGCCTTAAGATGGATTTATAGGGCTACAGGGCTACATTCTCATTCATTCTCTCTCTCTCTCTCTCTCTCTCTCTCTCTCTCCACTCAATGCTAACCCCCTGTTACTTCACACTTGATGGCTGGCAGTCAAGCAGATGAATGGCTTCTATTTTATTTTGTTTGTTAAGTATTATCTGTTTTATCGCTTTATTATTATTATTATTATTATTATTATTATTATTATTATCCTGTGGGGAGCTGCCCAGAGTGGCTGGGGAGGCCCAACCAGAAGGGAAGGGTATAAATATCATCATCATCATCATTTCCAAAACAATGCCAGGTGATATAAAACCTGGAATGCAGGGAATTGGGCAGCAGGGGGTGCTATAATAATATAATAATAATAATAATTTATTATTTATACCACGCCTATCTGGCCAGCCTCTCTGGGCGGCTCCCAACAAAATATTAATGATAATAATAAATAAAAAGCAATAAAACATCAAACATTAAAAACTTCCCTAAACAGGGCTGCCTTCACATGTCTTCTAAAAGTCAGATGGTTGTTTATTTCCTTGACATCTGATGGGATGGCGTTCCACAGGGAGGGTGCCACTACCGAGAAGGCCCCGCTGCCTGGTTCCCTGTAACTTTGATTCTGGCAGTGAGGGAACCGCCAGAAGGCCCTTGGAGCTGGACCTCAGTGTCCCAGTTGAACGATGGGGGTGGAGACGCTCCTTCAGGTATACTGGACTAAGGCCGTTTAGGGCTTTAAAGGTCAGCACCAACACTTTGAATTGTGCTCGGAAACATACATATGTTCTTCTTTCCCTTTTATCTATGGGTAGATCTACACTCATGGTTTATAACATTAAGAAAGAGTTAAGGAATGATTTTCAAAACGTAAGGGTCACATTACGTTTTGCTAAGAAGGTTAATAAAATTGCAGAGCAACCAGGAACCAGGCAGTAAGGGGAACTGCTGTTACAGAGGAATAACGATAAGGTAATGAATGTAATTTTTGCAGTATAACCTGTGACGTTTTAGAACGGCATAGGCAATATCGCTCTAATGACGTTTAAAAAGGTCAGTGTAGATCCAGCCCAGCTCTTAGTACAATAAACGGCATTTAACGCAAATCAAGGAGAAACAGCTAAGTCAAAATAAGGCAAACCTTCCAGTTGTTTCTGGACTCTGCGGAGCTCCTTCAAAATAGAGCTGATTTCCTAGTAATAAAGAATGATATGTTTAGTAATTCAAACGCTCAAGGGACTGAGAACACGTTTATTCTATCAGTGAAAGCAATTTCTGTTTAGCTCCAGATCTGTTCAACTTCCCATATTAAAACATAAACTTTCTATTTAAAGGTTTTTAAAGTTACGTTTGGTTTTTGAAAGCTTCACCCCATCCGCCCTCTAGTTGTAGTAAAACTCAATATTTTGACCTTACAAATGTGCAGATATTGCTGCTGACATTTAAGAGCAGCCATGTACCAGTGCCCTTTAAAAAAAAGAAGTGTGAAAAAAGGAGACAAAATTAAGAACCAAAATCTGTAATGAGCCACATTTCGAGATTTCCGCTTGAGATGCACATTTCATTAAACGTAACAGAAGAGGCTGCCTAGTCCAACATCATATTTTCACAGTGGCTGAAAAGATGCTTAGGGGAAGATCTTGAAAGTGACAGCACTTTCTCCAATTGTGATTTCCAGTAACTGATAATCAGAGGTATAATCCTCTTATGAAGTCACTCAAGTTGGTGGCTATTACTACATCTAGTGGAAGCACTTTCCATAGTTTAACGATGTGCTCCATTAAGAAATTCCTTTCTTCTGTCTGTCCTGAATTTTCCAACATTCAGCTTAGTTTTGCTGGTTGTCCCTGAGTTCTCGCATAATTTTATACACCTCTATCATACCCTCCCTTGCACTCGTTCTAGTGCCCTGCATTCATCTCAACTGTGCCATCAATAAATAAAAGAAGGAAGGTAGGTTTGCGCATGTAAGTCTAAGGGTTGCAGATCGATAAAGACTTCTTGTAAAACCAAGCACACAGTTCAGGACAAACATTCCCCACCTTGTTTGAGGTCTTTAGAATTGGCACTTCATTTTCAGAGTTAATCTTGGCCTCCATCTCCTCCCATGTCCGCTCAGTATTCTGGAACAGAATTCTGACACACAACATAAGACAATATTTTGTCAAAAAAAGAAACATGCTCAGGAATAATTGTCTCCAATACAGTAATAAACTAGGGTGGAGAACCTGTGGCCGTTTTGGTCTCCTCTCTCTCTTTTATTATGTATTTTATCTTCTTCTTTTGTATTTGTATGCTGTGAATCGCCCTGAGATCTTTGGGTGAAGGATGGTCTACACATTTAATAAATTATAAATGAAATGAAATTCCCATCGGGCCCAAGCTGATGATGGGGGTGATGGGAGTTGTAGTCCAACAACAACTGGACAACCACTGATTCCCCCACCCCTGGCATATAGATTTCTACCTCCCACATCTGCCTGTCAGTGCATTAAGATCATCCTTAGTTACAAGAAATGAGATTTCAATGAAACATCAGGAAGAACTTTCTGGTGGTTAAGAGCTGTTCGCCAGTGGAATGGTCTCCCTCGGGAAGTTGTGGACTCTCCTTCCTTGGAAGTTTTTATCAGAGGTTGGATGGCACACCTGTCACGTGTGATCTATTGAGAATCCTGCATTGCAGGAGGTTGGACTAGATGTCTCTAGGGGTCCCTTCCAATTCTATAATTCTATGATTCTATCAAAGACCGTTCTCTGAGCTCCCCTGCATTTTGAAGTCAGGGGCAATGGGAGGGAGGCAGCAGTTCCAATTTAGGCTTCTAAATGAGCCCACAGAAACTGTATTATAAAGAGAGGGAGGGATTAACATGTATGACAACCTGCTATAGTGCACATTCAGAAGGTCTCATGGAGAATTTGCAAATAATATTTCCATGAGGAGGAGGAGGAGGAAGAAGAAGAGGAGGAGGAGGAGGAGGAGGAGGAGGAGGAGGAGGAGGAGGAGGAGTTTGGATTTGATATCCCGCTTTATCACTACCCTAAGGAGTCTCAAAGGGGCTAACAACCTCCTTTCTCTTCCTCCCCCACAACAAACACTCTGTGAGATGAGTGGGGCTGAGAGACTTCAGAGAAGTGTGACTGGCCCAAGCTCACCCAGCAGCTGCATGTGGAGGAGCGGGGAAGCGAACCCGGTTCACCAGATTATGAGTCCACCGCTCTTAACCACCACACCACACCACACCGGCTCTCGAATTGTCCACATTTCCCTGTCAATATACAGTACATTATCTCCAACAGGCCTTGGGAAATGTGCAGATCTTGGCAGAAAAAACCCTCGCTATTTGAATCAGTCATCTCCTCCGGACCAGGAGCCTGGGGTAGCGTGCAACAGGGTTCCTCCACAGCTTCACCACTGTGAAGTTTAGACTGAGGGCATCCACTCACTTCATTTTCTCCGCCAGGTTCTCTGTGTGTTCCCGGATGGTGTGGGATAACTGGGACACTGGATTCAGCATCAAGTTGTCAAAGATTACCTGAAACGCAACACCACAAACAGCAACATTTCCTTTTTTTCAAAAAAAATTTATTGATTTTCCAAATTTATAACAAACATAAACAGACAAACAAACATAAATCCTAACTGTAATAATTCCACTTTTGTTAACATTGTTAAGTGACTTCCTTGAATCGCCCTGGCCGAGTTTCAATGTATATCATTGTAACAGTTTTCCAAAACTAATTTCTCATAAAATTTACTTAGTTGATTAACATCTTTCTTTCTTTTCATATTAACTTCAAACATATTATTCTATAACATCACATATTTAAATCCTAAGCCAATCTGGTACTTGCAAGTATTTCTATTTAAGTTATCTTAGCAACATTTCTTTCAGCAGAAGCTGGTGTTTATCAGAAGTGATACTACAACAGGATTAGACCTCGGCATTTGGAGGATATATTCATGGTGTTTTCCCAAATGAAACAATGTTTTGTGTTACTGACAACAGGGAAGGGATCTGGTCTACTTGTAGAGCAGCGGTTCTCAACCTATGGGTCCCCAGATGTTGTTGGACTACAACTCCCATCATCCCTGAGCTCTGGCCTTGCTAGCTAGGGGTGATGGGAGTTGTAGTTCAACAACATCTGGGGACCCACAAGTTGAGAAAGTTGAGAAAGGCTGTTGTAGAACTTCACTGGCAGATTATAACCTGATGTGATAAGTGATATCATATCATATCATATCATATCATATCATCATACCATATCATATATGCCAATGGGCAGAATACAAATGGTTGCATGGGAAGCTTGGTGTATACATTTAGAACTTCATAGGATCCTAGCCAATGTACTTTTTTCACACAAGCTGGTTTTAATCTGCTGAAGCTTCCTGAAGTCTTTCCATGATTTTAAAAACAATTAAAAAATAATAATCACAAAAAAGGCTACTGCTTGATCAGCTAAACTGAAACAGGGATGGGAAACCTGTGGCCTTCTAGATTATGCTAGATTGCAACTACCATGATCCCTGACCACTGGCTCATGTTGGCTGGGCTTGATGGTATACCTGAAGGAGCATCTCCACCTCCATCGTTCAGCCCGGACACTGAAGTCTTCTGGCAGTTCCCTAACTGTGAGAAGTGAGGTTACAGGGAACCAGGCAGAGGGCCTTCTTGGTAGTGGCGCCAGCCCTGTGGAACGCCCTTCCATCAGATGTCAAAGAAATAAACAACTATCTGACATTTAGAAGACATCTGAAGGCAGCCCTGTTTAGGGAAGTTTTTAATGACTGATGTTTTAATGTGTTTTTAATCTTTTGTTAGAAGCCGTCCAGAGCGGCTGGAGAAACCCACCCAGATGGGCGGGGTATAAACAATAAATTATCATCATCATCATCATCATCCAGGATCTAGGAAGTCACAGATTCCCCATTCATGAATTAAAACAAGCTCCTGATAAATGAGGCACAATTCATTTACTTTTGAAGAGCTGCTCCCAAATGACTGTCTACAACAGCTGTTGGAAACCTCCAGGTCCATGGGCCTGATTAGAACGCAAGACCTTCCCATTTGCCTGAGCCACGCCCACCTTCCCTACATGCCCTGGGGATCAGCTGATCAGCTTGCCTAGCGCTGTGCTCTATGCGACGTCAGGTGACTGACAGGTGGGCGGCCTTGTTAAGTGTCAGCTTTGACAACCAGGTGTTAAACTATAAGCTGCGTGGCTTGTGAGCACACTTGACAAGAACTTACCTCTTCCCTGTTTCTCATCCTTGTTTTCCTTGTGAGATCCTCTTCTCGGCTGTCATTCATATTTTGGTCATAATCGTGGAATCCCATTGAGCCAGGAGGCACCTTCTGGTAGTTCAAGCTTGCTTCTGGTATGTGCTGCACTAGCTTTGAAATACATAATGAACGATGAGAGAATTTATTGTATATTGCCGTTCAGGACAGAGGAATAAAAGTGTAGGGTAAAGCACATAGATCAGTGATGTCCAAACTTTTTTCAAAGAGGGCCAGATTTGATGAAGTGAAGGGCCATGAGGGCCGACCAAAGTTGTTGACCCTTTTTTAGGATTGAAGTTGTTGACCTTTTTTATGATTATGCCCCAAAATTGTTGAGTTTAGGATTGAACTTGTTGAGGGTATTTTTGGGATTTTACCCCTGGAAACAAACTGCCACAGGGGATGGATTAAACCATCTGGCGGGCAGGATTAAGCCCCCGAAACAGACTCTGGGCATGCCTGACATAGGTGAACACTATGCCCTGCTTCATCTAGGCCAAACTACATGTTACATTTGTCCCAGGGACATGCCTGAAAATGGCAGCCCCACCTCTAGTCCTTTCCTCCATGTGACCCGATGACATTGCACAGCCTGTTTTCCTGCCCCAGTTTGACTACACCAGCTACAACCGCAAGAAAAACTCATAACGTGATGGTGTCCCATCACAGGTTGAGTAGGGAAGAACAGATTATCGATGCAGCGACACTTTCAACAGCATTCCTATGTCATGCGTCTTTTCAGCCTTAGCCATTCCAAAATTTTGAGGCCTTTTCCCAACGCCCCCATTAGGTTTAGTCAGAATTTCACTATCAAAATAGCACAAGGCATTCTGCACACCTTTTTCTATTCAGCTCACTGCTCAGTTAACCCGTTTTCCAGGCAGTTCTTACGTTTGTTTGCATCTCTCCGGGGATGGAAGGAAAAAATGTGTTCGGGTTGCAATTTAACATGAAGCTACCCAACTCGCCCTTTCCACGCAAATACCCAAAACGTGACAACCAGCCGTTCACCGAATTTTGCGGTGCAGCACTCCCACCAGCAAAAAATGCTTTAGTAAAAAAGTGTACATTGGGGAAAGCGAGGTGACAAAACGGTTCTATCAGTGCATGAGAAAGCATCAAATTGGGGGGGGGGAGTGCTTGCAAACAATAAAAGTGTATATTAGGCAAAATTGCATAGGAAAAATGTGTACATGAGGTGAAAGGGACACAAAAAAGCCTACAAATTTCCATGTGGTTTTTTAAAATGTAAACTGATGTGAAAATGGGGATAAATGAATTGACTAATGAGAAACAGAGAGAAACCAAAACAAGCTGATCTGCACATCCCTACACTGCAGATGAACTGGGCGAAGCCAGCAATGTGGCAGGCAAGCATGCTCCCAGTCTGCACATGCTTGCTGTCACGTATTAATAGCGCATATCAGCTTAGGTTACCATGCGCATAAACCCAAGTAACATACAATCCTTACCATTTTTCCAAAAATGCCCTTTGCACTTTCACTGCATTGCAGGGGGTTGAACTGAACAGCCTTTGGGGCCCCTCCCAACTATACAATTTTGTGATGCAGGAACATGCAGAAGAGGGAAGGGGGCTGCACCCAGGGGCCACGGGCTCTGCCTCCAAATCTCTGCATGTTTGGTGGGAGGTCTGAACGAGAGGCCTACGTGGGTGCAGTGCTAGGTTCCTCAAAGCAGTTTGGGATCCGTATTGTGCAAGGTTGCAAGCCGTGTGGAGGAAACTAATGTGCATACAAACAGCCGGCTCTATCGTTAGGTATAGCTGCCTCAAGTGGCAGATGCTGGGGCCGCTGTGTGTGTGAGAGAGACACAGCTCTGTGACCACACAGTCTACCCTAATCTGGCATGTAGAGCTTAGGTGCAGCGATGGAGACTGTCTGGTCCCCAGCGCTGAAGTACTGCATTGGCCCAAATATAAGCCGCACTTTTTTTTTCCAGATTCCAATCGTGAAAAGTTAAAGTGCGGCTTATATTCGCAACCTTATGCCACTGGCAAAGCGGTGCAGCTCTCTTCTACTCCCCCCAGGAAGCAGCCTAGGAGTGTGGGGCAACGGCGTGGCTTATTTGCAAGTGCAGCTTATATTCGGGCCAATGTGGTAGTACAATTCAGCTGTCAGTCCAGGCAGATTCTCTATATGGAAATTGTCCTTTGTTTCATGCAGTGAAATGGCTTGAAGTAGCCCTGGGTATACAGTTATATGCATGCAGACTTTCAGTTAAGAACTTCCACCAAACAAGCAGAAATTGGGGCAGGGGGTGGCACGTTTTCTTTGGGAATGGGGCTATCAAGTTCACTTCCACAAACCAGCGTTCTGAAAAGCCCAAAAATCAAAGGACCAAGATGTCACAGGCCTGGCATAGGTGAACAGAACTCTAAGTGCATACATGCCATGTAGATGTTGTGTCAAACGTACTCTGGTCATAGGTGGGGAAAGTTGGGGCAGGGGCGAGGAGGAATAATCGGCTCCCGATTGCATCTTTTCCTAATTGAACTTCATCTTTAATAAACGTATAATATAACCAGATCAAAGAAATGCAATTAATGCAATGCTAGAAAATGCAGGGAAGGAAAACAAAGGCAGAGAACGGTGATGCCATAAAGATTAGCCAAACATATTTTTTTTTTAATTAAAAAAACCCTACATCCCTAGCTTAAAACATATTAATTTAAATGAGGCTTTTTGTTGTTGTTTTTAAAAAAGCAACTTTAAGAGCGCTTTAAAAAGTAGAAATAAGTGGGATGGAAAATGCACCTGAGATGGAATTGCTGCCCGCAAAGATGAATGAGCAATCTGCATTTAAAAAAAGAAAAGAAAAAGAAGAGATAGAAAGAGAGAGATCAATGTTGATCATAAGAGCAACAGAATCTGCACACACATATACAGAGAGAGTGAGCCAAAAGTACAGAATAATGTAACTGAGAAAGCAAAAGGCAAATCAAAGAAGCGGCAATGTTATCATAGAAAGTTCAAACATAGCATTCAAGCATGCAAAACTGCCTCCTATTGAGTTAGGATCCGTGTTGTCCAGAATTGTCTGTTCCGATTGGCAGAGGTTCCTGAACTGATGGTGGCTCCTTCCCAGCCCTGGTACCCAAGATCCTTTTAACAGGAAATGACACTATGGTGAGTCAAGATTTACTAACCAAGGTATTCTCCAGGGGGGAAAAAACCATCATGAATGTATGCAGATTAACGTATCCTTCTGAAAAAAATTATGGAAAATAGAAAATTGTGCAAGATATGGCTTTAAGATGGCAGAGACTCTTGGTTGCTTTTAAAGTGCTGTGTTTAGACACCAAAACTGGACCGGAGCGTACAGAGAGGCACTCAGCAGATGTCCCAAAGCAACAGAGAAAAGCCCTTGAAGTGCTGCTAAAATCTTACACTGAGCATCTTTTAAGGACACTGTTGGGTGATCTTTGGACTTGGGGTGGGTCAAGCCTGCAGGCTGCTGGACAGCAACTAGCGTTAAGGGAGGGAGGGACAAATCTCCCCAACTCCCCAAGTAGACTGACAGCATCAGCCATGACCTCTTGTCTCCGGGTTGGTGATGGGAAGGAGGCAGCCTTTATTCTGGGTGGGGGGTGTCCCCGTTTCAGGTCCCAGGGTGAAATCCAAACCCCCTTTGTGCCAGGCTGGGGAGGCTGGATTGCACAGAGGCACTCCGCTGGCATAAAGTTCCCCATTATGCCCACCAAATGTGCAGGAGGAGGGGCCAGTTGGCAGGTTCCCTGCTGCTGGGGGCAGCCAGCCAAAAGCCCCAACATGGGGGTGGAGAGTGGCTGAGCTGGCCCCACCCAGCATCACAGGACGGCATTGGGTTCAATCCAGACCCAATTGCTGCACCATCTCCATTAGTTGGGGTTAGGATCGCACCTATAGCTCAAACAAACAACCAAACAAAACGCTCAGGTTGGGGTTATCATATTTTAACGGTGTTTTCCTTTGAACTTAATTCTCCAGCCTTAATTCTCCAGCAGGTATCCTTATTTATAGAAACAAGATCAATTCCCATAGTTTACAGACCACCACATGCATCTAAGCCAAGCTTGCTTGTATGAGAGTGGGAGCTACAGAGTTTCCATCCCACCTGCAAATCGTTGATATTTTAACCAGATTTTAAAGGTGGGAAAGTACAGCAGGTCTACAAAGCACCACACACACACACGAAGACTTCTCTATACTAATCTATTTCTATTAATATTTTACTTACAGGCAATAAAAAGTCCATATGGAACTGAGAGATAAGAGGGAGAATGGTTATTTGGCAGCTTCAAACGACAAGATCTGCAAGTAAGTAATTTAATAACCCAACGTTACCCAGTCTCTTTTGGGAAAATACCGCCCTCCCAACTGAGTGCCCCGGGCTCTGGCTTGGTAAATCATAATATACAACCACCAGAAGAACGTAACAGCAGAACTAAGGCTTTTCTGATTGTTTACATTAGGGGTTCTAAGTCCAGTGTGAGGAGGTCAAGACACTACAGACACACGTATGATTATATTTCTACCCTAAGGTCATTGAGCGGGCTTCATGGCTGAGTGGAGATTTGAACTCTCGTCTCCTGGGTTCTAGCCCAACCCTCTAACCACTACACTGTGCCAGCTGTATTATTATTTAGCTAAACTTTTCCTGTCTTTGCTTTTAGAGGTGCTGAATTGGATTTGTTGGCTGTACCCTTGAATAGCTATTGTTGCTAAAAGAGGAATTGCTCTTCTCAAAACTGCCTTGGCAGAACAGGCTCCTCCTGCTCAGGAACTGCAGGGGGCAACCACTGGATGGAGGTCTCAAACTAGAGAGATGCAGGGCCGTGCAAGCGAAAGAGATTTCCGTTGCAAAGCAATCACGTTTAATACCTCCCAGTTAACCATGTCCTCTGGGCAGTCCAGAAATTGCATTTCATTGAATTTAAATACCATCACGAAAACAATCAATATAAAAGCAGCACCTACATAAAATGAGCAAAAGCCAGCGAACATAGCAGCATAAGATCAATGCAACAACACTAACAACCAACCAGGGGAAAAACAAATTAGTTGCAAGAACTAAAAACATGAGAAAGTCTCCCCGCTATCACTGAAAATTCCCAATGCAAACTCCAGGACGACCTCTCTGGGGAGAGCATTCCAGGAACAGGGCACCACCACTGAGAAGGCCCTATCCCTAGTATCCATCCAGCTCACTTCACTAGGTGGGGGAACCTGGAAAAAGGGTCTCCACTGAGGATCTTATAGTCCGGCCAGGTATGTACAGGGGAGGCGATCCTTCTGGTATCCTGACCTCAAGCCATTTAGGGCTTTAGACAGTAATCCCTGTACTCTGAATTGGCTAGAGGCCATTGAAGGTGATGAAACACTGATGTAATGCCTGGATCTCGCCCCAGTGCCCATTAACCACAGTTGAATGGTCTAAGAGTTTTAGTACTTTTGTTTTCAAGAACAGTATTCTGTTACCCCTTCCCTCCCTGCCTCCTCTCTCATTTCCTCCTGTGTTGAATTTCTAGTCATAAGCTCCTGGAGGAAGTGACCGATTCGCTCGAACTCTGTAAAGCGCAATGCACGATAATGGCACTATGACAGAGAGTCCAACCAGAAAGAAGTAGCTCTTACTCCCTCCTTAACTGAAAAGATACATGTTGCAGCTTTACATATGAATGTGCATGCAAAATGAATGATCGTGGAGTATAAAACTTGGATGTAATGTAGAAAAGCTAGCCGGTTACTGAATCTTAGGGAGAAAGGGTGTGTGTTTGTGGGGAGTGCACCATGTCATATAAAAATTGTTATGTACTGAAGTTCTCACCCTGGGCCAGCAGGGGGATACTGTAGATAGTTATGCAAATAAGGGATCGAAAGTGAGGTTCAGTGATTGGATAGTTTTAGAAAATTGTTACAGTTATGTTGTACTGGAGCTCTATATAAGCAGGCTGCCTGAACCCTTCAGTTCAGTTCGTCTGATATGTTCACCCACAACTTAACAAAAATCCCAAAACGAAGGCTTGGCTTTCAGTGGGGAGAGCTGACCTTGAATACAGCAGATTTCCAATATCCAGCACCAGAATTCTTTGTGAAAGGGAAACTGATTGCAAAACATAGGGAGGAACAAGATGTAACATCACGACGTTGTGCATGTCCCTACCCAAATCTAACAGCAACCAATAACCAGCCACAAGGCATGGGAGCAGAGAAACACAGGGTGTGATGAAGACAGGTCACCCATTTCAGGAACCAAGCGTCACTCGGAGAAGAGGAGGAACTGCCGTTACCACCACCCCATGCCTGGCATCCCATAGCAGTCCCTTTTCCTGGTCCCCATTATTGGAAGCTGCTGAGAGGGTTGCGGAAATACGGCAGGAGTCTCTGTAACTAAATATTTGGGGGAGAACTGGTTTTGTGTCCCAACAGCTTTTGACCCCATTTTGCTGCAAAAGAAAGAACTAGCAAAAAGGGCATAGGTAGGGTGACCTAAAGTTAATTTTACTAAATTGAGAGGGTTTGAGAGTGTGACGGGTGTTTTTCTTCCCCTGCTCCCAAGGAGGAGAGGAAATCAAGGGGAAGGTAGATGGGCCTTAGCAGGTACAGAATTTCTGAAACAGGGATTGGGTCAACTGGGAGAGCTCTGGCTCAGCTTTCCCCAAACTTGGGTCTCCAGCTGTTGGACTACAACTTCCATCATCCCTAGATAGCAGGACCAGTGGTCAGGGATGATGGGAACTGTAGTCCAAAACCAGCTGGAGACCCACGTTTGGGAAACGCTGCTCTGACCTAATGAAGCTTCTTCTAACCTCTGTATTTTGGTTTCATTCACTACCGCATAGGTCTTAAGCCGCCATCTTACCTCTTCCCTTGCTGATATGGTAGAGGCAGGGGTGTTAGGCACAGAACTGTGGGAGGTGCTTGGCCCCGTTCCCGATGAGCTCTGGGAATCTCCATCTCCAGCAACGTCATGAATCTCTCGAGCAAGGATCGCTACATCCTTCACCAAGGTCTGGCTCAATCTGGAGGAACAGCATGGAGAACTTAAGGACTGAGGAACGTTCAGCTACAAAGCCATCATGCTCAGCCCTTGTCTACATCTTATCTAGACTGGGGAAATACAGTGGTACCTTGGGTTACATACGCTTCAGGTTACAGACTCCGCTAACCCAGAAATAATGCTTCAGGTTAAGAACTTTGCTTCAGGATAAGAACAGAAATCGTGCTCCGGCGGTGTGGCAGCAGCGGGAGGCCCCATTAGCTAAAGTGGTGCTTCAGGTTAAGAACAGTTTCAGGTTAAGTACGGACCTCCGGAACGAATTAAGTACTTAACTCGAGGTACCACAGTACTCAAGAAAAAACTGAAACTATAATTCTCTCTCTCTCACTCACTCTCTCTCACACACAAAGGGAAACATCCTTGCCCTTGAAAAATGCACTTGAAAAACCCAATTTTGTTTTGCAGTTACACTTATTAAATTATGAAATTGCAGAACGTCTATTTTGCTACCTCAGGACAATACATTAAAATCTGGTTCTTGCATTATCTCTTCTGTTGTCTTTTTGTGGGGGATTTTAATTGATCATCGTTTGTTTCTAACCAAATGATTTATTAATCAATGACATGTAAATAAACTGGAATTTTCCAACACCTTTCTGCGATACTAAATGAAGCGTGAGTTAAGTCACAATTTGATCAAAACTGTCACTTATCATTACATGGAAATGTCAACTGTTAACATTTTCTTTTTAAAATGCCTGATTGGTGCAACAAAGCAGAATAAAGATAATCTCAGAAACTAAGGAAGTGTGCTCTGAATGTTCAGCTTTGCTGATGAAAACTGGCCTCCTGAAAATTTATCAGCTAAAACTTTAGTTGATTAATTTACCAGCTAAAGGGATTGAAGGTTGCAGTCCTGTTTTCTATGCAGTGAATAAGATTCCGCAGAAACATGCAAGGTTATAGAAATACGGTACCTTTCAGCTGTTTCCTTGGGAACAAAAAGGCACAAGTGAGCTAAAATGGAGTAATATTCAGAACTGCATGACTAATTGAGTGGCTAGGTTTGTCTGGGGCCGAAGCAGTTTCTTCTGATGCCTCAATTACGTGATTAAGCCCAGTGTAAACAAGGGGGACTAATTTCCCTTTGAACCCTCACTTGCTATTCTAGACTGTGCCTCCCTGTTGATTCAGAAGCCGCAGCAGAGGCGGGAGGCAAAGACTGCAATTATGGGGCGGCCTTCTTGCAAAATCCGGCAGAGCGCTTTCTGCCCCTGACGCCAGACGGATCACAGGCAAGCATGCAGCCTTAGCTTCTGCAATCTGTGAGAGCTGGCTTCTTAAGCAGAAAGTATTTATAGAACACAGAGAGCTGTGTAATGCTTAAGTTCCTGAAGAGCTGCCATCCCTTAAACACCCAGCTGTGCCATTATCAAGAAGACAATGTACCGGACCAGAATGAGCCGACCGCCAGATTTATTCAGCAACTACAACGGCAAGATTGTGTAACGCAACCTTCCCACAAGGCTTCCCCGTTAACAGCTGTGCAACCTGAACTTTTCCTACGCGTTTTTTGACGCATATGATTTTTTAAAAGGAGAATGCTAATAATATAATACTTAACCTTATTATAGTGTTGAGGGGGATTATTATTATCTCAGTAAGCCTTGGAGCAACCTTTCATACTGGTAAAGAAAGTTGCCTTACACTGAGTCAGCCTAGATTGATGCTTACGCTACAATACATCTGCTAGTTCTTAAGGTGCCAAATGAATAGTTTGGACAGTAAAAGTTTTGCTCAAGCACACAAAACCCTTCATTCCTCCCTTTGCATCATGAGCAACCAGGCTTCGAATTAAGCATGGTTTCCCAGTTCAGTGGAATGGCAAAACCATGGTTGCTGTCATATCCACAGTGGGTTGAGTCAAAACCAAAACCCATTGTCCTCCCAGACCTACAATTCCCAGAGTGGTTATCAATCATGGAATCCTAGAATTGTAGACTTGGAAGGGACCTTGAGGGTCTTCGACTCCAACCCCCTGCAACCCAGGAATCTCAGCTAAAACATCCATGACAGATGGCCATCTAACCTCTGCTTAAAAGCCTCCAAGGTAGGAGAGTCCACAACTTCCCGAGGGAGGTTCCTCTCTCCAGGAAACACTGGGAAATGTGGCTCTGTGAGCGGAACAGGGGTCTCCTAACAACTCTCAACACCCTTAACAAACTACAGCTCCCATAATTCTTTGGGGGGGGGAGCCACAACTGTTAGAAGTGGGGTGATCCTGCTTTAAATGTCTTGTTATAGATTTGGGGGGCAGAGCTAAAGCCAACAAATTAATAAATGGTAGGATTTTGATGATTTGGGATGTGAAGGGCGAAATACAAATTACAGAGGAATTCCTGGGCTTGAATATGCAAAATGACCTGGCCAAGATAAGGCCATTAAGAAGCAATACAGGGCCATTGAGAGCCATTGGCAATGCAAGAGAACTGTCCTGCCCCGCTGCCCTTAGTTGTGAACAGAGACTGGAGGTTTGTAAGGCGACCAGGGCAACTGGGTAAGGTGACAGAAAGAGAGTGTTTTGAGCAAGGGTTGCTGGGAAGAAGCAAGGAGGACAAGGGTGTGTGTGTCCATCTTGGGTAGGCTGTCTGGAGGCGGTTTGCACTGCTGTGGGAGATAATTCCCTCTGTAACGCTGTAAGATCTGGACTCCCTCCACACAGACTGAAGGTGTAAATAGGTGAGTAAACCATGTTTCTTAAAGCTACAGCAGTCTCTGCGGTGTTTCAATTCTCCAAAGGACCACAGAGCCTGGGACCCCATGGGCTTTTGCCACAGATTGGCAAAGAGAGGGGGAGGCACCCAACTTTGGGAACAGCATAGTGCAGATGAGCCCAGCTCATGGGTTGGCAAACTAAGGCCCAGGGGCCAGATCCGGCCCAGTTGCCTTCTGGATTCAGCCCGCGGATGGTCTGGGAATTGCCGCGTGGATCTAATCGTTCGGGCTGCGCCATTCCCCCCCCTTCCTCTCACACACCGTGGCGCCAGCGCCTCCCTCCCTCCCCCTAGCTTCTCCTCGCTCTGCCTAGAGCTGAGAGGAAGGGGGCAAGGATTTGTTGGGGCCAGCAGCAGCAGCGTGAGAGCTTGAGCGGCCATTTAAAGCAGCCCCTCTCCAGAGCCCTTTCACACGCCGCTCATCATCCCTCTGCCACCGCCAGCCCCTGCCACTCGCAAGACACAGGTAAGCAGCCACCGGGGCTCATTCGGTGCTGTGGAGAAGGGAGGGGAGAGTCATGGGAGGGGGGGATGGCTGTGTCCATTTAAAATGCATCTCTGGGTTATTTGCATTTCCCCCCTGTTTTTGTGCACTTCAAATACAGTATGTGCAGTGATCAAGATTTAATATATATTTTTAACTGCCGCTATATCTGAATTGTCTCTGTTATACCCAATTGCAATTAAATGTATTCCTGTTGTGTTTTATGATTTTCCTGATATTGTAAGTGAATTACTGGTCTGTGACAGTAATAATAAAATAAAATATGTGCAGTGTGCATAGAAATTCATTCATTTTTTATTTTACTTTTTTCAAAATATAGTCTGGTCCCCCACCAAGGTCTGAGGGACAGTGGACCGGCCCCCTGCTGAAAAAGTTTGCCAACCCCTGGCCCAGCTCTTTCTACCTTGCATAACACTACACAATATTCTCTCCCCCCCCCCCCAATTCATTCCTACCTTCTCTTCTCACCTGACCCACAGTGGTTTAGGTTCCAGCAGCTCAACATGCCGCCGCAACCCATTCCTCACCTGGCGATTTCGGCAATCTCTGCCGTCTGCGCGATGAAGTTGTAGGGGTCGTGATCGTCGTAGTCTTCGTCTTCCGTCTCCCTGCTGTTGCTGTGCTTCTGTTTATTGAGCCCGGAGCCCCGGGTCCTGGGCGTCTGGGTGGCTGTTGAAGTATGGGAGCGTTTGTGTTTAGGGGAGCTGTGGTTTGAGCCATACTCCTCCTCGGAAGTGGAAGTGTAATCTGAGCCCTGCGGCCGCCGCCTTGAAGCTTATAAGAAATGAATTGGTTTCGGGCGGTGGTGGTGGGGAAGAAGAATAGGAAGGAGAGAAGGCAAAGAAAAAGACTTTTGAGACGGGCTTCAAAAGGTTAAGAAACAAACAAAAAACCGTGAATGCAAAAACAGCCCAAGGAGGAGGAGGAGCAGGAAGGTGAACTGGGAAACTCCTGTGCATCCCACCAAATGCAGGGAACTTTGGAGGAAAAAAAAGATGGAAATGTTTGCATTTTTACTGTGGGCGAATACAGATGCCACCTTTTTTAAAAACAACACCAACCATATAACGTTATCGCACTTCCGCACCTGATCTTTAATTGACTGGCATTCTAAATGACGTTGGAATTTTATAGATTTAATGGGTTTCCATTTCTTTTCTCATTGCGCCTTTGTAAACCGATTAAGGGACTACTGCAGTTAAGCGGCATATAAGTTCCTTAAACAGATAAACAATAAAATTTGTGGCTCCCTTGACAGGAGCTCATTTGTAGCATAGGGGCAACCTGAGAGTCTAACCTGGGCCTCTCAGGCTTCCCCCACAAACCTGTCAGAATTGGTCCCATTGGCCAGATCCTGCTCCCCACTTCTGCCTTAAGAGCATTAGCGGGGAGACGAGTGAGAATATGGTACCACATGCCCATTTGGATCAAGTCAAGGAACCTATGTGAGGACAGCTGGCTCCACCTTCAGATTTCTGCCTGACTGGCGGACGTTTGGAGGGGGGAAGCCTAGTGGGCAGATGATACTGAGGGCTGTGTCTAGGGTGAAGCCCCATCATCCTCTTATTCAGACATTAAAGTTTGGTTTCTCTGGCACATGAATAAGGCAAGGAAGATAAGGGGAGAAAAAGAGCTTACCCTGTGGTCGCAGCAACAGTGGAGGGCTATTTCCACCAGCCAGTCAAATAGTAAGGAGAATTTTCTTACCACAGATCAGGTGCAGACGAGTGATATTTTTTTTTGGCGAAATGGCCATTTGTACCCACCCTCCGCTTCCACAGATTAACCAGGGGCAACAGAGAAGGCTGCTGCAATTCTATGGTGGCAAAATGTATACGATCACGTTACAAATTTCCTGTGTGGAAGGCACCTTGCGTGAATTCCTGTATGGAAGCGCCTTCCACTGGAGGGATTTTCCAGCGTGGGGTGTGGTCCTGAATCACCACATGCACAGGAGGCCCCAGGAGGAACCGTCAGGCAGGTTAGACTTCCAGGTGTCCCCCCTCAGCAAGCCACCAGTTCAGGTGACTTCATTTCCACACAGGTTAAGGACTTCCAAGATGGAGAGCAGAAACAGCTGGCTTGTTTACACACTCAGGAAACCCCTGGTCTGTTTACAGAGATCCAGTGTTGTCATCCTTAATCCAGTGGTTCTCAAATTTAGTGATGGGCACAAATGGTATGAAAGGTGGGGAGTAGAGCGGGTGAGGTGCTTGCATCAGATACATCCAATACACTTTCCTCCCAATAAACGGATGAAGGTGAGTACGAGTGAGTACATTTGGTCCATCTATCTCACGGTCGTCTTCACTAACTGGCAGGGTTTCTGGCAGGGAGTTTCTTCTAGCTCTAACTGAAGAGGCCAGAAATTGAACCTAGGACCATCTGCATGCAATGCAGATGTTCTACACCACTGGGCTATTTCCCTTCTCGGCAGGTTCCCCACCCTGATTTAGGCCAGGGTCCCTAAAGCTGGAGCACCATCATACCACTCATGGCCTGCTTACTGAAGGAGCGTCTCCACCCCCATCGTTCAGCCCGGACCCTGAGGTCCAGCTCCGAGGGCCTTCTGGCGGTTCCCTCACTGCGAGAAGCCAAGTTACAGGGAACCAGGCAGAGGGCCTTCTCAGTAGTGGCACCCGCTACCCTGTGGAACGCCCTCCCACCAGATGTCAAAGAGAAGAACTACCACCAGACTTTTAGAAGACATCTGAAGGCAGCCCTCTTTAGGGAAGCTTTTAATGTTTAGCTGACTGCTGTATTTTAATACTCCCATCAGCCCCGAAGGCATCATAAAATCATAGAATGGTAGAGTTGGAAATGACCACAAGGATCATCTGGTCCAACCTCCTGCAATGCAGGAAACTAAAGCATCCATAACAGGCATCCAACCTCTGCTTAGAAACCTCCAAGGAAGGAGAGTCCACAACCTCCCAAGGGTGGTTGGATGGCCATGTGTCATGGATGCTTTAGCCGAGATTCCTGCATTGCAGAGGTTGGACTCGATAACCCTTGGGGTCCCTTCCAACTCTACCACTCTATAATTCTATGGGTCTGTTCCATAAAAGATCTCCTGATTGAAATTTGCACAATGCTGGCTGGGGTAGCCCAAAATATGTGGAAGGCACCACGTTGGAGAAGGTTCTTTCCAAATATCATAAGCTGTCTTCCAGCAAGCCAGATCACTGGCCCATCTATTATTGTCAACTCTGACTGGAAACTGCTCTCCCAGGGCTTCAGGAGACAGGGGTCTTTCCTAGCCTTCTTGCTGCGGATAGAACCTGGGGCATTCTGCATGCCAAGCAGGTGCTCTACCACTGAGCTAGGGGCCTTCCCCCTGAACCTCTGCCGCATCTCTTGACACCCAACGAAACAGCCATGCTAAGTTACTATGTGTGGTTATTTGCCTTGAGATAGAACAGTGGCAAATTCAGAGGCCTGGTGGTTCCAGAGGGATCTTCCCTTACTTTTGACTTGCTTCATGCACACCATTTAACAGCTCCGTGAGTATTAATTGCCTCGGGATTACTGACTGTGTAAACAAGCTCAGCCAAGTGAAAGAGGAAACTTCAACCAGAAGGGCAGCCCCATTTGGAGATTGCTCACATCATGTTCATGTTCATAATTATTTCCATGAGATCCCTGGGTTTGCCCTGCAGCATTTACATGCCGCATTTGGCTGCAGTTTACAGGCAACACCCTTTTTTACACCCAAAACAGATGTTCCTGGTCAAGGGGAGAGAAACCACTCATTTTGTTTCCCTGGAAATTCTTTTCCCGGGCTACGGAAAGATCCTTTTTTCAGCTTCGAAGTTATTGTGCTTTATAACGAGTGCACCAATTCTGATAAGTGATTATCAGCTGCTTTTGCAGCAACAGTGCAGTGTTTACATTTCTCCACGTTGGCTTTTTTCTCTTATCCATTTGCTCACGAGAAAAAAGACACATAACTGGGAAGCTGGAACACTGTGGTCTGGTTTGCACAACACACCACACCAAACCTTGGCTTAGTGCTCTTGCACAGGCTCTGGTTGAGGAGATTGCGACCGCTCTGCTCACCCCTGGTCCTTCTGCTGCTGCGCAGAGCCCACAGGAACATATGAAACTGCCTTAAACTGAATCAGACTACAGTGGTGCCCCGCAAGACGAATGCCTCGCAAGACGGAAAACCCGCTAGACGAAAGGGTTTTCCGTTTTGGAGGTGCTTCGCAGGACAAATTTGCTACGGGCTTGCTTCGCAAGATGAAAATGCCTTGCGATTCCTGGGGTTTTTTTCCCCTCCCCCCCCCTTTTCCCAAGCCCCTAAGCCGCTTAACAGCTGTTCGCTAAGCCGCTTAACAGCTGATCGCTAAGCCGCTTAACAGCTGATCTAAGCCGCTTATCAGCTGATCTAAGCCGCTAATAGCCTTTTAGCAGCTAATCCACTAATCCCTTAAGCCTTTAATAGCCGCTAATAGCCTTTTAGCAGCTAATCCGCTAATCCCTTATAAGCCTTTAATAGCCGCTAATAGCCGCTAAACCGCTAATAGCGCTAAATGGGCTTGCTTCGCAAGACGAAAAAAACCGCAAGACAAAGAGACTCGCAGAACGGATTCTTTTCGTCTTGCGAGGCACCACTGTATTTGAGTCAATCTAGCTCATTATCGTCTACACTGACTGAGACTCTAAGAACTGAGGCAGGGTTCTCTCCTGGCGACACTGGGATTGAACCAAGGATCTCCTGTGTACAAAGCAGATGTTCCACCCCTGAGAGAGCCTGGAGAGAGCTAATCCACAAGCCTGGCTTTGGAAGGCATGCTAAGGCAAAGCGTGGCACAGCTCAGCACAACAGTGGGACAAGCAGCGAGGAGCAAAGCGGCCACAATCTCCTCTCCCAGACTCTGAGTGTAAACAGTGGGGAACCTCCAGCCCATGAGCCAAATTGGGCCCGCCAGCCCTCCCTATTTGGCCCCAAAGGCCGTTTCAGCCGAACCACGACCAACATGCTCCACCTCTGATATTTTATATGACATCAGGCATGGGGAAAGGTAAGGACGAGGCTTGGCCAAAAGGGGCTTTGCAAGTGCAGCATGGATCATTTTGCAAGCCCCATGCTCAGTGCTCCCCAAGTGACAAGCACAGGGCTTGCAAAGCGCTTCTGCACTGCCCCCAAACAAGCCAATTGTCAGTACTTGGGATGTGCTGCCCAAAGGGTTTTGCAGGCACTGCCTTTCCGCCAGGGCCTGCCTTATGTGTCCCACACCTGGCACCATATATGACACGAGAACCAAGCATCACGCCTGCACAAGGTGCATACCCCCTGTGGAATTAGTAGGTTAGTCGTGTTAGTCGTATACTGATGCGTAGTAACTCCCAAGGTTAATTTGGCACTAAAACCCGGTTAGCCGTTGGGGCAAAGGAAATGGAAGACAAAACCAATTCATTTGGAACAAGATTAGGCACGGTTAGGATGGGCCGTCGTCTCTCGGCAAAGCGACTCGGCGGTGTCGCCAGGCGGTGAGTCGCAGGGTTCCTCGAGGGAAGTCATGGCGATTAAACCACTTCAGCTCTGCAGTACCAACAATGCACACCACAATCCCCGCTTTGTTATTACGCACACAGCACCATTAAATCACAGTGTCATCTGCAAAGTTTAAATCATTGGAGTGGTGAACGGCTTAAGCATTATCCAGCAACAAGCAGCAGCTACTCATAAATTAAAGGGAACTCCATCAGCCAGGGCTCAGCCGCTAGGAGTGCATCAGGTCAAAGGAACTTCCTGCAATCTCAGTTTGTGCTTGTGCTGAATGAAAAGTAATAGGAATTAACTCCTGGGAGGAGGGGGAGGTCAGTTTGCAGGATGCTGTTGGGAGTCCCATTCCTATCAGCCTCAGTCAGCACGGCCAATGGCCAGGGTTGTTTGAAGCTATGTCCTGAGAACACCTGGAGGGCCAGACATTCCCCAGCTGTGCTCTACATCAGATGGACTATTTCCCCCATGTTCAATGCAGATGGGTGGGGAATTAATGCAGGGCGACTCCTGCAGCTTGCAAACGTCTGACAAGACATGATTACTAGGGTTATAAACCTTTTTTACAACCTCGTGTTCCTGTAGATTAGTTAGATGAACTTTCCCCTAAAAACAAAGGAATGAACTGTCATTTCCAAATCTTTTGAAAAGAAAGGTGACCCCGAAATCAATAAATTATTTGTATATGTAAATCATTATTTGTATATGTAACTGTACAATGTATTATGATATACACCGTATTTTTCGCTCTATAAGACGCACCAGACCACAAGACGCACCTAGTTTTTGGAGGAGGAAAACAAGAAAAAAAATATTCTGAATCTCAGAAGCCAGAATAGCAAGAGGGATCCCTGCGCAGTGAAAGCAGCAATCACTCTTGCTGTTCTGGCTTCTGGGATAGCTGCGCAGCCTGCATTCGCTCCATAAGACGCACACACATTTCCCCTTACTTTTTAGGAGGGAAAAAGTGAGTCTTATAGAGCAAAAAATACGGTACATAGCATGTATACAGGAAAAATAGGGCTTGCAAGTTTTCTAATACTTGTACAATGTTTTGTACAATGTACATTATTGCTTAGAATCAATCAAGCTTGCAGTTTGCCTTTGTTTCCGCTGCAAGCACCATAAATTTCCCACATCACTTTGACTGCACATTCTACACACTGATTATTTCTTGGTATCTGGATCATGGATGGCTCCTGCTTCCAGTGATTCTCCAACGCAGTTTTAGGAAGTTCCAGGCAGCTGTAAAAGTTCTACACAGTTCCATACACTTTTTCAAAGTGCTAATACTAATATGAATAGTAACGGTTACATATATGGTGAGCCCAACTTTTCATTTCGGGGTGACCCCCCCTTTTTTTTACAACTGAGAAAAATTAGTCTCTTTTTCAGTGTTTCTAAGCAAAAGTTCATCCCTTTATGATGCAGGAAATTGGGGGGGGGGGGAGTCAAAAAGTTATAATCCTAATGATTACATGTCTTGTGTCCCACCCACCCAAAACAGACATACAAAGCATTTTCCTCTGAAGATCTGACTTTATGTAGAGCAAAAAGAAAAAAACCTACTGAAGATAGCCTTGCGAAAAGAAAGTTCTGCAAAAATTGCTGGTCCCCAAGTATTTTACTAGCCTCAGCAATGCTTGTGACTGATTAGCACATTGCTGGCTAAAAAGTTTCAAACTCTAACCGTCCTGCAATTCCGCAAGTTACCCTGTCTGGTTGCCAGGAGAAGATCTGTACTCACCGCAGGCGACGAGGCAAGCCTGACGTAAGAACAAGCAGCTAGTGAGTATTCAGAGGTCACAGAACAATTCCAAGCAAGGGCACTGAGAGTATATAATAATTACCTTATTGCAACAAGCCAAGAGTCCACCCCAGTTCAGCGTTTTCTGTCTATACCACCAGATGATTCAGGAAGCTATCAAGCAGGGTTATGCTACAGAATTACCAGATGTTGGGCTATCAGAGCTTCTGCATTGCAACGGCAGCCAACGTTCACCACAGATACAAACCAAGGGAGAAGGCAACTCTCTTTGGGTTATAAAATCCCAGCGCTTAATATTTAAAAAATACGGGGCTCTGTATCCGTTGCAAAGGGCTGCAGATTTATTTCCAAATTGTTTTCTTCTGGCTTGGAAATTTTTTAATGGAAAATCCTAACAACACATGTGGAAACATAGGAAGTTGCCTTATAGCATAGTCCAGGGTTTCCCAAACTTGGGTCTCCAGCTGTTTTTGGACCACCAGTTCCCACAATCCCTGTGAGTTGTGGTCCAGAATCAGCTGGAAGCCCAAGTTTGGGAACCCCTGCACCCCAAGACTCTTGGGTGCATGTAGCTCAGTAGTGTCTACACTGACTGGCAGCAGCCCTCCACCGTTTCAGACAGGTGACTTTTCCCCAGCCGTACCTGTAGATGCTGGGGATCAAACCTGGGGACCTTCTGCACGCAAAACAGATGCTCTACCTCCAAGCAATGGCGGGATCAAGCACTCCACACACACACACACAGTTACTCACTAGAAGAAGAGGAGTATTTGACACTGCTGGAGCGTGTCCTGCTGAAAGGCTGCTTCGAAGCAGCGACTGCCGCCGCCGTTTTCCTAGCGGCGTTCCTGGCTTCCGACACGGGGGGCTTCCGGGTAGAATAATACGACTCTGCGCTGCGCCCGGAGAACGTCGGCCTGGCTGGCGCACTCTCCGAGTCGCTCGGCACGGTGAAAGACCCCGCCCGTTTCCTTGGCATGGCCAGGATGTCGAGCCTCGACAGCTTCTTGGCCTCCGCCGGCTGCTTGGAAGGCGCCGCCGTTCCTTCATGGTGAGGCGTCGCTTTCTCGGTATCGGCGCTCTCGTTGTCCGAAGTGTCCCCCAGCCGGGCCCGGCGAAGTTTGGAGGCTCTGGTGGGCCTCGGGGTAGACAAACTATTGGACCTGGTGAGAACCTGCTGGATCTTTTGCACCGTGGGCGTCACTTTGCTGTGCTCCTCTTTGGTGGACTGCGAGAAGGGCTTCTTCCTGGAGATAGGCCTCGAGGTGGATTGCTCATGGTCAGATGAGGCAATTTCATTCGCCGGCAGATATGGGAGGCTGCTACTTCGTTCATCATCTGTATAGTCCAGGGAGCCCCCGGTCCCTGGGCTACGCTTAACTTGGAAGCGTCTTGCGTTTTCGCCTTTGCTCCCTGCCTCAAGCGGAAGAGTTTTCCGCTTCTCTGAAAGCCGCTCCCTTGCGCTGGGTTGAAGACTCTGATCTTGGGCAGAAGGCGTGGGAGAAGTCTTCTCTTTTTGCGAGGTTGTCACGGGTTTGCCCTTCGGCGAGTGACTCGGTAAGTTTTTGCCACTCACCAAGCTGACGGTGCTAGCCGTGTCCACGTCAGATTCTCCGGACAAGGAGTCTTCCAACTGCCCCGGGGAATTGTCCAGAGTCTCAAGCTGGTTGGTTTGGCAGAGTATTTTGGCTTCCAGGGCTGCCAGGGCAGTTTCGGTATCTTTAAGGAGGAGGTGGGTGTCCTGGTTATAGTCCATGCGATTTGCTCGGGTGACATCGAGATCTTTGAGCAGAGGGTGGCTTGAGATATGCGGCAGCCGGTTTTGAGGAACGTTGCTGCTCGATTTCTCTTTGGTAAAGCTTTCCTGCCGGACGAAAGACGATGCTTCTTTCGCAGCCACGACCTCTTGCTCCGGAAGCGGAAGCCCCTGGTGCAACGAAATCACCATTTTCCCGTTGGAGCTAACATAGGTATTGCTGACCCCTTTGGCCGCCGGCTTCCCACACTTGAAAAGAGCCTCTTCTTTTTCCGCCTGAGTAGGAGAAATGCTGGAAGGAAGTTTCGAAGGAACCCCGACTTCCTCTTCCTCGTCGCCAATATAGAAAGATGTCGACAGCGGGTCGCTGGAAGCTCTCAGGCCTGAAAGTTTTGGCACCGTGTGCTGGTGGTTTTTGGCTTTCACGTTTTCTGCCTTTCCCTGGTTCTGCTCCAATGTTTTGGTGCTGTTGTGGCTCTTCCTGCGTTTTTCCAAGCCAAATCCGTCGTCAGATTTGCTGGCGTCACTAAGGCTATCGGGATCCAAATCTTCCCGAACCACCAGCCGGCTGGCAGGATCCACAAACATTTCTGCTACGTGGCTGTTAGCAGCGTTCCTTGGTGAAACGTCGGAATATGCCTCTGGACAAATCAAAATGGTTGGCGTTGGGCTTTCCGGCTTGTCCCCAGGAGGGAGCTGAGGAAGAAGACGCCTCGTCCGTAACGCCAGGGAGCTCTCAGACTCTGCCACTCTGGGACCGCAGTCCTTTTCTAAGGGGAATGAAAATGCATTTACTGAGACTATGCAGAACTAGATAAATTAACAGGAAGGGTTCGAAACCTGCGGGATCAGAGATTCTTAGAAGACTGGAGTAAATATACGAACTATTTGAAAAGTAATTGTAATGAACAGATGACGCTAGTAGGACTGCAAGAAGTTTTGTAAGGAGGATTATCTGAAATATTGCAAGAAAGACTATGAGGAGAATTATAATTAAGAGTAATAGAGAATTATAATTAAGAGTAATAGAAAGACTATGAGGAGACTAATAATTAAGAGTAATAGCGAAATTAAGAAATGCAGAATAAGTGATAAAGAACAAAAAATCATCAGAGGTGTTGACGGAAGTCTAAAACATTGTATAAGATAAGAAGTTATGTTATATGATTGTTGGAAATATGTTTAAAAACCCCCCAATAAAAATATATACAAAAAAAGAAAAGAAAATACATTTACTGAAGACAACAAAAAAGGCAGTTTAGTGATGATGATGATGATGATGATGATATAAAACCTTTCATCAAAAGATCTCAGGACAGTTTACAACATAAAATTACAATATAAAAAACACAAAATGCAGTCATACCTTGGAAGCCGAACGCCTTGGCTCCCGAACGATTGAAACTCAGAAGTGAGTGTTCTGGTTTTCAAACAGTTTTCAGAAGCCAAACGTTTGGCGCAGCTTCTGATTGGCTGCAGGACGCTCCTGCACCCAATTGGAAGCCACACTTTGGTTTTCAATCGATTCCGGGAGTCAAACGGACTCCTGGAACGAATTCTGTTCAAAAACCAAGGTACCGCTGTACACAATAAAAATAAGAACAAAAACAAACCAATAATCCCCTCGCCCACAACCCATTTAAAAGGGATGTCAATCAACCAAAGGTCTGGTTGAAGAAGAATGTTTTTACCTGGCGCCTAAAGGTGTATAATGAAGGCAACAGCTGAGCCTCCCTGGGGAGAGGAGCCACCACAGAAAAGGCCCCCTCCAGACCTCTCAGAATAGAACATTGGGCCTAAGCATCAAGCAGCAGAAAGAGGAAAGAGAACCAGAGGCACTTTTCACCTGTCCCTTTTTAGGTAAAGTCCTTTGGCAATGTGAAAATGACGCCAGGTGCTGTACTTACCTATGCCAGCCTGAGAGAGGGGCCCCTGCAGGTGAGCATCCCCAACTCCAGGAGCAGATCCTGAGTCTGTATAGCTATCTGCAAGGCTTGCCCATCTCGAGACCCATTTCTGACCACCTTGAGATGCCAATGGTAACTGCAAATTGAGAGAGGAGGGGAAATCCCACACTGTTCATACAAACTCTCATCATAATGCACAGTATTTGGCCATTTTGTTTTTGGTAACATTTGCTATGGCTCAATTCCCAGCAGGAAATGCTCTGCTATACCAATATATACCATATTTTTTGCTCTATAAGACTCACTTTTCCCCTCCTAAAAATTAAGGGGAAATGTGTGTGCGTCTTATGGAGCGAATGCAGGCTGCGCAGCTATCCCAGAAGCCAGAAAAGCAAGAGGGATCGCTGCTTTCACTGCGCAGCGATCCCTCTTGCTCTTCTGGCTTCTGAGATTCAGAATATTTTTTTTCTTGTTTTCCTCCTCCAAAAACTAGGTGCGTCTTGTGGTCTGGTGCGTCTTATAGAGCAAAAAATACGGTAATCCTTGAAAAGAACTGATACCTGGATCCACGAGCCTTCTGTAACCAGAGGGGCGCTATTTGTCTGTTTGGTTTATGTTGAAAAACTCAAAATCACCCTTCATTAAAAAAGATCCCAGGGCAGTGTACAATTGGATGCAACCCATCATTGCCTGAGGATGTCTACAGAAAGCAAGCATACATTATGGGGCAAGACTCAAGTTATTATTTGCGCTAGCATGAGCTGGCAGAAGTTCTGCTATCACAATGGGGCTTACCTCCTCCCCGATCTCCCCCTCGGAACTGGCTTGGGGTGGGTGGGGGAATGTGAAGAACAGCGCACAGAGGGAGGGGAGGGGAGATCTGGAACGCAGAAATTCTTGAGCCGATGGAATGATGCTAATGTGCAATGCTGAATTCAACCCTACGTGCCTACTCAGATGTAAGCCAAATTTGGATCCAACAGGATTATATTCATTTATTTATTTCATTTATTGGGGGAAAATATATATACACTGATTAACTCGACAAAAGGCTCTTAGTGGTTTATGTAGAGCACGGTTTCCCAAACTTAGATCTGCATATTTTTTGGTTTTTTGGGGGACTACAATTCCCATCATCCCTGACCATTGTGGTCCCGCTAGCTAGGGAAGATGGGAGCTGTGGTCTAGAAACAGCTGGGGAACAAAGTTTGGGAAACCCGGATACACAGCAATATAAAATATTTGTTGAAAATGCTGATAAAATCAGATTGACATGAAATCACATCAAAATATAAGCAAAATCAATAGCTTTAGAACATAGATACAGATATATAATCAAATTGCATGCCTGGGCAGGCTTGCCGAACAAAGAAGTTTTTAGCAGGTGCCGAAAGCAAGCTAATTAACTGTTGTTGGGTAATTTCAAATTATTAAGGTTTCAACATGCAGGCAGGGCTTGTGTGTGCCCTCTGTTCCACCTAGGCTCAGGAAAGCGCTAAACTCTGCTACCCATATAAATGATGCAAATATATCTACTTATTTCACATAATTTATTCTATTCCTGCAAAGCATGGAGCAGAGTAACAAGCTATGAAGGGCACTGAAGTCTTGTTCCCTGATCTCTTCTGCAAAGCCTGCACCATCGGCCAAACTGCCTTGGGCAATTTAGCAAGCTTTACAGTTCCATTAGGTTGCAAGCCTGCAGGCAGGGCTTTCGCATTATTCACAGTGCAATACTTGGGAACAAATAATGATTGTTACTAGCAAAGTCTCACTCACTTTCTTTCACCTCTAATAAAACTGCTAGTCTTTTTCATGTAACTTGTTTTTAAAAGTTTGCTTCTATAGGTATTTTTAACAAGTTTTTTCTAAATCGCTTACGGGTCTTTCGTTTGAGGACCAGTCAATGAGGTCTACAATTTTGTTCAGTAAATAACAAAACGAAACCTGCGCAGGCCACGAGGGCCAGAAATAGGCATGCGAGTTGCCCTCAAGCGCAAGGAAAGTCAAAGTGAGAGCTGAGCCCTTCACACATTCACTGTACCTGCATCTCCGCGTGATGCTCACTGGCAACTTTGGAAGCGATGACCTGCATCATGGTAACCTTGGGGCTTGAGCCATTTTCGCCCATCAAGTGAGCCAGCTCCTCCTTCTCCCCTTTTATGACGGGCCTGAAGGCAGGGGAAATTCTGGAAAATACCGGAGACTCCAAAACGCCAAACACCTGATAAACCCAAGAGATGGAGAGAAGGCAGCTTAGAACAAAACAGTGAATTTCCTATCCCTGAGGTCAACAAGCATTACATTTGTGATGCATGATCCATGCGACGGTCACCTCCAGGCTTGACTACTGTAATTCGCTCTACGCGGGGCTGCCCTTGAAGCTGTCCCAGAAACTCTAGCAGGTGCAGAATGCTGCAGTGAGGCTCCTCATGGGGTCTCTGCCATGGGAGCATATTCACCCAGTGCTTTTCCAGCTGCACTGGCTCCCGGTGGAGGACAGGGTCAGATTTAAGGTGCTGCTTTTGACCTTTAAAGCCCTTCACGGCCTAGGACCCTCGTACCTACAGGACCGCCTCTCCCGGTATGCCCCACAGAGACCCTCAAGGTCCATAAATAGCAACACCCTAGTGGTCCCGGGCCCTAAGGAAGTTAGATTAGCCTCAACCAGAGCCAGGGCCTTTTCAACACTGGCTCCTGCCTGGTGGAACGCTCTGCCTCATGAGACCAGGGCCCTGCAGGATCTGATTTCTTTCATTACATTTGCCCTGGGCCTTGCTCTGTTTACACCAATTGCTACAACTATCAAGGGGCCTTCCCGGTAGTGGCGCCCGCCCTGTGGAACGCCCTCCCTTCAGATGTGAAGGAAATAAGCAGCTATCTTCTCTTTAAAAGACATCTGAAGGCAGCCCTGTTTAGGGAAGTTTTTAATATTTAATGCTGTGTTGTTTTTAACACTTGATTGGAAGCCGCCCAGAGTGGCTGGGGAAACTCAGCCAGGTGGGCGGGGTATAAATAATAAATTATTATTATTATAATATAAGGGGGCCAAACTACGCAAAGTTCAATTTTCCGAAGAATGGCAGGCTCACCTGATCGATCATTTTCCGAGCCTCTTCGACTTCTTTATCTTGCGACTCCGTCTCAATGGTATACGTGCCTGTTTCACTCAAGCTGTCGTCTTCCTCTTGCTTCCTCGCTTTGACCAACTTAGGATCGGCTGCCACTGGCTCAGGGACTATTTCGGGCGCTGGTGGCGGCGGCGGCACTACAACCCGCGGGGTGAGCGGCGCCGGTGTCGGGGCTGGCTTCTCAACGCTAGCCTTCGCAGCTTGAGAGCTCTCCCTTAAACACTCGGCAGCAAAATCCTGAGAGATCTTCGACTTTCTCCCCACGCTGCCATGGTTCTTTCCAGAGGTCCTCGATGACGACGAGCTGATCCGCTCCTCTGTCTTCTCCCGCTTAAAGGACCCAGCTCTGGGGGCTGTGAAAGAGTTGCTTGGCCCCTTGGTTCCCGCCGCAGGCAGATGGGATGAGAGGACAGAGCTCCCCGGTTTCTCCGCGGGGACGGTAATCTTGCGCTTCTCAATCTTGGTCTTCAAGGCGGGGTCCACGTCGTTCTGGTTGGACTGGCCGCTGTGCGTGAAGGACTGCGACCTCTTCTTCCGAGGCGTGTCGTCGTCGAAGAACTCGATGACGAAGGCCTGCTGGTTGTGGAGCATCTCCTGGGGGTCGCGGCGGATCTGGCGCTGGAGCCGGGCTTGCTCAGCCAGATGTTCTTTACTAGGAGTCTCATCCTCTTTGGGGGCTACTGGGTCTTCAGAGTCGCTCTGAGTTCCATCTTCATGCCTGTTCCCTGCGAAGTGGATATGCATTAGAGTTGTCCTGGGACAGAGAGTACTTACTGCTGTGCCACTGCCCCAAACATCAACAGAGGAGCCCATCTAATCCTGCATCCTACTCTCTCAGTGACCAGCCAGATGCCCATGGCAAGCCAGCAAGCAGGACCTTTCTCTCCATTTGCCTTTCCCAGCAATTGGGATTTGCAGGAATACTGCCTGCAACAGGAGACGCAGAACATAGTCATTGCAGCTATTATCCAATGACAGCTTTATCTTCCATGAATTTGTCCCCTCCTCTTTTTAAGCCATCCAAGTCGGTGGCCATAGCTACATCTTGAGAATGTGAATTCCATGGTTTAACCATGCACACAGTTTATTTCCCTTGGGAAACAACTTGTTTTTTTCTGAGCTTACTCAGTGAACTGTCCCCCAGAAGGGCTTCTAATCTTTTCGGGGTGGAGGGATACAAGGAAAGCAACCCTTCCCCTTCCTTGATAGTCTCCCCACTTCCAAGCAGACTTATGCTTACAAAGGACAGGCAAACTCCTGGCAGAGAGGATTCACTGAGACCACAAATGGTCTTGCAGACTTCTGTTTAAAGGTAGACAACATCTGCTGCTGGGGTTCGCGGCTTTCTGTGCCTCCCAGTTCATGTTTGTGAGGAGTCACAGGACCATAGCTGTCGACAGATTTGAAAATAAGGGACTAGCAGCCTCAAAAATAAGGGATCAGCAGCCAAAACAAGGGATTTTCCAAGCACAGGTATGTTCAACTTCTGAGCCAAAGGCAGAAAGCCCAGCCAGAAGCCAAACGAAGCCTCAAGCGGTGGTTCCCACAGTGCAGCAACCCGGCAAAGGGGGTGCAGCAAGGAAAACCACCGTCACCTCTCTGCTGGGAAGCGCTGAGCAAAGGCGAGTCCCTAGGCAACGCGGCCGATTTGATCGACACAAGGCATGCAAGTTCCACATCCCCAGTCGTTCTTAGACTCCTTATTGGGTGAGCAACGCAGCCAAGCAACACAGTTGGAGCCTCCCTCCTCCCTGGCCAACAAGGAGGGAGGGAGAGGAGCTGCTTCCTTTGAAACCCGGGAAATTTAAGGGACATCATCAATAAGGGACAGCAGCGGGACACGGCGCTGGGATAAGGGACTTTCCCGCCAAATAAGGGACGGTTGACGGCTATGCACAGGACACTACAAATCCCATGAACCCTGGTGCGATGATGCTCCCAAGCATGCTCACTAGCATAAGCAGACCTGCAAGATTTCTTGCGCACCCAAAAGGAAGACCGCCCAGCTCCAAGAAACTCCTCCCTCGCTTTGGGAAGAGTATCCTTGGAAGGATGGGAGAAATGGTACAGAAAGATGGCCGGTAGCAGGACAAACCCCATGACAAACAAGGGCCTAATGCAGAGAACGAAACTCAAGTTCACAATGTGGCAGGGATTTCCAAACTGTGCAAGTTCACATTCCAGATGTCTGTCATTTCAAATGCGCCCCATCCCTTCAAAGAAGAATAAGGAAGGCATCTATAGCCAGCGATTGCCTTGGACCACAGCTAGCAACTCTAGCAACACTGCCATTTACCTTTCAGAGTCCTGACGTGAACTGGGAGGTCGCTTTTCGTACTGTACACGTCCTCTCCCGGGGACGGCCTCCTCATGAGACTCGGGTCGTTCTGCACCAGCCAGTCGGCCACTTTGCTCTCTGCCGAGATCATTTCCGCGTGGCCGCCTTCTTTGCCGAGGTTCCTTCTCTGCCTGAGCGAAAATTTGGTGACGTGATCTTTTATCTTTATTTTACCCGGGGTGCAGTCGTCAAACTCTATGGTGAAAGAGGCGTGGCTTTGAACGACGGGCAGCGCCACCACATCAACGTCTTTGGTGGGGATTTCGTGGACTTGGGCCTCTGGAGTTTTCACCGGCTGCTGGAATTCTTTCGTCGGGATTTCAAAGTAACTAGGCTCCCTTCGGAAGGCGTAGACAGAGTCGCCTTGAGGATCGCTGTAGCCGGTGATGTTCCCATTGATTTCCTCTCCGTGCTGACCTATGTCTTTTGTTCTCTCTGCGGGGTAAAGGGGGAAGTATTATTTATTCTTTTAATTTGACATCAAAGCTTTTTATTTTTATTTTATTTAATACTTGCCTTCCACTTTTCCAACAATAAACACAGAGCACAAAGCAGCTCACAACAATCACAACAGAAGAATTAAAAAAACCCAACAGCAAACATCACATTATCAAAATCAAAGTCTACATAGAAGTTTTGAAAGTTTCTATGAGTTTGAATCTGTTTTAGTCTATTCTATTGGAGTTTTAACTTTCTGTAGGTTTTAAAATATGGTTGCAAATCTTTTAGTGATCATTTTATCGCTTTATCCTTTTTGTAAACTGCCTTGAAGTCCCCCCCTACAATCAAACGGTATATAAATTGTTTGAAATAAATAAAATAAACGAAAAACAGTAGCATACAGCTAAAGCACACAACACCAGCAAATTACTCAAAATGAATTAATGCAATTCAATAAAGTCACAGTTATGTAAAGTTCCTATTCACACTGTTCACCCTTAACTGTTGAAAAGAGAAGCAGCAGGTATATTTACCTGGATACGGCTCTTCTTGCCTTCTGTCATCTGCTGACTCCAACTTATTGTTTTCATCATCTTCCCCCCACCACGATGGCTGGCCGTAAAGGGGTGTGCGGTAAGTAGTTGTCGTCTCTGGAGGTAGACAACACACATAGACACAAGGCAGCATTAGTTTGCTGGCAGCTATTGCTATCAAGTTCAAGACGGTGGCAAAGGGACACCTACTCCAAAAGACACCTTTTAGAAAACTAAGGGGAACAATATTTAATGAAAAGTGTTCCATAAACCAACTGCTCACAGCTTAGGCTTCTGAAGTAGTCAGACTGGCTTTTAAATGGTGCTACCAAATGCAAAAGGGATGCGGGTGGCGCTGTGGGTTAAACCACAGAGCCTAGGACTTGCCAATCAGAAGGTCGGTAGTTTGAATCCCTGCGATGGGGTGAGCCCCCGTTGCTCCATCCCTGCTCCTGCCAACCTAGCAGTTCGAAAGCATGTCAAAGTACAAGTAGATAAATAGGTACCGCTCCAGCGGGAAGGTAAACGGTGTTTCCGTGCGCTGCTCTGGTTCGCCAGAAGCAGCTTAGTCATGCTGGCCACATACGCCGGCTCCCTCGGCCAATAAAGCGAGATGAGTGCCGCAACCCCAGAGTCGGTCACAACTGAACCTAATGGTTCCAAATCTTGGTTATTTGGAATACCTGGCAAGCTAAATCATGGTTCACTTGAAGACACGTATGTAACTTGATTTTTATTTTTTATTTTTTTAATTAAAAAAATCATTGCAAGGCATATACTGAAAACACAGCACAACACACAGTCAGAAGTCTAAAATGTAGACTATTATTTAACCTAGACCAACCAAAAAAGTCTCGATTGCCTGCAGAAGTTCTTTATTATTATTCATTCAAACAGTACCGGTGAGTTTTAAATGAGTCTCTGCATCTCTGTACTTCAGCTAGTGGTATTTTGTTTGGTCAATTTCTCTGTCAGGGCCAATTGCCAAACTTTGTTAAGCCAGTTCAATAAGGATGCCCCTTCCAAGTCTTTCCAAAACCGGGCTGTTGACAAGACCTGATGCTAACAATGTGTTACCAATAAGAGATTTAAACGAGACAGATATATACAGTGGTACCTCGGGTTAAGAACTGAATTCGTTCCAGAGTCCGTTCTTAACCTGAAACTGTTCTTAACCTGAGGTACCACTTTAGCTAATGGGGCCTCCCGCTGCCACCACGCTGCCTGCGCACGATTTCCGTTCTCATCCTGAGGTAAAGTTCTCAACCCAAGGTACTATTTCTGGGTTAGTGGAGTCTGTAACCTGAAGCGTCTATAACCCGAGGTACCACTGTAGTTTTAAACCCGCAGAAGGCTTACAAGTATTCTTTTACCCATCCACAGACTTCTTACAGCACAGAGAGAGCAATCCTAAGTGGGGTCAGAAGAGGAGTGGTAGATCTAGCATCACAACCCAAACCCTTCCAGTTCACACCAGCCAGGGAGATAGTGGCTTAAACTCAGTACCATGCATGCAAATGGGCACATGGGCACTTAAATAAACAGCTTCAGCTACCTGAGAGCCATTTCCCATGCAGAAATAAGCAAGGGGAACAGGAAATACAGGTTCCTTGGGCTTCCAGTCATTATAACACACCCCACTAAAAATACACACAAGCACTTATTGTCATATTGGGAGAGCTGTGCAGAATCACCTCTGCATCCCAACAAGAAAAAAGGCACCCTTGCAACTGCTTCCTTTGTGCAGCAAATTCAGGCTGCACAAAGACATTCGCTCTGGTTGGCTGGCCTCCCTAGGAACCCACCAATCCCTGAACTTTATCTTCAGAAGACAGAGGTTGGTTTGTGGGGACCGGCATAAGTGGTTTAAAAGGGGGCTGAAATCTTCAGCACAGGGGTTCTGCTTCAGCCTGACATGCTCAGTGCCGGATTTACGTATAAGCTAAACAAGCTATGTTTAGCTAACCCACGCGGGTGGCGCTGTGGGTTAAAGCCTCAGTGCCTAGGGCTTGCCGATCGAAAAGTTGGCGGTTCGAATCCCTGCGGCGGGGTGCGCTCCCGTTGTTCGGTCCCAGCGCCTGCCAACCTAGCAGTTCGAAAGCACTCTTGGGTGCAAGTAGATAAATAGGGACCGCTTACTAGCGGGAAGGTAAACGGTGTTTCCGTGTGCAGCTCTGGCACGCCAGAGCAGCGATGTCACGCTGGCCACATGACCCGGAAGTGTCTCCAGACAGCGCTGGCCCCCGGCCTCTTGAGTGAGATGGGCGCACAACCCTAGAGTCTGTCAAGACTGGCCCGTACGGGCAGGGGTACCTTTACCTTTAAACAAGCTATAGCTTAGGGCCCCACTCTCTTGGGGGGCCCCCAAAAAAAATTAAAGGGGAAAAAACTGCATGTACATTTCCAAAATATAAGATAAAAAACAAATAAAATAAAACCTACATACAGTTAGAGCTTAATAATTATTTCACTGTTAATATACTTCTTAATTGTATTTCACTATTAATACACTTCTTAATTGTATTTCAGTACAACAATTACTTTGATAAAATACCTAATTTTGTTATGTGCAAATGTCTTCAGATACCTATTGGGTCCATAAATTACCATACAGCATATATTCAACACTAAAAACAGCGACAATTTGTTGCTGACAAAAAACAGCTGGACATATAAAGGGCCCCATTCCCTTCAGTAGCTTAGGGTCTCATCAAACCTAAATCCAGCCCTGGACATGCTATGTACCCTTTTAAAATTATAATTCACACCCCAAGAGTCGAGGATCAAGCAAGCAAGAACTTGAAACACTTAATTACTGCTCTCTTTCTGGATGCCTCCCCTGAAATCTCTTTCCATGATGTGTACCGACTTGCCCATCCTTCTTCCATCATTATTAATAAAAGCAACGCTTTTTGTAGCACTTTTATCTCACAGAAGACTGCTGTACTCTACTGTTTTGCCATAAATCAGGGATGGGAAAGCTCTGGCCCTCCAGATGTGATCAAGGACGATGGGACTTGCAGTCCGACAACATCTGCTGGGCTCCAGGGTTCCCCCATCCTGGTCTTAAAACATTGCTTTGAGGTAGGTCATCATTATACCCATTTCACAGATAGGAAGAGGGCCATTATGCTCACATTCTGCTGGTGGGCTTCCCAGAAGCAGGTGGTTGGCCACCATGAGAAAGCCATGCTGGAATAGATAAATCTTTTGGTCCAATCCATCAGGGCTCTTTTTATAGAGGCCGGGCCGGGAGGGGGAAGGGTCAGGTTAGAAATTACTCTACACTGGGGACAGGCAATATGGTGCCTCCAGATCAGGGGTAGGCAACCTAAGGCACTGGGGGCCGGATGCGGCCCAATCGCCTTCTCAATCCTGCCCACAGACAGTCAGCGTGTTTTTATATGAGCAGAATGTGTCCTTTTATTTAAAATGAATCTCTGGGTTATTTGTGGGGCCTGCCTGGTGTTTTGACATGAGTAGAATGTGTGCTTTTGTTTAAAATGCATCTCTGGGTTATTTGTGGGGCATAGGAATTCGTTCATATTTTTTTTTCAAAATATAGTCCGGCCCCACACATGGTCTGAAGGACGGTGGACCGGCCCACAGCAGAAAAAGGTTGCTGACCCCTGCTCCAGATGTTTGTGAGGAGGAGGAGTTTGGATTTGATATCCCGCTTTAGCACTACCCTAAGGAGTCTCAAAGTGGCTAACAATCTCCTTTCCCTTCCTCCCCCACAACAAACACTCTGTGAGGTGAGTGGGGCTGAGAGACTTCAGAGAAGTGTGACTAGCCCAAGGTCACCCAGCAGCTGCATGTGGAGGAGTGGGGAATCGAACCCGGTTCACCAGATTACGAGTCCACTGCTCTTAACCACAACACCACACTGGCTCTCACTTGTGGACTCCCAACTCCCATCATCCCTGACCACTGACCATGTTAGCTGGAGCTGTTTTTATATTGTGATCCTCGGGTGAACAGTGTTATAGAAATTTTGATAACAACAACAATTTGTGCTTTTATATTGTAAACCACCCTGTGATAAGACCATCAAGTCCAGATTCTAAAACCACCGAATTGCACCACTGCAATAGGGTTTCCGGGAAGTTTCCTATATCCCAAGCACTGATCTCACCTGGACCAGCTGAGGCTGCAGCCATGCCCTGGAGCCAAAGGTTACAGCCTAAACCCCCTAACCCACAGCACAGAAGAAGCCTACGTAAAGAGTCAACCGGCAGTGCCTGAAGCTTCAGTGAAAAGTAACTAAACAGCTCTGTCGTCCTAATTGTATTAGAGCCAGTGTCTCCGAGCCTGGCTCATTAAGCACCCATCCACCGCCCCAACCCTCTGCCACAACTTTTTATGCCAGCCTGTCCAGATGGCTCCAATTCATTCAGGCACTTTTCTTGGCTCATCAATCCAGCCAGACAGCCCAGGGAGAGCGAAGTGGGGAACAGCATCCCTTTAAATGACAGGATCGAGGTCACTAGTCTAGATAAATATTGAACTGCTGGGTGGCGGCAGCGATACTACAAACGCTACCGACATTTGGGGGCAGGGAGGGAGCGAGAATGGGATTAACAAGATAAAAATGGGCAAGGAAAAATGAAGAAAAGGAAGACCAACAGAGCACCGCCAATCAAAATTATCAAGTTCCAGTAGATTGTATTTAACCCAGCAAAGCATTATGGGAGTTCCAGAACAAGGTGTCATCCATCATGTATATACTAATAACAAACTTAATTCTCCAGGAGTCAATTATTAGGCAGCCAAAGAAGGGACAAGAGGATGATGGGGGAGAATCTCAACATTTGCAGAAATACAACAAGAAAAGTTGGGTGGTAGAATCAAGGCTTGAGAGGGGAGAATCCACAAGACTGTGTATGCGTTCAGTGGAAAACTGGTGGCAGAGGGAGAGATGGAATATACGGGGGGGGGGGGGAGGCATGACTAGCTCACACCCTGAATAGGAGCACTCCATGCTGCAAAATTTGGCCTCAGGTCCCATTTGCCATCACTCACAGCTCAAGACACTCAAGGACTTCCTCTCCCCATAAGAACCAACCTGGACCCTGCGATCCTCCTCCGTGGCCATTCTTTGCATGTTTCTCCCACGAGAGGTCTGGAGGGCAGCAATATGAGAACGGGCCTTTTCTGCAGTGGCTCCTTGTTTGTGGAAAGCTCTCCCCGGGGAGGTTTGCCTGGCACCTTCACTACATATCTTTAGGAACCAGGCAACAATGTTGCTCTATAACCAGGCCTTTGGCTGAGCAAACAATTGGTTTTGTATTGTTGTTCTTATTAGATCAGGAAGTTTTGTATGGGGAAGTTATTGTATCGGAAAGTTTTTAATGTTTGACGTTTTATTATGTTTTTATATGCACTGGAAGAAGCCCCAAGTGACTGGGGAAACCTAGCCAGATGGGCAGGGAATTAACAACAACAACAACAACAACAACAACAACAACAACAACAGCATACCACTGAGCCATCCCGATTTAAACAGGGCATCCTGGAAACTCAGAAACCATCCTGGCTTCTGAGTGGATCATAGAATATCCCATTTTTTTTTGGTCCAGCGCTATGGCGCAAGTCAGCTTGCTCCTGTGAGAGCTTGGGACCAAAAAAACCCTGAGTGCCCCAATTTTGATCACCTAGATGTTGGAGGGTACCTTATTATGATATGCATTCTGTGTTTTCACTTTTAAACCACCCTGTGATCTTTGAATGAAGGACGGTGTATACATTTAATAAATAATAACAATAATCACTGAAGTTAAAGCAGCTTTGTCCCACGAATGAACAGTGCTGCCTCACCTGAGCCACGGACGGTTTCTTCCTGGCACTGCCAGCACTGACTGGCAGCATGTCTTGAACCCACCTCCCTCGAGTCACAAGGGGGTGGGGGGCAGAGTCCTTCCCAATCCTGGTACTCCTGAATTCCCGGGATGCCCTGTTCGGTTCTTTGGATTGAGCTCTTTTGTTCAGGCTCATGGGAGAAGGAATTTGAGGGCCAATGGGAGTACTGGGGAAAACATTGCTAACAAATCCATGGTACAAGCTGATTGCAGGAGGGTGACAGCAGGGTTAATGCACAAAGGCAGCAAACTGCAGTTTTGGGGACCTGAGTGGGTGACGGCAACCAGAGGGCACATCACACACTTGAAAGGGCACGACGTGTTGGATGTGCTTTACATCTATGGGGTGCAAGTTCTGCGGAGTTTGGAATTCCCCAGCAGATGTGGCAGAAAGTGGTAAAGAAAGAGAGAGGTGGGGAGGGGGAGCCATTAGCCATAACTGGGACGGGAGGCCAGGAGCCACGTTAGATCAGCCCAGCAGTGCGTTAGGAGAAGCAGAGCGGCACCCAACCCCCTCTCTGTCCCACTAAAAAGTCAATAAAAATAAAATGAGCGATTGCAAAGAGGGCACTGCACCAGCTCTCTCCAGACAATGAACTTGAGTGCTGATCTAAAAATACTGTCTGGGCAGATCAGAGGAAGGAGAGCCAGGCATTGGAATAAGGGCAGTTGTCCCAAGAGACGGCTTTTAATTGATGGTTCCTGCTGCAGCTTTGATCATGGCAGCGGCTCACTCTATTTTCTTTGGAACCAAAATATTTCTGCACGTTTCCCCCCCCACAAAAGTAGCACACAAACACACACACATACGAGTGCCTGGGCTGCCAATGGAAGTTTTTAAGTGACCCCTCTCCCCCCCCCACACACACACCCCAAAGAAAGGAAAAGCATCCTTCAGAGAGACAAAGAAAAAGTGGAGGATTGTAACAAAGGCATCTCTCTCAAAATGAAAATCCATACCACTGCAGTCTAGCCTTTTCCCCATTCATTATTAACAGCTTCCATCTCCAGCAGACACAGATAACGAATGGACTGGCAGTGAGGGGGAGGGATTAGCAGAAAAGCAGGGTGGGGAATCTGATTCAACCTTTGATGGTTTAAATCACAGGTCTTCAACGAGGGGGTCGGGAGCTAAAGGTGGATCATGGGGTCACAACACCAAGCGGATGTCCACCGAAGGCCAACTGGACCAAAGGAGCATTACCCATGGTGTCCTGGCCAGGGCATGTTCTTCTGATGAGACACTCATTCAGTTTCCATGTGTACTGCAAGTGCTTGTGAAACATGGACCACTTATAAAAGCCATCTCCAACTCCTCAAAAGATTCCATCAACTGTGTCTCCAAAATTTTTTGTACATCACTTGGGAAGACAGGCAAACTAATGTCAGTGTCTGACCAGTGTCAAAGCAATGATTCAACATCAACTTCGCTGGGCTGGTCATGTTGTTCGGATGCCTGATTATCATTCCAAAGCAGCTACTCTATTCCGAACTTAAAAATGGAAAGCGTAATGCCGGTGGTCAACAAAAGAGGTTTAAAGACTCTCTCAAGGCAAATCTAAAAAAAATGTAGTATATAAACACCAACAACTGGGAAACACTGGCCTGTGAGTGCTCCAGTTGGAGAACAGCCTTTACCAAAGGTGTCATGGACTTTGAAGACGCTCAAACTCAGGACAAAAGGGAGAAACGCGCTAAGAGGAAGGCACACTTGGCAAATCCTCACCATGATCAACACCACCCGGAAACCTACGTCCTCACTGTGGAAGGATGTGTGGATCCAGAATTGGCCTCCACAGTCACTTATGGACTTACTGTGGAAACCATGTTCATGGAAGACAATCTTATTCGGCTACGAGTGATCAACAAAGAAGAATAATCATAGAATCATAGAGCTGGAAGAGGCCCTTGTGTTTGTCTAGTCCAGGCACAGGCAAACTCAGCCCTCCAGATGTTTTGGGACTACAACTCTCATCATCCCTGACCACTGGTCCTGTTAGCTAGGGACGATGGGAGCTGTAGTCCCAAAACATCTGGAGGGCTGAGTTTGCCTATGCCTGATCTATCCCAACCCCCTTGCAATGCAGGAATATACAGCTGTGGTGGGGAAGCCCAGTTGCCTGGCAATTTCCTTCATGGCAGCTGCTGCGGGGTTCAGAAAACGGTGAGGGGGGAAAGTAGGTGCTCAAGCCTTCCCCCTCCCCACCTGTCCCTCTAGAATTAGAGGGGCAGTTAATCTTTTACAGCTCAGGGGGCATCCAGTCACCCCCTCCAAGAGCCCGGTCACACACAGAGATACGCTCATTTACATATTTTCAGACACACATCACTCTCGCTGGTAGGAGAGGAACTGCATCTTGAACTTCAGGGATTGAATCAGAGAGCTGTCCTACTGGCCACAATGTACCAGCCACACATCCTTTGCACCCAGGCGAAACAGGTATTGCAGAAGGAAGAACAGGAGATAGATAGATAGATAGATAGATAGATAGATAGATAGATAGATAGATGATAGATGATGATAGATGGATAGATAGATAGATAGATGGATGGATGATAGATAGATGGATGATAGATAGATGATAGATGATAGATAGCTAGATGATAGATAGCTAGATGATAGATGATAGATAGATAGCTAGATGATAGATAGATAGATAGCTAGATGATAGATGATAGATAGATAGATAGATAGATAGATAGAGATAGAGATAGATATAGATAGATAGATGATAGATAGATAGATAGATAGATAGATAGATAGATAGATGATAGATAGATGGATGATAGATAGATGATAGATGATAGATGATAGATAGATAGATATAGATATAGATAGCTAGATGATAGATGATAGATAGATAGATAGATAGATAGATAGATAGATAGAGATAGAGATAGATATAGATAGATAGATGATAGATAGATAGATAGATAGATGGATGATAGATAGATGATAGATGATAGATGATAGATAGATAGATATAGATATAGATAGATAGATATAGATAGATAGATGATAGATAGATAGATAGATAGATAGATAGATAGATAGATGATAGATAGATAGATGATAGATGATAGATGATAGTAGATAGATAGATAGATAGATAGATAGATGATAGATAGATAGCTAGATGATAGATAGATAGATAGCTAGATGATAGATGATAGATAGATAGATAGATAGATAGATAGATAGAGATAGAGATAGATATAGATAGATAGATGATAGATAGATAGATAGATAGATAGATAGATAGATGATAGATAGATGGATGATAGATAGATGATAGATGATAGATGATAGATAGATAGATATAGATATAGATAGCTAGATGATAGATGATAGATAGATAGATAGATAGATAGATAGATAGATAGAGATAGAGATAGATATAGATAGATAGATGATAGATAGATAGATAGATAGATGGATGATAGATAGATGATAGATGATAGATGATAGATAGATAGATATAGATATAGATAGATAGATATAGATAGATAGATGATAGATAGATAGATAGATAGATAGATAGATAGATAGATGATAGATAGATAGATGATAGATGATAGATGATAGTAGATAGATAGATAGATAGATAGATAGATGATAGATAGATGATAGATAGATAGATAGATGATAGAGATGATAGATGATAGATAGACAGATGATAGATAGATAGATGATAGATAGATAGATAGATAGATAGATAGATAGATAGATAGATAGAACACAATAAGAGCACATCTCTTTGAAAACCACATTCATTTCTCAAAAAAAAAGTAGGGGGGAGATCATTGCTAATGCTAAGCAAATTTAGCACCTAAGCGAGTGAGCCCCATGGACCAGAGTGAGGCTATTTCACAGAAGATGTACTTAGGGCCACACCGCAGTTTAAAACAGTATTTCAGGGCTGACCAAGAGAACTAAATCACTTCATACCTGCAAAGTATCCACAACACCGACTGTCAAAGTCCTGTGCTATTCCACCAATCACTTCCAAAAGATGCAAATTTGCAGCCAGCTTCCATGCATAAAGGAAAACAAATGGTAAAACCTACCTGGGGCTCAGGAGAGAAGGAAGATGACTTCAGAGCTGCAGGATGAGCCCAGGGGCAAATCATGTGCTATACTCCTTCCTAATCTAATCAGGGGGATCAGCTAATTCCTAAATCGCAAGAGGACAGAGCTCTCTTTTCCAATCTGTTTTTATGAAATGAAAACAAAATATTGCAAAGCACAGGCAACTGACGATCGGCAATTGAAACAGACTTGGGTCTCAATAAAAGTTCTCAGGGCCTTGGAATGACGCTTGCTGAAGCTGGCTTCTGCGATGTATTGAGAAAAGGTAGCAAAATAATCATCATCATCTCGTGCAAACTTTCACTGTGTTTCTTTTTCAACATTTTACAAAAACGTATTGCCGGCAACGAGAGGGAATGAAAGAGGCTTTACTTGTTTGGATTCCTAGCTCGGTTCTCCTGGGCTCTCAACTTCCAACAGAAGGAAAACAAACAAATGAAATTTGCTCACCTCGGAGCTCACTTCAATTTGCTAGAAGCAAATTACTAAATACCTACAGGCTTAACCCAGCAGTTTTCCTTCCAAAGCTTCTTTTCCACCATGACAGAGTAAGCCCACTTTTCTGCTAAAGGTATTATGTTCTTTATTCCATTAATGATTTAAACCCACTTCCAATCCTCAAACTTAGGGAGGGGGCTGACTAAAAGGGTCTACAAGAGCCGGATTGGTAGTGTAACGCAAAACCATACACCTGTTGCACGAGACTTTCATTAACGGATCAATGCGTTGAGAAGAGTGCAATACAGCCATCCTGGGATTGTCGTACTCTTTCAGAATAATGAAGAAGGGATAACAGAGAAGCACAGAATCAGAGTTGCAAGAGACCACGAGGATCATTTAGACCAACCCCCTGCAATGCAGGAATCTTTTGCCCAACATGAGATTCAAACCCACAACTCTGAGATCAAGAGTCTCGCACAATAACACAATAGAATTCATAGCAGTGGCAATTAACTGAACATTTATTCAAAACCCCATTAAAATTAATCGGTTTAATAATCAACCCAGCAAAACTGATCAACTATTTATTGTTTAAATTTGTATGCTTCATCCAAAAACCTTAGGGTGGTTCACAGCCCTGAACATGATCAAATGCATCCTCCACATAAAGCCCTGTACAATTCAGGACCACGACATCTGGTCTTTGCAGGAAGCCTTTCTCCAGGTGAGCATCAGAAAAGAGGCAGGCGCCTTCTCAGTGCTGGCCCAACAATTATGGAATGTTCTCTCTAGAGGAGGCTCATCTTGGGACTACTCTGCTAGCTTTTCTGGCACTGAAGATCTTTTTCGTATTTTCCCAGACTACTACCGTATTTTTCACCCCATAGGGCGCACTGGCCCATAGGGCGCACCTAGTTTTTTGGGGGGGGCGGGATAAAGAAAAAAATTATGATTTCCCCCCAGGTGCAGGGCTGGGGCGGGGGAAGCTTCCCCCGACCCCAGCCCCCAGAACAGGCTGCTATCCGCAAGCCTAGGGACTCCCGCGGGCTCCCCAGGCTTGCGGATAGCTTCCTGTGTACCGACCCCTCTGGCTCTCCATGCTTCAGCGAAAGCCTGCATTTGCCCCATAGGACACACACACATTTCCCCTTCATTTTTGGAGGGGGAAAAGTGCGTCCTATAGGGCAAAAAATACAGTAAATCTGTAAATTATTATTATTCCTTCCTTCCTTCCCCTCGCCTTTCCTCAAAAAGAGATTCCCTGCCTGTGGAAAGCAAGCAATTTTAGACCAAAGGATTCCAGAACATAGACTGTGCCTGAGCCTGGTATCTAAATTTGTGAGTGACCTGGGACAAGCGAGTGCTCAAGCCCTGGAGCCCTGTTCCGCCTCAGAAGTGAATGGGGGTGTGCAACATCAGGTGTTGTAATGGGCAGATATTATGAAGCCTCTGCATTGGTGAGGCATGGCAGAAATAACAGGGGCCTCATCTTCTACCTTTGCCCTGTCAGTCTACCATGTTCGGCCTGCACTTCTGAGCTCCTGTTGAAGTCCTTGCTCTGGTGGGGCGACATCCACACAATACACTTAAAAGCAGCATGACACCACTTTAAACAGCCATGGCTTCCCCTAAGAATCCAGGGAACTGCAGTTTGTTAAAGGCGCTGAGAGCTGACAGCCCAACCCCTATTCCCCACACAGAGCTACTATTCCCAGAGTGGTTTAACAATCAAGGAACTCTGGGAATTGTAGCTCTGTGAAGCGAATAGGCATCTCCTGACAACTCTCTGCACTCTTTGCAGAGCTCCAGTGATGCTTTGGGGGGAGCCATGAGTGTTAAATTGACGCAATAGTGCTCTGCAGCAGGGGCAATCAGCATCAGGTATGGTTGGACTACAACTCCCATCAGCCTCAGCCAGCAGTGGATGATGGGAGTTGTAGTCTAACAACATCCGGAAGCCCCACATTGGTTACCCCTGCTCTGCACCCTTAACAAACTGCGGTTCCCAAAGGTACTTCGCATCACTTTTAGAACATACACTTCCAGATCTGGATTTTGATACAGCTGTGGCCTCGGTCCAGTATATCTGAAGGAGCGTCTCCACCCCCATCGTTCTACCCGGACACTGAGGTCCAGCGTCAAGGGTCTTCTGGCGGTTCCCTCGCTGCGAGAAGCAAAGCTACAGGGAACCAGGCAGAGGGCCTTCTCGGTAGTGCCGCCCGCCCTGTGGAACGCCCTCCCATCAGATGTCAAAGAGATAAACAACTACCAGACTTTTAGAGGACATCTGAAGGCAGCCTTGTTTAGGGAAGCTTTTAATGTTTGATGCATTACTGTATTTTAATATTTTGTTGGAAGCCACCCAGAGTGGCTGGGGAGTCCTGGTCAGATGGGTGGGGTATAAATAAATTATTAGTAGTAGTAGTTAGTAGTAGTAGTATCACTACTACTACTTGCCCAGACAGGTGGTATGGACAGACATCTGCCCATACCCCAAATGCATGGCAGGGAAGGCAAGCCCACATCTATTGGGCCATGGCTCCAAACGCCTAGCACCAACTGGTCACACCCCGGGCACCCAAGCAATGCAACTGTACACACCTAGATCCTCTTCTTAGTAATGCTGTACATAGAACCATAGAATTGTAGACCTGGAAGTGTCATCTCGTCCAACCCCTTGCAATGCAGGAATCTCAACGCGCAGCCCCCCATCCAATCTGAAACCATACCGGACCCTGTTTAGCTTTGCAAATGTGCAGGCAACAGACAGGCACAGCCAACAGGCTCAAAAGCAGCAGGGTGGCCTGCAGACCTGTAAAGTTGGGTTCTAACAGAACTCTGAGCATGCCTAAACTTTCCACCAATTTTCAACAGAACTACTGCAAATGTTAGTTTGCAAGGTGCACATGGCAGCCTTCCAGATGGTACTGGGCTGAGACTCCCGTAACCCCCAGCTAGCTCGGCCAATGGTCAGGGACGATGGCAGCTGCAGTCCAGAATCCGGATGATAGCACATTGGCTGCCCCAGATGTTGGTGAACTTGTGTAATCTCCAGCAGCCGACAAGATAAGACGGGCAAGGGATGCGAATTAATTACTCTGGGGATTGACACGGGAGGGCGGTTGTGCTTTACAACGGCACGGCAAGGATCTGGCTCGCATGACAGCTGTTGCCACCGGGAAGTTTCCTTCAAGGCTGAGAAGACAGTTGCTTCCTTTCACCTTTGTCTGCTGTCGCAGCTCATCACGGGAAGCGGCTCCTGCTGAACGCAAACTCCAGGCTCGCTTCGAGCAATGCAAATGGAGCTTGTCATGTCTGCTGGAGACGTCACAGGTAAAACTGACAGCCACCAGCCACAGAGGGATTACTCACCCTTATATTTTGCCCCTCTCTTTCCACGATTTAAGCATTTTTATTTTTATTTGCATTTGCCCCGAACTTTCCCCACAGAAACCAGCTCTTTTAAGCTGAATCCGAGCAAACATCAATTTGGGTTTTCCTCGGACTGATGGTTTGCTCCAATCAAGCTTTAAAAAGAGCTGGGGGGGGGGGGGGTTGGCAGGGAAAGCTCAAGGCAAAAAAGGACTCTCAGACCTGGAGCTCCAAATCACAGACTGTGCCTGGAACGAATGGAGGAAAGATAAATGGGAAAGGGAGGTGTGCCTTTTGAACACAACACATGGATGAAAAAGAGGTAGGTGCAAGCCTGCAAACTCACTCTCTCTCTCAGCTCAAATAAAGAACCGACAGGGAAAGGATGGCTCTAATACCTGATCCCAGCTTAGAGAGGATTTTTGCAAGGACAAATACGCCCGCATGGAAGATTAAGGTCACGAGAAACTGCCGTCACTGAGACCAGCCTCCATAAGTCCAGCAAAGAATCCCTTTCCCTTCCCTTTGCAACTGAGATGGGCTTGAAGGGTGAACTGAAAGGAGACTCCTGTCAGTCTTAATCATAACAACAATTGCATTATTTGCACCCCGCCCATCTGACTGGGTTGCCCCAACCACTCTGGGGCATCTTCCAGCAAATATAAAGCAGAATAAAGCATCAAAACTTCCTGGGCAAGGCTGCCTTCCTTCCTTCTAACGCACAAGGGGTTGCCAGGGCAACAACCGGCCTTCAAGACAACGCTAATAATACGTGGTTGAGGGGAGAGGAAGGGGTCGGTCGGTCTCTTCAGCTTTCATCACCCCTGTTCCATACCTTTTGGAATATCGCTTAAGCTGTACTGAGGTGTGCGCATCCTTAAAATATAATTACTGTATGTTCTGGCGTATAAGATGACTTTTGAACCCCGGAAAATCTTCTCCAAAGTTGGGGGTCATCTTATACGCCGGGTATGGTTGTGGCAGGTGGTGGCGGTGGCTGACTTGGAACGGCGACGGGCAGAAGGATGGAAAGCGCCACCCCCACCTCCATCCCTGTCCACCTCCCGAAGAAGCAGCAACCGCAGCAGCCAGTATGGTGTAGTGGTTAAGAGCGGTAGTCACGTAATCTGGGGAACCGGGTTCGCGTCTCCGCTCCTCCACATGCAGCTGCTGGGTGACCTTGAGCCAGTCACACTTCTCTGAAGTCTCTCAGCCCCACTCACCTCACAGAGTGTTTGTTGTGGGGGAGGAAGGGAAAGGAGAATGTTAGCCGCTTTGAGGCTCCTTAAGGGGAGTGAAAGGCGGGATATCAAATCCAAACTCTTCTTCTTCTTCCCCTTCCCACGGCAAGGTGGCGCACGGCTTTGGCCGGGGCTCCAACGAGCTGGGCATCCCCACAACTGCCAGAACGACCAGCCGGTGAGCACAGCCTTCCGCTTTGCTGGACAGCCGATCGGGACTTGCTCGCCTCGCTTCAGGTTGCTGCTGCTGGGACAGCACAGGCAGTGGAGGGGTGCGCGCTCTGCCCCTGGCAGAGCTTGGCGGGCTTTAGGTTGGGGGGCTGCTTCTAGTTGGCTGCAGGCGGGAGTAGGCTTATACGGCGAGTATATCCCAAACTCTATATTTTAACAGGAAAAGTTGGGGGTCGTCTTATACGCCCAGTCATCTTATACGCCGGAAAACACGGTAATTCAATTAAAGAGCAACTACACTGAGCTATACTCCTTGGCCTAGTTATCCTCAGACCCTTTCCAGACATTTATTCTATTTATTCTGTTCTCCACACCAGCCTCGCCCCAAACCACGGCCCTCCAATTAGAACATGAGAAGGGTCTGGCTGCTAGATCAGGCCTAAGGCCAGGCAGATGGCCAGGAAACATGGCGCTAGGCTGGAATTTCCACCAGTGGAAGAGCTAGTGGTTAAAAGCGATAGACTCGTAATCTGGGGAACCGGGTTCGCGTCTCTGCTCCTCCACATGCAGCTGCTGGGTGACCTTGGGCCAGTCACACTTCTCTGAAGTCTCTCAGCCCCACTCACCTCATAGAGTGTTTGTTGTGGGGGAGGAAGGGAAAGGAGAATGTTAGCCACTTTGAGACTCCTTAAGGGGAGTGAAAGGCGGGATATCAAATCCAAACTCTTCTTCTTCTTCTTCTACCATCCCTTACCATTGGCCATACTGAGCAGGACTAATAGGAGCTGGAGTCCAGCAAAAACCAGAGGGCACCTGCCACTCAAGATGGCGGCCTCTCGAGTAATGCCAGAGAGAAGCCTTTCTTCCCATCTCAGCGCATGATGAAACTGGGTGAAATATTTGGCTTACGGGCTAATCCCCAGAGGAGGGAACGCCTGGAATCAAGAGAACCCACGTTTATTTGAAAGTGAGATTTTTGCTTAACCCTGAAATAGAGAAACGTGAGGAAAACAGGGGGAAGGGAAGGAAGAACCTGCCTTGTATTTGATGCAGTTGTATTTGATGTATTTGATGCCCCCCATTTAGCAGAGATTTAGGGTTGTAGTCAGTGCTAATCACACTGAAAAGGAACAGATACGACTAACCTGAGTCCATTAACGGGTCGACTCTCAGTGTGATCAGCAAAGAATGCAACTTTATTATTTATTCCTTTTATTCTTTCTTTATACTGCACCTTTTAAGAATGCTCCCTATATAGGTGGGTTTGATAAAAGCGTCGACGTAAGAAGCAAAATGGCGAGACAACGCAGAATAGCTAAAAAGCTGCCTTAAACATCATCCCTGTATATCCAGATAAAAAGTAATCAAAGAAGACCCTCTTAAGAATAGTAATATGAAGAGCGAGGGCTGCCAGTGGCCCACCCAGTCCAGCATCCTGTTCTCACAGTGGCCAATGTCTATAGGAAAGCTGCAAGCAGGATCTTATCGCAAGAGAAATCACCTCTCTGGCTTCCAGGAACTGCTATTCACTAGCATTATTATTATTATTATTATTATTATTATTATACTGCCCTTCATCCACCCATCGCAGGGAGGTATACAATATAAAACCACAAAAATACATACCATAATAATGAACTAAAACAATTTTTAAAAACCCCACAGTTTAAGTTTGGCTACCTCCGTCCATGGAGGCAGAACAAAGCCATTCTGGCTGGTAGCCACTCATAACTTTTCCCGTCGCAAATCTGCCAAAGTTCTCAATGCCACCCAAGCCCATCGCTGCCTCCTGTGGGAGCGAGTTCAAATCTCACGTAGATCTCATTTTGGCATGGGTAAGGAGAGGCAATCTGGGACACGGGTGACGCTGTGGTCTAAACCACAGAGCCTAGGGCTTGCCGATCAGAAGGTCAGCGGTTCGAATCCCCGCAACAGGGTGAGCTCCTGTTGCTCGGTCCCTGCTCCTGCCAACCTAGCAGTTCAAAAGCACGTCAAAGTGCAAGTAGATAAATAGGTACCACTCCGGCGGGAAGGTAAACGGCATTTCCGTGCGCTGATCTGTTTCGCCAGAAGTGGCTTAGTCATGCTGGCCACATGACCCAGACGCTGTACGCCGGCTTCCTCAGCCAATAAAGCGAGATGAGCGCTGCAACCCCAGAGTCATCTGCAACTGGATCTAACGTTCAGGGGTCCCTTTACCTTTTAAGGAGAGGCAAGGTTACATTGCGCCAGATCCACGATGGCAACCCCACACTCCTGCTGAACGGCTAACTCCTAATCACCGGCAAAATCAAGACTTGCAACAGAGAGAGAGAGAGAGAGAGAGAGAGAGAGAGGCTTGTTTCGGTCCCCGGCCAACTGGTTTTCCCGTACCTGTAATTGCTTTCTTCTCGCCTTTCTCCAGCTTCGCTTGGGGCGACTCGGTCTCTCCGCCGTGCTCCAAAGGCTGCTCTACCCTTTTCATGACTGCACTTTTGAAGCTCATCTGCAGCTGGCTGGTGTATTTCTCATGCTGAAGGGCAAAAGAGAGACACACAAACGTCTATAGCACAAGGGTGGGGTGGGGGAAAAACCTCTCCCAGCCCAAGGGCAACTCTCCCATTCTGAGTAAGCCTTCAGGGGCCGCGAGACAATTTTTGGGTAGAGCAAAATAAGCGTTAAGTTTATTCACAGGCAAGCTTTTTCACACACTCTCTAGCCACTATCCAGGCAAGCAAGAAGTATTGTCGGAGTTCAAGGACAGGAGCGGATTTAATGAAAATTTAATTTGATGAGGCCCTAAACTACTGAAGGTAATGGGGCCCTTTATATGTGATATTTCAGGGTGCAGGCTAGCAGGCGGGGCCCATTACTAACATCATAGGAGCCTACAGAACACAAAACACTGTTGCTGTATGTGGGTTTTATTTTTATTATCTTATATTTTGGAAATGTACATTCAGGGTTTTTTTCCTTTGATTTTTTTTTTTTGGGGGGGAGGGATGGCCCAAGAGAAGAAGAAGAAGAAGAAGAATTTGGATTTGATATCCCGCTTTATCACTACCCAAAGGAGTCTCAAAGCGGCTAACATTCTCCTTTCCCTTCCTCCCCCACAACAAACACTCTGTGAGGTGAGTGGGGCTGAGAGACTTCAGAGAAGTGTGACTAGCCCAAGGTCAGCCAGCAGCTGCATGTGGAGGAGCGGGGAAGCGAACCCGGTTCACCAGATTACGAGTCCACCGCTCTTAACCACTACACCACACTGGCTCTTGAGAGTGGGGCCCTAAGCTATAGCTTGTTTAGCCTATACGTAAATCCGGCACTGTTCAAGGACACATTCCAGCCAGGCAAAAACAAGTCAGGGATGGCGAGAGGTGGGACTTGGGAGTGCGTGTGGACCCAGAGGTTGACCTGAACACCTGCAAACAGGTTGATGTGAATGCTCAGGCCATGGGTCTGAATGCATATGAAGCTGCCACTGGGACAAAGCAAAGCATCTCTGGGCCTAGTCGGTGCTTGGATGGGACTGCCTGGCCCATGGGGGGGGGGCACACCCAGAATCATAGAATTGTAGATTTGGAAAGGAACATCAGAGTTATCTAGTCCAACCCCCTGAAATGCAGGAACCTTGTAACTGAAATTAATAATTTGTCGTTGTTACAGTGTGAGGATTAAACAGGAACGGGGAAATGAGAAAAAAATGGTAGTATTTTGCGGGGGGTGAACAAAGGCAAGAAGCTTGAGGAGAAAAGGGGCTTCCTTGCAGTCCTGGGGCATGGCTCCCTCAGACCCCTTATTTTTAATATTTTAAAAAACTGGCGGGGGTTGGACTTTTGAGGTGGTCTGCCTGCTTGGGAAGCCTGCCTACTTGTGTGTGTGTGCGTGTTTTCTTTTTTTGTGAGGGTTGTAGATGTTCTGCCTGTTGTCGTTCGGAAAGGCGACCATCACTAGTTTTTCTTTCTGCGAAATGGGCTTTGTTTGTGTGTCCATGGCAGCTTCCTGGATTTCTAAGAAGGCTGGAGACATTTCTTATAACCCATTGCTGAAACAAGCCACTGTTTCCAAATACAACCCCAGCCCCGATCTTTTGTGGAAGCTCTTTTGCCCTGCCACAGAATTCACACAAGATCTCCGATCTGCACTGTTGTGTTTCTTTCTTACGATGTGCGTATTATTTTCTCAGGCTCGGGCAGCCAAAACATGGCCAGAATCCTGCCTAACAACTTTGCCTGAGCCATGGACTTTCACAAGAACCTCGTCACCGGCTGGCTTTAAAAGAAAAAGTAAGTGAAATTGCTAATGCTCAGGACTCTGGGCCAAAACCTTGACAAGGGGAAGAAGGCAGCCTATCCTATGGAACAGGTGGAGATATATAATAATCAGCGAAGTACCAGTCTTGGCAAAACACGGAACTGCCAGGTGGGGATTAACTCTGATCTAAGATTGTTTCAGCATACTGCACTGGGTGTTTCTCATGGGAAAGCTCTGAAATAAATGGGAGTGGTGGTGCAAAGGTGCATCTGTGCTTTTTGCACAACACCTGTTCTCATCAACAAGGCTGAATGAGAAGCTGAGAATGAATTGTGCACGCCACACTCACTCTCCTCCACTGGGGTTCGATCACCATCAGTCCTGTATGATCTAACTGAGATTCCTGCATTGAAGGGGTCGGACCGGATGACCTTTGGGGGCCCCTCCCAACCCTATATGAACATCTGGAAGGCCAAATGTTCCCCACACCTAAGCTTAAGCCAATACTATCTACCCAGATGCAGGGTGAGAGTCCGTTTGCATTTCTTAGCGCAGAAAGTATTGATTTGATGTGTGCAGATCTTTCCTATTCTAATTGATTCAAGAGGGTTCTGGAAGCTTCTCTGTGTGAAAGAAACAAGCAGAAGGTTCGTGGTGTTTGGGTTATTCCTTCCGAGAAGCTGAATGCAGCTGGTTTAATCTGGTTCTGTTATCTCTTTCTGTCTCTCTTCCTTCTGGTGTAGTGATCTGTACATAGTATGCTTAGTGTTAAGGTTTAGTCTTATCATAAGTTATTGTAAGTTTAAGTTAAGTCTGCTGCAACTGGATTTCTTATAGACAGTGCCAATCCTGATTGTATTGGATTTCTGACCATTATGCTCATTTGCCTTCAGCAGCAGTAAAGCTCTGCTAGATGAAATATTAATTGCTTCTGGTCTATTTTTTGAGAATCTTGCAACGTGTTTAAGTTTTTACTCTGCTAACTATACGTTGGAATCTGGGAAGACACAAGAACTACCCACTCTGGAAGAATGGCAGATGAAGGTGATGGACTATATGGAATTAGCAGAAATGACTGGCAGAATCCGAGACCAGGGAGAAGAGTTGGTGGAAGAAGATTGGAAGAAATTTAAAGATTATTTACAGACACATTGTAAAATTAATGAATGATGGGTGATGTTGGATTGAGGCTAAGGGGTTTTTAGCAATAATGTTTGAAAAATTAGGAAAAAATGGAATGTTAACAGAGGGAAAGGTAAAGTTAAAAATATTAAGACCAAAATTATGATAAAGGTAAAGAGGGAAAGGATTTGCTGAACAAACAATCGAACTAGAATACAAAGGGGGGAGGTGCGGGGAAGTCGGAGAAACAAGCTAATGTAAGATATGTTCTGAAAGATGAAATTGTTTTTAATTGTTACTATTTTTTGTAAAAAAATTACAATTTTCTTTTTCTTTTTTGTTTGTCTTTTTTGTTATTTTGTGAAAATCTTAATAAAATATTATTTTTTTAAAAAAAAACTATACCTTGGAATCTGCTCTGGATCAATATTGAGTAGAATTCCCTGACACTCTCTACAGGCACAGAAATGACCTTCCCAATATCAGCTGATCTCGTTATCCACGGAAAGATGCAGAGCATGCATCCCACCACTGAGCCACGCAGCCCCTCATTTCTACTGCTAGGAGAGCTATCAGAGGCATCAGATCCCATGCCTCCTATGAATCTGGGAAATCCCATTTCCCCGACGCCCGTTTTGTGGAATTTTGCAAGCTAAGCAGCAGAAAGAAAATGGTGTCGAGCCACTCATGCAATCTCCCTGAGCTGTGGAAATAGTTCACTAGCACAAGAAGCGTGTCATAAATAGCCCCCTTTATTCTCACCCCCCCCAACAAACAAACAAACACAAAAAGGAATGCAAATGCTCACCTTTAGTGCTTCTTCTGGGACCTTGTGCTGGATGTGTTCGAGCACATACATGTTGGCATGTAGAGAACACGTTAAGGAAAGAGGCAGAGGTTGTTTTTTTTTGCAAGACTCATCTACTGTAACATTATTAGAAGCCAACGGCAACTCCTCTCCCAACACGGTCATGTCAGATGATTTCAAAGCAGCCATAAATAAACATTCATCGTACAGCGGCTGAAAAGGGAAAGTGTGTAAGGGGCTGCAGATTCACCATCTGTGACAAGACTGGTTTGCGATGCGGTGCATATGTCAAAACTGAACATTGCTGTTATAATTGAGGTGCAATCCAAATTTTCCCACTCCTGCCAGTGGGGAGCTATCAAAACATCTGCAGGCCTGCTGTTCCTGACAGCTGGGGTGGAAGTTGCAGAGCAGGATGATCAGCCCCAGATCAGGCCCGATGAAGTGATGTAACACTTCAGGAGATCCTGTTAGTCATCCCATGACCAGCAGATTATCACTTATCAATGAGGAAGCAGGACTTCTGGGTTGTAGCTCCCATCTTTAGAATATTGTCCCCCTGGTTGTTTGAGAGGCAGAGACAGATGCCAGCTTTAGATGTGCGCAGCTATCCCATAAGCCAGGACAGCAAGAGGCTATCTGGCTCCTGGGATTCAGAATTCCCCCCCCCCTTGTTTTCCTCCTCCAAAAACTAGGTCTGGTGTGTCTTATAGAGCGAAACATATGGTATAATACAGTTTTGTTCTGTTTCTGCTTACTTTTTAGAAAGTGTCATTTGTTATTGTTGTATATGTACATGAACGGATATAGATCCCCCCCCCAATTATATCTGCCGATCATGATTTGCATAGAGAGAGAGACACAGAGAGAGAGAAAACAGTATATAAATTCTACAAACCAATGAAGAAAAGGAAGTCACTGCGTCTTCAAAAGAAAAAATACACAGCACACCAGCTAGGATCACCTCGCAGCCAAAACTTACATCATTTCTACAAGGAAGTAAAAAAAACCAAAAACCTCAGGTGGTCAAGAGAGGAAAAACAGGTGATTCAGAATCACAGGAGGAGAAAGTTTATGCGATGACATCATTCCTTTCTCCCTGCCTGCCTCTCCCCCCCACCCCCACCCTTCCTGCCAAGTCCTCTTACACCTATCCACCCAGCTGCAATTAAATTAAGCTATACTTCAATTGACAAGGAGGACACTTGAGAGTCCCTGAATGGCTGCACCAATCCAGGGCATGCCCTTGCAACAAACAGAGTGCATGCCATTCATTTCAAATAAGTTCTCCTATGAAGGGTTGCTCACACTAAAAGATTTTTAGAAGAAGGAGGAGGAGGAGGAGGAGGAGGTGGAGGAGAAAAACCACCTAGGAAAATCCCTGCTGGATCAGACCAAAGGCACACCTAGTCCAGCATCCGGTGCTCACAGTGTTAGGCCATCCAAGTCAATGGTCATCACTACTGTACAGAGTTGAAAAAACCAATGCTGTCGCGCAGGCCTCTTCACAGACATAAATGTGGCACCTTAAACCCAGGTTATGGGTGCAACAACGGAATGTCTAGGCGTGCCTTTTAAATAACAAGAATACAAAGCTGAAAATGAATGGACAGCAGCTAAAATATTACATTTGTTTAGTCCTTCCCCCACCCACCCACCTGTAATATTCTTGTATTCTTCTCCAGTTTTCGGAGAGTAGCTGGAAGCAGGGAGGCAGAAAAAGGTCCTCCTTTCCTTCCACTCTACAATTTTTATCTTGAAATCCTAGGCGCAGTACTGCGCCCAGAGCTCAGAAAATGCTCACGCTATGAAACTCCCTATCGCAAAATGTGCCTAGAACAGGCATCCCCGAACTCGGCCCTCCAGCTGTTTTGGGACTACAATTCCCATCATCCCTGACCACTGGTCCTGTTAGCTAGGGATGATGGGAGTTGTAGTCCCAAAACAGCTGGAGGGCCGAGTTTGGGGGGTGCCTGGCCTAGAACAATGGGAGTTTCAAACGCTGCTGTACAGGCTATACGTCCCTGCTTGGTCACTGCTCAGCAGAGGCAGCTAGAAAGTGCACATCCCCTTCCGCCCTCTTGACCGCCATGTTGCCAGACACTGTGGCACAGTGGCGTAGCGTGGGTTGTCAGCACCCGGGGCAAGGAAAGTAATTTGCGCCCCCTAACCCAGGGCAAGGCAAGTAATTTGCGCCCCCCCCCCGCTGCACTGTCCCTCCCCCAGATAGTCCCTCGCTCTCTCTCCGCACCGCACCGCACACCTGGCACCCTCCCCTCCACAGTGGGCGGCGACCTGGCGGATGGGATTCGCACAGCCAGCACTGCAGTGAGAGAGAGTGAGTGAGCCAGGTAGGGGCAGAGAGCTGCGAGTGCGAGCCCCCCCAGATGTTGCGCCTGGTGCGGCCGGCCCCCCCTGCACCCCCCACGCTACGCCACTGCTGTGGCACACAGACGCTGAGCTGTCCAGCTTCCAGAATCACATGGGTAGGGCAGATTCGCTGCCAGAGGAATCCTTGGCTGAGCCTGTGCAGGTGAAAGGAGCACCCTTAAGAGCAAAGAGGGGGAGAGGTGGATGTTTGAGAAACCCAGCTGCGGGTGGTCCAGGTTTGCTCAGGTGACAAAAAGGCTTTCTAGCCATGTCCTGGGCCCCTCAATCTCTCTCGTCGCCAACAAAAACTAATAATAGATAAAGAACCTACCCACGTGACGCTGACACCAAAACCTCACACACACGCCATGTAAAAATACCAGAGTTTGCTATCTGCCCCTTTCTCTCTCTCCTCCTCCAGCCTCATATTGTCTGTAACATTACAGTGGTACCTTGGTTCTCAAACTTAATCCATTCCGGAAGTCCGTTCCAAAAGCAAAGTGTTCCAAAAGCAAGGCGCATCTTCCCATGGAAAGTAATGCAAAACGGATTAATCCATTCCAGACTTTTATAAACAACCCTTAAAACAGCAATTTAACATGGATTTTACTATCTAATGAGACCATTGATCCAGAAAATGAAAGCAATAATCAATGTACTGTACTATAAAATAAATAAGACAGTCTTGTAGATGATAAAAATTAAAATTTAAAAAAAAATTCTTACCTGCACTGATGATAGTCATTGTTTGGATGGGGGGCTTTTTTATCCATTTCCGCAGTCACACAATCAATCAATCAGCAGCTGAACTGGGTTCCACACAGTCACAAAAACAAATTAACTGGGAAAAGCCTCAAAAATGAAAAATAAATAGCAAAAACAAAAGCACCAAACTTAATCCGTTCTGGAAGTCTGTTTGACTTCCAAAATGTTCGAAAACCAAGGGAGCAGCTTCTGATTGGTGCGGGCACCCCAGAAACAATAGCCGACAGCCGCATCGGACGTTTGGCTTCCAAATAATGTTCAGAAACCAGAACACTTACTTCTGGGTTTTTGGCGTTTGAGAACCAAAGCATTTGTGTACCAAGGCGTTTGAGAACTGAGGTACCACTGTAGTCCCATTGAATCTGTAGAAATGGCTCTATGAACTGAAAGCAGAGATGCTATAAGCACTTTTGTTACTCAATCTGTATTTTTTTATTTTTAAGGAAGAAAGGAAAGGCTTCCCTGTTTGTCACAATCAAGAGCAGGCTAAAATGAAAATTCAAAGCTCCACCATGAATTTGGTGCCCATTGCCCAGACAGGCTCCAGGTTAAAATGGAACATAGGACTGTATCCTGGGAGCTTTGTGTGCAGGTAGACGGTGGAACACCTGGGTTGGAGAGAAATGAGAAGGCAAGGCAGGCACACGAATAAAGCAGCATTGTGCAAAAATGCATCTGCCACACCCAGACACCAGGCTCTGCCTCAGGAGCAATAAGTATAGACGCAGCATAAAAGATTGCCCCGTCAAAAGCACAACGAACCGTTTTAAACGGGCAACGTTGACGCAGCTCACATTACAGCTGCACAGAATAGCTGGCTTGCACTTCGCCGACAGAGGAGGGTGGGAGGTTGTTTGGGAATGTTTGGAACCACAAGAAAGGATTGTGCATGTTGCTTTTAGAGAGAGGGGAACAGACCAAGGACAAGGGCACAGTTGGGGAAACCGGCCAGTTTTTGTCGCGGCCGGCAGATGCGTTGCCTTCTGCATGAGAACACTGCTGACTCAGGCAATGCGAGCTATAAAGAGCTGAACTAGAAGGGGACAGGCAGAATGCTTTTTTGGAAAATGCCCATCAGATGGTAGGGAGGGACCAGAGTAAATTGCACCAGGTCGCAGGAATTAGGCACGCAATTTCATCTGCAAAAGATTCCATTTCAGCAAAAGCCCTGCAACCACCGCTGCCCTTTCTCTGTCTCTCTCCCTCTGACACAAACACACCACAAAGATCCGAACAAACGCCAAGGCCTGCAGAGAGACCCGTGTCTGCTGCCAAGATGCACTGAAATGCCAGCCCCGCCACGCTATTTGGGAGAGAGAACCTTGCTTGTCCACAAAGCAGAAATAATGCCCGTTTTTGCACTCGACAGAAAACACAGTGTTGAAATGTAGACGAATTTAAGAAAAAATCAAAAAGCCAGAAGTGGGTATGAACCATGGGGTAATTCAGGAACCTGCTTAAAAATCAATGCCTTGCTAATCAGGAATTTTTTCCCCATTGACCTGATTTTAGCATCAAGGCTGTTTAATGAAAGGAGATCGATATAAATTAGGGGGTGGGGGTGGGGAATAGGCTGGAGGCACAAGTCACACCAGAGAGCTGTTCTCCAATACCACCATTCATCGTACATCTTGCAGGATAAGCAAAGTTTAGCGCACACACCCCATTTACTCTCAGTACCAGCATAATATTATTATTTTACTATTTTATTAAATTTATAATAATATAAATTCATATATTTATATTTCATATATTTATATCAATACAGACCAGATGGTTTTTCCCCTGTGGTCATACGTCCCTCAAACCCACAACATGGCAAACAAATCATAAAAGGAAAAGGGCAGGGACCAAAAGAATCTCAGGCGTCATGAACTCACCAAATAGCACCTTAAACCTGAATTGCAGTTGCCACCATGCAATGTCCAGGTGCTTTTCCCCCAATGGGAATTGTTACTGTTATTATTACTTTCATGTCTATACCGCTTTATATTTTAAAGAACAAATCTCAAAGCAGGTCACAATACCTTAAAACATCAAACGATCCAGAATTAAACCAATTCAAGCTTCAAGGAAAATTATTTCAGATCCTACTCTTCCAACTAACGTTTTGCTTTCCCCAGTTGCCAACCTGGCATCCATAGAGGTCCACATGCGCAAAACACACCCGGCTAATTTCTAACACGGGGCCTAGCACACTAGTAGTCATTGCTGCAGGCTAGTAACCTCTGGGGGCTTGTTTACAAGGCTGATCTACTCCAGCTGACAGCAGCAGCCTGGATGTCAGGCAAGAGATCTCTCCTGGCACCTGCTAATCTCAGGTGTGCAGGATTTAACCTGGAACCTTCTTCAGGCAAATCAAGTGTTCTATCACAGAGGAAATGGTCCGTCCACTTGCCAATTGTTATTAAAACTCCTGGCCTGGGAGACCTAGAGCACACACAGAAAGCGATCGCAACACTGGTAACTGGCTGAAGATACCAGACAACTGGGAGACGATGCTCTGATGAAGAGGTTAAAAGCCCAGCCTCAAAAGCTTCTGCAGCTCCATCTCACAGATGTTTCCAAAAGCGTTCAGCAATTGCATTCTTTCCCTCTGGAGCTGATGCCAAGTGAAAGTTTTTTCAACTGTTTGGGAGGCAGGGATGGAAAGCAAGAGTGCTGTTGTTGCCAATTTATGGGGATCCAGAGGGAATTCCCCACTGAAGCCAACAAAATCCACTGTTTGGCTTTGCTCAAGGCCAGGATGCAAACATTTTTTCATGTGCCAAATGTCCAAAAACCTCCAAGAGACGGAGGGTGAAATCTAAAGCAAGCTCTTCCACGAGAGTCTCAGGGAAAGAACTTTGCTTTCATATCCTGCATTTCATATCCTCAGAGTGACCTATATTAACTCACGGTCCAAATACAAACCGCCACAGGCATTGGCGAGGGGGCAGGATAACTCCCTCAAGGCACGCACACACACACACAAACACCACCATGAGGATTCAAACTGCCTTAGTATCCCCTCCTCCCTCCCATTTCCTTTTCCTTGTGTGTTGTGTCCTTTTAGATCAGCAGTTCTCAACCTGTGGGTCCCTAGATGTTGTTGGACTACAACTCCCATCATCCCTGAGCTCCGACCTTGCTAGCTAGGGATGATGGGAGTTGTAGTCCAACATCATCTGGGTACCCACAGGTTGAGAACCGATGTTTTAGATCGTGAGGCTGAGGGCAGGGACCGTCTTAGGACAGAAGTTTGCGAGCTACTACTACTACATACTGGCTACAAATGCTGCAAATTAATAAATGAACAGAGTTACAAATTCTGCAAATAAATATGCAAGTTATAAATGCCGCAAATAAATACACAAGCAAGTTGCTCACAGCAACCCTGTGAAGTACCATACTTTTCCGTGTATAAGACTAGGTTTTTTTCTTTAAAAATTATGCTAAGAAGTTTGGGTGGTCTTATACATGGATTTTGCATAGGGTGCACGTTTGATTGGTTGCTGCCACGGCTGTCAGTGGCAATTGGGCATGTTATTGGTTGCTGCGTCAATGGGGGGTGTTGATTGGCTGACACTGCGGTAATTGAGCAGGTGATTGGCAGCTTCTGTCGGTGAGGGAACAGACGAGAGGCGGATGTTGCGACGCGTCGGGGTGGGCAATTTTTGGCAATCCCCCCTGAGCAATCCTCCGCAAAAAAAAAAAGCAATCTGGGCAATCCTCCCCCCCAAAAAAGTTCAACAACTCTGTGCCATCTCCCCCCATTTTCCTACATTTGGGTCCCCAAAAATAGGGGGCGTCTTATACATGGGGGGGGGGGCGTCTTATACACAGAAAAGTACGGTAGGTTAGGCTGAGTGCTAGCAATAGGCCTCAGGGTCACCCCTTGAGTTTCACAGATGAATGGAAGTCTCAACCTGGGTCTTCTCAGTCCTAGTCCAACATTTTAACCACTATACCACACTGCCTCTCCAAAATGAGGCTGCAAGAGAGTGCAATAACCATAAATTTCATTAAGGAGTGCATTAATTTCATTGTACACAGGTTGTACATTGACAATAATGGTATTATTATTATTATTATTATTATTATTATTATTATTATTATGGCGGACTTTCAGGAGTGGACAGTGCCCCATGAAGTCAGGATTGGCTCACGGTGGGAAGGAAGGACGTTGCTAAGGGTCCCACAAAATTCTGCCCATAGAGCACGCCCAAAAAGGATATCATAGCCGAAACGGATCACATCGTTCAGTCTTAGCGTGATGTACTTCTGGTCTGGAATCCGCACATCATTCACAAAGGTCTGTGGAGAAGAAGGGCAAAACGTCATTTAAAAGACTGTTGTTGTTGTTAAAATTTGTATGCCACCCTGCATCACGGGGCAGTTCACAACAGAAAAATACAAAACGAGAATACAAAATACATAAAACAAAACCAGTAACAAACCAATAACCTCCCTCCCACAAACATACCATTTGTGGCCCTGAATATAAGTCTCACTCCCCTCCCCCATAAATTCCAACAATGAAAAGTTAAAAGCGCGGCTTAAATTCATGACCTTACAAAAAATGGCTTTTACGATATTGCTGCTGAAACAGACCTACGGCAAAACGAAACGGGTGTGAGTGCCTGCAGAATTTTAAGGGAGTGTCTTATATTCAAGTGCGGCTTATATCCCGGCCAATACGGTATTTAAAAATCCATAGAATGCTAATGAGTTGAATGCGTGGGGGCAGACAAACGGTTTTCACCTAGCATCTAAATATATGCAAGGAAGGTGCCAGGCAAGCCTCTTTGGAGAGATCATTCCGCAAACGGACGGGCCACTGCAGGAAAAAGCCCTTTCTCATGTTGCCATCCTCCAGACCTCTCAGATGATGATTGCAGGGTTTGGGTCGGTTCAATTGCGGAGAGGGGGTCCTTGGGGTATTGCTGTCCTGAGCCATTTAAGACTTTATAGGTCAACAGCAGCCTTTTGGATTGGGCCTGGAAATTACCGTATTTTTCGCTCTATAAAACGCACCAGACCACAAGACGCACCTAGTTTTTGGAGGAGGAAAACAAGAAAAAAAATATTCTGAATCTCAGAAGCCAGAGCAGCAAGAGGGATTGCTGCGCAGTGAAAGCAGCAATCCCTCTTGCTGTTCTGGCTTCTGTGATAGCTGTGCAGCCTGTATTCGCTCCATAAGACACACACACATTTCCCCTTACTTTTTAGGAGGGAAAAAGTGAGTCTTATAGAGCAATAAATACGGTAACTGGCAGCCAACGAGGCATCCTTCAGATGTTATGGACTACAAATCCCATCATCCCTGACCACTGGCTATGCTGGCTGGAACTGAACAATACCTGGCTAACCGAACACCACACTGACTAACCCTGCCCAGGCAATGCGACAGACACCCTTTACTGCGATTGCAGCAATGACACACACACACATACTTTATCCGCCTTGAGAGAGATTCAGAGAGATGCAATTGGTTTTTGCCGTATTTCTTGAACGATCCATGTGCGGAGAGGCTTTCGGACTATTCACCCAAGCAGAGTACGAATTCTACACATCTGCAGGCAGCCCACGGAATCTCAAAGTGGTTTCGCCTTCCTTGGCATCACAGCAAGGAAGAGACTCTGAAATTTGATAAGCGGGCAATGCTAGAGAGCAGCCGCCGTCTAGTAAATGTGTTTGCTCTGAACTTTAGAGCAGAGGGTTCTCAGACGTCGGCCTGGTGAGCTTTCATAAGTCAAGACCTTGGGCTTTTGAAATAAAACCTATTTGAGGCCCCACGAAGATAACAATGACAAAGCAGCTAACACAGTTCAGCTGTGAAGAGCTATGTTCGTTCTAAGCCCAAAGGTGGGCAGCACAGGAAAATGGGGAAAGGCCATAAGATCTGTAACAATAACAATAATAATAATTTATTATTTTTACCCTGCCCATCTGGCTGAGTTTCCCCAGCCACTCTGGGCGGCTCCCAATCAAATGTTAAACACAGTACAGCATTAAATATTAAAAACTTCCCTAAACAGGGCTGCTTTCAGATGTCTTTTACAGATAGGATAGCTGCTTATTTCCTTCACAACTGAAGGGAGGGTGTTCCACAGGGCGGGTGCCTCTACCGAGAAGGCCCTCTGTCTGGTTCCCTGTAACCTCACTTCTCGCAGCGAGGGAACCGCCAGAATGCCCTCGGAGCTGGATCTCAGTGTCTGGGCAGAATGATGGGAGTGGAGACACTCCTTCAGGTATACAGGACCGAGGCCGTTTAGGGCTTTAAAGGTGCTGTATACATGTAATAGAGCATAGCTCAGTCAGTAGAGCATGAGACTCTTTAATCTCAGGGTCGGGGTTCAAGCCTCACATTGGGTGATAGATTCCTGCATTGCAGGGGGTTGCACTAGATGATCCTACAATTCTATGATTCTACCTGCACTGCATACAGATGGTTTCAGGTTCAATCCCAGCCATCTCCAGGTAGTGACTGGAGAGCACCTGCCAGCTAGGTGTATAAGGCAGGTTGCTACGTTCCTAAAATGACAAGAGTACAACAATCCAGGCAGCACTGCAAGCATCTTGAGATCTTGATATCTAGGAGCCAAGGATGTCAGGATGGCCAATGACTTCCCTGCCATTAAAAGAGGAGGGTCCCTTTGCAACTGTAGCCCCATCCAATGAGGTGCCCTCAAGCCATCTGCTGGGAGAGTTTAGGGAAGGAAAGGTCAACCTGCAGGGAGGGAAGCTGTCTCTTGGTGGAACAGGCTGTGTTCCACTGCAGGGTATTCAAGGTGGAAAGCTCACTGTGCAAATTCAGCCATCGGCACTGGTCTAACCGTGGTCCTTGCCCGCTGTGTGGACCAGAATGAAATCACATAGACTGCATTCTGGGGACCAGACATGCAGCTCTGTTTTGTATCCTCGACATAAAAAAGGTAAAGGTACCCCTGCCCGAACGGGCCAGTCTTGACAGACTCTAGGGTTGTGCGCCCATCTCACTCCGAAGACACTTCCGGGTCACGTGGCCAGCGTGACATCGCTGCTCTGGCGAGCCAGAGCCGCACACGGAAACGCTGTATACCTTCCCGCTAGTAAGCGGTCCCTATTTATCTACTTGCACCCAGAAGTGCTTTCGAACTGCTAGGTTGGCAGGCGCTGGGACCGAACAACGGGAGCGCACCCCGCCGCGGGGATTTGAACTGCTGACCTTTCGATCGGCAAGCCCTAGGCGCTGAGGCTTTAACCCACAGCGCCACCCGCGTCCCTCTCCTCGACATAGCCCTTTCCAATTAGGCCAGCCAAATGGATCTGCCGCTAGCCAAGGCCAACTAATTGGAGCAAGCCTGGCAACCGCCCGGGGTGCCAAATTCCCAGGGGTACCTAAGCTCTGTTGTGCAAATGTCTTGTAGAGAGAAAGTTATGGCGTGCACCTTTGAAGGACAAGCACAGAGGAAGCTGGGCAGCTCCTTGGCTGGATAAGATCCTCCTCCTCCTCTGCTTTGCATAGCTTGTAAAAGCTTGCGGAATTCAGATTTCTTTCCCTTGCCATTTTCACGCAGCGGCAGCTTGTGGCTGCTGGATTAGTTGGGGGTGCAAAGAGGGCACAGAGACAGGTCTGAGTTGCTCTGGTTTTGTCTCCCATCCCAAGGGCCAGATGGAGAAGCCTAGGGAGCCACATATGACCCCTGAGGTTTTTCACCCAAGGCGCTACTGGAGGTCTGCTGCAAAGACAGCTTCCGAGCCCCTGCCCTGAGCCTAAAGTACAAAGCCGCTCTGCTCAGTCAAGGGTGTGCACGTGCAAAGAAACAAATGCCTTCCCTCCACCCTTAAAATGCAAATACGTTGCAAACATGTGCTGGCACGCTGGAAAAGCCGAGCCACGTACAGCTGCACTTGGATTTGGAAATCCAGAGCACAAGCAATCTTTTGCAGATGGGACTTGCACAGCAAACAGAGACAGGAAATTATGTGCCGCCGTATGTTGCCACAGCGACAGCACAGATGTAAAACAGTGGGGCTCGCACAAGGTTAAGAAGGGGGTTTGGGGAGCCAAAAGAGAGAGCTCTGTGCAGCAGGACATATCTGAAACCATTTAAAATCATTTCACTATGTGCCTTGTGCAAGGTACATCTTTTATGCAAGCTAAGGCCTGTTGCAGACATCAATAACTCTGCTGGGTGGGTCTTCTTACCTACAGCTAGGAGATCTCATGGGCTCAAACACTCTGTCCTGCTTCCTTCCTCTCTTTCTACTTTCTACCCCATCCCCTTTCATTCTTGAAGCTAACCATGGTGCAGCGTAGTTTTGCTATAACCACGGTTGTGCTCCCAATCTCAATTTGAAACAATGCTTCAGAAGTGGATTTCGGCTTTAGAAGGGTTAGGCCAGGGTTTCCCAAACTCGGGACTCCAGCTGCTTTTGGACTACAACTCCCATCATTCCTGACCGCAGGTCCTGCCAGCTAGGGATGATGGGAGTTGTAGTCCAAAAAAAAGCTGGAGACCCAAGTTAAAGAGCTGCCATATTCATCTAGTCCCAGCAACAAGGTCTACCCCAGGGATGGGGAACTTCTAGCCTTCCAGATGTTGTTGGACCCCAACCGATTATGGGAGATGGTGTTGGTCCAGATATGTACATGCAGTAGAATACAGGGGCAGAGTAGCTGGGAGATTGTCAACCTGGGAGATAGTCATGCATGAGTCAGTGGTTCTGCCTGTATCTCTCTGTATATGAAATACTTGTATCTCCAGTACACAATCACATTGACTGAGAGTTCCTCTTCCTTAAAGGTAAAGGTAAAGGTAAAGGTACCCCTGCCCGTACGGGCCAGTCTTGACAGACTCTAGGGTTGTGCGCTCATCTCACTCTAGAGGCTGGGAGCCAGCGCTGTCCGCAGACACTTCCGGGTCACGTGGCCAGCATGACAAGCTGCATCTGGCGAGCCAGCGCAGCATACGGAACGCCGTTTACCTTCCCGCTAGTAAGCAGTCCCTATTTATCTACTTGCACCTGGGGGTGCTTTCGAACTGCTAGGTTGGCAGGCGCTGGGACCGAGCGACGGGAGCGCACCCCGCCGCGGGGATTCAAACCGCCAACCTTTCGATCGGCAAGTTCTAGGCGCTGAGGCTTTTACCCACAGCGCCACCCGGGTCCTCTTCCTTACAGGATCTATAAAGTCAGACTCCTTCTCAGCAAGAAGCTCAGCCCTCAGTTCTTTCATTTCATGCCATTGAAAACTTTTCAAAGCTCACTTCTCCGAAAAGCTTTTTTTTTTTTTTAAAGTGTTTATTTAGTTTTCAAAAGTTTATATACTTTACCACCAACAATACCTCTGATTTATCCATGGTTTCTCTGAAAAGTTGTCTTCCTTTATTTCAGAGGTCAGGTCTTATTTCTTTAGCGATAAAAACTTCCAAATGTTTTCTGATGGAATTCCTCCCTTTCTAACAGCCCAAAAGGTTTTTTTTTAAATGCTGCTGTTTATTTTATTGCAGGCAAACTCTGGCCCTCCAGATGTTTGGGACTACAATTCCCATCATCCCTGACCACTGGTCCTGTTAGCTAGGGATGATGGGAATTGTGGTCCCAAACATCTGGAGGGCCGGAGTTTGCCTATGCCTGTTTTATTGCTTACCAGCGGGCGCAGATACTCTGTAGAAAACTATGCACATAGAAAGCAATAAGCAGTATTCAATGAACTTATTGTGCTACTTTTAGGGCTTGTGCAATGACATCTGCTCCAGAGGGTTGTGAGTAAGGAGTAATCCTTGGGCCAGCAGATTGAATGCAACCCAAAACTTTCTACTAAAATTACAAATGAAGCTGCCGGTAAGGCCAAGTACCTTAATACAAGGCGAGTCGTAATACAGATAGATAGTATTTAATTTGGACAACAGAAATATCTGAAATACGTCAATTAGGAACATAAGAAGAAGAGCTCTCCTGGATCAGTTGAAGGGCAGTATCCTGTTTTCACTGAAGTCAACCAGATGCCTATAAGAAGCCTGAATGCAGATGGTCCTTGGACCTGATCCAGCAAGTTCTTCTTAAGTTCTACAGCAGAAGACACAACTCAGAAGTCTTGTTTCAATCCACGAGAAAGCAGAACAACCCTTGCCAGCATTGCTACCAGTCAAAATGTCTTTCAGGCCTTTGCGGACCTTCCATAACAGGAGGAGGAAGAGGAGAAAAACTGAACGTCTGGCAGATCTAGCAAACACTATGAAGCATCTATGGAGGTACAGCTGGGGCTGGCCAATCCATTATACCCAGGGGTTCCACCAAAATAGGCTCACTGTCCTTCCATAATTAGCACCAACCCTACTGACTTCGCGTTGAGATGCTTCAATCGCCATCAGCACATAGGTCTCTGGAGCGCTCCCAGCAAAGAAAATGGAAACACGCAGCCAAACACCAACGGGAATGAAGCCAAGCCATCCAGCAGCCCACTTCCTTACTTACCCCATTTAAGCTTCCCAAATCCTTCACCCAGTGCTCATCTTTCTCCTTGTCGTAGTTGATGACGGCATGTTGCTTATCCACACTGCGAGACTGGGGGAAGGAAGGCAGAGTTTTGTGTTAATAATTGTTTATTTATTTTTTTACCAACAACCAAAAGACAAACAATGAAAGCCCCCCCCCCCAGGTGTCTGATACATTGGGTATACATAATCAATAATAACATACTCAAATCAAACATATGTACAATTCTATATACCTTTAACACTACTCCCTCCACAAGGTTTATTTAACTTTTAACATTTTAATTGCCCCAAATTGTTCAAACCTACCCAAATAATTCAAGATCTTCTCAAACCAATCCTTCTCAATGACCTTAAACCCTTTCATTTTATGTATCTTCACAGTTAGATATTCTAAGATTATAATATTTTTCCATTTTTTCCTCCATTGGTTCACCCCTAGCTCTTCTGTATTTTTCCAATTACTCACTATAACCTGTCTGGCTGCAATCACCATCAATTTTACCCGTTTACATTCCTCTTTTGTTACTAACTCGGTGCTACTCAGGCTAATAAGAACCATTAATTTAGATATTTCCACCTTCCTACCCACAATTCCCAGTATTTCTATTCCGATCTGTTTCCAGAATTCATTAACTAACAGACAATCCCACCACATATGACTGTACGTTCCCATTGCTCCACATTTCCTCCAAGAAGGCAGAGTTATACATGTCAGTTCTGCAAGACAAGAAATTGCTCTAACAGCTGCAGCAATGTAGCAGGAGAAACTTCTTCAACATAAGAGGGAAATGTACCTACTGAGTCAGTAAACTGACCTATATTTATCATAATTTAGGAGCAGTGCCCTTTGTTCCAAGGGCACCCAAGGCAACATACAACATTACCTGCTAGGGTGTGTGCCTAGTCCTGGCACCTGTTCCAGTGTGACGGCATAGGTCTTACCAGTGTTTCTCAAAGTTGGGTTCCCCCGGCTGTTGTTGGGACTACAACTCCCATCATCCCTGACCGCTGGTCCTGCTAGCTAGAGATGATGGGAGTTGTAGTCCAACAGCAGCCAGGGACCCAAGAAAAGCAGATGAGATAGTAAACAGTTGTTCAGGGACTGGTGACTTCAAGGCTAGATTATTGCAATGAGCTTGGTGTTGGGCTCAACCCAGAGGCTGCAGTTAGTGCAATTAAGGCTGCGCCTACATGGCTGCTGATAGGAGGGAGACCCTGTCAGAAATCTGCACCGGTAGTCCATTTGCTACCAAGGCAAGTTCAAAGTTATCAGGATATAAAGCTGTTTACAGTTAGGGGCCAGTTTAGTTGCTGGATTTCTTTACCCAATATATGCCCACTAGACTGCTTCGATCTGCAGAACTGGCACTGTTACAAGTGCCGCATAATATTGGTCCACACTTGTAAGACATCAATCTTTTTAACGTGGCAGCACTTAAAACCTTGGAACTCCCTGCCAATTGACACTAGGCAGGAACCTTCCCTGTGCTCTTTTCAACGCCTGCTTCAAACATTTTCATTTAAGCAAGTCTATCTGAACATGTAGAAGTTGTATGTGTTTTCTTTCTTTTTCCCTACTGTAGATTTTAATCATTTTTGGAATGTTATCACCAAATACCTGTTTTTAACTGTTTATCAATAGTTTTAATGTTTTGTTTTATACATTTATAAACCCCTTACAGGTTTTTCTTACAATCAAGCGGTATATAATTTTTGGTAAATAAAGTTTAAAAGAAATAAACCTGAAATGTAATTGATTATGTAATCATTACATTCTTCCAGGCAGTTCATTCCAATGCAAAAGCCATTCATTTCAATGCATAGGAGATGCAATACAAATGAGGGGCCGGGGGGTGGGTACATCATCAATTGCATATCAACAGCAGCAAATGCCAATTGTATTCGCTGGATCCATTCTGGACAAAGGGCAAACAAGAGAGCACAGGTAATTTCTGCTCCCTTTTACAACATCCCTAGTCCAGAGTTTTAACACCTCATCTGCATCTGTCTAAGAATGAGGCTACACCAAAACAAAACAAATGTCAAAAAGCAGAGCCATGTTACTTAATTGTGTGTTTTAGGGGGACTTCACACTTCACAGCACATAGCAGCCCCCGGTGCACACAAAGGACTTTGTATAAATTCCTAACATGAGAACTTGCAGCTTCTAATTTGCGCAGGGTAAACATTGACACAATCTGCACCCTGCCGACCCTCTCTAAATAAATGGACAGAAACAGGAAGTTAGTCAAAGCCGCTATGCATGTTTTCTTCTAATAGGGCACTCCTTGAATGTGCAATTAAAGCTTCGCAGGTGCTGAGCAAGTGTTTCTATTTCTTTGCCGCAACCCAGAAGCAGGACCAGGGCCCCAGCACCATCACCACTCGCCAAACTGACAGGATGGGGGAAAATGGATGCAAGGAAGGTTTGTTAGGAATGCAAAAGCCCTGAATACAGGAACATAAGAGCCTGCTGGATCAGGCCAATGGCCCATCTGGTCTGCCAGGATCCTGTTCTCACAACAGCCAAGCAGGTGCCTGTGAAAAACCTGCAAGGTAGACATTAACACAACCACACTCTCCCCACTTGCGATTCCCAGAAACTGGTATTCGGAGCCACAATGCCTCCGACAGTGGAGATAGCCAAAGGAACAGAAGTTGTTAAGTGATGGAGAGCTCCTTTCCATAAACATTATGGGACACTGCCTGCCCTCTAGCCTAGCTATCTGTCTCATCCAGCATGCTGCTACAGTGGCATGGGAAGCACAGGTTTAGCTGCCAGCTGCGTCCCTCCAGGCCCTTATTTGGCCAGCATTAGAAATTAGCTAGGTGCCAGGCAGTGGCGTAGCGTGGGTTGTCAGCACCCGGGGCAAGGCAAGTAATTTGCACCCCCTAACCCGTGGATTTGCACCCCTAACCCTAACCCCCAGATATTGCGCCCGGTGCGGCCGGCCCCCCCTGCACCCCCCACGCTACACCACTGGTGCCAGGCGAGTTTTTGCGGCAGGCACAGGTCCAATTGTGACCAAGTGGAGATCTCTGGATGCCAGGCTGGCAACTGGGGAAAGCAAAATGTCACGTAGAGGAGGATCTGAATTATTTTCCTTGAAGTTTGAATTTGTTTTATTCTGGACTGTTCTATTTGATGTTTTAATGTGTTGTCAACCACTTTGACAGTGGTTTTTGACCAGTGTGCTGTGCCACCCTGGGGTGCCTTGAAGGATGGTCAGGGGCACTGCGGGCAACCCTGGCCTCTGTCCCTCTTTCCTTCCCTCCCTCCTCTGATGCCCTCTCACGTCTCTGCCTCCCAAAGGCTTGCACAGCTGTTTGTTGCATCAGCCCTGGCTACAAGTTCCCCAGGTGAATGGTGCCTCTGGGGCTGACTGGGGGGGTGCTTCCCAGGCCCCTGTGGGGCAGTAAGTGGAGGCACCTCTCTTTGGGGGAAGGAGGGTGCAGCTCAGAGACCAGGGGCAACAGCCGCTGATGCCACCCAGAGGACTCCCAAGGGAGGGTGTTCAAAAAGGGGTGAAGAGCTACCAGCCCTCCAGGCAAAGGGTAACTTATTTTGTTCATGTTGGTGCCTATGGTGGTAGCAAACTCCACAGTTTAACTATGCGCTGTGTGAAGAAGCCGTTCCTCACCTGTCCTGAATCTCCCGCCACAACAAACAAGCGACACGAAGACCAGTATACTAGATACCACTGCAATTCTTATTGCATGATATACATGATTTAGTACAACAAAAACGCAATGTGTAAACTTGTAAATATCCTCATGACCACTGCTCCATGTGCATTTTTCTAATCTATGGGTTGTGCTGAAGAAGATTCCAGCGAAACAGTCAGATTATCCAGGATCACTGTCCTACGTTGTTACAGTGGTGCCTCGCAAGACGAAATTAATTCGTTCTGCAAGTTTTTTCGTTCTACGAGTTTTTTCGTCTTGCGAAGCACCACTGCGTATTGATGGTTTCCCGTAGGAATGCATTGGCGGTTTAAAAAAAAAGGCGCAAGACGTTTCGTCTTGCGAAGCAAGCCCATAGGGAAATCCGTCTTGCGAAGCAACTCAGAAAACGAAAAACTCTTTCGTCTTGAGAGTTTTTTGTCTTGTGAGTCATTCGTCTTGCGAGGTACCACTGTATTCACTTCAGCACCATGAACGCCTTTAAAAAGTTTTACCGCTTAGCCCACAGGACAGCATCTATTATTTTGTTTCAACCATAGACTTATTATACTTCTACGGACTTTCAAAGATGGACAGACGTGTGTTCATTTTTTTTCAAATATATTAGAGAATTTACAAGTGTACACATTGTGTTTTGGTTGTACTAAATCATGCATATCATGCAATAAGAATTGCAGTGCTATCTGGTCTTCATGTTGCTTGTATTGTTTGTTGTGTCAAGTTTGCAACACAGGGGTTTGTTGTTCTGAACCTCCCGCCATTCAGTTTCAGCGGATGGCTGCGAGCTGTAGAATTACGAGAGAGGGAGAGAAACTTCCCGCTGTCCTCTCTCTCTACACACATTTTACACCCTTCTATAATTGTTGTGAGTTATCTTCACCATCGAAAGGAAGCTACTATCAGCTGAAAAAACTACACCTTGAAGGGAGAAAGTGTGCATTATGGGCAGTGGGTGTCAAAACCCTACGATGTTTCCCAGAGAAGCTGAGGGGAATGTGCCGACATGAATGAATATGATTTTACACTGACTCGTAGCCTTGGTTTCTTGTGCAATTCATAGAAACGGAAGGAGTTGCCTTACTCCAGGAAATACTATTTGCCCCTCCAGGCCAGGATCCCTCAGTATTGCGTCCTGGTTCTCAAAGGTCACAGGGAGATGTCTTTCACATGCTCCACGGTCCTTCAACGGGGGACTTACTTCTGAGTAGGCCTGGTTAGGACTGTGCTGTAAGAGCACTAACACTTGACTGTTACAAGAATATTGGAATGAAGTTATATGGTTTTAGCAGAAGTGTTATTAAGAATTATACAAAAATTAATTGTTAATGCGCTAAAGTGGAAAATTTAAAGTTAAACTGTGTTAGGATAAATTATAGAACAAAAATTGAGAAAGAGGGAAAGGATTTGTTGAACCAGCTAATTTGAACTAGAATACAAAAAAGGGAGGCGCGAGGAAGTCGAGGAAACAAGCATATGAAAGATAAAGAAATGAAATTTGAATGTGTTTTTAAATGTTTTAGTTTTTTCTTGTTGTTCTGTGGTATTGTTTTTTCCTTTTATTTTTGATGTATTGTCTGTTAAACTTTTTATTGTTTCTTCTTTTCTTTTTTATTCTTTTTCTTTTTGTAACTATTAAACATTTAATAAATATTATTTTTTTAAAAAACAACACTTGACAAAATATATAAAACCAAATACAAAGCTATCATTTCAAGCCAGCTGGTGCTTCTCAAAAAGGCGCTGCAGTCGTTTAGGAATGGATGTGGCATTTGATGAGTTGCATCCCCTCCAAATCTACTGCTTAAAGGGTAAGTTATCTATATTTCATTGGGCAATTAATTGCATGGTATGTGCTATTCCAAACATAAACAAGGAAGCAAAGCCAGGAGGTGGATGTGGCATCTCAAACTGGTGCAACCTGCCTTGAGACTTTAGAGCGAGAATGAAAGGTAATAATTTGAAATAAATGGTTTTTTTTACGTACAATGGCACAGATCGTTTTTCTGGATGAAAAGTGGGGGGGGGCACACAGTTCCCTTGTGCTCAAAAAAATATGCATATATGCAGACATATTTCTCTATCAGTCAACAGGCTGCCCACTGAAAAAAGTCCAACTTGTATCGCTCCTTTTCCCCCTTTGTGCCGTCAATCATGGCTCACGGATGGGATAAGGGCTTTGGGGGCAATTTTATTAATTTATTCATTTCATGCCATGCCATGTCATTTACCGTATTTTTTGCTCTATAAGACTCACTTTTCCCCTCCTAAAAAGTAAGGGGAAATGTGTGTGCGTCTTATGGAGCGAATGCAGGCTGCGCAGCTATCCCAGAAGCCAGAACAGCAAGAGAGATTGGTGCTTTCACTGCGCAGTGATCCCTCTTGCTGTTCTGGCTTCTGAGATTCAGAATATTTTTTTTCTTGTTTTCCTCCTCCAAAAACTAGGTGCGTCTTGTGGTCTGGTGCGTCTTATAGAGCGAAAAATACGGTACATCCCACCTTTTACTCCAAGGAGCTCAAGGTGGTTCACATGGTTCCCCTTCCACTTCCTCATTTAATCCTCCACAACAACCCTGACAGGTTGGTTAGGCTGAGAGGCAGGGACTGCCCCAAGGTCACTCAGCAAGCACAATGGCGAAGTGGGGGATTTGAACCCTGGTCTTCCAGTCTGATGCCCTAACCAATGATCCTGGGATGCTCCCATACCTGTCAGCTGCAGCACAGGTGGCATCAAAGCATCCTAGTGCATTTGGGTAATTTTAATCTTTGGAATCTTTTAATCTTTAATCTCTGGGAGAAGAGCTTCTGCTTAGCATTCTATGCAAAAGGTGCCAGGTTCAATTTCGCCAGGTAGGGCTGGGAAATATTCGTTGCCTGAAACTCTGGAGAGCCGCTGCCAGTCAGTGCAGACAACACTAAGCTATATGGACAAAGTATGAGGACACAGTATAAAGTCCTTATCCAAATACTTAACTTCTGCATCAGAATATTCTTATCCTGCCTTAGGAACAACAGCAAAGGCAGCTCACCAATTTGAAAATCCAAATAGCCATTAAAACAAATTTGCAAAACGAAAACACAAAAACAGAAGCAGGACATAAAACAACCCATTTGTTAAGCGGCTTCTAACATGCATCTAACCTTCAATTCCTCTTGCAGCATACAAACTTTCCACACACACGCTCTTTGGGCATCATTATGCTCTTGTTCACTGGATCCCTAATAAATGCAAGACATGCAGCTCCAGTCCTGTGCAGTTCCATTGGTTTCAATGAGGCTTACTCCCTAGTAAGCCTGTTTAAGGTAAGCCTACGGCACCTACAGACTATTTGAGGGAGACCTGCCTATCCCCTCCACAGAACTTCTGGCACCCATGACTTGATCTTTTGGCGCAAGCACACAAGCCCGGAACACTGAGTGGACATGTGCGATCTCTGCAAGTCTAGGAGCATTTCCAAATCTAAATACAACACTCAAAGCAGACACCCCACTGCATTTCTGGCACACAAAGAGTGGCAGAATTCAGCCTGCAACAGGCGCTAAGCACCTAACTTAACTCCCCTCCCCCAGGAAAAGAGCAAATGCATGCTCAGTTTTCCCCTAAATATTCTAATCACAACCTGAAATTCAGCAATACGTGCTTCTTAATCCTCACAAATATTTTAAGTATTTCCAAGCCGTAAAGTAGGCCCAGAAGGTTTCCTGAAAGATTAAACTTTTTTTCCCCAACAGCAAAATTTATTTAAATACCCAAGCTTCGAGACTACCATCTTCTCCAGGCTCCATATTTCCCCCAGCGACCTATCTAAATTCATGGATGAAATCAAAGCAAGCAAGGGTTAAGTACAGAATGTGTGCAGAAGAACGATGCTGAGCACCCAACTTACAAATACTTTTTTTTTTTTAAAGCTACACATGCAAGTTGGGATGCTTGCTTGGATGAATGGAACAGTTATAAAGATGAATGAAGAAGTGCTGAATCAACTGAACGGTGTTAATCCATTCATTCTTATACTGTCCCGTCTTCCAAAGGAGCTCATCAAAGGCCCTTCTTCAACACACACAGAGAATTTATCCTAACAAACCTATGGGGTAGATTAGGCTGAATGACAGCAAGCAGCCCAACATCACATAATAAGCTGAGCAACTGAGAGGGGATTTGAACTTGGCTGCCCCCATTCGAAGTGCAACACTCAAGCCACCACATCACGCCAGAAATCAAAATTTCTGTACTCTTTCACTGCTGGTTCACACAAGGTTTCCCTCAAGGTTTTCTTTCTAGCAGTTTTGATCACTGGGAAAATACATTAGTTGGTGATATATCGTGAAGCTGAAAACCAGCTATCGCCCAGCCCCAGTCCTGCTGCACAAAAATCCATGTCTGGTTACACTCTCTGCCTTCCACGCAGCTTCCTTTATTTTGAGCTTCCTATATAGGCACCTGGTTGGCCACGCGAGAATTGGATGATATGCCATCGGCCTGATCTAGTTGGTTCTTCCTGGTGCTCAGCATAATTTATCCTAATTTATTATTTATTGTATTTATGAATCTCACCCTTCCTCCAACAGAGCCCAGGGGCAGGGTATGAAAAAAGATAAAGAACCAGTGATTTAAACAAATACAGAACTGAAATATTCATATGAAGAATCTTCGCTTGCGGGGGGGCGGCGTTTATTTTGCTACCACTGTAGAACCATCAAGTCACAAATCCTTGCTGATCTACTTCCGGTTGCCCAGAGATCTACCCATAAATCCTAATCTACCTTTCGCTAATCTAACTCATGAGTTTTACTAAGGCGCCTCAGGCAGATTCCTAGTCAATCAGTCTTACTATTTATCCCCTGCCGAAATACGGGGATAATGTTTAATTATTTATATTGTAAGAAAAATTATAAACCTCCAGCGCTCGCTCGCTCTCTGTCTCTCTCTCTCTCACACACACACACACATGTATATGCATGTATGTATATATTGTGGTGCTATACAAAACAACCATCAAAATAAAAAAGTTAAATAAAATTTAAAAAATACAGAGCAAACAACCACTCCTGGATCAATTCTGTAAAAACTCTCAAAGAAATGAAAAGAAAGAAAGAAACATTTTCAGCAGGTGATAAAATACCAGGATTGTAGGTGCCAAGCTAATTCCAACAGGAACAAATCGCTGGTGTCACCATGCTAAAAGTCTTTGTCCCTATAGAAATAGAGCAACTACGAATACCACCAAATTTTGAGCACTCAGATACGCTCTGTACACAGACCCATAACATTTTCAGTTTGGGGGCACATGCTAAGTTCTACTATTGCATTTGGAGTCTCAAGAAAAATCAGTATTTGAAGCACTCACACTACTTCAACAGTAAAGTCAGGAGCCTTAGCAAACTAAAGTTCCCGAGGTCTCCAGAACTGTTAAAAAGTGTGTACTACAAGTGCTCTAAATGTATGAGGGGGTGTTGTGTGTCCTTGCTCTTTTTCAGAGATAAAACCCAAGTTGTGCTAATTATGAGAACGGAGGCATAATCACTTACCTGGAGCATCAGCTCACAGTCTTCTCTGCCCACAAATATCATCTCCCGAGGGAGCCGGTGGCGAATGCCTGCACTGCTCACCAGAAACCATGACGTCACACTCATTTTGGTGTTTGGCACTTCAACTTTTCACCATCCTAGATGAAAGAGAGAGAAAAAAATTCCAGGAAAAAAATGTGGACCAACAAAGGCAAACAAACCATGTCAAGTGTTAGGAGCACAAAAAGCATGGCCACTAATTCCTTTACCACAGCATATGAGAGCGGATTTCAAGATCTACTTTGCTTTTTACTAATACGCAAATATCTATCAACTGGAGCATGCATTTAGGATTAAAGCATCCTGAGCCCAGGAATTTGTTGTGGGTACCAAAACTGAACCTTATGAGGAACGGCTAAGGGAGCTGGGCATGTTTAGCCTGGAGAAGAGGAGGTTAAGGGGTGATATGATATAGCCATGTTCAAATATATAAAAGGATGTCACATAGAGGAGGGAGAAAGTTTGTTTTCTGCTGCTCCAGAGAAGCGGACACGGAGCAATGGATCCAAACTACAAGAAAGAAGATTCCACCTAAACATTAGGAAGAACTTCCTGACATTAAGAGCTGTTCGACAGTGGAATTTGCTGCCAAGGAGTGTGGTGGAGTCTCCTTCTTTGGAGGTCTTTAAGCAGAGGCTTGACAACCATATGTCAGGAGTGCTCTGACGGTGTTTCCTGCTTGGCAGGGGGTTGGACTCGATGGCCCTTGGGGTCTCTTCCAACTCTATGATTCTATGATTCTATGAACCGAGCTCACAGTCACAAAAACCCGCTCCTGGTTAGATATTTTGATATTGGCATTGTTAAATAACTGGGAGTCAGAATTCCCTGCGGATCTACTTCAAAATCACCCAGAGATGCACCAACAGTACAGATCCTAATGCAGCCTTTGCCCACCTCTGGTCCCCCAGGTGCAGGTGTGCAGAAATTTGGAGCTGCAGTTCGGCAACATTTGGAGATCCAGATATTCCCCAGCCCCATTCTTTGCTGACCAAGACCAGTTCTCCAAGGTTTCAGACCAGGAAGTTTCCCAACCTGGAAATGCTCGAGAAGAAACCTGGGACTTTCTGTGGGCAAAGCAAATGTTCTACCACTGAGCCAGGGAGCCTCCCAACTGGTAGTTCACATAGTTGTTATAAAAGGGAAATGGAGAAAATATCCACCCAAAGCCAACCAGGAAGACAAACAAAGGTTTGCTGAATTTATAAACCACTTCCCACAACAAAAAGTCCTGAAAAGCAAGACTTTTTACAGCAAGAATAAAAAGCCTATTAAAAACACTGGAAGAAAAGATCCACCCACTGGTGATGTCCGATTGCCGAGGAAAACAAAAACAGACTTTGCCTGGCACTGAAACATGGCAAAGTTGGCACCAGGAGGGCCTCTCAAAGGAGAGTATCAGTGGTGGGCAGAAATGGCCCCTTCTTTCATCACCATCCTCAGAGGTGACACATGAAAAAGGGCTTCCGATGACAATCTCAAAGCCCAGGAAGTTCAGTAGAAGCCAAAGCCCACCAGACATCAAGCCTGGAATCATGCTTAAAAGCCCTTGAGCTTGGGTCTTGAACACCTTAGAGCAGTAGTTTTCAACCAGTGTGCCTTGAATGATGGTCAGGGGTGCCACGGGCAACCCTGGCCTCTGTCCCTTTTTCCTTCCCTCGCTCCTCTGATGCCCCCTCGCATCTCTGCCTCCCAAAGGCTTGCACAGCTGTTTGTTGCATCAGCCCTGGCTACAAGCTCCGCAGGCGAATGGTGCCTTCCCAGGCCCCTGTGGGGAAATTTGAGGAGGCACCTCTCTTTGGGGCAGCGGGAGCAGCTCAGAGACCAGGGGCGGCAGCTGCGGCTGCCCAGAGGACTCCCAATGAGAAGAGAGGAGGCCGAGGGAGCACTCTCCAAGGCAGGGTGTTCGAAAAGGGGCAAAGGGCTGCTGACTCCCCAGGCAAGGAACGACATAACTGGGCTCCTAGGCCCCGCAGGGGTACCACAGAAAAAATGTAGTTAGTCAAGGGAGCCATGGACTCAAAAAGGTTGAAAACCTCTGTCTTATAGACTTTTTTAAAAGCAGCCTTTCTCTTGGCCATGCTGAACTTTCAGTGCTAGGAGGATTTACATGCACAAAGCATTCAAGAAGCTGAACACAAAAGGAGAAAGGAGGCGAGGAAAACACAGAATGCTCACAGAATTCCGTGCACAACATCCACACACGGAAACAGGCAGAGCAGGTCATACGGAACAAGCCAGTCTATGTCTCTGGGATAGATTAGAGTTGAGTGCCTTCCTTCCTGCTTACCACCTGCGCCTCACCTGGAAGGCCCACTTGTTGCTCTAGGGAAAACCAAAGTACAGAGAGGCATTTCAAGTTTTGACCTATAACCTGATCCTACACCTTTAACCGCAGACTAACACACAGGAATTCAGCACTCTTCCCACTCTTTATCTCCACACCTGTGATTAGAGCAAGGATGGAGCACCTGTGATCTCCAGGTGCTGTTGTTGGGCTGCAAGTCCTACCAGCCCCAGCCAGCACAGCCAACAGGTAGGGGTAATGGGAGCTGTAGTCTGATCAACCCATCTCATTCTTGGTGAAGACTGTTGGACTGACTGGAGGGAGCTGGGCTCAAACCCCCACTCAGTCATGGAGCTCATTCGGTGACCTGGAATTGTCACTAGCTCTTAGCCTAGTGCCGTGGCTCAGTGGCTGAGCATCTGCTTTGCATCCAGAAGGTTGAAGGTTCAATCCCTGGCATCTCCAGGTAGGAATGGTCTCAGTCTGAAACCCCGGAGAGCTGGTGACAGTGTGGGACCAGTGTGGACCAGTGTTCTGACTCACTATAAATCAGCTTCCAATGTTCTGGCTTATAAATGATGGCTCGGCTGGTGGAGCATGAGACTCCTCTTAATCTCCATGTTGGGCAAAAGATTCCTGCGTTGCAGAGGGTTGGACTAGATGATCCTCATGGTCCCTTCAGATTCTATGACTGGGGGAAGAGAGACCCTGTGTGCTGTCCTGAGCAACTTGGGGTGCAGAGTTCAAGGCTTAAAATAAACCCCATTTGTTTATTTCAAAGCACTTATAAACTGCGGAATATTCAAAACCTCTAAGTACGCACAAAAATCCAAACATACGAAAGCAATTTCTAAAGTGTCATAAAAACAGAGATGAAAGACAGACATCTGGTCCAATCTTATGGGTCAGGGAAAAGCAAATATATATTTTACGTGCAAGATGTCCAAAACAATTGACGGGTGATGCTTATTTTAAAAGGTAATAAATAGATGTTTCTGTGTGTTAGGCTGCTGTGAAAGTGGGGGGGGGGGGGCGGGGAAATAAGTGTCAAGCCTATTATGTTCCAACTTCCTAGTTTTTATAAATCCCCACCTTAACATATCAAGGGAAAAGGTTGCTTCACCACTGAGCTGATAGAGGAAGGAAGGTTCTCCTGCATGGAAGATTTCACTTGTAAATTTGCTCCCTTTGCGCCTCACTTAATTCAAAGCAGCTCCCCTCCCATGCCTCCATCTGCATACCATGCAATGTTCAATGACTGAAGTAAGTACACTTTTGAATGAGTACTCTTGTTCGTAGGCTATCCAGCTACTGCTGTCTTAAGGTGCTGGATCTATCTGCTAACTTCCCTTCCTGTTAGGTGGATTCGCAAGACACTACGAATCAAGGGCTGAAGTGAACTAAATTACTGCACCTGCAGAACAGGACTTTCACACCCCACACTGTTGCAAAATCACAAGGAACCACCAGAGCAAATTTATGGGGCACACCGGGGAGAGAGAGAGAGAGAGAGAGAGAGAGAGAGAGAGAGAAGGGGGCCATCCTGTTGCACAAGGACAAATGCTTGCACTGATGCAAGGTTAGCCTTAGCACTACGTTTTCATAGAAATGTAGAGTTGGGACGGACACCTAGCCCAACCCTCTGCAATGCTGGATTTTTCATGCAAGTGCTTTGAACATTCACGAAGCACTATGCGAAAGCTAAGTATGAACCTAAGAAGCAGCCTTATGCCACGGGTCCATCTAACTCACTGCCTAAATTGACCGGCAGGGTCTCTCCTAGCCTCACCTGAGGATGCGAGGGATGGGTCCTGGGTCCTTCTGCATGCCAGTCAGATGCACTGCCCCTGAGCTATATAGCCCTTTCCTGGGAAACTGCTGAAACCCAGGCCTCACACGCTGCATTTTCCCACTCCCTCTTCCAGTGCATGCTAGGAGCTGCAGGGGCATGTTGGCATCTGTTGCTAGGAGGAAGGGAATAAACACTCTGGGCAAGAGCCCCCATTGGCCCACAAAAGCAGACACAAGTCAGAGCAGCGACTGAAGCCTGCAACTCTATTCTCTCTCTCCGCCCCCCCCCCCCCACGTTTTTCATTTTTCTTTTGCTCGGCGGCTGTAGCTTTAATCAGCTCGCCCTAACCCTTAGCAGCAGATTCTGCCACAACTAATGCTTATTATGGACATTTTGCCAGCAGGAGGGGGAGATTTAAAGGAAAACACACAAGCCAGGCCCACAGATCGAGCCCACCATAAGCCACCTGATTCTTTTTTTTCGTTTTCTTTTTGTTGCAGGCTTTAAAAAAAGAAGAGGAGAAATGAGGAGGAGGAGGAGGAGGAAGGGGTGAGAAGAGGAAAGGGGTTAGTAGATGAAGCGTGTGATTGGGGGAAAAGCATTACAAGAGGAGGAGAACGAGAGAAGCCAGCACACATAACAAGCAAGAGGGAGAAAAACCAGCTCCAAAAGATGGTTAGCGTTTGGGGTGCTACCAGATGCCAGTTCAACTGGCTGAGCCAGGCGATTCCTCCCAGATCTTGCCACCATTACAAAGCGACTGCCAGCAGCTATCCACACCCAAGGAAAGGATTGGGGGGGGGGGAATCCGAAGCTTCGCCACCAGCCCTACCCAAGGTGCAACAATAAAGCCGTCAGCCAGTCAGTCGGATAAATCTGTCTCTCTTTCGAGGGGTGGGGGAGCATTCAAACCTCCAGGGTGTTGTGGATAGATAAGTCAACCCTTCATCTCTTTGTTTAGGAAGAAGTCTGGGGCTGCAGCAGGAATCCAAGCTGGCGAGCGGTGTGAATCCCTGGGAAGGGGGGTGGTATTATTTTGGTAGGAAAGAATCCGGGAGGAGGAAGAGGAAACCTCCAGCTCTATTGATCCCTCTCCGCCAGTCCCTACCCAAAGTGGCCTTCTGCTCTTTTATATACCTCTCTCGTCATTGAGAGATAAAGGGAACCTCCTACCTGCCACGCTGGATGCACTGACATTCCCCCCCCCCCATTATCCAACAGCTGAGACCCCCTCCAAGGCTCCGGGGACCTCATTTGGGAGAGGACTTGGCCACAATCCACCCACAAGCTCCTTGCTTGGCCTCCCCTTCCCTTACCTGGGCTGGGCTCTGTACTTGCTGCACCAGCGGCCATCTCTCAATGACACCTCCCCCATCTGAGATGCTCCCCCTCCTCTGTCCCCATAGATGCACCCGCTCCCATTCAAAATCTGGCCTCAGTAGCAGCAGCAGCAAGCCCACCTCCTTTTGTGTCTGAGAAAGATGGGGAGGGAGGGCCTGGCCAAGCTCCACCAATTCTATACACCCCCCTCAAAATAATAAAATAATAATAATAATAATCACCTTCCCAGAGGTCTGCTCTCCATCCCCACCTCCTCTCCCCAGCCCCGATCCTGCAGCAGGGGGAAGCGCGCCTTTCCCTCCTCCTCCTCCTGTGCAGTCCCCGCATGCCCGGCTCTCCAACCCCGCAGACAGGCAGGCCCTTGACCCGGCCGGGCTGGCAAGGCGCATCGCAACGCGGCCAGGTGCTCCCTGCGCCTCCGGAGGCCGCAGGCCGAAGCCCAGCAGGCGCGATCAGCTGTTTCCTGTCTGCGGGGCGGACCTGCGCGCCGGCCTGCCCGCCTTCCCCGAGGGTGGGCTCCGCCTGCCCCGACCACCACCGCCGCCACCCCTGACTCGGCGCAGCCTTACCCGGCGTGGCGGCCCCCGGCTCTCCGCCCTCCAGCGCTGCGCCAGGTGCGGGGCGCCCGATCCAAGCCCCAGGGCGCACCGTCAGCCTCCCCTAGCCTCTCCGGATCCGGCGCTGCTGGGCTTCTGCCATGGCCGTGCACCGAGGGATCGTCCTTTCTCTCGCCCCGGGGAGGAGGACACAAGGAGCGCCACCGCCGCCTGCGCTCACTTGCACAGCAGGTTCCAGACGTCAGGAGGCGGCTCTTCGCTTCCCTCGCCCTCCTCCTCCTCTCTCTCTCTCTCCCTTCCCTCCACCCCTCCCGGTACTCCCAGCCCAGCCCTGCCCTTCCCTCTCGGGCTGCCTCCTCCGGCAGCCAAGCCGCCAGGTTAGATCAGGTGACGCCGTCGAGGCTTCTCCGTGGCACAAGCGTCGTGCGCGCCCGTGCGGCCTCGGCGGCTTGGCGCGGGCGGCGGCGGCGGCGGCTTCCCCGTCGTCTCTCCCTCTCCCTCCCTTGGCTGGTGAGGAGTTTGGTTGCGACGGCAGGGCGGAGCGGAGCGGAGCCGAGCGCCCCGGGGGCGGGCTCGGCGAGGAGGAGCACGCGGCCGCGTTGCTTTTGCTGCTTTGAGCCCTAAGCGGCGAGACTGGAAGCTGGGGGGGAGAGGAGAGGTGCCATTTCTTGCTTTCCAGGAGCGCCAACTTGAATAAAATATTATTCTGCCCCCCCCCCTCCCGCGCATAAGCAACCACATGTCACCGCACTCCCACACTATTTGAATGGCAATAGGCCTGGCCATTAACTTTGGGGGAGCCCAGCCCCTCAAATATTTTATTGGGTGGGGTGAGCGCGAAGGGACCTCAGCCCCTGGTCGTTGGCTCCTATCTATCTATCCATCTATCTATCATCTATCGTAGGTGTAGGCAGTGGCGTAGCGTGGGTTGTCAGCACCCGGGGCAAGGCAAGTAATTTGCGCCCCCTAACCCGGGGCAAGGCAAGTAATTTGCGCCCCCCCGCTGCATTGTCCCCCCCCCCCCAGATAGTCCCTCGCTCTCTCTCCGCACCGCACCTCACGCCTGGCACGCCCCCCCCCCCTCCACAGTGGGCGGCAACCCGGCGGCTCAGATCAGATTCGCACAGCCAGCACTGCAGTGAGAGAGAGTGAGTGAGCCAGGTAGGGGCAGAGAGCTGCGAGTGTGAGCGCCCCCCCCAGATGTTGCGCCCGGTGCGGCCGGGCCCCCCTGCACCCCCCACGCTACGCCACTGGGTGCAGGGGCTCTGGGTACCCACAAAATTCCCCATGAAGGGGCTGGGTACCCACGATCGTGGGGTCAAGTTGGCACTCTATCTATCTATTATGAAAACCAGGATGCGGCCCCCTTTGCTAGCTGCCAGAAAACTGGAGGATGATCCAGGTCAGTGAAAGGGTGTGCGGGAATAATCCAGCAGTTCATCTTAAGTTTTTTCTGTTCCCCATACATTCATCGGTTGTGGTGGGTCACCATCATAAATAGGGCTGGTGTAGTTCTCACCTTTGAACACTGCTAAGCATTTTCTCTTGTCTTGGCTGGGTAAGCAAACCTTTCTACCTGTTAATAATTCTACACACCACTTTGTGTTGCTCTTGGTAAAGTAAAGGTAAAAGACCTCTGGACGGTAAAGTCCAGTCAAAGGCGACTTGAGGCGCTCATCTCGCTTTCAGGCCGAGGGAGCCGGTGTTTGTCCACAGACAGCTTTCCGGGTCATGTGGCCAGCAGGACTAAACCACTTCTGGCGCAACAGAACACCATGACAGAAGCCTGAGCACATGTTAATGCTCTTTTCTTTCCCACCACAGCGGTACCTATTTATCTGCTTGCACTGGTGTGCTTTCAAACTGCTAGATTGGCAGAAGCTGGGACAGAGCAACAGGAGCTCACCCCGTCGCAGGGATTCGAACTGCCGACCTTCTGATCAGCAAACCCAAGAGGCTTGGTGGTTTAGACCACAGCGCCACCTGCTCCGTACCGTTGCAGTTGGTATTGTGACCTAGAAAAAGTTGGCGCCAAAAGATCTATGGATCAGCTGGGGTGGTTAATCATTCCTTAAAATGCATGCTTGGCATCCATCCACGTGGAATCACAGAGTTGGAAGGGACCCTGAGGGTCATCTAGTCCAGCCCCCTGCAATGCAGGTATCACAGCTAAAGCATCCATGCAGCCATCCCACCTCTGCTTAGAAACCTCCAATGAAGGAGAGTCCACCACCTCCCGAGGGAGACCCAAGAAGCTCAAGGTGGCGTAGACGGCTTTCCTCTTCCTCATTGGAACTCTGCAACAACCGTGTGAGGTAGTTGAGGCTGAGAGGTAGTGAACAGCCCAAGGTTACCCAGTGAGCTTTTTAGGGTCTCTGAAGAAATCGAAGAAAAGTGGTTTCAAGCATTTCCATGCGCCTAACACCCTGGCAGGGGACGCGGGTGGCGCTGTGGGTAAAACCTCAGCGCCTAGGACTTGCCGATCGCATGGTCGGTGGTTCGAATCCCCGCAGCGGGGTGCGCTCCCGTCGTTCAGTCCCAGCGCCTGACAACCTAGCAGTTCGAAAGCACCTCCGGGTGCAAGTAGATAAATAGGGACCGCTTACCAGCGGGAAGGTAAACGCCGTTCCGTGTGCTGCGCTGGCTCGCCAGATGCAGCTTGTCACGCTGGCCACGTGACCCGGAAGTGTCTTCGGACAGCGCTGGCTCCCGGCCTCTAGAGTGAGATGAGCGCACAACCCTAGAGTCTGTCAAGACTGGCTCGTACGGGCAGGGGTACCTTTACCTTTACCTTTAACACCCTGGCATCTTCAGTTCCAGCTTCATATGAGCCACAGCCAAATCAGATAGCTTAGATAATTGACTTTTCTATTGGGGCTTGTGCACTTTGCTTTCCCATCACCTTTCCATTCAGAGGGGCTTTCCTGACTATCGCAGCGCCTTGATCTCCTTTAGTGCCATAGTGCTACCAGGTAGGCAGCCTTGATGTTGCTGCCATCCAGCTAATTAGGAGAATATTTTTGGGCCCAGTGATCTGGTGCCGGGATTAGCTGAGCAGGTTGGAATTCCTCTCAAATCAAGTTACTTAGCCGAGCCCTGTGACAGAATCACTTGGAATGATACTCCTTGACGGAATGTATTTAACAGCGATCAAGGAGGGATTGGGCTAATCTTTGGGGTTTGCAAATCTATGCAAACACTTTGTTAACAAAAGATGCCATGTTTATAACAAAGGGAATAGTTGTAAGTAACTCATATGTTTGTGTGTATTATTATTATTTTTAGTCTCTGATGGCGTTTGTTGAAAATGTGTTGATTGCAATTATATCCCACTGTTTTCTCCAAGGAGCTCAAAGTGGCACACGTGGTTGTCCTCCTCCTCATTTGATCCCCACAACAATCCTGTGAGGTAGGCGAGGTTGAGGGGCAGGGACTCTGCCAAGGTCACTCAGTAAGCCCTAAAATGAACTGCAGTGTTGGCAAATGTCCTCCTTTGGTGGTCCTCCTTGAGATGGCTGTTTGTATCCTGCTTCCTAGTGGTAAAGATGAAGCCAACACAGTCAAGAGTTCTTTACAACAGTGACTCTCTGCAGACTTTCCTGGGAGTAAACCTCATTTAAACACAGTGGGACTCATTTCCTCATAAACACGCATTGGCTTGCACTGTCCTTCTCCCTTAGGGAGTTTCTAGACAGGGGCTTAATTTGCCGAGGGGTCGCTGAGATATCACAAGTGGGTTCTTAGCAACCGTTGTTAGGTCATATATATATATGATTCCCGCCCCCAGGGTAAATCTGGATTAAATGGGAGGAAAATATGTGCTGCCATTTTGAAGACAACACGGTCATATAAATGCTGCAAACCATGCAGTCATGATGAGCACTGATGCCATAGGTAAAAGGTAAAAGTAAAGGACCTCTGGACAGTTAAGTTCAGTCAAAGGCAACTATGGGGTGCAACACTCATCTTGCTTTCAGGCCAAGGGAGCCAGCGTTTGTCCACAAACAGCTTTCCGGATCATGTGGTCAGCATGACTAAACCACTTCTGGCGCAACGGAACACCATGATGGAAGCCAGAGTGTATAGAAGCACCGTTTTAAATTCCTGCCTCAGCAGTACCTGTTTATCTACTTGCACTGGTGTGCTTTCGAACTGCTAGATTGGCAGGAGCTGGGACAGAGCAAGACCCCGTCGCACGGACTTGAACTGCTGACCTTCCGATTGGCAAGCACAAGAGGCTTGGTGGTTTAGATCACAGCGCCACCCGCATCCTAATAATCCCATAATAAATACCTGTCTGGAAGCACCCTTCATACTAGAGAATGTCTCTCAGGGTCTGGGTTTAGCACCCCTGCTTTAAGAATGAACAGGCAGTCACTAGAGCAGTCTTCTGCAGTTTTCTGGTTTGCCAAACCCCATTGAACATCAAGGCGTATCATCAAATTATTGCTTCCTTAATGCTGTTTAAGTGGCTAGTCAATAAATCCTTTGTTGAGGAGATTGCATGTTGAGGAGATTGTGTTGGCTGATGGGAGGTGGAGGATAGAGAAGATGGTCATTTGATACCAGAAGATCTCAGGTCTGTTGATGGTAAAATTGACCTACCAAATCTCTCATTGTCACGTAGTGCAGTTTCTCAGGGAAGTTCAGAGAAGTGCTAAAGGCGACTGAAATCTGGTCTCCCCCCCCCCCAAAAAAAGGACCACCTCTTCTATTCATTCCCTATGATATGCATGACAGCATCACTGGCGTTCATTAACACCACTACATAAACAAGAGTTGTAATTTTCTGTCCTTGGGGTGGCATACATTTGAAAAGAAATTCTGCTTCATTGTCATGGACTGGCTGGATACAGAGGGGGGAAAGGCTCAGAACCCAGGAAGGAGGTGTTGAAAGCTGAAGAGGTAACAGGGTTTAGTGAGCCAGAAGAGTCTATGGCAGAGCCGGGGGGGGGGGGGGTAGGAAGGTCAGGTGGTACCCAGTGTGGAAAATTTCTTGTCACCCCCCCCACACACACACACATTGTGGGGGTTTTTGGCCTGCAAAAAATGGTTTTACGTCACTTCATATTTTCTTACAAAGGGATGTGGATTCTGGGTCCCTGATAACAAGTATGCGACTGTGGACAGATACTTAAATCTATAGGATGGATTGTGTTTTGGCTCCACTGATTTGAAATTTCAGCCTTCGAGACATATAAATGTTTAGGGAAGCTTTTAATGTTTGATGTATCACAGTATTTTAATATTCTTTTGGAAGCCGCCCAGAGTGGCTGGGGAAACCCAGCCAGATGGGCGGGGTATAAATAATAAATTATTATTATTATTATTATTATTATTATTATTATTATTATTATTATTATTTATTATAAAAACGGCCAAGTAAACCGTTATTTTCGTGGAGGAGGGTCAAGATATTAACTGATATGCATGAGATTTCAGATATAGCTATATAATCCCTAGTGTAGTAAGATGAGACCTTTGGAGCGGGTAGTTTCAAAAAAACGTTTTTTATGAACTGCCCTAGTAGGCCAGTAATTGTTCGTTGATAATTTGTCACAAAAAAACAACCATGATGGCATCGGGGCTGAATGCCCCCCACCCCCCCTTCCTACGCCCCTGTGGCAGAGAGAAGTCAAGAATCAGAGGCAGAAGCTGAGGGAGGGAAGCCAAAAGGCAGAGATGAGTCAGGCTGGTGAAGAAGGATGGGTGTCCCCCTCCTGCTGCAACCAGCAGTGGCGTAGCGTGGGTTGTCAGCACCCGGGGCAAGGCAAGTAATTTGCACCCCCTAACCCGTGGACTTTAGCACTGATTTTAGCACTGCGAGTGTGAGCGCCCCCCCCCAGATGTTGCGCCCGGTGCGGCCGGCCCCCCCTGCACCCCCCACGCTACGCCACTGGCGACCAGCTACCCTCACGCCTGGTCTTCCATAACAAGGAGAGGTAGGAAGTGGGAGGAGCAAAGGCAGGTGTGCCAGCATAGTCTCAGATTACTTGGGAAGGACCTGGGGGGGCAGATTTAGGCACCTGTGTGAAGGTGGGGACCTTCAGCCTCCACAACTGCCTCACAGGGGCGGGACCTACCAGAGAAAAGTTGCTCATTAGGCACTCCTGAACAGACCTTGTTTCTTCTAATAAAGAATGTACTTTTTATACTCTGTGTGATTTATTGCTGGCTTGCTCCTAACATTCATGAACCAAGGTTTTGTTTTTTTCCAGCCTAAAAAATTCCTCTACATTCAGAAAAGAGATACCTGGCTGACAAGCTAAGGCAGTGCGCACACTATACTTTTACAGCACATTCAAAACACATTCCTCTTCCCCTCAAAGAATTCTGGGCATTGCAGTTGACTTGCAGTTATACTTCCCCGCAAACCTTAACACACTACAGTGCCTGGAATTATTTGAGAGGAGAAATGTGCTTTGAATGTGAAGGACAAAAATGTTTTCACCTGGCATTGAAGGATTGCAGTGTGGGAGCCAGGCAAGTCTCTCTAGGGAGAGAAGGCTAAGTTTGTAGACTCAGCAGTGCCGTCCCTGCCAGGTGCCCAAGACCTGTGGCACCAACCTCACTCGGCCTAATAGAGCCTGCCCTGCTTTTTGCTGCTCCCGCCTCCCAGACATCTTTCATTTGTTTCCTCCAGATCTCCCAAGATACCGCTGACTACCACCTCTGTCCTGAGTCACTGACCTGCCTGTCACACTCTCCATTTCTCAGACCTTTCATTAACCACCCAGTTCCCTGTGAGCCATGATGATGATGTTGTAGTAACTCGCTATTACATTAGCACACCATGAACTACATCATTTTCTATGGACGTCCATTGCAGTTTCCCTTTATCCAACGTTGGAGCCACTTCGCTTGAAACTTACCGTATTTTTCACTCTGTAAGACGCACCAGACCACAAGACGCACCTAGTTTTGGTGAAGGAAAACAAGAAAAAAAATATTCTGAATCTCAGAAGCCAGAACAGCAAGAGGGATGGCTGCGCAGAGAAAGCAGCCATCCCTCTTGCTGTTCTGGCTTCTGGGATAGCTGCGCAGCCTGCATTCACTCCATAAGACGCACACACATTTCCCCTTACTTTTTAGGAGGGAAAAAGTGAATCTTATAGAGCAAAAAATACGGTAACTGGATTTAAACAGACTTTGCCACCCAGCTGAGATTAATTTAGTCTTCTCACTCAGTTTCAAATTGGAATTGACGGATGGAATAGAAACTGGAAAAGCACCAGAGGGGTTTGTTTATTTTGATCTATTTATGGTTTACGTTTCTTCATACCCGCCCCCCCCCCCATAAAATAAAATTTCCAAGAATAACTTTGCATTATTACAATAAGTGTAATAATACAACTCTGGCCAGTGTAGAAGTTTCAGCACCAATAAATATTTTTAGCAGGAAGTGTGTATCTGCTTCAGGTGCAACCTGAACAACGAGGGCTATTTGGTGGTGTTCCTCTGAAGCAAAGGAGGTGAAGATGCTGCCAGAATCATAGAATTGTAGAGTTGGAAGGGACCACGAGGGTCATCTAGCCCTGCCCCCTGCAGTGCAGGATTCGTCTGCCAAATGTGGGATTCGAACCCAACACCCTGAGATTAAGAGTCTCGTGCTCTACCAACTGAGCTATTCCTGAAGTTAAAGTCACCAGGTCCTGAGCCTTTGGACCAGCTTCAGTGGGCATGGAATGTCAGCAAGGAAAAGGAAATTAAAAAGCAGGGGATGGGATGGAGAGACAGCAATTCTGATTGGGGAACACTCCACGCTGCAGCATTTTGTTGCAGATCCCACTTGCCGTGTAAAAACCCAGCTGGAAGGATAGTCATTTTGTGGGCGGTAATCCTAGAATCTGCTGCAGAGTGACGCCTGGCTTTTGTTTAAAACAGGTTTGACATAGTCCTCCTCCTGTTATGGTTGCCTGTAGGGAACGAGATCATTAATCATGCATGTACATCCGAAGGTCATAATCACTCAGGACAAGGCAGTCTGTGCAAACCAGGATGAGGCTACTGAGTAACATTCATTATTTATTGTCTAGCCCTTCAATACAGGTATCTCCTCCCTTCCCTAGGGCAATTCCACACACACACACACCCAAGAAACAACGGCTCCACCCCAACACACACATACTTTTTTATTTATTTACTTACTTTTCTTGAGGATAATGAGTGGGATTTACAATATCAAAAGTTCATGCATGGGACAGCCTGATTTTAAAAATGCATTCTGCTTTGCATGCATCATTTTGGAGGCAGCTGGAGGATGCTGAGGGTTTATCATAGTTGCTTTTTCTTTTCTTTTTTTTAAAAAATAATATTTATTAGATATTTTATAGTTATGAGAAGAAAGAAAATAAAGAAAAACAATACATAGATTCAACAAACAATACATCAACAATAAAAAATACAGTACAACAATACAACAAAAACAAAACAAAAACATTTAAACACACATCCAAATTTCATATCTATATCTTTCATTTGCTTATTTCTTCGACTTCCTCGCACCTCCCTTTTTTGTATTCTAGTTCAAATTTGCTAGTTCAACAAATCCTTTCCCTCTTCAACTATCGGACTTTTAGAAGACATTTGAAGGCAGCCCTGTTTAGTGAAGCTTTTAATACTGGATGAATCATTGTATTTTAATATTCTGCTGGAAGCCGTCCAGAGTGGCTGGGGAAACCCAGCCAGATGGGCAGGGTATAAATAATAAAATATTATTACTACTACTACTTTGGAAGATGATAATCAGCCATCCGAACAACATGACCAGTCCAACGAAGTTGATGTTGAAGAATCAGTGCTTCAACACTGGTGATCTTTGCTTCTTCCAGTACACTGGCATTAGTTCGCCTATCTTCCCAAGTGATGTGTAAAAAATTTCAGTGCTAGTACCAAGTAGCTCACTGTACAAAAGGTAAAATGTAATCCCACTTTGGCCCTGTCCACCACTGGTATGTGGCCCTCAGAAGCTGCCCAGAAGAAAATGCGGCCCTCAGTCTGAAAAAGATTCCCCACCCCTAACTTCATGAAGATCAAAAAGAGCACCTTAAACTTTGGCTGGGAACAAGTAAGAGTGTCCTCAGCTGGAAGATGACTCATACTTTGTGAGAAGCTGGGAGGAGACCAAAGACCAGGCCTCTGTAAGTACAACAGCTTCATTTACATAACAGAAGCAAGCAGGCTGGTTTGTGTCATGGAAAAACACAGCTGGGAGAATCATGCAGTCCTGGTCCACCCACTGGGCTGCAGGGCACCAGGTAGTCAAGCCCAGAAAGAAAATCGGCTGATATTTCTTCCCTGTGGCTCAGAAGTTCTCAGGAAGGCTTTAACCACAACTTTGGCACTTTAGCACAAAAAGGGTTCCCCCAAATGAAGTCATGTTGGGGCATAGGAGAACCCCACAACGTGGTGGCCGTCATCCAAAGATCTCAGAAGCCCATTAAACACTTATCCAGCAGCACCAATAATGGTGTTTGTTTTATCCATTGTCTCTAGACATACACTTACACAGTCAACATTCAAACATATTGCTTAATGTAACCACTCCACTGAGAATACTGAGCGGTTGGAATAGTGAGGTCTTGATTTTGGCCATTAACATAGTTAAAGAAAGGGGTCCACGTTTCTCAGAAAGGTGTCTGTATTCATTATGCCTTTAATGGCTCTTCTGTGTCTGGTGAGATGCTCAGACATTGCTGTATCCCAAATATCATTTTCCCATACGTATGTTCAGGGGCATTTCAGTCCGGTTCTTCCATTGCTGAGAGATCACTAATGGCACCACGGTCAGTAAGGAACCTATTAGTTTTCTGTGGCACAGAGTTGCTTTTAAGTTTTTTATTCTTTTACATGAGATTGCCTTAAGAGAGAGAGAGAGAGAGAGAGAGAGAGAGAGAGAGATTGCCTTATCCTACTCAGATATCTAGAATGACGGCATTTGAGGTTTCTTACAATCAAGCAATACGGTATATAGTTTTATGAAATGAATGAATAAATCAATTGCCTTGAGATAGCAGTTAAGAATTGTAGAGCTGAAAGGGACCACGAGGGTCATCTAGTCCAACCCCCTGCAATGCAGGAACCTTTTGCCCAACGTGGGTCTCGAACCCACAACCCTGAGATGAAGAGTCTCATACAGACTTTTCTAGGGTGACACCATAAAGAGCTAAGCACTTTTGCCGGAGTAGCAGGCAGGCAGGCAGACAGGCAGGCAAGGCTTTCCTCTCTAAATCCTGCTCCGTGAATCTTTTTCTCTCTCCCTTCTTCTGCTACTCTTTCTGACAGTGTTTCATTTTGCATACGCTCTGCCCTCGAGTGAGAGCTTGAGCTCCTAGCTGCTAAAGGTCCGTGTCACTCTCTGTTCCATCAGTCGCTCATCGTACCATAGATACCCGGCGCAGGCGTCTTTGGAAAATGGGTCATGCTCGACATACACTCTTCTGCTATCTGTCAGGACCCATCCGCCTCTCCCAAGCTGCCTTGCAAAGACGTTGAGCATTCGGGGCACCCTTGGTCGTAAGTCCAAGCCTGTTTCAAATCCAGGGCGCATCTTGCCCAACCTGTAGGTGACGACGGCTGGTCTCTTTGGAGCTAAAGGTAGAGGTAAAGGGACCCCTGATCATTAGGTCCAGTCGTGGCCGACTCTGGGGTTGCGGCGCTTATCTCGCTTTATTAGCCGAGGGACCTGGCATTTGTCCACAGACAGCTTCCAGGTCATGTGGCCAGCATGACTAAGCCACTTCTGGCGAACCAGAGAAGCGCATGGAAACACCATTCACCTTCCTGCCAGAAGGTACCTACTTGCACTTTGACGTGCTTTCGAACTGCTAGATTGGCTGGAGCTGGGACCGAGCAACGGGAGTTCACCCTGTCGCGGGGATTTAAACCGCCAACCTTCTGATCGGCAAGTCCTAGGCTCTGTGGTTTAACCCACAGCGCCATCAGCGTCCCTCTTTGGAGATAGTGGAACAAAAATCAAGGAGGCCAACAGTAGGTGGCGCCAGAGCCAAAGACAAGTGGAACCCCCAGACGAGCTTTAAACTTTCCTATAGGGAAAGGTTGCAGTTTTTGGGAGAGAAGGCAGGTAAAAGGTGACGTGCTAGAAGTATATATAATTATGCGTGGCATGCAGAAAGTGTATAGAGAGACATTTTTCTCCCTGTCTCATTACACTAGAACTCATGAACATCCAACAACGAGGAATGTTGGAAGATTCAGGGCAGCTAAAGTACTTCTACACAGAGCCCTGGGGCTGGGCAATATACTGATATAACATCCAAAACCGGTTTGCAGTCCATATAGTGATATTGGTTTCATAATTTTTGACCTGGCGATTTATCACGAATCATGGTGGGTGTCAGGAGTGCATGCAGGAGCCAGGCCCTGTGACCAATAGGACTTTGCAGGACTGGGGCCTTCCTAAGTTTGTTCTGAAGAGGCAAGGCAATAGGTGAGGCCGATTGGTAACTCACAGCACCTGGTGGCAAGAGCCATGAAGGGATATAAGGTCAGCATTTCCCTTCGTCTCTTTGCCACAGCAACACGGTTTCTACCTTGCTGAATTTGGCTTCTTGCTTCCTGATTCTTAAACCTCGGCTTCTTGACTCCTTGCTTCTTGATCCTCGGACCCTTGACCTCATGACTCCTTGCTTCCTGACCCTTGGCTTCTTGACTCCTGGCTCTCTGACCCTCAGACTCTTGGCTTCCGGACCCCTGTTCCTGCTCCCACCCCGCCATCTTGCCCCCGGTCCTGATGTCCCCTGCTGGGACTTCACTCGCCTGTGAACTGGACCGTGACAGTGGGTGGGTGGGTATGCTATGCAAAAAACACAATGTAGGGAAAACTGTGAAGCCAGCCAGTGCTCCTCTCGATTCCTGCAGCTCCCTGTTAACTCTGCCAGCTCAGCTCTCCCCTACCTCCCGCGGGGGGCAGTGAATCACAAGAGCACCGGCAAAAAATCATGATGCAGGAAAAACCGTGAAGCCAGCCAATGCCTCTACAGAGCTCCAATCTTATTTCAGACATCGTGATATACTTTATCAGTATATTGTGATGTTTAACTGGTGATACAGTATATTGCAATGTTGAAAATCAGAAATCGCTCAGACCTACACAACACATAGTTAAACTATGGAACTCGCGGCCACTGGAAGGAGTGATGGCTACCAATGTAAATGGCTTTTTAAAAGGTCCCTCTTCCTCTCACAGAACTACAATTCCCAGAGTTCCCTGGGAAGAGAGAGGGATTGTTAAGCTGCTCAGGAAATTCTGACTCTGAGTAAGGAATAGGAGTCTCTGGCCAACTTTTGGCATCCTTAACAAACTACAACTCCCAGAATTCTTTGGGGAAAACCTTGACTGCTTAGAGTATATCATAGTGCTTTGAATGTATGATTTGAATGTGCCCTGCCACACCCATCACCTTTGGCCATGCTGGCTGCTGGGGGTCTTGGGAGCTGGCCGTGGAGGGACACAGATTCCCCAGCAATTTGCTTGGGGGTGGGGGCAACTTGCCTGACCTTGTATAAGACAAGTTACTTATGCAGCCATGCAGACAGCTCAGGAAGCCGAAGCACTTTTGATTGCTGCTGAAGCCAGCAAAAGCAGAATCCATTCCGCTGAAAAAGCCATCGGTATGCAATTTAGTTGCTTATTTAGTGCCTAGAACGAAAAGATAGCTTGGAAAGATGGATGCAAATGCAGCCTGAAGTCACTGCTTATAATTTACCATTTGCAATGTAATGGGGGAAAGGCAGTCATTGAGAGGACGAGGAGTGCGCATTCGGCATGTAAAAGACCCTAGGTTTGATTCTTGGCATCCTCCAGTTTAAACATGGGTGTCAAGCAGCCAGAGAGGTAGAGTAGACACTGGATGAATAGGCCAGTAGCTAGGAACAGCCCAAGACATTTTGCTGCCTGAAGCAGAGCAGCAACCAACATTTCTCCTGCCCCCTGCCCAAGTCAAAGCACCGTTAGATTATTAGAATAATGCTGTGTGTGCATGTGGACAAAACCCCGCCTACAAAGCAATCTCAGTTTCATGCAAAGAAATTGCACTGAAAACTATTCAGAAATGGCATCTTATGCCTGCAGCATATTAATCCAATGCCCCACTGTGTTGCAGCGGGAGCAAAATTAAGGGAACTTCCCTCCACATGTGGTGGCAATGCGACAAAGTCTCCTGGGGATTTCATCTTTGTAGAGATTTGTGAAATCAAAGCCCAACACCTACAGAAAACCAATGAACTAGCCCTGTTGAATTTATTTCAAGGTGAAAACCTGCATGTTCACTTTAAACCATTAATTGGATATTTGCTGGTTATGGCCAGGTTGGTGGTTGGCAGTTTTTGGAAGGGGCAACTCTCACAACATGGTGACAGCAAATGACGTGGCAGATTTATTTAAATGGACAACTTACAAATAAGCTAAAAATGGCAAGGGAGGGGAAAGAAAAAAATCACAGACAAGTTTATGGCAGAATGAGTAATTGAATCATAGAATTGTAGAGTTGGAAGGGACCCCAAGGGCCATCTAGTCCAACCCCCTGCAATGCAGGAATCTCAGCTAAAGCATCCATAGCGGATGGCCATCCAACCTCTGCTTAAAAACTGGTACTGTTTTAATATAAATATGAAGACAGACAACAGGGGTCCTCCTAGCATTTAAAACCTTCTGGCTGGTTTGAGAGCTTCAGTATGCTGATGACAAGGTAGTGTTGTGCACCCTCAGAGGATGACCTCCAAACCATCCTAAATATCTTTGCAGAAGCTTACGAAAAGCTTGGCCTATTGCTCAACAGCCCAAAAACCAAAGTGCTGCACCAACAAGCACAAAACAACCCCTCTGCAGTGCCACAAATCCAACTCAATGGTGTAATATTGGAAAGTGTTGATCATTTCTCCTACCTGGGCAGTTATCTTTCCATAGCAGCCAACATTGATGCCAAAATCCAGCATTGCCTGAGCTCTGCGAGTGCAGCTTTCTCTCGATTGAAGTGCAGAGTGTTTGAGGACCAAGACATACACAGGGAAACCAAAATGCTCGTTTACAAAGCTATTGTACTACTAACTTTATTGAAGGCTTGTGAAACATGGGTCATTTATAAATGCCACCTCCAACTCCTCGAAAGATTGAATCAACGGTGTCTACAAAAAATTTTGCATTTCACTTGGGAAGACAGGCGAACTAATGCCAGTGTACTGGAAAAAGCAAAGATCACCAATGTTAAAGCAATGATTCTTCAACATCAACCTCGCTGGGCTGGTCATGTTGTTTGGATGCCTGATTATCGTCTTCCAAAGCAACTACTCTACTCCGAACTTAATAATGGAAAGTATAAGGCTGGTGGTCAACAAAAGAAGTTTACAGACTCTCTCAAGATAAATAAATAAAAAATGTAGTACAGTGGTGCCTCGCAAGACGAAATTAATTCATTCTGCGAGTTTTTTTGTTATGCGAGTTTTTTCGTCTTGCGAAGCACCACTGCGTATTGATAGTTTCCCATAGGAATGCATTGGCGGTTTTTAAAAAAAGGCACAAGACGTTTTCGTCTTGCGAAGCAAGCCCATAGGGAAATCCGTCTTGCGAAGCAACTCAGAAAACGAAAAACTCTTTCGTCTTGCGAGTTTTTCGTCTTCCGAGGCATTCGTCTTGCGAGGTACCACTGTATAAACACTGACAACTGGGAAACACTGGCCTGCAAGTGCTCCAATTGGAGAACAGCCTTTACCAAAGGTGTCATGGACTTTGAAAAAGCACAAAATCAGAGTGAAAAGGAGAAATGTGCTAAGAGGAAGGCACGTTTGGCAAACCCTCACCGTGACCAACTCCTGCCAGGAAACCAATGTCCCCACTGTGGAAGGATGTGTGAATCCAGAATTGGCCTCCACAGTCACCTATGGACTCACTGTTAAAATCATGTTAATGAAAGACAATTTTACATGACTACGAGTGATCGCCGAAGAAGAATGCTGTTTTCCTTTCATTGCGTTTCATAATCTGCATTCTCTTCTCTTTTATGTGTAACGTAAGTGGTGCATCATAGTTACGAAGAGGAGAGGGTTTCTTTTGTTGTATATGAGCTGCTTAACCTTTAAGAAGAAAAACAAAACAGATTTTTTTAAAAAATGCTGTTCACACTGTACGCACCAACACAAAGCCTCGCTTACAAGAACTGCATTATTCAGCGAAATTGAGAATAACGCATTAAAGGACATTTTGTGTCTGTCTTCTCTTGAGGTTATATAAAGGTGGGGACTGGCAGCTGTATAACATTCCTGTATAACACCATGCTCTAACCAACTGAGCTATCCATGCTGTAATGTTTAGATGCAGCCTTTTAACGCAAGACTAGAACTCATGAACATCCACTGAAGCTGAATACTGGAAGATTCGGGAGAGATGAAATAACGTCCTTCTTCATGTAAAAAGGTAAAGGGTAAAGGGACCCCTGACCATTAGGTCCAGTCGTGGCCGACTCTGGGGTTGCAGCGCTCATCTCGCTTTATTGGCCGAGGGAGCCGGCGTACTGCTTCCGGGTCATGTGGCCAGCATGACAAAGCCGCTTCTGGCGAACCAGAGCAGCGCACGGAAACGCCGTTTACCTTCCCGCCGGAGCGGTACCTATTTATCTACTTGCACTTTGAGGTGCTTTTGAACTGCTAGGTTTGCAGGAGCAGGGACGGAGCAACGGGAGCTCACCCCATCGCGGGGATTCGAACCGCTGACCTTCTGATCGGCAAGTCCTAGGCTCTGTGGTTTAACCCACAGCGCCACCCACGATGGAACTCACTTCCACAGGACACAGTGATGGCCACCAACTTGGGTGGTTTTAAAAAACGATTAGAGAAATTCATGGGGGGCAAGACTAGCCATGTGTATACTATGTATACAGAAGGACACCAGTTTGGTTCCTGCTGGCACCTCCAGTCAACAGGATCAGGTAAAAGCAGGAGCCCTGCTCTGCCCAAGACCCTGGAGAGATTGCAGCTATCCAGGAATAACCAACAGTTACCTTCAGATGTTGCTGCTCCAACAACATCTGGAGAAAACCAGACCAAACCAGACGGAATGGTCTGATTTCCTGTACGTTTTCTCTGACATATCGAGAGGTTTTTTTAGCGTATATTGCGGTGCAAAATGTGATCAGTTTTGACAAGGTTGAGGATCTTTTTTAATGGCAACAAAAAGACACAAGAGGGTGCTCTTGAGTCGCCATTAAGCCACAAAGTTCCTGTTCAGGCTGCTCAAATTGCACGTGCCTTTAACAAGCTTCCAAGAGAGAGATTAATAGAATCAGATGCATTTACAGTCAAGCAAATGCATAATGTGAAAATAATGAAGGGTTCCGACAAGCACATCCTTGCAGCTTAAACGCTATTAGTTTGATGTTTGCCAACAAAATCCAGCTACGTTTTTGCAGTCTTCCCCCATTCTGGTGCCTTCCAGATGTTTTGAATTCTAACCCCCATAAACCCCAGCCTGGCTGGGACTGACGGGATTTGGAATCCAAAACATCTGGGGGTCACCAGGTTAACTCAGGGAAGCTGCTCTAGAGTCTGCCTTTAAAATGTTAACACTGCAGGGGCTGGACGGTGAAGCCAGAGATGGCTTGGGTTGCAGTTACCTGCACACGGGATCAAACTTCGTATCAAATCTGATGTAAATATGAGATGAGGGAAGCTTTGGTCCTTGTGGGATATTCCTTTGCAAAGGCCTAGGCTTACGGTTGATTTGGATTATACAAAAAGAATTGAACAAAATATTATTTCTGGATGTACTGTTGCGCATTGCTTTGATATTAAACTTGGGCAGGGTTGCGCCAAACCAGCAACACTGGTGTATATTCTGGGTTCAATTCTAATGTCTAAAGCCCCCAATAACTTAAAGGTAAAGGGACCCCTGACCATTAGGTCCAGTCGCGGATGACTCTGGGGTTGTGGCCCTCATCTCGCTTTATTGGCCGAGGGAGCCGGCGTACAGCTTCCGGGTCATGTGGCCAGTATGACTAAGCCACTTCTGGCGAACCAGAGCAGCGCACGGAAACACCGTTTACCTTCCTGCCGGAGCAGTACCTATTTATCTACTTGCACTTTGACGTGCTTTCGAACTGCTAGGTTGGCAGAAGGTTATAGGACCATAGCTGTCAACATTTCCGTTTTTTTAAGCGGAATTCCCTTATTCCGAATAGGAAGATATTCCGAATAGGAATATCTACTTGCACTTTGACATGCTTTTGAACTGCTAGGTTGGCAGGAGCAGGGACCGAGCAATGGGAGCTCACCCCGTTGCGGGGATTCGAACCACCGACCTTCTGATCGGCAAGCCCTAGGCTCTGTGGTTTAACCCACAGCACCAACTGCGCTCAATGACTTAGGTCTGAGAAATACCATCTTCTTGCCTGCAAGCCTTCTCGGTTGTTAAGATTGGCAGAGAGGGCCCTCTTGGTGGTCTATTGCCCTCAGAGGTTTGGGGCAATGGCAGTCTGGGAGTGAGCTGTAGAATTCCTGCCCCACATGGGTACCTCTGACAACTTCATTATATACATTCCCTCTTGGGCTGAAGAGGCTCTGCTTTATCTCTTCGGCCTTTGGCTCCGAGGACGTTTTCAGAACCCGCCATCTTCTCTTGACTGTGCAATTTGTTGCCCCATTCCTTCACATAAGAGAATTGTCTGTCCACACCATAATAAATGGTAGTTGTAATTGAAAAAAGCTGCAGTCCAGGTCTTGTAGTCCAGCATTGGTGACCACATGTTTGAGGTGCCCGGGGGGGAAAGTTTGAGAACCACTGGATTAAGGCAAAAGAAAATACAAAAAACCTACCATACAGTAAATACAAATAAAGGTACCCCTGCCCGTACGGGCCAGTCTTGACAGACTCTAGGGTTGTGAGCCCATCTCACTTAAGAGGCCGGGGGCCAGCGCTGTCCGGAGACACTTCCGGGTCACGTGGCCAGCGTGACATCGCTGCTCTGGCGAGCCGGCACCAGCGCAGCACACGGAAACGCCGTTTACCTTCCCGCTAGAAAGCGGTACCTATTTACCTACTTGCACTTAGGGGTGCTTTCGAACCGCTAGGTGGGCAGGAGCTGGGACCGAAAGACGGGAGCTCACCCCGCCGCGGGGATTCGAACCGCCGACCATACGATTGGCAAGTCCTAGGCACTGTGGTTTTACCCACAGCGCCACCTGCGTCCCGTAAATACAAATACCAGAGCACAATAAATAAATGCAATAAAAATATAAATTAACAAAAACACAGACACACCATGTAGGAAGATCTACACGGCTCCATCATTGCTAAGTCTTCAAAAGGACCTTAAAGACATTTCTTTTCCAGTTCTTGCTTATATTGTGGAATTCCCTCCCAAGAGAAGTTAGGCGGGCTGCTTTTTTGTTATTCTTCTGCCAGCAGGTCCAAAGCTTCCTGTTCAGACAGGCCTTTGAAAACGAAGGAGCAGACAGTGGTGACCACTAGCTTCCTGTCAAGGCAAACTGTATTTTAATGGCCGGTTCTAAAGATGTTCTAAAGGGGATGCGGGTGGCGCTGTGGGTAAAAGCCTCAGCACCTAGGACTTGCCGATCGAAAGGTCACGCTTTACCTTTACCTTACCTCTAAAGGTGTTCTGATGCATTTTAATTATTGTTTTTCACTAGTTTGTTTTTATTACTTTGCATTTTATCATTATTATTTTTTTAATGTTGCAAGCCACCTCAAATTCCAGCTTGGGAGAAAAGAAGGCTATGAACATATTAAATATAGTGGTAACTAACTTCCATGGGCCATGCTTGTAAATGTCGATTGCTGCTGCTTATACATGAGAAGAGGCAGGGCCGTCTTAAGCATATCCGGTGCTGTGGTGCAAAGATCCCTCCAGCCCCCCTCCCCCCATTTCCCATAGTTGTCAACCTTTTCTTAGGGGTGGAACCACTGGACTTACTCCCAAGTAAGCAGATGTAAGATTTCAGCCTCGTGTGCTGCTTCTCCTGCATTCTCCCTGTTCCTTCTCTTCACTTTCCTCAAAATGTGAAATCCTTGCATCTAATGGGGGGGGGGGATCTACTGACAGCGTTAGGGTTAGGGAGCTCACCCCGTCATAGGGATTTGAACCACTGACCTTCCAATCGGCAAGCCCAAAGAGGCTCAGTGGTTTGGACCACAGTGCCACCCGTGTCCCAGCGGGTGTCACAGCCAAATTAAACAATCAAATTCTTACAAATGCAGAATGGGTATTAAGTGGCACACGTAGGAGTGCCGGTTCTGCTGATCGCTGCGGTTGTGTGGGTGCATATAGGATTATTATCTCATGGGTAAACTGGCCCCAAGTTGTTAAGAGCTTTATATACTAATACCTTGAATATGGCCCTAGTAGCAAACTGGCAAACAGAGCAGATCTCTCAGCACGGGTGATATACACCAACCTCTGCAGGGATCGCTCTCCTCCTGCGGAGGCTTGGGAGGCAAGCTGCATGCCCGCCAGCCATATGGTTGGCGGGGCGCAGCTGGCGGGCGTGCAGGGAAAGGGGAGGCCGCTGGCAAAGCCGTGCAGCTCCCCCACTCGCTGGGGCGCTCCTGAGAGGCCGGCGCCCTGGCGCATCGCACCACTAAGCCCTATGGGAAAGTTGGCTCTGATGAGAGGTCTTGGAGCATTTTGCTATTGTTCTTTGTGCAGGGAGGAACTTAATGAAGAAATGTCCAACAAGCTCATTCATAATAATAATAATAATAATACCCCACTCATCTGACTGGGTTGCCCCAGCCACTCCGGAAGGCTTCCAGCATAAACAAAAGCATAATAAAACATTAAACATTCAAAAAAACTTCCCTATACAGGGCTGTCCTCATATGTCTTCTTAAGGTTGTATAGTTGCTTATCTCCTTGACATCTGATGGGAAGGCCCTCTGCCTGGTTCCCTGTAACCTCACCTCTTACAGTCAGGGAGCTGTTTATTCTGCCACGATATGAGTGTCTGAACTTTCCATGTGTGAGATGCTCAAGTCCCCAGTTTGACACTGTGAATATTCAACTTGATCCAATCACGTGCACAGAAAATAGTAGATCTAGCTGAAAGGCAACACGCAGAGATCTGCATTGATCATTGCATCCCTAATTATTATTGCATAATTATAAAATTATTGTACATTCTTAGAAGGTTGTATAATCAACCTGCTTCTGCACTACTACTGATGCAGAAATTTTGAAGAAAGAAAGAAAGAAAGAAAGAAAGAAAGAAAGAAAGCAGACTGTGTAAGCTTGACTCTTACTGAGTTTTGCAGTCCTCGGACAAATGGTCTCTCAAATCATCTCCGTGACTCACTTCCTGTCGATATTTACAGAGTTCCTTTCAATGCATTACGGAAGCTGCTTGTCGGCATCACGTACTGGCAGCCAAACTTTCCACTCAGTTCATTCTGCTCAGTGATTTAATTTGAGTCATGAGCATGATTTGGCATTCGGCACTCCAATACGTTATAATGCGCAGCAGCCAGGAGAGTGACTCAGCTTTTCTATTCTTTTTTTAAGCAAAAAAGAAAGAAAAACCAGTTCCTAATGCTATGCAAATAAAAAGAGTTAACAGGACTTGCCCACATGGAGTTCATAAACAACCCAACCCCTCCCTGGGATTTAGTATTCTCCATTACAAGGGAAACCAAGGGCTACATCCCATTTTGGGTAGGGTTGAAAAATCTCAAAGAAATAAAGCAGTTTCCACCTGGACACTGTTTCCGATGGCTGAATAGGACTTGCTTCTCAATAGACACAGGACTGCTGTGTGTATGAAGGTGAAGGTGTGTGTGTGTGTGTGTGTGAGAGAGAGAGAGAGAGAGAGAGAGAGAGATCTTTTAATAGCAAAAGGAGCATGTGGGAGGGAGCGAAAGCTCTCTTCTCTGCTTTACCTCCCTGTGGCTTTTCAGATGTTTCAGCCTGTTTCCAGTGCTGAAAGAAAAACATCTTATCATAGCTGTCAACCGTCCCTTATTTGACGGGAAAGTCCCTTATCCCAGCTCCATGTCCCGCTGCTGTCCCTTATTGATGATGTCCCTTAAATTTCCCGGGTTTCAAAGGAAACCGCTCCTCTCCCTCCCACCCTGCCGGCCAGGGAGGAGGGAGACTCCAACTGTGGTGCTTGGCCGCGTTGCTCACCCAATAAGGAGTCTAAGAATGACTGGGGGGTGGAGCTTGCATGCCTTGTGCCGATCAAATCGGCCGCGTTGCCTGGTGACTCACCTTTGCTCAGCGCTTCCCAGCGGAGAGGTGACGGTGGTTTTCCTTGCTGCATCCCCTTTGCCGGGTTGCTGCGCTGTGGGAACCACTGCTTGAGGCTTCGTTTGGCTACTGGCTGGGCTTTCTGCCTTTGGCTCGGAGGGGCTCAGAAGTTGAACATACCTGTGCTCGGAATGGCGGGCGGCGATCTCATGGGAGGGGGGGAGGCTGTGTGTGTGTGGCTAGTTAATGCAAGCTGATCCCTTATTTTGGCTGCTGATCCCTTATTTTCGAGGCTGCTGGTTGCTTATTTTCGAAACTGTAAGTTGACAGCTATGCATCTTATAGCTGCGGAACAAAGGGAACTAAAGGCAATGAGAGCATGGCTCCCCTCCTTCCCGTGATGAAAGCTTTTTAGCAAGCTGCCTCATACTGCAGGGGCAAACTTCGGTAATCTGTCGTAATATGGTGCCCTGCATGAGGCCAAAACTGGGTGTCCCCAAAGGGATCTTCTCAGATTTGCAGCCCTTCGCCTCGGCGCCTGGTGCGCGGGAAACCGCCCCCACCACCCTAAATCCAGCGCTGCATACCGAGTCAAATGTATTGGTCCATCTAGTTCAGCACTGTCTACTCTGACTGGACGCTGAGGTCCAGCGCCAAGGGCCTTCTGGCGGTTCCCTCATTGCAAGAAGCAAAGCTACAGGGAACCAGGCAGAGGGACTTCTCGGTAGTGGCGCCTGCCCTGTGGAACGCCCTCCCATCAGATGTCAAAGAGATAAGCAACTACCTGACATTCAGAAGACATCTTAAGGCAGCCCTGTTCAGGGAAGTTTTCAATGTGTGACATCTTAGTGTATTTTTGGTCTTTGCGGAAGCCGCCCAGAGTGGCTGGGGAAACCCAACCAGATGGGTGGGGTACAAATAATTTATTATTATTATTATTATTATTATTATTATTAGACTGGCAGAGGCTCTCTGGGCTTTCAGACAGAGGTCTCAGCCCCACCTGGTGATGCTGGGGGTTTTACCTGCAAGCAAGGGGGAAATGCTCTACCACTGAGCTACATTGCATTGCAGGGGGTTGGACTAAATAATAATAATAATAATGTATACCCCGCCCATCTGGCTAGGTTTTTCCAGCCACACTGGGTGGCTTCCAACAGAATATTAAAATACAATAACCTAATAAACATTAAAAGCCTCCCTAAACAAGGCTGCCTTCAGATGTCTTCTAAAAGTCTGATAGTTGTTTTTCTCTTTGACATCTGGTGGGAGGGCGTTCCACAGGGTCTTGGATGACTTTTGGGGTCCCTTCCAACTCTACAGTTCTTTGATTCCATACAGCACAACCCACACTTTATATCCAATGAATGTGGGCTTGGTAATATGCGCACGTCAGGCTTGGCCCTTGGCCTCTGATTGTAGGACGGTAGTCTAAACCACTGAGCCTCTTGGGCTTGCTGAGCAGAAGGTCAGCGGTTCGAATCCCCATGATGGAGTGAGCTCCCGTTGCTCTGTCCCGGCTCCTGCCAACCTAGCAGTTCAAAAGCATACCAGTGTGAGTAGATAAATAGGTACCGCTGCAGCAGGAAGATAAACGGCGTTTCCATGCACTCTGGTTTCCGTCATGGTGTTCCGTTGTGCCAGAAGCGGTTTAGTCATGCTGGCCACATGACCCAGAAAGCTGTCTGCAGTGCCGGATTTATGTATAAGCTAAACAAGCTATAGCTTAGGGCCCCACTCTCTTGGGTGCCCCCCAAAATTTTTTAAAGGAAAAAACCTGGATGTATATTTCCAAAATATAAGAGAAAAAACAAATAAAATAAAAACAGTGTTTTGTGTTGTGTTGGCTCCTATTTGTTATGTGCAAATGGCTTTAGATACCTATTAGGTCCATAAATTACCATACAGCATATATTCAACACAAAAAACAGCGACAATTTGTTGTTGACGAAGGACAGCCAGACATATAAAGGGCCCCATTACCTTCAGTAGCTTAGGGCCTCATCAAACCTAAATCCAGCCCTGGCTGTCTGTGGACAAACGCCGGCTCCCTTGGCCTGAAAGCGCAATGAGCACCACAGTCCCATTGTTGCCTTTGACTGGACTTAACTGTCCAGGGGGATCCTTAACCTTACCATTACCATTTCACCTTTCCAAGACGCACAGTCCTTTTGCCTGCTCTTCTTTGAATTCCCTTTCCTGTTGCTGGAAGTGAGGAGACCAGAAAAGAAAAGAAAAAACTCGACAGAAAATCGGAATGGAGGAAGGGGAGAGTGTGGGAATGCGGTGATGTAGATGAGGACATCATACGGGCAGCGGAGAATTGATGGAGATACAAGAAGCATACAATCTGCATTAAATGACTGCGGATGAAGCCATTGCATGTACACAGCTTCGCAAACCAGGAGGACACTGGAAACAGAAGAAACAGGAGCAACCAGGGCTTTTTTTCCCAGCGAGAAGTTTTTGGGAACTCAGTTCTGGCACCACTTGGGTCGGCACCATTGCCATTCTAAGAGAATAAGGGAGGTGTTCATGATGAACTCAGGCACCTCTTTTTCTAGAAGAATAGCACTGGGAGTATGTAGCTGGCCTGTGCTGGTCCCGGGGGTAAGGTACCTTGGGTGTAGCAAAGTCCACACGAAGAGGGGCAAGGTCCGAGGCAGAGTGCCGGGCGGTGAACAGGAACGCTGGAACAGGAGGCTGTGCAGGGAACAGGTACACCGGATGGTCGGGAACAGGAGGCCGAGCAGGGAACAGGAGTACCGGATAGTCAGGAACAGGAGGCCGAGCAGGGATCAAGAACGCAGGAAGGTCCGAAGCCAACAACGACGTTGCTCCCGCAACCTGGGGCCGGGCTGACTGGGCTTTTATCCTCTTCTAAGGCCAGGGGCGGTCCCGGCCCCCAGGAGCCCCGCCTCCTCTGGCCTTAAGGCGAGCACTCCTCCTGGGGGCAACCAGTTCCCTTCGCCTCTCTGCTCTAAACCTCTGCAGATCAGGAGAGGCCGAAGGGTTACTGGGCCCTGGAGGAGGCTCACCTGTGGCCACTGAGTCGTCAAGCCTCTCTGGGGCCAGAAGGGCTTCACCTGGGGCCAGCTCCTGATGCACTGCCACAGGTGCAGGCTCTTCAGCATCTAGGCCTGGCCCCAGTTCAGCCGGCCCTGGAGGCGGGGACTCCTGTGCAGGCCGGGATTCCTCTGTTTCATCCTCCGAATCGGAATCCCAGGCCATCACACCATCCCCCCTCCCAGGCCCCCCCCTCAACCGAGGGTCCGGACCCGGCTTGCCGGGGTACGTCGCATGGAACTCTCGGAGGCAGGCAGGTGCGTGGACGTTGGCCGCTGGTTCCCAGGAACGGTCCTCCGGTCCGTACCCCTTCCAGTCAATGAGATACTGCAGCTTCCCCCTGCGGTATCGGGAGTCCAGGATGCGTTCCACCTCGTACTCAGGCTCTCCCCGAACCAACACTGGCTGCGGTCGGGGACGGTTCGGGTGGAACTCGTCGGGTGGGGCCACCGGACTCAAAAGGGACCTGTGGAAGACCGGGTGAACCTTCAGGGTTGCGGGTAACCGGAGACGAAATGCCACAGGAGAGACTTGGTCTACGATAGGGAACGGGCCGGTGAAGCGGGCGTCCAACTTCCGCGAAGGTCGAGAGGGGTGGAGGTGGCGAGTGGAGAGCCAAACCAGGTCACCGACGCGAAGTTCCGGCCCCACCTGGCGGTGGCGGTCGGCCTGGGCCTTGTACGCTTCCTTGGCCTGGTGCAGTTGCTCCACCAAAAGCTGTTGCTGGGACTGGAGCTCTTGAAGCCACTCCGTCACCGCCGGGACTGCGGATGTCGGCAGCACCTCTGGAAACAGCCGTGGATGATAACCATAACTGGCCTGGAACGGGGTCTGCTGGGTGGACGCATTCACCGCGTTATTGTAGGCGAACTCCGCCAATGCCAGGTGGTCGACCCAGTCATCCTGCTGGTAGCTGCAGTAACACCGGAGGTACTGCTCCAGCACCGCGTTCGCCCGTTCCGTCTGGCCATCGGTCTGTGGGTGGTAGGCTGACGAGAGGCAGACCTCCGTCCCGAGGGTCCGGTGTAGTGCTTGCCAGAACCGGGATGTGAACTGAACGCCCCGGTCGGACACCACGCGCTCAGGTAGGCCATGCAGGCGGAAGACATGCTGAAGGTACAGCTGAGCAGTTTCCTTGGCTGTGGGTACAGATGGACAGGGAGCGCAGTGCACCATCTTGGTGAAATGGTCGGAGAAAACCAGAAGGCAGGTACAGCCACGAGACGAGGGTAAGTCCACTACAAAGTCCAACGAAACCGTGTGCCAAGGGTGCGGTGGAACTGGCAATGGCTGAAGTAGGCCGGGGGGTCGCCCGGTAGGTCCCTTGGCGCGCCGGCAGACATCACAACCAGCAACGTAGCGAGCCACGTCAGCCTTCAGGCGGGGCCACCAAAACTCTCGACTGACCAGATGGGTGGTCCGATACCGTCCAAAGTGCCCCGCTGCTGGGGCATCATGGGCCATCCGGAGAACCTCCAGCCGTAGTGGCCCTGGCGGGATGTACAAACGACCGTGGTGCAGCAGAAGGCCCTGATGCAGGACCAGCCCCGGATACTGTGGGCTGGACCCTTCAGCCAGCTCCCGGAGTCGTTCCTGGGCCCAAGCGTCGACCCGCTGCTGTTCCCGCACCCGAACCTGCAGTGGCTGCGCCTCCTGGGTGGCCAGGAATGCAGCCGGAGGTAGGATCGTGGTGGGTTCTGCTTGCTGTACCGTGTCTGCGTTGTCGTCAGGTTTCCGGGACAGGGCATCCGCCTTCTGATTCTGAGAGCTAGGGATGTAGCGGATCCGGAACTGGAACCGGGAAAAGAACAACGCCCACCGGATCTGTCTTTGGTTCAGCTTGCGGGTGGTCTGGAGGTACTCCAGGTTCCGGTGGTCGGTTCTCACCTCCACCGGATGTCGTGCCCCCTCAAGATGGTGGCGCCAGACCTCAAAGGCTACCTTGATGGCCAGTAGTTCCCGCTCCCACACAGTATAGTTACGCTCCGCTGGTAGGAGCTGGCGGGAATAGAAGGCACAGGGTAAGAGTGGCGCTTCAGGACCAATCTGTTGAGACAAGACGGCACCGAGAGCCGTACTGGAAGCGTCGGTCTCCACCACAAAGGGTCGAGAGGGGTCAGGATGTTGTAAGATTGGTGCCCTCTGGAAACAGGCCTTCAACCCCTGAAACGCCTCCTCTGCCTCCTTGTCCCAGGAAAACGGCGTCTTTGGGCGCAGTAGCCGGGTCAACGGGGTGGTGCGATGAGCATAATCAGCGATGAAGGTCCGGTAGTAATTGGCGAACCCCAGGAAACGCTGTAGGTCCTTGCGGTTCCGGGGTGCCGCCCATTCTTGAACCGCTGTCACCTTCCCCGGGTCCATTTGCACCCCATCTGGAGAGAGCCGGTGACCAAGGAAGTCCACAGTCCGCTGATGGAACTCGCACTTGCTGAGCTTTGCGTACAAACGGTGCTCACGCAAGCGCTGCAGCACGGTCCGGACATGCCCCTCATGGCGAGCCGGGTCACGGGAGTAAATCAGTATGTCATCCAAATACACCACCACGTACTTGTCTAACAGGTCCTGAAACACGTGGTTGATGTAGCGTTGAAACACAGCAGGCGCGTTGCACAAACCGAAAGGCATAACCAAATATTCGAACTGCCCGTACCGGGTCCCAAACGCTGTCTTCCACTCATCCCCGGCTCGGATCCGAATCAAGTTGTAGGCCCCCCGGAGGTCCAGCTTGGTGAACACCTGTGCCCCTTGCACCCGCTCCAGCAGCTCCGAGATAAGGGGCAAGGGGTACCGGTCTGGGACGGTAATTTTGTTCAGGGCTCGGTAATCATGGCAAGGGCGGAGTTCCCCACATTTCTTCTTAACAAAAAGCACCGGCGCCGCGGTGGGCGAGGTGGAAGGCCTAATGAACCCACGCTCCAGGTTCTTGCGCAAGAAGTCCTGCAAAGCCTCGCGCTCTGGCTCTGTTAGGGAATATAAGCGACTCACTGGTAAAGGCGCTCCGGGTTGGAGGTCTATGCCGCAGTCAAAAGGCCGATGCGGCGGCAGCTGGTCTGCCCCCCGTTCCTCGAACACGTCCTGGTAGTCCTGGTACACGGCTGGGAGCGTGGGTGCTGCCTCCTCTGAGGGCGCGGCCGCCAGCGTTCCGGATTGAGCATGGGAACATGGGTCTGGGAAGTGCACGGTCCGTTTGACCCAGTCAATCTGAACGTTGTGGGCCTCCAGCCAGTCCATCCCGAGCACCAGGGGGAAGCGGGGCATAGAGGCAATGTCCAAAGTTCGCAACTCCCGGTGCTGCTGGAGACACAGGACCAGAGGCTGGGTCTCCTGAGTAACGGCACCTGAACGCAGAAGTCGTCCGTCAATCGCTTCCACCTGGACCGGTACTGGCTTGTTCCGAAGTGGCACCTGATGATGGGCGGCAAAAGCAGCGTCCATATAGGAGCGGGTTGCCCCTGAATCTACCAAAGCATGGGTGAGGATCCAGGGCCCACCTGGAGGGTATAAACGTACCGAAACCATAAGATGTTGCAAGTCCATTGGTGCGGGCCCATTCTGTACGGTTTGGGACCCCCGGTAGCTAGGGCCATCAGCTACTGGGGTTGGCGGTTTCCCTGCGGCTGGCGTTTCTCAGGGCAGGACCGAGCGAAGTGTCCACTTCCGCCACAGTAAAGACAGAGATTTCCATCCCGACGCCGCGCCTTCTCTGCGGGGGAAAGGCGTGGCCGCACTGCCCCGAGCTGCATAGGCTCCTCCGTTAAATCAGTTGTGACCGTGGGGCTGCCGGAAAAAGCTGGTGCCGTGAACTGGAAGTGTCGGCGACCCCGGGCCTGACGACGATCCTCCAACCGGTCGCCTATTTGTAGACTCCGTTGAATGAGAGTGTCCAGCGTGGTGGGGCGTTCCATTGTGGCCAACTGGTCCAGTACCTCGTCCGAAAGCCCTTCGAGATACTGGTCCCGCAGTGCCGAGTCATTCCAGGTCAAGTCCTGTGCCAACAGCCGGAACTCCGTGGTATATGTGGCCACCGTGGACTTGCCCTGTTTCAAATGCCGAATCGCCCGGTTGGCTTGACTCTCTTTCTGGGGGTTGCCGAACGCGGCCTCCAAACGATTGCAAAACCCCGTATAGTCTGCCAGCAAGGGGGAGTCTTGCCTGAGTAGCGGCAACGCCCACTTGGCCGCCTGGTCCTTTAACAAGCTAATCAAAAAGTGCACCTTGGTACGGTCGTCAGGAAAGTTCCGGGCTCGCCCCTGAATATACAGTTTGGCCTGGGCCAGGAACATGGGAAAGCTGGCCGGGGCTCCATCAAATTTCTCAGGCAAAGCCACTGGGTACTTGCCCGGAGCCGGGGCGTCGGCCCCAGAAGCCGGTAGGGCTTCCAAGCGTTGCTGAAGTGCCTCAACCGCGTCACTGAGCTGCTGCACGGTGTGAGACAAGGCCTGGTTCTCCTGGGCCAAAGCCACCAGTGCAGCCGCCTGTTCAGCCATGGCCTCTGGCTCTTCCCGAACGCACCCCGACGAAGGGGGAGTGCGGGAGCTGGCGGGAGCAAACTGTGCTGGTCCCGGGGGTAAGGTACCTTGGGTGTAGCAAAGTCCACACGAAGAGGGGCAAGGTCCGAGGCAGAGTGCCGGGCGGTGAACAGGAACGCTGGAACAGGAGGCTGTGCAGGGAACAGGTACACCGGATGGTCGGGAACAGGAGGCCGAGCAGGGAACAGGAGTACCGGATAGTCAGGAACAGGAGGCCGAGCAGGGATCAAGAACGCAGGAAGGTCCGAAGCCAACAACGACGTTGCTCCCGCAACCTGGGGCCGGGCTGACTGGGCTTTTATCCTCTTCTAAGGCCAGGGGCGGTCCCGGCCCCCAGGAGCCCCGCCTCCTCTGGCCTTAAGGCGAGCACTCCTCCTGGGGGCAACCAGTTCCCTTCGCCTCTCTGCTCTAAACCTCTGCAGATCAGGAGAGGCCGAAGGGTTACTGGGCCCTGGAGGAGGCTCACCTGTGGCCACTGAGTCGTCAAGCCTCTCTGGGGCCAGAAGGGCTTCACCTGGGGCCAGCTCCTGATGCACTGCCACAGGTGCAGGCTCTTCAGCATCTAGGCCTGGCCCCAGTTCAGCCGGCCCTGGAGGCGGGGACTCCTGTGCAGGCCGGGATTCCTCTGTTTCATCCTCCGAATCGGAATCCCAGGCCATCACATGGCCTCAAGCTCAGTAAGTTACGTTTTCTGCCTGATTCAAGCAGAATTTACATCCCTTAGGAGAACAACGACAGCAGAGAGAGCAAGGGGGGGGGGACCCACTCCGTGTCCACCTGTCTCCACTTGTGCACTCACCTCTCTTCAAAGAAAGGGGGAATCAATTATTCATTAAGTGAAAATGCAGACTTTTATTATGCCAGATGTTTCTCAGGATGCTTGACACTGCCCATTAACTCACCTTTTGCTTCTTTTAATTGCTTTAACTAATGGTTATACTCAAGGTTAAATGACTTCAGATCTTGTCTTATGTCAGCCAGCCAGGATAAAGACACCAAGCGATGGAGGGCCCCCAGCAGACTGGTGGGTGGTTGCGGTTTTTCGCAGGTGAAATTTGCAGCATGACATTGATGCAGTCATAGCGCACTGTTGTTGTTGTTTAGTCGTTTAGTCGTGTCCGACTCTTCGTGACTCCATGGACCAGAGCACGCCAGGCACTCCTGTCTTTCACTGCCTCCCACAGTTTGGTCAAACTCATGTTCGTAGCACTGTCCAACCATCTCACCCTCTGTTGCCCCCTTCTCCTTGTGCCCTCCATCTTTCCCAACATCAGGGTCTTTTCCAGGGAGTCTTCTCTTCTCATGAGGTGACCAAAGTATTGGAGCCTCAGCTTCACTATTTGTCCTTCTAGTGAGCACTCAGGGCTGATTTCCTTAAGAATGGATAGGTTTGATCTTCTTGCAGTCCATGGGACTCTCAAGAGTCTCCTCCAGCACCATAATTCAAAAGCATCAATTCTTCGGCGATCAGCCTTCTTTCTGGTCCAGCTCTCACTTCCATACATCACTACTGGGTAAACCATGGCTTTAACTATACGGACCTTTGTTGGCAAGGTAGATTTATACTGGACCATCCACACACCGTCCTGCTTTAGTTTGTTATGAGATGCTTCCCAAATATTGCTGCCTTATTGCCATCTGGAGGGGCACTCTGGAGGTACAGCGCAATAAAAGCAAGCCATGGACACGCATACCCCTTCCCGGAACCTGTGTGGTTTGAGACGTTACAGGCTTCCAGCAGGAAGTTACGGGACAAGCACTGGCTGGAAGCAAAGGAGTATGGTACGTTTGCCCCAAACCTTTCACAGGTGCAAACTGTGGGATTTGTATAACCGCCCTGATACCATCGTGAGCACAAAGCATCACCAACGCACATTAACAAAGAAGCTTGGAGGCTCTTTGTAATACATTTCCTGTTCCTCCTCTAAGTTGCTCAAACTGGTGGTGCTCATGGACTTATCTCCTTTTATCTTTCCCATCCACCCCATGGGCTAAGTGTCAGGAGTTGGAGTCGGCTATAAAACATCCAGCGTCAGTGAAGTTAACTATTTATTCAAGGAAATCAAAGCATAGCAGACACCGCAATTCTTCGCAGGCCAATGAGGCTGTTCCAAGCACCTTTCCACCACTCTCTAAGGCTCCTTGCCCACTTCCTTCCCCAGTAAGCTGAGGCTCCTTTGCCTTGTCTCTCTTTGCTCTGCCTTTTTCATTCCTCTTTTTGGGGATTGGTGGTGGGACCAGGGGAAGGGGAGCTGGATGCAACAGGAGGGGGAGACTCCCTGGGTTCTTCTACAGCCTGCCACTTCTCTGACTCCTGGCTCCCCTCCTCTCCTGCCTCTGATTCTGGACTGCCCTCTGCCACAGCCTCTTCCAGCTCACTAAACCCTGTTGCCTCTTCAGCTTACGACACCTCCTCCCCCCAGTCTGCTCCCTCTTCTCCCTCCAAGGACTCATTGTTGTCCCACCACCAATCCCCTGGCTCAGAGCCTTTTCCCCCTAGTGGTGCCTCCCCCCACTTCCAATCCATGGCATCTGGCTATGCTGAGAGTTGACAAACTTCATGGCTGAGGAATGATTTGAACCCATGTTTTCTGGGTCCTAAGGCAGCACACTCTCGATACTATGCTTCCATACCGCCATGAGCACAAATCATCAATAAAAAGAACATCGTGGGGCAGGAGCAGATGTGGACACGAGAACCAAAACACATAATGTCATCAGACACGCATGCCTGGATTTCCCCAGGCCTCCCCCCCCCCCTTTCCGTAAGAGCAACAGCTATGGGAAGGCAGTTTGGATTGGGATCACACAATGTGGATTGGGAGGGGGGCTTGTTATCGTTACCCCTTTCTTTAAAAAAAAACCCCAACTATTCAGTTTTCCAGTTTACATTTGTATTCAAATCATAATCATGCACATATAGGATTCTCTGAATCCTTAAACTTCCCTCCACCCATCCACAGGTTCAGCTGTTAATCTGTTTTTCAACTGCATCTTATAATATTCTCTATTCTTTCTTAAAATTCCCATTTTTACCATAGTTCTTGTTACAAGTGTTTTTTACATTCCTGCCAAAGTTTTTAGTAGTTTACAGTGTTCTCCAAGGTAACTTACAAATTTTTTTCCCAATTAAAGTTTCTGTCTCCTTGATTTCTAATCTTCCCGGTCACTTTCATCATTTCGGCCACCATAGTCCATCATCTTTATCAACCACTCTTCTACTACCTACTACCCATGATGCCTGTGTGTTGTGTCCACTTTCATAGGCAGTATAGCTCATCAGTTTCAGCATTCATGAAGACAAGGCTATTGCGCTCAGGTGAGCTGGCCAGCGACATCTAGTTGACCTGTGTAAGAACAGGGCAGTGAACTAGATAGGTCTTCAGTCTGATCTGGCAGGCTCTTCATATGTTCTTAATGTTAAAAAAGCTAGTTGTTTTTTTAAAAGAACCCAAAACAAAACACCTGCTTTTATTTTGCTTGGCCAAACAGGAAGAAAACATTCCTTTTCATGGTTTGATGCCAAGCGCTGGATACGAACTTGTTCTCTCCTAGATTATGATGTGCTTCTGGGCACTGAAAGTTTAAGAGGAGAGGGAAAGGGGTTTGTGCAGAGATGGATCTTTCGTTACATTCGCTGAATTCTGATCTTATTTTCCAGTTGAATGATTTATTGAAGAATGATGTTATGGTTTCAGTGTTATAGGTTTTGCATCACTTCAGGAATTCTGTATACAGAATTCGGTTCTTGAATGTCTCCATTGACAAACGTTTCAGAATCCAAATGCCGAAAACCCGGAAGTAAATGCTTCTGGTTTTCGAATGCGCCTCAGAAGTCAAACGGCTTCCACTGCATGTTTTTTATTTTCACCATCAAAATTGAGGTTCTCCCTTTGCGCCTCAGTTGTTGAATGTTTCGGAAGTCGAACGGTCTTCCAGAACAGATTATGTTCGGCAACCAAGGTTCCACTGTATAAAGAATGCGACTAATACAAAGGATGGATAAATAAATGGATGGATGGATGACAGATAGCTAGATATGGGCCTATTCATAGCCATCATTGTGTTTTTCTTTATTATTCAAAGATTTAAGCCCCACTCATCAGCTGCAAAAGTTCCCCAAGTGGCTTACAAATCAATTAAAATGACAGCCCCTGCCCTCAGGCTTACAATCCAAGAAGACACAACACAAAAGGAAAAGGGAATGGGGAGTAAAGAGGAAAACTGTGCTGCCCAAGCAAGCCCTTTCTATCTTCCAATTAGGCTTCTCTGCAGTTGTTAGAACTGAGCTGGAGTCGAAGAAGTCCACTTTGTTTTCGACATCACATGCACGTTGCAAAACTCGCACACTGCATCTGTTAACCCAGGAAAGTATAAAAAAGACATGCTATCTCACGAGACTTTCTCTGGTGTTTGAACCCATTAAACTGCCATGATAGTAACTCCAGCCACTGGGCGGGGAAACAAAAATTAAGAGCCCAGCTGGAACATAAAGGGATGGCTGTGCAAAGGAAATCAATGGCAGGCTGCCATTCCCAGGCATGGCTTTGTTTAAGGACAAACAAGTGTTACAGGTGACTCCTTAATCCTCCACCTGCATAAATACAAGGCAGATCAGAATCTGTGATGACAAAAGGGATTCCAGAGCCTAAGGAAATGTAAAAGCTGCACTTTTTCATATATATATATATATATATATATATATATATATATATGATGCAGTAACAAAGCTTGGGGATCATTGGCACTAAACATTTAAATCTGCATCATACCACTTTAAGAATCCTGGGAGCTGTTGTTCGTTAATGGTATAGAGTGTTGTTATTAGGGAACCCCTCTTGCCCACACTAAGCTAGAATTCATAGTGTGATTTAACAACCTCTACCCTAAAATCAAAACTGGAGAATATTCAGCCCTTTTCTCATTTAAAGGAAAATAACAGAATCAACAAACTGGCTTGTCCGATACTGTCCAAAGGATCTGGGCACCACACAGACTGTTTGGAGAAGGATGTTGGTGTCATATATGTCATCCTTGGCTTTTAAAAGTTAAGGCCTGCCTATTCAAAGCAGACCCAAGTACCCGGCTAACCCTTTCTTGAATATCCGATTTCTGGGTACAGATCTAAGCATTTGACTCTTTGTTCCTGAGCCTCATTCTTTCCATCACAGGGTCCAAAGGAATGCAATCTGTCCAGATGCCAGCACTTCTTAGGGAACTGGAATAGAGCAGCTCTGTGGTTTAAAGGGCTTATTCATAAAGGAGAACCAGGGAAGGCCAAGGAAACACACAGTACATCCTTACGGCCAGTTTAGTAGTCAACAGGATCACAGGGGGAGAGAGAAGTGGGAAGCTGCCCTCCACCAGGCCGGTTTGTGAGCGTATGTAGCTCAACATTGGCTTCTCCGATTTGTAGCATCATCAGACAGACCAAGAGCTCAAAGAATCATAGTATTGTGGATTTGGAAGGGTCTGCCATCACCTGCTCCCCAAACCATTTAATTATAAGCACCAGGTATTAACGCATTGTTAATTGCTGATTTTTTATTTACTTTTTTCATTTATATACATGGATTGTGCATTGTTATTGCATCCTGCTTTTGATTTTTCTGTAAACCACCTTGAGCACAGATTTACTTGTGGAACATGCGGTTTATAAACAAAATGGCAATCAAACCTGCAGACGTCTTCAGGAGAAGCAAGGACTCTTAAGAACAGCAGTCCTTTGCCTCAAGGCTACTGCCTACACCAGGGACGGGGAACTCACTCCCACCACAGGGACAAAGAACCTAGGGTTCTTTTTTTGCTGTTGTTGGGACTCCCAGCTCCCACCTGGCCAATGGCAGGACTCTTGGGGACGATGGGAGGGTGGTAGTTCAACAAAATGGAGAGGGCTTCAGGTTCTGCTTTCTGTGGAAGTTTTAAAGGGAAGGTGGTCAAGGGATAGGAAGACACCTGAGGCAGCTATCCTTTGTTTCCCACAAACATATTAGGCTAGATTGGTGGGTTCATTGGACAGGGCTTAAGCTCTGAAACTTCCTTTCTTCCCTGAAAGGGGGGCGGGTGCAGGAGCAGATTTTGGTCTTTCAAATTTCAGAGGCCAAAATTCATCACCTGCCCCCAACCTCTTGCCTTTTGTTCTGCTCAACTTGCTACCTCATAGTTGGGCTCCCCTGTAGCGCCCAGTGTGGCAGAACAGGTCACATTGCCCGAAATCCACCTTGGAGGAGGGGGTATCTGTATCTGATCTCCGCCCTTTTCAACCTTCAGAAAACTTTGTTTTACTGGATTTTTCACGTTTCGTGATTCCTCTTCCGATCGGATTATTTTCAGGGAATGGGGTAGCAGTGCCTGTTTTCTCTTACTGCTTTGGTGGTCGGGCGAGCATGGAAAAAGCAGGGAATCGATAAATATATGCTCTAGAACATAGGTAGGCAAACTAAGGCTTGGGGGCCAGATCCGGCCCAATCGCCTTCTAAGTCCGGGAATCAGCGTGTTTTTTCATGAGTAGAATGTGTCCTTTTATTTAAAATGCATCTCTGGGTTATTTGTGGGGCCTGCCTGGTGTTTTCACATGAGTAGAATGTGTGCTTTTAAAGTGGTACCTCGGGTTAAGAACTTAATTCGTTCTGGAGGTCCGTTCATAACCTGAAACTGTTCTTAACCTGAGGTACCACTTTAGCTAATGGGGCCTCCCGCTGCCGCCGCACCGCTGCCACGCGATTTCTGTTCTCATCCTGAAGCAAAGTTCTTAACCCGAGGTACTATTTCTGGGTTAACGGAGTCTGTAACCTGAAGCGTCTGTAACCTGATGTACCACTGTATTTCAAATGCATCTCTGGGTTATTTGTGGGGCATAGGAATTTGTTCATTCCCCCCCCCCCCAAAGAAATAGTCCAGCCCCCCACAAGGTCTGAGCTACAGTGGACCGGGGCCCTGCTGAAAAAGTTTGCTGGCCCCTGCTCCAGAAATTATATACCAAATGTTGACAGGTATGCCTAAGATGGGAACTTTCTGTTGGTATGCCCATGAGGTTGAAAATACAAATATTCTTGCTTCCCACTGCAGAGGAGATTCTCCCTCCCTCAGTAGTATATCTTGCCTCCCCAGCAGGATGGGAACATAAAAAACTTAAGAAGAATCTATTGACTCATCAGGCAAAGATCCAACTAGTCTAACATCCTGTTCTCACAGTGGCCAACCAGATGCAGATGAGTACAATGCCATTCTCCTCTCCTGCAGTTTCCAGATATCTCCAAGAATCTGGTGGCCATTCAGATGCTGTTGGAGTACAATTCCCATCAGACCAGGCCATTTGGCTGTGGCTGTGGCTGATGAGAGTCCAACCAGTGTTCAAAACTAGCCAGGCGCATTTTGCTACTGGCATGGGTCCAATTGCGACCACATGGAGATCTCTGGGTGCCAAGTGGCAACTGACATCTCCATCTGGCTGACCTTTCCAGCTTGCTTAAACAGGTAAGCATTAAGAGCTTATTTATTGCACTTATGTCTTCAAGGTGTACATGGTTTAACTCCATCCTCAGTTAATCTCTACAATGAACCTGTGAGGTAGGTTAAGAGGTTGCGACTGGGCCCCCATGGTTACCCAGTGAACGTCATGACTGAGTGGGAATTTGAACCCTGATCTCCCAGGTCCTAGTCCCACACTCTTAACTACAACACCACATGGGTTTCCTAGAGCATTTCTGTTATGGGGCAGCTAGATAAATCAAGTAAGTAAATAAATATGGGGGGGGGGGAGTCACTTAGAGAAGAATCTGAAATATTTATCTTCAAGCTTGAATTTTGTTTTATTCTGGATTTTGTTTTGGTGGTTTTAATGTGTTGCAAACCACTTTGAGAATTTCCCTTCCATTGAAAATAAAAAGGCGCCTAGACATTCTATTGTAGTGACCATAATCTAGGTTGAAGGTGCTATTGGGCGATCAGCTTATATATCTGAGTTTCTGACACTGGGGAGGACTAGGGATTCCGCTTACTTGCTCAACAGTATTTGGCAGGACAACCAGGGTGCTTGAAGGAATCTTATGTCCACATTTGCCTCAAATGCAATTATGAAAATGTCCTTGTTGCAGCAAACATTATGTTGGTCACTCATGCTATCAACAATAATAATGCTTTCCGATCAGGGGCACCATTTTGGTGACACTCCCGCACAATCGCCAGTGCACAATCTCCAGCTTTCCAAAAACAGAGGTGACACAAACCAAAATAAATCTTAAAGCTTGCAGGAAGCCCCACAAGATGTCTCCAACATGGCAACGGGATCCTTCCAAGAGAAAGCGACTTGGCAGATCAATGAATTGTATAAATTAGATAAGAAAAATGGTTTTGCTTCAGAAAAAACTAAGTTGGAAACGGGAGTTGTTGGGCTCTAAAGTTAAAAATCTGTCCAAAATGTATAATTTATTGTTGGAATGGCATAGAAAAGATGAGCAAATTAAATCAGTGATGATAGATTGGGCAAGAGATGTGGAACACAATATAATGTTTGAAGACTGGGAAAGATTGTGGAGGAAAGGGGTTAAGTTCACTGCATGTACGGTGTTAAAGGAAAATATTATGAAAATGATGTATAGATGGTACTTAGCTCCTGTAAAATTAGCAAAGATTTATCATAATGGTGATAATCTATGCTGGAAATGTAAAGAAAAGGAGGGTACCTTTTTCATATGTGGTGGACCTGCCCCAAGGTGAAAGACTTCTGGGAGAAGATTTATAATGAAATGAAAAAAAATGTTGAAATATACATTTATTAAGAAACCAGAGGCCTTTCTTCTTGGAATAACAGGTTTGGAATTGCCCAAGAACGATGTTAAACTGTTTTGTATGCCACAACTGCAGCAAAATTTTTGTTGGCGAAGAATTGTAAAACACAAGAAGTCCCTACAGTGGAGGAATGGCAGATGAAGATGATGGATTTTTCGGAACTAGCCGACCTGACTGGAAGAGTCCGCAACCAGGAGGAGGAATGGATGAAATTCAAGGACTATTTAGTTAAATATGTTAAGATAATTTAATTGGAAAAACTTGCAAATTCCAGATAGGGTTAGAGATTAATATGTTTAAAGTTAAAATAGAAAGAAAGAAAGATGTTAAGTGATTAAGTTAATTTTATGAGAAAAATGGTTTTGGAAAACTGTTATAATGATATACACTGAAATTCAACTAGGAGGATTCGAGGAAGCCACTTAACAATGTTACTAAGATTGGTTTAAATGCAGTTGAGATTTATGTTTGTTTGTTTAATTTTTTTTTAAATAAATTTAAAAATTTGGAGAGAAAAAAAGAGAAAGCGACTTCGCATCCGCGACGAGCCATTTCTGATGTCTCCCGGGCCTTCCGATACATATGGTTTGCACGATGTTTGTTTAAATTTCATTACCGTGCTAACAACCCAAGTGCAAAGAAAAGTGGAAAGTCTGAAATGGAAAGGAGGAAGAAATAAGGGGAGGAACGCTGCTCAAACTTTGCTTCACAAACCGGAGACCGCGGAGGAACGAGAACAATCGAGCAGTGAAAGAAGAAAAAAGTAGCCACACAGCGCCGGGCAAGAGGAGAAGAGGCCCACTGTGAATTCAAGCAGGTGGCTGAATGTTAACTTTGTCGCAAGTGACCCCCTTACCCTTTTGCAAGTGTTGTCAGCTCTGGCGAGCAGAAATTGTTTTTGGCTGGAATCTGGCCCGGCCTCAGATTTTCCTCCTCCTCCTCCTCCTCTGGACTGTGCCAGCCTCCTCTTATGGAGATATTGCAGAAGCTGTCACATGCAAGCACACAAAAGGCCCGGAGAATATTAATGGGTTTCTTTGTTGTTGTTTTGTTCAAACCAGGTTGGCAAGTCTTAATTTTCTAGGGCAAATCACTCTGAAAGGACACAAGCGCCAGCTGTGTGTGCAGAAGTGTGCAGCTGTGCTACAGGAGGGGTGGAAGAGCCAAACAGGGAGGAGAATAGATTACAATAAGCAAATTGTTTTGGCTGCCTCAATTAAAACCGGGTTAGCAAATATTTTTAATGTGGGATGAAAGAAGCCAGTCAGTCGCTTGAGGAGACCTTTGTCTGGCTGCAGGGCGGTGAGCAGTGGAGTGCTCTGGATTTGGGGGGCAGTGCCGAACCACCCTGATATTCCGAGATAATAAAAGGAGTTTTTAGGCCTCTGGGGCTTAGACAGATCCAGGCAAAGTTTCTCTGGGGTTTAGCTCTGAGCCCATTTGTAAAGGCAAGGGTAAGTTCTGGAAGACGCAGTGAAAGCAGGGGACAGGGGTACTCTGAACATGTACAGAGTGCTTCTTTTCTCACTACTGAATCACAGCTTCCTGCTGGTTTCTCAGACTCAACCAACCGACCACATAAGTGGCGCTTGCCTCACGGCGGTGGCAAGAAGCCATTTGCACATTGCCCAGTTCCCTTTTATGTATTTTCTTTAGAGGTCTGTGTGCCCCATCTGCCTTCACTACTGCAAGGAAAAGGCACAGTTCTTAACTTCATGTTTTCATCATTAAGCCAAGGGAATGAGGGATGAACAGGTGGAGGAAGCTACTGGCTACCTTTCCCCATCTCCCTATAAATGGACCCCAGTCAAACCATATTTAATTATTCCTAGTGCCTCTGACAGGGATGAGGAGACGTCAGGATCGTGGGGTCTGCTTTAGTTTTGGGTTTATTTAATAAAACCCCACAATCCACCAGCTAGAGAAAGACTTAGGCCTTGTTATATGCTTGAAGCACTGTGAATAGTGCTTCCTCCAAAGAATCTGTAGTTTAAGGGTGCTGAGAAATGTTAGGAGATTCCCCTCACAGGGCTAGTTTTCAGAGTGGTTGAACAATTAATTCCTTTCCCAATGAACTGTGGGAATTGTGGCTCTCTGTGGGAAACAATTGGGTGTCTTAACAACTCTCAGGGGCATTTTGCTATTTTCCTTGATAAAAAAAAGAAAGAAATGGGAGTTGGAAACCCTTGCTGATCTATTCCAGATTGTCAGTAGATCTTGATCTGCCCATCCCTGGGCATAAGTCTGTGACAACGTGGCTCAGAAAGGAAGATGCACAAAATGGCGGGAAAGATCAACGGAGGGAGGGTGGGAGGGAAATTGTGGTGACAGCTGAGGGGAAGCCAAAAATGCTGAGGGGAAAGACAATGTGCAGGAAAAACCTGTGTGAGAATAAAAAGAAGGAATTGGGTGAACGAAGGCATCGTTTATTTTAAACATTTATCCCTGCCCCTCAGAGTGGCTTCCCCAGGGGCAGCTTACAAGGACAGAAGCAGTGAAGATTACTGTGGGAGGCAGTGGAAGACAGGAGTGCATGGCGTGCTCTGGTCCATGGGGTCACAAAGAGTCGGACACGACTAAACAACAACAAAATTAGATACAAATGAATCCCTGACCGATTCAGAGAGGTTTAGGACTTGTCCGAGCCAAACTGGCTTCCCTCTGAGCCTGGGGCTTCTCAAAACATTGTGAGCTGTTTGGAATGGCAGGGGGTGCGGTGGGGACCAAAACAAATAAATCACTGCAGAGTTCGGCTGCAAAATATTATAACATTTCTCCCCAAGGTTGTGAGGAAAATACCAAGGTTGGAGGAGAGGGGAGGGTAGCTGGGTTTTGTGTGCATATTTCGTTTTGTAACCAATAGCTGTCTCTTTTCTTTTCTTTTGCAGAAGAAACAAGAGCATCAGGGCTCTCCAATCAGTGTTTTGGAGGAGGGACACTGAAGTAATTTATCCCCTTGTTCTTGTCTGATTTTGTGCTAGTTCAGTTAGTGAGGCTTGCTTAGAAAATGCAGGACATCCACTTCCTTCTGTCTCCGTACCACGTGCCCAAACATCTACTCTTTGTCAAGTCAGCTTTGCACTCAGGTTTCTGTGACTTTTGGCACCAATTCAGCAGGACGTAAGCCTGAAGCAGCCCCCACCCCATTCATTGTAACTCCGTAGCCCTTGCAACTATACTCCTGAAATTCTGCAAGTTCCTTCGCTAGAAGAAACTCTACAACGTACATATACTTTTAATTTTACTGAAATTATTGCCCACAAAATTACAGGGAGAGAACCCAATCCTTTTCAGACTCACCCCCTGCAATAAACTTCCAAAATGTGCAGCAAACATACAGCTTGCATCTTCTGAAATTTGGCAACTTTCTTATCAAGGGTCACCCACGTGCCGTATGTTTTTTCATACATGTTGCACACAAAACATGGCAGATAAAATGAATACTTTTTTAAATCACCCCCAAATGGAAAAGGGGTTCCTTTCAGGAGAACCACTGTAGCTGCCTTTTTGAGTTTTGGCAGTATTCTTCCTCTTCGAAGTGATACCATGCCTGCAAATTTCATCCAATCCTGCCAAGAAGAAGAAACATTACAGAGGCCGTTATTTAAAACAATGTTATAGCCACTTGATTTCCACGATAGTGAACAGGGAAGCACAAAGCTTTGCTTTTCCCTGGACCGGGCAGCCCGCTCCCCCAAGCTGCCCAAAGCGAATCAGGTTGTTTTCTGAGGTGGCAAACCCGGGTCCAAGATGAAGTTTGTGGCCAACACACACTCCCAATAGGACCCCAACAATAGTAATAATAATATTTTTTTATTTATACCCCGCCCTCCCCAGCAAAGGCCGGGCTCAGAGCGGCTTACAAGCAATAATAAAAACAAGATGAATGATTACAACTTAAAAACAAAAGTAAAATACAACATTAAAATAATGGAACATTAAAATATTAAAATGTAGCCTCATCGCAGGAGGAGAAGGAAAAGAAAAAAGAAAGAGAGGGAGGGAGGGAATCAAATTGGCTCCAAGCCAAAGGCCAGGCGGAACAACTCTGTCTTACAGGCCCTGCGGAAAGAAATCAGATCCTGCAGGGCCCTGGTCTCATGAGGCAGAGCGTTCCACCAGGCCGGAGCCAGAGTTGAAAAGGCCCTGGCTCTGGTTGAAGCCAATCTAACTTCCTTAGGCCCCAGGACCTCTAGGGTGTTGCTATTTATGGACCTTAAGGTCCTCCGCGGGGCATCCCGGGACAGGCGGTCCCGTAGGTACGAGGGTCCTAGGCCGTGAAGAGCTTTAAAGGTCAAAAGCAGCACCTTAAATCTGACCCTGTATTCCACCGGGAGCCAGTGCAGCTGGAAAAGCACTGGGTGAATACGCTCCCATGGCAGAGACCCCGTGAGGAGCCTCGCTGCAGCATTCTGTACCCGCTGGAGTTTCTGGGACAGCTTCAAGGACAGCCCTGCATAGAGCGAATTACAGTAGTCAAGCCTGGAGGTGACCGTCGCATGGATCACTGTGGCCAGGTCGGGGCGGGAAAGGTAAGGGACCAACTGCTTGATGCGGCGAAGGTGGAAAAATGTCGCCTTGGCTGTTGCTGTAACTTGCGCCTCCATGGAAAGGGAGGGGTGTCAAAGCAGGAAATAAAAGCAAACGACTTCAGAAGAAGTGTGCATGCACACAAGAGCTCATACCAATAACAAACTTAGTAGGTCTCCAAAGTGCTACTGGAAGGAATTTTTTAATTTTGTTTCAACTACGGCAGACCAACACGGCAACCTACCTGTAACTCCCTACTGCAGAAAGTGTTGCCAGAGGGGCCTTAGAAGACTATCTCAAGTGCATGAACAGGCTCAACCGGAGAAAAGTAGCCTGCTTCTATGTTGGGTAGGGCTTTATAGGTCACTGCCAAATTAGGAGCCTCGCCCTTGTGTTTTATGTTAATGGTAGCGTCTAACAAACTGTATCCAAAGGCCACTCAATGTGCAGCAGTACAAACAATATGGAACTATTATAGCAGGGTATAACTCCAACAGTTGCACATCTTTGCAGCATCACCAGCTGTGGGTTTGGCATTGGGACACCCCTGTTTGTGTGTGCATGGGGTGTTACGTGCAGGGACGCGGGTGGCGCTGGGATCTAAACCACTGAGCCTCTTGGGCTTGCCGATCGGAAGGCCGGCGGTTCGAATCTCCGCGATGGGGTGAGCTCCTGGTTGCTCTGTCCCAGCTCCTGCCAACCTCGCAGTTCGAAAGCACGCCAGTGCAAGCAGATAAATAGGCACCACTGTGGCGGGAAGGAAAATGGTGTTTTTGTGCGCTCTGGTTTCCATCACGGTGTCCTGTTGCGTCAGTAGTGGTTTAGTCATGCTGGCCGCATGACCTGGAAAGCTGTCTGTGGACAAACTCCGGCTCCATTGGCCTGAAAGCAAGATGGAGCACCGCAACGCCCGTTGCCTTTGTCTGGACTTAACCATCCAGGGGTCCTTTACCTTTTTTTCTTTTACTTGCTTTAAAACTGTAATTGATTTTATGAACTGTTTCTATTTTACAGTGGTACCTCGGGTTACATACGCTTCAGGTTACATACGCTTCAGGTTACAGACTCACTAACCCAGAAATAGTACCTCAGGTAAAGAACTTTGCTTCAGGATGAGAACAGAAATTGTGCTCCGGCGGCGCAGCAGCAGCGGGAGGCCCCATTAGCTAAAGTGGTACCTCAGGTTAAGAAAAGTTTCAGGTTAAGAACAGACCTCCGGAACGAATTAAGTACGTAACCAGAGGTACCACTGTACTTTGCATATTAATTTTATTATTGTGAAAACTTCTGACCCCGAGGAAACTAACCACAGTATTAAATCACTCGCTGAAGGTAACGAAACTGAAGCTATGTAACTTGTGGCTGGAATTTCGTTTGACAAAGGGGAGGAATTTAGGGCATCATTCTATTGAACCAGACAGGTAAACAAAGGGAAAGTCTGCCATGAGACACAAAAGCCCATTGGCCTTCAAATGGTTATTACAACCCCAGATGTGACCCAGGATGGATTTCATACCACTGTGAAATTTTTTTAATGGAGGAATAAGGCAGACTCAAAAGGTTCAAGGTTTGTTTTGTTTGCAGACAGGAACAAGATAAAGGGCATCGCTTCACCCATCTCTTTAGCTGTACACATACATCAAGAATGAGAGAGGGAGGCAATTTTGCAATCACATGTGTCATTCAGGGAGCTACAGGTGGCTCTATCTTCTTAGAATCAGAGTTGGAAGGGACCATGAGGGTCATTTAGTTCAACCCCCTGCAGTGCAAGAATCTTTTGCCCAACATGGGACTCGAATCCACAACCCTGCAATTCAAGAGTCTCATGCTCTACAGACTGAGCCATCTCAGTTCTTGAAAGTGCATACTCAGGAACAAACCTAGCCTTGCCTCTGCATAATACGTGAAATGCTCCATCTTTACATATTGTTTGAGGGGAGGTTAAACACATAGATTAGCCTCTTTCAACCTTAGGGTACCCAGATATTGTTGGACTACAACTCCCATCATCCCTTGCTAGGAGGATCAGTGGTCAGGGATGGTGGGAGTTGTAGTCCGACAGTATCTGGGGACCCAAAGTTGAAATAGATCCTCAGTGGGGAAAGTAAGGGGGGGGGGGAATAATGGTTAAATCCCAAGTGCCTTCCAACATAATTTCTTCTCCGCCATGAATTTTTAGAACAAGAAGAAAAGGATTTCTTTTGTAACTCTAACATGTTTTATTTAATAAAGACAGCAGTTCTAATCACGATTGTCACAGTTTCTTTTTTTCCTTTTCTTAAAACAGCACATATCAACACACAATTGCAAAAAAAAACTTGAGAGAAAAACTCCACACGGAAACTAAACATGAAGGGAAAACTGTCAACGCCTTTTTTTGTATATATATGCGATTGTCGAACCTAAGCTAAACACAGCATAGACCTAACACTGGGGGTAGGGTCGGGGGAAATAGTTCACTATAAAACAGTGAAAGAACTTTTTTTTATATAAAATATAGCTCATTCCAATAGCTTTTCTACATACTGTATACTATAAAAAACTCTCCCACAAAAAATTAGTGTCTTTAAATATACATATTTGACTCTGAACTGCATCAAAATTAAAAGCAATTAAAAATAACTGATTTATCTTTCTCTCTTTTCCTTCTTTCAAAACGTTTTTTTTTCTTCACAGTATCGGTTTGGAGCATAAGACAAATCCAGTGTTTTGTTTAAGTAAAGCAGTTTATCGTGGTAAAATCCTGACTCGGGATGAAATCAAAACCGAGAATGGGAGTCGAAAAGGACTTTCCAATTATGCTCTTTGCAAGGCAGAACAGCTGCTGCATAATTATGAAGACACCTCAATGTGCAAGGTTTTAGTACTTTCCTGTAGAGTAAGGAACCTTTTTTTCAAACAAACAAACATACATGCTCAGAACTATTGCAACCTTAAAAAAAAACAACCCAAAGAACAAACAGAAGTAATCTCAAAAGTGCAAACTTCTTTTTTAAAAAACAAAACAAATAAAACACCAACCCAGAAAAGTTGGGAGAGAGAACAATAAAAAAGACAATGCTTTGACAATTCATTTAAGGTGGGCACACCTGTCACCTTCATCCCCCTCCCCGCTGCAGCCCAATGTATGCCCCTTGCTAAAAAGTTCAAGATTCCTAGACAACACTCAGATGCAAATTCTTTTCAACCCTCTAATACACCAGCAGACTCCAATTGTCATATGGCACTTCTAAAAAAAATAAAATTAAAATCCTTCTACAAAAATACCAGGAGGAGGAAGAAGCAAACATGTACCCCAATCCAGAGACCTAGGCACATTCACTGCTGCTCTGTTCATTACAACAGGAGGTGGAGATCCACTTGGAAGAAGCATCTCACCTCGGCCGATAGATGTTTAGGACTGCAACTAGTCCAAAACTTTTGCAGAGCACCAGGCTGGCTATTGCAGTTAACAAAGATTCCGTGTGCACGCTGGAATTCCCACTGGGATGAGGAAATGAACAGCCCTACATTCTACACACCGATTCACACGTTCTCGCTTCTTAAACATGTAAAGAAATAAAATTAAATTTACAGAGATTTCAAGCCTGTTATTCTGAAAAAAAAAAAAAGCTCAAAGTAAGCATTCCATTAAAAAAAATCTAATAAATACCGTATCAAGTATCATCAGGAGGAAGAAAAATATATTTATATAACTTAAAAGTTTAAAACAGAAAAGAAATAACTTAATTTTTGAAAGTTTTGTTCAGTGCTATTTCCAATCCAAGTTTTTTTGGGGGGAGGGGGGAAAGGGGGAACATGAAGTAAGACCACAGTACCATAGTCACATATCTCAGGCATGTACTGCTCTGACATGCCTCACATACGTTAGCAAGAATATTTGTACAGTAACAAATGAATTCCATTTAGACGTTTTATAAATAGAAGTAAAAATTCACATTTTATGTGCGCTCGTAATTTAAGAGAGGAATAGGAAAGGAACTGCAACCCGTCAGTTTTTATCTGAAGAAAAGGGAGTTGCTTCCCTCACAATTCCACCACCACACTACCTCAAATAGTGTTTCTATAATGATATTGCTCCTTCATAGCATAACTTCCTAAATACATTGGATAGGAACTAACAGGGAAGACATGTGTACAGGAGAAAGAAAACCACATGCACAGAGCTATGCATCTGTTCTGGTAGTTGAAGAGGCAAGTCTCTTTTTAAATCTCAGAGGGTTGTCTCTTCAGTAGTGAGAACTTTTGTGGCAAAAATCAAAGGCGGCTTTGGGTGAGCACCTCATCCCCTCCTGTGGCGTCATGCCCCCTCTGGGCAGGGCTGGTGGTATCCCAGTAATCAGAAATGCAGGACTATGTTGTCTTATTCTGCAGGATAACATAACATGCCCTTTAGGGCAAATTATTTCAGTGCTTCCATAATATTAAAGAAAACCCATGAAAATTCCAAATGAGATGGTTTTCACTTTAAGAGAATCCGAAAACATCCGTAAATTTGACTTGGCAATCCTTCTACAGTCCCATTCACTAGATGCCAATGCCACAGAATTACATTCAAGTGCAATCATTTTTCTTTCTTTTTTCAAAGTTTCGCGTAGGCAAAAATATACATTGAATGGATTTAAGAAGGCATAACCTGATACGCAATGACGCTGCTAGAAAGACATTCTGGAATTAGGCAGAAATATGTTGAAGTAACACCCCAGATTTGTTCCAACTCTACAGTGTTTCAATCTCTCTTAACTAAAGGAAAAAGGAACCCGCACTCCCAAAACAATGCGACAAAGCTTTGCTTGTCTGGAGTGAACCATGTGAATGGCCAAGTGGAACTTGGCTAAATCTGACCCTACGGAGACCCATAGTTAATATCACCAGGAGCAAAACAAAAAGCAATGTTAAGAAAAAACATTGGGGAGATTTAAAACTTTTAACATAGTGTAAATCCTTAATTGAGTGTAAGAACGTGCATCACACAAAAAGACTTCTCCAGAACGCAGCAGACATCCTAGTAGTTTTGAAATGCTGAACGTTTCTTTTTCAAGAAACAGTCCTTCAAACTGCCTGCACACTGCAAAAAAAAACCCAACCACCCTTAAATAGCATTCCCACCCCCCTTGAAGAAATGATAGTGATGGCACCTTCCCTTACTCTGACCCCCTGATTCCAACTTCCTCCGGGCCCCATCTGAGCCCACCCTTTCTCCCCACGCTTCCCCCCACCAGCTGTTCTGACCAGATGTGTTCTCTACAAGGGTCAAGCGAGGCCCGGTGAGTTCAAGGGCGCAGGGTGGAGGGATGAAAAGAAAACCAAGAAATAAAAAGCGGAGCTCTGTTTCCTGATTAGTGTCCTATTTCTGACTTGCAGATGCTCTTAAAGGAGCCAGCCCCCCATGCTAAGAGAGAGGGAGAAAGCAGCGAGAGAGAGAGAGAGCGCGCACGCAATATACATGCCTCTGTGCATTCAACAGGAGCATTTGCATGCACACAGGCAAACAATTCAGTGTGCAGGGCAGTACATTCACCGGCTTAGCTTGCTGCTCAAAACTGGAAAAGGGGCAAGTGAGGCACCAAAATAATAATAATAATTAAAAACAGAACAACCGGTTCTGTTCCTATGCCTTTAACCGTAAGTCTGAAATGCATGGGCTAAACATTAGCAACTGCTAATTCATCCTTCGTGGCAGGAGTTAAATGGTACCAGCTCATAATGCACTCTTGGCTAAACTGGCACACCAATGTTTCGGACCACCACTCCTGTCTGGGACTGATGGAAACCGCAGGCCAAAACATCTGGAGGGTGCCAGGTTGGCCAAGGATGTGCTAACAGCTGTAGGAGAAACTACAGGTGTATGAGGCAGCTACATGGGGAGGCATGGTTCACAGGTGGCACCTCCAACTTATGCCCCAAGGGAAGGCAGGTGCAACTGCAAGCAGAAATGGGTGGAGATTCAGGTATCCCTACCTACTTTCAAAAGAAGATGCCACCATCGCAGAATGGGGAAAGCTCAATAGCACCTTGGCTGTTCAGCTCCCCATCTTTCTCCCTTACACAAACCATGCCTGCTATTCACCAAGGAATGGAGAAGATGGAGTCTTTTGGTGGACTGGTGCCTCTGACCACTGGGCACCCAGGAAGGGGAACAACAGCCTATTTCTCAAGGCCTGATCCAAGAGGGCATTTACTTGCATGAAAGCAGCTTTCGTTAGAAGCAAAAACTGGAGAGCTCTTATTAATAGAGGGATGCGGTTAGGATGTCTGCACCTCAGGAAGTATCTTCTCCCACGGCACATCAAAACTTCATGAAACGATGCCTTTGCAGGCAGGCCCCAGACAAACACCTGGCTGTTCCTTTTTTGTAGCACAAAAATGGCTTCTCTGCAGGGAGGCCAGGTTTACATTCACAGTTCTGCACAAGGTGAGCAACAGGTAGGGTTAACACGATGCAAAGGAGGAGAGGGTCTCCGGCACCTTTAATAGTTGGGTAGAAGGGGGAATTCCAGAGGCATGCAACTATTAAAGGCACAAGAGCTCCAAATCCTCCCCCCCCCGACCACCTAGCCATAGGGCGCACCCACTCCATGCTGGGGTCATTTGTGAACCAGGCCTGAGAGATGACGCCCCACAGGTTGAAATATTTTAGCACCATTCACTAGAATTGCAAACCTCCCCCCTAAAAAAAATGGAAGGGGGGAAAGAGCAGCAAGGTGAGAGTTTAAGTTAGTAGGTAAAGGTAAAGGTACCCCTGCCCATACGGGCCAGTCTTGCCAGACCAGTTTCCAAATACAGAACACTTTTGCTGTAAATAGTCAAGAGATTTTGCAGGACGGCCCTACATTGATTTCCACTGTTGTTCTACTGTGTTTTTAGTACGTTGGGAGCCGCCCAGAGTGGCTTCTGCTACCCAGTTGGATAGGTGGCATGTAAGTAATAAAATTGTTGTTATTGTTATTATTCTTATTATTATTCCAAACCCAAGTTAGTCTAAGGATTCTAGATAGTCCCCATGAAGAACAAGCCTTTGTCCCAGCTATCACTTTCACACTGCCTGAAGTTCTATTTGTCTGGAGCACATTAAAACGGTTGAATCAAAAAAGGCACATCCAGAGTGGGAGAGAAACTCAGGCGATTGCGTTCCAAAACTGCCTACTTGATGCACCTGCAACAGAGAGATGAATAATTGGGGGGGGGGGGGAGAGAAGGCTGCTCCTATATAGGCAGCACACTCTGTCCTACCTAAACTGCCGTTTGGGATCAAGGTTCACATCTCTCTCATTCTCTCTCCAATTCCTTTTAAACTTGCAGAGGGTGCAAGAGCACACCCTCAAAACCAGCAGGGCAAAACATACCTGTAGCATCAGAACAACCCACTTGGCACAGACCAATTAGGCCAATCAACTGGATTAAATCAGCTTCTATCCAAAGGATTCTGGATTAAGCTATCTACAGATTAAGATTCGTTTTACCTGCCACACACAGAAAAACAACAACAGAACGTTAAGTGTCGCCACCGGCCTAAAGGAGGGCCAGGGTGGGAGGGGTAGAACCAATGTCGCCTCTCTCCCCCCCCCCCCCCCGGCAATGAAATGTAGACCTACATTATTCTCCACCCTCCTTCCCCGTATCATTTACCCAAAGCGAACCGGCATGAAGAGCAGACGGGTGTCTTTTGAAACGACAACAACTTCCCTCAAACCACCAGCGACTTTACAAGGCCACAATGAAATTTGCGGATGTGTCTGTACAAATCCCCGGACTGCGTGAAGCGTCTCTCGCACCACTTGCACCCGTGCGGCTTCTCTCTCGTGTGCACCACTGCATGGCGGCTGAGGTTATGGGAGTACTGGAAGCTCTTGCCGCACTGGCCGCAGGTGTACGGCTTCTCCCCGGAGTGAGTCCTCTCGTGCCTCTTCAGGGTGTACATGCAGGAGAAGGTCTTGCCGCACAGAGTACAGGTGGGCACCGACCCGTCCGGAGAGAGCCTGGTCCGAGAGCCGTCCTTGTCTCGGAAGTGGGAGCTGAGGTGGAGCTGCAGGACGTGTGGGCTGGGGAAGACTTTGCTGCAGAGCGGGCAGATGCAAATGTGCCCGGTTGGCACCACAACCCCCGAGGACGAGACGTCGGAAGAGGCCATGTCGTCCTCGCTCGCCTCCCGCTCCTGGTCGACGTCTTCCTCCGGGGTCACGGGAGCGTCCCCATTGCTGGCAACAAACATGGTCCCCAGCCCTAGGGCCAGGCTCTGGCCAGAATTCCCAAAGCCCTGGCTTTCTAGGCCCCTCTCCTCGCCGTCCGACAGAGACTCTTCTTCGTCTTTGACAAAAGGCTCGCTCCCCTGCCGCGGTGGCCCGTCGGCAGCCAGCTGCCCAAAGATGTAGGAAGGCTGGAAGCCATCTCGCCCTGCCAGGGGCTTGAAAGACAGGTCTAAAGCACACTCGGCCTCCCTCAAAGCCAAGGGGTGGCGAGGAGGTCTTTGGGACACAGGTCCCGCCGAACTGCTGACGTTCGCCCTTGTTTTTTCAGCTGCCACGGTGTCCAATTCTGCCTCGCCTAACACGGAGCCGGAGAGATCGGGAGACCAGCCTGTGTAACTGCTGGCCTTATCCTTTCCAGCAGAACGTTCGTATTCTGCAGCAATCATTTTGTATTTCTCTCCGGGGCTGAACTCGCCGTGCCCCAAGGGTACTCCGTCATCCAGGACCCGGGCGTCCTTCTCCGAATGGGCCCCGCCGCTGCCGTTCGTCTTCTCGTCCACGCACAATTCCTTATCTTTCAGCTTGCCCTTGCAGACTTTCACAATGTCGTACATGTGTAGATAGCTGGCTGCGGCGAGCACATCCTCGACCGGGAGGCTGCTGAACTCCAGCTTGCCTTGGTACATGAATTCGAGGAGCAAGCCGAAGGCCGGGGCGGTGACGATGTCACTGTTCAGATGCACAATGTCCCTTTTGTCTAGCTGGTCCCTGTAGAAAAGATGGAAGTACATGCTGCAAGAGGCGAGGACCGCTCTGTGGGCTCGGAACTGAGCGTCTCCAACTAAAACAGTGCAGTCACACAGGAAGCCCTGGTGACGCTGCTGACTCAGACACTGCAGCAACTGCCGGCTATGGTCTGGAAACTCCATTCTTCCTTCATAACCTGTTCAAAAACAGGAAAAACTTGAATGCTACTATAAAAGCCACAGGCCTCCTGAAGCAGCTGTTAACAAACAAACAAGAGTGGCTGGGGGGGGGGGTTAAATTGGAGCCTTGGAGATAACAGTTCAACTGTTCATCGTCTATCATTTCTGTTTGAATTGCTTAAAAAGAGAGAAAGATGCCTCCCACACCAGAACACCTGCTTCGAAAACAGGAAAAACTTGACTCTTAAGTAAACCAAAGCTTCTAAAGGAAGTAACGCCCCCAACCTTTGTCTTAACAGCAATCAGCTTTAGAGTTAGGGAGAGAAGACTTTGCTTTCTTGTGCATTCCTGGAAATCTTAACTCTGGGACACCCCCCCCCCCCGTAGCTATTTTATATATTAAAAGTGTGTATTGCACACACACACACACAGTTTTACAAAAACAAATGCATTTTGCACCCTCCACACACACACCCCCCCCCCGCAAATACTACACATACTGTCTTTTTTTTTAACAAAAAGCCGATCTTCCCACTTTAAAAAACACACCACACACCAGCATTTCATATCTATCTATAGATTGCACTGGAAGTTATTAAAAGCAAAAAGCACCTACACACAACCCAAACAAACTGCAGTAAGACTCCTTTAAGTTGGTAGATAGTTTCTTAAGACACCTTACCTTGAACAGCTGCTGAGCAGGGGGTTGAAGGGCTCATTTGGAGAAAGAAAATGCAGTCTCCTTTCTCTCTCCCCCCCCCCCCACGTCCCCCCAAAAAGAGTTATGGAAGAACTCAAGCTCGTTTGGCTTTCTGTTTTGTTTTTTCCCCTCTTTGCCTTTTCAAGTGGGTGATCACCCAAGGGACTGGGAAGAGCAGGGGTTTTCTGCTAGCCAGTAACGGAAGAAAGCTTGTATGTGTGTGAAAAAAGAGTGGGGGGGGGGAGAGAAGAGAGGAGCGAGGAGCGAATGGGAGGGAGTGCTCCGTTTGCTAATTACACCGCAAGCTGGAAAGTCAGCTGCTCTGACTTCACTGCGATGGAAATGCAACCTCCAGCTGTGCCCCTTTTAATGCCATATGTTACTTCAAATCTAACTACCAGCCAACCACAGCTTGCTGCCTTTTAAAGTTCCAACAACCGCCCCCCCCCCCAATTATAGCCATCTATTAAATCTCAAACTTAAACTGAGCGAGTCCTTCCCTCCTTCAAAATCCTGCCGCCGCCACTACCCTCCTCCTCCTCCACCACCCCGGGAAAAGTTACTTAAATAACAAATCGTATTACTCGAAATGGAGGACATAACCGCTTGACCTTTGGAGAGGTGCGGGGCGCAGCAGCCGGAGGAGCTGAAAGTTCGGCACTTGCAGTTTGAAAACTTTTTCGGGGGGGCAAAGGGGGGGGCAAACCACACACACACACACATATATCTTAGATCCGGAATTCCTTCGGCTGCTCTCCCCATAGCCGCCGCCGCTACTAGACTTCTTTGCAACTTTTTAAAGCCAACCCGCTGAGCTCTCGGCCCCCTTTGTGCTCCTAAGCGCAGCCCCAAAGCGCAAGGATCCGCGTGCAATCCAAGCTGCCAGGAAGAGCTGGGAGGGGGCTGCTTAGCTTTGAAAAGGTGGAATACGCGGAGGAAGGGGGGGGGGAGAGAGAAATCTCGAGCCACCCACCAGCACCGCCGCAGGCTCCCCCCCCCCCCCGGCCTTTAAAAGCAATGGAGAACGTGCAGCAACCACAACACAACACACGCGCAGAGCAGAGCAAGCGTTTTACTCACCAGCCTGGCTGGGGTGCCGCTGGAGATCTGCATGTGCGCCGCTCTCTCCCTCTTGCTCTTCCCCACCCCGACAACTCCGCTCCCCAAACTCCGAGCCTCTCCCCCCAGATGTGTGTGTATGCGCGCGCGTGCGTGTATGTGTGCGCGCGCCTCGCCTCCCCACCGTCCGGGTTGCTCCGCGCGCTGTTTCTTGTTGCTGGCAACCCAGCAGCGGTGCAGCGCTCCTGCGTGTGTTGCGAAGCAGGTTGTTAGCCAGAGCGCTCTCGCGATACTTTCCCTGCATATGGGGGAGTGTGTGTGTCTGTGTGCATGCTGGTGTGTGCATATGTCTCTCTTTTTCCCTTTAGCTCTGTGCGCGCTTTCTTTTTCTCTCTCTCTGTCTTCCCCCCAGTTCACACACAATAGCACTCTGGCGGCGGCGGCTGCAACAACTGACGCCTCCGCGCCCCGTGGACGCCGCTGTCTGCTGCTCGCAACCCGGAAAAAAACACATTAAAAAAAAAATCCAACCCCCACCCAGCCACTCCACTCCCTCCCTCCCCCCGCCTTAGTCGCCAGACTGCCAGGGCTTCTGTTCTGGGCAGCGGCAACAGCAGCTGCTGTTGCGTCCTCAGCTGCTACTTTGCATTTGTAAATCCTCCTCGCTCGCTCTCTTCCCCCCTCCCTTGTTTTTCCTTCCCTTTACCCCCCCCCCCGCGTCCCGATCCCAACTCTCCAGCTGCTGCAGCAGAGGCTTGGAGGAGGAAAGTGCTTGCTGTGTCCTTGCGGCTACGGCGCGTCCAGAAATCCAGTGGCGCTCTCTCTTAATGCAAACTCTCTGCTATAGCTTAGCAAAAAAAAAAGGGGGGGGGAGTTTGAAGAAAAGGAGGTGGGGAGGGTTGGAAAGAAAATACAGCGAGGAGTCCCTCGGCAATGTTTTGGAAAGAAAAAACACAGTGGAGGCCTTTTTAAGCATGCAAAAAAAGATTTTTTTGCAGTATGCAAATTATTTGTTTTTGCAACACTGTCCGGACTTAAAAAAAAGTGGGGCGGGACTGGACTCCGTTTGCAGACTTTGGAAGGAAAGCGGGCGCAGCCTGCAAGCGCGAATGAAGGGGAACAACTGCTAAGACGACTCTTACACGCTCCCGCGTTAGCAAGCAACCGCAAGAAAACGTGCGGCGAAATAACACAGGCCGGCGATATGAATTTGAGCATTGGGATTCTCCTTGGGCGCGTTGCTTTCCATCGGTTTTTCGCTTCTTGGGGAACCAGTTGCGGAGCCGTTGCGCGCGGGAGGCTGTGTTTTGTTTTTGCAAGGCGCTGAGTGCGCTTACTCGCGAGTCGGCTTCTCATGCAAGGGAGGTGCCTACTGGCTCCAGGGCTGTGATCCTGCAGGCAGTCTCCGGGAAGTCAGTGGGGGGCTTGCCTCTGGGAAAAGATTCTCGAGGGGTCGCCTTGCCCAGAAATGCACTTTTCTGGTTTCAGTTGGTTTTTCTCCTTTTCAAGTGGCTACTAAACAAACGAGAAGGATGGTCTTTGCCAACGAGTCCGGGGACGGACTTTGCTTGCTTGGACAAGTAAACTTTACCGAAATCAGGCATGCCGCAAAATTAAGGTTTTTTTATGACTACAACCCTGTGTATACTTACCTGGAAACACGCCTCGTTGACCACGGTGGGAGCTGCTTGCTACGGTTGCACTACGAGGTCCCGATTCTGTGCACACTTAGCTAAGAAGCCCCGCCCCCATCCGACACAATGGGTCTTACTTCCGAGTAAACATACATCGGGTCGCGCTGCAACGATGGGAGCTTATGTGAGGCGGGGACCCGTGGGACCCGATCCGATGCGTGCCTGCTTGGAAGTATTCCGGAATACGTATATAAAAGCCTTGTGTAATGCCCGATCCGGTTTGCGTTGGTGAAAAGTTGCGTTAAGCTGCGACCTGGAATGCGCTTTCTTGGGAGTAAGTTCCACTGAAAATGGGGTTTACTTCCGAGTAGACAAACTGCGAAAACTAGCAATAAGAGATAAACCAGTTTACGGGCTTTATTGCTTGTTAATAGAGAGAATGTTAGTTAATAAGAGATTAGCTTTATGGTTCAATAATTTCCCACAAAAATAATTATTTGTAAATACTTCCGACAACTCGTCTGAATTTGAATCGCCCGTTCACTTGGTGGCTTAGGTGCCAACTTCCTTGGTGCCCCAACACTCACAAAATCCCCCATGAAGGCACCCACAAATTTGTGGGCACCCACAAATTTCGCTACATGGCACCCATGGCCACGGGACACCCAGTTGTGGCACTCCTATTCGGTGATTATTTTTTCAGGGGTTTGACTATTGTTTCCTAGGAAACGTGTGTTAGACTGCAATCCTTACGCGTACAGCACGATCCTAGGAACATTTACTCGGGAGTAAACACCCACGAGACTCTCCCCACCCCAAAATAGTTAGGTTAGGTGTGCTTGCCGCTTCAGTGGGGCACGATTTGCTTCTCAACGAAACACGCGTTGCGTCTTGATGCGCCCACGGCAATCCTACTGCTCATTTGCTCAAAAGTCATCCCCACTCCCTTCATCGGGGCTTACTCTCGAGTAAGCAATTCTTCGGATCCCGCTGCAGAGTGTTAAAGTGTCACATACACACGCGCCCGCACGTTATGCAGCCGGATAGCGAGAGCTTTGCAAGGGTCTCTCCATCGGGAGCGCGCAGATCTGCGAGACGCAACAACTTTGCAACGTGCCAAGTTGGGCCACTTCCATTGTGTCCTCCTGCCGAGGAAACAGGAGCGAGACTGCCAAGCAAGCGCCATTCGCCCCCCCAGCCCTGCTCGCATTTCCCCTCCTTCGTCTCCCTCGTGGATGTTCGTCAGGACCCAGGAGAGCCGTGCTTTTTTTGGCCCCGGCGAGGCTAAACCGTGCAGGCGCCTCGGCTGGGAACGAAGACGCGCCCCAGCCGTCCCTCAAATCTGTAACGGGCCACGTGGCTGGGACTAGGGCCAGCTCGCCTGCATGTGCGCCCGAGAATAAGCATGACGCAAGGATGAGATCATCGCGGTGGGTTTCCTTTGCCTGCGTATTTTATGCATTTCCCGCATAATAAAGCTAGGTGCATTTGATCGTATGCCTGTAAGGCAGCTGGACAGACACCCCTTTTAAGAGTGTTTTTAAAACTGGAAATTCAACAGGTGTAGCTGGTGTGTTCTGTTGGGCTTGCAAAGAGGTTATATGGAACAGTCATCCTGATTGGCTTGCAAAGTGGTTAGATACCTCCCCGTTAACCTCCTGTTCATCCCATATTTTCTCCATCACTTTCCTAACTGCAAAAAGTTAGGATTTCTCCCCCCCCCCAAAAAAAAAAGTGGCTGTATTGTGCCCTGGCCACAGAGCACATTAATTGCACTGAATGTCTGGTATTCAATTGAATCCTCTTGACAAAATTCTGACCGTTTGGAGGAGAACCACACTGCACCTTATGGCAAATGCTACACCTGGAGAAATGCAGGTTGAGTACCTTCCATGCAGACCCCCTGTAGACTGCCGTACTTGTTGCATGAAGTTGGAAGCACAGTAAAAAAAATAGTGTTTCACACATTCACTTATATGCATAATGAGAACTCAAAAAAACCCCAAATGAATGTGTGAATGAGTCCATCCTTTTCATAGGACTACAGTGGATCTGAAAGTCAAATTATCTTCAAAAAGGTCATGTTGTCTGCACAAATTCCCTAGGCACCTGGCATTTATCAGCTGATAACTTCCTTGAATCAGAAAGTTGGGGAAACTCCTCCGTGTTTCCAAGCATCAAGTTTCAGCTAATCCTGCAGTGAAATTCCCAAGAGACTATAAAATTAGGGCAGCTCCAGTGAATGGGAGGGCTGAAATGAAGATAAAGGCTGCTGTCTCTTTTGGTAAAGTTAGCATACAAAACTGAAAGTCCGATGAACAGCCTTTACTTTTAAGTTTGTTTTTTTTAAGCAGAATGATTAAGTATTAAAAGGAGTGGGGCTTTTAAAACTCCACCTGTTGAGACCTGGGCTTTTGGCTTATTTACCCTTCACCATGCAACTCAGATTAAGCAACCAACATTTTGCTGATTTAACACCAGGGAACGGCTCAAGTGAATAGCTAATGTAGTGCATAGATAACATGAACAAACAGCAATAATGAACCAATAAGTGAATAATAAACATCTGTTTCTTAGAGCTGGAGAGAGGAGGGAAGCAAACAAACATACAAGGCTGGGCCTCCATCCAATTTGAGCTGAAAATCCAGAAAGTTGCAAAACCAATTTTTTATAAAATTAAAATGCATTTCAGGATTGTTCTGGGGAGGTCTCTCTGGAGCTTCAGTTTACAGGTAAGTACAGTGGTACCTCAGGTTAAGTACTTAATTCGTTCCGGAGGTCTGTTCTTAACCTGAAACTGTTCTTAACCTGAAGCCCCACTTTAGCTAATGGGGCCTCCTGCTGCTGCCGCGCCGCCGGACCCCGATTTCTGTTCTTACCCTGAAGCAAAGTTCTTAACCTGAAGCACTATTTCTGGGTTAGCGGAGTCTGTAACCTGAAGCGTATGTAACCTGAGGTACCACTGTATGGTAAAGAAAATGGGTCTGGGGCTATAGGTTTGTGTAAAAAATATTTTATTTTTTAGGAACAGAGATTCCTACTAAACATCTGGAAGAATTTTCTGAAGGCAAAGAGCTGTTTTGACAGTGGAACGGACTCCCTCCGAAGGTGGTGGACTCTCCTTCCTTGAAGGCTGTCAAGCACAGTTTGGATGGCCATCTGTCCTGAGTGCTCTAGTTACGATTCCTGCATTGTAAGGGGTTGGACTAGATGACTGGGGGTCCCTTCTAACTCTAGAATTCAATGATTCTATTACTATCCCTGACGTAAAAATTTGATAATCCCGATCTTGGCTATGATAACCTGGAAGACCTGCTCCCTGCCTTGCAGGCCTTTCCCCACCCAGCCAGGGAGGGCTGGATCATGACTGACTCCAGCTACAAAAATGAAAACTGCTGAAGAGTTCAGAGACCTTCTTTGCTGCCTCTTCGTTCAGTGCTAGGTCCTGGAGTGTTCCACAGCCACTGTTCACAATGAACCACGGCTGGCAATATTGGCAGCAACAGCAGCTGATATGTTCTGTACTTATGAAAATATTTTATTGTCCTGCTAATTATGCTGTTTTAAATGTGCATTTCATATAAGACTTCCTTTAGACACCCAAAAGAGGAAGTGTTATTGTTTGGGGGGGGGGGGAATCCTATTTTTAAAATTTTTATTTTTGGTCAAAAATGAGAATTCTGGACAAATTTCTACTGGATTTCTAAACTAGGGGGGGAAATATTTCTAAACTAGGGGAAAAAAAATATAAACTAGAAAAAATTTCTAAATTAGAACAAAAAATAATATGGCCGCACCTGACGTTTCGGTAGAAAAATAATATTGATAACTTCCAGAATCTGAAATCCATAAACATGTTTTTGTCTGAGGCTCTATTCCACTCATTTCTGTATAACTACATGAGTATATAAAGAGAATACTGAAGTGGAACTAAGCAAGAAATTGCTACACTGAACATAATTTACTGGTCAAACCACAGATATTACTTAAAAGAAAACAGTTGTCTTCCTTAATGCATTGCAACCCTGTTAATTAGTACTAAATACATAAACATGTTGTTGCCTGGGGACCCGCTCCGCCCTTCTGTGGAACCGCTTCATGGGTGCGTATAAATAGAAAGCAAAAGTGGAAGTAAACAAGAACGTATTACACTGTTGTAATACACACACAGCTATGTTACACAGAAAGGCAGCAGAGTGACAAGGTCTCCCCTGACTTTCTCCAGATTTATTTAAGGCTTTTGATTATGCCAGCTGGCAGTTTTTACTAAAACTCATTCACTCTGTGAATTTGACCCTAAATTTATAAACGCCTTGAGAGCTGCGTATTCCCCTTCTAAGGGATGTGGGTGGCGCTGTGGTCTAAACCACTGAGCCTCTTGGGCTTGCCGATCAGAAGGTTGGCGGTTCAAATCTGCACGACAGGAAGAGCTCCTGTTGCTCTGTCCCAGCTCCTGCCTACAAAGCAGTTCGAAAGCACGCCAGTGCAAGTAGATAAATAGGTACCACTGCAGCAGGAAGGTAAATGGCGTTTTCGTGTGCTGTGGTTTCCGTCATAGTGTTCCATTGCGCCAGAAGCAGTTTAGTCATGCTGGCCACTTGACCCGGAAAGCTGTCTGCGGACAATGCCAGCTCCCTTGGCCTGAGTGTGAGATGAGCACCACAACCCCATAGTCGCCTTTGACTGGACGTAACCGTCCAGGGGTGCTTTACCTTTACCGTTATTCCCCTTCTACATCCAACATAAGAAAAAAATCTAAATTTCCACGCATCTCACGTTATATCGAGGAACTAAAGAGGGTTGCTTCCTTCCCTCATTTTTATTTATTATGGTAATTGCATTTCTGGCTGTTATGTACTGAGTTGAATAGGATCCAAAATGCAGCAGTCTGATTGGCCGTAGAACAATAGGATTCAGAATGCAGCAGTCTGATTGGTCCTAGAACAATAGGATCTTGAATGCAGCAGTCTGATTGGTCCACAGGAGCCACCCAGTCCAGCTCCAGGTCTGCAACCTGATTGGCCTACAGGTGAATCCCAGAATTAGCCAATCATGTGGGGCCCATTGTGTAAATAATGTATATAAAGCAGAGATTCTGGGGGAATTTCCATTCCTCCTCACCACTATGAGCTGAATAAAGAGCATGAAATCCACTCTCGACTCCGAGTATATTTCATTGGCCAATAGCCTCAGAGCACAAATGTAGAGATTTTGAAGAGCTCCACAAGGGATATCTCCAAACCAAGTGAATGGGCAGCCAAATGAGAAATGCAATTAAATGTAAAGAAGTGATTCATAGCAGGGTAAAATAATCTTAGGGCACCATTCAACCAAGGAGCAAAATTTTTTTTTCCCAAGTCCTCACTGAGTAACCCCACCTCGTTTCTGTTCCTGCTGCTCATACAACTGTCCTGTTCCTCTGGGTCCTGGTCTGCTCCACTGTCGAGAGGGGAAGGGCACGGCAAAGCAGAGGCTGCTGCTCCCCCTTGCTGTTTTCGTGGCTCGCTCACTTAGGGAGGGGAGGGGAGTAGGCGGGAGCAGCATTTGGGGGTTTGGCAGCAGATGCTCAGTGAAACCGACCCCCAACACCAGCCCTGGCTGGGACCCAGTGCAGGCTGCTCTCCCAGCGTTATTTCATGAAGCAGGCAATGGCAGAGTGAACATCTACAGGACCCAGGGCTGCTTAGGTCTTTACTGTTGGCAAGGGATATCTGCAGTAAAAAGTTGCAGCATGGACTGCAGTCACTCAGGATTACATTCTCCCCCCCCCCATACAGTGGTACCTTGGTTCTCAAACTTAATCCGTTCCTGAACTCCGTTCCAAAACCAAAGCATTCCAAAACCAAGGCGCGCTTTCCCATAGAAAGTAATGCAAAATGCATTAATCTGTTCCAGACTTTTAAAAAACAACAACCCCTAAAACATTGATTTCACATGAATTTTACTATTTAACGACACCATTGAGCCATAAAATTAAAGCAATAAACAATGTACTGCAGTCACACAGTCAATCAATCAATCAGTAACTGAACCGGGCTCCACAAAGTCACAAAAACAAAACAAAAAGAGCCACAAAAACTCAAAATAAATAGCAAAAACAGACCTCAGCGTAACACTCAAAACGGAAGTGTGGCACTCACATCGGAAGCGTCACACTCAAAATGGAGCATGTTCAGCTTCCAAAAAAAGTTCGCAAACCGGAATACATATTTCCAGGTTTGCAGTGTTTGGGTTCCAAGTCGTTTTGAGTACCAAGGCCTTTGAGTACCAAGGTACCACTGTATAGCTTTGCACGTTCAGATCGCATTGGGCTGTTCCTGCCTGAGGATCCCCTGTACTGTGTGTTGTTGTTTTTACTTTTGCAACCACTGGGGCTCCCCCAAGCCTCTCCATGCCTCCCTCTTGGTAGGTAGGAGAACAATAGCCAGGGTAGTATGTGAGAGCTGAGCTGAAAGCAGCCTGGAAGCTGGAGACGGACATGTTTGTCCTGTGTTGGATCTAAAACCATGGCAAAAGAAGAAGCAATATCTGCCAGGGTGTGAATGCTGTGAGTGTCTACATCTTATGCTCAGGTTGTAAAGGTAAAGGGACCCCTGACCATTAGGTCTAGTTGTGACCGACCCTGGGCGCTTATCTCGCTTTATTGGCCGAGGGAGCCGGCGTTTGTCCACAGACAGCTTCCGGGTCATGTGGCCAGCATGACTAAGCCGCTTCTGGTGAACCAGAGCAGTGCACGGAAACGCCATTTACCTTCCCGCTGAAGCCGTACCTATTTATCTACTTGCACTTTGTGCTTTCGAACTGGTAAGTTGGCAGGAGCTGGGACCGAACAACAGGAGCTCACCCCATTGCGGGGATTCGAACCGCCGACCTTCTAATCGGCAAGTCCTACGCTCTGTGGTTTAACCCACAGCGCCACCCGCGTCCCTTTGCTCAGGTTGTATATCTGTGTAAATAAAACCATATATCCTGAAGACACCATGGTCCTCTCTGACCTTCATTCCAAGGAAACCAAACTCTGGATAAGCTCCAGGAACCCCTGTAGTCCCTTTACCATGCATATATTGGGGTGGTACATAACAATAAGATTGTGCTATTAGCCACAACGCAGCAGTAGCTGCTACCAAGCAGGCGGCCACATTCTGCAGCGGCTGGAGCTTCCAGTAACGATTGCCATCTCAAGCCAGACACATTGCAATCAAAGGCCTCTTTACGTTATACAGCCATAACATGTGCGGATCAGCTATGTAATAAAAACAGACACGAGGAGCACATTCTGTTGAAAGACAAGCTCTTAAACCGGTGTTGCTATATTTAAAAGAATTGCATAATGCACCAAGTTAACAATTCCCGGGAGGCGTTCTTTAAGAATCAGGCTGGATGGAATACGTGAAGGTGTACGCAAAGCAGTTCAGCTGTCAGTAAGTATTTTGCCGTTGGAGAATGACATGATCTTTTGATAGGTGCATGCTTTGAAGTCGCCTGGTGCAGATGCTGAGACCGCAATGCCCTTTGAAAACCCTCTCATAGGCTCGGCCTGGATCTATTATACATAAGGCAGCAGAGTCCTGATGTGGTCAAATGGACTGTGACATTTAAACTGCAAGGGCAGAATCCCATTTTTTAAAATGCTTCCCGGAGTTAAAACCTGCTAAGGATCAGTAAATGTAATGGGGGGGGGGTTAATGGTGGTGCAACTTACACAATGATATCTACCAATCCCTGTTTTCGTCTTCACAGTACAGGAGCATAGGAAGTGGCCTTCCACTGCATCAAGCCCTTAGTGCAGAGAGATCATCAGGGGGTTTGGATTGGGTGCTCATCAATATGCAGAAGATACCCCGCTCTACCTCTCTTTCAAATCAGAACCAGTGAAGGTCCTGTGTGAGTGTCTGGAGGCAGCTGGAGGATGGATGGCAGCTAACAGATTGAGGTTGAATCTTGACAAGACAGAAGTACTGTTTTGGGGGGACAGAAGGCGGGCAGGTGTGGAGGACTCCCTGGTCCTGAATGGGGTAACTGTGCCCCTGAAGGACCTGGTGTGCAGCCTGTGAGTCATTTTGGACTCACAGCTGTCCATGGAGGCGCAGGTCAATTCTGTGTCCAGGGCAGCTGTTTACCAGCTCCATCCGGTACTCAGGCTGAGACCCTATCTGCCCATGGACTGTCTCTCCAGAGTGGTGCATGCTCTGGTTATCTCTCGCTTGGACGACTGCAATGTGCTCTACGTGGGGCTACCTTTGAAGGTGACCCAGAAACTACAACTAATCCAGAATGCGGCAGCTAGATTGGTGACTGGGAGCGGTTGCCGAGACCACATAACACCCGTCTTGTAAGACCTACATTGGCTCCCAGTACGTTTCCGAGCACAATTCAAAGTGTTGGTGCTGACCTTTAAAGCCCTAAACAGCCTCGGTCCAGTATACCTGAAGGAGCGTTTCCACCCCATCGTTCTGCCCTGACACTGAGGTCCAGCGCTGAGGGCATTCTGGTAGTTCCCTTACTGCGAGAAGCCAAGTTACAGGGAACCAGGCAGAAGGCCTTCTCAGTAGTGGCACCCGCGCTGTGGAAAGCCCTCCCACCAGATGTCAAAGAGAAGAACAACTACCTGACATTTAGAAGACATCTGAAGGCAGCCCTGTTTAGGGAAGCTTTTAATGTTTAACAGACCACTGTATTTTAATACTTTGTTGGAAGCCGCCCAGAGTGGCTGGGGAAACCCAGCCAGATGGACGAGGTATAAATAAATTATTATTATTATTATTATTATTATTATTCATCTCCAGTCATGTCTGGCAGCAGCTCTCCACAGAAACACCTCCCATCATCTTTGATTTGATTTTTAAAGTGTTGGCCAAGGCTTGATCATGGGACCTTCAGAGCATGTGCTCTACCCACTGAGCTACGGACCTTCAGTATAGGAAGCTGCCATGAACCCACAGACTATCTGTCCATCTGTGCCAATAATGTCTACTCTGACTGGCAGCAGTTCTCTAGGGTCTCAGGCAGACATTTTCCCCAACACCTACTTTGAACAAACTTATTTTTTAGAATTTGGATTGCAACAAAAGAATTGAACCATCAAACAAAACATTTCAATTAAAGACCACAGGAGTTACATCACAATACAAAGGCTATACAGTATAATAGACTTTTCTCAGAAGGAACCATTAAGACAACCAAATTTCATACGCTGGCACGGATAAGGTGCAGAATTGTAGCGTATAAAGCCCTATCGTGTAGCATAAAATGTTTTTGGGTTCTCTGTTCTTTTGGAAACCTTTGAATAGTCCCACCCCCACACCCAAGATTGAAAAGTTCAAATATATAATATCCAGTCTTTGGAAATATAACTACAGTGGTACCTCAGGTTACATATGCTTCGGGTTACATTCACTTCAGGTTACAGACTCCGCTAACCCAGAAATAGTGCTTCAGGTTAAGAATTTTGCTTCAGGATGAGAACAGAAATCGTGCTCCAGCGGTGCGGTGGCAGCAGGAGACCCCATTAGCTAAAGTGGTGCTTCAGGTTAAGAACAGTTTCAGTTTAAGAACGGACCTCCGGAACGAATTAAGTACTTAACCCGAGGTACCACTGTATTAATATAATATAATTGTCTCAAATCTTCCTGATCCTTTTAACTGCAGGTGCCAGGAACTGAACATGGGACTTTCTGCATGTATGCTCCCTTGCTGTTCAGGTAAACCCACCCAGGCACCATGCATTCAAAGTTCTGAAAATGAAAGCAGGGCTCCTTATAACTTTTTTCACTTGGGAGCCACCTGCCAAGAGAGAAAGCTTTCTTCCTTGTTTTTCTTTCTCTTTGCTTATTGATTTATTCTATGCTGTGCTTTCATTGGGTGTTGCGTCTTCCTCCGGCCCACCCCAGTTTGCAAAATGAGACCTCTGTTTTCGTTATTTAGTCATTTGGGTTTCAAAGATTAAAAAGCACCGGCTACAACAGAGACGTAAACAGTAGTTACAAGGGCAGGTGTCAGATTTTCCAAGGTCAAAAATGACACCAAGGAACCAATTAGAGGTCTCCTGCTTGTTATTCCTTTCATTTTTTATTTTTTTTTTAAAAACCACCCTGTTTCTGTGCTTTTCAAACAGCAGCTGCAGTTATTTATCGGGGGAAGTTTTTCCTGGCATGAAGACAAAGCAGAGGGCAAGGTAGTCAAGTGACTGGCCCAGATAGAAATGACCTGCAATGTCACTGTGACTTTAACTGTTGTTTGTTTATTTGGCTATTTACTTTTCAAGGCAAACAGGCTCTGCAAAGTAGCTGACAATAAAGCTAGTATAAACACTTTTCAAAACAAAACAAAGCAAGATTTTCCCAAGGTTCCCCCAGTTCTATCACCCCCTCCAACATTTATCCGGTGAAAATAGGGACGCCCCATTCCAAAACGCTAATTTTACTATTTATACCCCACATGTCTTTCTGAGTTGCCCCAGCACTCTGGGCAGCTTCCAAAGTATATAAAAACATAATAAAACATTAAGCATTTTTTTAAAAAAAAACCTCCCCTATACAGGATTGCCTTCAGATGGCTCGGGGGACGGATAACTCCATACCCTCCAACATTTCTCCAATGAAAATAGAGACATCCTAAAAGTGGGGACGCGGGTGGCACTGTGGTCTAAACCACAGAGCCTAGGGCTTGCCAATCAGAAGGTCGGCGGTTCGAATCCCTGCAACGGGGTGAGCTCCCATTGGTCAGTCTCAGCTCCTGCCCACCTAGCAGTTCGAAAGCACGTCAAAGTGCAAGTAAATAAATAGGTACAGCTCCGGCGGGAAGGTAAACGGCATTTCCGTGCGCTGCTCTGGTTCGCCAGAAGCAGCTTTGTCATGCTGGCCACATGACCCGGAAGCTGTCTGTGAACAAACGCCAGCTCCTTCAGCCTATAGAGCGAGATGAGCACACAACCCTAGAGTTGTCTGCGACTGGACTTAACGGTTAAGTTGTCTGCGACTGGACCCACCTTTAAGGAAAAGTGGGTCATCCCCGGATCAAATCAGAAACCGGACAGCTTCTCTAATTCAGGGATGTCCCTGGAAAATAGGGACGCTTGGAGGGTCAGTTCTATGAGTCCATTGCATCTGCCTTGCCCAACTTGGCATCCTCCAGAAGTTGTTGGACTATAACTTCCATAATCCCTGGCCATTGGCCATATTGGAAGGGGTTGATGGGAGTTGGAGTCCAACAGTTTCTTGGGGAGATCAGAGTGAAGAAGGCTGCAGTACAGAAGCAAATATTTTAGGGGACTAGATATGCTGATTCAGAGCATAACTTGGACTGGATCCTCTTTGAGATTGCCCAAAGGAGCCTGTTGGGGAATCATGCCATAATTGAGAACGTGGCATCAGTTACTAATTCACAATTGTTGTCTTTCATGGACAACTTGTGGATGTAGTTGATCTTACTACATCCTTATTATTATTATTATTATTATTATTATTATTATTATTAAAATTGATGTATATCCCTCCTTTCTCCCAAGATTCAATACAGCTTACAACATTTATATTAAAAAAAACTTGATTATAAAATACAAAATAATAAATATAAACATGTGTGTGTATAAATAATTTATATATATATATAAAATTGGATGTGAAAGAAGACATAGTCCCTACCTGTATCTGTTATATATTTTGTAAATCGCATAGAAGTTTTCTTCTTATAGTTAAATAGGGTTGCCATATTTCAAAAAGTGAAAATCTGGACACAAAAGTTTTTTTGGGGGGGGCAAAGATGTTGAGCTTTTTCTTGCAAAATTTCCCCCCTAAAATGAACTTTTAATGCTATTTATTAGGAAATTCATAAAAAAAAACCAACACTTCTGATATGGGCTGCCATACACCCAGATTTTCCAGGACATTTTACCAGATTTTAGAAAATTCCGCCCAGACTCCATTTTCGACGGACAAATCCCGGCTATGTCTGGGAAATTCTGGGCATATGGCAGCCCTATAGTTAAACAGTATATACAAATCGTTTGCAATGCATTTGGACACCACTTAACCAAATTTTCCTTGAAGGTTCCTGAGATCACGGAACCACCTTTTGCCGTCAAGCTTGGAGACAGTTGGTGCTTATTTTTATATTTTTATATTTTTATATTTTTATTTTTTAAAATAAATTTTTATTATTTTAAAATTTATATTGCCTCATGAGCAGAAAGTCAATTCATGAAGACTATTAATAAATAACTGTTTGGGCCAGGAGCGAAATGTATTTTCTCTCTCAGCAGAGGGAAGCCTCTTTTCCTAAGTAAACAATTACCATGGCAAACTCCTATGAGTTGTTTTGGCGACTAGCCTAGGGCCTAGGGCACTGGGCCATCATTTCCCTGACTGAGCTAAGCTCAGGAGAAAGTGAGGTTTTCACTTTTATACATGGAAAAGAACAAAAAAATTCAATGATTATGTCGCCACCTTCCTGCTTGTCCTTCCATTGGTGTTATCCAAAATAGCTACTCTGGCAAATATTTTAAAACTACTTAGATCCCCCCCCCAAAAAAAATAATAATTGGCAGGACACTTCATGAAAAGGGCACAGGAGGCAGCTGTGAGGAGAACTGAGCACCAATAATGGAAATTAGCAAAAGGAGGAAGCCATCAAGAGAGCAGTTTTAAAACAGAGCTGAGCAAAAGTGTTTTTCTCCACAGGTCTCCTTCGAAGGATGCAAGAACCAGTTGCACATGCCAAGGTGTGAATGATGGAGGGTGTTATGTACTGAAGTTCTCACCCTGGGCCAGCAGGGGGATACTGTAGATAGTTTTCACTTAGGTCCACATATGCAAATAAGGAATTGAAAGTGACGTTCAGTGATTGGATAGTTACAGAAAGCTGTTGCTGTTGCGTTGTAGTGGAGCTCTAAATAAGCAGGCTGGCTGAACCCTTCAGTTCAGTTCTTTTCTGGCCTGTGAATAAACAAGAGCTGCTTGAAGAATCGCTGTGTCGTCTGATATGTTCACCCACAACTTAACAGAGGGAGCAACAAAGTCTGTGTGCGTGAGAAGTGCGGAGGTTTTCCCAGAAACGATCACTAATGCTAAGGTTGTGTCTGCACTAAACACTTATAATAGTCTGACAACAGTTTAGCTAGTGCTATTTGTCTAGAAAAAGAGGTGCCAGAACTTGCCATGAATGCCTCCTAATGACACCCACCTGAGATATAACAATAAATAATAGTAAAATTTTATTTATATCCCGCCCTCCCCAGCCGAAGCCGGGCTCAGAGCGGCTAACAACAGTAAAATAATACAGCATTCTAAAATCAGTTCATTATAAGGTGCCAGAACTGAGTTCTGGTGAGCTCTGGCTGAAAAAAAGCCATGAATTTAGCATTCATGATTTCTCCCAAAAGAATCTTGGGAAATTGTGGTTTGGTGAGGATGCAGAGAATCCTGTTAGGGATTCTTTGCCTTTGCCTCCAATCCCACATGACCATTTTAGGATCTCAAAAGAGAAGGGATGATAATTAAACCAAGCTTAATTCCCTAATTTAGGTTGTTTTGGAAATCGTATGACAGACCTAATGTGGCTTCCCTCCCAGAAAATGTGGAACTGTTTTACAATGCTTCATTTATTTATTTTATTTATGATAATATTTAGAAACCACCAAATACACACACACAGAGAGAGAGTAGATGTCAGATGAGATGTTCTGATGCTCAAATCTGCACTGAGTCCATGCCTTTTAATCCTGGACAGGTATGGAAAACGACTGCTAGGTTTGAGAAAGCTGGGAAGAGGTTAATGGCATCAAACTGGAATTTTTGATCATTATTGAATGATAATTTCCACCAGAAATATTGCACCTTTTTATAGCATAAATTGTTTATTACATTTTCCAAACATGTTTGTTGTTGTTTAGTCGTTCAGTCGTGTCCGACTCTTCGTGACCCCATGGACCAGAGCACGCCAGGCACTTCTGTCTTCCACTGCCTCCCGCAGTTTGGTCAGATTCATGTTTGTAGCTTCGAGAACACTGTCTAACCATCTCGTCCTCTGTCGTCCTCTTCTCCTTGTGCCCTCCATCTTTCCCAACATCAGGGTCTTTTCCAGTGAGTCTTCTCTTCTCATGAGGTGGCCAAAGTATTGGAGCCTCAGCTTCACGATCTGTCCTTCCAGTGAGCACTCAGGGCTGATTTCCTTAAGAATGGATGCGTTTGATCTTCTTGCAGTCCATGGGACTCTCAAGAGTCTCCTCCAGCACCATAATTCAAAAGCGTCAATTCTTCGGCGATCAGCCTTCTTTATGGTCCAGCTCTCACTTCCATACATCACTACTGGGAAAACCATAGCTTTTACTATACGGACCTTTGTTGGCAAGGTGATGTCTCTACTTTTTAAAATGCTGTCTAGGTTTGCCATTGCTTTCCTCCCAAGAAGCAGGCGTCTCTTAATTTTGTGGCTGCTGTCACCATCTGTAGTGATCATGGAGCCCAAGAAAGTAAAATCTCTCACTGCCTCCATTTCCTCCCCTTCTATTTGCCAGGAGGTGATGGGACCAGTGGCCATGATCTTCGTTTTTTTGATGTTGAGCTTCAGACCATATTTTGTGCTCTCCTCTTTCACCCTCAATAAAAGGTTTTTTAATTCCTGCTCACTTTCTGCCATCAAGGTTGTGTCATCTGCATATCTGAGGTTGTTGATATTTCTTCCAGCAATCTTAATTTCAGCTAGGGGTTCATGTTTACAATAATCTTAATATCAAATAATTACATTGTTTCATAAATTGACTTCTCACCTCCACTTTCATAGTGTTTTGACTCAAACCTTTTCTACTGCATTGTATCTTTATCTATTACAAAAAGGTTTATCTATTACAGTTATTTCATCATTTGGCTATAGTATTATTTTTTTTAAAGGCTTCTATTCTTCTATGAAAAGTCCATAATTTTTATCTCTTAATTTCGCTATCAGCTTTGCCATTTCCGTGTCATTTCGAAAGCCACTCTTCCTTTGTTTACCTTTTGAGGTTACAGTTTTATACAGCCATTTAAAAAACAATCAGCTTAACATTGCAAAGATTGCTGTAGTAGTTGCTGTTGTTGTTGATCAATGGCCATTATAATATGACATGTATAATTCATGTATAAATTTCTGTGAATTAACGCAGGACTTCCTCCACTTCCTAGAAGAGTTTGGATTTGATATCCTGCTTTATCACTACCCGAAGGAGTCTCAAAGTGGCTAACATTCTCCTTTCCCTTCCTTCCCCACAACAAACACTCTGTGAGGTGAGTGAGGCTGAGAGACTTCAGAGAAGTGTGACTAGCCCAAGGTCACCCAGCAGCTGCATGTGGAGGAGCGGGGAAGCGAACCCGGTTCACCAGATTACGAGTCCACCGCTCTTAACCACTATACCATGCTGGCTATTTAGAGGCCCTCATCCAGTGGATATTGAATATAGGCTTGTGCCTTCAAATACCTAAATGTATCAATTGGGCAAATATGGAAAACAAAAGTTGTATCAACAACCCGGAAAATTATGATTAACTGGTCTTTCACCAAAATTTGCATTTGAAGTTTCAAGCCCACTGAGTCTCCAAGGAAATCCCCTTTCTGGTTTTCAAAACCCTGAGTGTACAAATATCCTCCTAAAATTCCACCCAAAAGATGGCCGCAATGTTTGGAAAAACCTCTGTCTGAAGAGGGGTTGGCTTGCTTATAATAATATTATTTGAAAAAATATGAAAGGAAGAGGCCTTTAAACACATATGATGGATTAATTAAGAGAAAGGCAAATAAAGGTTAGAATGGCATAATTGGCTGAGTAGAGTTCATTAGGTGAGTGTAAAACCGCTGGATATTATTTTGCTGAAGCATGCCGTTTGACTTCCTAAATGACAGATGCCATACAAGACATTCCTGAAATTAAGTTAAATGAAGATAATGAGCTCTGAGAACCGAACCCTAAAGTCAAGCGGTTGGAGACCATTTGACCTTATTTTCAATCTTCTTTATTAGGGTTAAAGACAAAGAGTCCAAGTGTCTTGCTAAATCGACCAGAGGATGGCTGATGAGCTAGAAATTAATGCCGTAGTTTAAAACAGGACTCAAGGAGATGGGAAACATCGGAGACCCATTAACCTTTCCCATGGCATTGTAAAGAAACAAAACGAAGGAGAGCGAAGACCAACCAGGAGGGACGCCTTTGGACTGTAATTATTCAGAAGGCTTCAGGAGCAATTATTTCAGACGATATAGAAAAGATAGCTCAGCAGAAGGCTGATCTCTGCAAACGACATGGACCATTTTTGTACTTTGACCATCACAGGCAAAAATTGGAATACGTTGCCAAGGGCTGAACAAATCAGCCATCTCTTTTCAGGGTTTGGTTTTCATGACAATCAAAGGAGCTTACCTTCAAGAAATAAGAACGCTTCAAAACAGACCATTCACAGAGCAGGCTCACTTCAGGCCTAATCTGAAGTAAATTCCACTGAGGTCAGAGGGACTGACACCCAGGCAAATGTGATAACAATCTAGAAGTAAACCCCACCGAATTCAAAGGAAATCACTACAAGTGGGCATGTGCAGGACCAAACTATTAAGATTTGCTATGCACAATAAACAAATTTTATTAGACGGTACAAAGGGGTTGGCAAAACGAGCTTCCATTGGGGGTGCAGGCCCAGGAGGGGTGCAAAAATAATCTATCAGGCTGTGGAGCGCATGACATATATGTGTTTGTGGTGGGGGGACATGCTGCCACTGTCACAGTGAGATCCAAGGCAGGAGAAGATTCCTGTCCTTCTCACACCATGGCACAAAGGCATGCGATTTTTTTCACCCTTGCTATTCACCTTGCCCTTTCTCCAGACACTTTGAGTACTTGGGTGGCATAAAATGTAGTAATTTATAATGTGGCTATTGCGGTAAAGTGGTTTTTCTTTCAGCTGTGGGGGCACCACTGCTGATACAGCTCCTTGGCTGTGGGGACCCTAGGAACACTTCTACAGAGCCAGGAATGCTACCGAATACAGTGGTACCTCAGGTTACATACGCTTCAGGTTACATACGCTTCCAGTTACAGACTCCGCTAACCCAGAAATAGTACCTCGGGTTAAGAACTTTGCTTCAGGATAAGAACAGAAATCGCACGGTGGCAGCGGGAGGCCCCATTAGCTAAAGTGGTGCTTCAGGTTAAGAACAGTTTCAGGTTAAGAACATACCTCCAGAACGAATTAAGTTCTTAACCTAAGGTACCACTGTACAAGCTCCTGGAAACCACAGTGGGAGAGAGCAGTTTTTATATGAACACAGCTGGAGCTGAAATTTTTGGTTGTGTACTGGGAGACGCGGGTGGTGCTGTGGGTAAAAGCCTCAGCACCTAGGGCTTGCCGATCGAAAGGTCGGCGGTTCGAATCCCTGCGGTGGGGTGCGCTCCCGTTGTTTGGTCCCAGCGCCTGCCAACCTAGCAGTTCGAAAGCACTCCCGGGTGCAAGTAGATAAATAGGGACCGCTTACTAGCGGGAAGGTAAACGGCGTTTCCGTGTGCGGCTCTGGCTTGCCAGAGCAGCGATGTCACGCTGGCCACGTGACCCGGAAGTGTCTCCGGACAGCGCAGGCCCTCGGCCTCTTGAGTGAGATGGGCACACAACCCTAGAGTCTGTCAAGACTGGCCTGTACGGGCAGGGGTACCTTTACCTTTTTTACTGGGAGAGGGGATTGGGTGTCTGGAGGCCAACACACAAGAGGCGGGTTATTTTTTCCCGGGGGTTCCCCCACCCCCCAATTTGGTCTAACTTTGTTTCTTATACAAATGTAGACACACTCACGGACAACAAATCTCGCCAGGTATTGCAAATGTTTGGATTCTGTGAAATTTAAGGTTCTAAGTCAGGCATAGGCAAACTCGGCCTGCCAGATGTTTTGGGACTACAACTCCCATCTAAGCTAAGAGGACCAGTGGTCAGGGATGATGGGAATTGTAGTCTCAAAACATCTGGAGGGCTGAGTTTGCCTGTGCCTGTTCTAAGTTGTAGTTTGTTTTGGAGGGCGATTTCAGGCTGACCTTTAAAACAAAACAAAACAGAAAAATTATTGGTTTTTAAGGGAATATAAAAGTAGAAAATAAATGTTTGATACAGTTTTACATGTTCTGAAAAGGCACTTTGTTCCCGAATGTAAGATACAAAGATATGCAATAGGATAAAAGCAGAAACAGTAAAACAAGGAATGGGGGCAGGGAGGGTAGCATTGGGGGCATGTTTTTTTATGTTTCGTAATAGTAAGAAGGAAGATAAAGAGTCATGTTTTGAGCTTATACATTGGTGTATATGGAGAGCATATTGGGGGATGGGGAGAGAGAGAGGAGGAGTACAGGGATGTTGCTTGTACTTTGTCAAATCAACCAGGTTGTGTGAGCCATCTTTTCCATACTGAATAAAATCGTACCACACTACAAAGAATTCATTTGTTTTGTTTGGACCTCTTGCTTCCAGACTGACCTTATAATGGACTGCCCATTAATATGCAGCCACAGGCCACAAAACTTCCCATTGATGATATTGTTGCACACTAGGCCAAATCTCTGGGTGGCACGTGGGTTTCCGGGAGCTTACCCGGGGTTCGTGTTTCCTTTGGGAATGATGCACAGCGGAGATTGTGGTGTCTTTATAATATATGGTTTATTCAGACATATATACAACCTGAGCCTACAATGGAGGGGTTCACATCTTGTTTCTCCCATAGAAATTGAACAATGCTCTCAAACTTTGCTCGGACTCTCCAGCTTCCTGCTTTGCTTCTAAGGCCATATCACTGCAACTCAACTCTAAACTTAGGCTTAGTCCTTCTAACCATTTCTGAGTTGGAGGAGGAGCCCTACCCATTTGTCATCTGGCACAGAACCCCCTTTCATTTGCTCTCTTAATGGCCCATCACCCATGCGATCACCTCAACACGGGAAGCTAGCCTGCCTTATATAGAAGGATCTTGCACACAGCCTGATTCCTCCCCTCTAAAACTCCTAACAATACGTACGGACGTTGACTCAGCAAGTTTCACATTTATTTTAATTTGTTAATTGTTCCCCAGTTGTGACTGCTGCAAATTTTCTTTGTATTGTTCTATTAGTTATTATTGCAAGCTGTATAAAATCACAAATTCAGTAAAAAAAAAAAAATTGACAAAAAAAGAAAGAAAGAAAGAGCAAAGCCGTATTGGGTAGTTTTGCCTAGCAGTTGGAGGAAATGTACCATCAAAGAATGAAACCCCATCTTCAAATGTTAAGTGCTGGAAGTGTACAAGGCAGGGGCAGTGGTACCTGTAACAGTAGAACAAATTTTTATAGATGCTGCTGCTGCTGCTTCTTCTTCCGAAAACTTTTTTATTATCTAGGTGCTTCTTTTTTCCAGCGCTGTGTGGCAAGATGTACCTGCCCAGATGTTTTCGCCCAGCTGCTTTCCTCAATATAAGTACTAGAGGTGTTCTCATCTGGTCACCCCCAGGGAGATATCTTCGGGTCACTGAATGATTTATCTGACGTTAAAATTAATGTCAGAAACAGACACAAGTTGTGACCTTGTTGCAGAAGCAGGGCAATATTCCAGCGAGTGCAATTGCCAGATGGACGGAGTCCTGTGACTGCCTGTGGGAATATCGCTCTCCATCCATCCTGTAACCGCCATGGGGTCATTCCACGGCCTCTGCTGTGAACCGAGTGGCTCCAGTTGCCATTTTTTGTTCTGAAAATAGTGTTCGCAGCCAGGGGTATAACGCAGTGATTTAAAACGCTCTCTGGCTCATCAGCAACGAGGAAGGAATAGACCTTTGCTACGATCACCCATGGATCGAGAAGGTCTGACCGCATTCAGAGTAGCTTCGTTTATGTTTTCAGACTCCATACAAACATCTGGCGAAACATCTGATGGATGCAGTTCCAGCTCCAGCAGAATCGAAACATCTGTCAGTAATAAAAGGGGAGGGCTTGGGGGAAGTTGTAACCCTTTATTTATAGTTAATATATCGTTATTAATGTAGTATTTTTTTAACTGTTTCCATCCTGAACAGGGAGCAACACTTCATGACAGTGAATTGCTAAAAACTGAAAGGAAGAAACCCATTAAAATACAAAACATTGCACACTAAAAGTGATTGGCAGTACAAGCCTATGCTGGATTACGCAGAAGTACGTTACACTTTTATTTTAGATAGATGATTGATAGATAGATAGATAGATAGATAGATGATAGATGATAGATAGATGTTGTTGTTGTTTAGTCGTTTAGTTGTGTCTGACTCTTTGTGACCCCGTGGACCAGAGCACGCCAGGCATGTCTGTCTTCCACTGCCTCCCGCAATTTGGTCAGACTCATGCTGGTAGCTTCGAGAACACTGTCCAGCCATCTTGTCCTCTGCCGTCCCCTTCTCCTTGTGCCCTCCATCTTTCCCAATATCAGGGTCTTTTCCAGGGAGTCTTCTCTTCTCATGAGGTGGCCAAAGTATTGGAGCCTCAGCTTCAGGATCTGTCCTTCCAGTGAGCACTCAGGACTGATTTCCCCCAGAGTGTTTGGAAATCCCTCAGAATCCATCAGCCTCGGCGGGGGGCGGGGGACAACAACTGATCTAGTTGGTCCCCCACCCCTGCAGTACAGGGGGAGGGGGGAATCAGTCCTAGCCAATCCAAACCTCACCACAGAGTATCTGCCCATGACAACAGGGCAATGTTTGCCAGTTGCGAATGTTTTAAAATTTATATTAAAAATTAATCATGAGGCAGACCAGGGCTTTTTAGCCCCCAACCGGAACTTGCCGGAACCTCTCAGGTGGGCGCCATTGCCATTGTAAGAGAACGTGGGAGTTGTTATCTCCGGAACCTCTTTTTCTAGAAAAAAAATAGCACTGAGGGAGACTAGTAATTATTATGGACCAGTAGGTTTCAATGTAATGTCTACTAAATGACCACTGAATAAACCAACCATTTTATATGCCCTGAACATAAAAGCTCAAATCTCATATGTGCCTCACCATCAACTAAGCTACTGTGAGCAACTGGGGCAGTTTAGACAGTCGTGTGGCAGAATGCCAGCAGAACTCATATGCCATGTATCTCTTCTCTGGCTCTAGGCAAGAGTAAAAGACAAGGATTTCCTGCTTTCCACAGTTTGCTATATTTACATACTAAACACTGTTTACCTGACAACAGTGTTCTTACTTAAAGTTTACCTCATAAAATTTTGGTTTTTCCTCAGGGGCCATGACTGCATATTGCAGCAGTGAATCTCATAGTTTTAACTACACACACTTTGTGGAGAAATGCTTCTTTCTGCCTGTCCTGAACATTTAGCTTTCTCACATGATTCTGAGTTCTAGTATGACAAGAAGAACACATCTTCTCTCTGTCGACTTTCTTCGTAGAATGCAACATTTTATATGCCTCTATCATGTCCCCCCACTTTCTCTAAAGCAAGTTACGAAAACGTTCCTAATCCTACATAAGGGAGTTATTCCATCCCCATGTTCATTTTAGTTTCTCTTTTCCAGCTCTAACAATATCTGTTTTGAGGTACTAAATACAGTACTCTCATGTTTGGCCACACACCATAGATGTGAATTTATGAGGCTAGCAGTCCCATATCCTAATGATTCCTAACAAGCAATTTGCCTTTTTTTTTCACAGCTTGCACAGGCTGAGGCAACATCTTCACTGAGCTATTCACCTCAGCACCAAGATTTATTTTCCTGGTCAGTCATTGATAATTCAGACCACTTATTTATCCCACACACATCTTACTGGGTTGCCCCAGCCACTCTGGGCAGCTTCCAACATATATAAAAAACATAAGAAAACATTAAACATTAAAAAACAACAACCACTTCCCTATACAGTACAGGATTGCCTTCAGGCGGCTTGTGGGTCGGATAACTCCATACCCTCCATCATTTCTCCAATGAAAATAGGGACATCCTAAGGAAAAGTGGGACATTCCAGGATCAAGAAAGCAGGATAGGTTCTCTAAATCAGGGATGTCCCTGGAAAACAGAGACAATTGTAGGGTCTGCCTTTGGCTTTTTAATGAACACAAAATTTCCCCTTCCGCACAACTACTCGAAGAATTGATGCTTTTGAATTATGGTGCTGGAGGAGACTCTTGAGAGTCCCACGGACTGCAAGAAGATCAAACTGATCCATTCTGAAGGAAATCAGCCCTGAGTGCTCACTGGAAGGACAGATCCTGAAGCTGAGGCTCCAATACTTTGGCCACCTCATGAGAAGAGAAGACTCCCTGGAAAAGACCCTGATGTTGGGAAAGATGGAGGGCACAAGGAGAAGGGGACGACAGAGGACGAGATGGTTGGACAGTGTTCTCGAAGCTACCAACATGAGTTTGACCAAACTGCGGGAGGCAGTGGAAGACAGGAGTGCCTGGCGTGCTCTGGTCCATGGGGTCATGAAGAGTCGGACACGACTAAATGACTAAACAACAACTACTACTTAAAAAAATGCCAGAGCCCCGCCTGATTCTGCATTCACGCATCTTAATCCCAAAATTCTTCTCTGTGAAGAAAAATAATATCCGACTACACTCCATTGCTTTTGACAGCTGCTGGACATGCAGAAACCCGAAGCTGTGCAGCTTTAACCAGCATGGCAGGGAAGGACTGACCTGTTGAATTTCAGTAGTTATTCTGCGCTTTGTGTTTCAAAATCTAGCCAGCTCCAATGCCTGCCATTTTCTCTGCATGCCTTTAGAGTGGGCTGCTTCCATTCATTACTGACAGTTAGATATAGCCTTGCTAGGGAGTTGTGGTGTTGTGAAATCTGCCTTTCTCAGCACTTGGAAGAGCAGGGCCAGAATGTTGATGAGCTTTCCAAGGCAATGTATGAAGTGGGGTGGGGGGTGGGGAATTCCCAGGCATCCCATAATTCAGGGAGGCTAATTCAGTGAAATGATTCCGCAATGATGGAAGAGATGCAGTTGGAATCCCACAAGAAAGAGAAAGAAGGGGAGGGGGGGGGTTGTGTGCATGCCTGCCTGTAAAAATTGTTGTTTTTAAACAAAGAAAGAAAACTTCAGCGTTTTCCATTATTGCAGAGCTGTAGTGACTGGCCATTTTGCACAATCACTGGAGAAATTTGAAAGTTTTAGCTAAGCAGTGACTCAGCACAGTGATCTAAGATCTTTGGTATCTCTCCCCCCCCCCCGCAACTCCCCCCCCTCGCAACTCCCCCCCCCCTCCTGGCCTGACTCTGCAGTTTGATGACAGCCGCTAGATTCCCAGAACCACACGGTTATTATTTCCAAGAGCAATGTATAAGGTCTGCGTTTGTGCATGTAGAAAAAATGTTGGGAGTGAAAGATGAGTCAGGGGAGAGTTAAAGAAACCTTGTATTACTTAGCAAGGGCTTGTGCTTTGACCAAAGGCAGCAGCTAAGCTTTTACTTTGGTGGAGGGGAAGGAACATGCTGCAGTTTGCTCCTTGATTTACAGTGACGTGGAGGGGCATGGGAGCCGTATCTTGGGGGACGCTGGTGGGTTAAGCTCCCTGCTCGATCTGGGAGTTTGCCACCTCTGTCATATAGTCTTCCATCTTTCCGCTGGCCAGTTACCTGTATTTACTTTAAAGTGTGCGTTAAAGGCTAATCCCGCTGCGTAAAGCCAGCTTAAATGAAGAGCGGAGCCGACCTCTGCCAACAGGCTGGAAGTCATACAGAGCTTTGGACCGGAGAAGCTGGGCTGCATACAGGGAAAGCTTATTTTAATAGGGGAAAGTGCACTGAACTTTTCTCCTGGGCTTGTTGCGGCAGAGAAGGCCCTGCCAAATGCAGTTGACCTTGAACACAGGTGCAAGCTTCAGATCCATCTCTGGCAAACAAATCAAGGGTTGTTTTTTTTAAAAAAAGTTGCAGGGAAATAAATCTTTCAATGATGAAAGGGAGCGAACACACCATAGAGGCATTCATTATCTCCACAGACATGAACCTCCAGCGGATGCCAGGGTACAGCTTTGGACATCCAAAAGATTATTAAGAGAGAAGAGTGTAAGGACGCTTGACTCAGCCATGATCCCTCACGTGTGCTTTGATGCGTGCCAAATCAAGAAGACAAGAACTTTAAAAAAGAATGGGGAAAGTTTATAATTTATATATGAGACCCACTGTAAGCAGGTTAAAACATTGGCAGGATTTTAATCACACTTGTAAAGTAACAGAAACTATGGACAATTTAGAAAGATAAAAATTTGGATAGGTAATGACACGCAGTTGTAAACATTACCATTAGGACCAATGGAAGGGATGGTGGCGGGAAATCAGGAGAGTCAGAGCAATCTCGATATTTGGATTTTGAAATGTTTTTGTTGTATGTTTATATTTTAAAAAATCAAATATATATATATATTTTTAAGAGACAGAGGTGGAGTCGGAATCTGCTAAGCATCTGACGTATTCTCAGTCACCTTCTTGGAATGGGGCGGTTCCTTGTTGACGTAAGGAGTGTCCGATGTCGTAGGAGTGAGGCACTCTTCTGATAACCGTCTTGGTTCCTTTCCTGGAACCAGATCTCCATCCCCTACAGGCCACTGACCCCTCCTTGGAACCAGACACTTTTAGGGGTACTGATTCCACCTCCCACACCCTGCCTAGGGCCCTTCTCAGAGTCCTCCAGCTCCAACTCTCTGAGCTCCTCCCTCCATCCCTTCCCCGAGCTTCTGATCATCTCCTTCAGGACACCTCCATGGGATTAATGACAAACACTCCTTAATTAACCACCATCATATAATCTCCCTGCAAACTAATCAGGATGAATGCTCAGTCAGCAGGTCATCTCAAATGCATCTTATTGGTTGCATTCCAAGTAGCGTAAAGCAGCAACTTGCACAAACATAATGGCTTCTGCTTGCACAAAGGGACTTTCCCTCCTCATCTCTTTCCCCTGCAGCTCCCTAAATCTGTTCCAGGGGTCCCCCCAACTCTGGAGCAGATCTGGGGACAGTGTGGAATGCAAGGAAGGGAAGGGAAAGTCCCATTGTGCAAGTGAAAGCCGTTCTGCTTGTTCAATTATTTAGCTGAATACTGAACTCAGTGGTGCTCGCTTCTGAATAGAGATACATTGAACTGCACACTTGGTGAACGAATGGCAAACACCAATAAGATTGGTTATTAATCTTTTGCATAACTTTTTTTTGTTTACTTCTGCTCTTTGAGCAATGTGTGCTCCCTCTGCCCTACACAGGTGTACACATTTTAGCCTGACCTTTTGAAAAGGAGCAGAATATACTCTCTCCTTCTGCTACAGGCAGGTTACCTAGAACTACCAGACATTTTTTGCCAGTAGGACTACTGTTCTTTTCATCAGGTGATGCTTTTGTCAGCGTTTTGCCAATGCAGTCAAGAGAAAAGTGCCATTTGATAAATTTCTGCTGTTTGCTCGGCTTTTAAAATCATTGGAGCCATACGAGGAAAGAAAACAAAAGTTGCTTGTCTGTCCTCTGCTATTCATTATGCAAGGAACAGCAATTGGGCATCTAGGGATCATCTGGGCTTGGTATAACCGTACTACTGTAGGGAAATATATATCAGTGTGGTGTAGTGATTAAAGTGTCAGACTAGGACCTGGGAGACCAGGGTTCAAATCCACACTCCTTGGGCTAGTCACTAACTCTCAGGCTATCCTACCTCATAGGGTTGTTGTTGTGGGGAGGAGAACTATGTATGCCATCTTGAGCTCCTTGGGGACAATAAATCAAATAAATAAACATCTCATGATAGGGTCTAGAAAGGGCCCAGCAACAAGACAATACTGCAGCAATAAAGTAATGAAGGAAACAGCAGTGAGGCAGCTACAAAACTGTAAAAGGGAATACAAAGAAAGAAGGAAGGAGGGAAGGAAGGAAGGAAAACTGGGGCACTGCATCCTTGAACATTCGCAACAAGGAATATTTTCACAGAGAAGCAATGGAGAAGATTCACTCCCTCCCCCCAGCATTGTGGGAAAATATTCTATAGTCTAGGAGGTGGCTAGGACCTTGAGAGGTTGCCTGAGATAAATGACAACTAACATTAAACATTAAAATGTCTGTAAACTTTCATGGGGGAAATAGCCACACGTCGATGTGGAGAACTCAACTTCCGATTGGAAAAACGAGGAACTGAAAAAAATAAGAATTGACACAGTTACCCTTCCCTAATGACAACTGCAGCCCAGCGGCAAATGTCACTTTTTGCCTAAAGTAGTGAAAACTGTGGTGGCTTGGACAGCTTCGGTCATGCTTGGAAGAAATGAATTATCTAGACCGGTTTCAATTGGGCGATAGGCCTAAGTTCAGCGCTGAAGCAACCTTTGTCATCCTGGTCGATCACCTACACCGAGAGAATCTAGATTCTCCTACATGTCTTGATGGCTTTGGATACCATCAACCTCCTAGTGTAGCTTTGGAAAGTGGGAGATGGCAACACTCAAGACCGTTTGCATAGAGTAGCATTTGGGGAGTTCTGCTTTTCCCCACAGTATTTGTGCTGTGGGGTCCCCCATGGTCTCACCTTGTTGCCCATGCTTGTTAACATCTGTTCAGTGGTTCTCAAAGGGTGTGGCGCTCCACACAGGTGTGGCAGGAGAAGATGGCAAGCATGGCAGGAAGGTTCAAGGGCAATGAAACATTTGAACATTTCAGTGTAGTATAGTAGAGTATTAAAGTTGTTGTTTTTTGCAGAATATGGATAGATATGGAACAGGGATTTTCAACTCTGACAAACGTGAAAGATCGGAAAAGATAAAGGCTTCTTTGTGTTGATGAGGAGATGAGGGTTTGTCTCAAATTCAACTAATATAAGTGAAATTCCCTGGCAAAGGCAAGCTCATACCTCCCATTGATTTTGTAGACATACTTAAGATACCTATAAGAGGCTCGTTTATATTTTGGGAATGATTAATGTGCTTATGAAGCTGCATTGTTGTACACTTCCTGAATGTCCCATGATCATATTATAAGGTAGATGTGTTCTGTGTTATAAACCAAGCACTGCTAGGAATTGCTTCTTTTTGTTTTCCAATGTATTTCTTATCAATAATATGTACGGCGTAGCATGATAAAATTTCTGAAAGTGTGGCCCAGGGAAAAAGTTTGAGAACCACTGATATATATGAAGCCAGTGGGGGAGATCATTTGGAGATATGCAGTGCGGTGTCACCAATATTCCATTGACATCAGCTCTTTCTCTCCATACAGATTGCAGCTTATGTACATTCTGCATAATGCTATAATCCTCTACAGGACCACCCCATTTCCTATGCTCATTGGTACTCTAAAAGAACTCTAAAACAGTAAGTTAGACCCGACTTACTATTGTAGAAGCCATGTTGGCTATGCTTCAGCAACAGTTGTTCTTTTAGATGCTTGACAATTCTAATTTGAATAATTATTGCTACCAGGTTTCCCAGGAAAGACATAAAGCTAACCAATCTGCAATTTCCTTATTAATAATAATAATAATAATAATAATACTAATAATAATTTATTTATACCCCGCCCATCTGGCTGGGCTTCCCCAGCCACTCTGGGTGGCTTCCAATAAAATATTAAAATACCGTAATACATAAAACATTAAAAGCTTCCGTAAACAGGCCTGCCTTTCCCTTCCTCTCAATGTTTTTAAAAACTGGTGTTTCCTTGGCAACTTGCTGGTCCTCAGGTATGGATGCTGAGCTTGAGGTTTACAGTACATAGTTTTGTTAGAAGAAGTTCAATTTCATATCTGAGTTCTTTAAAAGCTCTTGGCGGGTGCCATCCAGACCCTGTGAGTTGCTCATTTTTAATTTGTCACTAAGGCCTAGAACTTTGTGCCTTGTCACCACTATTTGCCTCAGTTCCTCAAATTCCTTTCCTGGGAAAATCAGTTTAGGCACACGGATCTTTCCCTGATCATTCAGCTTTTCTTCAGTCTCCTATTTCTCTTTTGGCTCGTTGTCATTATTATTATTATTTATTGAATTTGTATAGCACCCGTCATCCGCAGATCACAGGGTGGTTCACAACATTAAAATACAAAATTAGAACACAAAATAAACAAGAAAGCAAAAGCAAACCAATACCCCCCCTTGTCATCCAAACATCTAGTCACTTCCCTAGTCAATTTCTAATATATTTAAAGCTGTTGTTGCTGGTGGTCTTCTTGATTTTTGTAGTGTGCTTCCTGAAACCTTTCTATTTGCCTCATTTCTTTTGCAAAGGTGTGTGTTTCTTTTCGTTCTCCTTGTATGGGCAAGACTTCTGTTTTCTGAAGAAAACCGTTCTGCGATAAACTTCCTTGACTCTACTTGTTAACCACGCCAGCATCCTCTTGGCAGTAACTTCCCTGGCCTGTAGTATTATACATTCTCACTGGGCTTTTGTTAGTGTAATTTTGAACAGCTTCCCCAAGCATTTAAGAAAGATTTGCCCATTTTGATCAGTAAGGGGAAGCTCTGGCTGGTGGGCCTAATTAGGCCAAAAGGCTGTTTCAGTCAAGTCAAACTGTGCCCACCTAGACCATTTTTGACTTACAGCTGTCCATGGAGACACAGGTCAATTCTATGTCCAGGGCAGCTGTTTACCAGCTCCATCTGGTACGTAGGCTGAGACCCTATCTGCCCGCAGACTGTCTCGCCATAGTGGTGCATGCCCTAGTTATCTTCCGCTTGGACTACTGCTACCTTTGAAGGTGACTTGGAAACTACAACTAATCCAGAATGCGGCAGCTAGACTGGTGACTGGGAGTGGCTGCTGGGACCATATAACACCGGTCTTGAAAGACCTACATTGGCTCCCAGTACGTTTCCGAGCACAATTCAAAGTGTTGGTGCTGACCTTTAAAGCCCTAAATGGCCTCGGTCCTGTATACCTGAAGGAGCATCTCCACCCCCATCGTTCAGCCCAGACACTGAGGTCCAGTTCCAAGGGTCCTCTGCTGGTTCCCTCACTGTGAGAAGCAAAATTACAGGGAACCAGGCAGAGGGTCTTCTTGGTAGTGGTGTCCTCCTTGTGGAACACCCTCTCTTCAGATGTCAAGGAAAAAACGACTATTTGACTTTTAGAAGACATCTGAAAGCAGCCCTGTTTAGGAAAGTTTTTAAGGACTGATGTTTTTATTGTTTTTCTATATGTTGTAAGCTGCCCAGAGCGACTGGGGAAACCCAGCCACATGGGCGGGGTATAAATAAATTACTACTACTACTACTACTACACCGGACCTCATTTATGCAGCAGGTAAATGCTGGGCCTAATGGTGTTATCGTGTGCACTGGGTTATGCAATGGGTTATGCAAATACTGATCATCACCCGATTTCACACTGCTGGGCGAGAAAGGTCTGCTGACATCATTGTTGACATGAAATGATTGACAGGCGGGCAGCCCCTCCCATCTGTCAAACTTGGTCCAGTTCCCTCATCCTGCTGCCCTTGACTTTCCCATCTTTCAGCTTCCTTTTCACCAGCCCTGCTCATTTTGGGGAACTTTTTAACATGTATGTTGAATTACAATTTACGGCTGTGCTCAGTGTCCCCAGTGAGGCCAGCAACACTTTACATCTCTAACCAAGTCCTGGGCGCCTCTTAAGATGAACTCCAGACTCTTCTCCCCTCTGGCCAGAGGTGGAGAGAGAAGCACAATTCGCTTTTGAGTGAAGGAGGATTGTGTGTGTATGCTCTGAGTAAATGCATGCGAGTGTATCGAGTGCTCTGTGTATGTGAGAGCTCAGAGCAAGCGCATGTGTCTTGAGTGTGCTGTGTGTGAAGCTGCTGAGTAAAGCCTATGTATGTTTTGAGTGTGCGAGCGCTGCGCCTGTTTTGAGTGCATGAGAATGCTGAGTAAGCGCATGCGTGTGTGTGGAATGTGTCAGTGTACTGAATAGGTGCACGCGTGTGCTTTGGGCGTGTTGCGTGCGAGAGAGTGCACGTTTCGAGAGCTGGTTTTGCTGAGCAAGCGTCTGAGTTTGGAGGCACGTGTGAAGTGTTCAGCGCGTGCTGGATGCGGCAGTGTGCTAAGTGCATGCGTGTGCCGCGCGTGCTTGTTGGGGGTGGGTGGGTTGAGAGAGTGCTGAGCGGGTGCGCGCGCTGTTGTGTCGCGTGCGCTGAATTGCCCGAGGAAGAGCATGCATGCAACGCGCGGTTGTCTTTCCAGCGTCCTGGGGAAGAAAAAAAAAACATTGCATGGAAACTGGGAGTGGAGCATGCCGGGCAGTAGGACCCCGCGGGCGAGAGCCGGCGTGTGTGTGTTTGTGCGCGTGAGCGTGTGAGTGCGCGCGCGAGTGACTCAAAGAGGGGAAAGGAAGGGAGGCTGGAGGAACTGGGAGCAGCAGCAAAAGCAGCAGCAGCAGCAGCGGCGGCCGCAAGGGCAACGCGTCGAGCTCGCGACCCCCGGGCAGCCGCACTGCTCCGAGGAAGCCCCGCAGGAGAGACCAGGAGCCGCCGGCCGCCTCCCCATTCATAGCCCTCGCAGGCGGGAGCTCAATGGGCTGATTCCCTGCGAGACCAGCAAGGAGGCGGCGGCGCCCGGCAGCAGCAGCAGCAACAGCAGCCCGCCTAGGCCTCGGCTCCGGCCAGCCGCTCCGCTTGCACCCTCCCAGGCATGTAAGTGGCCGCCGGCGTCCCCGGGCCTCGGATGGGGAGGGAGCAGCCGCGGGGCCTTGCTCAGCCCCCTTTGGCTTGTGTGTGTGCGCGCGCGTGTGGGGTTTTTTTGGGGGGGCGCCCCCTTTTTTTGGTGCATTGTCTGGAGCGCCTGTTCGGAGCGGCGCGGCGCTCTCGCCCTTTCTCCGAGGCGGCTTGTTTGCTTGCAAACCTCCCGCTGCAAAAGTGACCCTCCTTTGCAGGCCTTAGATGAGATGTGTGTGTGTGTGTTTTCTCTAAATAATACCTTGAAATATCCTTTTTTTTGTGCATTGCAGTGGCGGCGGCGGCGTCTCCCTTTGCTCCTGCCTGCAGATGCGCCTGGGCTTTGGAAACGCCTGCTCCCCAAAAGCGAGAGGGGTGGGAGAAGAGAGGAAGGAGGGGAATGGGCTCTTTGTGCGTGCCTTTGGGGTGGGGTGCGCGCTGGGGGGGGGGGCTTCTCCTCCTGTGGAAAAAACTTGCACCTTTCCAACCCTCTTTTTTCCTTTTGGGACCGCTGCGTTGTGGGGTGTCAGGTGGGTGAGGGGTCTTGTGGTGGGTCCTGGGTTTGCACCCTCCATTTGCTTTACTCTCTCTAACCCGCCCCCCCTTCTTTCCTCTATGCGGTGTTTGTTTACCTCAGGCTTCTCCATTGCTGCCCACAGCTGTTGGAGGAGGAAGGAGGTTTTCAGGTCCCTCCTCCTTCCACTTCTGAGATAACTGGGTCTCGTGCCCTACCCACCAGCAATTTATACGCTTTCCAGGCGTTGGATTATTTTATATTTCTTATAACACCCCCCATCCTCACAAACCCAGTGCCATAAAAACCAGGCCTTTGCCACCCCCACCTTCTCATTCGCCAACCGAATCTTTGATGTGAGACAGGCAGGGCTGATTTACACATTATTTTATTTTTACTGTACACCTAAAAAAAGTAACGAGCGGATGAGTCAAAACGGCGAATCACTTGGGGGGGGGGAAACGCTTGACAGAAGAACCCCATCCGCGCCCCCACGTTGGCTGTGGCTCCTCGTGAGGTGCGCAATTCGGTTGCAGATCCCCAGGTCTTTGGACCACTGTAGCCTCCTAATTCGCTTTTGGAGGTAATGAAAATAGCTGGCTTTCTCTCTTAAAACAAAACAAAAAGTATGAAGGACTTTAGATTTTTGGCTAACTTGTTCTAAATGGAGTTTCGCTTAAGCTGGATTGCTTGCAGCGGATGCTATATAGGTTTTGTTTACTATCTTTCTGCAATATCTAGAAGCTTCATAATATCTGCCCTGGGCACGTTATACCCGAGGTACTAATAGGCCTAAGTGAGTTTCACAGAATCCACTTGGGTGTAACTCTGTAAGATCTGTGGTTTTGTTTCTAGAGCTTGTTCATAGTCTTGTGTTCTTCTGTCCACTCAGGCAGTCCTGACAGCTTCTAGATACTACTTTGTGCGGACAAACGTAATGTGCAAACTTGGCGGTCCTGCATGAATGTGCCTGAAGCGCAACAGTCGTAGCAGGGAATACTGCTCCATTTCCATGGAGCTGCCTGTTGGACATGAGAAAACCTGAAGTGTTGTGGGATAGAGTGGTGTTGGAGTAGCCGCAGAGAGACACGGGTTCAAATTCTCACGCGGCATGGGACAGCAATGCTGGGTGCCTCTCTCAAGCTAACTTCCTTCACAGGGTTGTTAATGAGGATAAATTGGAAATTGCTCCCCAAAGAGGCAGGGATGCCCGCTAACCTGGATGGCTTTTTAAGGAGAATTAGACAGAGATCAATGCCTCTTGAGTACCAGTTGCTGGAAACTGCAAGGAAGGGAGAGCGTTGGTTGTGTTCAGGTCCTGCTTGCTGGCTTTGAGGCCGGGCTTGTGGGCCACTGGCCTGATCTTGTTTGCCATATGCAGGTGGCGGTGGTGTAATGGGCTGTCAGTTCTGCCCCAAGTTTCTTGGAGGAAGGGCCGAATGAAAAAAATAAGTAATAAAGTTACATTTTCCCATGCGAATGCATACTCCAAAGAAAGGCCAGGGACAGGCCTCTACTTATTTGGAGAAAAACCTTGCTGTGTGAGCAGACTATGATTGTTTCTAGATTTTTTGTAAGTGGCAATCCTGTACGCACTTACTTAGGAGAGTAAGCCCTTCAGAACTCGATGGGACCCGCTTCCCAGTGAGGGTAGGGTAGCACTGTTAACACTTTTAGGTCGTTTTGTCTAGGGTAGCATTGTTAATACTTTTAGGTAGTCCCCCCCCCCCCTTTGTCTTTTCTCTGGCATGAGAAAACAAAAGGATGGATCCCTTATTGCATTCTGCGTGTTTGCGTAAGCATATAGTATTTAAAAATCAGGATCTTTTCCCTTCTATTTTTTTTTTAAAGGGCTGGCCAGGTTAATTATAACCATTGCATTTGTTTACAGGTAAATGTGCTCAATAGGCTGTGTTGCCAGTATAATGTAGCTGTTTTAACTTCCATCTTCAAACCCACAATAGTTTGATTTCATTATCTCAGGCCTTTGAATGTATAAAAACCTTTGTGCCAGGAATTACTGCTTTTGGAGTAGGTGAATTGCTGCAGCGGCAATACAGTGGTACCTCAGGTTACATACGCTTCAGGTTACAGACTCCACTAACCCAGATATAGTATCTCGGGTTAAGAACTTTGCTTCAGGATGAGAACAGAAATCATGCTCCGGCGGCGTGGGGGCAGCGGGAGGCCCCATTCTCTAAAGTGGTGCTTCAGGTTAAGAACAGTTTCAGGTTAAGAACGGACCTCCGGAACGAATTATACCACTGTATAAGGAGTTAGGTGTAAGGTGGGGGCAAAGGCATATTAACTCTAAGGAGGTCAAGTCTGTCTGATCTATCTAGATGTGATTTTGGGCAGGAAGAAACAGTGTAATTGGCTCAAGGTCCCAAAGTGAGCTTCATATCCAAGCAGGGGCTTGATCCTGAGTTTTCCCATAGTCCAAGTCCAGTGCGTTATCCATTGTACCACATTGCTGTCTCACATGCAGATGGTTTACCTGGCATGATTAAGCTTTCTCCCTTTATTTGTTTGGGAATGTACAAAAAACCTCCACGCTGATCTGAATGAGCCACCTCACTTACCCAGGTTGAGGCAGCTAAATCTCTTCAAGTGTTGGTTTATTTTATAGCATACATATTCAGCTGGTGTGCTTTAAGTGGTAAAATAGAAGCATGGCACCGTCACTTGTGAACGGGACGCTTTAAGAGCCATATGCATGGAAGCTACAAAACGTGCTGGGGAGAACCAGCAGTGCAATGTTGTGCCTTTTGCAACCTGCCTTGTTGTTTAAAAGTTGCATACTTAACATGAGTTCAAAAAATTAAAAGTGCGAACCCAGCCCTCTACGTTTTCTTCTCAGGCTAGGGAGAATATGGTTTTACTAGGACTAATTACTTTCTCTAGGAGTAATTTTGGGATTAAAAAGATTTGTCTTTCATCCTGCCCGAGTAAATAAAAAGCATATGATTTTAATTAAATAGTTCTGCATGCCGCCTGTGTGACTCAAAAGCCCCATATACACATAGGCTAGCCTACCCTCCTCGGTGAAGGAGAATGGCCAAGGAAGACCGTGTGGGGATTTCGCATTAGGTGAGCGAGGAGTCTTCCCCAACACATGGAGGAGAATTAGGGAAGTACCGATGCCCACAAACAGCACACAGATACTGTACTTAGGAAGTTCTCAGTTGCACATTGTATACTTCCTAGGAAAGGCACCACAACTTGGTGGTAAAGCACATGCTCGCTCTGTAGAAGATGCCAGGTTAAATCTCTTGCACCTTCAGTTAAAAGATTACCTTCTAGCATAGATCAAGACTTTTGCCTGGGACCTCTTAGGACAGTGGTGGCCAAACCTGGCCCTTCAGCTGTTAAGGGACCACAACTCCCATCATTCCTAGCTAACAGAACCAGTGGTCAGCGATGATGGGAATTGTAGTCCCAAAACAGCTGGAGGGCCAAGTTTGGCCATCACTGTCTTGAGAGCTACAGCTGGTGGGAGTAGCTGTTATTGGGCTCTGAATGGCCTCACTATGTGTAGTGGAATCCCTATGTTTGTATTACTGCAACTCATCTATACAAGAAGTTTTGCAGAGTTTAGGAAAGTTATCTTCCCTTCCTTCCAGCTGGAAAATTGAGCAAAAACACCTCTTTGCTATTCCAGCATCACTTGTCTTTTTCAAAAAAAAATGAAGCCCCACAACTTAGAGCAAGCATGGGGAACTGGCCACCAAATATAGCCCTCCAAGCCTTTCTACCTGGTCCTTGGGACTTTAAGAAAATCATAGAGTTGGAAGGGACTCCAAGGGTTATGTAGTCGGGAATCTCAGCTAAAGCATCCAGGACAGGGGGCCATCTAACCTCTGCTTCAAAACTTCCAAGGAAGGAGAGTCCACCACCTCCCTAGGGAGACTGTTCCACTGTCGAACAGCTCTTACCACCAGAAAGGTCTTCCTAATGTGTAGTCGGAATCTCCTTTCTTGTCCCTAAGCCACACACCCTCACTGGACTCTGCTTTGCATTCTGTGTGTTTTTGGTCTGGCTGGAATGTGCCCTTAAATTCTCACAGTGCCTCTTTGCTTGCCTGGGTGGAGCGTAGAGAGGTATGTGCAGAAAATGCACATTTGTAAAATTCACTTTTTACTCCATCCACCTTTGCCCTTGGACCAGCCCAGCACTGGCATGTGGCCCCCAAAAGCTTGCCCAGAAGCAGAATGTGGCTCTCAGGCTGGAAAAATCTTAGAGCCCTAACCTGGAGCACCAGATGTGAGTCCCACTGTACCTTCTGTGCATGCACAAGATCTTAGTTCCCTGCGATTCCAGGTAGGGGGCTGGGAAAGGCTCCTTCCACCTGAGACCCAGGAGAGCTGCTGCCAGTCCGTGTAGCCAGTATTGAGCTAGGCAGGCCAGTGGTCCCACTCAACACAATTTCCCGGAAGCCCCTTTAGGCTTAACTTCCGCCGCTCAAATGTGTGTGTTTTTGAGAGAGCAGACCCACAACAGCGGTTTTCTGAAAATCTGCCCTGGTGTGTATCTGCGACACCTCCACTGGGCCACTGCAGTGCTGGCATGGTGCCGTGATTTGTGATGTGCTAGAGCAGCACTTGCTATGCTCAGTGCTTTGCGTGCGCATGCTGTGGATGCAGGGGGAATCCTGACGGCACAAGATAGCACCAGCGAAGTCAACAGAATATTCTTGCCCATGGATGCATGCGCTGCCTATTTTGCCTTCTGTGTCTGGGACCCGTTCTCCCTTTTATTATTGTCGGAACAGTTTTTCGCATCCAAGGCCCTCTTCTTATTCCTAGGCCGTTCTGGGTTTACCCTTGCACTATCTCTGATCTTCTAACTTGTCTGTTGCTGTCTTTACTGTTCATTGTTGGTCTGTAACCTTTTCTTCATCCTTGGCTATCTGGGGCCGTGTGAAGGCTTGTTCTGCGAGGCGCAACCTGTGCAGGCAGCGGAAAGACTGTTTATACAGCGGAGGCTGTTCTATTGAACAACAGGCATAGAGGGCCGTCCTGTCTGTAAATACAAACACAATCCATATAAAAAAGCCACCTGCTTGTGGTAACCTAGCATATAGGGGAGAGACCAGTGCTCAAACTTCCTTCCTGATGTGCTACTTTTCTGTATGCGGGGAGATTTTTCCTTACCAGCAGAAGCATTTGGAATAAATCCTGATGGCAAGTCCAGAATCCTCCTACGTTCTTACTAATCATCATATTTTACTAGGAACATAGGAAGCAGTGTTAGAAACTCGGATATACCGTATTTTTCGCTCCATAGGATCTCACCGGACCATAGGGTGCACCTAGTTTTTAGGGGGGGGGGGAATAAAGAAAAAAAATTATTCCCCCCAGCCCCCAAAACAGGTCCAGGAGTGGCGGCAAGATTGTGCACAACCTCGCCGCCGCTCCCAGAGTTTGCGGGGATGGGGACGGGGGAAGCTCAAGCTTCCCCAGACCCCAGACCCCAGAACAGGCTGCTATCCACAAGCCTTCGGAGCCCGGCGGGAGTTCCCGCCGCGCTCAGAAGGCTTGCGGATAGCTGCCTGAAACCCAGGGATAGCTGCCTGAAGCCTGGATTCGCTCCATAGGAAGCACACACATTTCCCCTTCATTTTTGGAGGGGAAAAACTGCGTCCTATAGAGCGAAAAATACGGTACAAACTAATCGCCAATGGTGCCTTAAACCTAGATTGCAGTCGTCACAACGGATTGTCTAGGCGCCTTTTTTATTTTCCAGTGAAGTTCATTATTATCCATTTCATTTCTGTACTGCTTTATATTTTAAAGAACAAATCTCAAAGCAGTTTGCAATGCATTAAAACATCAAATAAAGCAATCCAGAATAAAACAAATTCGAGAAAATATTTCACATCCTTCTCTAAGGGACATTTTGCTTTCCCCCTATTTATTTATTTACTTAATTTATATAGCTGCCCCATAGCAGACGTATTCTAGGAAACCCATGTGGTGTAGTGGTTAGAGTGCTGGACTAAGGCCTGGGAGATCAGGGTTCAAATCCCCACTCAGTCATGACGTTCACTGGGTAACCTTGGGCCAGTCGCAGTCCCTTAACCTGCCTCACAGGATTGTTGTAGGGAGGCAGCTAAACCATGGACTCCTTGGGAGAAAAAGGTGGGATATAAATGCAATAAATTAGCTCTTCCACTTATCTGCTTAAGAAAGCTGGCGGTGCCAGCCAGGTGGAGATGTCGGTCAACCTGGCATCCAGGTATCTCCACATGGTCGCAATTGGACCTGTGCCAGTCGCAAGACACACCTGGAGCCTGGGGAGTTTCTAACACTGATAGGAAGCTGACTTATACTGAGTCAAACCATTAGGTCCCTCTAGTTGTATTGCCTGCACTGTTTGGCAGTGGCTTTCCAGGGTTTCGACACTCCCAGCCCTAAATGTGGCCTTTCTCTTCTTGGGCCCCTTATTCACCATTTATTGGAATTACCTGGATTCATTTTTAGAGGTGTATTGATTTTGTATCTGTGTCTCATTGACAGTTGTTTGGATTTTAGCTTGCTTTCTCCATCCTATTCCATCCCCTTTTTTGCGAGCTCTTTAATTAACCAGATGCTGGATAAATGCAAATAAATAAGTGTTCTGGTTGTTTCAGCCAGGGTGTAGAAGCCTGTGTATGTACCATCGTCCTTGGCTGCCCATCTCCGAGTTTGTTAACATTAAAACATGTTAGGAAGAACACAGGAAGCTCCCTTGAACGCAGAGTCAGGCTCTTGGTCCATCTGCCTCAGAACTGTCTGTGCTGAATGGCGGACACTCTCCAGGGTTTCAGCCTTACCTGGAAATGCTGCAAATTGCACAACCCGGGACCTTTTGCAAGCAAAGCGAACGCTCTGCCTCTGAGCTGAGGCAATTCCCTGTCTGATTGATCATGCTGGCAGGTGTGGTGCCCCATATGGATGAGACTTTCTTTGTTTGGTCCAACGTGGTATTTAAACCAGGTCTTGTGAATTGGCTCTTAAGCAGCAGCAGCAAAAAATATGCAGAGGAGTCTAGCTTTTGCTGGCTTGGCAGGCTTGCACAGTACAGGAACCTCCTAACCCTGCAAAGTATCTCTGGTTTTCGGAAACAGCTCCATTTCATAGGGTTGCGTCCAGATCAGCAGAGCTTCGCTTGTGCCATGGGGCATCCTCTCCTTGCTCTGCGCACCTTCCCTCCCCCAGATCTGCTCTGGAGGGTCCCTCAGCCTTGAGAGTGCATATGGGACTGCAGGGAGAGGAGAGGAGACGAACAGGAGCTTTTGATACATACCTGAGTCTTCTATTCCGAACTTGTGTCACATCCACATGCAAACTTCCTTCTTGCTCTATCTGGGGAGCTTGATTTCTCCTTGAAAGCATCCAATGTCTTCCAGTGCTCAGTTTACAGGTGACCAAAGGATCCACTCTCCCTCTACCTTCATGAACTGTCGGATAGCCACCGTTCGTAGAAGTCTGCACAATTTGGGAAATAAAGTCAACAGTACTGAAGTTCAGTCCATTATATTATTCTTTTCCCTTTTCCTCCCACTTCCCTCCGCCCTCACTTGATTTCCTCCGCATTATACAATAATCTTTGCATTCTACAATCATCTATATATTCTTATTATCTTTCCTTACTAATTTTTATTCCATCCAGTACTTCACATTTTAATCTAGGCATATTAAATGTATGGGGGGGGGATGGGGAGGAAATGGTGTTGGCTTTGGTGCATCGGTATTGTAATGTAATATGTGAAAACCAATAATAAAAATAAAAAATAAAACTGTATTGAAGTTCAGGGAACGGGCTTCATTAAGGTCCACCCTCCCCAAATTCAATTATTGAAGTCTTCCCAGATCACAAAGGGTGGAATCCAGTGTATTGCTAACTTTCTTGTGCTGTCAGCATGTGGTTTTCTGCTTGCACAGTGAAACACCCCCCCCAAAAAAAAAATCTGTTCTTGGGGTAGGGGGTTTTCCCAATTCTCTGGAGCATATTTTGAGAGGGTGCAGGGCAAGCCTGGGGAGAGGAGAGGGAGCACGTTTTGTTGTGCAGGCGAAAAACCCTTGAGCTGATGAGAAGAGGGAGCTGGGTTACCGTCCTTGATTAGCAACTGGATGCCCCGAAGCCAAACCTGGCCATAGGGCAAGCAGGAGCTGGCCTCATCCATTGCCAGACCAGAAGCAAGAGTGGCATAGGTGCAAAGAGCGGTGGCTGTGGGCTTTATTTTGGCAGTGGTGGCTAGGCAGCTAGGAAATTACATTAATTGCCACGTTTTAATTGATGGGATTTTGATAGCTGGAATGAGCCTAGGAACAATCCGGTGGTTTCAATTAAGCATGGTTTTTTCTCTCGAAAGCAGGCCCCTTGAGGCTCATATATGATGCATGAACAGGAGCTACTGCGCCTGTTGATTAATACCTACTCAGCCGTGGAACCAAATTCCACAGTGCTGAGGAGGGGAGAGGAAAGGGCTTCCTTTCCTTTCATAATGTACTACCCTGGAAACCTAGGGTGGCTGGGGCAACCTAGTCAGATGGGTGGAGTATTATTCTTATTATTAATTATTTGCTAAGCTGAGCAGTGAGAGTCAAGTCTCCTCCCAACGCATCCCCTGGTTGCACTCACTCTCGCATTCACACAATACAGTATATGAATATTCCTGGCATGTACATAGCAAGGGCTCCACATACCCTTTCAAAATGCGTTGTGTGTGTGTTTGTTTATTAAATTTGCATCCTGCGCTTTGTCCCAAAGGAGACCAGGGTGTCAAAAATAAAAGGTGACAAAATTGAACAAAACCGTAAGAACAGGGGTCAGCAAGGTTTATCTTGCCTGCGCCAGTTCACTCCAGCGGAGAGCCCTCTGTGGGCCGGATCTCGCACATGCAATTTTCGGCGTCTGTGTCTGCACAGACGCGATTCCTGGTGCCGCAGAAGCGAGTCCCCGCGCTGCGCTGGTTTAGCGCAGCGTGCGGGGACTTGGCAAGTGGGCGGGGGCGGCTCGTGGGCTGGTTAAACGACCCCCACGGGCCGCTTGTGCCCCATGGGCCTTAGGTTGCTGACCACTGCGTAAGAACAATTCCACCTACAGATGCAGTTTGCCAAGTGCATTTTCTGGCCTTTCTCTTCCTGTTACACCTCCCGTGTCTCTGCCATGCATTTCTGCTAAAGGTTGGGAAAGTGTGCTGCTGAGCATATCAGCATATTGGAGAGAACCCCCCAAAAAAGAGCTTTAAAAACAAAAACTGCTACCTTTTAGTGTCAGAAGTGCAACTGGCTGCACCCCTGCTTGAGTAAACAGATTGGTGGTGGTAAAGCAAACTCTCTCTCTCTCTCTCTCTCTCTCTCTCTCTCTCTCTGCATTGAAATGGTTAGACTGAGATTCTGCAGTCCCGGATTGTCTCTTCAAAATAACACTCCGTGGTGTATTCGCAGCTTGAATGCTTTGGTCAGCGCATGAATAAATTAGCACAGTATAAACTGCAGTGAGGCATAAGCACCGCTTAGTTTCTTGACTGTTCTTTATTGAGCTGCGAGACTAGAGGAGACAGTGGTTGCATTTTTTTGGTGCTGAGTAAACTAGGAGGAGTTTTATATCTGCGCGTTTTGATTTTGATTTACTTCTATATCTTTGGCACAGCTCAGTCACGTGGTCAGTGGCTAGACAAGCAGGCCACAGCCACCTCGGGTGACCCCTATTCACTGTAACTCTAGGAACTGCTCCCAAGTGAGGTCACTCTCCAGCCCGGTTTTATTTGTTCATTTTATTTTTATAATTTGCCCCTCCATTCGTCCGGCAAGAGCGCTCGCCTTTCTTTCTACATAAATGACTGTAGGGGTGGGAACTTTTTTTTCCAAGCAGTGTGGGAAACGCATCGTGCGCTGCAAGGCCAGGCTTAGATTTTGCATAGCAGCGCATTAACATACTGTCCTTTTATGCGGTCTTTTCAGGATAAGGAATGGCTCTTGGCTGGCACGCTGCTTTGATTCCGCAGCATTGTTGCTCTGAAACTGTTCATTCTCAACCGTGAACTGCTTTGACCCTCGTAAACTATTTTATTGGGAGCAGGGGTTCTTAGAAATGTGTTTTCTCTTTCTAGCCTAGAACCGTGATTTCTGATACAAAGAGATTAGCAGTGGTACTCTGAACTGAGACCTGCTGCACCCAGTTAAACTTGTTGTGTGTACAAGATTGCAGCCTTAAGGTTGGTTTAGGCTGCGTGAATCCTGTGGTAGTGTAAAACTCGACAGTGGCCACAGAACTCGGCATCCAGAGAATCTGTCCCATAGAAGTAAAATTCTAGTTAACCATTTGCCACCAAAAAGCCTGGTGCAAATGGGACTCTGCAGACTGGGAGCTTACTTTCGCTTTATCCCATTGGGAAGCTCTTGCCAAATACAGTGGTACCTCAGGTTAAGTACTTAATTCGTTCCGGAGGTCCGTACTTAACCTGAAACATTAGCACCACTTTAGCTAATGGGGCCTCCTGCTGCCGCAGCGCCGCTGGAGCACGATTTCTGTTCTTATCCTGAAGCAAAGTTCTTAACCTGAAGCACTATTTCTGGGTTAGCAGAGTCTGTAACCTGAAGCGTGTGTAACCTGAAGCATATGTAACCCGAGGTACTACTGTAGCCCTTCCATACTACCTGTTGTATAGGGGGATTTCCCTGCAATGATGGATCCTGCAAGTGCAGCCTAATTAATTCTTGGTTAGCATTGACTAACTGGGCTGTAACAACAAGGCAGTAATTGGACTAAGGCTGAATCTACAATTCCTGTGAAACGCCTTCCTTTTCTTCCCCCTGCACAAAGGACATCTCAGGCTGTAAGTTCTGAATGGCCCAAGGCCCACTGAATGCTGTATGAAGCTAGTCTTGAAACTTGTGACGACTCAGCCTTTGAACTAACATTCAATGTCTCTTCTGCCCAGCCCTGCCCTTAACGAGGTCACCTTTTGGAATTAAAACTAAAGCCCATCAGAAAGTCTGCTTCCTATAATTGGGCACCAGTTGGTTCAGGCATTTGGTTATTATTTGACTCTCTAGAATACCCCATGTCCCTTGTTCATCAAGCCCCATGGATGTGATGTGGGGGCCAAGATTTCCTCTGTAGCAGGCATAGGCAAACTCAGTCCTCCAGATGTTTTGAGACTACAATTCCCATCATCCCTGACCACTGGTCCCGTTAGCTAGAGATGATGGGAGTTGTAGTCCCAAAACATCTGGAGGGCCGAGTTTGCCTATGCCTGCTCTGTAGCCTAGCTAGACCACTTACCCTTCCTGCCTCTTCCTGCCTCCTTGCTTTTCAAACCACATTGTTTTCTATTGGGAACAGTCAGAATCTTTGCGGGAGACACAAGCCAATGTTATCTCAAAGTAAATATTTTCTTTGATTTTTTGGGGTAACGTCATTGCGAGGGTTCTTGGAGAACCCAGGATGAGAGTCAGTCTTGGCTCAAGGGATACCTCATTGGCTGCCTCGTCTTTGACTGAGTCAGATGGTCCCTTGGTGGTAGAGAGCCGTCCTACTAAATTGCCTCTCTGAGCAGATCACCCACCCCCTTCCGAATTGCAGCCATGACATGGACTCACAGGTCGGGTGGAACTCAAGAGATGGTTTCTCTTTGCCCTGGCTTCTTCGAAACAGATGGTTATTATCATCTCATTCCTGCTTTCTATCTCTACTTGCTTTCCAAATCTCGCCACCTCTCAACCGCTGTGTCCGTCCAACCCTGTGATGTGGGCTTCTCAGAAAATGTTGAATTGAAACATTTCCTGGAGGGAAAAAAATTCCCACGCATATCAGAGTAACTTTCATTGGAAATTCTTCTGATGTCCTTGATTGGCCTTTGGCTGGTGGGTTAGGATTTGAGGTGGGTCGCAACAGCAGCACTACCAGCATACAAATATGGGATAAAAAAAGAAGAGAGAAGTGGATCCCCCAAAGTAACTGTATTTTTCCATGTTTTTTGCTTTTAAAATGTAGGTAGAAATTAGGGGTTGTCTTATACATGGATAGTGAATGCAGAGGGGGGTGAGTGAGCAATTGGCGGAGGCGACCCCCCCCCCCAAAGCGCAACAACTCAAGGGATATCTCCCCCCAAAAAAGTTCAGCAAAAATATTATTTTCGGCTTCAAAAAAATAGGGGTCGTCTTATACATGTGGGTGACTTATACACGAGAAAATACGGTATGTTTTGGTTGAAGGTGGGTCTATAAAGGTGGACTACTGCCCTTGCAAGAAATCTATTTTAGCATGTTTATTTTGCTTATATTTAGTAAAGCCAAAAGCTTTGAAATGGCAATGATTTCCTAATATTGCATTGGCAATAGGTTCACAGTTACTAATTAGCTCATGACATTTGTGTGTGGGGAATATCACCCCCCACCAAGTAAAAGCCCTGGAACTTTTTGTACCCCACACCTCTGCCATTTGTGTCTGAGCTGACCCTGCTGGTGTGTTTAGTCCAGTTGGCCAATGTGAGAACAGGATGTTGGACTTGGTTTGCGGACCTTTGCTCTGGCCCCGCAGGCTCTTGGAATGTGGTGGTGACCACTGATGGCTTTTAAAAGCGACTAGGAACAGCTTCCTCCAACCTGCCACCCTCCTGATGTTGCTGGACTCCACCTTCCTATCAGCATGGACTGTAGTTCAGCAACATCTGGAGGGCCCCATGTTCCCCCATCCCTGGTCTGAGTAGCTTGAATGGCCACTTGCACAGGAGAGACAGGTTGCTGGTTCTAGCTTTTAAGAAGGACTGTGACTGGCATGAAAATGCTGTGGGTTTTGACTAGGGCACAGTGTTGGGCTAGATGAGGACCAATAAACTTGAGCTTGAACCTTGGAAAGGGGAAGGCACTATGGGTTTGGGGTGCCTGCACCTGGGAGATTGGCCAGTTGCCTGTTCTGGATGGGGCTGGTCTCCCTCTGAAAGAACAGGTTTTGGGGTGCCTGAATCCATCTTGGTCAGGTAGCCTCAGTGGCTCGGGACGGAGAGTTTACTTGCTAAGTGGCCTGCATGGAATTCCTTTTTGCCTATGGCTACCAGCCCTGGGACGCGGGTGGCGCTGTGGGTAAAAGCCTCAGCGCCTAGGGCTTGCCGATCGAAAGGTTGGCGGTTCGAATCCCTGCAGCGGGGTGCGCTCCCGTTGTTCGGTCCCAGCGCCTGCCAACCTAGCAGTTCGAAAGCACTCTCGGGTGCAAGTAGATAAATAGGGACCGCTTACTACCGGGAAAGTAAATGGCATTTCCGTGTGCGGCTCTGGCTCGCCACGTGACCCGGAAGTGTCTTCGGACAGCGCTGGCCCCCGGCCTCTTTGAGTGAGATGGGCGCACAACCCTAGAGTCTGTCAAGACTGGCCCGTAGGGGCAGGGGTACCTTTACCTTTACCAGCCCTAGTGTTTGAATGCATCACTTGAATTTACTTGTATCCAAGTGGATTTGGTTGATAATAGCTTGCGTGAAAGTCACTGCTTGTTTTTGCAAATGGGACCTGTTGTTGTGGTCTTCAGACGGTGAACACATCGCCATGTGGGTGAACCAGTGCAATGAAAAAATGTGGGGGGAATGGTACTTAGAATAAGCTTGGAAAGAGTGAAAAGCAGTTTGAAATTCTCTGTAGGGGTGTGCGTGCATTTTCTGCCTTCCTAACAGACTTTGTTTTTCTTCCTCAATCAATTTGCATACATTTGCATTCACTTGTGCCAACTTTCCTTATAGGAAAATTAGCTACAGCTACAGCTAGAGCCAGGAATTGGGAGTTGCTAAGGTGCTGTTATGTGTGCTTTGTTTTGTTTTGAATTGTCATCTTGACTTAGTAACTATGGGGAAAGGATCCTCTGTCTCTGTTCTGGCTGTGTTCTAAACTGTACTCACTTTTAATAGTAAATGTTGCATACGAATTGGAACCAAACGTTAAAAACACCAGTACAGTCATACCTCATGTTGCGTTCCGCTCTTGTTACGGACTTTCAACTTATGAATGTGGCACACCTGGAAATGTTTACTTCCGGGTTCGCTGACTGCGTGTGTGCGGAAGTGATTTGCATGCTTTGCGCATGCGCAGAAGTGCTTGATCACGCTATGCACATGCGCAGAAGAGGCGCTCTAGTTGCGGACTTTTCGGGGTGCGAACGGCACCCCGAAACGGATTAAGTCCGCAACTAGAGGTAGCACTGTAATAACAACAAGCAGTTCATAATCGCCTGCAACAGAAAATGAAAGCAACCAGTCCAGTACCATCTGCAAAATCCAGTACCTTTTATAGACTGTGGCCGTTTCTGATTATCGTACCTTGGCATGGTGCTTCATCTGTCATGTGCTTCATCTGCCTCCAACCCATTTCCTCCTTCCCTTTTTTGGAGTGCCGCAAAAAGTTGGGAAGTCTTAACTGTAGTTTCCCAGAACATCTTAAACCAGTGTTTAAATTTGGTTAAAAATCTGGCTTGCTTCTGAATCTGGTAACCACAGTTTCTCAGTTCTAACACAATGGGAAACTCTGGTTGATTGTAAATTTTCTAGGTTAATTGCAGCACACTTGGGGAGGGGAAGGGGCTGCATGTGTAGACGCAAGATTCTTCACATTTCTGGTTGTTAAGCAGTGATGGGGATTTCCTAGGAAATTTTGAGTTGGGAAATTTTCCTGTGTGAATTAGAGCTGTTTGCTGCAGAAACAGTTACCGGTATTTTGTGTGTATTGGATAGCTTTCTGGTGGCATACAATGATGTAATTTAGCATGTCTATCTTACTTAGCTTAAACTCTCTTAATATTTTTTTGCGGGTGGCATCTATGCATTGTCACCAATGAACTTACGAAATGGGAAAATTGCCAGTGGAAAAATAAAGCACCACTAGAAAAGTTTCTGTTTCAGAAAATGTTCTGAATGTACACAATTCAGAAAATGAAAATGTATAATTGAACTGATTGGATACCAGCCTAAATTGACAAGGCTGAATCCAGCCTCTCAGGGTTTGAATCTTCTGAATTTATCAGTGACCGTAGACTAGTGATGGTCAGCTGTGGCCCTCCAGGTGTTGTTGAAGTCCAGCTCCCATCATCTCTGGCAGTTGACCACTGACCATGCAGACTGGGGCTTAGGGAAGTTGTAGTATCCAGAGTGCCACATGCTCCCTATCTCTGTCCAGGGCAAACCAGCACCACTTTTCCTCTGATCTCCATCGGCAGTATGGGAATAAGGGTGCCACCACTGGCAAGGCTCTGTTAGATGTTGAAGACAATCCTAGCTAGGATGCATTTAGTGCCCATAACACTTCTGTGTTGGATAACCGTGAATGCGAAGGTTAATAATAATAATAATAATAATAATAATAATTTATTATTATTTGTACCCTCCCATCTGGCTGGTTTCCCCAGCCACTCTGGGCAGCTTCCAACAAAGCCCAAAAATACACTAAAATGTCACACATTTTTATATATGGGAGAAGAGCATAGCCTTAAGCAGTTTTAGAAAACAACTCTCTCAGTACAGTAATGATTTTCTCACAAATCAGAGGAGATGGATGTGGCTTTGCCTGCTTTAAGCCTTTGTACTTAGACTTAAAATTACGGGGACAGTTCCTGGTGGAATCTCAGAAACCAAAAAGAGTGGGGTGGGAAACAGCTGAGCAGGGACTCTGGTGGTCAGGGCGTGGTGTTTTGGGAGCTACCAGAGCTTCCTGCCCTTCCCCATGAATCACAGTAGAATATATATATATATATTTATTATTTATTTCAACTATTTATAGGAACGTAGGAAACTACCTTAACATTGAGTCAGACCTTTGGTCCATCCCAGCTTAGTACTGTCTACACCAACTGGCAGCAGCTCTTCAGAATTTAAGGCAGACCACCATCCAGGTTCTCTCTGGAGATGCCAGAGTTGGACCCTGGATCTTCTGCTTGCAAGGGACATGCTGTGTGTGTGTGTGTGTGTGCGCGCACACACACACACACCTACACACACACACACACACAAAATTTATACTGCTTTATCATTTTTCTAAGTGGTTATCAACCAAATTTCTAAGTGGGTTAGGTAAAAATTAGAAAAACCCTCAGTGGATAAAATATTAAATTAGTCATAATAGCATATTAAATTTGTGCAAAGTAAGCAAGCATATGGGAATTATTGCACAGTCAAACAGGTTGCAGAGTCCCAGCTTTCCTAGTGTATTTTTAACGATGTGCAGTGCACGTTTGTACACAAATCTGGGTGTTCTTCAAAGTCTCCACTGTCCACACCTTCCTCCCCACCCTGGCCCCTTTCCATCCCAGGGGGAAAAAAGACAAATCATTTGACTTTGGAATCTCATTGGGGTGTGTGTGTGTGTGTGTGTATGTGTGTGTTTCACTTGCAAATGTGCCGAAAGTAAACATACGCTAGTTTAATCTTCATGTTTCTGGGCTCTATTGGTACAGAGTCCAAGCAGTCCTGCTGTGCTTAAACATATGCTATCTAATGTGGCAAGTGACTCATTGCTTGGTTTTTGTGTGGCTTTGAATGGCAGGTGAGGGTTCTGGGTTTTGTTTTGTTTTGTTTCTTAAGCCGATTTCTGAAAACAATTTTTTCGTGACTGTTGACAGCTTTGCAGCATCTAATGGATAAGATCACAAGCTGACAACGGATGCTGAAACTTCAGTGGCATTGTTTTACCTCCCTATTTCCAAGTACAGAATGAATAAAGTTGCATCGTAGTCATATTGGGACTGGGCCACTTCCCGGTAGATTACTGAAAGGGACCTGGCAGCTGAAACACATCAGGGAGATGGATTCTAACCTAACGTTTTTGCCCACAGGGTAGCATTCATTTCTCCAAAGAGACTTACGTGTTGTGTTTTCTTTTTGGGGGGGGGGGGTAAAGGTAAAGGGACCCCTGACTATTAGGTCCAGTCGTGACCGACTCTGGGGTTGCGGCACTCATCTCGCTTTATTTGCCGAGGGTACAGCTTCCAGGTCATGTGGCCAGCATGACTAAGCCGCTTCTGGCGAACCAGAGCAGCGCACGGAAACGCCGTTTACCTTCCCGCTGGAGCAGTACCTATTGATCTACTTGCACTTTGACGTGCTTTCGAACTGCTAGGTTGGCAGGAGCAGGGACCGAGCAACGGGAGCTCATCCCGTCACAGGGATTCAAACCGCCAACCTTCTGATCAGCAAGTCCTAGACTCTGTGGTTTAACCCACAGGGGTGGAGAGGGGAGAGGAAATGCTTCAGGTCTGAATGCTTCTCCCTGCAAATCCTTGTTTTGTGAAAGACTAGAATTGGTGGGTGCAAGGTTAGGCAAGTGTCCTTCTGACTGATTTGCCCCACTCTGTAATCTATGGGTCTCCAGTGTGCTGCCTAAAGGGCACTTTGTTGGCATCTGCAAATAGTTGAGATTCCTGCATTGCAGGGGGTTGGACTAGATGGTCCCTTCCAACTCTTAAGGTTCTGTGATTTAAAATACACTGGGATCCTTCCAGCAGGGCAGTTGATGGTCGATGGCCCTGTTGAGTGAGTGAGGAGTCTAGCCTTGAGCAAGCATTACTGACCACTTTTCCTTTGCTTTGGCAAAGTTTAAATGCTGGGCCAATGTTAAAATTCGTTCCTAGGTAAATCTGCACTTTTTCCAGTACAAGGTCTTAATTCCAGAGGTCTCTCCTTTCTCTGGCTGATACGGTCTGTGCTCGTATCGAGGCTGCTTCTGTATTTTGCCTGACCGCTTGAACACGCAGGAATCCCCAAACAATTATGTCAGCTTCCCCTGTTTGCATTGGGGCGGTTCTTCTTCTCTGTTTTCATGTGTATTTTCCATTGCATCGTGTGTGTGTTTGTTTAACCAAAAGAGCTTTGGTCCTGGCTCTGTATTTATAATGGTCTTTGCATCTTTTATAACCTGTTTGGGTTAATCGAGGTTGCCTTGTTTTTCACCCACCCCCCCACCTTATCTTTCAGGAATAGCTGAGGAAGGGGAAAGAGGAAGACGGGGAGAAAGAGCTCAATTTCTGTGCACCGCTGTGGGCAAACGTCTGTCTGGCTTCCATCGCTAGGTCGAGGGGGAACTTGCCATTATGAATGAAGTTGCAATAGTGAAAGAGGGCTGGCTCCACAAACGAGGTAAGTACTGTCCCCCTCCCCTTCTCCACCTTTGCTGAAGCTGAGTAGTTCGGGATCAGTGCCTGGATGTGGAATAACTTATGCAAGTTGCAAGTAAGCTGCCTTGGGTTCTTTGGTTGAGGTGTGTGATGATAGGAAAGTGAGACATCAGTGTAAGAAAATCCCGTATTTTTCGCTCCATAAGACGCACCTGACCATAAAACGCACCTAGTTTTTAGAGGGGGAATGCAAGGGAAAAAAATTCTTTAAAGGGAGCGCTGAGCAGAGCCTGTATGCATCCCAGGCTCTGCTCAGCGCTCCCTTTCACGAGCCGCGTGGAGCATGTGTGCTGTGCTTGCAGGCTTTTCCTTGAGGAGGGAAAAGCCCCCAAGAGCCGTACACACAATCCGCACGGCTCTTTAAAGGGAGCGCTGCTCTTGGGGGCTTTTCCGGGAGGTGGGGGAAGGGACTGAGGGGCTAAGCCAGAAGCTAGAACAGCGAGAGGGAGCGCTGCGCAGCGATCCCTCTTGCTTTTCTGACTTCTGGGATAGCTGTGCAGCCTGCATTTGCTCCATAAGACGCACACACATTCCCCCTTATTTTTTAGGAGGGGAAAAATGCGTCTTATAAAGCGAAAAATACGGTAAATTAATAAAATCGGGAGAAACATGGTATATCTGAGCCACCCAGTGTAGGCCCCACTATGCATTTAAAACAGTATAGCTTCCCCCAGAGAATTCTGGTTGTACTGTTGCTTGTTATGGGTGCTGTGAGTTGTATGGGGAACCCATTTCCCAGAGTTCCCTGGGAAGAAGGATCGATTGTTAAACCACTCTGAGAATTGTAGCTGTGTGAGCACTCCCCTAGTAACTCCCTTAACCAACTGCGGTTCCCAATATCCTTTGGGGCTGTTTAAAGGGGTATGATATTACTTTAAATGTACAATGTGGATGGGGCCATAAATGGGTTGCCATATTTCAAAAAGTTTAAATCTGAAATAGACAGTAGAAAAGGGGAACAGGCAACAAAAGTTATTTAGCAGCTTTTTGGGGGACAGAGTTGTTGGGCGTTTTCTGCAAAAGCGCAAAAAAAATAATGCAGCTTTTTGAGCTATTTTTATAAACATTCATTGAGCTCTAGACTTCTGACATGGGTTGCCGTGCATCCGTAGTTTCCCGGACATTTTGGCGATTTCTGCCCGGACTCTGCTTGTGATTGCAGTATTCCGGCTATGTCTGGGGAATTCTGAACATATGGCAGCTCTGCCTTTGAGGCTTCCAAAAGTTTGTGTGAAGGGAGCTCACCAAAAATTGGATGTTTCTGGTTCTGTATGTAATGGTTACAGGTTGTTGTTGGTTTTTTTTATAAACTGACATATGTGAAATGCATCACACCCAGAATTTTAGGCTGTGCATTTGTGAGTTTGAATAGCACCTTCCTTTGAACGGCTCTAATCGTTCATGCGTTGTAACATGTCTCCTTTGGCGCAAAGCATTGTGGGGGAACATTGGTAAACGTATCTGACAGACTGTGCACCGGGAGAGATGCTTTTCTCTGTTACATACCTATTTCCGTGCTGCAGCCGATAACCCAATATGAGGACTTAGTGTATTCTTTTGAAGGAAGCTCATATCTAGTGCTGGAAGTGTTGAGGGCATATTTCAGCAGCACATTTTGCAAAGTTCTTCCTGGGAGAAAAAGCAGTCATGTAAAGGTCCTTGATTAAGAATGACCACAAGCTATAGGAAAAACACAGGATGTTTGCCAGCATTTGCAGGTGCAGTTGGGGGGGGGGGTCTTGGTCACTTCAAAGCCCAGATTGTACAAAATAATACCTGTGATGATGAAAGAAAAATAGACAGTTTTGTTGAGTTGATGAGGAATGTTCTAACAGGAGAAAACGCTTTAAAAATTCAGGTTTGTAAATGAGTTTTGTCGATTGGTTGACTCCTGATACAATTTGTGCTGATGATTAAGGGAAGTGAGCGATTTTATCTCTTATGAAAATGTTAATTCTTAACCTGCGTCTCCCATCACACGATACCCAAGGCACTTTACAGAATGTGTAGGGTCTTGAATCAGTAAACGAGTAAAATCTTTTAAGTTTTTATCTGAAATCTATTAAATCAAATTGCCAAACTACATTCTACTAACCCAGTAAACCCAGCAAAAAGTCATTACTAGCCTGAATAGTTTATTGCTGAATGACACCTTTAGGTAGCTAAAAGCAGCTGGAATGAAAGAAAAGGGAAAGAAAGCTTCCTCTTACATGTTGGAGAATCTCTATTACTTTTCCTTCAGTAAATCAGGCACATTTATAAGTACTGGCAACCGCAGATGAATAACAGGAGGTTTGTGCCTCGTGTCTATATTTCTCTCTTACTGCTGTTTTTAAAGTCTCAGCCTGGCCTTTCTGATCCGGGAGAACAAACACTAGGGGTGTTAATTGTAATTTGACAATTGACTCCTAGAGTAGGAGTGGAGAACCTGAGGCCCTCCATATGTTGCTAGACTACAAATCCCATCAGTCGCAGCCAGCATGGCCAATGGTCACAGATGATGGGAATTGTAGTCCCATCAGAATCCACTAGCTCCCTGTCAGTTATCTAGTGTGAAACCATTGGTGAACAAGAAAGTTCAGAAGGGGAACAGTTTGGATGGCCCCAAGACACAGAGCAAGCAGTAGTCAGGGACTTACAAATGAGTAGCATGGGGAAGAGTGACCACTTTGATCTGCAGAACCGGCACTGTAAACAGAAGCCACATAATACTCATTCCGAACTTGTAGGAAATCTTTTAGTGTGGTAGAGCCTATGTTTTGGAGATCCATGCCTATTGAAATCAGGCAGACACCACCCCCTGTGCACTTTATGGTGCCTGTTAAAACATTTTTGTTTTAGGCAAGCCCACCCAGACATGTAGAATGTTGATGTGTGCTTTAATCTGGTTTTGGGTGTCAAGGAGCCTTGGTTGGCCTCAGATAGCTGGGTTGACTAGCCCTATGGAGCATCGTCTGTCTCAGAAAGGAGCCCACCTCTTGCCCACAAAACACCCAGTGTTCGAAATTCCCCACCTGCGGCTACGTGGAGATTTCTGAGCACCAGGTTGGTGGCCACAGTTTAAAAACCTCTGCCTTAGTCCGTAGTTAATACCATTTCCATTTCCACTGTGTTTCTCCTTGCATACTGAATTGTTGTAGGAGCAAGCTACAGTCAAGCAATGTAGTTGAGATCATGGAATCGTAGAATCGTAGTGTTGGAAAAAGGACCCCAGTGGTCATCTAGTCTAACCCTCTGGCGAACAGGCATTCCGTTGTGGTCACCGTAACTCTGTTTGGCACCTAGCTTATATATCTGAGTTTCTAACACCGCATGTTTATGGAAAACCCAGCATTAAGTCATAGATAGGCTATCAACCCCCGTGGTGAGCTCTTATTCTGAGAATTAATGAACTTTAAGGTGGGGTTTGAACCCAGTTTTTCCAGGTCCTGATCTAGCGCACTCTCAGTATTATGCTCTTCTGCTTTTTCCCAAACTTTGCCTCAGAGACTGCACATGCTCGCTTAACTCTTGTTCCTGGTTTCAGCAACAACTTGTCTTGCAATACGGTTTTTAAATTTTGTGCTCACACCGTCAGGAGTTGTGGCCTGTGTTTACCTTTTGTTTTGTTTTCTGGCTGTTTTTCTGAGTGCGCCTTTTTAATAGCGGCTTTCCGTTCACAACAATGGCTGTGTAAAAATATACTTGGAGTGCAAAGAAACAAAAACAAGAACCTGGCTGGCTTTTGAAAAGAGCATCAAGGTTTTCAAGTGCACCAACCACAGGATGTTTCCAAAACCAGTGTCTGATATTTTGAGCTTGTGAAACATGCTCAGGCTATAATTACAACAAGGAAAGCTTACAGAAAGAAAATACAGATTATGAACTGTGGGTTGTAATTCAGTGTTAGTCATGCTTAGAGTAGACCGCTTGAAATGAATGGACAAGGCTAACTCGGTTCCATTAGAATTAATGGGTAGAACTTACTTGGCTGCAGTTCTGTGTGTTTGTTAAAATTATCTCCCTTTGAAAGGAAAGCAAACCAGTGAACTGAGCCACTTGTGTTTCATTTTTTTAAGATGCCCTCATCTGAACATTATAGCGTATTTGCTGTTTTAATTGAGTTCTTCATTCAGTAACAGCTATATTTAGAGAGCTGCTACGGTTTACAATTCAGGTTGCAGAATGCTTTGGAACTCTTGTGAATGGGAGGCACTTAAGCTTTTTGTATATAGGGCAGATGTGGGGAACCTTGAGGCCTCCAGATGTTGCCGAACTACAACTCCCATCATCCCTGGCCATTGGCTTTGCCAGCATGGGTTGGTGGCAGTTAATAACAATACCTTTATTGTCATTGTACAACCTGTGTTCTGGTTCAGCAACATTTGGAGGGTGAGATGTTCCCCACGTGAGTGTTGGTACTTAATGGACTAGCGTGCATAACTCACTTTTTTTAAAAAAAAATACTTTTTAGTATGTGGCTCAAAGGCATACAAGCTTCAGGACCAAACTATGTTTCCCAAACTCCTCTCTGGAGTCTCATCAAGTCTCTACTTCTCATTGTTGTGCAAGTTACTTCAAAAATCTAGGATAGTACGCTGGAAGGATATTTGTTTGTGCTGTAAAATCTAACTTTTTTATTTTCTAAGCCCATTGGTCCGTCTGTTCAAGTTAGTAAGTTGAAAACTCATCGGACAACTTGACTTGCCCCCATCTGCCAGAAGATTGATCTGCCATGTGAATTTCATATCCGAGTTCAGGAATGCAGAGGCTGTGTACCTCTAAGCACATTGCAGAATTATATTTCGGAGCACAGCCGTATTAAGAGGTTTCCACTGCGGCCTCCCATGTGCTTTTCCCCTGCACTAAATGGAGAAATGAAATGAGACTCCTTCCTCTATGTCTGTCTTGGTAGTTCCTGGCAGAGGCATGAGTCAGTCACTTAAAGGAAGTGCTACTTCCAGGACAGCAGATGTTTCGTTTGTGGAAAGACCAGTCATCTCCCTGACCTCAAGCCAGAAGCTTGCAGATCTCATGAATGAACTCTTCAGCTTTCAATGGGTGTTGAGTAGCCCTGTGACCCTAATTGCAATAGCCCGGGGTTTAGTCATCTGCAAATACAGCAGCAGCTATTACCAATAACTTCCTCTGTTTCTCTTGGGGAACGCGGAGCGCAAGAAAAGCGCATAGCAGAAGCTGTGACAAGGGGAAGGGAGGGTCAGCATTGCCAGGAGCATAGGATGTTGTCTTGTGCAGGGCCATTTAGCTCAGTATTTACCTACACTGACTGGCAGACGCTCTCCAGGGATTAAACCTGTGAGCCTCTGTGTGCAAAGGGCCTGCTCTGCAACTGGGCAATAGCTCTTCCTTGTCATGACCACAAGTTGCGGGGGAAACATTTCTCTGTGTCCCTGTGTGCAAATTACCTAAAATATTACCTGTGGTAAGAGGGAGGTCTGGCGATGGTTGGAGGTGCTGCGTTTGATCTTACAATTCTGTAAATGTCGTATTTTCAGATGGCACCAAAATGTTGGAACGTCTTCCCTGGATAAGTTCTCGGCTTCCTTTTCCTGCTGCCCCTGGTGCTATGTGGGCAGAAGCTGCTGGTTCAATCCCCAGCATTGCCAAGTAGGGATGAAAATTTTGGAGAGCTGAATGCAGTCCCTGTAAGCAGTACAGAACTAGATTGACCAGCAGTCTTCACTCCATATTAGCATTGGGTTTTTGTTTTAAGCATTTTAAAAAGCGCATTGGAAGCATTTTTCGAAAGGTGGGCTACAATTTAATTAACGAGCAAGACACGCTCTTCGAATGTAAACGCTCTGTAAATCAAAAACATAGTCCAGTAAAAAATTAGGCAAATCATAGAATCATAGAGTTGGAAGAGACCACAAGGGCCATCGAGTCCAACCCCCTGCCAAGCAGGAAACACCATCAGAGCACTGCTGACATATGGTTGTCAAGCCTCTGCTTAAAGACCTCCAAAGAAGGAGACTCCACCATACTCCTTGGCAGCAAATTCCACTGTCAAACAGCTCTTACTGTCAGGAAGTTCTTCCTAATGTTTAGGTGGAATCTTCTTTCTTGTAGTTTGGATCCATTGCTCCGTGTCCGCTTCTCTGGAGCAGCAGAAAACAACCTTTCTCCCTCCTCTATGTGACATCCTTTTATATATTTGAACATGGCTATCATATCACCCCTTAACCTCCTCTTCTCCAGGCTAAACATGCCCAGCTCCCTTAGCCGTTCCTCATAAGGCATCGTTTCCAGGCCTTTGACCATTTTGGTTGCCCCCCTCTGGACACGTTCCCGTTTGTCAGTGTCCTTCTTGAACTGTGGTGCCCAGAACTGGACACAGTACTCCAGGTGAGGTCTGACCAATGCTTGATGGTGGTGGGGAATGTTAGGTGCAGAACGTTTTTGAGGACAAATTTATAAAGGTGGTAACGGGAGGCTGAATTACATTATTTATTTCATAAGATTTTTATACTATGTGATAGTAAGAAGACAAACAAAACAAAAACAAAAGCAGCATTCATTAGATTATATCCCACCTGTACTCCAAGGAGATCAAGCTGGTGAACTCTGGCCATTTTTGTTCAGACAACACCCCTGCAAGGTAGGCTAGGCAAGACTGAGTGATAGTGGCTGGGCCAAGGTCACCCTATGAGTTCCTCATTAGAGTGGTGGTTAGAATCTGGGTCTAATCCTGATGCCGAAGAATTCTCCTTGTTGCTATTAGCAACAGCATCTCTCTATGTGTTTATGCGTGAGAGTGTGCAAAATCAGTATTTTGTGATCTCCACACTCAGAACCAGCAGGACATAGTTGACTTACCGTGGTAAGCATAAGGTTGATAGGGGTGGCTGTGTGTCTCATGTTGTGTTATGACACACTTCCTATAGCAAGTCAGAAGGTGGTGAGGTTGGTCTTAACTAGGGCCAGGGCCTTTTCAGTACTGGCCTCATCTTGGTGGAACGCTCTGTCATAAGAGACTAGGGCTCTGCGGGACTTGACATCTTTCCACAGGGCCTGCAAGACAGAGCTGTTCTGCCAGGCCTTTGGTTTGGACTCAGTCTGACCCTTATGTTTCCCTCTCCTTGTGGTTTTGACTTAAAATGAGGCTGCATTTTAACCTGTATTTTAAATTGTTCTTTTTCTTTTTTTCCTTATTATGTTTTTACTGAAATTTTATTGGTGTTAGCCGCCCTGAGCCCGCCTCTGGCCGGGGAGGGCGGGGTATAAATAAAATTTATTATTATTATTATTATTATTATTATTATTATTATTATTATTATTTTGTGTTATTGCCCCTGCCCTCCCAGCCGCATAGCAGCTATTTTATGACTGGCACTTCCAGAACACTCTCAAAATTCAAAACGTGCCCATTGGTCCAGAAAGGTTGGCGACCATGTGCTAGTCTGGCACTGAGACGTCGAAGTTGAGTTTAAGTGAAAATGCCCATGCCATCTTTTAACAAAACAAAGACCTGGAATTAACAGCTCACGTAGGGAATTATGTGACAAAATGCAACAGTTAGGGTTGTGGGGAATGCAAGGAAACCATGATAAGCTGATTTCATCACCCCAAGATCTCTTTGCAGCAACACTGACTCTCATGGGTGGGTGGGGCGCTTGGGGGGGTGGGCAGGTCATTCTTCAGTCAGTATGTGGGGCAGAGAACCTGTCAGTGTGGGTGGAAGAGGAGTTGCGCAGAATGCACTAGAAGACTTTGATCTTGTGGCTTTGTTGCTCTTCTGTTTCAACCTTCAAATCGACCTTTGGGTGGTGGGCAGGATGCTAGGAGATATCAACTGAAGGCCAGATCACAAAATGCTCTGGTCATGGCTTGGCTTGATGCACCAGGTTTTGTAGTAAAGGGTAACTCTTGTCAAAAACTTATACTTAACCATTGGAGGTAGTCAATGTTGGCAAGGACACACCTCGACTCCTGTCTTCATGCATACCCCTAATGGAAGGGGTGGGTAACCCTTGACCCTCCAGATGTTGCCAGATTCTTAACTCCCACCCACCCCGCTCAGCATAACCAGTGATCAGGGTGGTGAGAGTTGTACAACATCTGGAGGACCACAGTAGCATATGGTGCTAGTAATATCTGCACCAAGGATGGGGAACCTCTGGCCCTCAAGATGACGTTGAACTGCAAATCCCATAATCTCTTGGCTATTGGCCATGCTGGCTGAGGCATGTAGGGAGTTAGATTCCCAACAACATCTGGTTCCCTATCCCTGTCTTATGACCTGAGCCAATGGATTTTTCTCTTTTATCTCTTTTGCCGTAATTCCTTCCTTCCACCTCCAGTTGGCTGGTACTGTGTCATCTCATGGGCCAAAGAAAGTATACACCCTCTACATCAGGGTTTCCCAAACTTGGGTTTCCTGCTGTTTTTTGGACTACAACTCCCATCATCCCTAGCTAGCAGGACCGTTGGCTGGAGATGATGGGAATTGTAGTTCAAAAACAGCTGGCTCTACATCAGAAGACCACCATTTAAAGGCACAATACTATTCCTAAACAGTCATGTGAATAGAGCATATGTAAAAACACACACCACATAAACATTTGTGTTTTGCAACTGCATTTAAGTAGTAGTTTCGAAGAAGAAGAAGAAGAAGAAGAAGAAGGAGAAGAAGAAAAAGACAGTCAGATAGGTTAAGGCTTAAATGAGCAAGTTAAGTCACGAAATATCTGATGGTGAGGGTAACATTTAATACTGGACGCAGAGGGAGATGAAGGACAGCCATCAATAGACACAGTCTAGCTCAATTCTGAGACAAAAGGGTTTGGAGTCAATGTTGAGGCACTAAGGGCAGGGGTGGGTACACTTCAGACATGTTGGGTTTTTTCTGCCTTTTTCTAGAACCCCAAGATTTGCCAACCCCAGGTGCAAAAGCTGCAGAGTTAGAATTAAAGAACAGGTTGCCTTCGAATGCATTCTGATTTTAGGGTTTTGTTTTCCGTGTCAGAAGAGAATTCAGCTCGCTGTCCTTTCTCACAGAAGCCTGTTCCAGCTTAGCTTTTGTCTTTAAGAACGGTTTATGGTTTCAAGTCTCCTTCCTTACAGGCTTCCCATAGGAATCTGATGGGCCCCTGTGAGAACAGGATGCTGGAATAGGTGGGTCTTTGGTCTGATCCAGCAGGGCTCTTCCTATGTTCCTTTGTCCTTATGACTGCTGGATGTCCTCTGATTTTAATCGTCCTGTATTTTTTATTTGGTGTATCTTGTTATTGTACACCATCTGGGGAGGCTTGCGTGACCGGCAGTAGATGAGTAATTGGAATAAACAAATTTTCAGAGGGGCAAGTTATTTTGCTTTGGAGTCAGAAACCCTTGCTGATTTAATGCAAGCCACCCAGAGATCTACCAGCGCATCCTATCCTAACCTGATTGGTAGGGTTATGCACTAACATAATGCACTACACTTCACCCAGTGTTCGAAATTAGCCAGGCGCATTTTGCACCTGCTTATCGGCCACTTGTGACCAAGTGAAGATTCCTGGGTGCTGGGACATCTCCACCATCTGGAGGTGCATGTTTGGGGATCATTGGATCAGGACTGTTTTCACACACTAATACGACATCCTGTAGATTTCTATCAGTTATATTTTATCTGCACAATCAGAATGAATTTCAGGTACCAAAATGCTTTTCCTGTGCAGCCTGAACAAGAGCGGTGAGCTGCGTTATAGTTGTCGCTTGTCTTGTGTCACCATTACAAAAAAAGAGGTTGGAATTGGCCAGTAAGTATGTGGACTGTCCCTGGATCAAGTGACTTTTCTTCTTTAAGTTCTCAAAGCTGTTAACCTAGCTCAAGGTTGGCACCTGAACTAGCCAGATGGTTAACTGAGAATCAAACACACTCAGTCTTAAAATAGGACTTTAAAGTTGTCCTGCCCCAAAATGACAACTAGACGTTCTGTTTTGATGACTGTAACCTTAGTTTAAGGAGCCATTTGGCGCCCAGCTTATATAATATCTGAGTTTCCAACACTGATCAAACCTTTGCTGATTGGTAGGGTTATGCACTAATGTAATCTTCTTTGGCGATCACTCGTAGCCAAGTAAGATTGTCTTCCATAAACACGGTTTTAACATTGAGTCCGTAAATGACTGCGGAGGCCAATTCTGGATCCACACATCCTTCCACAGTGGGGACATTGGCTACCGGGCAGGAGTTGATCATGGTGTGGATTTGCTAAGCGTGCCTTCCTCTTAAGCACACTGCACTTCACTGAATGCAGCAAATGTCAAGAGCTTTGTGTGAATAGTTAACAGTCTAGAAGAGCTGTAGCTCAGTGGGCTGGGAGAGACCTCTATCTGAAATCATGGAGAGCCGCTGGCCAATCAGTGTAGACAAAACTGAACTAGATTGTCCAACGGTCTGACAGCTTCCTAAGGATCTAGACATGTTGGACATGGCAACACAGAGACAACCTAGTGAACTTTCACGTAGAAGAAGACAAAGGCATCTTCTTTGCTGTTGCAGAGGGCAGGACTACATCTGATGGGCTTAAGCTGCAGGAGGGGTAGATCTTGGTTGAATGCAAGGAGAAATCTCTTGATGGCAAGGCTGGACCACAAGGCCTTTCTAGCCCTGCATCTTGTTTCCAGTGGCCAAGCAGATACTTACAGAAAGCTTGTAGACAAGACATGAACACGATAGCACTTTCCTGCTCACGTGCCCTTAACTGGAAGGGGCAGGGGTGGTGAAGAGAAGGAATAAATTGCCTAGTTCTGTTTGCCTGTGTAGTCATGTGAGGTTTGGTTTTTTAAAAAAACAAACAAACAAAATGGGATTGGAATATTTTCTTGTGCAAATTAGGCTAATTTGCATTGGAAGGTTTTCTGTTTGCATTGGAAAATTTTCTGCTGCCTTAGAGAGTGAACTAATTTAGCATGTTTGTTTTACTTTTATTTGGTAAACAAAGCTAAAAATAAAGCACACCATGTTAATTTATATTTGCTTTTATATGCACCAACCAACATGGCACAAAGCATATGAATTTTTTTTTTGGGGGGGGGGGAATAAAGGCACGCTTAATATGGTTTAAATGTTAAATTGCGTAGGCAATTTTATTAGAATGCTTCTGAACGTTTAAAGACAATACTAGGGATGATTACCTGAGAAACATTAATTACAACTTTGAAACTGCCAATATTGCCTAATATTTTATTCGCAGTTGCTGGTAAACTTTCTACCTCACGTTGTGATAGGACCCCCTTGCATCTATGCATTGTATAATCTGAAAACAGGATTATTGTACAATTATACTACAAATATGGTAGTAGCTGCGCTAACAATTTGTTGTTTTTTAACATGCTAATGGGTTTTGTTTTTTGTAGAATGTATTTAATGGTAAATGTTTGGGTAGTGAAAGTCACTTGGCCCTCTAGCTGTTTTGAAACTACAACTCCCGTCATCCCTAGCTAACAGGACCAGTGGTCAGGGATGATGGGAACTGTAGTCCCAAAGCAGCTGGAGGGCCAAGTTTGGCCATCACTGCACTAGGAAAATAAAGAGCGGCCAGCATGTTTTGGATACCAAAGGATGAGTTTAGCTGTATACATTTGGTTGGTAACAACAACCACAACAGCAGCAGCAGCAGCAGCAGCAGCAGCAGCAGCAGCGGCAGCAGGAGCAACATTTCCTGTGCTTGAGAGCAAAGCAGTGGTCAAAAGGCCCTAGAATATGTTCTGAAGATACACAGTGCAGCCGCCCTACTGAAACTAAGCAAGCCAGGGTCATGTTAGCATCTGGGTGGCAGATCAACTGGGACTTGACTCTATACTCCATGGTGGATGGGCAGAATATAAATGTTGTGAAACTGTCGTGGGTTTTCTTTTTAAGTTAAAGGATACAGTCCCTGTCAGAAAGTGGCAGGCAGGTTGTTGTTGTTTAGTCGTTTAGTCGTGTCCGACTCTTTGTGATCCCATGGACCAGAGCACGCCAGGCACTCCTGTCTTTCACTGCCTCCCACAGTTTGGTCAAACTCATGCTGGTAGCTTCGAGAACACTGTCCAACCATCTCGTCCTCTGTCGTCCCCTTCTCCTTGTGCCCTCCATCTTTCCCAACATCAGGGTCTTTTCCAGGGAGTCTTCTCTTCTCATGAGGTGGCCAAAGTATTGGAGCCTCAGCTTCAGGATCTGTCCTTCCAGTGAGCACTCAGGGCTGATTGCCTTCAGAATGGATAGGTTGGATCTTCTTGCAGTCCTTGGGACTCTCAAGAGTCTCCTCCAGCACCATAAAGCATCAATTCTTCGGCGATCAGCCTTCTTTATGGTCCAGCTCTCACTTCCATACATCACTAGGTAGGCAGGCAGGTAATTGGGAGCTAAGCTAGTGAAATGCAGATTTAATAGGGAAAACATACTTGGGGAGGGATTCACCTAACTAATTCTGTCAGTGGAAGCTCTGTGCAAGTGCTTCTGCTTGCGCAACTGTGCTCTCCCCCCCATTTCCCTCCCTTCATGCACCTCCCCTACAGAATTTGTTCTTGGGGCTCACTAAATATGGGGGTCAGAATATGGCTCTTAGGAGTCAATAAAATCCCCAGGACAGGAAAGGGGAGGGGAGATTGTTCTGTCTGGCAAGCTGATAAGCTTGCACAGGCAAAGCATTTGTGTGTGACGTTGAATTCCAAACTTAATTTCCAGCTTTTGACAATTTCTCCTTTTGGTGTGCAGAATTGGAATGTGCCTTGCCAAGGAGAGGATAGCTCAGCTGGAAGAGCATGAGACTCTTAATCTCAGGGTTGTGAGTTAAAGCCCTACCTTGGGCGAAAGATTGCTTCATTGCACCTGGTTTGGCTATAATATAGATTATCCTCATGGTCCCTTCCAACTACAGTGGTACCTCGGGTTACATACGCTTCAGGTTACAGACCCCGCTAACCCAGAAATAGTACCTCGCGTTAAGAACTTTGCTTCAGGATGAGAACAGAAATCGCACGGTGGCAGCAGGAGGCCCCATTAGCTAAAGTGATGCTTCAGGTTAAGAACAGTTTCAGGTTAAGAACGGACCTCCGGAACGAATTAAGTGCTTAACCCGAGGTACCACTGTATGTGATTCTATGTAGTCTTCCTTTAAGACAGGATTATAGACTAGTTCCGGAAGAAACTCCAGAGTATTCTTTGTCAACCTGGTGCTCTCCAGATGTTTTGAACTGGGGATTATGGGAGTTGTAGTTCAAAATATCCAGAGGCCACCAGGTTGGTGGAGGCTGCTCTAGGCAAGTACTCATTCTCAACCTTTTTGGTCTGGCAACCTACAAAAACAAATTTGCTTGTTATGATGACTCATCAGATTATTGCCACGTGAATTGTGGACCTCAGGCCTTCGGCAGCTGTGTTTGGTGCGTTTTCACTTCTAGTTGGCCCTATTTTATAACTGTTAACTTGAGCCTTCAAAGCAAAAAATTTCTTAGCACCCCTGTTAATATGCGCTTACAAAATTGTCCACAGTTCCATTTCTCAAAATGTGAGAACAGCAACCACCTGAATGCAGGATGTTCCTTCATAAATTGTGTTGTTGTGGAGAATAAATGAGGAGGGGGAGAGCCATGTATATAACCTTGAGCTCCTTGGAGGAAAAGGTTTGATATAAATGCAGTAAATAAATAAGTTACAGGTTTATTCTAGAAACATGCAGTTAGGCAGTGTTAAATATAATGAGTTGTTAACATTTTAAACATCTTTATTATTGATAAAGTCTATTTTGGCAAGTGTCAGTTGAATGGCTGAGATCGTATTTTGCCAACGAGTACCTTAGGGCAGAGGGACGCAGGTGGCGCTGTGGGTTAAACCACAGAGCATAGGACTTGCCGATCAGAAGGTTGGTGATTCGAATCCCCACGATGGGGTGAGCTCCCATTGCCCGGTCCCAGCTCCTGCCAACCTAGCAGTTCGAAAGCACATCAAAGTGCAAGTAGACAAATAGGTACCACTCCAGCAGGAAGGTAAACTGTGTTTCCGTGCGCTGCTCTGGTTCACAAGAAGTGACTTAGTCATGCTGGCCACATGACCCGGAAGCTGTCTGCGGACAAACGCCGGGTCCCTCGGCCTATAGAGCGAGATGAGCACCGCAACCCCAGAGTCGGTCACGACTGGACCTAATGGTCAGGGGTCTCTTTACCTTTACCTTTTTACCTTAGTGCAGATTGTTGTCAGATGCACTCTGTTGTTGTTGTTGTTGTTGTTGTTGTTGTTGTTGTTCTTCTTCTTCTTCTTCTTCTTCTTCTTCTTCTTCCTTCTCCTCCTCTTCCTCCTGCTGCTGCTGCTGCTGCTGCTGCTGCTGCTGCTGCTGGAAAGTCAATGCTGGAAAACCTGTTTTGTAAAGTTATTTACAGTACTACCAAATGTCAGCAGTACAGATACTGCTCCATCAGCGAGCTCCTGGTACTCAGTGGTAGCAGCTAAAATTTGGTAACCGCATTTCCAAAAATTTATCTTTGTAGGTCTTACCGCACAACAATTCAATGAGTTCCTTCTTTTTTTGCAGACAAAGACAACTTCATGGCATCAGCTGCAATTGGGTTTTGCTTGCACTCGCTCAGAAACCAGTAGGCAAATTTCCCATGGAGTAAATCCCAAGTGGCTGATGGTTGTTTGCTTAATGCTTGTTTGCTTAATGCTAGCTTTTAATCTCATACGGTTTATCTTCCCGTGAAACATGAAGTTCTGTCACGCATGGGAAAGTTATCTGTTGTTCCCTTTCAAACCCAAACTGCCCAGAGCTCCATTTTAATCATGAAAACTCCCAACTTCTGCTACGTGAGTAAAGAGGTTTCAGTCCTTACCTTGTCAACTGATTCAGCTTAACCAAACGTGTTGGCAAGGTATACTGGTGTTGACCAAATGACTTGGAACGGGTCTCTGACCCCCCTGACAGCCAGCAAACCTCTGTGAGAGCCAGTGTGGTGTAGTGGTTAAGAGCGGTAGTCTTGCAATCTGGTGAACCGGGTTCGCGTCTCCGCTCCTCCACATGCAGCTGCTGGGTGACCTTGGGCCAGTCACACTTCTCTGAAGTCTCTCAGCCTCACTCACCTCACAGAGTGTTTGTTGTGGGGGAGGAAGGGAAAGGAGAATGTGAGCCGCTTTGAGACTTCTTCGGGTAGTGATAAAGCGGGATATCAAATCCAAACTCTTCTTCTTCTTCTTCTTCTTCTTCTTCTTCTTCTTCTTCTTCTTCTTCTTCTTCTTCTTCTTCTCTGTGTGAAGCAATAAGCATACATATTCGGAACCCATCTCTGAACGTAAGATGTCACATAAAAGTGCATTGAAGTGAACTGGCTTTGATAAAGTTTATATTTGCCAACGCCTTTTTATGTCCTGCATGATAGTACTGCACCTAGCTCTTTGGCTGCCGATGCTTCGCAATTTATGAAGCAGTGATAAGATACAGCACCGGGATCTACATTTATAACTTGCCATACTAACCGTAAATGTTGACTTGCCATTACTGCCGCTCCATCTGTGGTGGCACCAACACACTTATTAAACCAGTCCAAACTACTTTCAGTCGCAAACGTCTCTTAACAATCGAGAATTTTTCTTCCGGGGTTTGTGTTGGCACCTCTGAAACTTGCTTCCTCAATAACCGCATTGACGGGATTAACAAAGCGTACCTAAATCATAAGCGTTGAGCAGTTTGCAACATCGGCTGAGTCATCTCAACTGTATTGCAAAGTAGTTTTCAACATATATCGATTAACTGTTCACTCACAGTACAGTGGACGCTCGGATTGTGAACGTGATCCGTGCGGAACTCATGTGCGCAACCCTCAGCGTTCACAACCCACATCTGCGCATGTGTGGGTTGCGATTCGGTGCTTCTGTGCATGCGCAAAGCGCAATTTAGTGCTTCTGTGCATGCGCGATTGCCGAAACCCGGAAGTAACCCTTTCTGGTACTTACGGGTTTTGGCAGTCCGCAACCCGAAAGAACGCAACCTGAAGCGTCTGTAACCCGAGGTATGACTGTATCTGGCATTGCAGAAATTCCAATGACTGCTGGCGTTATTCAAAAGAGGAACGGCATGCATCTCGCTCACCATGTGCTCTCCTAAGACTTAGAATCATAGAATCGTAGAATTGGAAAGGATCCCAAAGGTCATTTAGTCCAACCCCCTGCAGTGCAGGATTCTCACTTGTTTTCAACAGTATCTGCAACAGATGACAAAATAAGCTCTTTGGCTGTATTGTGTGGCTTCTTCACTCTTCCTGTAGGTTGTAAAAGGTAAAGGTTAAAGGGACCCCTGACCATTAGGTTCAGTTGTGGCCGACTCTGGGGTTGCGGCGCTCATCTCGCTTCATTGGCCGAGGGAGCCGGCGTACAGCTTCCGGGTCATGTGGCCAGCATGACTAAGCCGCCGCTTCTGGCGAACCAGAGCAGCGCACGGAAACGCCGTTTACCTTCCCGCTAGAGCGGTACCTATTTATCTACTTGTACTTTGATGTGCTTTCGAACTGCTAGGTTGGCAGGAGCAGGGACGGAGCAACAGGAGCTCACCCCGTCGCAGGGATTCGAACCACCAATCTTCTGATCAGCAAGTCGTAGGCTCTGTGGTTTAACCCACAGCGCCACCCGCGTCCCTTTCCTGTAGGTAGAGCTACCTCCAAATATCCTTTCAGTACTGCAAAATTTATTGGAGCCATTTTCAAAAGCGATCACTTGCTGCCATTTCATTAGGTGATGTCTGCTGGGAAAACTTAGTTGGTTTTGTTTTGGGTTCACTGCGCTTGGTTTTCTGGTGTTGTATCAGCTTTGAGGGTTTCCTACTAACCTTAGCCAGCACTTCTTAACAAAGTACACATTGTGGTGTTTTAGCTTGATCTTCTGGACCAGCGTGAACGAAACCAAACTCTAGATAAGATTATATCGTATGTGCCTTTTGGGCCCTTGTCACCAGTGCACAATGTCTTTGTGGCTGGTTTATCTGCTAAATCCTTGTTGTCATCTGGATCTGTCTGCTAGTGCTGACAGAGACCAAGCAAGACCTACGTTCAGGAGGGTTTCTGCGTTTCAGATATTTTATCATTAGCAGCCTGTAAAGGTGAAGATACTATTTCCTATTTTGACTAGGCAAAGTTCAAATCACTTGTAGCTAACTCTGGGCTTCTCCAGTTTTCACAAGGATTGCCTCATATCTGCAACTCAGGGGGTGGCTTAATCTGGTTCATTTGCTTCTTCTTTTTAAAATACTTTTTTATCATTTTCCTAAATTGCATATCAAATATAACTAATCAAAAATGTAACAAAAGCAAAAAAAAAGAAAAAAAAAGGACCATAACCAACTGAATAAAATCAGAAAGGAAAATACTAAGACGTTTTTATGCATAGACACTGCAGAAAAAATTCTGATAAATGCAGAGATGCAGTTTTTAAATAAATAAAAAGAAGAAGAGGAGTTTGGATTTGATATCCCGCCTTTCACTCCCTTTAAGGAGTCTCAAAGCGGCTAACATTCTCCTTTCCCTTCCTCCCCCACAATAAACACTCTGTGAGGTGAGTGGGGCTGAGAGACTTCAGAGAAGTGTGACTGGCCCAAGGTCACCCAGCAGCTGCATGTGGAGGAGCGGGGAAGCGAACCCGGTTCCCCAGATTACGAGACTACCGCTCTTAACCACTACACCACACTGGCTCACAAAAGAGAGAACAAATATCTAAACAAGGCCATATATTGGAGTGTAGACCCTAGGGATACTGGTTCAGTAGGGCCTGCAGTACAGATTTTCAGTTCTGGCTGCTGCTAACCCAGAGGCAACGGGACAGTTCTTGAGATTATATGGTATCATTGTTTGGGTACTGGTGAGCTCTGGATTGGGGGACAAATGTACAGCTTTCTATTCTTTTCTTTTTTTTAAAGCAGGATAACCCCAACCTTTCTCTTTTCCTGACTAAAAACATCATTGTACAGTCAGATACAGGTCTTGGCTCATGCTTTTCCTAGCCAGCAAGGAACGTGAAAAACCTTCAGGAGCTGCCCTTAGTCCTGGATCTACAAAGTTCTTATCTACTGTACAGGGAAGATGCACAGTTGTTCTCTCTCAGATTAGAAAGAGATCACAGGACACACCGCAGCTCTTTTTGGGGGGCCTTTAGGTTCCTCATTTTATCATCACAACTACCTTGTGAGGTGGGTTAGTCTCATTAGTCCAATGTGGTCCAGCAAGCATCTTGGCTAAGTGTGCACTCAGACCCTGGTTTTCCACCTCTTACACCATTGGTAGCTAGTCCCCTAGGCATATGGAGTCCAAAGAGTGCCCCCGCCCACTCCACCTTCTCAGTGCTTTTGCTGATGCTTCTGTGGCATTCCCCGGGGGTACCCCCCTCAGTTCACCTGGGGGAATTGGCTCTGCCTGTTGGTCCTAGCTGTTGCCATGCATACACCATAGAACACTCCCAACACCTTTTTGTGTTTTGTAGCTGAGCGGCAAAGAGCATTTGCATGGGTTTGAAGGTCCATGGTTCAATCTCCAGCGTCACTGGTAGAGATGGGAATGGCCCCTGTCTAAATAGGCCAGTCAACGGACTCTGTATAATAGTAGCTTTCTACATTTCCATGTTCCCTGGATAGAGACCTGCTTGTTTTGGGGATGGGAGTTGTCCTCTTTCTGAAATTCTGGAGAGGTGGTGTTGCTAATGACCATAGACAATACTGCGCTAGAAGGACCATTGGTCTGACTCTGTATAAGTCAGTGTCTTGTTTTCCTGAGTATTGCAGTGGAAAATAGCTGTTGTTGTTTAGTCGTTTAGTCGTGTCCGACTCTTTGTGACCCCATGGACCAGAGCACGCCAGGCACTCCTGTCTTCCACTGCCTCCCGCAGTTTGGTCAAACTCATGCTGGTAGCTTCGAGAACACTGTCCAACCATCTCGTCCTCTGTCATCCCCTTCTCCTTGTGCCCTCCATCTTTCCCAACATCAGGGTCTTTTCCAGGGAGTCTTCTCTTCTCATGAGGTGGCCAAAGTATTGGAGCCTCAGCTTCACGATCTGTCCTTCCAGTGAGCACTCAGGGCTGATTTCCCTAAGAATGGATACCTTTGAAAATAGCTAGAGGTGGGTAAACTATCTTAGGCACAAAGATATGTGCTAACCCGTGGTCAGTTGGCTTCTGCGTGAGATTTAAACTACTTCTAGTCTTCATCTGACTTGCTCCATAGTCAGAATCTCCCAAGAATACCAAGAGGACATTCAGGAGCAATTATGTCAATCATGGTTAGAGCAGCAGTTCTCTGGGCTACATTTTCAGAACAAAAATTTGCTAGTGCCATAACGAATTTTTAATTGATGAGAAATGCATTGGAAAACAAAAATACTGAACATTCTTGCTGGCCAGATTTCCATGTTTTAAACAACGTGGGTGTTTTCATCTTGTTTGAAAATTCCCACTTGGTGATGAACCTCACTGGGTGACTCTGGGCCATTCGCGGCCTGTCAACCTAACCTACCTCACAGGGTTGTTGTGAGGGCAAAATGAGGAGAGCTATGTAACTAGAAAATTCCCCCAGAGCATTCAGGAACATGTCAGGATCCATTGTTCTCTTGAGAGTGGGCCATGCTGGGCAACAAGGGTGGTCAGTAGACCAGTAGCATCCGCATTCTATCTCTTTGGCCCAGCTGCAGACGCTCTTAAGCCCACCCCAAGATAAAAAGCTTTTATGAAAAAATATCCAAATATGAACTAAAGTGGAGAAGGAAACAGTAAATGTAGATTTTTTAATTGGATGAAGCACAACCAGTGATCTAAAACATTGGTCGTGCTGAGGCTAAACATTGGATCTGTTGGTGCAATGATTTTTTTCTTGCATGATGAAACCTTCTCCTCCTTCCACAGATCCCTAAATCTGTTCTGGGTTTCCCTCCAAAGGAGATTTGGGGACTTTACCGGGGGATCCCCTTGCACTAGGTCAAGAGGCTGTTTGGTGACACAATAACATCAAAAAAGGAACCAGGCCCGATACAGATTTAGAGCTGAATTCTACAAAACCTTCCTAAGCTGAATTGCCAGCGCCTAGGAGTTATCTCTGTAATTGGTATTGTGTTCATATTTTCCAGATTCATGGAATGAAGCAAGTGTTGCCGCTTTTATCTGCAAATAAACCTCAACCTATATACCGCTTCTAGTAATGTCTTCAGTTCCACTTTTTAAAAGTTGTTTAGATAGCAGCCTGCCACTGGCAACCCAATGAGCATTATTGCTCAGTGAGAAGTAGGTCTCTCCCCCCCCCCCACATTCTAGCTTAATAATTAAATGCAGAACTTACTGGGTTTGGGATGGGGTGGGGGGTGGGAAGAGAAGGAAAAAGTGCTCCTTTTACTGGGAGCGGAGAAATGAAGTAACCCCGCAGTATAATGGTCTTTTGTGACACTAGAAAAGTGCGCTGTGCCAAAGTTATGGTAAGAATTTTGTAGGTTTTCTGGCTTCTGGAACAGTTCCGTCCTCTGTTACAACTTTTTCCAGCATTAAAAGCACACGAGAGTAGAATAGCTTATTTTTCTTTTTCTTTCCTTTAAAAAAAACAACAGAAAGTACCCAGCCAACGGACAAGGCAAACATTCATGTCTAAAACGAAACCGGCCATTCACATGACGCAGCTAGTTTGGACATAAACATACTGTTGTTGGTCTTTGCCCTGCAGGGTAAATCCTTTGGACTTCCTGCAGCCTTCAGAAAGCGAGGCTGCCGCTGTCATTGGAAGAGCAGAGCAAGCGTGGGCCTGTGAAACTTGGGTGGGGAACTTTGCTGAAGAACAAAAAACCCTCTTCTGTAGTTTCTCTGGGTACGGGCAAGGGCAGTCTGCTCCAACTTGCTCCACCGGCGACAGCTGCCTCTGTGCCGAACATCTGCAAGAAGCAGAGCAGCTTGTCGCTTTTGACCACTGTAATTCTTTCCCTGCTTGTCGTTTTGTTTTAATGTTAGCACCTTTAAATCCTGCCCTTTGGACTGGTTCGTCCTCAAGGCAGTTTACTGCAATTTGTTTAAATCGGTACAAGGATTATCACACTCTTGTCACCACTAATAATAATAATAATAATAATAATAATAATAATAATAATAATAATAATCACAGCTAATAAGGAAGAAACTATATAAGATCATCAACACCCCCCCCAACACTATATTTAGAAACTCAAGAAGCTTTGATAAATAAATGTTTCCAGCTGGTGTCTAAATGACTGTCTGGGGAGAGAATCCTACTGATAGGGGGCCATCGCAAAGAAGGCGCTGCCCTTTGTAAGCTATGCACAACGTAGCTGTGCTTTCTGCCTTGATCCTGCACTCTACTGCATGCATTCACTGTACAGTGGTACCTCTGGTTACGAACTTAATTTGTTCCGGAGGTCCGTTCTTAACCTGAAACAGTTCTTAACCTGAGGTACCACTTTAGCTAATGGGGCCTCCCGTCACCGCCGCACGATTTCTGTCCGCATCCTGAGGTAAAGTTCTCAACCCGAGGTACTACTTCCGGGTTAGCGGAGTTTGTAACCTGAGGTGTTTGTAACCCGAGGTACCACTGTATAAGCAGCGGTTGTCTGAACCAGGGCTCTCCAAAAATTTTGGTTCCATGGTCTTCATTCCCTCCGGGGCCAACTTTCCAGGGGCTGCAACCCAGCAGGAAAGGTGAAATTGGTCGTTACCCTTCAGGTTGATGTTCAGGTTTCTACAATAGGTGGCAAAATGCTTAACTCAGTTTCTGTCACTTTGCTCTCAGTTCCTTTACTTACCGTAGTTAATGACAGGTGTCACAGTTAAAATACTTTTGACACAGGACAGCTTCCTTCACAGCTTTGGTTCATGAGCGAGGGGCACTTTTTGTCAGGTACCCAGCCTCTTAACAATCCCACTCCTGAGCTATTTCCAAATAGTATAACAGACCTTGGGGTTTCACCACACCCCTTTTAACTGGTTTGAGAGTCTTCTTTTCCTAGAAGATCTCACCCTTCCTGATTGGAATGAGACCCAAGTAGACCGTATCTACACAGCTTCTCCTGATCTCCTGGCTCAAACTCTTGTCTGGCGAGAGGAGTCGTCACAGTGGCAGATGAGGGGGGTTGTTGTTCTTCCCAGGATGCTGACCCCTGCCTCCTGCCATGAGATGCAGTCTGGCGATGCCTTGAAAGAAGCTTTTTAAATTATTTTTAAAAAAGTGCTTTTATTCCTGTGATGGAATCTACTTGCATGCATGTAAGCTGAATGTTGGACAGTTGTATTACAAATTGAATTCCATATACAAATAAAATTGAATAGCTGTACAATATATAATAAATAAAAAGCAATTAAAATAGTTGAAATGCCATATATGAGAAATAAAAGAAGCAATTAAAATGTGATTAAAAGATACACAGCACCTACCATAGCACAGCGCAAAAGGCTAAATAAATAAATCATCAAGTGGTCCACCATGACCGTCAGTGAGTTTCAAGCAGCCCACGGGTGGGCAGCAAAAGTTTGGGAACAACTTTGTTAGTCTGTAAGTGTTTCTGAGCCCATCGGCACAGGGATGAACAATTTCGTTTCAAACGGTTGTATTTGGATTGGGAGTGGGTGAGAGAGCAGTGTGGTGGTTGTAGAAGAAAGACCTTCAAGTTTCCTGAAATTAAATACCAGGAAGAACTTTCTGACAGTTTAAGAGCTTTGTGGGTGGCGCTGTGGGTTAAACCACAGAGCCTAGGACTTGCCGATCAGAAGGTCGGCGGTTCGAATCCCCGCGACGGGGTGAGCTCCTGTTGTTCTGTCCCTGCTCCTGCCAACCTAGCAGTTCGAAAGCACATCATATGCAAGTAGATAAATAGGTACCGCTCCGGCGGGAAGGTAAACCGCGTTTCCGTGCGCTGCTCTGGTTCGCCAGAAGCGGCTTAGTCATGCTGGCCACATGACCCGGAAGCTGTCTGCGGACAAACGCCGGCTCCCTCGGCCAATAAAGCAAGATGAGCACTGCAACCCCAGAGTCGGTCACGACTGGACCTAATGGTCAGGGTCCCTTTACCTTTTTTAAAGAGCTTTGTGACTGTGGAACTGACTCCCTTGGGAGGTTGTGGACTCTCCTTCCTTGGTGAATCACCAAAATGTATTAAAACCAGAAATGTGTGGTTCATAATCCCATTTGCAGCAGCAGATAAATCAGAACAAACTTCCCTGCATGTAGTAATATCCGAAGATATTATGGGAAAATAGGCTCTGGGGCTGAGAGCAGCCCCAAGTCAAGTCTTACTAAATCAAGATATGAGCGTGCCTTTTGACGGTATATGCAACCCCTTTGCTCAAGCGTGCTAGGAAACCAGGAAGTCTTCCACTAACCAGTTTTCTTGTTTTTATTCATACCAAGAAACTTTGGTTAACGCCTTCAGAGCAAGTTAAGAAGTTGTGGCTTGAAATTGAGTTAATACTCTTGCTTGTTCTGAAACTGTTAACCATAGTTCCCTGGGAAACTCTAGCTAATAAAGGGCTTCGTGGGTTGTTTGTTGTTTTGTGCAAAGGAAGAAGCAAAAGCTGATGAGCATATGCCCTAAATGCTCATTCATATCTTGGCTTACCAAACCAAGATAAGATCGTCCGAGCTCCTATCATGTATGTGTTTTCTAACCTAATGTTTTTTTTTTCTAAATTACTTGAAGATAATTTTCCAAGATGGTTTGAGTATCAAAATCAACTGCTCCTTTCTCTTTCTTCTCTTGACTCCTTTAGAGTCTTCCTCAATAATATTGTTCAGTTTTTTCTTTGGGCACAGTACAAGACATGCTGGGTTCACATGGAATGCTGAACCATTGTTTCCTGGTTTGCAGCAAACCGTAATTTGCTACTACACCCAAACCAGCAGACAGGCTATGACATCGGCTTGCCCTGCCAACGATAGTTTCCTAGTTTAGATGTGACTTGCTGCAAGCCAGAAAGTTCTGATATTGGGTATTTTTTAAAAAGTAATAAAGAAATCTAGACAAATGCAAAGGAATGGATTCTGGATATGGAAAGACAATATTCAGAGGCACCCTCAACTTTCCCCCTGACATGTTCTATGGCTGCCTGTGGAGAATTGATGGGAGCAGAAGGACTTGGCTGAATCTCCACTCACACCATCTTCACCCAAACCAGTTTACTTTTCAATGCCCTTAATTTTCATTGTCCCAGTGATATGACATATTGATAAAAATGGGGTCCTGGCATCACAGGGCGACCAAGTTGATTTATCATCCTGCACAGAACTGTTTGTTTGGTTTCAATTTCGGGTGTATCTGAAGTTAGAATTGCAATGCTCAAACCCCCAATATTTCTGCGCACCACAATTTTTGTGGACCCACACCACATCTCTGTTTTTGGTGGGGATGGGGGAGAAGAAGGGACATGCATGCACACCCCCTGGCTGGATTTTCCTCTTCAGGTGCTGGAAGGACGCCTGATTTGTTTCAGCCAGTCCATGCGTGCAAAAAGTAAAATGCGGCTGCTTGGCATTGATGCTAAGGATATACACACAACTGACTCCAATGCACACAGGAGCGCATCTCTTGGAGCATGTGTGGAGGATGTGCATAGGCTCAGAGTTCTCCCTGGCCTTAAGATACTGATTTCTTACTGCACAAACATTTGGATTGCTTTAGAAGAAGGATAGACATTTAAATGCTATTGTCTCTCTCTCTCCTCACCCCACCTCCCAAAATAAAAATGCTTCAAGGCATAATGTAATCTTTTTTTCATCGTTTTGGTGCTGGGGCCGGCTGGGGCGCCTTGGCGACATCTGCTTTTGCTGCCTATTGCATCAACCCTGTTCTCTTCCAAACTGTAATTTTCACTGTAATGATGGATTATGTTTGTCATGGTAGAGAGGAATCTGGTTTCTCCTTCCTGCTTTGCTCTCTCTCAACCCCCCCCCCCAAAGAAAACCCCAAACAATTCAGGTCTCTTCCCTTTTTAATAATAAAATAGATTCCTTTGCTCATGACTTCAGAAGTCAAATAAATCTGGAACCGAAGCTCAGCTCACACAAGAAGAGCTACTCTTTAATTTTGCGGTTGTCTGATGGGACCCGCATCTTAGCGATTTATTTGTTGTTCCTTCCTTCTTAACGACGCTGCAGTCGAGAGGCGCTGTTTTGCTAAATGTTGTGTAGAAAGTAAATTGTGGTGCAGCAGATGTTGATATTTGGATGGATGTCTGTTCGACAGGGGGACAGCCACAGTCATCTCTGTCAGCTGTCTTCAGACTCCACAGGCCTGCTGCGTGGTTACTTTGCTGTGTAAAAACAGCTCATTTCGCAACTGTGGAAGTTTGGCATTACGGTTGGCGCGGAGCCATTCTGCCGGGTTTAGCACAAGTGTTCACCCAGCAATTTTCTTAACACTGGTAGCTCCGTGATAATGTGTATTAAACTTCCCATAAGGAAGAAGGAGGGATTGGAGCAATGGCTGTTTTCTTGGTTTTTTTATTTGCTTATTTGTGTGTCTCCTGTCTGTTTTTTAAACGAGCCATCAAAAAACACTTGTCGCAGTACAACACACACACACACACACTCTTTGGCTGTTCTTTTATTGCCAAACCTTCATGCAAACAGATCATAACCTTCTCTTTCTCTCTTCCTCTCTTCTTCTTTTCCCCACCCAGGTTTATTGTCCCAATATTGTAATATTTGCCAGGAAAAAGCAGAAGGCTGTCCCGTTCTCATCCTCCTGTGTGGGCAAACGGTAGTGATTTGGGTTCCAACTTGGTCGGAACAGTGACCTCCATCGTCTGCATTGACTGCAGTGGTCCTTGACCACATCTGCCCCATGCATTTAAAGCATCACTATAACACTTAAATGGGACATGGGTGGCGCTGTGGGTTAAACCACAGAGCCTAGGACTTGCCGATCAGAAGGTCGGCGGTTCGAATCCCCGTGACGGGGTGAGCTCCCGTTGCTTGGTCCCTGCTCCTGCCAACCTGGCAGTTCAAAAGCACATCAAAGTGCAAGTAGATAAATGGGTACCGCTTCAGCGGGAAGGTAAACGGCGTTTCTGTGCGCTGCTCTGGTTCGCCAGAAGCGGTGGCTTAGTCATGCTGGCCACATGACCTGGAAGCTCTATGCCGGCTCCCTCGGCCAATAAAGCGAGCTGAGCACCGCAACCCCAGAGTCGTCCGCGACTGGACCTAATGGTCAGGGGTCTGATGTGCCTGGTGCCTTGCAAATTTTGAACGCTGCTTAGGAGGTCTCACAGAGGACTTGTCCGTGCTTCCGCTTGTTTTTGCCCCTTTGCCCTGGGAAATCTGGTATTTACCCCTGAATCGGAACTAACTTCAATCTGGTTTTCTTCAGGTTGACATCTGCTCCGATTGAGCAGTAAGCAGTAGATTTTCAGAGGGAAAGTAGCGGACCAAAGGGAAAACCACTGGGGAGGCAGGAGACAAATGAAAAGCTCATTGGATCTGTGCTTAGAAAGCACATGACACGCAAAAGTGTGGACGATCCCAGAGCTACAATTCCTAGAGCCTCCCTGGGAGGAGAGATTGGTCGACAAATCACTCTGATAGTTGTAGCTCTGTGAGACAAGTAAGGGTCTCCTAGCAACTGCACCTGTAACAAACTGCAGTTCCTAGGTTCCTTTGGGCACAAGCGTGCTTAAAATGTTTCGTGCGGATGTGGCCCTTGTCTTGGCTTAGTCCCAGGATGGGAAACCTGCGTCCTTTAGAGTTGTCGCCTTTCCAGCTCACCACTGGTCAAGGATGATGGGAGTCGTAGTCTAACAACATATGGAGGGCCACAGTTTTCCCCATCCATGGCCTAGTGGTAGACTGGCATGATTCACCTTGCATGAGTTTGGAAATTTTATTCTCAAAACCACGTGACACCAAGCTGTCTAAATCCTTGGCAATAGTGCCCAGCTGGTTTCCAATGGGCTCTGTGGCATGCCTGCCTGCCTTCAGATGTAAACACCAGCTTTGCTAGTATATTAACTGGCTGCTTTTTAAAAATTTCTTCTGCCCTGTTCTGTGCCTGTTATAAGGAAGCTTTTGAGATTCAAATTATGCCAGCATTACCACGTTTCTGGTGGTAATCTTCCAGTGGGAGATTTTCTTCCATTCTTCAAATGCTCTTTCCCCACCTCCCGACTCAGTGTAGTTTTGTGCTGGTTGAAAGCTTACCAGCGTAGCCTGTTTATAAACTAATTAAGAGCTGCTTTACACATCACTCTCTTTTAGGTGTGCACCTAAGATGTCTTAAGCCCACGCTGGGAAATGTCAAGTGTGGATAAGCTTGTGTTTGCAGGAACTTGCATACTGCGTGCATAAATCTGTTAGGGAGCTGCAATTGGCTGGGGTCCTGTGCTGAGGGAACATTTAGGGATAAATACAGGTATGTCACTGAGTGAAATGAACCTTTGGGGCTCCTTTGCTTCCCTCCCACATTGCTGATCAAAGTCTCCTAACACAGTAAAAACAACGGTCAGTACTTGGTGCACTCATCCTGCCAGTGCAATGATTTATGGGTGTGCAATGGACTTCTCCAACTCCTCTCCTCATGCGTCCTTTAAATCTGTTTGTGGGGGGTGGGTTCATGACCTCTGGAGAATATTGGGGAAGGGTGCAGGGTATGTGCAGGTGGGGGAGGGAGTTTTGTTGCAAAGCCAAAATTCCTTGCGCTGGCCACCAGCTCGGTGGACAAATTCCTGGGGGAGAAGTCTAGCAGTGGCTACCAGCCATGATGGTCTGTCTCCATCATCGGAAGCAGCAATGGTTCTGCATGCCAGTTGCTGGAAAGCACAGGAGAGAAGAAGGGATGCGGATGGTTCTGTGGGTTAAACCACTGAGCCTCTTGGGCTTGCCGATCAGAAGGTCAGTGGTTCGAATCCCCGTGACTGGGTGAGCTCCCATTGCTTGGTCCCTTCTCCTACCAACCTAGCAGTTTGAAAGCCTAAAGTGCAAGTAGATAAATAGGTACCACTCCGGCGGGAAGGTAAACAGCGTTTCCGTGCGCTGCTCTGGTTTTGCCAGAAGCGGCTTAGTCATGCTGGCCACATGACCCGGAAGCTGTACGCTGGCTCCCTCGGCCAATAAAGCGAGATGAGCGCCGCAACCACAGAGTTGTCCGCGACTGGACCTAATGGTCAGAGGTCCCTTTACCTTTACAGGAGAGAAGAGTGCTTGTGTTGCTTGTGTGTTTCCCCCAGGCACCTGGGTGGCTACTGTGAGAGCAGGATGCTGGCCTCAATGGGTCATTGGCCTGATCCAGCAGGCTGTTCTTGTGCCCTTTTGTTCTTGAGGCTGTTTTAGTGTTTGCAGAAGCTAGCCTAGGTAAAATCTGTATGCCTTGCTCGCTTTTTGCCTCTAGCCCTTCCCCACCATTGGCACGTGGCCTCCAAGAAAAGGATGTGGACCTCAATCGGAAAAAGACTTCTCAACCCCCAATCTAGAGGGTTAGACTTTCATGTTATTGGAAGTGGATGACTTAGGAGGGCCAGACAACATATTCCCACCTTCCACTCATAGCAATGGCTTGCTGCGGCATCATCCCTGTAAGGGGAGCAGCAGAAATAGCCATTTGTCTGCGAGGGTGGGGGTTGGTTTTCTCCTTACAGCTGCCCCCTGTTTGTTTTTTCCACCAGTGGAAGCAAGAATTCTTTTGCAGCCGATTGCAGCTGGGGAAGCAGCAGCAGCAAATTTTATTCTTTCTCGTTGAGTGTTAATTCCCTCCCTCGAAGTCGCTGGCACCAGCAGAATTATTCAGGGTGGCCTCTGTCAGCTTGACCCATGCAGCGCCAGCAGCAAAACCTTGAGCATCTGCAGCAGCGGGAGGTTGGGGGGGGGGGGAGAGAGAAAGATGGGGAGAAAATGGATCCAGAGCAATAAGAAGGGGGGTGTTTTGTGTCCGAAGAACTGAGCTCTCTTAAATCTCAGGTCATGAGTTCAAGGGTGAAAGATACCTGCATTACAGGGACCCTCGTGATCCCTTCCAACTCTGCAATTCTATGATTCTGTGTTTCTCTGTCCCTCTTTTGTAGCCTGAAACCCCTGTAAGGTTGCCAGGTTGGCTAAGGTTGAGCTATGCTATGTATTTCAGGCAAAGGAGAGAATAGTTTTTCCTCTTTGGTTGTCATAGCCGTGTGAGCTTCTCATGCACCCCTTTTTGGAATTACTGTTATTTATTGCAAGCTGCGCCAATAGTTTTCGGCGCCCCACTTTCCTTAAAAAAACAAAACAAAACTGAAACGGCCTTGGAGAAACAACTGTGGAGTCTTATCAAAATCATAGAAAAAGTTGCAAAATAATACAGATTGCTTCTGCTCCCTTCTCCCCACTTTCAGCATCCGCTGATGGGAAGTGCCAAAACATTGCAGAAGCTCCTAGGTTTCGCTCCCTGGTATCCAAGAATGTCCCCTTGTTGAACTCCTGGAGAGCTGCTGCCAGCCAGTGTGGGCAGTACTGAGCTTAGGCACACCAATGGATTCGCTCAGCCTAAGAAAACCTTTGGCATTCTTGATGTGCATTCATGCAAATCAACAGTCGCAGTAGAGATATATTTGAAAAGCGATTGACCACGCATCTAATTGCATAGATTCCATATTACCTTATGCTGTGGAAGCTGCTGAATAATAATAATAATAATAATAATAATAATAATAATAAATTTTATTTACCGTATTTTTCGCTCTATAAGACGCACCAGACCATAAGACGCACCTAATTTTTGGAGGAGTTCTGAATCCCAGAAGCCAGAACAGCAAGAGGGATCACTGCGCAATGAAAGCAGTGATCCCTCTTGCTGTTCTGGCTTCTGGGATAGCTGTGCAGCGTGCATTTGCCCCATAAGACGCACACACGTTTCCCCTTACTTTTTAGGCGGGAAAAAGTGAGTCTTATAGAGCAAAAAATACGGTATATCCTGCCCTCCCCAGTTGAAGCCGGGCTCAGGGCGGCTAACAACAATAAAATAGTACAACATTTTAAAATCATTCCATTACAAAATTAATTCAAATCAAATTGATGGCAACCATTAGGCTAAAGTGAAGAAGAATATGTTCAGTCACCTTTTTCTAAAGAAGATATGATGGCAGGTAGAACTGCAGTAATAGCATTAGAAGTCCCTAGGAGACAAGAAGGAGATTAGCAGGCATCCCTGTCTGTCGAGAAGGAAAAAAGGACAGAAGACGAAACACTTTGTAAGAGGGTGCTTACGCCTGCCTTAATAAATATGTGCAGAAAATCATGGGTAGGGGTACATTTACTTACACTGACTGCCTATTTTGGATGCAGGTCCACCAAAGGTTCAAGACACGCATCTAAATTTAGTGCAAAACCCTGCGTGATGCATTTGTGTGCGTGGGTGCAGAGAGAAAAAAGAGGGCCTTGCTTCCGCGTGTGATTTTCATGTAAAAGCAGCAACAACAAAAACAATGCATAACCTTAAAAGACAATGCACATTCAGAGGCATTCCACCCATTAAAAAAACTAGATAGGAAAGGGATGAGTTTTGTTGTTTATTGGAAACTTTAATTTATGCACAGACTTGTGGAGTCTGTCCCAGCGGCTCAGGTTGTGCGGTGATTCCTTGTGTGTGTTTGTGTTATTATAGTAGTCTTTTGTGATTCTTCCAGCCGCAATGTTATTAAGAGGCGAAACTGACACCCAGGCTTACTTTTTTAAAAGGAGGAAACTGTTGTTGTTTTTAAGAGCTACAGCTATCCTGTAAAAAAAAAAAAAAAAGGAAAGGAAAAGGGAAGAACAACTTGTAAAGATCTTAGTGCTTAATGAGGCTTCTTCATTTGCATTTTTTCCCACCAGAGGCAGCTGTAGGTTAAGGACTAGTCTGAGTAAGCTCTGCCAAAGGGAAACGTCAGGAGTTCTATATGCTGATTTAATTCCCTTTCACTCCCTTTGGGAATATCTCGCATTGGTGAGAATTGATTGCTGTAAGCAATATGGCAGCGGTTGTTGTTTGTTTGACCTTCTAAACCAAAACACTGCAGAAAACAGCAACACAACACAGCAACCCATGCACACGCCCTCAGATCTGTTTTATTTGCTTTTGAAACAGCGTGATTAGACTCGATTAAGACAAGGTGACTCGGGATTGAATGGCAAGAATTGGCACAACTTTGGGCGGTGTTTCCTCCTTCTCCTTCTCCTTCTCCTTCTCCTTCTCCTTCTCCTAGAATCATAGAATCATAGAAGAGTTGGAAGAGACCACAAGGGCCATCGAGTCCAACCCCCTGCCAAGCAGGAAACACCATCAGAGCACTCCTGACATATGGTTGTCAAGCCTCTGCTTAAAGACCTCCAAAGAAGGAGACTCCACCACACTCCTTGGCAGCAAATTCCACTGTCGAACAGCTCTTACTGTCAGGAAGTTCTTCCTAATGTTTAGGTGGAATCTTCTTTCTTGTCGTTTGGATCCATTGCTCCGTGTCCGCTTCTCTGGAGCAGCAGAAAACAACCTTTCTCCCTCCTCTATGTGACATCCTTTTATATATTTGAACATGGCTATCATATCACCCCTTAACCTCCTCTTCTCCAGGCTAAACATGCCCAGCTCCCTTAGCCGTTCCTCATAAGGCATCGTTTCCAGGCCTTTGACCATTTTGGCTGTCCTCCTCTGGACACGTTCCAGTTTGTCAGTGTCCTTCTTGAACTGTGGTGCCCAGAACTGGACACAGTACTCCAGGTGAGGTCTGACCAGAGCAGAATACAGTGGCACTATTACTTCCCTTGATCTAGATGCTATACTCCTATTGATGCAGTCCTTCTCCTGAACACACACACACTTGTGGGGAATCATATTTACTTATTTAATTTATACCTCACCCTTCCTCCCGAAAGGGTGTCCAGGGAGACTGTCGGCATAAGATCTACTGGAACCAAAACCAACAGACAAAAAATGTAGAATGGCATGTTTTAAAATGGCAGTGCCTAGATGTACTGTTGGCCTTCGTTGCGCAGGGATTGATCCAAAGACTCTTGGTTCATGTCCCAGTCCCACTCTTCCTGCTCAGAAATTGCTGCAGCTACTGAATTGTTCAGTTTACTTGTTTGTTCTGACGGGACATTAGATCACACACAGTTTCCTCCCTGAATACACTCCAGAGGAAAGGAGCAGTGTGCTAGAGCTGGGCAGTATCTGATTTTCAACATCATGATGTATCACCTGCTAAACGTTACAGGATACTGATTCAGTGGTACCTCGGTTCACAAACTTAATCCGTTCCGGAAGTCAGTTCTTAAACCAAAACCGTTCCTAAACCAAGGCATGCTTTCCCTAATGAGGCCTCCCGCTGCTGGTGCCCTTCCACCGTTCAGATTCCGTTCTTAGACCGAGGTAAAGTTAGCAAACCGGGACACTACCCCCAGTTTTGTGGCATTTGTAAACTGAATAGTTTGTAAACAGGGCTGTTATTTAACCGAGGTACCACTGTATATCATGATGTCTGAAATAAAGATGGAGCTACGTAGAGGCATTGGCTGGCTTCACGGTTTTTCCCACATTGTGACTCTCGCATAACACACACACACCATGATTCGCGATACAATGGCAGGTCAAAAATCATGAAACCGAGATCACGATATGGACTTCAAACCCATTTTGGACGATATTTCAATATATCGCCCGGCCTGAGAGTGTGCTGCTTCAGCAGGGGGACCACCTATCACTGTGTTCTCTGCCAGCCCTCAGCAGGCCAGTAACTTCCGTGGGCTTTTTTGCAAGGCCGGACTAAACAAAGTTATAAAGAACCAACTTTCACTCCGCTTGCCAGGAAGCGATTCTTACTCCCCAGAAATGACCAAGTGGTCAGCCATTCACAAGCCTATCAATGCTGGCTCATCACACTACGGTGCACATATATGTGGCCGTCTAGTATTTATTATTATTATTATTTATAGAAGATAGGCCACCTTCAAAAGCATTGCACCACACGCACACACAGAGCGTTTGGCATTCTGTTTATTGTCTTAATTCTCATTCCCAACTGTAACAAAACTTCTAAGAACATGTAAGGGCATTTGCTTGCCTTCACGCCTCCCCACTCGCTTATCTGTCTGTTCCTTCCTTTCTGTTGCTTCACCACTGCCTATTTTAGAACTGCATTCTTAGGCTTGGGGACAGAGATCTGCCTTATGCTGCCTGTGCAACTCCTTAAGATGCCATGCTTATGGGTGGTGCAGTACGCACATGTGTTTTTAAATAATGAAATGGCAATTCTGCTGATTTCTGGGCCCAGAAGGCGCTGGCCCGATTTCAAAAGATGACTTTGGATCAGTAATTAGTAGCTCACCTGAGTGGTGTTTCTTCCACGGGTTCTTTTAAAGGGCAGCTAGTGTCAGGTAGACCAGGGTTCAAATCCCCACTCAGCCTTGAAGCTCCCTGGGCGGCCTTAAACCACTCGCTGCCTCTCCACAGGGTGGTTGTGGGGATTAAATGAGGCGGGAGAAGAACCACTTATGCCTCCTTGAGCACCTTGGAGGAAAAAGCATATAAATACCATTGATCGATCAATAAATTGCTTTCCCTTGATCAACCCTATCCTCCACACCTTTTGTTTTATTTTATTTTAAAACCCCACCTCTCTAGCCCTTGTAGAACCTTAGAAACACAGCAAAATATACAGTCCCTATTCTTACGTTTTAATTTTTGGGTCAGAAACCAGCTCGCTCGCCCCTTTCAGTGTATTTTACCTTCCCCTCAGCTTTCCCCTACCCCGAAAAATATTCCTGTAGATGTTCACGGTTCCTTTCAGTGGCGCTTCAAGCAAGAGCAGGCATACTCAAACTCTGCCCTCCAGATGTTTTGGGACTACAATTCCCACCATCCCTGACCACCGGTCCTGTTAGCTAGGGGTGATGGGAGTTGTAGTCCCAAAACATCTGGAGGGCCGAGTTTGCCTATGCCTGGGCAAGATGATATAGCCGGAGGCAAGCCTGCCACCGCCCCGCAACAAACGTGAGGGGCAACAGGGCAGCTGCCAATTTCTGGCATAAACTCTGCAAGGCAAACCACTTTTATTGGGGGACAGAGCCCATGCCTGTGCTTAACTTCTGGTTGAGAAAGCCAGGTTGTTTCCTTCTGAAATGGCGAGGGAGCGCCAGTCATCAGGGTTGCCCTTGGTACAGTGGCCAAATGGTTTTTGCCTCCACCCGTCAGGAAGGATTGTTTGGGGGCGATAACTGAGGTGAAGGATGTGGCTTAGCATTTTCAGAAAGAAGTCACGGTCTGCCAAAAGCACAGGGCGGAATCCAACAGAGCCATGCTCAAAGTTAAAAACACTATGAAATGAGTGGCGTTAAAACTCTTGGCGAGGCCTATTTGAGCAACAGCAAGAAACTGGGCCTTTAATGCTGTTGGCCCAGCTGTCTGGAATTCACTGCTAGTAGAGATTCAATGGGTGCCTTCAACTTTTAAATGCCTGCTGAAAACTTTGCTATTACCTATGCAGCCATCCTTCTGTAATAGTTAGCTGATCTCTGATTTTAATGCCAACCCATCAATCATTTTATTACAGTCATGGACCACCAGTTTAAATGCAATAATTATAACAACAAGATGCTATAAGAACAAGCCGGAATAAAAGGTTGCTTTTATTGTGTGGTTTTTGCATGCATTTGCTGTAAACCACCTAGCCTCTCTCCCTTGAGTACTACTTTGTTGTTGTTCTTTAGTCATTTAGTCGTGTCCGACTCTTGGTGACTCTATGGACCAGAGCACGCCAGGCACTCCTGTCTTTCACTGCCTCCCACAGTTTGGTCAAACTCATGTTAGTAGCTTTGGGAACACTGTCCAACCATCTCATCCTCTGTCGTCCCCTTCTCCTTGTGCCCTCCATCTTTCTCAACATCAGGGCCTTTTCCAGGGAGTCTTCTCTTCTCATGAGATGGCCAAAGGATTGGAGCCTCAACTTCAGGATCTGTCATTCCAGTGAGCATTCAGGGCTGATTTCCTTCAGAATGAATAGATTTGATCTTCTTGCAGTCCATGGGACTCTCAAGAGTCTCCTCCAGCACCACAATTCAAAAGCATCAATTCTTCGGCGATCAGTCTTCTTTATGGTCCAGCTCTTACTTCCATACATCACTACTGGGAAAACCATAGCTTTAACTATACGGACCTTTGTCGGTAAGGTGATGTCCCTGCTTTTTAAGATGCTGTCTAGGTTTGTCATTGCTTTTCTCCCAAGAAGCAGGCGTCTTTTAATTTCGTGACTGCTGTCACCATCTGCAGTGGTCATGGAGCCCAAGAAAGTAAAGTCTCTCACTGCCTCCCTTTCTTCCCCTTCTATTTGCCAGGAGGTGATGGGACCATCACTACGTCATAGGCACAGCCTATTGGTTTGGAAATGGTGGTCAGTTTGAAAAGTGCTTTATCTTTTTTTAAAAAAAAAATGGTAGTAATTGTCTTTCATTGTAAAATTTTATTGTGAGCTGCTGTGGGATATATTTGCATGAAAGGCTTCCGCAGCCAGTGAAATGATGGGAGTTGCAGTCCAAAATATGTGGAAAGTACCAAGGTGGAAAAGACTGTTCTAAATGTGTAAAAACAGACCTGAGTCATAAATTGTACATTTGGAGGGGGATTCCTCATTATCATGTTCCCCAAAGTGGTTCTCCCCCCCCCCCCATTTTCGACACTTCATGGCAGGTTATCTGAAACACAGCTTAATATCCTTTTTTCATACACGTGTTTTGTTTTTAATTTTTAATTTTGTTTTATTTATTAAATTTCTATACCGCCCTTCATCCGAGGATCACAGAGTGGTTTACAGTATAAATACACAAAAAATACACAATGTGATAACCAACCAAACAATTACTCCCCCCACCCCAGTTTAAAAGGCCACAGATTGTCTAATTAGCCAAAGGCTAATTAAATTAGATCCGTCCCTTGCTAATTGTTCAAAACTTAATCCATACTTTTAAACAATTTCCACCCAAACTTCTTCTTGCTGTTGTTTTGTTTGACTATTAAGCTTCTGTTTGGTTAGTGGTGACATAAGATGAATTTAGGTTGTTCTTGATTTGTATAGCAAGGATCTCTTAATTTGGATGGCTACCAATCCACAGAGGATTTGGGTTTGCTGTCCTTGTCCTTGTCAGTTAAAATGGAGATTCCATTTTCAGAGTATATCTGAATACCACCTGCTGGGTCCAACAACAGTAGAGGGGACCTTTTCCTTTTGTGGAAACATCCAAATGGCAACTGAAAATGAGGATGAAATTTAATTAAGATCACATTTAAAGGTGAAACTACTTAATCCACACTTTCCAAAACAATTTGAGAACTGAAATGCAGTTGCCCTTTGAAATTTGCACACCTCTGAATTTTGTGATTCCATACTCCCATCAACGGTTATACCCTCCCCCCCCTTCTAAAATGGGAAGAAACTGAATGTAGTGTAGAAAAATACATTGTGTTAGGGGGAATTGCTTGCAAAAATTTGTGCATTGGCCAGAACTGCATGCGTAAATTCACACTTTAACTCCAATGAATTTTCATGAAGAAATACTGCAGATTGCTGCAGTATAAGTGGAGAACCGAACTCAAGACTGGAAAATGAGAAACTGAGAGAAGTGGACCATGCCTAGCATCAACAGTGGAAAAACGGAATGCTAGAGTAGATGGATCTTCCATTCACTCCTTTTCTTTTGCCCGACCAGCCAGGGTAATTACCATCTTCTTAGATGCAGATGTGTGCTGAAGCCAGATGGGTTTTGTCCTCCTCCTCTTCTTCTTCTTCCTCTTCTTCTTCATGAGCTTGCGTCTGAATACAGTGTAAAAAGCCCGCCCCCATCTGCCCCCTTTATAAACAACGTTGCTCTGAACATGAGCCTGCTTTTAATCACCCCCTACCCCTAACATCCCTCTTTCCCCCTTCGCCCCCGCCTGCAAATTCCCTGAAGATATGATAATGAAGCAGGTGCCGTGTATATTGTTAGCTTTCCACGGGCCGTGAGAAACAGCAGTCGGTTCAGAAGAAGAGTCGGTGCCGCCCGTGAGGTTGGAGGGCCATTCTTCTTAACCTGTTGCCGTTCCTGTCAATCATTGCTGTGCGGGCTGGAATCGGGGGGGGGGGAGTTGAGGCGCACGCGGTCAGGGTGGTTCGTCTCTAACTCTTATCCAGCATTATGGGGAAATGCATCAAATAAAAACGAAAGGGAAGCAACACACACAGACACAAACACATGTATAAATTTGGCCTTGCCCCCCAAGTTATTACAGCAGGCTTCTGTGCTTGGTTCCCAGAAAGGCAAAAGAGGCCGTCTAAGCCTGGGCAAGGACCGGCTCCGGGTGCAGACAGTCTGCTGACTCCAGCCTGACCTCCTCTATTGGGGAGCGCCCTCCACAGCAGTCTCGGTGGGCTCATTGAAATGCGGAGCACAGCCCAGGCGTCCGCAGCTGTCCGCTGGAGGCAAAGTCTCAGCGAGAATCCAGAGGGGGTGAACAGGCCCGAAAAGGGGGCCGTGAGTGGGGGGAGGGGGAGGAAAGGGGGAGGTGGAATCATACAACTGTCACTTTTTGTGTGTGTGTGTCTGCCTCTATGAATAGGTGAGCCCAGGACTCTTCGTTTTTCCGGCAGCATATTTGAAGTAGCATTTGCATATTTTGTGCTTTTCTCATTCCCTCCCCCCCCCCAGCCCACACTCCCCCCCCCGTCCCCCTCCCTGTTTCCAGCTGCCTGAGCAAAATAGTGCTGCAAATTTCTCCCTTTCCTTCCAGATACTCCTGTACTGCCTAGGAGGAAACACAAGCATGCCCTTCTGTTCTCCAGAAGTGCAAAGTAGCAGTGTAAATTTGACGGCAAGGAGGAATTCCTGTAGTTTTTGTTGTTGTTGTTTTCTTTCTACTAATGTGGTTGAAGAAACCTTTAGCTGGGAACTAGGGAATCCACCGTTCAAGTCCCACCTCTGCTTTGAATGAAAGGCCAAGCTAGACATCAAGGCTGAAAAAAGGGCTGTCCCTTTTTCATATGTGAAGGTGGGGAGGAAGTCAATTTGGGGAAGGACCATTGCTTAGTGGTAGTGTATACAGAGCATCCCAAGTACAATCTCCAAGGAAGGGGTAGGAATGCCCTTTTCCTGAAACCCCAGAAAGCTGCTGTGGACAGTATTGGAGTGTGGACAGCTGCAATCTATCTCTAACTTCATCTTTTCTTCAATTTGCAATGTGAGAACAATAATACAGACCTTTCTTAACCCTGCAGGAATTGCAGTGACAGCGTGTTTGAAACATTTTGAAAGTTCAGGATGCAATATAAATGACGTTTTGTTGTTGTTTTGTTAAACTGGTGCTATTTTCTAACCTTTAATAATAACAAATATGGGTTTGTCAGTAGTCTTAAAAAGATTTCTTGGTGTCCTGTTGGTAGAAATTACATGCAAGAATTGAAATGTAATTAAGTTCTGCGTACCCTCTCTCAGAATCTTCTTCTACAAGAAAGAAGATTCCACCTAAACATTAGGAAGAACTTCCTGCCAGTAAAAGCTGTTCGACAGTGGAATTTGCTGCCAAGGAGTGTGGTGGAGTCTCCTTCTTTGGAGGTCTTTAAGCAGAGGCTTGACAACGATATGTCAGGAGTGCTCTGATGGTGTTTCCTGCTTGGCAGGGGGTTGGACTCGATGGCCCTTGTGGTCTATTCCAACTCTATGATTCTATGATTCTAAGCTGTTACGTTTCTTTAGTAGAACCATTTTTAAAAAAATAAGAATGTAAGACCAACCCATTGGATCAGGCCAGTGGACCCATCTAGTCCAGCATCCTCTTGCCACATTGACCAACAAAATGCCTATGGAAAACCCGGAAGCAGGACCTGAGCGTAACAGCACTTTCCGTACTTGTGGTTTTTAGGAACTGGTATTCAGAGGCATGCTGCCTCCAACATTGGAGGGAGAGCATAGCCAATACAGCTCAAAATGAGCAAGACCTGTTTGCCTGGTTTGCACAACACCGTAAGATAGGATTGCCCATGGGTCTTGGAGAAGAGCTCATAGCTACTTTGGCACTCTTTGGTGCTTTCTCACTGCTGTGTCAGGCTAAACCAGGGTTTGGCGTAGTGCACTGTCCAAAGTGGGGCTCATGGTTAAGCTTTCTTCTCACTAAGTAAAGGGACCCCTGATCATTAGGTCCAGTTATGACTGACTCTGGGATTGCGGCACTCATCTCGCTTTATTGGCCGAGGGAACCACCATACAGCTTCCGGGTCATGTGGCCAGCATGACTTCTGGTGAACCAGAGCAGCGCACGGAAATGCCGTTTACCTTCCCACCGGAGCGGTACCTATTTATCTACTTGCACTTTGACGTGCTTTCGAACTGCTAGGTTGGCAGGAGCAGGGACCGAGCAACGGGAGCTCACCCTGTTGCGGGGATTCAAACCACCGACCTTCTGATCGGCAAGTCCTAGGCTCTGTGCCACTCGCATCCCTTCTCACCTCACTAGTTATGTACATAACCAAGGTTTGTTCCTAACCTCGGGTGATGGTTTGGATGACATGCGAAGCCAGACTTTGGTTTCATTGGGCATGGCAGGGAAAAGGACCAGGGAGGAGCAAAGTGACTGAGAAGTCCTCTTTGGGAGATCCCCAACTTGTGCAGCTTCGATAAGCCGAGGATTGGCTTAGAATGTAGCACACTGTTGACTTCGGTATAGCAAAGATGGCGTCCAGATTCAGATATATATGCAACTTTAGGCCAGCATGTAGCAGAAACATACGTGTGGGGTGCTAAGAAGCTTAAATAATTATCAGCCCACAGATCCTAGACTGTGGTGGGGAATGGAGAAGGGGGAAAAGCAGTGATTTTGCAACCAAAGTCAACTATTAGACTATCATTAAGAGATATCTCTGTGAGGGAGGGAGTAGTTTGCTAATAGTAGTGTGAGAAGGGAGCATATGCAGAGCAGGCACTGGCAAAGAGCAGCTTTTCAGCTCTGCATTTGTACTTAGCAAGCTTCATAAGTGCTGAAAGCACTTTGCAGATGTTCCCCAAGGATTCTTAAAAGCAGCCCTGTAAGGTAGACTATTATTGTCATGCTTGTATTAAAGAGAGATGATCGGTTGCTTGCTTAAGACCATTTGATTAACTTCTTGGATGAACTGACATTTGAACTGGGGTCTTCCCTGTGAAAGCTCATGCTCTTCCAATTTAAATTAGAAATGGTAGAAGAACAAAACCCCACTGTTGAAACAAACCAGCAAGGCTGTAAATCAAAGGAATATAAAAGATAAACGATATGATTTGCTGTCAGAATTTAAAAGAGAATTGTCCGAGATAAAGGAAAATGTTGATAAGGCAGCCTCTCAAATTTGGGAAAATACTAATTTACTTTCAGTGGCTGCGGCACAACTCAAAGAGGTGAACATACAAACCATTGAGGTGGGAAAGGTAGAGGTGGGAGGCGTGAGGAAAATGCAGGCGAAAGTAAAGGTGATTCATGGTAAAAGTGGCACTACATGTGAACTGATCTGGGAGGCTTTGGCAGATAAAAATTGTACCCCGTGTGAAACGATTTGGGAGGCCTTGACTGTGATGGAGAAGAAACAGAAAGGGAGGGCAAGACATATGAGAGGTTACCATATGTGGTAGCAATGTACAGTGGTGCCTCGCAAGACAAAATTAATTCGTTCTGCGAGTTTTTTTCGTCTTGTGAATTTTTTCGTCTTGCAAAGCACCACTGTGTATTGACGGTTTCCCATAAGAATGCATTGGCGGTTTTTAAAAAAAGGTGCAAGACGTTTTCGTCTTGCGAAGCAAGCCCATAGGGAAATCCGTCTTGCGAAGCAACTCAGAAAACGAAAAACTCTTTCGTCTTGCGAGTTTTTCGTCTTGCGAGGCATTCGTCTTGCGAGGTACCACTGTAAAATTATTAAGAAGGCCTGGGAGGCAGCATACAGTCATACCTCGGGTTACAGATGATTCAGGTTTCGTTTTTCCAGGTTGTGGACTGCCGAAACCTGGAAGTACCAGAACAGGTTACTTCCGGGTTTTGGCAGTTGTGCATGCGCAGAAGCACTGAATCACAACCCACGCGTGCGCAGACGCGGCGCTGCAGGTTGTGAATGTGCATCCTGCACGGATCACATTTGCAACCTGAGCGTCCACTGTATAAAGATTTGAAGAGAATGTTGAAAATGACTTTTGTAAAAACAAAAAAATAGAAGCTATCATTTTGAAAGGTACAGGACTTAATGGGTGTACTGGGAGAAAGACTTCGTTCCTGCACGTGAGAGTGGACGCCAGGCCAAGACCAGCCCATCCCTATAGGAGGAAGAAGCCACCGCCAAAGAAGATAAAAGAAGACTGGTAGAATAACCTAGTGAACATTGCAGGACATATAGTGGTACCTCGGTTTAAGAACAGCCCTCTTTACGAACTATTTGGTATACGAACTCCGCAAAAACGGAAGTAGTGTTCCGGTTAGCGACCTTTACCTCAGTCTAAGAATGGAAGCCGAATGGTGGAAGGGTGCCGGCAGCGGGAGGCCTCATTAGGGAAAGCACGCCTCAGTTTAAGAACAGTTTCGGTTTAAGAACGGACTTCCGGAACGGATTAAGTTCGTAAACCGAGGTCCCATTGCATTAGACAATTTGAAACCCCAAAGTACATTGTTGTTGTTGTTTTTTAATAAGGGAAATGTTTAAAGCATAACCTTGTGAGCTTTGTGTATAGGTCTTTACATTAGCTGAACTTTTAAATGTCACTTGTAATGAGATGAATAGGGTGGAACAGCGCAGTCTGTTAAATCCTGTTGAGTTCAGCGGCATTTCCTGCCAGGTAACTGTGTATATTGAATTCTAGCCTAAATCTCGATCGTGTGGGAGTCAAACAATTACAGAAAGAAACATTCTGTCCAGCATACCCAAAAGGCTAGGCTGGGAATGAAGAAATGCCTTTAACCAAGGGCAGCCAGTGTTAAAATTACAACAGACAAAACAGCAGCAGCAACAACAACAACTCATGCTCTTCACCACTGATTTTAAAACAACAACAACAACAACAACAACAACAACAAAACTCATGCTCTTCACCACTAATTTTCCACTTGCTCTACTGAAGTGTGCTAGCTCAAACCAGTGCAGTAATGGAAGTAATGGAATAATTGGTGATTTTATTGGTTGTTCTATATTTCTGCAGAGTAAAAAAAAGAAAGAAAAAAGGATCCTATATCCAAGGTAATGGTAAAATCATTGTTAAGTGACTCTTGCTCAAATGTACTCTGCTGCGAATTGGAGGGCGCGGTTTTGGCTTTGAAAATCGGCTTGATGCAGCAACAAGCTTTGCAGCAGTTGGTAAATAAAGATGGATTTCCTTTTGTTCTGCTGGTGCTTTGCTGTTCATTATTCTCTACTTACTTCCCAGGGAGTGGCAGCTGTTTCTGATGTTCAGCACTCCATCAGTTGTAGACAGCTCTCCAATTTGGTTAATACACTGTGGTGTAAAGTTGGGTGGAAGGGAACACAACACAGCCCTGCATTTTATCGTCCAATTCTCTGCAGAATTAACTTTTCATGAAACAGAAAGAGTTTCCTGTTCTGAAATATTTAAGTGCATGTATACACTTATTTGACGGGGGTAGCACATTCTCTTTTTGGCATAGCAAGTCTGGCAGTAAGTATGTACAGAGAATTTTAATGTGCTGTGTGCATATGGGGTAGGAGAAAGAGTGGAAGCTAAATCTCTTTTTTGTGCTTTGCACGGGTGTGCATTCGTGGAAACAGCGGTGCGAAAATTGCTTTGGGGCAACTGCTGCTGTTGGTGGAGATTTTAAATCTTCTGTTTAAAAGCAGGCAAGTTGGAAGTGGAGTAGATTTCAAACAAGCATTTTACAACCTAAAAATAATCACTCATCTCATTTGTAGGTTTTTTTTTGGGGGGGGGTGGGCGGTTAATTTCCTTTACATGGTTGTTAGTGTTTTAATTCTGAAAATGAGCCAAGAGTAGATCCATGAAATGCTTTTCGGTAGCCTGCAAGCTGGACATCGGCGCAACAGCCCACCTGTGATAGTGGACATAGAACATAACTATTGTGACTGGTCCTTCGCTGGAACTTCTCCAGACAGTCAGAATGCAGATCAAGCTTGCTAAATGGCCAGTTTGACACCTTTCTAGGAATTGGGAAGATGTAGGCAGGGGGAAGCGGTGGCAATTCAAACCGGGGTTTTCTCAGTCTTCCTCCCAGACAGAACCTATCATGCGCTTGTGGATTCAGGAAGTTCATACATGTGATCTCTTGGTACACGAGAGAGCAGGGCCTTTCTCCACAGAAAGCTTGGAGCTGATTGGAACTGGAGTTTACCACCACCTGCACTCTCACAGGTTCCCCCAACCCTGGTTTGCTCTAGCTGACAGCTCTCCAGGATCTTAGCCGCAGGTCTTCCGCATCGCTTGCTCTGTGATCCTTTTATATTCCTAGAGATTCCAGGGGTCCAATGTAGAATCTTCTCCATGCAAAAATTTCCTCTTATTACAGTACTGAGTTGTGTTTTTGTTTGATAATGCAAGCTCAGCTTTGAGCCATTTCTCAAAGAGGTCAGAAGTACCATGTTGAGACTCCACTTCACTCAACAAAGCAATTCATATACGGTACTTTGCAAGAGGGAAGTCATCTTATGAGATTATCAGAGGGGATGGAGGGTGGGCAGACCTGAAACTGCCACAATCACAAGAACAGTTGCAATGCAGCGGCCACAATCCAGAGATGGCACATGCAAGGCCAGCATGGTGTTGTGGTTAGAAGAAGAAGAAGAAGAAGAAGAAGAGCTTGGATTTGATATCCCGCCTTTCACTCCCCTTCAGGAGTCTCAAAGCGGCTAACAATCTCCTTTCCCTTCCTCCCCCACAACAAACACTCTGTGGGGTGAGTGGGGCTGAGAGACTTCAAAGAGGTGTGACTGGCCCAAGGTCACCCAGCAGCTGCATGTGGAGGAGCGGAGACACGAACCCGGTTCACCAGATTACGAGACTACTGCTCTTAACCACTACACCATACTGGCTCTCAGAGTGTTGGACTGGGACCAGGAAGGTAAGAGTTCAAGTCCTCACTCAACCATGGCTCTTTCGTGAGTTGACCTTGGACCAGTCACTATCTCACAGCACAAACATGGGCATCCGCAGGACTTTCCCCCAGGGTTTTTTTTTTTGGGGGGGGCAGCAAAGGAAGACACTGAAAGCAAGGAGCAGGCTAGTTTCTGACTAGTGGGAACAATGGTGTCTGCACATTTTGTCTCATATCTCAGGTATCTCTAATGCTAGGAGGTTTAAGAATTAAAAATTGGGTTTGTGGTTCATGGGGTGCAGACACCATGCTCACAAGTTTGTTTGGATGCTGTAACGGGTTGGGTGGGAACAGGAGAAACAGGTACCCCTTCTTGAACTTCCTGGAAAAAAGACGAGATAAAAAAAAATGTAGTAACATATAATTACTTGTGCAATTAAAATGTTGGCTTGAAAAGTAATGTTGCGGTCTTTCCCCTCCCCCCCTTCAGTAGTGAGATTGCTTGTATTGAAAACAGCAAGCAGAGTGCGAAGGCTTATGTATGTTTTTTGCTGCAACGCCGTCGTGTCTCTGAGTACAGTCTTATAGCAGGCGCAGTGCTGCATCAAATGGAACTGAGTTATCCTGCAGTGCAGCTGCGGCCAAAATGACCTGGTTCTGGTTTGTGTTGTTGCCTCTTTTGGTGGCGTGCATTAAATCAGCAGTTCCCATAGGTGCAACTGATGCACATTTGGGGAGGGGGGCAGGAAATAAAGACATTTGCTGGCATACAAAGGCAAGAACTGATGAGGAAGAAGATTAGATGAAGGAGGAAGGGAGAACGGACCAGCAAGGAAACCAAACCCTGTGAAGAACAGTTGAAGGAGTTGGGTATATTTAGCTTGGAGTAGAGGAGTGTAGTGGTTCTAGGGATTGCTTGTGCATAAGTAGCCTTTACTCCTGGCTAGGTTGCATGGTTGAACCCTTTCTGACCAGACAGCCCTCTATTCCGTGGCTGCCTCAGTCGCTGGCAGAATCCGTCAGTGGGCGTTTCTTAAACCGCTTCCAACATAAAAGCTGCTTGACGCCCAGTCTCCTCCCCCGTTGCCTGTGCGAAAGCTTTCTGCGCAGAGTGGATGTGGGCAAAGGAGCACTAGTCCCCTCTCCGCTTGTCTCCTGCGAAGAGTCCTGGAGCCACCTCTCCGCTTCCTCTATCTCCTCCCCTTCTCCACTGGTGTTACGCTGATTTCCTTCCCCAGCGTATGGGCTATCCCTCCTCCTACTGGGACCCTCTCCACCATCATCCGGGAGCCCTCTCACCTCCTCCTGCTCCGATGGCAGTTCCCTGACAAGGAGGTTAAGGGAAGATGTAATAAAAGTGTTGGGAGGAGCCCAGGAAGTTCTGTGGTTCAGGAGTCGCATTGCCAATCTTGCAAGGGACACCCAGATTTCAGCACCCTGACCATCTCAGCATACATCTTAATAAAAACTGGAAGAAACCCTTATGAGTTCTAGCTCATAAGAGTAAGGTCTGTGCATGTTCCAGCATTCCCAGAACCTCAGCGCTCATTTTAAAAGAAGGAAACAAAAATCCAAATTCTACCCCTTCCAGCTATGGGCAGTGCCTGGGGCTTGCTCCCAGGGAAATGGGCCTAGGGATGGCAGGCTTGCTCTGTTTAGTATTATTATTATTATTTGTTTTTATTCTTGGTGTTGGTTTTTTGTTTTTACATTGTAAGTCACTGTGAGGCCCTTTGGTGAGAAGAGCAACAAAGGAAAAGGGAGTGGGGTCTTCGGATATGGAACGGACATTTTCTGCTGCTCTCGTGGGCGCAGCTGGAAATTGCAGGGAAGCAGATTTCAGCCTAAGCATTAGGAGGAGATTCTTAATACTTTTAAGTACTGTTTGAAAGTGGAACTGTTTGCCTTGGGAGATGGTGGAGTCTTCTTCGCTGAGGCGTTGAAACAGGCTGGGTGACCACCTGTCAGCAATGCTGGAGTACAGGTAACTTGCAATTGACGCACATTTAACTTAGGCACATCCAATGTGCTTGGGAAAAATAAAAAAATAATAACAACAAGGGGAGCAGAAAGTGGGATGGTGTCGGGGGGGGGGGGAGCTTTGGCAATCCCATTTGCCATTGCACCCAATGTGTTTTCATTTTATGCAATTTCAACTTTATGAGCTGTTCCTGCTTAAGGCGAGAGTCTCCCGCAGTAGATTCACAGGGTTGGACCCTTCAAACTCTTATGGTTTCCACAAAAAGCCATTTTTTCATATATTTCCAGAACTTTATCCAATTCCCACCTTATTTCCCCAAAAAGGAACTGAGGCTAACTAGGAAAACAGAAGCTATCCCACAGTGTTTAAAAGCTAAGCTTCGCAGCCACATCTCCCAGTTTCTGGGAACAGCAGTGAAAACAGAAACAGCATTTAAACAAACCAGAAAGTCAGGAAATCAAGATTTATGACACAAGCTCTTTTTTATTTTTAAGATCCAAGTATCTAAATTCTTTAAAAAGTGGGGAGCTGGTGGATCTCAGTTGGGAGGGTGTTCCACAGGGTGGGTGGGTGGCCTCTACAGCAGGCTTCCTCAACCTTGGGCCTCCAGATGTTTTTGACCTACAACTCCCATGATCCCTAGCTAGCAGGACCAGTGGCCAGGAATGATGGGAACTGTAGTCTCAAAACATCTGGAGGCCCAAGGTTGAGGAAGCCTGCTCTACAGAAAAAGTCCTACTTATGGGTGCCTGCCATGCTTCACAAATTTATGGAGGGAAAGATTATCGGTGACCACTAGCCACAGTGGCTATGTTCTGCCTCCACTGCTTGAGGAAGTATGCTTCTGAGTACCAGTTGTGGGGATCACAAGTGGGGAACGTGATGTTATACTCAGGTTGTGCTTGTGGGCATTGCCCTGATGGCTACTGTGAGACAAGGATGCTGGCCGAAATGAGCTTTTGGATTGGTCTAGCAAGTAGTTCGTACATTCGTATATGTAAGAAGATGGTTCTTAAGGTTCTCAGGCACAAAGCTTTTCATCAATCCCACCTGTCATGCATACCAGCTATAGTATTATATCGGAAACGAACTCTTCTAGGCATTCTGTCTCAGATCAATAGGATAAACTTGCAAAGAGGAGAAGGCTTTGCCAAGGGAAAATATGGGGGCTTTGAATCATTTTAAGAAGGATATTGACAAGCTGGAACATGAGGAACGGTTGAGGGAGGTGGGTATGTTTAGCCTGGAAAATATTGACAAGCAACCAAGATGATCAAGGGACTGGAAACTAAGTCTTATGAGGATTGGTTGGACATATTTAGCCTCGAAAAGAGAGAGGAGATATGATAGCCATCTTCAAATATCTCAAGGGCTGTCACATGGAAGATGGAGCAAGCTTGTTCTCTCCTGCTCTGAAGGGTAGGACTCAAAACCAACACCTTCAAGTTACAAGAAAGGAGATTCTGACTAAACATCAGGAAGAACGTTCTGATGGTAAGAGCTGCTCCACAGTGGAATGGTCTCTCTCAGGAAGTGGCGGACTCTCCTTCCTTGGAGGTTCTTAAGCAGAGGTTGGATGGCCATCTATCATCAATGCTTTGGTTGAGATTCCTACATTGCAGGGGTTTGGACTAGATGACTCTTGGGATCCCTTCCAACTCTACGATTCTATGATTCTGTTATTTAAAGTGTGGTAGAATGTGTTCTAGTGAGAAATACGGCCTTGAGATATAAAACTCAGGTGGCACGTTTCAAACAAACATAGGTATATTTATGGCTAAAGGTAAAGGGACCCCTGACCATTAGGTCCATTCACGGACGACTCTAGGGTTGCGGTGCTCATCTCGCTTTACTGGCTGAGGGAGCCAGTGTTTGTGCGCAGACAGCTTCCGGGTCATGTGGCCAGCATGACTAAGCCGCTTCTGGCGAACCAGAGCAGTGCACGGAAACGCCATTTACCTTCCTGCCGGAGCGGTACCTATTTATCTACTTGCACTTTGAGGTGCTTTCAAACTGCTAGGTTGGCAGGAGCAGGGACCGAGCAATGGGAGCTCACCCCTTCGCGGGGATTCGAACCGCCAACCTTCTGATCAGCAAGCCCTAGGCTCTGTGGTTTAACCCACAGCGCCCCCCGTTCTGCCTACCTATTGCAGACCCTTTCCTCTGTGAAAGGGATACTCTCACATTTGTATAGTCTCTTATCACAGCTGTGGGTTGGGCAGTTATGTGCTAGAGTGTGATACAGTACACTGTAGGTGTCTTCACACATTTCCACTCAGCAAGTGTACAATCTTCACAGAATCACAGAATCATAGAGTTGGAAGAGACCACAAGGGCCATCGAGTCCATCTTGTGTACGCAAAGAGTTGAGCTATAGATTCGAACAGTTGTTCACACATAACATTTGACAGCTGTACAGTCTGAATGCACATTAGCTGGTCTGTACAAATCAACAAGTATATACTCATTCACAGAAACACTTGGGTGTGTGTAGAGACGGCTTGTACCTGTGTTCAGTGCAACATGTGAAAGAAAGACTTTTGTGCTGTGGACTTGACTTCAGACACTTCTAGTGTTTGTTTTGTCCTGCCAGGGCGTGTGCTAAATTTCAGCTTCTGCTGTGGAAGTAACATTGCAATCTTGATTTCAATAAGTCTTCCTTTATGATGGATTGCATCAAAAAACATGAAGTGTAGCAGCATGGTTACAAAACGATGGAGAAGTGGATTGCTTAACATTCAAATTTAAAACCTGTTTTTTTTCTTGCGAATGTGATAGTTATTAAAGAGGGCTTCCCACTTCCCGTTTCCCCTCTGATCCTGTTGACAACTAGAAGAGGAACTTAATGGCTATGTTTGCATTTCGTGTTTGCTCAGTGGTACCGTCCAGCCCTGGTCCTTCCCACACTGCCAAAACTGAACACCATCCTTGCATTTGTGTTTTTGATGCTGGAGCTGTGTGCCCTTGCTTGAGTGGCCAGTTTGCAGCTCATCATAGCCTATGTGCGTTCTGGATGCACATTCGTGTGCTCTTACCAATCCTGGTGTGCAAGCTTCTACAACTCATGAAGGCAAGGCAACAGGGAAGCAAATAAAATATAAGCACAAGGTCTTCCTTATTGTGAACACCTTCACTCTCCCATTCCGTTCGTTCCCCTCTTCTCCCACCCACATTCTCCTGCACTGCACCCCAGTAACTGGAAGCACAGCTCTCAGTCCTCCCTTTTGTCTCAAACTTCATGGATGCTTCCAGTCTTTGTTCAGTACTGCCTGGCCCTTTCTCTGCTGTCTGCAACCGGCTCATCTAAATCTCCTGTGCCCAAGGCTCTTATGTGATGTGGTTTAAGCAGAAGTAGAGTCAGAACTTAGGGTTGGGGTGGGGTGGCTGCCCCATCTTGTCATGTTCATGGGGCTGTTCTTCTCCCCCCCCCTCCTTTTTTTTGCCAGATTTCCCAAGCAGCCTTGCCTGTTTTCATCCAGCAGATTGTGGAGGTAGGGGCAGAGAATATTGTAGGTAATTTCTACACCGATTTAAAAGATGATGCAAGTCAGTGCAATATAAAATTAGGGGTTGATGTGTTGTGGCTGGGCACAGTGATAGCAGGGTTAATCCTTTATGCTGCCTTTGTGTGTGGTGTGGTGTGTGTGTGCGTATGTGTTACACGCACACACAAACACGAGCCCTACGTTGGCCAAAGGTTCCTGCATTGCAGAGGGTTAGACTTGATGACCCTCCTGGTCCTTTCCAACTCTACTATACTATGATTCTATGATATATCTTTATCTACCACCGCTGGCTGGATGGAAGCACTCTGTTTTGCAAGGTTGGCTAAACTGATCAACTTTTGTAAGTACAATGGCAGGCACTGCTGATTTGGCTGTATAGCACACTAATGTAAGCATTGGTTGAAGGTGATTTCTGGAGTGAGCATGAGCAAAAAGCAGCATCCCCCTCCCCCATTATTGGTAGCCTATTTATTTCCTAGCACAGAGATTTTCATGCTTTAAATAGTCAGTCTTACCTTTTTAAAGAGCCAAAAAGTTCTAGCCGCTAAGTCTTTCCACGTCCCTCCAAACAGATTATTGGTGGGTCTCTGGGCATGCATGATCTGAAGGGATACGGAGCTGTAGGCGAAAGGGATAGTTTCATTTGCTTTGTATTTTTAAGGGAATTAACCTGATGCACTCCACCTGGAGTTTTAGATGAGCGGGGACGCATTTTCCCTTTGCATTTTGCATTGCTCCAGTTTTTCCGATACAGCGCTCTGCCCAAACAGTAGTTAATGATGCACTTTTGGGGGGGGGGGGATAATCTGCATTTGGAAATGTGTGCGTTGAGTTGAAATGGTCTGTTGAGGTAAAAAACAAAACCCCCACCACACATGTAAATATTACATTTTGTAGAGATATTTAAATAATAATTGTAATTCACAGACTGATGGAGAAAGGGTGCAGAACAGACTTGTGTACGAAGACCTGCGATATTGACAACAGCTGAGCAGGGCATGATCTGACCAAGATTTTACCTTTACTTAAGACTTCCTGTGCCGCCTTGAGTTCCATAGCCGAACAGTGCAATATAAAGCAACTAACTTAGGTTTAATTTAAAGAAGACCCCCAATGCTTTACCCATGGAGGGTTTTGGGTGCCCAGTTTGATATTTTGGAGTGTACTTACAAACTTTGCTCTGGCAATTTACCAGTACGTCTATCCTGTGGTCTCCTGCCAACCTAGCAGTTCGAAAGCACGTCAAAGTGCAAGTAGATAAATAGGTACTGCTCCAGCGGGAAGGTAAACGCCGTTTCTGTGTGCTGCTCTGGTTCACCAGAAGCGGCTTAGTCATGCTTGCCACATGACCCGGAAGCTGTACGCCGGCTCCCTCGGCCAATAAAGCGAGATGAGCGCCGCAACCCCAGAGTCGGTCACCACTGGACCTAATGGTCAGGGGTCCCTTTACCTTTTACTATCCTGTGGTACATAGGATCTGGCCCAATCGCCTTCTAAATCCGGCCTGCGGACGGTCCAGCATGTTTTTACATGAGTAGAATGTGTGCTTTTAGTTAAAATGCATCTCTGGGTTATTTGTGGGGCATAGGAATTCGTTCACCCCCAATATAGTCCAGCGCCCCCACAAGGCCTGAGGGACAGTGGACTGGCCCCCTGCTGAAAAAGTTTGCTGACCCCTGCACTAACGCATAACCCTGCTTGTGCAGTGGAACCTCTCCCTTTCCTATTCTTGCACACCCCTAAATCTGCTCTAGCCGTTCCCCCCAACCCCCCAGAGCAGATTTGGGGAGGCTGCGGTGGGGAGAGGAGAGGGAGAAGTTCCATTCCACGTGTGGAAGCCCTTGCATGTGCAGTTCTGTTCAATAGGATATGACCTATAGATCGCTAGTATGTGCACCCCTTCAAAACTCTTTAAAAGTGATGCTGCAATATAAATAGGTCTTGAATATTTGTTGCGTTAAGATGCTCATGATTCTACAGATCTAGAAAGATAGAGAGGCTGTCCTGTACACCTGTTTGTTCACCTAGCTCAGAATTACCTACTCTTGACTGGCAGCAGCTGTCCACAAACGCTCAGGGAGAATGTGGTTCCGTATCCCCTGCTACCTGATCTACTTTAGTTAGAGGTGTCAGGACTTGAACCTGGGACCTTTTACATGCAGCACTCGTTACTCCGCCACTGAGTTGTGGCCCCGTCATAGTTTCCGATCTCGATTTGAATTTCGCACCTCTGAATTGTGTGGCTATTGGTTTCATTGGATATTTTGATGAAGCTTTTACACATCCAACTTGTTCTCCAAAGTGATTGGTAGAAAATAGCGCCGCCATCCATTGTCTTGGCAGGGACAGATGGGAATTGTAGTGCAAAGCATTTGGAAGGCATCAAATTTGGGAAGGCTGGTTATTTCTCTGGAGAGAAGCAGCAGATGGGGAAGCCTTGGGCAGTGGTTCCCAAACTTTTCCCCACAGACCACTTGAAAATTGCTCATTGTCTTAGTGGACTGCTTGATTTTTGCTAGCAATTGTCATACACTGTGCTAGGTGCTGTATGATTTTCAGCTATATTTTTATTGCTTCCCCCCACCTCTTACTTTGTACTTTTTTGTTATTACAATTTGCATTTTGTTATTACAATTTGCAGCAATGGAACCCCCATACAAAATGGTTGCCGCCTGTACTGTACATTAAGGTACAAATTAAAATGCAGTTTTCAATCAAAGTGGATGTTTAATGTGGACATGCCGTAGGGCACCTGAATGAAGACTGGTGGTCTATGGACTTTAGGAACCTCTGAATTAGGGTTCTGTGAAAGTCATGGACTGCTTAGGATCTACTTGAGAGAGACGCAAGTTTGCAATCTGTTCCCCTGCAGTTCTAGACACCCTTACTTGGAAGCAAGCCCCATTGAATGCAGTGGAACTTACCTCTGTGTAGAATTTGTGGGACTCAAAACAAGCAGCTTTGTTATGGTATTAAGCTGTTGTGCCTTATGCCCTAATAACTTTGTGGGGTTTTTTTTTAAAAAAAAAAAGCTTCCACAAGACTGTGTTGCTTTTGCTGCAGCAAACTAACAGGAACGTGTTTTGTATTGCACTTTCGGAAATGCCCTTTGCAGCACCTGCCCCTTGCAAGAACCACCCCTCTATCTTCATTCTTTCTTACCCTGCCCAAATTTACTATTTGCCCATCCCAGCCTTCTGTTTCGTTTCCTTCCAAGACATCCTTTTCCCAGCAGAAGCGGGATTGTCCAAACATGGTTGTCATTGGGATGTGTGTGTGTGAGAGAGAGGGAGAGAGGTGCGTGGAATTTAAAACAACAATTGAGATGCAATGAATCATTATGTTGCTTCCCTGAAGACCCCAAATACAAACACTGCAAGCTTAAAATGCAGCTGTGTTCTTCTCAATTCGGATCAAAGCCGGTTTGGGGAAGGATGCACCAAAAAGCAATATTTTATAGGACAGAAATGACAGAATAGATCCAGAATAGATCTGGATTGTGACTAACACTTCCCAAACTGGTGGTGGTGGAATTGAACTGAAACAGGCGTGTTGGCACATCTTGAGATTTCTGTCTCTCATATTCTTACCAGCAAGATGGACTTACAGTACTAAGAAAAATAAAAAGCAAACAGAACTAAATGTGGTGTATCTTCTTTTTTGTTTACAGCCTCCCCCCCCCCCCCTTTTTTGGTGCTCCGTTCACTCCTTTCCCCCAAAGACACAGGGAAGAGAAACGCTTGCAGTGGCTATTTCTTCTTTTAAAAAAAATTCAGAAGCAAAACTAATGTTGTGATACCCGAGTGAGCCTGGGGAAGCCAGCTGGTTCTGTGCGTTGAGCTGGGAGAAGGAGGGTCAGCGCTGATGAGGAGCAAAACAGCCTTTCGGCAGGTGGGAGAATCGGTGGCAGGCGGCTCCAACAGAGGGAGGGGAGGTCTGTGGGAAGTGGGGGGGACGGAGGAGCACCATCTGTAGGGGAGTGTCCGGGGCAGGGTCCACGTTCTCAGGGGAGACATTTCTTAGAAGAGGATAGAACAGCTGGAGTGGGCAAGGCGTAAGGGAGGAGAGAAGCGCTTTGGAAGTTCTGTCTGCTAAGTACAGGGCATCGTTTTCGAATTCGTGTGTGGATACCTTTAATGGATAGCTGTTCCACACAATAAATGGCAGATACATTGCTCCCCCTCTTTTTCATTTTGTTGTAGCATCTTTTTTTCTATTGGTTTATAAAGGAAGGTAGTAAAGGATAGACCTCACCTGGGCCGTGTCGTGGGATTCATCTCCCCCCCCCCCCCCGGATTTATATGTCTTCTGTGGGTATTGTTGCAGATAGAGAAAAGGCAAGCGAACAGTGACATGACGGAAGTTTATAAAATAAACATAGGGCATGCAGAAAGGGAATAGAGGAAAGTTCTTCTATTGCAGTGCTAGAAACTCAGAGATATAAGCTCATTGCCAAATGGCGCCTTAAACCTAGATTACGGTCGCCACAACGGACTGCCTAGGTGCTTTTTATTATTGGTGGAATTATTATTATTATTATTTTCATTTTTGTATTTTAAAGAAAAAACTCAAAGCGGTTTGTTGTTGTTTAGTCGTTTAGTCGTGTCCGACTCTTCGTGACCCCATAGACCAGAGCACGCCAGGCACTTCTGTCCTCCACTGCCTCCCGCACTTTGGTCAAACTCATGCTGGTAGCTTTGAGAACACTGTCCAACCATCTCATCCTCTGTCGTCCCCTTCTCCTTGTGCCCTCCATCTTTCCCAACATCAGGGTCTTTTCCAGGCATAAAAAAGCAATCCAGAATTAAACAAATTCAAGCTTCACAGAAAATATTTCAGATCCTTCTTGAAGTGACATTCTACTTCCCCCCTATTTATTTATTTACTCACTTAATGTATAGAGCTGCCCCATAGCAGAAGTGATCTAGGAAGCCAGTGTGGTGTAGTGGTTAGAGTGTTGGACTAGGACCTGGGAGATCAGGGTTCAACTCCCCACTTAAGTCATGAAACTCACTGGGGGACCTTGGGACACACCTACCTCACAGGGCCATTATAGGGATTCCCTGAGGAGGGAGGTAAATCATGTACAATGGTACCTCGGGTTACAGACGCTTCAGGTTACAGATTCCACTAACCCAGAAATAGTACCTCGGATTAAGAACTTTACCTCAAGATGAGAACAGAAATCGCGCGGCGGTGGTGTGGCAGCAACGGGAGGCCCCATTAGCTAAAGTGGTACCTCAGGCTAAGAACAGTTTCAGGTTAAGAACGGATCTCCAGAACAAATTCAGTTCTTAACCAGAGGTACCACTGTACAGTACTCCTTGAAGAAAAGGGTGGGATATAAATGCGATAAACAATCTCTAATGCTTACCTGCTTAAGAAGCAGGAGCGGCCAGCCAGATGGAGATGTTAGTCACCAACCTAGCACCCAGAGGTCTCCACGTGGTCGCCATTGGACCCATGCCAGTCGCAAAACACACCTGCCTAATTTCTAACACTGTTCTTTTAATGCCAGGACTTGTGGATATCCAGCAATGCTGGACGTTCAGAAGATAATAGAAAGCACTTCTTCACACAGTGCATGGTTACTTTGTGGAACTCACTTCCCCAGGAGGCAACGATGGCCACCGATTTAGATGGCTTTCAATGGGCAAATTCATAGAGGACAAAGCTTATCAACAGTTACTGGACCAGGATAGCCATGTTCAGCCTCCAGTGTCAGAGGCAGTACCAGTAAATGCCTCTGAATGCCAGTTGCTGGAAACTACCGGAGAAGAGAGTTTGCTTGTGCTTGGGTCCCACTTGTGATCTAGTTGGTCACTGTGAAAACAGGATGCTGGGCTAGTTATTCCTGCACTGCAGGGGGTTGGACTAGATGACCCTTGGGGTCCCTTCCAGATCTACAATTCTATGTTTAGATGGGCCAGCAAGGCTCTTATGTCCTTTCTCCATGCGTGTTCCCCTTTCCTGTTTCCAGCACGAAAGGGAACGGACTCTTGGGAAAACGACGCTCTGTAAGAAGAGTTGCTCTTCTTCCTTTACAAGTTGCTCTTCAAAAAGCACCTAAATATCTTCTTTCTCCCAAGGCGTTCCCTCTGAAAGGACCCACCTCGCCCAGAGTTGGCAAGATTGGAATCGAAAAAGTTTTGGGTGGGAAAGTAAACTTTGGGGGACTTTCCAACGGCTCGGAAGAGTCCCTGGCAACTTAACTCCCGAGAAAGCAAAGTTGCTGTCAGTTGGTTTCATCCATGTGTGAAGCGTTTGCCCATGGATGAATACAGGGTTGCTGCTCATTTGTTCCTGTGCGGTTAGTGTCAGCTGGCATTGCACGTGGACGATATATTTTGGCTGAAATGCTGCCTTAGAGAAAGCCATGTTAAATAATAAAATATTATTATTATTATTATTATTATTATTATTATTATTATTATTATTATTATTATTATTTGCCTTAAGCAATAATAACAACAGCTAATAATGGACATTCTGAAAGCATTCTAAAAATGACAACTGATCTCAGACTTTACTTCTTAAAAATGTCCTAAGTTTTATACAAGGAGTACAGAAACTGAACCCCAATTCCTGTCCTAGTGCTGTTGTTGTTTAGTCGTTTATCATGTCTGACTCTTCGTGACCCCATGGACCAGAGCACGCGAGGCACCATGACCTGTCCTAGTAATTACTCTTTAATAAGTTAAATAAAGATAATCTGCATTCTCATGCATATATGGATAGATAGATATATGCAAAGTTTGCTATTTTGTGTGTTTTCCTCATTCTGTTCCTAGTATTTTGAATATTTGTAGAATTCTGGGGTTTTTTTGGTTGCTTTGCTTCTTCTTGGCTTCTTTGGTTTGGCTCAGGCCAGGGGTCCGTCTAAGACCACCATCCCATTCTCACAGCAGCCAGTCAGATGCCACAATGGGAAGCCTGCAAGCAGAACCTGAGCATCAGAGCCAGCCAGACCATGAGCCAGGCTGAGGCAGCTGCTTCAGGCGGCAGAACACCAAGAGGCAGCATCCTGCCAGTGCCAGATCTCCTGTGCTCCACCATCAGATAATTTAAGGCAGGCATAGGCCCTCCAGATGTTTTGGGACTACAGTTCCCATCATCCCTGACCACTGGTCCTGTTAGCTAGGGATGATGGGAGTTGTAGTCCCAAAACATCTGGAGGGCCACGTTTGCCTATGCCTGTTTCAAGTCAGCGTTTCTCAAACTTGGGTCTGTAGCTGTTGTTGGACTACAATTCCCATCACCCCTGACCGCTGGTCCTGCTAGCTAGGGATGATGGAAGTTGTAGTCCAACCACAGCTGCCACTCAGGTTTGAGGAGCATTGCTTTACGGAGCAACAGTGATGCTCTGAAATGTGGCGGGCAGGAGGCAAACTGCAAATTACATTAAGAAAAATCATGCTGAACTTTGGTCACTATCTTTTTCAAGGAAAATAAGTATAATCCAGACCTGGAGCACGGTTCATGGGGGAGAGTGGATTTACCTCTTTCCTCCCTTCAGCAGCTTCCTGCTCAACATCTGCTTCCTCAACTGTTCTTTCTGCTTCTGCTGTTTACAGTAAATAACACCTTTGGGGAGCACATAGCCAGGGGCTGATTCTGGGACGTGGAAGGACCTTCCTTCTACAAAAAGGAGTGTGCGACCCTTATTAAAACCATGTTCTTTTAAAAAGGGTGCTTAGTATAGTGTCTTAGCCAGGCCCTGGAAGGTCAGGTTGGTGTGTTGTTTAAAGCCGACTGTTAGTTTGAGAAAACAGCAGGCTAATTAGTGAAATAAACCATTGTTTTAAAACACTTGCACTGCAAAATGTAAATGGAAAAAAAACCCTCCACTTGTCACTATGAAAAATGACAATAGCAGAAAAATAATATGTAGGACATCTGCTGTGGTTCCCCCCCCTTTCTTTCTTTTCTTTTCTTTTCTTCTGAAGGCAGGGTTTTAAAATGCACTCCAGGCAAATGATGGTAGAATTCAAAAGTTAAATTGCAAGCTGGTCAAGAAGAAAAACGGAGCTGTTTTAACATTTTTTTTTAATGGGATCTTTTTTGGTAGTTAGCACCATGTGTAAAAGGTCTAAAACCTCACCTGACATATGGGAACAGTTTTTTAAAAAAAGAATCTCTTGTTAGTTTCAACGTGAACATTCTGTGCAAAATCACAGGTTGCAAATGCCAGGGACCCGAGCATTGGAAAGAAACGCTAAAGTGATTCTGCCTTTGGCATTTCTGGATTTTAGTTTGCTGCGTTCATATCAGCCACCGCTTCAAGGGGAGTCCGCAGCTATTGTACTGGCCATATCTATTGTGCATAAGCCAGTTGCATCCTTGCTGGAAGTCCTGGTCACCTGTTTGTGAAGGGAATAAGGGGGAGAAAATCCATAGTTCCTCCTCCCACTTCCAAACCCCAAACACAGTTCAGCACTATTGCTGTTACTGATTATCTGGCCAAGCACTCAGAGCCCCACTAGTTGGGTCAACCTAGAAAATATATGTGCAGCACCACTTTGCATAAATAATTTTCTATCAGGTGAGGAATACAGGCACAAAAAAAGCTCTCCAGGTACTGCTCACCTTCAGTTCAGAGATCATTGTTTTCATTCCTATATTCTTGTGGTTGGGGGTACACTAGTGGGACTTGCAATGAAAGGTTGGCAATGTGGAATGCTTGCTGTTCAGGATTCCAGCTAGCAAGCTCTGCTTTTTCCCATGATACTCTGTTCTATTACCCCTTCTTCCCCAAGTGTTTCATTTCCCCGAAACAGTCACGAGCTTTCTGCAACCATTGAGCATGCTCAGTTCTCACTGAGATTTTTTTTTTTTAAAAATTAATTTTTATTGGTTTAAATCACCACTTACACACACAACAAAAACTTGAGAAAAGAAAAACGAGACAAAAGAACAATACATCTCTTACAAACAAAAAACCAATAGAACAATATGTCACAAATTCACAAAAATGTTCTGCCAACTTCCTCGATATGAGTTTTTTGTTTTCTTAATTACTTGCCTCTATTTTTCAATAAACTTTATTCTTATTAAATTTTCTTTGACTTCATTATACCGTAATCAGTTCCGAGAGTTATTCAAAGCATTCTAAAGTTTTTGTACGGCGACACTGTTCTTTTAAATATTGTCTATAGATTTCCCATTCCCTTTTGAACTTTTGGGTTGAATAATCTCTGATCTTTTCCGTCATATATGCTAGTTCCATGTATTCAAGCATTTTTACTTGCCATTCCTCTTAGAATCATAGAATCATAGAGTTGGAAGAGACCACAAGGGCCATTGAGTCCAACCCCCTGCCAAGCAGGAAACACCATCAGAGCACTCCTGACATATGGTTGTCAAGCCTCTGCTTAAAGACCTCCAAAGAAGGAGACTCCACCACACTCCTTGGCAGCAAATTCCACTGTCGAACAGCTCTTACTGTCAGGAAGTTCTTCCTCATGTTTAGGTGGAATCTTCTTTCTTGTAGTTTGGATCCATTGCTCCGTGTCCGCTTCTCTGGAGCAGCAGAAAACAACCTTTCTCTCTCCTCTATGTGACATCCTTTTCTATATTTGAACATGGCTATCATATCACCCCTTAACCTCCTCTTCTCCAGGCTAAATATGCCCAGCTCCCTTAGCCGTCCCTCATAAGGCATCGTTTCCAGGCCTTTGACCATTTTGGTTGCCCTCCTCTGGACATGTTCCAGTTTGTCAGTGTACTTCTTGAACTGTGGTGCCCAGAACTGGACACAGTACTCCAGGTGAGGTCTGACCAGAGCAGAATACAGTGGCACTATTACTTCCCTTGATCTAGATGTATACTCCTATTGATGCAGCCCAGAATTGCATTGGCTTTTTTAGCTGCCGCGTCACACTGTTGGCTCATGTCAAGTTTGTGGTCAACCAAGACTCCCAGATCCTTTTCACATGTACTGCTCTCAAGCCAGGTGTCACCCATCTTGTATTTGTGCCTCTCGTTGTTTTTGCCCAAGTGCAAAAAAACTGACTTCCTCTGCGTGCAAAGACAGGCTCCAGGGGATTGAACGAACGAGACCAATAGTGGGTCCAGCGGTCAAGAAGGCGGTTTCTGCACGTGCTGCAGAGGGAAGTGAGGGGCAGATGGGGCTCATCAACCTAGGAAGGTTGCCCACCTAGGAGAAGGAAAACCCTGGTCCTAAAACTCCTTGGGAGAAGAAAAGACTAAAACCTACACAAATCCAGAGTGAAGTTCCTAAGACGGTTGGATGGCGCCTTGTACGTCTCCTTCTGGCAACTCCTGCAGCCAATCTTGTGCCTAACGTATTGCCCTGCTTTCCTTTGGACCACGTCAGGAAGGTCGAGAGTGGGGTCTTGTTGGCTGGGCAGCCCAGGACCCTCCATACACACATACTGCCTGGGCTTGCACTCCAGGGAGGTCACTTTGGTGCTGCTAATGCAGCAGTTTGACTTTAGGGAAGCTTTTAATGTTTAATAGGTTATTGTATTTTAGTGTTTTGTTGGAAGCCGCCCAGAGTGGCTGGGGAAACCCAGCCAGATGGGCGGGGTGTAAATAATAAATTATCATTAGTATTATTTAACACCCCCCCCCAAGAGGCGCGCTCCATTGTCTCTCGAGACAGACAGATTCCAGCAACAATTGGTGTATGGGTAGAATTTCTCTTGGAATCTGGTTTCTAGTCCAGTTGTCTGGACTCCAAGGTGGTTAAATACCATATTTTTCGCTCTATAAGACGCACCAGACCACAAGACGCACCTAGTTTTTGGAGGAGGAAAACAAGAAAAAGAAATATTCTGAATCTCAGAAGCCTAAACAGCAAGAGGAATCACTGTGCAGTGAAAGCAGCAATTCCTCTTGCTGTTCTGGCTTCTGTGATAGCTGCGCAGCCTGCATTCACCACATAAGACGCACACACATTTCCCCTTACTTTTTAGGAGGGAAAAAATGAGTCTTACAGAGCAAAAAATACAGTACTTTCATTTTTAATTGCACAAAGTAAACGTCGTTTCTTTCTATTTTTGTTGAAATTGCATTAAAAAAACACTTTTAAACATAGCAGCTGTTTTATTTCTTTTCTCTTTGTCCGGCGCCTCACTGTTTAAGGTTTTTTTTTTTGCAATAACTCACGGTAGTTGTAGCAGTAGTACTTAAAAAAACAATAAGCTGCTTTAAATAGAGATCTGCGTTTTGGGAAATAAGCATGGCCTGTGATCAAGAACACTGAGAGTAAAGATTACTTTTCGGTGTTATGAGAGGACCGTGGGGAGAACACCATCTCTTTCAAGTCAGGCGTCGCAATTAGGGGATCAAATAGGTGACTTATTGCATTTATTATTATGGGCTTTGATGCTGAGTGGGGGAAAATTCGTACGCAGCCTTCCTCTCTGCTTGGAAAGTGAATCTCTAGAAGCTCTGAACAGTTTTAGGACAAGTTGTGATTGCTGTGATTTGTGATTCCCAAACTCGGTTTTATTCTTATTTATTTATTTATTCTCTGTAGTAGTTAAAAAATAAATATTAAAGGGAGGGGGGTGTTGGAAAGGGTCTGCATTCCGAAAACTTGGGGAGTTGTCAACAAATCTTTGGTTTTTCTCGCTGCTTTACAAGTCCTCCATCTCCCCAATCCCATAATTGTTAATATAAGAAACGAAACAGGCATCAAGTCATTCAGCTGCAGAAGAAAAGCTAACTGCAGGTGCACTTGCAACTTGCAGAAGAAGTCCATGAAAGCTTATCCCATTATAAAAACGGGTTGGCCTTTTAATGTGCCGCAAGATTCTTCCTTGTCCTGTACCTGCTTTTGTAATTAATAATAATAATAATAATAATAATTTATTATTTATACCCCACCCATCTGGCTGGGCTTCCCCAGCCACTCTGGGCGGCTTCCAACAAAATATTAAAATACAGTAATGCATCAAAAATGCTTTCTAGCAAAACGCTCTGTGACTGTGTGGAGGGAGGCCCCCTATGGGTCACGCTGTGTCATTGCACACAACTGCAGGTTTCCTGTTGGCATGAGCAGAGTCACTCAGTGTGCTAGGTAAGCTTGGGGGACATTTTTTGCCTTCGCTGCAATTCCCTGCTGCATTTGGGGATATAGCTTAAGGTTACCAGATGTCCCCGTTTCCCGGGGACAGTCCCCAGATTTACAAATCAGTCCCCATACAAAATTCTATCATTCCTACTGAAGTTGAAAAGTGTCACCGGATTCAATGGAAAAAAATCTGGTAACCTTAATATAGCTCTCGCCCCAAAACAACAGGATAGGTGAACTAAAGCATAATTTAACTATTAAGTTACGTGGCGTAGTCTGGGTTCACCATTGATCTTAGTAGATTTGTATTCTGCTTTTCAACACAGGGCAGCTGGTTTGCATCCACTGTTAATCCCTGTCTAGGGTGGACTATTTGAAATTTCTTCATGTGGCTAGCTTGGTTTCATTTCACAAGTCTACTCAGAATTGAACTTTGGTAGGTGCAACCCACGCTGTTCACCTGCAGCAAGCCTTTTGGCTTCAGCGAAGTATTTAATTCATTGGGCATTTTAAATTAGATTATCTGATTTCCATGTTTCATTTTAGCCAGTTGTATCTTACGAGTCTCCATTGCAACCTCATCCTTATGCACTGCTTAAAAACTGTTGTGCCAAGTGGCGTAGAAAAGGTTGGAACGAAACGAATACAATTATCCACATTTACCGGGCGCTGTTTTGTTTTTCTTCACCTCAACCTTTCCAGGGGAGTACATTAAAACATGGAGGCCAAGGTATTTCCTGCTGAAAAATGATGGCACGTTCATTGGCTACAAGGAGCGGCCGCAAGATGTGGACCAGAGAGAATCCCCCTTAAATAACTTTTCTGTGGCTCGTGAGTATTTTCTCAACAACCATCCTTTTACTGTTTCTTGCTTGCTTACTAAAACTTATTTCAAGCGTAACTTATCTGATTCGATGGTCTGTGGGCTTTGTTGCAGACTTGGTTCCATGGGCATATTTAATTTATTTAGTTACAGTGATGCCCCGCAAGATGAATGCCTCGCAAGACGGAAAACCCGCTAGACGAAAGGGTTTTCCGTTTTGGAGGTGCTTCGCAGGACAAATTTCCCTATGGGCTTGCTTCGCAAGACGAAAATGCCTTGCGATTCCTGGGGGTTTTTTTCCGCTCCCCACCCCCTTTTTCTAAGGCACTAAGCTGCTAATAGCCTTTTAGCAGCTAATCTGCTAATCCCTTAAGCCTTTAATAGCCGCTAATAGCCGCTAATCTGCTAATGGGCTTGCTTCGCAAGACGAAAAAACCGCTAGACGAAGAGACTCACGGAACGGATTCTTTTCGTCTTGCGAGGCACCACTGTATATAGTCGTACCTTGGATCCCGAATGCCTTGTGAGTTGAACGTTTTGGCTCCCAAATGCCGCAAACTCGGAAGTGAGTGTTCCAGTTTGCAAATGTTCTTTGGAACCTGAACGTCTGACACGGCTTCTGAGTGGCTGCAGGAGCCTCCTGCAGCCAATCAGAAGCCGCGCCTTGGTTTCTGAATGTTTTGGAAGTCTAATGGACTTCCGGAATGAATTATGTTCGACTTCCATGGTACCTACCACTGTATTTGTCACCCCACATAATGGGACTGTGCCATCTCTCAGTTGCTGCTTTGAGGGTTGATGTTGTTTCACAATCAAGTGGTGTATAAATTTTATGAATTATTATTTTTAATTTCTTTTTATAAAAAAAAAACACAACATGCACACAGGTCAGCAAGGGCTTCTTTCCAGCTGACAGACCAAAAAGTCAAGAGAGACATAACAAAAACTCCTTCCAGATGACCTGTTGAAAAATAAAATCTGATTAAAAAATCCACAAGGCCACTAATTGATCGTAGGACCAGGAATCATATGACTATCAGTCTCTTTGTTTCGCTGCAACGAAACCTGCCTTTTATTTCAGCTTCCTAAATGGAATTCCTGGTCTCCTATAGGGCTTTTCTGGTAGCTATAGGTGACCAGGTATTCCATGCATGTGTATGAACTGGCCGGTGGCGGAGAAATGGACCGCTGTGTGCTCAGCATAGAAACCAAACAGGCTACTAGAAAAGGGTGTCGTCTTGTCCCCGGTGCTGTTTAAGATCCATATGATGTCCTGCTCTTGATACAGGCCATCCATCAGGGCAACCCAAACTGCACCTGAACCCAGAAGGAAATGTAATTAATAAAGCAGCGTGGCTGGTAGTCCTGGGATTTCACCCATTATTTTGTGCTTCTGAAAGCAGCCTGATACCCCAACTGCCTTCTCTTCATCACTCTTGCATCTACCCCAGTTGCCTTAGAAAACCCTCTAGTGACAAACAGGAGAGTGAAGGATCCTTTCTCACTGCTGATAACAACAACAACAACAACAACAAAACAGCAACAATAATAATGATGATAATATATTTATATCCCGCTCTCCCCAGCCGAAGCCGGGCTCAGAGCGGCTAACAACAGTAAAAGTAACACAATTTACATAAAATAAAAATCAAATAATTAAAATACATTCTGATCTCAGTGTCATCAATGGGGGAGCCAGTTTGACACCTCCCCTGCATGAAAAGTTTTTCCCTCTCCCCCCCACTCCCTTTCATTTTAAGTGTTTGGAGGCAGAGTAAATATTTTGACATTCTAGGAAGTTGCTAGTATAATGCCTGGTGCCTGTTACCCTCACAACAACAATTTGCATATGAATGCCCGGTTGTCTGTTCACATCAGCAACACTTTGCACTGTCCAACCTACCCTTCAAAGGTCCAACCAACACAAACAAGTAATAGTTTTAACATTTAACTCCTTTCCATGGGGAAATGACAGGTGAGGAATAGGGGTGGGGGTAAGTTTGGGTTTGTGTTTTTTTGTTTGTTTTTGGTTTCTGCCCCCCCCCCCCGAATAGGCAATTAGGGACCAAACTGGTCCCTTAAGAAAAGTGGCGTAAGTTTGCATCTCGATGTACTGAAAAAACATCACCATCATCATAATTAATTATGTATATGCCGCCCTTCTGACTGGGGCGCCTCAGCCAGTCTGTGCGGCTTCCAGCAAATAGGAAAAACATAATAAAACATCAAACATTAAAAACTACCCTATACAGGGCTGTTTTCACATGTCTTCTAAAAGGCAGACAGTTGTTTATTTCCTTGACATCTGGTAGGAAGGCTTTCCACAGGGCGGGCGCCACTACTAAGAAGGCCCTCTGCCTGGCTCCCTGCAACCTCACTCCTCACAGTGAGGGAACCGCCAGAAGGCCCTCGGAGCTGGACCTCAGTGTCCGGGCTGAACGATGGAGGTGGAGATGCTCCTTCAGGTATACAGGGCCGAGGCCGTTTAGGGCTTTAAAGGTCAACACCAACACTTTGAATTGCGCTTGGAAACGTAACACAACTGCATTGCAAAGAGCTTGTTGGGAACATCCTGGTATCAGTATACGCCATCCTTAGCGGCTGTTGGGGTTCAGGTAGTTGGTGCATTGAAACCTTCCCCTTCTCGTCCTGGTGTGCCAAGCTGTAGCCTTACCTGGAAACTGCAGCTGGAAAGCTGCTAGCTATTTAAAAACAAAATCACGCCATGTCTCAGAATGCCCAGTGTAGCATCATCCCAGGAACATTGGAAAGAGCCCTGCTGGATCATAGAATCATAGAATCGTAGAGTTGGAAGAGACCACAAGGGCCATCGAGTCTAACCCCCTGCCAAGCAGGAAACACCATCAGAGCACTCCTGACATATGGTTGTCAAGCCTCTGCTTAAAGACCTCCAAAGAAGGAGACTCCACCACACTCCTTGGCAGCAAATTCCACTGTCGAACAGCTCTTACTGTCAGGAAGTTCTTCCTAATGTTTAGGTGGAATCTTCTTTCTTGTAGTTTGGATCCATTGCTCCGTGTCCGCTTCTCTGGAGCAGCAGAAAACAACCTTTCTCCCTCCTCTATGTGACATCCCTTCATATATTTGAACATGGCTATCATATCACCCCTTAACCTCCTCTTCTCCAGGCTAAACATGCCCAGCTCCCTTAGCCGTTCCTCATAAGGCATCGTTTCCAGGCCTTTGACCATTTTGGTTGCCCTCCTCTGGACACGTTCCAGTTTGTCAGTGTCCTTCTTGGATCAGGCCAAGGGCCCACCTAATCCAGCATCCTGTTCTCACTGTGGCCAACTGGTCCGATGTGAAGCTCAGGAGAAGGTTCATTTGGTGTCTTGACGCAGGCCTGTCCTAATTCACACTTCCAGAAACAACACAGCCATCCTTCGGAATCCCCAATGCATTGCAAGTTTCCTTACTGCCATTGCTGTTTAATTGGGTGGGGTGAGCCTGTAGTTCAGGAAGCACAACGAAGTGGCATAATTCCACCCCCCCTCTCTTTTTTTTCTTTTAAAGTACCGTGCAAGTTTTCAAATGAAGCTTTCTCCCCTTCTTGATGCGTTCTGTAATGATTGAGCAGGGTAATTAGACAGCATATTGTTCACTAAACAAAACATTTCTGCGTGACATACTTGAATTATAGTGGTTATTAACTGACAAATCTCTATTATTCATCTTGCTGTGTGCTTTTAAGGACTGCTGGATCAGCAAGCTTAGCAAATATCAACAGGGCAGCGCTGATTTAGAGGAAACGTGTCGATTCTAAATGGCCTCATTCCTTTCCATGTATCAAAAAGCAATAATAGGGTGTCATACTTGAGGTCAGAATAATTTCGACTGCTGCCGCATTTTCCTCCTCCTGTCTTGCTCTCCACACTTTCGCCAATGCATGTTTTAGTCCAAGCTGGGATCGGCAGTGGCTGATTAATCTTGGCTTTTGTATCTTCACCCCCCCCCAATGCCAAATAGCAGGGGGTGGGAGTGCCTAGTGTCTTGTCTCCACAGTTGCCTTCGCTAGCTCTGGTGCTCTTCAGATATTTTGGACTACAGCTGTTCTGCCTGTGGCTGATGGGAGTTGTAGTCTAAACCAGAGTTGCCAAACGCTGCCCTAGCAGGTGCCATCTGTCTTTGCACCTGGGAAAATGGCCGCCTCATTTCTCCATCAAGCCAAGGAAGAAAACAAACGCAAGGGATTGGTTCGTGGCAGAATTCTCCCAAGCCCTGATTGGTCAGTAGTAGACTTGGGGCATTGAGAGCTCCAAGCTGGCTGTAAATGGACCGACATTCTAAGCAGAGGTTTTCAACCTTGAGCTTCCTTGACCAACTACATCCTTCCTGCGGCCCCCCCTGTGGGGCTCAGGAGCCCAGTTATGCCTCCCTTTGTCTGCAGAGCTGGCAACCTCTCACCCCTTTTCAAACACACCCTTGTGGGGTGTTCCCACAGCCTCCCCTCCTTTCCCCTCTCCTTGACAGTCCTCCGGGCAGCTGCTGCTGCCGTCCCTGGTCCCTGAGCTGTCCCCCCTGCCCCCGCCCCAAAGAGAGCTGCCTGCCAGAGGCACCATTCGCCTGCGGGGCTTATAGCCAGGGCTGCTGCAACAAACAGCTGTCAAAGCCTTGGGGAGGCAAAGACGCGAGAGGGCATCTCAGGAGGGAGGGAAGGAAAGAGGGACAGGGGCCAGTGTTTCCCACGGCACCCCTGACCATCATTCAAGGCACCCCAGGGTGGCATGGCACTCTGGTTGGAAACCACTGGTCCAGAGTCAAGAAAACCCTGGAAGGAGATTTGTATGCACCCCTGTTGAGTGGGTGAGGTGACACCCACAACTGCAGACTTGTGATGACCGGTGCTTTTCCCCAAGAAAAATACTGTATTTTTTGCTCTATAAGACGCACCAGACCATAAGACGCACCTAGTTTTTGGAGGAGGAAAACAAGGGAAAAAATATTATGAATCCCAGAAGCTAGAACATCAAGAGGGATCGCTGCGCAGCGAAAGCAGCAATCCCTCTTGCTGTTCTGGCTTCTGGGATAGCTGCGCAGCCTGCATTCGCTCCATAGGACGCACACACATTTCCCCTTACTTTTTAGGAGGGGAAAAGTGAGTCTTATAGAGCAAAAAATACGGTAAGTGCCGGAACTCACCACGAGGTTGTTACAGTAAGTCACCGGACAACTCAGGGCAGCCCTGAAGAGATACTGGTGCCCCTGATTCTGGTGCAGGTCAGTTAAATGCAGTGCTATTTTTCTAGGAAAAGAGGTTCCAGAACTCACTAGGAACACCTCCCTTATTCTCTTATAATGGCGCCCACCTAAGAGGTGCTGGTTCTGACACGCTGAAAAAAAGCACAGGTGATGACAGCGCCTCTGGCTTTTCCTGCATTTCCAGTTTTTAACACTCCCAGATTTAGCAGAAATAGGGCATTTGTGTGCTGATCTCACTAAAGCGCGCCTTTCATTCTTCATTACTCATTTAATGCACTTTTAAAACCTAATTGCACTCCCTTTAGTAGGACGCCGTGTAACCTTGGTGTGCCATGAATGAAAAACTAGATGATCTTGCCATTAAAAAAAAGTAGTCGTTGAGAAGCTTCACAATTTCAGCAGCAAATGAGGCATAAAGTATACGGTCCAAAATGCAGCATCTAAAGGAGGATGAAAGGGCGGGGTGGGTTGTGGAGGAAACTCAGCCAATGGCAATAAATATTTAATCTAGCTGTAAGTGTGCAAATTAAAAGCTTTTAGTTTTAAAAGCAGGTGTGCTCTTTAAGTTGCCGCACTAATAGAGCCAACCTTGGCCAGAGTGTGCGCATGGCACATATCCAAAGAGCTAGTGGTTTGCAAGTTGAGTGAGTTATATTCTCTTGATAGCGGATTTGTGTTCATATCTTCATGAATACTCTGAGGTTTCAAGCAACACTGTGTAAGCAAGAGTGCTTTGCTGGAGCAAAAGTCAATTCAGTGTGTGGTATTAAAATGAAATGGGCGGGGGAATTGTTTAGTTTTTTTAAACAACAACAACAAATCTCTTGTTGGCGGCCAGTGACATAGGCACAATGCACAACTTGGAGATCTCACACTTTAAAAAAAAACCACTGCACACTACAAGAGAGAGGGTAGAGAACTTCAGAAATGTTTTAAAACCTGCTTTTGGGGGCCGCTCTCTCGCAAAGCGGGGTGCAAGAAAAATGAATGGCACAGAAGACAGTATAGATCAACTCAAGGGCCACATTCTCGGCTTTCACAGCCTTCCAAAGGCCACATGCCAAGGGTATGTTAGAAAGTGCCTGGGCAGTGCCTGTGCCGAAATGTCAGACGCCGGGTGGGTGGCTTTGAAAAAAGTGTCCCTTGGAGCTAGACATTTTTAAGGGTCGATGTTTTATTATGTTTTTATATGTGCTGGAAGCCGCCCAGAGTGGCTGGGGAAACCCAGCCAGATGTGCAGGGTATAAATAATAAAATTATTGTTATTTAGTGAGTAATTTTTTGTATCCCTGCCTCCTGATGGGTGGACCCAGGATAAATTGTGCCAGCTCATTTTATACAAGTCGCAGAATCCAGTTTTTCTTGGTGCAGAATTTCAGTTTTGTGAGCACAGAATTCTTTTTTTGCGGGGGGGTGTGTGTGTTGAGGTTAAAGCATGGCACGCGTACAGGCGCCAAATCTGGGGCACTTCCTCCACGCCGTGCTAAACTTCTGTCCTACGCCAGCCGAGCTTAATCTTTGGCCAGGCAGAATTTCCAGTGGCCGTATTCTGCACTGTCAAAAGTGCAGCATCTTGAAGGCATCCCATCCACCCGGCTGTTCTGTTTGCTCTTCTCAGCCGGCGGCTGCCCCTCTCCCGAAGAGCTACTTGCGGAGATTTCCACGCCTGATTAATCGCAACAGTTTGTTAGATAAGAATAAAGACAAATGATTATTTAAACCTGCTTACGTACCATGACTTCCCTCCCTCGATCTGTGCTAGAGTGCCAGTTGATGAAGACGGAGAGACCCAAACCAAACACATTCATCATCCGGTGCCTGCAGTGGACTACAGTAATTGAAAGAACGTTTCATGTGGAGACTCCGGAGGAGCGGTATGTCTCGTTCAGACTTAAATACAAAGGCAACTTGCAAAAAAGCAGATGTAAACGTTCAGCGTTATTAAGAGCGCGCCTTCTTCTCCAGAGCTTTGCTTTGTTTATTACGAGCTCTGGTGCTGTGGGTTTTAAAGAGTCTCATTTCCCACTTGGGTGGGGGTGGATTAGAGGTTCTTGCAGAAGGAACTGATTGGGGGGTGGGTGGGGGTGTACACACATGCACACAAATTTGGAGATGAACTGGGGAAGGAATCCAGAAATGCTCTCCCCCCCCCCCCCAGGCCATCTGTTTGGCTCCCTCGGAAGGTGGCGGACTCTCCTTCCTTGAAGCTTTTTAAACAGAGGTTGGATGGCCACCTATCATGGGTACTTGAGTTATTTATTATTATTACTATATACAGTGGTACCTCGGGTTAAGAACTTAATTCGTTCTGGAGGTCCATTCTTAACCTGAAACTGTTCTTAACCTGAAGTACTACTTTAGCTAACGGGGCCTCCCGCTGCTGCCGCACTGCTGGTGTGCGATTTCTGTTCACATCCTGAGGTAAAGTTCTTAACCCGAGGTAATATTTCGGGGTTAGCAGAGTCTGTAACCTGAAACGTCTGTAACCTGAAGCGTCTGTAACCCGAGGTACCACTGTATTAAATTTTTATACCGCCCTATACTCATAGATATCGGAGCGGTTCACAGCGTTAACGCTTCAATATAAAAAGCACAGGATACATGCTAAAATTAAGAACAGAAGCAAACCAATAACCCCCTCTTCCACAACACATTTAAAAGGGCATCAGACGTTCACGAGCCAAAGGTCTGGCTAAAGAGGAACGCTTTCACCTGGCACCTAAAGGAACAGAATGAAGGCACCAGCTGAACCTTCCTGGGGAGAGCATTCTACAAACAGGAAGACATAGATGATATCCCTGCATGGAGGGGGTTGGACTAGATAACCCACAGGGGTCCCTTCTAATTCTGCAGTTCTTTGATTCTATCAAGTAATAGGCAGGTGGGAGCACTTCTTCAAACTCTCCCCATCTTCAAATTTTCCCCATCTGTAGCTCTGCAGAGGTTAGAAGGAGAAATGCAGAGAGGAGAGCGAGATGCCTTTCATTTCATTTCATTTTTAGTTTATTTTACAACACATACACACTTATCAAACTAACCAAAAAACAATAATGTCCAATCAAAAAAACACAAACAAAAACACGACAGAACAAAAAACAAAGATACAAATAAAACATAACAATGTACAGAAACTTTTACAAAACAACTTGGCTACGAAATATATATACTGTATTTCAACTCTTCTTTTCTTCCAATTGACTTCCTTCATCCTCAACACAGTTCTCTTTTCAATTTTTGGTAAACTGTCTCCTTTTTAGTTTTTTATTATCCCTTATGCTTTGTTTTTAACTTAAGTACCACAAATTATTTCAAAGCCTTGAATGAGGGGTGCTCCCACCCCCCATTGTCTGATAGGTGGGTGGGAGACCCTGTGTGGCATAATGGTTAGAATGTCGGACTATGACTTGGGAGAGCAGGGTTCAAATTCCCACTCAGCCACGCAACTCAATGGGTGACCCTGGGCCAGTCACCATCTCTTCACCTAACCTCTGTTGCGATGCGTCCAAGGGAACGGGGGCAATTGGCAGACCCCCAGCTGGCTCCAGCCCACCGGCCGGCAGCCAGTCAAACTCTAGTCCTCGTTTCTGCATCAAAAGTGCGACTTAGAGCTTTCAGAAGCTGAGCACGCAAGCCAGCAGAGATAACAAACTCTTCGCGACGGAAGGCCGGACAGAGGCATATGTAAAGCATATTTACAAGTAGTTTATTCGGCATAGATCAGGACAAAGAAAACATGTCTGCTCTCTGTCATGTCCAAGAGAAGAAGCATAAGCAAAAGCTATACACAAGTTCAAGTTCCCAGCAAGCTGTGCTGGAATGTAAACAGACATGTGACATACAACAGCTCCACACATCTGTTTAGGTGAAACCGAACATCACTAGCCTAACAACCTCTACCTCACAGGGTTCTTGTGAGGATGAAATTGGAAGGGGGAGAACCATGTACACCACTTTGAGATCCTTGGAAGAAAAAAGGTGGTATATAAATGTAATAAATAAAGGAATAGCCAGGAGCTGTAAGTTCCATCCTTACCTGCCTCATTCCTGACATCATGGGGGCATGAAAACTGCCCCATGAGCCAACTAGGGAGAACTGGAGGACCCCAGTGTAGATCTAAGCCAGGTGTGGGAACCATTGGCCCCCCAGATGTTGCCAAACTGCAGCTGCATGAGTTTGTGTTTATGCCAGCATTCTTTCCCAAAATACCTGGAGCCCACCTGTGTTTTAGCAGCTTTTTAAGCAATGATGCAATATGCTTGTGGTGGGCAGGAATCTCAATCGTGACTTCTTGTTTGTTTAGGGATGAATGGACAAAAGCCATCCAAACCGTAGCAGACAGCCTTAAGAAACAAGAAGAGGAAATAATGGATTTTCGATCCGGTTCGCCCAGCGATAATTCAGGCGCCGAAGAAATGGAAATTTCTATGACAAAGCCAAAACACAAAGTAGTAAGTATTGGGGTTGAGGTGTGTTTTCTCGCCCAAGCATTAACATTCCCTATGGCCTGTGTTGCTACAGAGCCAGAGGTAGCCAAATGTTGCTGGACTCCCAGCTCTCATCATCCCTGGCTAGCATGGCCTAGTGGTCAGGAAACAACTGAAGAAAAGGCCCGTTCTCTTGTGGAGGGGGCGTAGATCAGTTCATATGGGAACGTAGTCCTTGAGGTATTGCAGTCCTGAGCTGTTTAGGGATTTTTATAGGTCAAAACCAGCACTTTGAATTGGGCCTGGAATACGTGTGTGTGTGTGTGTGTGTGTGTGTGTGTGTGTGTGTGTACAATCTTCAGAGACAGCGCCACACACAGCTTTCAACGGGGCAGCAATGAATTGAGTTCTTTCTCAAGCTGATCCCACTGTTTCGTGAGAGGGCCATTCTTTATCTGTGTCTTCTCGATGGTGGTTGGCAAAGACTCTCCTTTAAGTCTCCACACAAACATACAGGCAACTCCCCATTTAAATGAGGGTTATATTGGGAGCACTATTGGGAAAACCTGCAAGCACCTTCTAAACCTTTGGGAAACCCTTGATAAACCCTTTAAAAAACCTTCAGCTCTCCTGGGATTGCGCTAGCAAAGGCACGTGGGATTGTCAGACGCTTTTTTCATGCCATTTTTGTCATTCTCATACTTTTGGGGGGCCATTTTTGCCCCTTCAAGTGCCACTTCTAGGTTTGCGGCAATGCGCACATGCGTGGTTGCGAGCGGCTCAAATGTGCGTAAATGGGGACTTGCCTGTATATACACACATACATATATAAATAAAGGATTCCTCAATGTTGTCATTCATTTTGCTTTGTTCAAATATTTCGGGACGTTGGCCTGTAAGCCTCTTAACCACCTTTGAAACGTGTCTTCAACAGACTATGACTGAATTTGAGTATCTTAAGCTTCTGGGGAAAGGTACCTTTGGAAAGGTGATCCTGGTAAAAGAAAAAGCAACCGGGCGATATTACGCCATGAAAATTCTGAAGAAGGAAGTCATTGTCGCAAAGGTTAGCGCTTTGTTTTTTTAAAATGTTTAGATTAATTTTGTAAGATTTTGGGGGAGGGCTATAACAGTAACAGGTTTCATCTATATATTCATCAAAGTAATATCAGTCCAATAGCTGTTGTTCACTCACGAACTTACTGGGTTGTTCTTCAGGATGAAGTGGCTCATACGCTGACAGAAAACCGTGTTTTGCAGAACTCTAGACATCCTTTCTTAACGGTATGTGTTCTCTCTTAAGGGCAGCCCATAATCTGTGAGATGGGTGTGCGTGCGTGCCTTGGTCGTTTTAATTAATAGGAACCTTGGAGCCATATGTTTTTCCAAATCAGAGAATGGTAGATTTAAGTACTTGATGGCATGCCAGCCATTTCCCCATTGATTGTAATGGGATTCAGAGCTGCTTTGCGCATAGCACAGCTGCATGGATATTTCCCTCTACTAAACGCCCAAATGTGAAGGGGAAGATGCCTTCTCTTAAACACACAGGCCTCATTCAGGCAACCAAATCTTGGCATAGGAATCTTGAGTTATTATCTTGCCTCCCACCCCTACCCCCATGGTTCAGCCCCTTTGTTCCTCCCTTTGTAGCAAGAACAGGCGAACCATGAAGCCTTCTATTAACCACAGTTTCCAGTTCCATCTGAACCGGGAAACAATGGATGATTGCTTCAGAATAAGTCAGGATATTGTCGACTTCAGATTGCAGCTAAATATTCCGGCTTGTTTCAGACTCGTTTACTGTAGTTTCCCAGTTTGTACAAAACAGGGAAGTAGAGCTAAAGTAAGATTTCCTGGCTTGCTCGTGCCTTCCTTCATGGTGGCACTAGATGGGTTGCATGACTGGCCGAAAAACTTGTTTATATCTCAGTTTATTAAGCCAAGATATGATCTTCCAAAGATGGCCGTGACGGTCCTGTTGGTTACAGCCAACCAGCACTTTGACCACTCTTGTTTATTTTTAAGAGTGTGTGTCTGCCTCTTGTACTTCACATACACATGGTAGAACAGTGGCTTCTAAACTCATCCCACCCCCCCATTGACCACTTGAAAATTGAGATTTTGCCTTGGTTGGACCACTGAATTTTTTTTCTGCCTACTGTGACAGCCTGTTATGGTGCACTGTGCTAGACGCTGCATGATTTTTAATTCTCATTTTATTGCTCCTTTATTGTGAATCGTGTGTGTGTGTGTGTGTGTTTGTGTGTGAGATGCAGAAATCAGAATGTGAAGCTAGCCAGTATCTCAACATCACTCCATCCTTATTTCAGACATTGTGATATATCAGTATATTGTGATGTTTAGCTGGTGATATATCGCAGTGTTGAAAACCAGATATCGCCCATTCCTACTTCCCACAGGTGTCTAGTTGGCCAATGTAAGACCAGGATGCTGGCCTGATCCAACAGGGCACCACTTACCTACTTAGCAAAAAAACCCCCTCTCTCTGTCTGCCACCCCTTTCCCCCTTGATGTTCCTCCTCCTTGCCACACACATGAAGTTATGGCAAGTGCCACATGAAATGCGCTAAGATCCACAAACTGACAGCCCCTGAACTAGCAGATCTCGGGGCCAGAGATATAGATAGATAGATAGATAGATAGATAGATAGATAGATAGATAGATATAGATACAGTGGTACCTCGGGTTACATACGCTTCAGGTTACAGACTCCCCTAACCCACAAATAGTGCTTCAGGTTAAGAACTTTGCTTCAGGATGAGAACAAAAATTGTGCTCCGGCGGTGCAACGGCAGCAGGAGGCCCCATTAGCTAAAATGGTGCTTCAGGTTAAGAACGGACCTCCAGAACGAATTAAGTACTTAACCTGAGGTACCACTAGATAGATAGATAAATAGATAGATAGATAGATGATAGATAGATAGATAGATAGATAGATAGATGATAGAGATAGATAAATGATAGAGAGATAGATGATAGATATATTTAAGTCTTGTTACGTATCCCAAAAAAATGATGCCTGTAAAACCCGTTATTATTTATGGAGATGTTTATTTTTATCTAAAGCCAAAGCAGTGACTCCCTCTCTGGCTCTGAAACCCCAGCTGTAACTTCTGGGCTGCAGCCCAAGCAAAACAAAATGGACTGTACGTCAAACCAAGCTGGCGGTTCTCATGATGTAGGAATGCGTGTGACGTGAGGGAAGGGCACCAGCCCTTGTGAGTGGAGTGGGGGGGGGGGAGGACGTACGAGGGGGAGAGAGATCCCCCCTCCCCAGTCCCTCTTTCACCTTCCAAGTTAGTGACTTGAGAGCGGATTTATGTGGATGGAATGCCTCAGCTGGGCAGCTGCCATCCATGAAACTGCAGCAAAGAGCTGGATAATGATGATAATTTCTGGATGAGAGCGGCAAATTTCACAGTGAGCCGCAGAGGATCTCCTGCGTTGACCAAGTGCCACCACACATCATAGGGTTGTCCGTGGAAAGACCCCCATTTCTCAGGCTGAACTGTAAGCACTTTGTCTCTCGGCTCAATCTGGGTCCTTCATCCCCTTAAGTTGCAGGCTGTTCAGATTCAAAACAGCCTTAAGTCATGGCTCTGCATCAGTTTTAAATATCCGTAAGGTAGGGGGCAAAGTGGTCCAACACCACTCCCAGCCTCCTAAGGCACTGGGCATTCAGATTGGAATTCTCTGTCCTGGCCGTTTAGGCTGAAAATACCCATCTTCCTCACGGTGGGTTGCGGCTGGTACATCTCTCAGCTCATCCTGGGTCCTAACTCCTCTTCTCTGGAGGTGAAACCCAACAAATCTGAACCTTGGAAGATTCAGGACAGGTGAAAGGAAGCAGTTGTTCACACAGCGCATAGTGAGGAACTGCAGAACTCCCACAAGATGTTTGCAATGGCCGCCATCTTGTATGGCTTCGGAAGAGCATTGGATAAATGAATGGAGGATAAGACTGTCCATGGTTGCTAGCCACAGTGACTTATGTTCTACAAGTCCTCCCAATTGCGGATTGGGAAGGGAGGCTTGGTGTTGCTGCCCATCAACCATTAGGCAGTGACTACAAGCCTGCTTGGTTTAGTTCCCCAGAAACGTGGCCTACCAGCATTGAGGGAACCCAGGCTCTGCTCTTCTAGCCAGATCCATTTCCCCACCTCCGCTGTAGCAAATCCAGCCAGCTACATCTCAGGCATTTCCCACCCAGCTTCTGGATCAGGAATTGGGTGTCAGTATTCCTCTGTAGATGAAACCCAATATCTTTTTGAAGCTTGAGTTAGGAGTAAAGGTAGGGGATGAGATGAGATATCCCAAGATTATTTCATGGCTTTTATTATTTTATCACATTTGTTTCCCTCCCTCTCACAAGGGAGTACAGAGCAGCTTAGAACTTAAGGCGATATAAATACATAGAATCACAGAATTGCAGAGTGGGAAGGGACCCAAAAAGTCATCTAGTCCAACCCTTGTAACACAGCCAAGTCTGGAACAGCGCATGCACTTTGTTAAATGGCAAATAGGTTTTAGGAGTTCACCTAAACATGGCCTGATTTCAGCTGGAGTTCCATATGTGTGGGGCCACCACCAAAAATGCCCCGTCTTGCGGCACTATCCATATCACACCTCCCACTGATGGAAGCAGGGTGTGGCTTATCCTCAAAAGGCAGATTCCAGGTTGCAAAGTGTGTGTGTGTGTCTCAAAGATTGTGGATGCTGTCTTTAAATCACGTGGTGTCCAAGACAATTTGACAGCAGATTAAAACAGTGCAAGTCAATGTGGGTGGGACAGAGTGTTTTAAAACCACTGTGATAAAAGATTGGTCTTGGCTTCACCTTAATATCCCAACCGTAGAGTGGAAACGATAGCAGCTGAAAAAGACTGCTAGTAACTTGCTCTGCTACGTCAATTTGGAAGCGGTTCAAGAACTGCATGTGAAATAAAACCACATTTTGCTCACATGTGATTCGCTTTTTGTAGGCTTTGAAGTATTCCTTCCAGACGCACGACCGCTTGTGCTTTGTTATGGAGTACGCGAACGGAGGGGAGGTAAGGATCGCGTCCACCTCGGTCAAATGTTAATGGTGTGCCTTCTGAGGGCCACATTCCAGTGGCGGCTGGGTTTAGAGGGAAAAGGAAGACGATGCATAGATATGACTTCACTGGGCTGCATTTCAGCCGCACACGAGCTCCTGGGTTCTGCACTCACACAAACCTCTCCATCCTCCATCCAGACATTATAGCATTACAGTGATGAACTTCAGCCAGGGGGAAGCGCTGAAAGTGGGTGCGAAGTAAATTTGGTGAGGGTTGTGGACATCTTTGGAGAGACACCTTTGGCCTGGAGTCTGACATTTGGTGCTTTGAGAATCTTCAAAGTTCGTCACAGCAACCTTCTAAGAGCAGCCTAAGGACATGGCATATCTCAGTGGTAGAGGGCACGGTTGGCATGTAGAAGTTCTCAGAACCAGTCCTAGTATTAATAATTTCATAAATTCTCAGGCCGTGGGGCAGGGAAAGACCTGAGGTGCAGGAAGACCCCTAATCCCCTAGATCAGCGGTTCTCAACCTGTGGGTCCCCAGATGTTGTTGGACTACAACTCCCATCATCCCTGAGCTAGCTAGGGGTGATGGGAGTTGTAGTTCAACATCTGGGGACCCACAGGTTGAGAAAGGCTGCCCTAGATTATGGACAATGCTGGTTAAGTGGACTGATAGTCTTGACTCTGTATTAAGTGACTTCAGGGGAGAAAAGGGGTATGCAGCTCAAGAATCACAGAGGTGTTAGTCCGTGCCAGGAAGAAAGTCCTATTGACTTCTGAATGGGGTGGGGCAGTAGCTGTTGGTTCCCACTGGGCCTCTTCCTTGCCCCCCGGTGCTATGAAAGCAGCATAGAAACCGAAGCTTTCCTGGCTTGCCAAAGTGGATACAGATGGTCCTCCAGATGTTGGGGATATATATAAAGCAAAATGGCCTGGTGGGCCAAATTTGTTGACCCGGAGGTATACCGTATTTTTTGCTCTGTAAGACTCACTTTTTCCCTCCTAAAAAGTAAGGGGAAATGTGTGTGCATCTTATGGAGCGAATGCAGGCTGCGCAGCTATCACAGAAGCCAGAACAGCAAGAGGGATTGCTGCTTTCACTGCGCAGCCATTCCTCTTGTTGTTCTGGCTTCTGAGATTCAGAATTTTTTTTTCTTGTTTTCCTCCTCCAAAAACTAGGTGCGTCTTGTGGTCTGGTGCGTCTTATAGAGCGAAAAATATGGTACCAGTGAGACTGTTTGCCTGCCTAGTCCAGTATTTCCTTTCCACCTTATCTGCTGCCAGACCTTCCTAATGAAGAGATACCCGGGATTGAACCTGCGTCCAAACCATGTGCTCCAGCACTGAGCCGGGGTCCCTCCCTAATTACAGGTCTCCAGTAAACGCTGCGGTGTGCCAATTTAGGCTAACAAGTGCTTTTCCCTCCCAGCTGTTCTTCCATCTATCGAGAGAGCGCGTCTTTTCTGAAGACCGGGCCCGGTTCTATGGGGCTGAGATTGTATCTGCTCTAGACTACCTGCACTCAGAGAAGAACGTGGTTTATAGAGATTTAAAGGTAGGTAAGCGGAAGCCGGCGAGTTTGGGAGGCCAGCCTTTTTCTCGTTTATCTCAAGAAAAGGGCGTGTCTGGAGCAGATTCGTGGTGCTAAATCTCATTTGGAGTATTGGGGGGTATATCTGTTTTGAACTTTGTCTTGCTTAGGGGTGCCATATTTCAAGAAGTGAAAATCCTGACACAAAAATCGAAGGCAGCATTCGGCCCTCAGGGGCGTGAGGTCCCCCAGCCTCATATTCAGCGCTATTTCTCTAGAAAAAGAGGTGCTGGAACTCACAGTGAGCACCTCCCTTGTTCTCTTAGAATGGCATTGGAGCCCACCGGAGAGGTGGCAGAACTGAGTCCCTGCTGGGGGGAAAAGACACATTTTCTAGATAGCACATGTTGGTGGCGTTAAACAAAATCAGAACAGGCAGGTGCAACAGCTCAGCAGTAAAAACCCACCCAGCAACACAATTCGGTGGTAAAATCCAGTCCAGCGTGCGAAGGGGTTGATTGCAGTCTTCCCTCACCCCTCCAGATGTTGGGGATATACGTGTTTTGTTCTTTTCTTCACCTTGCCTCTAGTTAAGCAGCAGCTTTTAAAATTTATAGCTCCTCAAATTAACATATGCAAATGAGCAGCAGCCCTGTTAATTCTCTGCATGGGCAGAGTCACCCACTGGAGCAAACAGGAAGAGGCTAGGTGGCTGAGACGTTTTGGAATCCTGTTGGTTTTCATTCAGGCAATTCGCCAATTAAAATATTTTTTTAGTTGTTTAATCGCCTGTCTCTCTCTTTTTAAATATATCTTTATTAATTTAAAATAAACACATTTATGAGAAAACAGACGTACATACAAGTCAACAAACATACAGTCAAACAAACAAATAACAGAAAAATCAAACAAACCACCACACTATAAGATACAAGAAGATTAATATAGTTATCATCATATATACTCCTGATACTGAACGCAATTATAAAACTTACAGAGAAGAAATTTAAAACTGACTTCCAATTAATCTCACTGTACTTTATCTATCCATTACTTTATACCGCACAGTTACATATTTCTTATATAATTTCTTTTTACCTGCCTCTCTCTTTAACTGATTTAAAGATATTTAAATAGAGGTGCCTTTCCATGCATTTGAAGGAAAGGTGTTGTAATAGCTTAATATTTTTTTAAAATATATTCAGTAGCAGAAGGCAGTGTTTTTTCCCTTTTCACTTTGTATTACAGTAACCCACCAGTTTCAAAGTTGGGCTCAGAATAAAATCAACTGGTGTGTTCTTAAAGCTCCTGGATGAGCCCATGGTAGCTTGCTCCACACTCCTGTGCTTCAAAGCTTGCGGTCCTTATTTTTTTATCAGGTGCTCTGCAGTGTGTTAAAACAGACACATGGATTAGAGAAGGGGATGGGTCATAAATCAGTGCCCAAGCACCTGCTTGGCATGCAGAAGGCAGGAAGTTCAGCCCCTGGCATCTCCAGTTAAAAACATCAGGTAGTAGGTGATGATGGAGAGCTCCTTTGCCTGAGACCCTGGGGAGCCACTGCCAGTCAGAGTAGGCAGTTCTGAGCTAGATGGACAAACAGGGCTGCGTGGCAAAATGGTTGTTAGTCATTCATGCTGTCGCCGAATTGGTGCACTTAATTGCACTGGGCGAACATTGGAAGGTTCAGGTTGGATTTTAAAAGTGACTTAACTGAAGTACCGCTGCTCTTGACAGTCCTGAATAACGTGCAAATTGGGGGCATGAGTGTGTGTGTGTGTGTGTGTGTGTGTATATATATATATATATATATATATCCTACTTAAATAAATGAATTAAAAGGGTCCCTCTCTTCTCTTCCCCACCCTCCCAGCTGCCTTCCTTTTCTGTGTGTGTGTTTGTTTCTCACCTGGTAACGCTGTGCAAATTTTTTCCTGGAAGACAGACAACACCTGAGTTATTCATGCATTGCCATTGGTGGCTGCCATGGATACTTTTCGCCAGCTTTGGAAATAAGCGCTGAAGAGGAGGCAGGCCCACCCGCCCCTTTGCTTGCCCTGCTGCTGTTCTCCCCACTTTTCCTTCTCCGTACCCCTGCCATCTAACCACTCTCAGGTGCTGGGACTGCCCAGGAGGATGGAGGTGGGCAAGCAGCCCCTGTGGCTGTTCCCCTGGTTTAACGCACAACACGGTCTCTCTGCCAGCTGCACAGGAGCACACAGAGCTCAGTGGTGAAGCTCGTTGCTTTGCATACAGAAAACCCCCAGCTCCTGTCCTGCAGGCAGAATGATCAAGAAGCAGGTAGAAGCATCCATAGCTCAGTGGCAGGACATATGTTCTGCAGGCAGAAGGTTCCAGGACCCACCCACCCCAGGCATCTGATGCACTCCGGTCCTGCTTTAGGGCTTTGTGTTGGGGCTTCTGGTTGGCCACTGTGGACTAGATGAGCCTGTGGCCTGATCAGGGTGTCTGTGTGTGATTCTTGCCTCCCTGTGCTGTTTTCCTGTGGATAATCCCCTCTTCCTCCCAATCACTGCCGTTCTCCCCACCAGAGAAAACAAGTGCCGTATTTTTCGCTCTATAAGATGCACCTTTTGCCTCCTGAAATGTAAGGGGAAATGTGTGTGCATCTTATGGTGCAAATGCGCAGCTATCCCAGAAGCCAGAACAGCAAGAGGGATTGCTGCGCAGTGAAAGCAGCGATCCCTCTTGCTGGTCTGGCTCCTGGGATTCCGAATATTTTTTTTTCTTGTTTTCCTCCTCCAAAACTGGTCTGGTGCGTCTTATAGAGCGAAAAATACGGTATGTCATACATATTTTTGCAGTGGGGCAAAGAGCAGTTTTGAAGAACGATCTGTGTTGAGAAAAGGATGTAGGGCCAAAACATTAGTCCTTCCCCTCTTTCTGCTTTAGTCCTAAACTAAGCTGGGCAACTGTGTCTGCGTTTTGCAGAGATTCAGAGAGAGGAGAGGTCTTCTCCTGAAGGATTTACTTTGCCTGTCAAGTTTGTCCCTAAAAGTGTAAGCTAGGGAGCCTCCTGGTCCGGACTGGCTCACCCACAGGCTTCAGCTGACCTTCCGCATGCCGCCACTATTCTCTCTGCCTTGGGCTCCCAGCTGTCAACAATAATGAGGAATTTTACAGGCTACCTGACAAGGCTGTTACATGGATTTTCTCAATAATGTGTTGTGCACCACACTGAACACTCAAAAATAACTTCAGAAATTATTACTATTAGTATTACTGTTATTAGTTCCAAAGCCTATTCAGCTCAGTTCAAAGGGAGCCATAACAGGTGCCCAGGTCCGCTTGTTTTCTTTCTCCCTCCCCATCCCTTTTTCCTTTTGTGTTGTGTCTTTTTGATTGTAATCCTCAGGGCAGGAGCTATCTTGTTGTGTAAGCCATTTTGGGAGCCTTTTCAGCTGAAGAGCAGGGTGATCATGCTTTAAATAAATAAACAACAATGGGAAGGCAGTGAGAAGAGAGAAACTTCTTTTTAATAAAATGGGCAATTTTGTTTAAAAAAAGAAAACGAAGATTCTGCACTGACTATCCAAATAATTGACTTGTTCCTCTCTCTCTCTCTTTAAATTTGATTTTTCATTTAAGTTGGAAAACTTGATGCTGGATAAAGACGGGCACATAAAAATAACAGACTTTGGGCTCTGCAAAGAAGGGATCAAAGATGGAGCAACGATGAAGACTTTCTGTGGCACCCCGGAATACCTTGCGCCAGAGGTACTCTTCATGCAGCCCTTGATTGTATCATCACAAGCAACGCTTCCTGTAACAGAAAATAGAGCAGTTCATAAGGCATCGTGTGGGGGCTCCTCGTTTATGGGATGCTCTCCCCAAAGAGGCTCTCCTGGTGCCTGTCTTTGGGCAACAGGCTAAAGCATTCCTCTTCTCCCAGGTCTTTGGCTAATTAAACTATGGTCTTTTAAACGGGGGGCGGGGGTATTGTTTTTGTTTGCTATTATGATACATATTTTTGTGGTTTTGTAAGGTAAGCTGCCCTGTGATCTTTGGATGACGGGCTGTATAGCAATGTAAATAATAATAATAATAATAGAGACTGTTGGCCAATGCTAGCAAACCACTTGCTGAAGCACCCCCCCCCCCCAATACTAGCAGGCCACTCACCTGTCAATCATGGGGTGTCATAATGATCCTGATAAGGATCTGACCCATGAAGCCAAAAATGTTCCCCACAGTATGTTCCCCATAACTCAGGGGTCAGCAACCTTTTTCAGCCGTGGGCCGGACTATATTTTGGGGGAAAAATAGAGGAACAAATTCCTATGCCCCACAAATAACCCAGAGATGCATTTTAAATAAAAGGACACATTCTACTTGTGTAAAAACATGCTGATTCCCAGACCGTCCGCGGGCCGGATTGAGAAGGCGATTGGGCTGGATCCGGCCCCCGGGCCTTAGGTTGCCTACCCCTGCCATAACCCAACACCCTGACCCTAAACCTGCAATGAGGGCAGAATCTCAACATGGGGATGTTGAGACAGTGACAGAGATGTACGGGAAGTGCCTTGAGCTATGCTGAGAGTGCTAAGGACGGTTGTTGCTTTCCATCTCAGACAGTCTTTGTCCTCTGGTTTGCAATGTGTGTGCCTGTGTGTTAGGTTCTGCGCGGTCCTTTTTGCCACCCAGCGGGGCAGTTTAGCATTTGAGCAATCCGGAGAGCGTCCGTGCGTGAGCGAGTTCCCTGCGTCCGTGAAGCCGCTCGCCCTTTCTTAAAAGAGAAAAGGAGCAGCGCTGCTGGCATCCTGGTCATCTGTTTGTAATCGGAGCCCGGCCTCGGAGCCTGTTTGTACAGTTGCTGCATAGTTGTTTTAGGGTCACGCTGGAATTTGGGACATAGATGGCAGCGGCCGGCTTTGATGTGCCTGGTGCGTCGGTCGCCGAGGTGTTTACAGCTGTTGTGCCTTCTCTTGTAAATTCCACCCGTGCAGCTGTTCAGAGCTGTTGGCTCCCAATCTGAACAGCCACTTATTTTAAGTGAAATGACCTTTTTTAGCCTTCTGCTCACCCCACCTACTGGCTGGAAAATAATTCCTTAAATACGTATAGAAAATGATGGTTTTGATGGTGGTGGCATCCGTCTGTCTCCGGAGACAGTGGAGGAGTGAGCCTTTGGGGGGTGAAGTCAAACCGGTGTGGGGTTGCAGCGCCTTCTGTGGCTCTCTATGGGAGAGACACGTTTCAGTGGGGCAGATGAGGGCTTCCGGGGAATGGCCCCACAATGCTTCAGAGGTGCCAGAACTCGGTTTCAGTGAGTTCCGGCTGGGGAAAAAAGCCCTGGTCTCAGGAGACATTAAAGCAGTGCACCTTTGCAGGTGAAGTCAAAACTGTTGGACGGTTCCATCGCCTGCTGTGGATGTAGAGGCCGATAGGGGGGAGACATGTTTTGTTGCAGCAGGGGCAGATGGAAGCGCCCAGTGGTGCTGCTGCGGGTGCACTCCAAATACAGACGTTCTGAACCGCAGGGATACCAAAGAAGGATGTTAAAAACATCAGAAGGGCCAGTTCTAGCTCGTTATTAAAGGCGGCGTAGAATTGCAGCAAAGCAGCCTGCCAGGTCTCCCAACCTTTACAGACCCGGGACGGAGACCGCAGCAAGGAGATGGCTTGTCCTGTATACACAAAGCAGCACACGTCAATTTGTCTTGAGACTTCCCATCCCTTCACCTGCCCAGATGAGGGCATAGGTTGCAGATACTCAAGTCTTAACAGGTAGCTCCCCTTTCTGGGCTTAGAGCCCAGCACCCAAGGGTATAACATCAACTCAAGCCAATTTTTTTACATCAAAGCAAATTAATGTAGACATATGAGAGTCCACTGCTGCAACAACTACCAGTTAATTGTGGGGTTCTCTTGACTACCAAGATGGCATTTGCAGAGCTTCCTAACATCTCACCTTTGGTTCAACACCAATTTTTTTAACATGTGTAGAATAGCATTTTTATATGGCATGATCTCTGTGATCAGAAACTTTCCTCCTTCTCCTCCTCCTGTTGTTATGTATTGCATTTATATACCACCTTTCCTCCAAGGAGCTCAGGGTGGCTAATAATAATAATAATAATTTTATTTATACCCCACCCTCCCCAGCCAAGACCAGGCTCAGGGCGGCTAACACCCGGTGAACTCCATGGCTGGAAAAACTTGAACCCTGGTTTCCCAGGACCTCTAACCACTACACCACACTGGCTTTCGTTCTGGGGGTGTCTTTTATTCCTTCCCCACCCTGGAGGTCCTGCAGATTCTCTTAAGAACGCAGGACAATAGCTCTCTCCCTGTACCCGGCTACTGTAATGCTCTACGAGTAAATCAGCTTTACCAGAGAGACTCTGACCCTCCTGACTGAAGAAGCTGTCGTAAAATATCCTAGCCGGTAAAATTTGGGCACAAGTAAAAAATAAAGGCAATGAAATCTACTTCGTGCTTTTCAAAACTTCATTTTGAGGACGCGCCAAAAAGAAAACAGCAGCATTGTTAGCGCACATTAACAATAGAATAGAATGCAGTTGTAACTTTAAACGTATATATTAAAGTAGGTGATCCGTATGTCCCAAGTACGGATGTGATTGATGACTACAAGTTGTGCATTCAAACATAGAAAAGGTTTGTGAGAGCTTCAGGCCCACTGAGTAGCAAAAGATGGGCGTTTGTCCTTCCAAACTCGAAGTCTCTTTGCAATCATAGCAGCTCGGGGGACCCACTTTTGTCGTCCCTGTTAGCCCCCACATGGCAGGAATTACAATTAAGAAGTGCCTGAGTATCCACAGATAAAAAGGATTGTTCCAAAACAAAGTTAATGCGAACAACAAGATCTTGCCAGGAAGAAGACACCACAGGACACGCCTGCATTGCCTGCCTTGGAGAGGCATTGTCTGCAAGTCACCAGCATCTTTCTGAACTAGCCAAGGCATCGTGGAGTCCATTTACCACCCCCCCAGGATGGGGCAGCTTTTGTTGAATTTATCTTCCTTTTCAAAAGCCTGCCTCTGCAAAGTAGTTTTGCTGGCCTCCTCCCAGAGCCCCTTCACTCGATCTGGAATTGGGTTCAGCAAGCAGAATATATTTTTTTAAAAAACAACAACTTGATTGCTTTTTCACTCCTTTCTGAGTCCAGTAGTGGCCCTGACACACTTCTGAGGTCGCCGCTGGGAGTGCCGCAGGGTCTAGATGCGCTTCCAAACCTCTCTTTTCTTTCCCACTAACCCGACAGCAGGGACTCAGGTGGCGCTGTGGGTTAAACCACAGAGCCTAGGACTTGCCGATCAGAAGGTCGGCGGTTCAAATCCCCATGACGGGGTGAGCTCCCATTGCTCGGTCCCTGCTCCTGCCAACCTAGCAGTTCGAAAGCACATCAAAGTGCAAGTAGATAAATAGGTACCGCTCTGGTGGGAAGGTAAATGGCGTTTCCGTGCGCTGCTCTGGTTTGCCAGAAGCGGCTTAGTCATGCTGGCCACATGACCCGGAAGCTCTCTTGGCCAGTAAAGCGAGATGAGCGCCGCAACCCCAGAGTCAGCCACGACTGGACCTAATGGTCCTTTACCTTTTTAACCCAACAGCAATGGGAGGGGAGGACTCAGTGCAATTATTCTTTTTGTCCCTGCTGCAATGGCAGCATCTCGGGAACCCTGGGCATAGGCCTTGCAAGAGCTCTTCTCGGGCCTCACCAAAAGAGAGCAGCCTCCCTCTCCTCTCCTCTCGCTGCATAGCTCAGTTGGTAGACCATGAGACTCTTAATCTCGGGGTCAAGGGTCCGAGCCCGACAATGGGCAAATGATTCCTGCATGGATGAGCTGGGATAGCTCAGTGGGTAGAGCATGAGGCGCTTAATCTCAGGAGTGTGGGTTCGAGTCCCACATTGGGCAAAAGATTCCTGCTTTGCACTGGGCTGGACCAGATTGTGGGGCTGTCCAGCAGCTTCAAAGGTTTCCCACACCAGATGACCCGCGTGCTCCCTTCCAGCTTTACAATTCTACGATTCTGTGAATCTCCCGCAATAGCAAAGTCTCTGCTCTTGTTTGCAGCTGCTCCAAGGGGGCCTTGAGAAGTGGGAACAGAAAGTGCTGTCAGGAAAGGGCACCTCTGCATTGTCACACAGTCCCGCGTGCGAAGCCTCCCCAAATGCCCCCCCCCGTGCCCCCGCCCTTGTCCCGGTTGCTCGTAAAGGATGATGAGGCTGGCTCCTGGAATCCTGGCAGACGAGGCAGCTGTGTTGGTCTTCTACATATATGGGGGCAGCTGCAGAGCCAGCTGTCGCTTGGTGCGAATCATACGGCAAGAGGCAGGCTGTAAATAGACCTGCGTGGGGTAATCCAATACCTGGCAGCCTCTGGCTTTTTGCTGCAGGCTGACTTCCAGGTTCCAGTGTCCCACCCCTCCTCCTCAGCTCCTACTAAGCAGTTAGCAGGCTCTAGACTCGCAGGGGTGTCCACACTTTTTCCAAAGAGGGCCAGATTTGATGAAGTGAACATGCCTGAGGGGCAACCATAGTTGTTGAGACTTTTTTTAGGATTGAGGTTTTTTTAATGAGTTTACCTCAAAGTTGCTGAGCTTTTTTGAGGATTGAAATCGTTGAGCTTGTGGGGGATTTAAACTGCCACAGAGGCCGGCATGAACCGACTGGCGGGCCCCATTAGGCCCCCGAAATGGACTTTGGACATGCCTGCGATTCTAGAGAGATGGGCAAGCAGGGAGAAGAGCAAACTCTCTAATGTTCGGGTTTTCTCTCTCTGCATCATTGTTCACCTGTCTCCACAATCTCTGTGCTTAAGGAAGGCACTTCAGTGTGCCTTAGGCTTGCCTTTCTGAGTTGTAAGGCTAGTTCCATAAAGCAGGGCAGAATAATTTGGGTTGCTGCAGAGGTTTAAGGCTTCTAACCCTCTTGCTTTTAACTAGTTCTGTGTGTCGGTTTGTTTATTGCACACCTGTCCGACTTTTTCCTCCTAGGAGCTCAGCGTGGTTGGTCCTTCCCATTTTATCTCTACAACAACCCTGAGAGATAGCCTTGAGCTGAGAGGCAAGTGGCCAACCCAGGGTCTCACCCAGTGAGCATCACGGCCGAGTTGAGAATTGAATTCGCAGGTCCGGGTCCGACACTCTCTAACCCAGTGAACCTGAGGCCCTCCAGAAATTGCTGAACCACAACTCCCATCGTTACTGGCCGCCAGCTGGGGCAACATCTGGAGGACCGAAGGTTCCTCACCCCAGACATTTTAAAATGGCACTATTCTACTACCGCCAATATGAAGAGGGCATTGAAAAGATAGGCTTCCTTTATTTTTATACAGTGGTACCTCGGGTTACGGGGACGCGGGTGGTGCTGTGGGTTAAAGCCTCAGTGCCTAGGGCTTGCTGATCGAAAGGTCGGCGGTTCGAATCCCCGCGGCGGGGTGCGCTCCCGTTGCTCGGTCCCAGCGCCTGCCAACCTAGCAGCTCGAAAGCACCCCTGGGGGCAAGTAGATAAATAGGGACCGCTTACTAGCGGGAAGGTAAACGGCGTTTCCGTGTGCGGCTCTGGCTCGCCAGAGCAGCAATGTCACGCTGGCCACGTGACCCGGAAGTGTCTTCGGACAGCGCTGGCCCCCGGCCTCTTTGAGTGAGATGAGCGCACAACCCTAGAGTCTGTCAAGACTGGCCCGTACGGGCAGGGGTACCTTTACCTTTTTTTACCTCGGGTTACAGACGTTTCAGGTTACAGACTCCACTAACCCAGAAGTAGTACCTCGGGTTAAGAACTTTACCTCAGGATGAGAACAGAAATTGCGCGCCAGCAGCACGACGGCAACAGGAGGCCCCATTAGCTAAAGTGGTACCTCAGGTTAAGAACGGACCTCCGGAACAAATTAAGTTAGTAACCAGAGGTACCACTGTATTGTATTATTTGTAGTTCCCGTGTTGTGGGGAGGTTGGGCTAGATGACTGATTCCATCAGTCTACATGACTATTTGTACTTGCTTTTTACATTCATAAATCACCTTCTGCCAGTGCTCTCAAGGTGGTTTAAAAGAAAGAGGTATTCCATAAAATTACATGATGGTTAAGATGTCCAGGTACGAGGAGGGCGAACCAAGTGGCGCTGAGCCTCCTCTGAGTCTATGGAGTGATCCTCACTGTCTCTCTTTTGAGATGCAGCTCAGTGGAAAGACTCATAGCAGAGTCGCTTCTGGGTGAGGGAGGCCAAATTGTGGTTGTTCTTGGCCAGCCTTTTAAACAGAGGAACAAGAACTCCTTAACAGCAAGAGTGTTAGAACTGTAAAAACCTCTGCAGCTATCCTGCTGCGTAATTTATTGCCCAGTGCATATCGATAGCAATAAAAATAAGGCAGTCGTTCTTAGGGGGTTGGGAGCATGTTGTGAGTTTGCACCCTCTGTTATTTCACTGCACACACCCCACTGCGCTCATGCCATCCCCTGTAATTCCTCCCCCAGCTAAACACGCAAAGTTTTTAAACTGTTCTTCATAACACTTGATCTCTTCTGTTTGTTTGTTTTTGCTCATCTCTCTTTATGTGGGGTAGGGGAGAGGGGTACTTTTCCTAACTCTGTTGTGAGATGTTGTTTTTTTATGCTGGGTATTGTAACTGTAACAGTGTAACTGTAACATCTTGAGTGAGATGGGCGCACAACCCTAGAGTCTGTCAAGACTGGCCCATACGGGCAGGGGTACCTTTACCTTTACCTTTGTTGTAACTGTATATGTGGTCGTCGTCGTCCCCGCCCCCCCAGTGTTGAAACCTCATAGATTTCTGTTTATGTTTCAGATGGGTGGAATTTGCAAGACGATTTCGAATGAGGTTCTTAGCCTGCATTTAAAAACAAACAAACAAACAAACCTGTTAAGAGTTCCCAGTTGTGTGTGAGAGAGAGAGAAGGGGGGGCACAACTCTCAACAGAATAGTTAAAGGTCTGGAGGCGTTTTGGAGAGCTTTCACATCTCTGGCCAGTTGAGTCAAAATGCCCTCAAGTGCCATTGTGACGATGGAATTTGTCAAAGCTTTGAAGTACTTCAAGTAATTCTTTTGTATGATGGCAACAGTAAATCCCTTCATCTGATGCAAAACTATCTCCACTTCTATACGTATTCCTGTGCATCTACCCATATTTTAAATACCTCGGGTTACATACGCTTCAGGTTACAGACTCCGCTAACCCAGAAATATTACCTTGGGTTAAGAACTTTGCTTCAGGATGAAAACAGAAATCGCGCAGCGGCAGCAGGAGGCCCCATTAGCTAGTGGTGCTTCAGGTTAAGAACGGACCTCCAGAATGAATTAAGTTCTTAACCCGAGGTACCACTGTACTGGCTTCATTGCCCATCACGATAAAACCTTTTCATCCATTTCTTGTCCCATTAGAGTAACCTCTTTTTGCATATGCGTAAACATACAGACTGCCTTGGGTACCAGGTTTCTGTTACGCCCCTATAGATGCTGTTGGCCTCAGAATCCCATTACTCCCAGGCAGCATGTCCAGAGATCAGGGATGATGGCAGCTCATAGAATCGTAGAGTTGGAAGAGACCTGAGGGTCATCTAGTCCAACCCCCTGCAATGCAGGAATCTCAACTAAAGCATCCATGGCAGATGGCCATCCAACCTCTGCTTAAAAACCTCCAAGGAAGGAGAGTCCGCCACCTCCCAAGGGAGACCGTTTCATTGTCAAACAGCTCTTCCCCTCAGAAAGTTCTTCCTGATGTTTAGTCAGAATCTCCTTTCTTGTCTTTTGAAGCTATTGGTTCGGATCCTACCCTCCAGAGCAGGAAAAAACAAGCCTGCTCCATCTTCCATGTGACAACCCTTTAAATATTTGAAGATGGCTATCGCGTCTCCTCTTTTTCTAGGCTAAACATGCCCAACCAATCCTTATAAGGCTTGGTTTCCAGACCCTAGGTCATCTTGGTTGCCCTCCTCTGCTTGTCAACATCCTTCTTAAATTGTGGTGCCCAGAAATGGACACAGTGTTCCAAGTGTGGTACCTGACCAAAGTAGAATAGAGTGGTAGGATTGCTTCCCTTGATCTGGACACTAGACTTCTGTTGATACAGCCTAGAATAGCACTAGCCCTTTTTTGCTGCTGCCTCACCCTGTGGGCTCAGGTTAAGCTTGTGTCTTACTAAGACCCCATGGGAGGTGGGGAGAAGGTTCCTCATCCCTGGCCTGAATGGATGCTGTGCAGGAAACAAAAGGCCAGGACAGGAGTTCCTTCATTCTGCTTTTCTGACCCATGAATGAGTTAGAATTGCCATTGACATAAAGCTCTGGCCTTCTTGCAGGTGCTGGAGGACAATGACTACGGCCGTGCGGTGGATTGGTGGGGCTTGGGAGTCGTCATGTACGAAATGATGTGCGGGCGTCTCCCTTTCTACAACCAGGACCACGAGAAGCTCTTCGAGCTCATTCTCAGCGAAGAGATCCGGTTCCCACGCACGTTATCGCCCGAAGCAAAGTCGCTTCTGTCGGGCTTGCTGAAGAAGGATCCGAAGCAAAGGTGAGGCTTTGGCATTCCTGGTCTTCCGATGTAGGCGGATCCTAAACCCCGTATTCCGGGAGGCAGATTCAGGATAGGTCAAAGGGAGTGCTTCTTCCCAGAAGGCATAGTTAAAATAAGATGGACACGCACAGTCCATTGTTAAACTGCCCCCCACAGGATGCAAGGATAACCAGCAACTTGGATGGCTTTTGAAAAGGATGGGACAGATTAGAGGAGGAGCAGAAGGAGATGGTTATCTAATGGCTACTAGCCTTGCACAACTTTGAAAGCCAGTGGCTAGGAATCTCAGGTAGAAAGAGTCTTGCTGCTGTGATCAAGTCCTGCTTGTGGGCTTCCCATACGCATCTGGCTGGCCACTGAGAGAACAGGATGCTGAACTAGTTAATAATAATAATAATAATAATAATAATAATAATAATAATAATAATAATAATAATATATTATTTATACCCCACCCATCTGGCTGAGATTCCCCAGCCACTCTGGGCGGCTCCCAATCAAATGTTAAAAACAGTACAGCATTAAATATTAAAAACTTCCCTAAACAGCCTTCAGATGTCTTTTAAAGATAGGATAGCTGCTTATTTCCTTCACATGTGAAGGGAGGGTGTTCCACAGGGTGGGCACCACTCCCGAGAAGGCCCTCTGTCTGGTTCCCTGCAGCCTCACTTCTCGCAATGAGGAAACTGCCAGAAGGCCCTCAGAGCTGGATCTCAGTGTCCGGGCTGAACGATGGGGGTGGAGATGCTTCTTCAGGTATACAGGACCGAGGCCGTTTAGGGATTTAAAGGTCAGCACCAACACTTTGAATTGTGCTCGGAAACGTACTGGGAGCCAATGCAGATCTCTCAGGACCAGTGTTATGTGGTCCCAGTGGCCACTCCCAGTCACCAGTCTAGCTGCCGCATTCTGGATTAATTGCAGTTTCCGGGTCACCTTCAAAGGTAGCCCCACATAGAGCACATTGCAGTAGTCCAAGCGGGAGATAACTAGAGCATGCACCACTCTGGCAAGACAGTCTGCGGGCAGGTAGGGTCTTAGCCTGCATACCAGGTGGAGCTGGTAGACAGCCGCCATGGACACAGAATTAACCTGCGCCTCCATGGACAGCTGTGAGTCCAAAATGACTCTCAGGCTGCGCACCTGGTCCTTCGGGGGCACAGTTACCTCATTCAGGACCAGGGAGTCCCCCACACCCACCCGCCCCCCTGTCCCCCAAAACAGTACTTCTGTCATGTCAGGATTCAACCTCAATCTGTTAGCCGCCATCCATCCTCCAACCACCTCCAGGCGCTCACACAGGACCTTCACCGCCTAGTTAGTAGGGCTGGGCGATATATCAATATATCGCCTCAAACTAGTTTGAAGTCCATATTGTGATATTGGCATCGTAATTTCTGACATGGCAATGTGACGTGAATCACATGGTGTGTGTGCTATGCAAAAATCACGGTGTGGGGAAAACTGTGAAGCCAGCCAGTGCTTCTCACGATTCCTGCAGCTCCCTGTTAACTCCGCCAGCTCAGCTCTCCCCGGCCTCATGCAGGGGGCAGCGAATCACAAGAGCAGGCGCCAGCAAAAATCACAGGGCTGGGGAAACCGTGAAGCCAGCCGATGCCCCTTCATAGCTCCACCCTTATTTCAGACCATGGTGGATCACCCTGTTTAACTGGTGTTATGTCGTGATGCCGAAAACCAGATACCGCCCAGCCGTACTGGATGGGCCATTGTGCTCTTTGTTCTCCGGTGCTCTCCTGCTGTGAGTTGGTTCTAGTTCTGTAGCTTCCTGGCTTGTTTAAGTCAGAGTTCTCCTTCGTGCCTAGAGCATCCTCTAAAATGAGCAGTGAAACGCCTTCTGTGTCATCCCAGTGTCCGAATGTGGGGAAATGGAACATCCCAGAGCAAGTAAAGATTACAAAGCGTTTCTTCCTCTTCCCCCACCCACCCACAAAAAAATATCCACTCTGGAGACCACACTGCAGTTCAGGATGATTATTTGACCTGGTTTCAAAGCTGTTGAATGTTTTTCTGTGAAATACACGCTTAAGATTCTTTTTTGTTTAGGCAAGCCCGTCCAGGCATGTAGTTATTGATGTGTTTGATCCTTTTCTCGCTGTTCATTTTAATTCTTTTTAAATGCATTTGAATTGCTTTTAACTGATAATTTTAATAACATTGTTTAAACTGTTTAGAAGTTTTTATTACAGGATTTTTTATTAGAGGTTTACTAGAGGGTTATTCAGAGGTGGTATATAAATTTTGCTAAATAAATAAGTGGCGCAATCAGCATTCAAGGTCGCGCAGGGCCTACTTGGTAGAGGCACCACACACTTCTGCATCGTCACTTAGCAACGAGTCATTTTCGCAAAGGCCAAATGAGCACCATTATAAAACCGCGTATAAATGCAAAACGTTTGCACTGTGCTAAAGTGGTGCTGGTGCTTTTCTCCCCACAGGTTAGGTGGTGGACAGGATGACGCCAAGGAGATTATGCAACACAAATTTTTTGCTGGCATCGTATGGCAAGATGTGTATGAAAAAAAGGTATTCAGAGTTTTGCATGTTGGAAGATGTGATTTGTTGGTGCTTCACAGCTGGAGGCAGTAATGTAAACCAGTAAACCAGGGATTGGGAACTGCAGGACGGTCTATCCCCCCCCCCCCCTCATAACCCATGGCTTTGCTAGTGTGGCTCTCTGCCACCCTCTAGTGTTCAACACCTACAAAAGTTTATAGCTGGTGTGGCTGTTTGTTAGCCGATCTAAATGGGCTTTTTTTGGCTCACAAATGGGCCTTTTTGGCTGATGTAGTGACGGATGTTGGATTCAGCAGCCTTGAAGATGGTTCCTTGATTAACATTTCACTGAACGTTGCTGTCAGCATGGACGTTTCCAAGTATCATGCCATTCAGGTTAATTAAAAAGGCCTTGTGCAATCAGATGGGAAAGATGGTTTACAGTTGCCTTTGCCCCCTGTGTGTCAGCATCTTCCTCCTGTCCCTGTTCAGAGCCCATAAAACTTCCCAGAGCTTATCCTGCTTCCCTTGTCTCCAAGCTTCTTGCAGAGAAAAACAGAAGGGGCGAGTCAGGTTCAGTGAGTGCCAGCCATGCCATCATTTACCTCCATTTCTGCTTTGCATCTCTCTTAAAAAAACCGGCTCCATGTCTTGTTGCATTTTTTGAATGTTTCACAAGGAATTTAAACACTTTAATAGCTTAAGTCCCTGGTCGCTGCCCTGTAGGAGTTTTCGCACTGCGGTGCTGTAGAGTTAAAGGCCAAGCTTCGTGCATCTTTACATAGCATGCTTCAAGTTGAAGCCTTAATATTAAGGAGACCAGAATAGTTTTGCAACAGACTGTTCTCTCTCCTACCGCCACCCCCAACTCCACGTTCACGCAAGAACTCCTAGGAGTGCAGCTGCATTGTGTAAGCAGATATGGGGGTGTCCCCATTGCTTGCACTTTGGAAAGGCCTTTGCTCAACTTCCTGGGTGCCAGTAGTCTCCCGTGTAGGTAACCTGCGACGTACCGTGGATCCAAAATTTCAGCTGTCTTGTTTTCTGCTTCCTGGTTGATGCCTCGTCATTATGAATTCAGATCAAGCCTTGCTGGCTCTCAGGTTGCGTTGGGAAGTGGTCCAGCATTTTTATGAGTACGGAAAGTACTCTTATTCCATGCAGGCATGCGCAATCAACAGAATTATAATGGCAGAATTCCCTCTCCCCCCCCCCCCCGAACACCCCCCCCCCATTGACCTTTTCTTAACACATAATAGTGGTGGCTCAGCTTTATCTTCTTCTGCATAGGCTTCTTCTCTTTTTGCCCATCTGATGCCAATACTGCTTTGATCCTAGGGTGGCTGACCAGTGGCCCTCCGGACGTCACTGAACTACAACTCCCATCAGCCCCAGCCAGCATGGCTAGTGCTCAAGAGAGGATGGGGGTTGTAGCCCAGCAATGTTGGAGGGCCACAGGTTCTCCATCCCTGCCAGCCCCCACTAGCCCTAGGCGGGACTACCACTGGCGAGGCACAATGTTGTTTGACTCCAACTCCCATCAGCCCCTGCCAACAAAGCCAGTGGTCAGGGATGATGGGAGTTGTAGTCTGGAAGGCACCACATTGGCTACTCTTGGCTTAGCATTATGCCTTAAATGGACCCATGTGGCCTGCGCTGGGACATAGCAGTGTTATGTGAGCAGGTGGTTATGTATAAACTAGTTGTGCTGTTTTCTAAAACTGACAGTATAATCACTTGGCTTTTTGCCCCTAAATCTTGTGCATCATAACTTTGTTTCCCATCGCTTCAGATTGTGAATTAAAACAAAAGAAAAAAGTTAAAACAACATAAAAGGTAAAGGTAAAGGTACCCCTGCCCGTACGGGCCAGTCTTGACAGACTCTAGGGTTGTGCGCCCATCTCACTCAAGAGGCCGGGGCCAGCGCTGTCCGGAGACACTTCCGGGTCACGTGGCCAGCGTGACATCGCTGCTCTGGCGAGCCAGAACCGCACACGGAAACGCCGTTTACCTTCCCGCTAGTAAGCGGTCCCTATTTATCTACTTGCACCCGGGAGTGCTTTCGAAGTGCTAGGTTGGCAGGCGCTGGGACCGAACAACGGGAGCGCACCCCGCCGCGGGGATTCGAACCGCCGACCTTTTGATCAGCAAGCCCTAGGCGCTGAGGCTTTTACCCACAGCGCCACCCGCGTCCCTAAGGTAAATCACAGCATAGACGTATTTAAATTGGTCAGCATCATGCTTTAAGGTCCATTTGTCTGCTCTGTTGGGTCTTGAGCTCTAAACGACCCACCCATTCTCTCAAGTCCAGTACATCAGGCAATCATTTAGAAAGTGGGTGAAAAGCCAGATCAGGTGCCAGAACTACATTATGCTAAATGAAATCAGCAGAGTGAGTTAGCCATTTTTAAAGGAGTGAAACCACACACACACACACACACACACACACACACACACACACCCCCGCTGATGGTAGGATGGTAAATTTTGATGGTTTTTTCCCCCTCTTCCTTTCTTCCAGCTCATACCACCATTTAAACCGCAGGTGACATCTGAAACGGACACGCGCTACTTTGATGAAGAATTCACAGCACAGATGATCACTATCACCCCTCCTGATCAAGGTAAAAACTGTTGCGGTTGTCAGTATAAAGACTTACATCACACTATATCTCCAGGTTTGTCCTAATGAAAGGATTGCCTGCACTGACAGGGATTCAGCCAATATCTCCCAGAAAGCAAAGACTTAAATCTAGTTCTCTGTAGTTTTATCGAAAGCACCGCAGATCCGAGGGTTGGGAATCTCTGGCTTGTAGGCCAATTTCAGCCCACCAGGGGGTCCATGAGGGCTCAAAGTCAGCCCAGTGGTTGAGTGGTTCAGATGTCAACTGGAGGAGAGGAGGAGGATGCTAAATTATGCACATCTTTCCCCAACCAAGTCAGCCATGATTTAACCCTCGCCTCCTTAGCCGAGCACGATCCCATGCAAACCTCATAGAATCATAGAGTTGGAAGAGACCACAAGGGCCATCGAGTCCAACTCCACCACACTCCTTGGCAGCAAATTCCACTGTCAAACAGCTCTTACTGTCAGGAAGTTCTTCCTAATGTTTAGGTGGAATCTTCTTTCTTGTAGTTTGGATCCATTGCTCCGTGTCCGCTTCTCTGGAGCAGCAGAAAACAACCTTTCTCCCTCCTCTATGTGACATCCTTTTATATATTTGAACATGGCTATCATATCACCCCTTAACCTCCTCTTCTCCAGGCTAAACATGCCCAGCTCCCTTAGCCGTTCCTCATAAGGCATCGTTTCCAGGCCTTTGACCATTTTGGTTGCCCTCCTCTGGACACGTTCCAGTTTGTCAGTGTCCTTCTTGAACTGTGGTGCCCAGAACTAGACACAGTACTCCAGGTGAGGTCTGACCAGAGCAGAATACAGTGGCACTATTACTTCCCTTGATCTAGATGCTATACTCCTATTGATGCAGCCCAGAATTGCATTGGCTTTTTTAGCTGCCGCGTCACACTGTTGGCTCATGTCAAGTTTGTGGTCAACCAAGACTCCTAGATCCTTTTCACATGTACTGCTCTCAAGCCAGGTGTCACCCATCTTGTATTTGTGCCTCTCATTTTTTTTGCCCAAGTGCAATACTTTACATTTCTCCCTGTTAAAATTCATCTTGTTTGTTTTGGCCCAGTTCTCTAATCTGTCAAGGTCGTTTTGAAGTGTGATCCTGTCCTCTGGGGTGTTACCCACCCCTCCCAGTTTGGTGTCATCTGCAAATGTGATCAGGATGCCAAATTTGCAGATGACACCAAACTGGGAGGGGTGACTAACACCCCAGAGGACAGGATCACACTGTTCCTCATTCAGGAAGGATATTGCATTGAAATCGCCTACAAAAATAAAGGTTTTTCAACCAGCTCCTGTTTGAGCCTCTGGTTTTACGAAGTCCAAACAGGAATGCTGGGCTGGTTGAAAGTCGTTCTGCAGGCTCCCTTCTTTAGACTTTGCTTGGCTTCACCTTCCTGTTCCCAACTCCCATCTGCTCCAGCCAGCATGGCCAAGAGCCATGGATGATGGAAGTGCCCTGGGAGGGTCCCCAGTTCCCCATTCCTTCCATTATTCTTGCCTCTCTCTTCCCCCTTCGTTGGCTAGACAACCGGTGTAGACTTAGCTTCTTGAGACAGGGAGCCACAGTGTGTGCGTTCTGAAGTTACCCGGTAAACTAGGAGTGGACAAAAGAGAGAACGAGAGCTACTTGGAGATCACTGGGAGGAACAATTGCAACCACAAAACTCCTTTTTGCAACTCTATTAGGCTGCTAAGGTAAAGAAAGGTTAGGAACATAGGAAGCTGCCTTGGACCAAGTCAAAACATTGGTCCATCTTCCTCAGTGTGTACACTGAATGGGAGCATCTCTCTCAGGTTTCAGGCAAGGGGTCTCTCCTGGGGATGGCACAGATTGGACCTGGGACTTTTCTGCATAAAGCCCCTAACCTGGAGCTAACTCCTGTGTGAAAGGACTGTGAGCTCAGTTTAGTTTAATGATTCCCAGCTCGGAATATGCTCAGAGGACCCTGTTCTTTAATTGTAATGTAGTCTTCCCTGTTCTACTGGTACAGTCAAGGCCATACTCGCCGTCACAAACTGATAAAGGAGAGGGCTCTGAGCACTTGTTTATACAGCTGGGTTTCGGCTCAAGAGCTCAAGTTAAAGCATTTTAGCTAAGGAAAAATAGGGATTTTGGTGCAGTTTCAAACTGCCTGCACAGTCAGTTTTGGGTTTGGGAAACCCATTCCTTTAGTAACACAACACATCTTTTTGCATCTAGCTCTGGTTAGTAGGTTTTGGGTAACCAAAACAAAGTAGACCCGACAAGCCTGAAGTCTTTAAAGCCTTGCTTGTAAAGCATTGCACACATTGGTATCTCGGCAGATTAACAGAATGCTTTCTTTCTGCTTCCAGATGACAATATGGATTACGTCGATAGCGAGCGACGACCGCACTTCCCTCAGTTCTCTTACTCGGCCAGCGGAACGGCTTAGTGTTTCATTTATCCATTCACAGGAACCAATCAGACTGCATTTTGGGGACCTTATAATTTCGACGGACACTAGAGATCTCTCTACGATACATGATTTGCAAACTATGTTTGTACTACAGTTTAGTTGAATTTGTAGGAAGCCTCACAGGTTGTGTATTTAAAACAATCCTGATGCATTTTTGAATCGGAATCTCTGAAGCAATTTTGAGGAAGGAAGACAAAGGATCCACTCATAGAGCGCAATTAAAAATGTAAGAAAAAGGCTTTTTCTTCTGAAAAATGACCTTTTTTGGTTTTTAAGAATATGCACCAAAACTGTTTTCTTTCTAGCAGTTTCAGATTTTCCATTATTATTTGGTTTTGGGGGGTTTTTTGTGGAAAACTTTATTAAAAAGTTAAAAAAGAAGTTGTTTAAGGTTTTCAACCTAGCAGCAGCAGCAGTGACCATTTGAGAAAACCTCTTTTTTTTAATTTATTGCATACCATTTCATTATGTAAGTAGTGAACCTGCACTCTGAATAATTAGATATATTTAGGATGAGAGACAGATTTAGGTAGTGCAATACAAGCAACAATGCAAAAATAGCCGGGACAAACTCTGGAGATAACAATAGGTTCAGCCGCTATTTGGACAGAAACGAAACAAAAAAATGTCAGCAAAGTTAAGATACTAATTATAGGAATGGCACTAACAGCCTCAGTGAGGTAAAATCAGAACCGATATACCACACCTTCTTAAAAGACAGTACACAGTTACATATCAAATGGAGCTGTATGGAACTGTATATTTTGCAGTGCACTGGGAGGTAGTCTGCTAAAGGCAGTGAGTTTTAATTATTCCATCTGAGTGTATTTATCTAGGTTTAATCTTGCTGAATACCAGCAAATATCCACGGGCATTTTCTCTTGCCATGGGCCACGTTGAAACCAGCAGAAGTCGTTCAAGGGTCTTTCTGCACTCATCTTCCCAGACTATATTCTCATCCCAGTTTCCTACTGGTTGTGCCTTGGAGAAACGAGCCAGGTTTACCAACTTCAACTGGGGAAAAAACCCAAAAACCCAAATGCTTCTTACTTGCAGAATTGACCAGCAGAGAGAGGGGTGAGCAGGCATGCCTGTATATTAAATGACAAAAGGAAAGGGGGGGGGGGGAAATATGCCGACAGCAACCGCACAATATTCTTAAGCGACGAAACATCTTGCCAAACGAGTTGACAAGTCAAATTTCAGGCACCGAAGCCATAGCTTTGTTCGTATATTTATAAAAGGCAGTTCTAAAAATGGGAACGCGAAATGCACGTTGATATTACTACATCCATTTGTTCCGTCACTCGCTTCACTGTACATTTTTAATGATTATTTTTAGGGGGGTGGGGAGGAAAGCTCAGTGGTGACACCAGCACTTGGATCCAGGGGTGGGGAAAGTGTGGCCCTTTGGACGCTGCTGTGCTCGCTCTCAGGGGCCGATGAGCATTGCGATCCAACAACATCCATGCGCCTGCAAGTTCCCCATCCCTGGTGAGGAGGAAGCTCTGCCTTTTGCAGCTGCAGATGGGTGTAAAAAAAGAAAAATTGGGTGAAACTTCCACATGTTCGAAAAGCGAGCTCTCTCTTCCCCCATGCCCTGCCCTTTATTATCACTTCGTTTTGCATTTTCACAGAAGCCACCTCATTTTGAATCTGCCGGACGTTTGTAACTAAATTGTGTCTTTGCCTTTTGACACGGGCCAGGATTTCTGAACGCTCGCTTGTGCCGCGAATGAGTTTATTCAGTTGTGGCTTTATGTTCTTTTTAGATATGCTTTTGTTTCTGTTCTCTTATCTGTGCAAAAAAGTTGATTGAATATACTGCAGTTCCTTAACACCTTTTTTTTTTAATTTGAAAGGGAATGTACCCTCAGTTTTCCCTCTACATGAAATCCCATCATTTTGTGTGTTCTTTTTTGTTTGTTTTTTACAACATTCAACTCTAGTATTTTTACTTATGATATGAAAGTTTCCCTCAAAATACTTCAATAAAATGTGCTTTAACAAGTTAGCTCGGACCTTGCCTTTGGTGGAACAATGCAGACTTTTGAAAGAGCAAAACTGGATGCACCTTTTTCTCCCTGTCTGCTGTGCAATGGATTTGGGACAGCCTTGCTAAAGGCTGAATTATCAGCCTGCTATAAGAAGGTGGGGGCACACAAGCTGTTGCCAAGGAGCTACAGTAGAAAAAGGAGCAGACCGAGGTGTGTGTTTGATTTGACATTATATGTACAAATATATATACCTGCCCTCAAAGTCGGGGGGGGGGGGAGAGAGGCGAGAGGTCGACCATAATGATGAGAACTTCGTTTCCAGCAAATACAAAATGGGAAGTGTTTAAGGAGCATCTCATTAGCAGGTCTTTGTCATAAAGATCTCACGACTGGGAGACTGATTAGACTTGGTACAGAGATGCGCAAGAAGCCATGCTGCTGAGCTCACACAAGCGAGTGTGAAAGGAGGAGGGTGGGAAGGGGGAAAGCTGGTCAGGGGAAACAGGGCTGAAGTCTCTCCAAAGAAAAAGCTGCTACAAAGGGTTCACTTGTGCAATAAAATCTGGCTGAGAGCAGCATATAGGTTTTTTATAAACACACACACACACGGCAAGCTTTCAGATCCAAAACCTGCTTTACAACAGTGGATTTTTACTACTTGGACATAACTTGCTCTCCCTCAACATTTTCTATCTTGACTTTTTTCCTGATGGGTGTCCAATGCGAAACGATGATTTTTAAAAGTTAAAAGTACCTAAACTTTCCTACTTACCTGTCCCCTATGTAATGCAACTGGTGTCATGGACAACCACTTGGCATCATTTATGATATGACTTGTATCAGGAAAGTCTACACATTTGTGGTTGAGTCTCATTGAAGGTTATGTCAGCAGGGTTGTTTCAGCTTTTCATGCATACCCAAACACTCTTACTTGGAAGGGAGTTAAAATAGGTCATATAAGTAGGTTTATAAATATATATATAAAACAATTTAGATGGCTCATTTCCTTACTGCTAACAAAGCATTATTTAAGAACTGGGGAGTAGAGACAAAAAAACTGATTCTGGACAGTCTGTTTAGTAGTAGTATTGGATGCTGCAAACACGAGATGCTTAAATGATCCAAGCCACTGAAAAAGGAGGTTTTACAGTGAATAGTTTGAATCAAATTCTGACCACATCAAAGTTTAGGGGCACGGGAAGGTGCTTTATTCAGTCACATTACTGGCCCCTGTAGTTCACTTTTGTCTACACTGTGTGGCAACAGTTGTCCATTTGTCTCAGCCCTATCTAAAGAAGCAACGGATCGAACCAGACTCCGCATCTGAAGAATGAGCTCTCCCTTGAGTTTCAGCCTTCTATTACGTTGCTTTTCTAAGGAATTGAATAAAACTCTTCCGCCTTATCAGAACAGATGCCAGCAAGGCTACCCAAATGCACCCTCCATGAGAGATAATATAAAAAGTTTATTCTATTAAAATTAGTTATAGAAATATACACTATTTATAAAGCGGCACCACAATGTCACAGTAGCAAGACGGAGGGTGGGGCGGGAATTGTCCGGCTACTTAAACAAACAAGTTCCTTTACAGATCCTGGAGATAATTATGTCCTTAAAACTTAGTCATTTCAAGCATTTTAGTCCTCAAACATGGAGCAGCCATTGCAAAGTATTCGCTCGCCAACGTCATTGGACCTAGAAGGAAGAAGGTAACAGGCAATTCAGTGCATCTTTCGGTTCTGTACAGTTTAGGAAGAGAACACCAGCTCCACCTCTACCACATGCAAGGAAGTCGTGAGGCTGAATAAATTAAGCTGTGGGGGAAGCCGAAAAACCAAAGAATCGCCTTGCTGGATTAAATCAAGGCCCACACCAGAATAACCTGTACACGCAGGATGTATTTAGCTACGGTGGGAAACTGCTTTAAGAGATGTAGGTGGGCAGGTGTAACCGTGAATTCCTGCAACAAATTAAACAATGGCACAGTTCTCATGCAATGCTAAGCCATACAATGGCTAGGCATGACTAAGCAAAGTGTGTGGATACTCATAGGAACATCATAAGCCTGCTTCACTCCTCTCCCCTGCTTAGTTCCAGGGAGATCAGCAACAGTAGGAACAGATAGTGTGTGGGTATTTGGAGGGGGGAAATCACTCAAACTCATTCATGCTTACTCATGGTTCAATTTCATGTTGGCTGCAGGAGAGCTTATTTATGTATATTCTTTACCTCCCAAAGCAGCCCAGGCTGGGAAGCCTCCCTATTCGGCCCACAAGGCTGTTGGTGCCAAAGCCAAGCCCATCTCCTGTGAGCCTGGTAAAGGCTTGCTGCCTGGCAGAAGTGGGTTTTGCACACAGTGCTAATCAGCTGGTTGTCAGTGCTTGCAACGGCCTGTGCCTTTGCTCGCAAGTTTGATTTGCCACACTGTTAAAATAGCCTGCAAGGGCTGGCGACTTGGCTCGCTGGTGGTTGGAAGTGGTTCTCCAGCCTTGCTCCAGGGCATGAGAAAATTTCTGATGCCAATATTTGCAGGGAGTTCTGCTAAGCTAGACTGCCTTTCCCTCTCCTCAATTTTCTTAATTACCTAGGTTCAAATTACAATCCAAGGTTCAAAGGCCACTGCATTTATGACACAATGGGCCAATGCTTCCTTACAGCTTTTGGCATATGTCCCACTCCAAACCAATTTTGCAAGGAATGCTGTTACCAACCAGTTTGCTACATTCAGCATGCAGTGTGTCCCAAATCAACTGAAGGAAGTTTTAACTCATGCCTAGTCCGCATGGACACTTACTCTGTAACAGAACACAAGGAGCAAGCAACTACATGGCAACAGCTGCAGAGTCTGCTGCAGTTCTGGCATATGTGCCGATCGCACTGAGAGCAAGTTTCTTTGACGTCAACTGTTCTTACGCACGAGGAGCAGGCCGTGGAAACGCATTCCGGCAGAGCTGTGTAGAAATGTACAGATTCTATGTTAGAACAGATTTCAGCATCAAGTGTCCGAAAAAGCACCCATTTCAGAAAGCAGATCGCAATCTTCAAGCCATCTACGTAGAATTGTAGAGTTGTAAGGGACCCTGAGGATCATCAAGTCCAAGGCTCTGCGATGTCAAAATCTAAACTAGATGGTGCATACGGAATCCTATTCAGCTGCTCTGAAGGGAGGAATTGTGCCTGCTGTTCTTCACAGAAATGCCGCAGACCACCTGAATATGCCCTGTGAGTCTCTGCTTGCTCCCTACGCCACACAAATATCAAGGCTTACAGTTCCTCCCTTCAGAGAAGCCCAACTGGAGCAAGTCAATTGCTCTATACATGCATATCACAGTTACACCAAACTTAACACTGCAACCCAATAGAAGAAAAGTGAACAGAAAAAGAATCCGCTGCACAGGTACTTGACAGCCGGCTAAATTTACTTACCTGTTTCTCTTGCACAGGGCTGTAGAAGTTTTCCATCCTGCCCAATTAACATTTGTCCGCTGCAACTAAGCCGAGAGCAAGCTTCTGGTCTGCCTGCATGCAGCTCTGGAGACTCTGCTCCCACCGTGCTGCCGTTCCATGTGTTATCCATGTATGCCTGGGCACCCCTGAAGAGCAGCTGTTTCGTTTTCTCTGCCAAAAAGGACAAGGTGGGAATGGTAATGGAAAACTTATCTCGAACTGGTTTCCCACTCCACTGAATAGCACCTTCCCCAAGAAAGAAAGAAGTCTGCTGTATCAGATTATGACATGCTCTCCCACCCAGAAAAGGGCTTCCATTTCAGAGGAAAGCAAAGAAGAAAGCTGCCTTGCAGAGTCAGAGGAGCCCATCTAGTTCAGCAAAGCTTATGCTGACTGGGAGTTGCAGACACCAAGGACTGAATCCAGAACCTGGCATGTTCTTAGATATCACAGTCATGAGTGATGACAATCCAAGCAAGTAATAACTACCAGCAGTAAGGATCTTCTCCCAAATTTATTAAATGGTTCCATCCCCTCCCCCAAAGCAATTCAGCAAGTTTTTAGTTCTGTCAGGAGAGCATTGAGACTCTTGATCTCAGGGTCGTAGGTTTGAGCCCAACATTAGGCAAAAGTGTCCTGCATTCTTCTTCTTTGGCGACTACTCACAGCCAAGTAAGATTGTCTTCCAAAGCAGGGTTTTAGCAGTGAGTCTGTAAGTGACTGTGGAGGTCAATTCTGGATCCACACATTCTTCCACAGTGGGGAGTTAGGTTTCCGGGCAGGAGTTGAGCATGGTAAGGATTTGCCAAGCATGCCTTCCTCTTAGCACGTTTCTCCCTTTCTTCCTGAGTTTGAGTGTCTTCAAAGCCCATGACACCTTTGGTTTTGACCTTTAAAGCTCTATGCAGCCTAGGACCTACGGGGCCGCCTCTCCTGGTATGCCCCGCAGAGGATCTTAAGGTCCACAAATAACAACATTTTTCAGGTCCCAAGTCACAAGGTGGTTAAGGTTGGTCTTAACTAGGGCCAGGACATTTTCAGTACTGGCCCCAACTTGGTGAAATGCTCTGTCACAAGAGACTAGGGCCCTGCAGGACTTGACATCTTTCCGCAGGGCCTGCAAGACAGAGCTGTTCCGCCTGGCCTTTGGTTTGGACTCAGTCTGACCCTTATGTTTCCCTCTCCTTATGGTTTTGACTTTTAAAATGAGGCTGCATTTTAAATTGTATTTTAACCTGTATTTTAAATTGTTCATTTTCTTTTTTCTTATTATGTTTTTACTGAAATTTTATTGGTGCTAGACGCCCTGAACACGGCTCTGCCCGGGGTATAAAAAATTATTATTAGTATTTATTATTATTATTATTAGGTAAAGGCTGTTCTCCAATTGGAGCACTTGCAGGGTCGTAAATTCAACTGGGCAAAAGTGTCCTGCATTACAGGGGGTAGGACTAAATGACCCTTGTGGTCCCTTCTAACTTTAAAATTCTATGACCCCATCACAGGAGGAAGGAAGGCTGCTTCTTTATGCTACCTACAGATCCCTTGCTAGGTTCCGAGAATGTGAAGTAGCCCCCATGTGGGCTGGGGATATGAGAACACCAGCCCACATTTCAGTCACTGCTCATTACTCACAGGATAAAGCACTGACCCCAGATTCCTCTCACACAGCAACAAAAACAAACATATGCAACTCATCTGCACTTTGTATTTTATCAACTTATTATAACACAAACTCTTACGACCACCAGTTGTTAGTTAAAGTCAAGGGTCTTCTAATGTCCAAGCAACAGTTTATACAGTAATAAGAACCTGATTTCCCAACATGCACTGCATTCTTAGATTTAAACGTGTAATAGATATACCAGCTTTGACATTTAAAGGTTTTTATGTTGCACAGATCCCTGCAGCTGTGTTAGTTGTGGCACAAAGAACACTGTGGCAAAATTAGGGCATAGGAAATGCAACATAGGGTGAAAATGAGGGGAAGAGACAGAATATTTGTGTACAGGGAGGGCGGGAGGATATATGCACCTTCCACCAGATGCGTGGCCATGCATTCATGTGCACAAAAGCAAAGCTGTGTGGTTTCACACACAAAAGCACACCAATGTGTGATGTAGATAAAGATGCATGAATAAACATGCAAATAAAAAGAAAGTGAGGTACAATGGAGATAAAACCAAATCACCGTATTTTTCGCCCTATAGGGTGCACTGGCCCATAGGGCGCACCTCATTTTTTTGGGGGGGGGGATTATTTCCCCGACCCCAGCCCCCAGAACAGGCTGCTATCCGCAAGCCTTGAGAGCCCGGCGGGAACTCCCGCCAGGCTCGCAAGGCTTGCGGATAGCTGCCTGAAGCCTGGAGAGCGAGAGGGGTCGGTGCGCACTGAAGCCTCTTGCTCTCCAGGCTTCAGCGAAAGCCTGCATTCACCCCAGAGGACGCACACAGATTTCCCCTTCATTTTTGGAGGGGAAAAATGCGTCCTATAGGGCGAAAAATACGGTAATTAGCAAGGAGCTGGAAATTTTGAAACCACACTGCAGAATGTAACCAGGATTAAAGTTGGAAAGTGCCAAGCAGAGTGGCTCTGCAGCAGGAGTCACCAACTTTGGGGGGACCTTGGGCACCACACACACACACTCTTGCAATCAAGTACACAACTTATTCTATTGGTTAAAATAGAGTGCTGCTTTCAAGCCTAACTTCAAAGTGGAGCGGCAACCACAGCTTTAGGGCAATGTTTATTTCTATCCATTTCAATTTGCATGTGGTTTCCAAAGCAAGGGGAACTAGGCTGTCACAGCCTCCCCAGCAACCGCTTGTGCTTCCTTGACAGGTTAAAGAGAGAGAAAATATATCTTTGCTGAGTAGTACTTTAATCCTATTTCCCTCTTGTAAAAAGGCCCTGTTTACAGAACCCGATTCAGCATCCACAGAAGATGCAAGGCAAGCAGCACAATAGCATTACCTAAGCACTAGTGCCCCCAAGGGAGGATTTTGGGGTAGAAGTCCAGAGCACCAAGGTAGCAGTCAGGAATCTCCCTCCCAAAACACAGCAGAGCTGGTCTGCCATGTGTTTCATCACACGATGCCCATTCCTATCCTAAAGAGGCGAAGGCAGTTAAGAGAAGTCTGGAGTGTAAAAATCGCTGAACTGTACCAGTTGCTGCATCAAGCAGTTGGTCCCTTACCTTTCCCGCCTCGACCTGGCCACAGTGATCCATGCGACGGTCATCTCCAGGCTTGACTACTGTAATTCGCTCTACGCGGGGCTGCCCTTGAAGCTGTCCCAGAAACTCCAGCGGGTGCAGAATGCTGCAGCGAGGCTCCTCACAGGGTCTCTGCCATGGGAGCATATTTACCCAGTGCTTTTCCAGCTGCACTGGCTCCCGGTGGAGTACAGGGTCAGGTTCAAGGTGCTGGTTTTGACCTTTAAAGCCCTTCACGGCCTAGGACCCTCGTACCTACGGGACCGCCTCTCCTAGTATGCCCCACGGAGGACCTTAAGGTCCATAAATAGCAACACCCTAGTGGTCCTGGGCCCTAAGGAAGTTAAAATTAGCCTCAACCAGAGCCAGGGCCTTTTCAACTCTGGCTCCGGCCTGGTGGAACGCTCTGCCTCATGAGACCAGGGCCCTGCAGGATCTGATTTCTTTCCGCAGGGCCTGTAAGACAGAGTTGTTCCACCTGGCCTTTGGCTTGGAGTCAATTTGATTCCCTCCCCCTCTTTCTTTTTCCTTTCTCCTCCTGTGATGAGGCTGCATTTCAATTGTTTTAATGATGTATTTTAATCTTGTTTTTAAGCTGCATTCATTCAACTCGTTTTTATTATTGGTTGTTAGCCGCCCTGAGCCCAGCCTTGGCTGGGGAGGGCGGGGTATAAATAAAATGTATTATTATTATTATTACCACTAATTCCTGGGCGCGTGCAGAGTGCTCTCCTTTCATAAGAAAAAGCAGGAAGGTTCGAGGTCAAGCACCTCTATACTTAGAAATGCTGGGAGGCGGGGGGGGGGGGAGGTCTCTGCTTCAAGAGAGAACCCACTGATCCCTGGACATGTGCAGAAAGAGAGACCAGGCAGGCTTAATTAGGTTGTGCGCTTAGCAGGGAAAGGCTGAGAGGTGCAGAGGAGAGGGAGGAAATCTCTTCAAACAACGCCCTCCAGGAAAGAACCACTGCCCCTGGGCATGTGCAGAGTGTTTTCCCTTCACAGGAAACAAACACCAGACAGGCTTGAGCTGCGTGCTTAGCAAAGGCTGGGAGATGTGGAGACGGAGGACTCTCTTCACACAACTCCCCCTTCCAAATTAAAAGGGGCTTTTGCTCCATTCTACTCCTTCCCCCATCCCGCTGAAGCGTCCAGTTCTCGCGAGAGAATGAACTCAGTTCTCGCGAGAGTGAAACACTGGTCAAGCCACGGCGCCCTTGACCAAAGTTTCGTCCTCGCGAGAACACGGCTCCGAGACCCTCCCTCGCGCCCAACCGCCGCCGCCTCCTCCTCACCGAAGACTTCGCGCCGGTAGCGCTCGCCCTGGACGCCCTGGCTCAGCTCCCTCAGCCTCACGCGGGTCTTCAGCTGCACCGGGGAAGAGTCCCCGAACGGGCAGGAGCGCTTCGGCATCCCCTTCCCCTCACGCCACGCGCCCAAGGAAACCAGCGGAACCAAAAGACGCTGCCTTGCTCTTTATGTAGCTGGCTGGGCCCTCCCGCGCGGGAAAATAGCAGCTACGGCGACGCAAAACAAACTTCTTTCGGATCTCGCCGCCACGCACCCCGCCTACTACTACGTCACGCGGTGTGTCAGCCAGTAAGGAAGGACGCAGGGCGGCGTTGAAAGCACAGGTAGGCGGGGCAGTAGGCGGGGTTTCTGACAGGGTGTGTGGGCGGGGCTGAAAGCAGGGTCCCTCCCACGACAGGAACCGTAGACCTGATGTCACCGCTAGGGGGTGGTGCCGAGGCTCTTCCGTGTATCTAAGTCGTACTGTTGCCATATATATATGTTTGTAAACCGTTTTCTGGCTTTTCTTACAATCAAACGCTGAATAAATGGTTATGAAATAATAATTTCTATTTCATTAATAAAATGAATAATAAAATAATAAAATAAAAATTTATATTTCATTGGGCTTGGCTTGTTGCGTTGCTGATTTCGTGAGATGTTCAATTAATTAAAGGGCGCAGCTGCGCACAGCTGAGAAGAACCTCGCCAAGGAGCTTGCTCTTCAAAATGTTGCAAGAAAGTAAATATTCCCAAACGCGGCTTCCTCCTTTCTTAAACCATCTTCCCCAGCACTTCTCTCTTTGCGTGCTCGTGAGCTCACACGGGCACAGAGTGGTTTCTAACTGCCTGTCCTTTCTTTCAAATTAAGAACCTAGATTGAGGTTCCATTTGCAACCCCTTCTTGAACATACATACCAGGGCAGGGGTAACTGGCCAATAAATTGTACGCCTTTGAAAACTATACAGAAACGCCAACTGGTGCAAGGCACAGTAGCTAAATCTGGAATCTCTGCCAGATCTGAGGAGCACCTTGCCCCTCCCAATCTTCATTTATTTCACAAATTTTGTTGGGCTTTTTTCTTGTATCTTGGGGAACTCAGCAGGGAACACATGGGCCCAGTGGCATATTTCTTAGGAAACCGGGGCGGGGGGGGGGGAGGGAGAGACTTGAGGCTGGTACTTTGCCTTCCTCTTGGAAAGGGTATTGCCTGGTGAGCGTGAGGGGTGTGGGTAGCACAGCATAACCAGGTATTGAGGCAGGTTGTTGGTCTTCACCTGCAAAGCATTCCCTATGATGGGCAGTGGAGGTGTGCCAGGTGGCAGCCACTTCACATTCTCTGGCATCCTGCTGCTCCTGAAGTTTCTGGAGTTCAATGGCTTTATTTTGCAGGAGCGGAATTACCCTGGCAGGAACTTTGGAGAGCTGAGGACTGAAGCCCCGGATATGCTGCTTTAATGACTGTAGGAGGATTGTGCCGCCTTGCCTTCCCATTATTTTTTGTCTTCCTAGCTCCTCTTCCTCTGCTGTCTTATTTTGGCTGTCTACCACAAACGCCAATCACTACTAACCTGATGGCAGACAGTTTGAGGTGGTACCCATGACATTCTTAGTTTTCCAAATGTGCCCTTGGGTTCTAAAAGGCTGGCGCTAAGATTATTTAATGAAACCAGAAACATGGAACATACATTTTACCAATGTTAACCACTCTTAAAAGATCTCCCATCTGTTTAAGGTACAATTCAGGATACTAGTTTTTCTTTAAAACACAGTAGGTAGTAGATTAGATCAAGGACTATCTGCTCCACATTACAGACTGTAGCACATATATTTTTATACTGGTGAGGCATTTGTATACTGGGGTAAACTATTTTCAGGTGTGGTTTTACTGATATTTTATGCTGCTTAAATGTTGTGATTTATATTATGTGTTGTTTTGCATGGTTGTTTATTGGTTACTAGCTACCCTGAACTCATGATGGGAGGAAGGCCAGGATCTAAGAAACTTGAGTGAAGAAATATGGACCTGCCCAGTCATTAAGATCTTGTTCAGAGATTAAGGGCCTTTGCTGTGGATTTGCCCCAGCTGTAGAACCCTTTCCCCAAAGAGGTTTCAGCTGAGCTTTTGGGACCAGGTTAAAAGAGTTTCACTGACCTCTTTCTTCTACACAAACCAAGTTGATGTAAAAACCAGAACTGCCCCTTGGACATACATTAGCTAATTTGCCACAGATTCTCATGAACAGCAGTGGAATATTGATCAAGATTTTCTGTGAATGCAAAAGAAGACTCAAGAGACAAATTCTTACTCTTGTAAGGCTTTATAAAGCAAAAGAAAGAGCTGTAAGATAAAGGTGTACAGCCCTATTGACCATATACAAAAATAAATCAAGAGAACACTTCTAGTGCATCTGTTGAATTGTGTGCACCCAGCTAGTATCAGCAAGTGTGATATAGAGCATCATAAAAGTGTTATGCATGGAACCTGACCTTTTTACTGTAGTCCTTGCTGTGATGCACAATTAAGACATTTTCACTGTCTTGCCATGCTGTTCTCAACCCTATTAATTCAACCATACCAATTTGCTTCAGGTTATGAATATTAAATGTAACCTGTGAAACTAATTATAAACAAATTTCAAGTGAATGTTCAATATAATATTTAACAGGATACCGTCAAGAGAGTAGCATGCATTGTACAGAAACACATTTCTTACGCTGGTTTGAATCACTGTGGACTGTAACATGATTCTCTAATAAATAAAAATGAATTTTATTCAGTGCTATTACTTACTGAGAACAGATTGCAATTAAAATAACTTAATAACAGTCTTCATGAATTAGTTAAAACAGAATAAGGCTACAGAACAAAAGGTCAACTGTGATTTAGTGCAAACTAAAAAGCCTGATGTCATTGGGCATGATGTGCTAGTGAGTTCTTCCATGCCAGCTCCATTGAAGCGAATGTTTTTTATCAAAACAAAGTTCTTGCACAGCTCACATTAATTTCACTGGATGTTGCATGGGAACACTTCCCAGTAGGCTGTGGTTCATGTTGCCCCAGGTTAGGCCGCTCAACTGACACAGACTTTGGAAAGAGTTTAAGCATTCTATATTGCAGTTTTCTTCTGCAGCCGGCTTTCCATACAACAAATAGTCATCTATTGAGGATGCACTAGCTCTGGATAGTCTATTGCAATCAGGAGATTGGACAAGATGGCCTACAAGGACCCCTCCTCCTCTTACAATTCTGTATGCATCTTGTTAGTAGCATAAAAAAAAATATGTCAAATGGGCAAAGATAATGGATTACAATGCCATTTCAAATTACAAAGCAGGAAGCAAGCCACAAGGTGCAGTAAGCCAGTCACTCCGAAGTGATTATAGAGCAAAGCTTGATAACTGCAAGGCAAAAGGCCACTTTGGTGGACTTTGTCCAAATGCATATACGCCAAGGCACCATGGCTTAAGGGAAGAATTCTTGGGCTATTTGTGACAGCAACGAAAACTGACTTGGCAGTGGTCCTCCTGTCAATTAAAAGCGCTTTTACAAATTATTTAACAAAACATTTAAGTCTGAAAGTTAAGTCAACATAATCTGTGAATCAGAAAGTTAGTCTTCTCAAAAGGGTGAGGCCCACCGTCATTCTCATAAAAACATACAAAAATTATTCCAGAGCAGTCTGTTGCAGCAAACACAAAGAACCCCTTGGCACCTTAAAGACTAACAAGTGTATCATTGAGTGCGGGCTAGAGCCTACTTTGTCGACATGAGGTAGGTAAGTAAGTATTACCTGCCATGTTACAACTGGCAAAACTAAGGCAGAGATAAGGACTAGGATCCAGAGTTGTAAAAGATTGTCCACAAGGTTTTCCAGCTCTCCTGGCAGCAGCCTCCGTGAGAGGATGCCACCAAAAGGAAAAATTAAGAGAAACCTTTGTGCAAGCACACACACTACTCTGGATCCCAGGAAAGGCATTGGTCACAGTCCAAACCACCAAAGCTCATTGGTTTTCACTGGGCTTAGGCGTGCTTAGTTCGGTGTTGAATTGTAACCATTAACTAATAAGCAGAAGGCAGAGAGAGTCAATGCAGTGCTCTCTGTTCCTGAGTTTCTATTAGTTATGAATAAACTATAACCTCCATTTCCAAGGCAATGGTATTGCAAGGGGCAGGGGCCACAATCCCCCACAATAAAAACAATTCAGGAGCACCCAGTTGCAACACACCTTGGCTGCTTTATTTTTAAACTTGTTCATTGCGTAATGGTAGACCTTCTGGCCTCAATAAGGTCAGAATCACAATATTTAGGATCGGTATAGCCCTTTCTAGGGTTCAAGGCACTTCACAGGCAATATCTAGTTTTAATCCTTCAAACAACCTTGTAAGCCAAGTATCCTCTGGGGTACGGATGGATGGACAGAGGCTGACACAGTGACCTTAAAAGTGCATCCAGACCAACATTCACCATTATGTCATTCTAGCTTGGCACTTCATTGCCCCACAACACACTCATATTCATGGGGAACATGTGGTTGTAATGGCACAATTAATCGTTTGTTTTTTTTAAAAAAATGGAGGCAAGCAGCAACAGATCCAAGCCCTAGCCCTCTTCTTCACATGGATACAGAATAAATAAAAAAACCACACTGCTATTCTGCATGAACCAAAAGGTTTCCTCCTTCATACACACTGCTTATTTTGCTGGGATTGGAGACATTCATTGTATTTAAAAGAATTGCTCCACAGTCCATAATAGCACAGCTCCATAGAAAAAAGCACTATCATTCTGTACTCATTATTTGAAAGGCTGATGAGGAGCCACTCTAGTTAACTTGTTTTAAGAACATAAGAAGAGCTCCCTGGCTGAAGCAAGTGACCCATCCTGTTCTTACAGTGGCCAACCAGGTCCCTACAGGAATCACACAAGCAGGACCCAAGTACAACAGACACTCTCCACTCCAGAACTGGTATTCAGATGTGGAGACAGAACACTGCCATGAGGGTTAGTAGGTGACGTTAGTATCCTCCATTAATCTACCTAATCCTCTTTTAAATCTATCTATTTATTCTGTTGGTGATCAAGCAGCACAGTGGCAAGTAATGATGGTGGAAGGAAATCCATGCTATGGCTTGGCAACATAGGGTCCAAGACCAGGGATCTACTGAAAGATGTAGTGAAGCCACGCCCTGTCCATGTAGTGATGCACTTCAGGATGTTGCAAAGATTGGCTTCCCCGGGCATTTTCTTACTTTGCTGTGGTTTCTTTGTCCTTGTGCCTACTGCACAATGGCACAAGAGAGCACCATCTCTGAAGGACTTCACGTGGAGTGCCTATTGGGAAATATTGCAAGGGAAGCTCTTTATCGCTTAGGTCTGTTGGCCATTTTCAGTTTGACCCACTGCCAAAAAAAAGGACTTAAGCTATTGCCTTCCTTCCTCCCATGACATAACTTCTTTTGCATCTCTTCTCCCTTTATATCTGAAAAGCTTTTATTTCTAAAACAAGTAGTCACTTTGACTGCTGGGCTTGAAAGAGAATTACTGAATTGTGCTGGCTTTTACACAAGTGCAGTGCTCCATAACCAGCACAATTTTAAATGCCACATACATTGAACACTGCCATATTATTGCTTCCTGACATAGGAATTGGAACCTCCTCCTTACACCTTCTGCAATCTGGAATAAACTTCACTACTGGTAGCAAGTTGAAGAAACAATTCAGTGCAGGTTTGGCACTTTTTAAATGTGACCTTAAGATTCCCCTCCCCAAAATTTCTGTTCTTATTCTGTGTTCCTAATTTTTGGATACATTTACTTGAGAATATGACAAGTACAAGGCATGTCTAATCATAGTCTAGGAAGAACAGCATCTTCATCTCGGTTTGGGTACAGAAAGGAACAGATGTACAATAAACTGCTTCTTGGCACATATGTTCTTTGTGTGTTTAAAAGAGCTGGATCATCGATTCCCTTGATTTTCCAACTCCAACCCATTTCACTGAAGAGGAGAGAAATAAAAAATTATTAGAACAATTACTTGGGGAGTAAACAACATAGTGGAATCTATTTTATGATGTAATCCTAATGTGTAGACCAGAGTCTTCAAGAGCAAATGAACTCAGAACTGCAGTGTAGTAGCAAATAGACATTTTAACATTTAACAATCTATTCTTGTGATTTGCCTCTGAAGTTACACAGACCTACTTCGTTTTTTAAAAGGCACACAAAAAGCTTCTCGCTGCCCACTTCCCCCCACCATGTAAATGTTATACATCTCAGCTTCCAGCTTACTCACTTTTCTAAAAAGCCCCAAATGCTGTAACCTTTCCTCAAATTGGTAGCTCCCTCCCGCTGATTATTTTGGTTTACCTTTCTGAACTCCCCCCCCCCCACCAATTCTACAATATCCTTCTTGAGGAGAGAGTACCAGAACTACACACAATATTTCAAAAGTGGCCATACCACAGATTTGCACAACAGCATTACAATATTGGCTGTTCAGTCTTTTTCCTACTGACTCCTAACATGGAATTCATGTTTTTCACAGTTGGACAATGGGTTGACATCTTCATGGAGGTATCACCTGTGCCTTGAATATATATTGTTCTTGGTCAGTGACTGCCAGTTCAGATCCTGTAAATATTCAAAGCTGGCACAGGGATTTATTTATTTTTTACATGTTGTGGGGCAGGTGCCTTTTGGAATGGGGGGCACAGTCCAATGCACACCTTCAGCATGGATGGCTCTAAACATTGGATAGGGAAGCATAGGAGAGGGGTCAATCACTACAAGGTTTTTCTAGAGTACTGCAAACAGTGCTTGGGAACCGCTGATCTAGTCAAATCCCCCCAGAGCTGGAACAACTTTTCTGCCCAACTGGAAATAATTTTGCATGGTTTGGTGGCCACATGGAATGCCTCCTAGGAAGAGTGCCAAAAGATATGTACCTGCCACCCCAACGTGGTTCTCCACAAACCGAATGTAATTTTGTGCCTTGGGGGGAAGTTCCTCCCATTTTCTGGCATTTGTTGTGTCGGTTTTCCACCCTGGCATCGTTTCATACTCCACCTCCACTTTCTGCAGTATTTCCTGGTTAGCTTCAAAAATGAGACAAAGTGAGGATGTTTCTATGAGCTAAATGGTTGGCAATCAACTGGCATGAACAAAATTCAAAGTGTAATTGGCTAAATTTAAACTAGATTGCATGACACATGTCTGGCAGCTCAGAGGTACAGCATGTGCTTTGCAAACAAAAAGATTCCTAGGCAGTGGCGTAGCGTGGGTTGTCAGCACCCGGGGCAAGGCAAGTAATTTGCGCCCCTAACCCGTGGATTTGCGCCCCCTAACCCTAACCCCCAGATGTTGCGCCCGGTGCGGCCGGCCCCCCCTGCACCCCCCACGCTACGCCACTGTTCCTAGGTTCAATTTCTGAAGTCTCTAAGGAGGGCTGGGAAAGACTCCAACATGAAACCCTGGAGAGCAACTGCCAGTCAGTGTCAACTGTGCTGAGCTAGATGCACCAATGGTCTGTCTTTTATATAAGGACAACTTCCTATGTACATAGGGAATAATGGAGAGGGCATTTGGTTCTGTTTACCCAATTCTGGCACTTTAAAAAACAAATATTAAGTCAACTCTAGAGACCTGTTGACACAAGCAACAACACTAATCATAGATTTGAAGAGTTGGGTGGGTCCACCAGGGTCATCTAGTCCAACCCCTGCAATGCAGGAATCTTTTTGCCCAAGGTAAGGCTCGAACCCACAACCCTGAGATTAAGAATCTCATGCTCTACCAGCAGAGCTTTGTGCATACACTTGTAATGTAGCAGTTAAAAGGAGGAAGGGGAGGAAGCCTGATATTAAGAAACTATTTAAGCAATCGATACATACCTGGAAAATATGGAATTCTTTTGCCACCCAGCTTGTAAGCTACACCAATTTTGATTTCATCAAATACATCCAGAATATCCAGTTTTGTTAATGCTAGGCTGCCCAAAAGAAACATGAGGTAAAATTACATGTAAAACAAATCCTCACTCAACACCTACTTTAATCCCCTCCATCTGTCTTCATCTGAATTCATTCGGCCAAACTCAATGAATAAATAGGAACACAAGTAATCACGGAATAAATAATAAATAGGCATATTATAAGTACATTAATAAACATGTTCAGAAACTTTGCAGAATGTGAAGTCAAGCATTACATGCGTGCATTTTAAAGATTAGGTACAATTCGTAAGTATCAAATGCATTTTAAAAACCTGAATGCAATGTGGGGGTGATTTTTTAAATTTCTTACTGATCTGGTGGAACCAACCCAAATCTGGAACCTTAAGAGTGGACTAGGAAACCACTTCTAGGGCATGCTCATTGGGCCAGTGCAAATGCAACTTGACCCTTGGGCTAAGGGGTTAGGGGCAGACCATGGAACCGCATGCCCTCTTGCTTCAAAACCCTCCTCTCTCAAGCAAGCATTCTCATCACCATGTTTTTCGGTTAGGTCAGCAGCCTATGAACCTTTTTTAATGCTAATTGGTGTTCCAGCTTGGCTAAACTGTGCAGTGCAGAGTGTTGTATCCCCTCCGTTAATCTTGCCAAACTGCCAAGCAACTCCATGTTCAAGCCACAAAGCACATGGCCATGAACACCGTTTCCTTTTGCCTGGCCCTTATTGACTGCTTCACTCTTCCTAAACATTGTGAGCAGTGTATATTGCAATCCTGTCAGCAACTCCATATAGACGGATATTATCATCCTTATGACACCTGGAGCAATTGGCTCTTATCAATGCACAAAACATAACACTTTGCTAAGCTAATCTTATCTTAATGTTACCTACATATTTGTACTCCTCGGGATAAAAAGTTATGAGTTCCAAGTGTAGCTCAAAATCTGTGATGCTTACGCAGTGAATCCGTTGATCATATGGGCGTATCTCAATATGACAAGGTCAAGCCAGCCACAGCGCCTTTTTCTGCCTGTGGTCACTCCCCATTCATGGCCTCGGGACTGTAAGAGATCTCCCATTTCCTGCCAGAGACAAATATTTAGGTGAGATTTCTGCAACATTAATCCTAAGCATCAGGCAATCAATGTAACCTATTTGTTTTATTTAAAACTCAACAGGTGTGTGATGTACTAAAAACCGGAAGTAGAATTCTAATTTCCATGCTAATTACTTATTTTTAATCTGAATTATAAATTGTGTATTTTATCGCCAAATTTCTGCTTAATTGAACAATACAAATTAGGATGTTGGACTGTATGAGATGCCTGAATTTTGGCCCAGGAAGGAGAAATCTGATGGACATCACTGCATGTTTGCCTACCAGGGTTTCAAAAGAATGTGAACAGAAAAGATGGAGAAACACTACATACAGCGTTGAAAGCCAACATTAAGAATTGATATGTAAAATTATTTTCTGAGTCAAAAATATTCTTTCATCAATCACTTATTCTTATTTATGATTATTATATGTCTTCCACACCATTAACAGAAATTCTTTGAGAGGTCATAGGATAAAGGATGCTCAATTCAGATAATCCTTGCCTCCAAATGAAAGCTGGAGGATCAGAAAAGAGCATCCTCTTCTGCAGTAACCAGAGTTTACCCCAACATTCAGTTTGGCAAACCTTAGTTAGCATTTGCCCTCCAAACCAGAGTCAGAAACCCTTTTGAAAGTATCGTTTCTGCCATTTTGCACATCACAGGAAACAGAGGAACACTGCATGTAAGAGCAGAGGAGAGGGAAAGAGGTCAACCCTAGTTCACCATCTACCAAATCACCAGTTTGAGAGTATCTGAGCTTATACAGTGGAACCTTGGTTCTCAACTGGCTTAGTTGACGAACAAATTGGCTCCCGAACGCCAAAAACCCGGAAGTGTTCCAGTTTTTGAACGTTTTTCGGAAGCCAAACATCCAATCTGGTTGTCGGCTATTGTTTCGAGGGTGCCTGCGCCAATCAGAAGCCATGCCTTGGTTTTTGAACTTTTCAGGATTTGAACAGACTTCCAGAACGGATTAACTTCGAGAACCAAGGTACCACTGTGTAATGATTCTGTTTTTAACAGCTCATTTTAATCAGTTGCCTTTGATACAGTTGGCTCCAAATATGGTTTTTCGGGGGGAGGGGGCTCCCCCCCCCAGCGCTATTGCATCCACCAACTAGTAGCTGCAGAAGCAGACAAATCCCACAGAACAAAAATTCAAAATTGAAAGAAATACTGATTCTGCAAGGATACTGACAGATCACTTTAGATTCAGATCAAGGATGACCCTGGCAACAGGGATACCTAAAACTGCAGAATTATGAGAGTACATAAGCAGTATATATAAGAAAATTAAAGCAGCCAGAAGAGTAAAGTTATCACATAGGTGCATTTCTTACTTTGGAACGAAGCTTGAGATTTGTGTTGAATCTACTGCGGCCCCAAGATAAAATACGGTCCCTTGGCATAGTCTAGGCATGTGTGCATTAGTAGGAGACCATCATCTTGTTACGACATTTTATCCCACTGACCTTATGTCTTTGCCTTTGGTAACACTAAACCTACATTTATCTGTTCAGTGGGAAAGGCTCCAATTCCCACTCTTGTTGTGTAGGCCTTCACTACACCATACACTTCTCCAATATACTGGGGAGGAATACCAAGCCCGGTGCACACACCGCCCACGGTGCAGTTGGAGGACGTCACAAAGGGATATGTGCCTGCCAAATGAAAGAAATATGAATTATGCATGGGGGAAAACAAATGACTTTTGCTTATTCTATTTCAAGTTGGCTTCTCATGTACATTGTTAGCTACTTCAAGGTGCTTTAAAATATGGGGATAAGGGACTCCTGGTCACATCAAGGAAGATGAAGGAATGCACAGCACAGAAGATGAAGCACGAGCAAAATTCCACATATATATGCTGGCAGAAAAGGACATACACCAGGGATGGAGAACCTGTGGTCCTCCAGATGTTGTTGGACTACAACTCTAAACATTCTGGACCAATGCCCAGGCTGGCAGGGAGTGATGAAAGGTAGATTCTTAACATTTTTGGAGAGACACAGGTAACCCTTGCCCTTGCACTATACCCTGTTACAGAATGGGAGAGGCTGAACAGGTGGTTTAGTTGACTGATAAGAAGCTGTACCTTTAGCAGTGTAAAGTATCTTAACTCGCTCAAATTTTAGTAGGTTCTGACTTGGTGCACTCCTCTCAAGCCAACACAAAAATTATGTCACATCTCAGACAACTTCTAATATGCCTGAAGATTCATGCAGGTGTCACAAATAAGCAGGTGTGCGTATGGAAGAAGAGCTCTGCCTATCGGGTTCAGCATCTTGTTTCTGACACTGGCCAGCCAGATTTCAGTGAAGGTATATAAAGTTTCGTCTCACCAGGTGTATACCTTACCTGAGAAATAGGTATATAACCTTTCCTACCTCTGCACACACAGATCTTACGAGGGCGGAAAAGTATTATGTTGTACAGGGAGACGTACCGAAATCAATGTCGAGCAGTGCTGCGTTGGCACCCTCCACAAGAATTTTCTTTGGAGAGCCGTGCAGCGCTTCATACATAAAATAAACACCATCTCGGACCATTGGTCTTATTTTTTCAGCATAGCCCTGCAAGATCCAACACGTACACAAGGTTAAATCAAATGTTTTTAGAAGACTGGCTGCAAGTCAAGAATAAAAGCATACCAAAAGCCAAACCGGAAAGTAACCATTTCTAAACTGTTAACTAGGTGGAGGGATCTATAAAGAATAAAATCAGGGTAGTTTCCTGTAGGTTTCACTTTACCCAGGACAGTCACACATTTTCAGTGTAATGCCCAAACTGCTAAACAGACAGAAGGGATAAAACCCAAGTATGGAAAGTGGTCTTCTGCATTCACAAATCATTTTCAATGGAACTCATACTGTCAACATTATATCTGGTGAAACTCAAGTGTACTTTCATCTTCTGAAATTTAAACATGCCAGACATAATCCCACATATCCATCAAACAGATGCATATTTCTTTCTACTATGCCTTGTTATTCACTGTTATGCCCTCTGCCAAGTATCCCTAAGCCCAAGTATAGGCAGGATAATTCAGGCCACATACATCGCCACAGAGGCAAATGGTCCCAAACCAAACTATCAGCCAAACCATAATGTCTAGGAAGTGTCCTCTCACAGTTTCTCCAAAGTATTCTTGTGCAACTCCCATTCATATTGTGGGGTTGCACAGGAAAGGTTCCTAGTGAATTGTGACCACAGGTATTGTACAACAAGCAAGCTGGTCCTGGGTATTTTAACAGTGAAAGATTTCAATCACTGTACTACATTATAGTGTACTATCTTTTCTAGGTAAAATATTTAAATACTCTGAGATCCATAGAAAGCAATATACTGCATTCCACATACGCTATGCTCTATCAGTTTCAAATTTCCCTTTCCATTTCAAACTCTTTTCTATCTCATAGTCTTTGTTATTTATAGAAAATAAAAATGTTATATAATTTAGTTATATAACCTTGCTTTATTGTCTTAAACACTAAAAGTATTACTAGTTTACCTTTAGTTTTTTTAGTTGTCCTTCTGTGTCAACTTCTAAAGAAGGAAACATCGACTTGTACTGGTGAGCAAGATTCTTAAATCTATAAAATATCAACAATTTACAAGCACACATATTTTTAAAGTTGGGTCTTATTATATAATGACCTTTGGCTATTGGTCACACAGAATGCCACAAAACGAAAGGATTCTCTAAAAAAAGATACAGGAGACCCATTTTCAACCTGTGAAGACAGACTGAACAGTACCCTGTTAAAACCAACTAGAGACCTGGTATACCTCTTGTCTAGGCACCAGTTTGTCTGAAATCGCAAATGACAATATTTACAACACTATTCTTTATAGCTTCCCAATTCCCCCTACCTGTGTTTAAGGGGCATAGAACCAATAAGGAAAAGATTTCACGTTAAGCAAAAATCCCTGCCCACTTCTTGCTGTGTGTTTCAGTAGGATACCTTGAAGAAAATTCATCAAAGTCTGAAAGAAGATCACATATCCGAAGTCCTGTCCGTGCCGCTTTGGAAGAATAGGTTGGTCCAATCCCTTTCTTTGTTGTGCCAATGCTAGTGAAGGAAGACAAATGAGTGGTATCAAGTCTTGAACTAAGAAGACTTATGGAGACACATACATTTTTAGGATGCATTAGAATAGAAATTGGTTAAAAGTATACTTTTTGCTTGACGACCAAAACCATTAAAAAAGACCCTCCTCTCTCCTCCATTTATTTGCCTGTTTCTTTCTGTTCTTTTGGCTGAGATGTAAAGGAACGTGGGGCTCCTGTATTTTTAATAGTCATTAAGATTTACTGTTTTTTTCTGTCTATAAGACGCCCCCATGTATAAGACTCAGATTTGAGAAAATGGGGGGAGATGTATCCGTGTATAAGACGCCCCCCAATTTTTGACCTTATTTTTTTAGGGGAGAAACGTAGTCTTATACACAGAAAAATACAGTATTTTTCCCCAAAGCTGGCCACGCACACACACAAAAATAATACAACCTTCTTTACAATTACTAAAGATAAATGAATGCTGTCCTTTGTGTCTGATCACACTCTCTTGCTTGTTTCTCCATTTAAAATGAAGAAAATAGTGGCAGTACCACAGATGCAACCCCCCCCCCCCACTTCTTAAGTTAGCACCTGACTCACTAGTTGAAGACCAATGGCACAATGAACTGAGACCAAGCACTGGTCTGTTTTTTCTTACAGGGCACTCTTATTCTGGAGCCCTTTTGACAAAAGTTGGCACAGAAATATAAACGATAAGCATAATGGGTAAGATATAAATAAGACCTCTAGTTCTATGTTGCTATTTCGTCACATACTTGCTAACCAGATTTGTGGTGCTGTGGGGAAACCCAGTTAATTCACAGTTACCGTATTTTTCGCCCTATAGGACGCACTTTTTCCCCTCCAAAAATGAAGGGGAAATGTGTGTGCGTCCTATGGGGCGAATGCAGGCTTCGCGGACCTCTCCGCAAGCAGCGGGAGCGCTCCTGCTGCTTGCAGAGAGCTGCCTGCATGCTGAAGCCTGCGCGCGCTGAGCTCAGCGCGTCCAGGCTTCGCGGACCTCTCCGCAAGCAGCGGGAGCCAGCACTGGGCTCCCACGGCTTGCAGAGAGCTGCCTGTTTGGGGGCTGGGGTCGAGGGAAGCTCGAGCTTCCCCAACCCCGCGCCTGGGGGGGGGGGAATTTTTCCCCTTTATTTCCTCTCCAAAAAACTAGGTGCGCCTTATGGGACGGTGCGTCCTATAGGGCGAAAAATACGGTAATTTCCAATCTGCTCCCAATCTTCCTTCTCTGGACTTCACATCCACTAGGGGTCAGTCACTCTTCTTTGAGTCTGTGCTTCAGTTACATACTGTTAAGTGTGATTTCTTTCAGCAAGGGCATTATTAACAAAGTTTACACTACTGCACAACAAACAATGCACAGGACCAGAAAGCAGGGTACATAAAACTGACTTTTCATGCTGAACTGTATATGCCAACTTCCTATGCTCCAGTAGGTTTGCTTGTTTTCATTACTGCGCTGCCAAATCTTTCAGAGCTGTTCTAAATAGGTCGACAAGGTATCACTTTCCAGCTCACTGACCTATCTACTATAACAGCCAGTACGGGGGCATGACAGGGTTGGACTGGGAGGAAGAGAAGCATGACTGCAAGCATAGCCTGGTAAAATGCTGGAAACCTTTGCCATCCATCATGAGTGGAAGACGGGTTTTGCTCCTAATAATGAAGAATTCACTTTTACTTGAAGCTGAATTTCCCCTACCACATGCTGTTCAGACACTGTGGGATTCTGGCATACATACAACCTATCTGGAAGATAAACTGCTGCAAAGCTTCATGAAGGAGATATGCCTAGGGAACACTGTTGGATCAGATTCCAACTACAGAAAAGAATGCATCTCCTTCTGTGGCCTGCCTGGGTGGGTTGAGACTAGCTATGAGCTGGACTACTTGCTGCATTTTTTATCAAGTCTCAGGGTGTGTACGCAACATTATTTCCATAGAACCATGAGGGCAGATTCCCACATACTGCTACACCTTATCTGATCCAGGATTAGCAGCAGCTTCAGTAACTCTACAAATATAATGGAGGAGAGGGGGAAATCCCGGCTGCTCTTTTCCCCAATTGCAGTTGCTTCTCCAAGCCCTAAACCAATCAATCAAAGAGTGTTGAATTTGACTAGACCAGATTGCAAATATCTTTTGGATCTAGTCAACTTCATTATTAAGGGAAACCTCTTGAACAAAGGGGCAGTGCAGAAGGAGAGACTGCCATACATCAGTTTTGTTACCTCTAATATATAGCTCACATAGAGAATCAGACTGGTATTCCAACACCATTATATCTGCCTCCGGACAACTTAATGTCTTTTTAATGTCCAAGTTGTACAGGATATCAATAGTGCCCAAATTTCCCATAACTAGGAAGCAACATGTTGCCATTTCTGTGTAGTGTTACGAAGGAAGAGCCACCATGTTCTAAGATGCAGGACCTGTAGCAGAACATCTTGCATGGAGGTGGAAGAGATAATGAGAAGATATTGGAGGTGGATATTGACCCAGGGACAGCCACCATCCTCAGCCTAACCGAGCTCATGAGCATTGCTAACAAACCAGCTATTTTCTCCAGAACAGAAATAATTTGTTCTTTTTTTATAGACTCTAGATGACACTAATGTCAAAATGCCTCGTTCCAGTGTTTTTTGGCAATATCCCCAATCTTTTGGGGCACCTATCATTGATGCTGATTTCATGCAATGGCAGATGGCCTTTGAAGTCTTTTCCAACTCTATGATTCTATGATTTCCTGAACTGTTCCTTGACTTATTTATTCTGTTAAGCCAGATAAAAAAAACCACAATTATATGCCAGTAGGTACCAAGAACTGAAAGTTCAATTCAGAAATACCATGGCTGATGTGAAAACAATTAAAGGGCTAGGAGTGAGTAAGTGGAACCACTGTTGAGCAAGACTTACTTTCAATTAAAACATACTAAGCAACAGGTTTTGTGGGATTTTTATGGGAAATAAAGCACAATATTGTCATGTGGAACTATTGTTTTAATTCTGCTTCCAGGTGACTGTGAAAGATCACTGCCTTGGCAGCACTGAAGTAGCCTAGAGCAGAAACAACCAGACTTCTTGTGAGATCAGCACCACATATACTACACCCTTGATATTTTGGTAATTACTTAAGGGCAATTAAAACTAAAAGTTTGCTGGATCAGACTTTTCTGAGCAGGAGCTTCCATTATGTCTGGGCCCCTATTATTCTCTTCAACATCCCACAGCATAATTTTTACTCCATCCAGGAATTCAAAGGGTGCTGTCATGTTGCCTGTGGTCTCTGTAAATCCAGAGTTTGGTCATGCAGAGCTCTCTTGGAAGTCAGTATGTATTTATCATTTTTATTTATTAATTAATATGCTGAGGAGAACAAAAACAGGGCACCCTATTCTTACAGACTTAAGCCATATCTATGTAGCAGAATTCAGGTATACCAAGATGCATAATTACTTTTTCCCTTCTTGCGCTTGCCGCTGCACTTCTTGAAGTCCATCCACTGCCTGGTGAAAATCAAACACTGTACAGCACAGGAGAAGAATCAAAGGAGACAAAAAAAACCAGTTTGGCTTTCAAGTGTCACACGCACACATTATTTGAGTAGCAAAGAGACCAAGTTAAATAAGCCTTTGTGATTCTCAGTAACATAATTTCTGAGAGTCAAGCAACTGGATCGGATCCAGACATTGGATCCGTGATGTTTATGGAGTGCCTGCTCCAACTGCCTCTGTGTCTACATTTGTTTTGTTACCTTGTTAACATTGTAAGCTATTTATATTTTGGACGATATCTGGGGTTTATTTTCCAGAAACAGCAGTATTAAATGCTAAATACTAAACTGCCAGCAACTTTTAAATGTATCTTAATAAAAAATAATTTCTACTACTGGAAGGTACAGGAAAATGCTCCCTCCTGGTTCTATTAAAATTAATAGGCTTTTGCACCACACTTGGCATTTTAATACTGAAAGTTATTAACAAGAAATTGATGCATATAAAAGGATGTTGTTACATTATCAATACATAGTACTACTGATATCCAGCAGTTAGGAACTTATGCTAAATATATACATTTATATATTTATTAGTATTAATTTTGTTGTATAATGAACTTAATCACAATATTGGCATTCACATAAGGGGCTAGTTCAACAGAGGTGCCTGCTGGAGGATGGGAAGGAGAAGGCAAATTTTGCAGAGCCCATCTCCCCCCTGCAGCTATTCTGGGGCTTCCCCCCTGCTTCAAAAACCCGTAACAGGATGTCAGAGAGCTTCAGGAGCAAGGAGTAATTGGCAAGAATCATGTCCCCACCTCCAGTCAATGAACTCAACTCATGGGAAGTATTGATCCAACCCCGTACATATTAAGCAGGGGGAGGTGGGGTTTTTTTAAACTCTTAATTATTGCACTGAGCATATTCAAATAGAGATTACTATGTTATGAAACGCAAACTCTCCTCAGTGCAAATAATGGGTTTGGATGGCCAACAAAGATCCTAGAAATGCAAAGTGCCTATAATTTGTTTGTATATAAAGACTTTCTCTACCAGACTGCCACTTACCAATGTGTGCCCTGTCTGATATGATGAGTCTTTTCTCCCAGTCTCTTAAACCTGTCAGAAGAAATGCGGTGCCAGTTAGGTTTCTGCTCCCAAGAGGCTACAACACTGAGATACAAGTTTATTCAGTTGTCCCATCAGTTTAAAATTATTTATTTAAAGAAAAGAAACGCAGACACATCAAATACAGCAAATACACATGTAATGTATTATGAGCAAAACCAAAACAAAATCAATATGTGCTCCTTATGGAGTGGTTTTTGTTAAAAGGGCAAAGTTCACATAGTAAGGAGCCCCCAAGATTGTTGGGTTGTTGTTGTTTTTTACACACAACTCCCTCCACAGCTATATTCAGCTAACTAAAGCACAAAAATACAGCCATGCTCTGGCTTCCAGGAGTGACTTTTACCTCCTTCCATAGTAGGAGTTGTAAAATGCAAAGATAGGAAGCAGTTTTGTGTTTGTTTGAAACATTAATTACTCCTCCTTGCATTCAAGGAACTCAATTTTGTGACAGCATATTTACTCAATTGTGATTTGCAAATGAGGATATGCTACATTAAGAGGAGCCTACTCTGGATATTGCTGCGGCAGGCAATGTGTGGAACAAATTTTAGGAGCTCCTTACCAGGTGAACATTCCAGCAACTTTCATACAGTCTGTTTATTCACTTGTGATTTGGATGTCATGTTTAAATAATAGTATGTCTAAAGCATCATATTATTTGAATGCATGTAGGCTTAGGCATACTATTATTTAACCATGACCTGTAAATTTCCCTGATAAATGTGAAATTACCTGCAATGGGAAAAATACACTGCTTTTAAAGAAAACCAAAACATTGCATACAAACCTTTTTTCTCATTTTTCTCAGCTTCTTCAAATAAGCCTGGCAAATGTATGACTACCCCATTCCCTAAAAAAGACATAGAAATGTGTAATTGTGACAGCAAACCATTAAACAGTCATCTTTCAAAGTAATGCACAAAGCAGGGTAGTAGCGGTTGTCCTAATGCTTAAGTCAGACCAGCTGACAATAGACTGGGTCAAAAACGCTTTCCCAACTCCATTAACTGAAGTAATCAATCAGTCATTATCACCACCACCACCACCACAATACTCTGCCCATCTAGCTGGGTTGCCCCAGCCACTCTGGATGGCTTAACACATATAAAAACATAAGATCTGTATCCAGGCATAGGCAAACTCGGCTCTCCAGCTGTTTCGGAACTACAACTCCCGTCATCCCTGACCACTGGTCCTGTTAGCTAGGGATGATGGGAGTTGTAGTCCCAAAACATCTAGAGGGCCGATTTTGCCTATGCCTGATCTGTATCCACTCAATGCATTAACTTGGAATGCTACTGAATGGACCTTTCAAACAAGCATAGAAGTCCAAACTTAGTAGATCTTCTGTAGACTCAGCTCTAAGCAGCTGCTTTGATACGTGAATTCCTATTGCTTTTTATAAAGCTGCTAATTAAATTCCAGGAGCAATGGCAATCATGCTGAAGATACAGGAGGATTAGAAATGTGGAGGGATGGTAACAGCTGTTCCTTTTGTTCCCGATAACACTCCCCACCCCCCCACCCTGACCCGAAAACCCCCTATGCAATTGGTTCTCTTTGAATCTTCTGGAAATTTCTTATTTTCCATACTAGTGACAGTCAATAGGTCACCTGTGATATCAAAGGAGGGAAGAAAAAGCTGAGTGTTTAATCTTGTCTTACTGTTTAAACTTAACCTGATTCAAGCCGCAGTAGCAGAAACAATAAATGTTATCGCTCACGCAATAAAGAATCCATTTATAGCTGAATTTCCCCAACTTGAATCTCAAGTCTCCAAACAAGACATTTATACTTACCAATTAGAGAAATTGCCTTGGGATTAATTATACCACTAGGGAAGAGGTGAAAATCATATTCCTTCCCATCAACAACCACGGTATGGCCTGCATTATTTCCACCCTGCCAAAACAAATACGAAAAATGATTACTTAAATAATGTTAACCTGTTTTTGCTATAAGCAAAGAATGCTATTGATCTGGACTGAAAATATGTGTTCATGTTTTTTAATTGCATTCATAGTTAACTGAATTTCAGCCTAACTGGTATATTAAGGATTTGAACTGCTATTGTTATTCACTGCTCATCTGCTTCAGAGGGGGTTGGGAGGAGGGTGTCACACGATGGAGATCTGCCAAGACAAAAAAAAGGGGGGGAAACAGCACCACTGCCCCCCAAGTCACTTTACTTCCGCCACTAACACTTAGGATTACTCTGTAATTGATTTACTGTAATTCATTTACTGTACTTCAATATTCATTTGTTGCCTTTTACTGTACTAAGGTACGTCAAATAAAACAGACTGCAGAACTTTTCCATCTGCTCTGTTGTTAAGACCAGCTCCGCCAGGCTCCTCCTACAACTGTTATCCACATCAACCATTCCATCAGAGAAAAGCTGGACTTCATGGCTTCATCAACTCTACTGCAAGAACACTAACTTTTGGCTCCTCTGCTCCTTGAAATCTTTCAGCTGTAGCTGCTAATTGAAACTTAATTTTCGCAAATTTCTTCATTGAGGGGGTCCTAAAAATATATGCTTGGGTGTGAGAAATTCAAATCTGCTATTTTCGTGACTGGGCAACATTTAGATTGATAAGTCTACGTAATCTTGCTTTTAGAAAACCAAAGACTTTTTATTTTACCTTCTGTAAATGTCAGGTAATGCGCTATACACACACACACACACACACACACACACACACACACACAACTTTACGTACATTTTACTTACCAAGCAAAACAAAATTACATTAATGTAACCAAAATATAGTTTGTTGTAAGATTCTCCTCTCCAAAAAATACCCATGGACATTTTGCATTTTGACACCATTAGGTTCTGGAATGCACTTACTGTAGAAGTGAGTCCAGCTGTTATTACTGAATCTCTCTTATTTATTTACTCAGTAACTATACAATAAAACTATGCGAAGTTTGTTTTTCCTACTCTTCTCTTACAGCTGTTAACCTTTTCACAAGACACCTTAATTCTAATTAAAGTTGCCTTCTCCATTTCAAATTAGAAACACTTGCAATGCGTATGCAAACAATCATCAAGGTGATGTGGGAATAAATGTGACTTTTAAGAGGGAAAAGAGCAAAACATATTTACTGAGCTGTGCAGCTTTGTACACAAGTAGCCCAAGAGGTCTTTTTATGATTATGTAGACAAATTTCATAAGATGCCTTTTGTATTTTCTGTGTCTACAATTATAAAAAAGACTGCAGTGATTAAAAGTCTAGATTAAAATTGCCTCTGTTCCATTTCCTCAAATTATAGAAATACAGTATTAACACCCCACTCACCCAGGCAAGTTATACAAGGAAGTGAGCTTTGCTATTAACTTGCCTGCAAGTATCATAAATTCAAACAACAAAGAAGATAAAAGAAGTCTCATTTGAACTTAATTTTCAGTTACTGACGTGATTGTTACCCAGGATAATAAACCTAAGATTTTGATGAGGGCACTGCAAGCCAGCCTTGTTTTCTTTCAGAGCTTTGGTAACTTTAAACTTGACCTTCTCATATAATACGGGTGATCCTGGAGCGATTTTATCAGTACCCAAAGGAGAAGCCCAAGTTTAAAATAGCAATGTCACCATGTAGTTTTAAATCCTCCACAGATGTAAGGACTCCCATAAGTGAGGCTCTTTCTTCAGATGCAAACAGATGCCCGGGAGATAGATATAATAAACAAAGAAGCATAAACAAGGTTGCCTCTGAAATGTATTAACGAACAACCTTTCTAGTCTTTTGAGATGTAAAAATAAATTAAGATACCCACATTCAAAACCTAAGAAAGAGACTGAAACAAAACCAGTCATGAAACTATCATATTCCAGTTGGTTAGAGCATGGTGCTGATAACACCAAGGTTGCAGGCTCAATCCCCGTTAAGGGCCAGCTGCATATTCCTGCATTGCAGGGGGTTGGACTAGATGATCCTCAGTGTCCCTTCTATGATTCTACATATCTGCATCTCCCCTCACTACTCATTTTATTTTCTCTGACTTTCATGCTGTCAGAAGCAAGCTTCCTCAGGACTCATGGGATTTTTGCTTTGTTTTTCTTTGCTTATGTTACTAGACAGGCTGCCTCACTCTGGGTAATGAAAGGGCCAGTTTTAAAGTGGCAGATATTCATAGAATCAGACTGGTCCACCCCCCCACCCCCCGCCGCAATGCAGGAATCTCAGCTAAAGCATCCATGACGGTCATCCAACTCTGCTTAAAATCTTCCAAGGAAGCAGAGTCCACAGCCTCCCGAGGGAGACCGTTCCACCATTTAACGATATTGGGATATCATTAAAAAGATGTCAATAAAGGTTGTTATTTGTATCAAAGGGGATGCACGCATACTCAGAAGGCAGCCTCACTGTGTTCACGAAAGGTTATGTCCAGGTAAATGCATGATTGTGGCTTTAGCTTATTTCACTTAGGAACAGTGCAGTGGGACAGAAACACTCACCTGGCCTCCGATCAGTCACATCACTGCTGCTTACCAGCTGATGCAAGAAGAGGAGCAAGGGGACATGACATTTCTCCCCATCTAATTCCCAGTAAGCAGCAGTGGCTGACTGACCTGCAGCCAGGAGAGCACAGCTACCCCACCACTGGCTTATTATTTTTTACCACCGTTGATGGAATCTTTCAAGAAGTTGGAGATGGCGTTTGTAAGTGGTCCATGTTTCACAAGCATACAGTGGACAGGCGAACTAGTATCAGTGTACTCGATGAAGCAAAGATCACCAGTGTTGAAGCAATGATTCTTCAACATCAACTTCGTTGGACTGGTCATGTTGTGCGGATGCCTGATTATAGTCTTCCAAAGCAACTACTCTACTCCGAACTTAAAAATGGTAAGCGTAATGCTGGTGGTCAACAAAAGAGGTTCAAAGACTCTCAAGGCAAATCTTCTTTTAAAAAAGTATGTTGTATAAACACCGAGAACTAGGAAACACTGGCTTGCAGGCGCTCCAGTTGGAGAACAGCCTTTATCAAAGATGTCATGTGTTTTGAAGACGCTCTCAGGACAAAAGGGAGAAATGAGCTAAGAGGAAGGCATGCTTGGCAAATCCACACCGTGATCAACTCCTGCCTGGGAACCAAGGTCCCCACTGTGGAAGGACATGTGGGTCCAGAATTGGCCTCCAGTCACTTACGGACTCATTGTTAAAACTGTGTTTATGGAAGACAATCTTACTCAGCTATGAGGGATCGCCAAAGAGAGAGAGAGAAAGAGATTTTTTTTACCACCATGGGTGGTGTTACTTAGATTTTCTGGCACCAAAATGTATCAGATCACCCCAGTAAAACACCAGTGTTGGGCTATATAAATAATTTAACCCATAAGACTTGGAAGTTCAGATTTTGTTTAACACTGCATAAAGTATAGACACTTGCCCTCATTCTTAATTTAAAACTTTCCCCATCACTTAAGAAAATGTATGACAGCATACTAGCTTTCATTTTCATAGATAACTCTGTGGTATTAAAAGCCAGAAATCTGCCTGTGCTCTTAAAATGCTTGGGTGTATTAGTGAGACCTCTCATTTTTTATTTCTTAACATCTCTCTTTGACTTCATTCTTCAGTTACCTCCCCCCCCCCACCCCGACACCTCATTCTGACATGAGGATGTGCTCAACATCTTCCACAGGGAAGACAAATCATATATTCAGCTTCTTTCTCTCCTGCCCTTCTATCTAACTGTCAAAGTGCCTCTTATCCAAAGAAATTTTAATTGTTCAGCTTAAAAGAATTTAAGATGCATGTTGCTGAACACATTGTTCAGTTGCTTTGCTTGTTTAGCCCAGTTTGTGCTCCTTCTGTTTTCAGTTGGGCAAGACTTTCTCTTTTTAAAGGAAGTATTCTTGCCTTTCATGATTTCCTTGATTTTGCTCATAAAGCAGCTGGCATCCGCTTGAATTTCATAATCTGTGGTACAGATTCTATCTGAGCCTCTATTATTGTGGTTTTAAATAACCTCCATGAATCCTGAAGATATATTTTCTGCTTCCTCTTTCAAGATGAAATGTTTAAGAATGTACCTTAACTTCCTGAGGATTTAATACTGTGTGCTAAATAGATGATGATCCAATAAAAGCATTGACTGTACTGAAAAAAGCTCTAAACAAATTGAGAACTATGAAAAGAAAACAAGGAGTGGGAATATTTGGGAGAATATTTTTTAAAAGGAGGTATCAGGGTTAACTGGCGAGTGGGATAAACTTATGATCAGTAGTTGACTAGACAAGGGATTAGAAAGGATGGAGAAAGGGACAGGATAAAAACATAAGGAGATGTAGCAAACTAAAGAATATAGACTAGGATGCCAATGAAAGATAAGTCGGGAAGTCTTTACTTACTATAAGGTGATGAATGGCTGTACTGTAATATGTTTTATGTAATTTGAAAAATGTGTAAAAATAAAATGGGGTGGGGGAGATAAGTATGAAAAACACAGAGAAATTTAAATTCACTGACGGAAAACCAACTATTTAAAAATTCCACATCATTACTAACAGTTTTACTATTGAAAAACTATCATAAGATTTAAAAGTGAGATCATAAGTGCAAGCTGGATCAGGCCAGTGACCCATCCTGTTTTCACAGTGATCAACCAGATGTTTATAGGAAGCATGCAAGCAGAACCTGAGCTTTTAAAAAATGTAAAGAGATAACCTGAGAGTTCTTGCTGTGGTATCAACTTCCCTCCAGCCTTAATATGAAGCCACTGAGAGTAGACACTAAGGGATTTCAAGCACGGTATAATCAGTATTCATACCCAGCATTATTTCTCAGTTGCATTTGCAACAGGCGTGGCCATGCAAATTCTAGATAAGTGTCTGGATGCTACAGAATGATGCCCAACATACTGAGGCTGAATCTTGGTAAGCTGGAGATCTTGTGGCTAGACAGTCCACCATTCCGGGAGCTGTGCAATTTGAAAAGAGTTGCACTTCCCCTGAAGCAGATGACGTGTAGTTTAGGGGTGCTCCTTGATACATCTTTGTAGCTGAAGACACAAGCACCTGTGTGGCTGGAAGCACCTTTAAGAGCTTCAGGTGGTATGACAGCTGCAACACTTTCTGGACACAGTGACACATGTGTTGATAAACTCAAGAGTGAACTGCTACAGATGTGTTCTATATGGAACTGTTTTTGGTCCAGCTGATACAGGATGTGGTGAACACTAGGTGCCAAGGTTCTTACCACGAACCTGTAACACTGCTCTTCAAAGCAAGGCATTAGCTGTCAATCAGCTTCTTGGCCAGGTTTAAGGTTTCGGTACTAACCTACAAAGCCTTAAACCTAAACAACTTGGGACCGCCTCCAAAAGGATCGCCCAAAGCTAGGTGAATGGGCACTAAAATGTCAACTGCAATTCACTGTAATCAAGTGCAAAGCGATGCACACTGAAACAAAAAAATAAACCCTATATAATACAGAGTCTGAACTGTCGCCACATGTCAAAAAGGTTACTATAGCTACACAATGTTGCAAAAAGGCAACCAAAATTATCAGGAGTGGAATAACTTCCCCATAAGAAAGGTTACAACATTTGGAACTTTTTAGTTCAGAAAAAAGGTGAACAGGGCAGTTATGGCAGAGGTGTATAAAATGACGTATGGCGAGGAGAAGAGGAGAAAGCAGGTATGTTTTTTCTCCCTTTCTCATACTATTAGAATTCAATGAACCTGAATGTTGGAAGGTTTTAGACAGAAGGAAGTATTTCTTAACACAGCGCACAGAGAAATCCACTGCCACGAGATGAAACAGTTGGCAAAACCAGCTTTAAAAGTGGGGTAGGTAAATTAATGGAGCATAAGGCTGTCAATGGTTAGTAGCCATGAAAGCAATATACTAGCTCCACTGTTGGCAGAAAATATGCCTTTGAATAAAAGTTGTTGGGAATCACAAGTGGGAAGAGTGCGGTTCCACTAATTTCTGCTTGTGGGGCTTCCCATAGGTCCAGCCACTGTGCTAGACTTGGTGGGTCAATAGTCTGACCCAACTACCCTGTTCTTAGGTTACCTAACAGAATGTCTTATCCATACAGACTTGCCCAATCACTAAGTTCTTCTACTGAGCCTTCCCAGGTCATGGCACAACCTCCAAAAGAAAGGAAGACTGCTATTTCAATGCCTGCTAAAGACCCATCTGTTCTCTGAGGCCTTTTCCCTGACCAGTTATGTTGATGACATTATCCTTTATTTGTACTTCATGGTTTTTGTGAACCACCATGTGATATGTTATGAAAAGCACTAGACAGATATTTTAAATAAACTGATGAAGTGCTCTGGTTAGTTAGAGAGTATGCCCAGGCAGAAAACAATTAACTGATAGCAACATGAATTTATCAGAATAATTTCTTTAGTGCCATGGAGAGGACCCGTCTACAGATCTATTTGCATTTAACAAAATTTATAAAACCGCTTGACTGTAATAAAACCTCTAAGTGGTTCACATGAAATGTTAAAATTATAAATAAATACCACTTCAAAACGATTCAAAGCATTTAAAAATAAATAAAATTAGTAGTAAAAGAGAGTAAAACATTTCAACAGTGACGTGGCTGGATAGGTTTCCTTCAACAAAAAGGTTTTGAGCAGACCTTGAAAAGAGTCCAACAAAGGCACCTGATGTCAACAGGCAGGGAGTTCTGAAGTGCAGGCACTGCCTACATTTTATTAGATTGATTTCTTACAGCTGCAAAACATGTATTTTGTGGTGCCTGTAACAGTGACAGTTCCACAGACCAAAGCAGTCGAGAGTGCATACATGGGGTAAGGCGATCCCGCAAGTAAACTGGCTCCTAGCCGTTAAGGGTTTTATATGCCAACGATAACACCTCGAACCTGGCTGGATGAGGCGCTTGTTCAGAGAGAAGCCACTAGATGTTTACTAACTGCAGTTGAAAGATGTTCCCAAGTCTCAGAGTGACATTTTCACAAACCCCACAACAAGGCTGATAGTGGAAAGAACTGGACAATACACAACTGCATTTCATATATCTGGTTTATTTCACCATTCCTCAAGTGAGTGCACACACACACAGCTCATTTTATCATCACAACCACTCTGTGAAGTAGGCTAGGCAGAAAATGTGACTACTCCAATTGGCATAACGGCTATGAACCCCTATCTCCCCAATCCTAAATCTATACAACCGCTGCCACCCTCGACCGGCTCATTTAGAGTCTTAATATGTGACTGGAGAAGGCAGGCGGAAGAATAAAGAAACGCTGCTACCTTCGTCACATTTAGCTTAGCCCACGATAATGCACAGATAGCATACTATGTGTGAGTGTTGGGCTGCACTAGTCACCTTCAGCAACCTTCCCTTGCAGAAGGCCGTCACCTGACACCTGCTGCAAATACCCGCCCCCAGCAGATTCACTACTGTCCAGACACACAGGTTCTGGCACTGAGACCATGCTTGTCTAGATCTCGGGATCTTATGTCATTTATCGCCAAGGGTCAGCTATTTCTATTTGTAGCTCAAGGCGTGCGGGTTTACTTTCCTCTTCCCAAGCAGCATTCAGTCTGCAGCAAGCCACTCTCCTCTGTGCTGTAGCAGCCAGGGAGGACACAAAGTAAGGTGGGTGGGAAGAAAGTGAAGAAGGAAAAATAGGGTGTGTGTGAGGGAATAATAGAGGAGGGGGAACAATAAGGGTTAATGCACCAAAATCATAGAACTGTAGAGTTGGCAGGGACGCTGAGAATCATCTCCTCCAACCACCTGCAAAGCAGGAATAGACAGCTGTCCCCATGCGGGGAACAAATCTGCAACCTCGGCATGAACATCACCACGCTCTAACCAACTCCAAAATAAAATAATAATAATAATAATAATAATAATAATTCCTTGTTGGCATCCATCTGTCTCAAGAGACAGTGGAAGAATGCACCATCTGGGGTAAGGTCAAACCACTGGAGATTTACAGCAGCTAATAATATTAATAACAGTAAATAAGTGGGAAGGAAGAGGAGATGAGAGCAGGAATATGACCCAGGTTAAAATCTCAACGCTGCCATGGAACTCAGTCAGTGGCCGTGACCTTGGGCCAGTCGTACTTCTCTCAGCCTAGCCTACACCGCAGGGTTGCTGTGCGGATAAAAAGAGGGTGGAAACCCCGAGGAAAGGCTAAAGTCTTGAAAGAGAGAAAAGAAGGATTTGAAAAGGCGGCAACTACCATCGCCACCATATAAGCCACTTAGGATTCCCTCGGAAGCGGGGCAGGATAGAAAGGTCACAAATAGGAGAGCAACAGAAAAAGCGGCAGCGAGCCTTTTTCTTTAGGGAAGTTTTTAATATTTAATGATGCATTGTTTTTAACACTTGATTGGAAGCCACCCAGAGTGGCTGGGGAAACTCAGCCAGATGGGCGGGATATTATTATTATTATTATTATTATTTCATGAAAGACTTCAAAAGGGCTGAAGTTGCCACCACCCACCTGGCACCTGCAGACGACGTCGGCCTCCGTGGCCAGCAGGTCCACCACCTTGCCTTTGCCTTCGTCTCCCCACTGCGAGCCCAGCACCACCGTCACCCGGTTGCCACCCGGTTCGCTCCGCAGCCGCTTCAGGCCACCGCCGCCGGCAGGGTGAGGGGCGCGGTCATTGGACGCGGCCGTCGCCGCCCGGGTGCCCGACATGACGCTGGCTGGACGGCTCTGTCGGCGGCCTGAGAGAAATTCCTTCTGCTCGCACGAGCCCACCTCGAGTGCCCGCGCCGCCCGCTCGCCCGCTCTTCGCGTTTTTATGCCAGCCCTCGGCCAATCGCGGCGGCCGGAGCAGTGACGTTAGACAAGGGGAGGAGCGGGGTTGGGTGTCTACGAGCTGGAGGTGGGGCGAGGGAAGCAGTTGGGGGCGGGCCAAAGGGCGCGCGAAGTGTTCCTGAGGCGAAAGGGCGGTTCGCCTCAGACGAAGCAGGCGGCCGGGGTTTAGAAGCCGTTAGCCCCCGCCAAAAAAACCACAAATTTATTACGCATTTTAAATAACTATTCAAACCGAGCATTCCGTCAGCTTAGAGTTCGCTCCCCTTAGAATGTAACCCTATCGTGCAAATGTTAAATAAACCAAGACGAAAACTTTAAAAAGGAATAAATCTCTGCGTATGAAAGTTAATATAGCACACTGAAATCAAGACAATTTATTTATTATAAATAGAAATGTGTTTATTATTGTTGTTACTATTATTATTACTAGAGTAAGAATTATAATTTATATACTGCCCTATACCTGCAGGCTTAGGGTAGTTCACAAAATAAAATCAGAATATAACACCACAAAATACATAATAAAAATAAAAACAACAACAATCCAATAACCCCGCACAAGTGTACTTTAAAAAGGCATAGGATGCCTATCAAATAACAGTTAATGCAAATATTTCTTTGTGCATCTACCGAAAAACCAAAATGTGGAATTAAACACATTACGCATTTGAACGAACTATTAAAACCAAGCATTTTGTTACCTAAGAGCTCGCTCCCCTGAAGAATGTAAACGTATCTTGCAAACGTTAAATAAACCCAGATGAAAACTTTTAAAGAAATTTATGTGTATGAAAGTTCATATAGCACACTGAAGTCAAGACAGTCCTGGCTTTAATTTTACCTCAGGCCAATGGGACACAACCACACACCATGGATTCTCCAAAATAATCCCAGATGTGATGTTCAGGGTGCTGGGAGTCACAGTTCTGTGAGGAGTAAATGACTGTTTGTTTATTACATTTAAATACCACCTTTATCTTCCAAGGAGCTCAAGGTGGTGGCACATGGTTATCCTCCTCCCCACTTCATCCTCACAACCACCCTGTGAGGTAGGTTAGGCCACAAGGCAGTGACCGGACCAGGGTCACCCAGTGAGCAGTCGGGGTTCGAACCCTGGTCTCCCAGGTCACAGTTGGGGCTTTTTTTCAGGTGGGTGCCATTGCCATTCTAAGACAGCAAAGGAGAAGTTCCTGGTGAGTGCCGGCACCTCATTTTCTAGAAAAATAGCACTGGTCATTATCCAACACTAACCATTGGCTCTCAGGATTCTCTGGGGAAAGTTGTGTGCTTTGAATGTATGGTGTGGAAGTGACCTAAGGGAAGTTTGTTAGCGTCACGTGTTCACATGCACACACTCCCTGACCCAGGGAGCAGCACATCTCGAAACAGCAACCTGCTACAAGCCCTGATGCCACTCCACCTCTTTTACCTGCGTGGCATGGCAGCACCCACAAAGCACTGGAAACCAGTACAGCTGGAGAGGTGGTGGGGTGGGCAGCACTGGTGCTGCCTTTGGGGCTTCCGGCGCTTGAGCCGGTCACCTCATCTGTGGGCCTGCCCGGCGTCAATATGAAGAGAGCAACACTGGCCTGCATCGCAGGAAAACTAGATTGCCGTGGTGACATATAAATGGCAGGAGCTACCATGGTTTGCCCTTCATAGCCACGTGTCCAAGGAGAGTCCAAAAATGCCAGCAGCATTTTTGTGCCACGTACCCCAAAGAGCAAAGGTGTATCGTATAAAACCCAGTTTATTAACATCATTTTCATTGCATTCCTATGCACAGTTCCCTCAGAGTAAGCGCCACTGAATTCAGTGGTGTTTATTTCTGACTGCAAGAGTCCAACCACTGCTCAGCAGTCAACCAAAATGCAATCTTTTATCTTTTCATTGGAAATTGCAGTCTTGCAAAGAAGCATTACCGTTTATAAAGTTTAGGGACTCCCATCAAAGGAAGGAAAGAAGGATCCAGCCTCTGCTTGATTTATTTTCCTCGTTCCCTGACTTCCTCTATGCTAATTGCCACAAACTTGAAGGCCTCATTATCACCTCACTGGGCAAAACAAGGAGGGTCCATCAATTAGCCTGGAACTTTGGAACATGCTACTGCATCACTTCTGTCCTGAGAAAAGTTCCAGAGCTCTACTCCCTTAACTACCCCATTTACAGCCAGGGATGCATGAGATGGTCTGTGGTATGCACAATTTTGAGAAGGTTGAGGGAGACAAAGCATGACAGAGGTACATGGCAATTGAGAGAAGGTTAATCTTACCGTACGGGCTTGCAGGGCTGGTGCCAGACTTAAAGGGACCCTCCCCCCCCCCAAATAATAATTCAGGAGCAATTTAGAAATATTCATTTACCCAGGTACTTAATGGCTGAAAGATAATGTGCTTGGTAATCTTGAAATTGTTACATACCATGGTATGTGGCTGTTTTAAAATAAACACATCAATTGTATTGGTTTACCACTTTGCTGTTTGCCACCCTGGGCTCCTTTGGGAGGGAAGACAGCAGAAAAAATTAAGAAGGAAGGAAGGAAGGAAGGAAGGAAGGAAGGAAGGAAGGAAGGAAGGAATAGTATATCTTATATCTACAATTTTTTACTAGTCGCTTTGTCCATCAATGTGGCAAAATGTCAAACAATCGTTTCTTGCCAATAATTCATTTCCAAAATCCAGAGAACTACATTGCCATTTTCTCCCAAGTATCATTCTACTTTTTAAAGTCGTTCGTTTTTAAGTATTTTTAGACCTTCCATCACAATTGTGGAACAATCCTTTCAGGTATGAACATATTTAGTGGCATTAGATCACCTGGTTTAGTGGTGAGGGGGGACTTTTGTGAATACCTTCTTTACCATGAAACTGTAGTGAGACAGAGGAGTTTAAGGAGAGAAAGCAAATAATTTTTTCACTTTTATATGTTTTTAAATAAATGCATATACAGTCCTGCATTGATGCATACAAGTTGCTTTTGATTTTAAAGAAACAACAATTTGCAAGTCCTTTCATCTGCATCAGATCCAGTGGCCCTCCAGCTGTTGTTGACCAATTCCCATCATTGGCCATGCTGTCTGAGGCTGGTCAGGGACGATGGGTATTGTAGTCCACAGAACACAGAAAGCTTCCTTCAGACCACTGGTCCACCTAGCTTAATACTGTCTACACTGATTGGCAGCTCCAGACAGGCTCTCCTAGCCCTACCTGGATCTCCTGGGGACTGAACCTTGTTACCTTGGAAAGCAGATACACAACCACTCAGCGGCACCCACCTAGAGGGCCACAGGTTCCCCATGCTCTACGGTTTCAAAAAACTTGAAAGAATTAGGCAAATCCTCAAGTCAAATTCACGACCATTTCTGCCTTCCCACTCCACAGAGCACAGGGATGTCAGCACAGAAGGAATAACAAGCAAAAGGCTAGACAGGCGAAGCTCACTTAGCAGCAGGCAGCTGGCAGGCATGCTACTTAAGCAGAGCATGTTCCCCTCTCTGGAGGAGCAGGCATGCTTTATAGGGAAATGAGCGGCTGGCTGACATTTCCCCCCCGAAGCGGAGGTGGTGACATTTGCCACAACACTGCTATCCCTTTCCTTTAGAAATAGAGCCATTGTGGGGTGGAGGGACAGATGACATATTGTGCAACCAGCAAGGCACTCAGAATGCACACAGGCCTTGTCCCATTTTATCTGCTGTGCAACAAACCTGTCAGGGAAGCAGTTAACCCAAAAGCATGACCAGCCCAAGGTCAGCCTTATGCCCGAGCAGTGATTTGAACCCTTTCGGCCACCCACTCCAAGCCCAGCATGCTGGCTCTCAAATATTTGCTTTGCCCCAAACCATTAAGTTATTTCATTTCTGGCTTTTCAGTTATTTAAATAAAATTGACTGCATCTTAATATTACACCGCTGGCCTGAAACCAATGCCAGAATAGTGCAACATTCAGTCTCCCCAGTAGTGGGTGCTGCTGGGGTGAAAATTGTACTTTATATAAAGTTTGAATAAAAAACAAATACGGTAGATATGTGCTCCAATCCTGTAATGAAGGAGTACCCAATATTATGTTTTAAACACTAAGCAGGAACTTAAAAAAGTTTTGAGGTGGGCAGAGAGTTACAAGGAAAAAATGGGGGGGGGGGCACCAACACATTTTCCTCCAGTAACTTGTTGTTGCATATTTATATCCTGCATTTTTCCCTAACAGGGAAAGCTTTGTACCAGTTTAAATTGGTGCCCATGCAATTCAAGAAATTTCAATAAGAAGTGGGATTTCTGTACTCTGTTACCTAACTCCATTCCTTTTCCTCCTTTTATGTGCAATAGACAGGTAATTTACATCAAAATTTCCACAAGGAGTCATATTATAGCTTTTTATTTTCTTCCATGGGTTGTTCAGCTTAGTAATTAATAAAGGCATTGTTCTTACCAGAACTGACACAATGGAAATAATAAATTAATAAATATGTTACTAAGTAAAGCACAGAAATCTAAACAAGCATCCACTATCAAGTTCCTCTTTTTTATATAAAATAATAATAATTCAATTTTCTCACTTGATAAGTTGGGGAGGGGGAAATAACTGCTTGGACATGAAGTATTATTATTTCCAGTTAAGAAAGTAATCTGAAGTACAAGCCCCCCCCCAAAAAAAAGAGAGCAGGATTCTTTTTCTTTCTTTCTTTTTTTAAAGACAGCTCCTGCATAGAGTTTCCAGGAATTGATGGTTTTCCCCACAACTGAAAGCCTTTCCCCGACAGAGCATCAAAGATGCCAGCTTCCTTTGTTGCTGCTCGTTTTCAAGCTATGCAGAGAGAGGGAAAGAGAGGGGGGGAGAGAGAGGGAGAGAGAGAACATGCCTCACATTTGTATGCAGTGAAATCATGCCAATACATACCAGCACCTTTGAATTAAAAAACAGAATGACTAATAGCCCGAGTCTATGTACACCAGCAGAGGGTTCAGTTCTGCTGGGTGCTGCTTTGGCAGCATGTTCCCTGCAGACAATACACTGGCTAACCAGACCCCTGCAGCCAGCAACACTAAACCTTTTGTTCATCAGCTGGCAGGCAGAGGGTTCATTTTTAAAAAAAATAATATTTATTAAAGGTTTTATAATTACAGAAGAAAAGAAAAAGACATTAAAAAAATTAAAAGACAATACATCAAAAATAAAAGGAAAAAAAATACATCAACACAACAACAAAAAACCAAAAACATTTAAAAACACATCCATTTTCCATATCTTTATCTTTCAATGACTTATTTCCTCGACCTCCTCCCACCTCCCACTTTTGTATTCCAGTTAATAATTAAATCAGCAAATCCTTTCCATCTTTCACTGCTTTCTATCGTTCAATTATCTTAATTTATTTTAACCTTATCTTACCATCAGAACCAGCAGGGTTCAATCCTGCTGGGCACTGCTTTACTATTCAGCATATTTTACCAGCCTACCCCATCCTGCCATTCAACTCTGACATGTGGGTAGGACTGCTCGCTTATAAGTCACCTGGCATCATCATGATGTCAGGATGCACTGACAGATGAAGAATCCTGCCCATCTCTCAAAGTTGGTCCGCTGGGGTGGATCAAGATCTGGCCCCAAAGGTTCCCGGCCTCTAGATTAGGACCATAAATATGATACAGTGAAGGAGCCCTAAAACGTCTTCATGAAGTCTCCAAGTGACTGCAGTTCTTAAGTGCTCCCTTCTCAATGCTGCTCACTCAGGTGCCTTTAACCACAGCCCCAAATCAAGAAGCAGCGAGCAAAACATTGAGTGAACAGGAAAAAGCTGTCATGCAGGTAGGGGGATTTCTGCAGGTGACAGTGGCATTTCCAGGTGACTGGTATCTGCTGTTGTCACCCAGTGTGGAGACTCTATCAGGGTTCCTAAGCGATCTATGGGGTCAAGCAGGCTGTACAAGGAGCTCCTCATCCGGAGCTGGTCTTTGAAGGGCCCCTCTTCCATCACAATCCCCTTGTCTGCCCCCCCCCCCCGCTCAACAAGCTACCGTACTTCTCCTACTATGGCAATGTTCACTAAAAAAAAAGGAGGCCAAATTGAGACAATAAAGGAAAATAAACCCGTCTTAACCATCTTAACTGAGGGACGCGGGTGGCACTGTGGGTTAAACCACAGAGCCTAGGACTTGCTGATCAGAAGGTCGGCGGTTCAAATCCCCGCAACGGGGTGAGCTCCTGTTGCTCAGTCCCTGCTCCTGCCAACCTAGCAGTTCAAAAGCATGTCAAAGTGCAAGTAGATAAATAGGTACCACTCCAGCGGGAAGGTAAACGGCATTTCCGTGCACTGCTCTGGTTCACCAGAAGCGGCTTAGTCATGCTGGCCACATGACCCGGAAGCTGTACGCCGTCTCCCTCAGCCAATAAAACGAGATGAGCGCCGCAACCCCAGAGTCGGCCACGACTGGACCTAATGGTCAGAGGTCCCTTTACCTTTACTTTAACCATCTTAACATAAGTTCAGCATCTACCAAATCTTCAATCTTTTTGGAACCCGGGACCCAACCACCACTAGTCCCAATGTGGAAAATGGAACCATTTTTAGGTTTATTTGTTTTTAACTTCCTCCTTTGTGATCAGCCTCTCCCTGTTTCCCTCCTCCTCCCCCCCAAAAGCCCTACATTTGCTATAAAAAGGGAAATGATGGGCATTTTAGGCCACAGCGTCACACACTTAAGGAGCAGTAAATAAGTAAATTAATAACTGGCATTAGCTGTTGAAATCAAGACGGCATCTAGGTAGGTAAAAACGTAAAGTTCGGTCAAAGGTGACTATGGGGTGCGGCACTCATCTCGCTTTTCAGGCCGAAGGAACCGGCGTTTGTCCACAGACAGCTTTCCGGGTCATGTGGCCAGCATGACTAAATCACTTCTGGCACAATGGGACACCGTGACGGAAGCCAGAGTGCGTGGAAACGCCATTTACCTTCCTGTCACAGTGGTACCTACTTTTCTACTTGCACTGGCGTGCTTTCGAACTACTAGGTTGGCAGGAGCTGGGACAGAGCAACAGGGCTCACCTCATTGAGCAGATTCGAACTGCCAACCTTCCAATCGGCAAACTCAAGAGGCTCAGTGGTTTAGACCCTCCATCTAGGTAAACCCGTACATCAGTGGCATAGCATGGGTTGTCAGCACCCGGGGCAAGGCAAGTAATTTGCGCCCCCTAACCCGGGGCAAGGCAAGTAATTTGCGCCCCCCCCCGCTGCACTGTCCCTCCCCCAGATAGTCCCTCGCTCTCTCTCCGCACCGCACTGCACGCCTGGCACCCTCCCCTCCACAGTGGGCGGCAACCCAGCGGCTCGGATCGGATTCGCACAGCCAGCACTGCAGTGAGATAGAGTGAGTGAGCCAGGTAGGGGCAGAGAGCTGCGAGTGCGAGCGCACCCCCCCCAGATGTTGCGCCCGGTGCGGCCGGCCCCCCCTGCACCCCCCACGCTACGCCACTGCCGTACATGGACCCAGTGTTAAAAAATCAAATGTTAAAAAGGAATACCCAAACTGGTTGTGATAATAAATGAAAAGTGGGGAAACAGAGGAAAACTTATTTCCAAAGGTTATACCTCTTTAACAATGTTTCCGACGCTTAGCTGCTTCTCCCTCTTCAAGAAAATTCTTCCTCTTTTCTGCCTTTACCACTTGTTCCCTTCTGTCCTGATTTTCCTACATTCCAACATACAAAAATCTAAAATTCAATAGAAGCCTGACAAAAAAAATAAATCCACATGGATAATAAACCCACCTAGTTTGAAAATTGCAGCCCACTTTTTAAACAAAACAACAACACATTCCTTGAATTAATTTACAAACCACCACAGTAAATCACGGTGCACTGGGGCAGAAACCACGCTGTAGTATGAGATCAGGGCAGTCAATGGCATGCAATTTGAATTAATTTGACTGGCGGTGGGCTCAGGACATGCAAGGAGCACAAAATGTGCAGGGATACACCATATTTTTCCGTGCATAAGATGCCCCCATGTATAAGATGCTCCCTATTTTGGGGGACTCCAAATTAAGAAAACACCTCTCAGCACTACCCGTGTATAAGACGAGCCCCAATTTTAAACTATTTCTTTGTTGTTAAAAAACCCTAGTCTTATACACAGAAAAATATGGTAATGACAACATACAACCAGTTACTAAATTCAGCAGCAATTGTACAACTCCCTGTTCATTTGTTATTAAAAAGAGTCAAAGCAGCTTGCTGCATGCTCCATGCATCTTAACCCATGTGTAGAGAAGTAGTGTGTGCTTTATTATAACCATGTTATCTACTTTAGCTGCTCATACCAGACAAAGGCTACAAAGTTCTGGGTAGATGTAAAGACTCTCTCAACAGGGTTCTTTATGTCCTCCTTTCAAACCAAAGCCCCTCACGCAACACTGAAACTTATTCTTGCAACTCCCTCTTTCGAATTTCAGAAGTGGCTTGCTATCAGCAAGTCTAGGGGAGAGGGCTTGCGCTGGTGCCTCTGCGCATGCACAAGTGTGTGAAAGTCAAGCACACTGCTGTATGCACACGTAATTCCTTGGTATCAAAATACCCACAAGAAGCATGCAAGCTAGAGATCTGAGAATTATATTCAGTTCTAGCAAACACTAAAGAGTAGCTGGTGGTTTCTTCTACCAGTATGCAGTTTTGTGAAGTCCAATAATTTTTTATTCCCACAATGGTAGTTTCACACATTTCTGACGTTAATTGGTAGCTTTGATATATTCCCCTTATTTCTGATTTTCAGGCTGTAAGTGCCTTTACTTATGTAGCCAAAGCAGATTCACCCACAAACATGAGGGAAGAACCTGTAAGTTCAGGGGAACCCTGAGTTTTGCAGCAACAGAAAAATGATTGCGGGGGCAGGGAGATAAGAGGGGAAAATCACAATATACAGCCCAATGAGAACAAAATGTTCACACACCCCCCCCCCCTAAAAAAATTGCTGGCTACTGGGGTAGAGGAAATTAAAACTGGGTGATGTGGGAATGGAATATGTTGAGAAAGGGCATGGCTGGCAGGAACCCTGAATGGGAACATTCCACATAGCAAAATTTTGTTGCAGGTCCCACTTGTCATTATCAAACCTTGTTTATTATTGCAAACCTTGAGAGCTTTGATGAAGAGATCCCTGAAGGTTTTCATAGTGTTAAAAAGATCGTCTAATGAGTGTGTGTTTCGATCTTCACAGAGATAATCAGCAAGCTCAGCTTTCTTTTCCACCAGGGCATTCATTTCCTCACCCAGTTCCTTGGAAGCATTTATGCTATCCTACTTGCAAACACAATTTGCTCATGTTAGAAAACATTGTTCAAAATAACATTGCACCTGGTGAAGGTTTGTTTGACTGCTTTTTACAGTTTGTATTTTGTTGGTCTTAATGCTCTGTTTAACCATTACTTAGTAATATTATCATAAGCAGCCACAGAAAATAATAATAAATAATAAATAATAATAATAATAATAAATAATAATAATAATAATAATAATAATAATAATAATAATAATTTGTTTGTACCCCGCCCATAAGGTAAGGTATACATTAAAAAAAAAAAAAAAAGAATCAAGGGGGGGGGGTAGTATGTGAAAATAGTCCAAAAAGCTCTCTAGCAGCTTGTGAGCAACTTTCTGAAATAAATAGAATAAAGCCCTTTCTAGCCAATCATCTTTTAGTCTAGTAAATCGTAGGATCATAGAACGAAGGGTCATCTAGTCCAACCCCCTGCAATGCAGAAATCTCAGCTAAAGCATCCATGACAGATGGCCATCCAACCTCTGCTTAAAAACCTCCAAGGAAAAAGAGTCCACAACCTCCCAAGGGAGTCCGTTCCACTGCTGAACAGCTCTTACTATCAGAAAGATCTTCCTGATGTTTAGTCGGAATCTCCTTTCTTGTAACCTGAAGCCACTGGTTCAAGTCCTACCCTTCAGAGCAGGAGAAAACAAGCTTCTTTTCTCAGTTGTTGCCTGGGATCTCGACTTCTTCCTCAAGGAAGCACTTTTTATTTTGGATGGATCTCCTGTTTCGCACCATTCAGTTCACAACGCATTATTGCGAGGAATCTGTCTCCAGCTAGCCAGACCCCTGCAATCTGCAGTACTGTCCGGAATATGCTTGTGCAAAATGGCAAACCCGTCAACTGAAGGAGAGGACGACTCTACTGCAGACAGAACCAACTGGCTTTAAGGCACAATGCGGGCAAACATCTTGTCACTCTCTCTCTCTCTCTCGTGCACGCAATCTCTTGGCAGCAAGGGGCCTTGCTTTCAGAATTTTGCTCGACAGGCTGCCTAAATTAACCAGGCAAGTCTATTTGTTCTTTTCAGCCAGCTGAAGATAAAGTGCATTCATCTCTTCTCTTAATGGGGTGGAGGGGAGCAGCCTGGTTTGCATCCCAGGCACACGAGGCCCCACTTTGCAAAAACCAAGGCACCCGGGGTCTGGACAGCGTCAGAATGAGCCACTTGAGAACCATATGTATGCTGCCAGTTCCATGATGGAAGAAAGATAATACATAAATAAATGTAGGGTGACAAATTAAAAACAAACAGCTAATCTCGCCCTGCACCATCACGCACCAGTGGTCTCTCCTAAACGTTATTCCACACGTTGCACCACTGGATAGCTCAGCTGGTTAGAGCAGGGTGCTGTTAACGCCAAGGTTGCAGGTTCGATCCCTGTATGGGGCAGCTGCATATTCCTGCATTGCAGGGAGTGGTATTAGTTGATCCTCAAGGGCCCTTCCAACTCTCCAGTTCTATGATTCTAAGAAAAGCCATAGGTGCTCCAGTGCCACTCCATTTTCTTTCATTTCAGAGGGGTCATACCTCCATGGTAAAGGTAAAGGTAAAGGGACCCCTGACCATTAGGTCCAGTCGTGACCAACTCTGGGGTTGCGGCGCTCATCTCGCTTTATTGGCTGAGGGAGCTGGCGTACAGCTTCGGGGTCATGTGGCCAGCATGACTAAGCCGCTTCTGGCGAACGAGAGCAGTGCACGGTAACGCCGTTTACCTTCCTGCCAGAGTGGTACCTATTTATCTACTTGCACTTTGACGTGCTTTTGAACTGCTAGGTGGGCAGGAGCAGGGACCGAGCAACGGGAGCTCACCCCGTTGCGGGGATGGACCATTGATCTGACTCACATTCACACCATACATTTAAAGTAATTGTATCAGTCATGGCTTCCCCCACAAAATCCTGGGAACTGTAGTTTGTTAATGGTACAGAGAGCTTAGGACAGTGATGGCCAACCTTGGCCCTCCAGCTGTTTTGGGACTACAGCTCCCATCATCCCTAGCTAACAGGACTAGTAATCAGGGATGATGGGAATTGTAGTCCCAAAACAGAGGGAGGGCCAAGTTTGGCCATCACTGGCTTAGGAGACCTGTAACAAACTACAGTTCCCAGGATTCTTTGTGGAAAACCATGGTCACACATCCACATTGCATGTTCACATTTAGAGCATGGCTTCCCTTAAACAATTCTTGGAACTGTAGTTTAAGGGTGCTGGGAATTGTAGCTCCATGAGGGGTAAGCTACAGTTCCCATTTGTGTGGGGGTTTTTGGGGGGGAGGGAGACATGTACAATAAATGCATTGTGTGGATGTGACCCATGACTCTTAAAGAGAGCAGGGACCTGTGAAACCCATTTAGCAGACACAACTAAGAAACATTCTTGAATAAAAGGAAGTTTGAGTACCATTAGTAAATCCATGTAACTTACTTTAATAGATTTCCCAAACTGGACTTTCACATCATCCTTGGATGAAAATATCTTTTGCTCGATTTCCAACAATTTCTTTAGAAGGCCTTCCACTTCCACTTGCATCTCTTTTACATTGATTCTGGAAGAGGTTTAGTAAAAAAAAAAAAATTACAATCAGCATCTATAGGCAAACACATTCTGGAATCTTCCCTTCCTCAGCACCCCCACCCCCACATGTCTCTCAATGGGAAACACAGAAGGAGAGTCTTTGTGATGAGAGAGATCATGCATGCAAGACAAAAGAAGGAGCCTTATCAATGGTCCTCTAACTGAGAGGAATGTGGATACAGGAATCACATTTCTGCAGCTGTGCCTCTGCAGAGTCCTTGTCCCCAGTGCCCTACAGCTACCCCATCCAGAAAAAGGGAGCTTTTCATCCACAGGGTGCTCCAAAGCTAAGCATTTAGGAATGCTGAAAACACAAGGGCAGGCATAGGCAAACTCGGCCCTCCAGATGTTTTGGGACTACAACTCCCATCATCCCTAGCTAACAGGACTAGTGGTCAGGGATGATGGGAATTGTAGTCTCAAAACATCTGGAAGGCCAAGTTTGCCTATGCCTGCACAAGGGGCTTCCGTTTCAAGGGAACGGTGTGCAAGTTCTGCAACGTACAGCCGAGCTTCATGGAAAACACAGACAAAATCAGAGCACTCCAAGTCATTTGCTCATGTATGTGCACAGAAAACAGCAGATCTATCTGAAAGGCAACACCTGCATTAATGGTTGCAGTGCATCCATTAATAATAAATAATTATAATTATAATTATAATTATAATTATAATTATAATTATAATTATTATTATTACAGTGGTACCTCGGGTTAAGTACTTAATTCATTCCGGAGGTCCGTACTTAACCTGAAACTGTTCTTAACCTGAAGCACCACTTTAGCTAATGGGGCCTCCTGCTGCATCTGCGCCGCCGGAGCATGATTTCTGTTCTCATCCTGAAGCAAAGTTCTTAACCTGAAGCACTATTTCTGGGTTAGCAGAGTCTGTAACCTGAAGCGTATGTAACCTGAGGTACTACTGTATCATTATTATTATTATTATTATTATTATTACTACACAACTGTAGAATATTATTGTGCAATCTTAGAAGGGGTGCGGCTGTGAGGGGCACAGCTGTGACTACCACGAACGGACCCTGCACTTCTGAATTTGCCACCGCACAGCTGGTTAGACATTGTGTTGGGGTAATAGGAAGAAGAGGGGAAGGCAGTGCCTTTGCCCAGTTCTGTGTGTGTCCCCCGCACCCTGGTCCCCGTGCCACAGAATTCTCCACTTGCTCATACAGTGGACACTCGGGTTGCAAACGTGATCCGTGCAGGAAGCATGTTCGCAACTCGCAGCATTCGCAACCCGCAGCGCCACGTCTGTGCACGCGCGGGTTGTGATTTGGTGCTTCTGCACACGCACAAGCACCAAAACCTGGAAGTAACCCGTTCCGGTACTTCCAGGTTCTGTGCGGTGTGCAACCCAAAATCACGCAACCCGAAGCGTCTGTAACCCGAGGTACGACTGTATTCTAATTCTGCTTTAACAAACACACATTAACCTTTTTATTTCAAATGTTAGAAGGGAGGAGAGTTTACCCAGCTGCCTTTGAAACGCACTCCAGGTCACTGGGAAGCTGTAAAAGGTCTCTGTGTTTTTTTTCAACCTCCTAAAACAAAACAAAACAAAAAGCAGGAAAAAAGTAGTAATCATGTATTTGCATCTGTAGAAAGCACCAACCAATTATTAGAAGTGCTAGAAAAAAGGAAGCAGCCTTATATTAAGTTAGGCCATTGGGTTCATAGTTCAGCATTGTCATGGCCTGCTCCAGGATTTGAGGAAGTGTTATGTGGGTTAAACCACAGAGCCTAGGACTTGCCCATCAGAAGGTTGCCGGTTCGAATCCCCGCAACGGGGTGAGCTCCCGTTGCTCGGTCCCTGTTCCTGCCAACCTAGCAGTTCGAAAGCACGTCAAAGTGCAAGTAGATAAACAGGTACCGCTCCAGTGGGAAGGTAAACGGCTAGTGTGATGTAGTGGTTAAGAGCTGTGGACTCGTAATCTGGTGAACCGGGTTCGATTCCCCGCTCCTCCACATGCAGCTGCTGGGTGACCTTGGGCTAGTCACACTTCTCTGAAGTCTCTCATCCCCACTCACCTCACAGAGTGTTTGTTGTGGGGGAGGAAGGGAAAGGAGAATGTTAGCCGCTTGGAGACTCCTTAGGGTAGTGATAAAGCGGGATATCAAATCCAAACTCTTCTTCTTCTTCTTCCGTGCGCTGCTCTGGTTTGCCAGAAGCGGCTTAGTCATGCTGGCCACATGACCCAGAAGCTGCATGCCGGCTTCCTCGGCCAATAAAGCGAGATGAGCGCCCCAACCCCAGAGTCGGTCACGACTGGACCGAGTGGTCAGGGGTCCCTTTACCTTTACCTTTAGCTATCTCTACCTGGAGATACTAGAGATTGGACCTGGGACCTTCTGCATTAGGGGAATTTGTTTATTAAAATGTGTGTACAGTCAAACCTCAGTTCCCGAAAGCCTCCATTATCGTACATTTTGGTCCCAAACACTGAAAACCCAGAAGTAACTGATCCAGTTTTCGAACAATTTTCAGAAGCCAAACAGCTTTCAGGGAGTTTTCTTCCTTTTTCTTCATTGGGTGTTCAGTAGGGCGGTTCATAAAATACCTTTTTTTAAAAAAATGCCTGCTCCAAAGGTCTTATCTTACAACACTAGGGATTATATAGCTATATCTGAAATTTCATGTGTATCAGTTAATATCTTGACCCTCCTCCACGAAAATAGCTGTTTACTTGGCCATTTTCCTATGTCGTGAAGGCTGAAATTTCAATTCAGTGGGGGGGGTGTTCAGGTGTAAAGGGAGGGCCTGGCCAGGTTGGTGAGTAGAGCAAGGAAAGGCAGCAGCCCCTAGCATATTTATAATCATAAAATTGATGTTTTAAAAAGTGCAATCAGTTCTCATAAGGGAGGTCGAGTTCAGTGGTGTAGCGTGGGTTGTCAGCACCCGGAGCAAGGCAAGTAATTTGTGCCCCCTAACCCGTGGATTTTAGCACTCAGAGAGCTGCGAGTGCGAGCGCGCCCCCCCCCAGATGTTGCGCCCGGTGCGGCCGGGCCCCCCTGCACCCCCCACGCTACGCCACTGGTCGAGTTCTATCTTGTCTTAAAACAATACTGCTCCTAATGTAGTCTCAGAATCAAAGTCAAGCTCAAGAAAAGCAGAAAATGCATCTGTACCTCTAGGATGTGATGGAGCAGAGTAATGCTGTTTTTATTTGCTCTTGTCTCTGTTAGTTTGAGCAACGTGCTGATTCTGAAGCCTCCAGCATTCCCACTGTGACGCCCCTGAAAGATCAGATGTGATATGAGCCAACCACACACTTCCAGGAAAAAGGCACACCTAACATGCCCCTTTGTCATCACAGCTGGATGGCAACTATAATAGACCCACAGACATTTAGATATATTGAGAAGCCACCAGACCAGCACCAAACCAAGTATGCAAGTCGAAGGGATGAAAGGGCCCAATAATAAAAATGTATGGTATGGAGAACCAGACCACTCCAGTTCCCATCAGCCCTGGGCTGGCCTAACCAGGATTCAGGGATTACAAGTTCCAAAAGCACCTGGAGGGCCACAGGTTTCCATCCCTAAAGGATCCATAAACTATCAATGAGGAATCTCATCGTACTTGAGCAACAGCAAAAATGTAAACCCAGCCATGCACAAAGCTTACAGGGTGACCTTGGATTAATCTCCAAGGCTAATTAAACGGCTCAGGACTGCAATACAGTAGCACCTCGGGTTAAGAACTTAATTTGTTGCAGAGGTCCGTTCTTAACCTGAGGTACCACTTTAGGTAATGGGGCCTCCCGCTTTCACTGCACTGCCGCCACACGATTTCTGTTCTCATCCTGAAGCCAAGTTCTTAACCCGAGGTACTATTTCTGGGTTTGCAGAGTCTGTAACCTGAAGAGTCTGTAACCTGAAGCACCTGTAACCTGAGGTACCACTGTACCTCAAGGACCGCCTCTTACCATATGAACCTACCCGGACCCTGAGATCACATTCTGAGGCCCTTCTTTTTATGCCTCCTCCTCGAGAGGTCTGGAGGGTGGCAGTATGAGAACAGGCCTTCTCTGCAGTGGCTCCCCATCTGTGGAGTGCTCTCCTCAGAGAAGTTCGCCTGGCGCCTTCATTATACACCTTTAAGGCACCGGGCAAAAAACGTTCCTCTTCAACCAGGCCTTTGGCTGATTGAATCCAATGCACTTTTAAAATGTGTTGGGGAGAGGGGGTTATTGGGTTGTCTTCGTTTGTATTATGTACAGTGGACGCTCAGGTTGCGAACGTGATCCATGCAGGAGGCACGTTCGGAACTCGCAACGCTGCTTCAGCGCATCTGCGCATAGTGCAATTTAGTGGTTCTGCGCATGCGTGAGTGCCGAAACCCGGAAGTAACCCATTCCGGTACTTCTGGGTTCGGTGTGGTGCGCAACCCGAAAACGCGCAACCTGAAGCATCTGTAACCCAAGGTATGACTGTATTTTGTGGTTTTAATGGCCATTTTATGCCATGAACTGCCCTGAGACCTACGGGTATAGGACAGTATACAAATAAATTAATAATAATAATAGTCGCTGAGGCGTCTAGTACAGTGGTAGCTCGGGTTAAGAACTTAATTCATTCTGGAGGTCCATTCTTAACCTGAAACTGTTCTTAACCTGAAGCACCACTTTAGCTGATGGGGCCTCCTGCTGCCGCCCTGCGATTTCTGTTCTCATCCTGAAGCAAAGTTCTTAACCTGAGGTACTATTTCTGGGTTAGCGGAGTCTGTAACCTGAAGTGTATGTAACCCGAGATACAGTGGTGCCTCGAGTTACATACGCTTCAGGTTACATACACTTCAGGTTACAGACTCCGCTAACCCAGAAATAGTACCTCGGGTTAAGAACTTTGCTTCAGAAATCACGCAGTGGCAGCAGGAGGCCCCATTAGCTAAAGTGGTGCTTCTGGTTAAGAACAGTTTCAGGTTAAGAACGGACCTCCAGAATGAATTAAGTACTTAACCCGAGGTACCACTGTACATGAACAACAACAAAAGGTATACCTACTCACCCATGAAATTTGGCACTATCAGCACCTTTTACCCCAGGGATAGGGAACATCAGGCCTGAGGCGTGGTGGGTATACAAAATGTAGTCCTCCAGGCCTCTCTATGTGGCCCAGGAAACCCACCCCAGGCTACAACTTTCAGTGGCCCCAGTGTTTTTGCCTGGCCAGGATGCATCCTTGAATTCCCCCTAATGCCTCTTTCTTCCTTGTCTGGATAGACAACAGAAAGGGGTTAAGCACGTGTGTGTATAAACTAGCCTACCGTACAAAGGCAAAAGTTTACGTTGATTGCTCCACCCACTTTTGCCCCGGCCCCACCCACCACTGGCATAGGACTCCTCCAAGGGTCGCCTAGAAGGCAACGTGGCCTCTTAGGGTAAAACAGGTTCCCCACCCCTGTCTCAGCCTAACCTACTTTGCAGGGTTGTTGCAAAGATAAACCAGGGGCAGAAGGGGACCATATACAATAGTCTAAAGTTCCCAGGAGGAAAGGGTTAGGAAAGAAGAGATAAAAAAAGGTGAGACAGGTAGGTATTGCCCCACTCTCCCCACCTTCTTACATAATTTAAAAAGTTTCCAACTTTCAGAATCAACTGGCAGAACAATGGCAGACGCCGGTTTGTAAGAAGCGCTGAAAAAGAGAAGAATGCAAATGTCGTTTTTACTTGGAGTTTGCACAAAAAACCACCCCTGCTGCTCCATATCTTGCATTTAAACTCAGGAAGAAAGTAATATTTAGGTTGCAATTGAAAACTGAACTCAGTGGGCAGTTCTTCTGAGTACTCTTGTATTGAATTGTTAAAGGTAAAGAGACCCCGACCGTTAAGTCCAGTCGCGAACGACTCTGGGGTTGTGGTGCTCATCTCGCTTTACTGGCTGAGGGAGCCAGCGTTTGTCCACAGACAGCTTCTGGGTCATGTGGCCAGCATGACTAAGCCGCTTCTGGTGAACCAGAGCAGCGCATGGAAATGCCGTTTACCTTCCTGCCACAGTGGTACCTATTTATCTACTTGCACTTTGACGTGCTTTCGAACTGCTAGGTTGGCAGGAGCAGGGACCGAGCAATGGGAGCTCACCCCATCACGGGGATGGGGCAAGCCCTAGGCTCAGTGGTTTAGAACTTAATTGTTAGTTGTCTTTAAATGATGAGTAACTGGGGGTATCCAATTAAGTCACTGATATAAAGCTACACAGAACTACGAAGTGTGTGAGTCCTATAAAAATGCAAATAAAAATCAAAGCATCTCCAAAAAGACATTAGAGTTTTCGGCTAGCATTATTTTCACCTGTTTGGGTAACTTGAGCAAATTAATTTATTTAATCTGGATTGTCAATGGTTACTGGTCTCAATGGCTAAGTTCTACCTCCATTGTTGAAGGCAGTATGCTGGGAATCACAAGCAGGCTGAGGGTCCTGCTGTGCTCCTGTTTGTGGGCTTTTGAGAGCATCTGGTTGGCCACCGTGAGAAGAGGATACTGAATTAGATGGGTCTTTGGTCTGATCCAGCACAACTCTTCTTATGTTCTCATGCTGCCATTCCACCCTTAGTCTGGGCAAGAGCAGCATTTGGTACCAGATGCAAAACTCAAAATAAAACTGGAAGCTTGGGATTGTGGTTTTTAAAGGGAATTTACAGATCATGAGGATGGGAGGTGTGTTAAATGGTCTCTTTAAATTTGAAGGTTCATTATTGTTCCACAAGATGTGTATTTCTTTAAAGGCCAGAGCAAATAACGTGACCTAGTTTTACAGCTGTGAAGCAGTATAGCAGATGCTGCTGCTGCTGCTGCTGTTGTTGTTGTTTAGTCGTGTATGACTCTTTGTGACCCCATGGACCAGAGCATGCCAGGCACTCCTGTCTTCCACTGCCCCCCTTAGTTTGGTCAAACTCATGGTGGTAGCTTTGAGAACACTATCCAGCCATCTCGTCCTCTGTCGTCCCCTTCTCCTTGTGCCCTCAATCTTTCCAACATCAGGGTCTTTTCCAGGGGGTCTTCTCTTCTCATGAGGTGGCCAAAGTATTGGAAACTCAGCTTCACAATCTGTCCTTCCAGTGAGCACTCTGGGCTGATTTCCTTCAGAATGGATCAGTTTGATCTTCTTGGGGTCCATGGGACTCTCAAGAGTCTCCTCCAGCACCATAATTCAAAAGCATCTATTCTTCGGCGATCAGCCTTCTTTATGGTCCAGCTCTCACTTCCATACATCACTACGGGAAAACCATAGCTTTAACTATATGGACCTTTGTTGGCAAGGTGATGTCTCTGCTTTTTAAGATGCTGTTAAGTTGTGGTAATTAAGCTGTTGGGTATGGTATATAAAGAGCAGCATGTAGCTCTCTCAGTACCCTGATGGATGGGTCATGCTTATTGATATATTGTAATTTAGTGTAAAAGGAGTTTTTGTTTTTATTATTAAAACCTAGCAAAAGTTAGTTTTGCGTTTCTTGAATTTGTGGTCTCCCCAGCACACCCTCTGCAGCGCAACTAGTCTGCAAAATAACCAACAAGGTGCCTCCAGTCAATGACAACAATACTAAGTAAGACAGACCAATGGTGTGAATCTGTTTCATTTGTTCCTAAATTTCGTAGCCCACTTACTTTCAGCAGCTGCTCTGACCAATTTTGCTTTGGGCCAAAGCAGATCCAGCATAATGTTGGTCTCCGTACATACCAGCATGCCTTCAATCCTCAAGTGGTAACTAGGAAGAGAAATCAGTATTTTTTTATTTAAAAACAATGATCATCATCAGACCTAGTAAATGGAGCCATGGACGAGGCAATTAAAAACCACACTAGGATCTCGTTAGCACATTCAGCTCAAAGTATGGAATAGTTCACAAAAATATTAACATAACAGTGTGTCACTTTTCCATCCCAGCAATGCTCCCCAATTTGATTTCGTTCTCCACCTTCTCCAAAAGACCTTTCTGAAAATCTGCTTCTTCCACTGGCATTACTACCCCAACCTTCACTGTAGCTTCACCCAATCTCTGAAGACCAGCGCATTTCAGAACTTTCTTACCCTTAGCAGCTGAAAATGTACCGTAATTTCTAACCTATGTGTGCTTTCTCTAGAAGCCAGAGCATTCCTTATTTAGCATGAACCATACATGCGCCTTTGTTCTAGCTGTATTTCCAGGAGACAACAGACTTTGACCCTGTCTAGCATCCACGGATAAACTGGTGAAAAGGAGTAAATAAGATTTGTTTGGAGCTGCAATTCAAGCGTCAGCAATGGACTCTCAAGTTCTCGACTGGTCCTGCTTACACCCAAGCCAGCCATTGGACCCTCCTGGACAGGAAGGTCTATGGAAGACTTCATGTTTCAACTGGGATGTTGCCTGAGTAACAAGGCCTTATTGGCGCCAGTATAGCTCCGCGTTCCCTTTCCAATCCAGCTCCTGTTTGTCCCTCATTTCCAAGGTCCTCCTTCCTGGATCTCTCTAACCCTTGTGTGCTTCTCAGTTCCAATTCCTCCTTGCTTCTTGGCTCTGATTCATTTCCTGGCTCACCTTGGAGAGCTGCCTACAGCTCTGCCCTGACAAACACCCAGGGCTAGGGCAAGAGACCCTTTGCTGAAAGATGGTGTTGTTGTTGTTGTTTAGTCATTCAGTCGTGTCCGACTCTTCGTGACCCCATGGACCAGAGCACGCCAGGCACTCCTGTCTTCCACTGCCATCCGGAGTTTGGTCAGACTCATGTTTGTAGCTTCGAGAACACTGTCTAACCATCTCGTCCTCTGTCGTCCCCTTCTCCTTGTGCCCTCCATCTTTCCCAGCATCAGGGTCTTTTCCAGGGAGTCTTCTCTTCTCATGAGGTGGCCAAAGTATTGGAGTCTCAGCTTCACAATCTGTCCTTCCAGTGAGCACTCAGGGCTGATTTCCTTAAGAATGGATGCGTTTGAAAGATGGTGCCCCGGCGCAAAAAACCCCAACAACCCCAAAACAAATCCACTTCTAGAAGCTGACTTGATTGGCAGTTGTCACACTGGTGACAGGACAATGGCCTCTAGCACAGCAGTTGGGGGTAGCAGACTTACTTATTTTTATTTTCTGAAAGATTTTTATTCTTCTTTTTAAAAAATAGATTTCTTCCCTTCCCTTCCCTTTATCGCAAGTCACCAGGACAGGATACAGCAATGAAACTGGGCCCTCAAAAGGCAAGTCGCTCCAAAATCAAGGCAAAGAAAAAGACAATAATATATTGAGATAGTTCACAGAATATGGTTCTGAATGGAAAATAGGGGAAAGAAATACTGGGCAAATCCTTCCTCAGCATTCTGTTGGTGCAGGAAAGGCTTGCAAATGTAAAAACAATACAAACATTTAAAAAAGAATTGCAAGTAGCCAAACAGTTAAAAATATAGTAATTCCAATAGAGATGCAGACTTAGGTGACACAAACGTTTCGCTCACAATCCCCTGCTGTCAGTCCTCTGCCGCCGGCGCCACCCCACAAGAAACTGCTGCCTGAGGCAGCCACCTCACTCTACCTAATGGTAGAACCAGCCCTGCAAACGCCTATGCTAGTCATGCAGAACTTGTAGGCAAGGGGAAGTAAAAGACAGCTCTTACCTGGGAACTTCAAGGAGACACAGATAAAACTGATCTGCATTTCCTAGCTTGGCTTTTTCGCCCTTGAATGCTTTCATTCTCTCAATCTGACAAAAGAGAGTAAGACTTGTCACTACCAGCTCTGAACTGCAAGCAGCAATACCCAGACATATTACATTGCTTTTTTTTGTGAACCACTTAAAGTGTGCGTTTCCCACCCCCTTTAACTGTATGAAGCAACAAGCATTTTATAAATTAAGAAATAAATATTAAGAAGAGGACTACAGTTCCCAGAGCCCTTTGGGGGATGCATGCTCTAGTTATCTCCTGCTTGGACTACTGCAATGGGCTCTACGTGGGGCTACCTTTGAAAGTGACTTGGAAACTGCAATTAATTCAGAATACGGCAGCTAGACTGGGAGTGGCTGCCGGGACCACATAACACCGGTCCTGAAAGACCTTCATTGGCTCCCAGTATGTTTCCGAGCATTCAAAGTGTTGGTGCTGACCTTTAAAGCCCTAAACAGCCTCGGTCCTGTATACCTGAAGGAGCGTCTCCACCCCCATTGTTCAGCCCGGACACTGAGATCCAGCTCCGAGGGCCTTCTGGCAGTTCCCTCACTGTGACAAGTGAGGTTACAGGGAACCAGGCAGAGAGCCTTTTTGGTAGCAGCACCTGCCCTGTGGAACGCCCTCCCAGCAGATGTCAAGGCAATAAACAACTATTTTACTTTTAAAAGACACCTGAAGGCGGCCCTGTTTAGGGAAGTTTTTAATGTCTGACGCTGTATGGTTTTTGATATTTGGTTGGAAGCCGCCCAGAGTGGCTGGGGAGACCCAGTCAGATGGGCGGGGTATAAATAATAAATTATTATTATTATTAAAATGTCAGAGGCATCATGCCACTGAATACAACTTGCTGGGAATCGCAGGTGAGCAGAGCACTGTGGAGCTTATGCCCAGCTTTGCAGACTGGGTGGCCACTCTGAGAACAGAGCTGCATCAGCCACTGGCCTGATGAAAGCAGGCTCGTCTTATGGTATGTACGCACTCACGTGCCTTGCCAGCTCCAGGGAGGTCAGGAGCAACACTTGTGATTGCCTGGCAACTTCCAAATATGCTCTCTTAACAGTTGCAGAGCATGACTAATGGCTTTGAGACAACTCTCAAGTTATTTCTTAACTTAACCTTCAGAAACAGCAAGACATCTGGCACGGGTTCCGGTTCCATGAATGAAAGAAAGCTAGTCTGGTGCAGTGATGACAGTGGGGAGGGGAGAACCTTCACTCCCAATTTGGGGGTTGCATTCCCCCGGGGGTTCTTCTGTGTGCCAGTGGTGGGTGGGGCCACAGGCAAAAGTAGGCGGGACAGGGCCACTCCCTCCCCCCTTTCTCTCTCCCTCCCCCCCTTTCTCTTTCCCTCCTCCGACCTTCCCATCTGCATGTAATTAAGCCATGCATAACACCCTCAGCTGTTACAGGCTCAGGGAAATTGCAAGAACTTTCTTGGTGCACTAATAAGCACATCTAAAATTAATATGGGGGGAAGCCAGTATTCATACCTCATGGTTTTTGGGCAGAAGCTTCATTAGGTTTTTCAGGGTCTCTTCGTCAAACATGCTCCTGTCTCCTTTCCAAATCATGTCGGCTATTTGCTGATTCGAGCTACAGGAAAGGAGTGGAATGGTTAAGATGCACAAACATAAAAGCTAGGAAGAAATCTCAGCACAGGTGGCCCATCCCCCCAACTTACGAGGGAGTTACGTTCCGGGCCCCCGCGTGCATAAGTGAAATCACATCAAATGGGGAGCACCCTCTAAACACCCTTTAAACACCCTCTCTTCAATCAAAAGTACTGGATCCAAAAATATCCACAGCTAGAATTGAAAATCTGGAGGAGGCGGGAGGACATGCGGGGGGGCTGAGCAGTGTAAACAAAGCCCCACTGCGCCTCATGTCTCTTTAGGGCTTCCTCCACCCTCTTTGGGCTCCAGGGAGGGTCTGCTTGCAAGCCATGAGGACTCATCAGCTCTCTCCCGCAATTTCCAGGTTTTAATTGAATTATTTACTTATTTCCTGGCGACGCACCTATACGCAGTTGTGCAAAAGTCAGTAGTGTATGGGGGGGGGGGGAGGGTGCCTGTAAATGGGAGAGTTGTTGACAGGGTTGTTGACCGGTTGGATCCAGTTCACATGCTTTATTACTGAAGGACCCATGCAAAGTGAAATCACAGCACAAATCCCTTGGCAGATGGCTTGCGTCAGGACTTTCCAAACTATGCGTCGCGACACATTAGTGTGTTGGCTGCAGTGTGTAAGTGTGTCGTGAAAACGCTCCCCGCGCTCCTCCCCCGGGAGCTGGAAAGGGGATAGTTTAACCTCTGGTTTGCTAGTAAAACTGAATTACCATGTCGCGAAATTATGCAAGTCTAAAAAGTGTGTCGCCAACATGAAAAGTTTGGAAAGCTCTGGGCTTACGTAGTCATCTCCTTTGGTTTCCTATGCAGTGTTCAGCCAGCTTGGCCCCTCTTAAAAACTTTTGTCATACAGTGGTACCTCAGGTTACATACGCTTACATACGCTTCAGGTTACATAAACTTCAGGTTACAGACTCCGCTAACCCAGAAATAGTACCTCGGGTTACGAACTTTGCTTCAGGATGAGAACAGAAATCGCAGAGCGGCAGCAGGAGGCCCCATTAGCTAAAGTGGTGCTTCAGGTTAAGAACAGTTTCAGGTTAAGAACAGACCTCCGGAACGAATTAAGTACAGTGGTGCCCCGCAAGACGAATGCCTCACAAGACGGAAAACCCGCTAGACGAAAGGGTTTTCTGTTTTGGAGGTGCTTCGCAAAACGAATTTGCTATGGGCTTGCTTTGCAAGACCCCCCCCCCCTTTTCCCCAAGCCCCTAAGCTGCTTAACAGCTGTTCGCTAAGCCGCTTAACAGCTGATCGCTAAGCCGCTTATCAGCTGATCTAAGCCGCTAATAGCCTTTTAGCAGCTAATCCGCTAATCCCTTAAACCTTTAATAGCCGCTAATAGCCTTTTAGCAGCTAATCTGCTAATCCCTTAAGCCTTTAATAGCCGCTAATAGCCGCTAAACCGCTAATAGCGCTAATAGTGCTAATCCGCTAATGGGCTTGCTTCACAAGACGAAAAAAAACCGCAAGACGAAGAGACTCGCGGAACGGATTCTTTTCGTCTTGCAAGGCACCACTGTACTTAACCCGAGGTACCAGTGTGGTGTAGTGGTTAAGAGCGGTAGTAATCTGGGAAACCGGGTTCGCATCTCCGCTCCTCCACATGCAGCTGCTGGGTTTCCTTGGGCTAGTCACACTTCTTTGAAGTCTCTCAGCCCCACTCACCTCACAGAGTGTTTGTTGTGGGGGAGGAAGGGATAGTAGAATGTTAGCCGCTTTGAGACTCCTTAAAGGGAGTGAAAGGCGGGATATCAAATCCAAACTCTTCTTCTTCTTCTACCACTGTACTTATATGCTCTCACTGGTGGTAGAGAGGAAACAAACTGGAAGTAGAGAGATCATCTCAGGGGCATCTCCCGCTAAAATGGATCTTGGAAAGACCTTTGCCTTAAGACCTTGGAGAGCCAGTGCCAATCAGACTAGACAATAGTTGCGCCAACGATCTGATGCCCTACAAGGCTTCCTATTTGCTCCTGTTGAAGTTCTGCCTGTGCTGCTGGGGGCCAGGTTTAGTCATCGCTCCCCCTCACCCCACCCAACACATTTCATTGACCAAGTAACTCTCACCATTTAAATTGCTTTAGCACTATGTTCAGATGGAGACTTTTCTTTCGATCTACGAAGGAAATCTGTTTAAGAGGGGGGTGGTTAAAAAAAATTAGTAGCAGGAACAAGTTAATACTGCTTGCCTACTTTCTTTGAACAAAGCTCTGAGACACAGAGAATGTGCAGTGGTTTTCAGATTCCTCACCATCTCCCCACTTCCTAGCATTTTTATAGTGCTATATGTTATGTTGTTATGTTATGTTATGTTATGTTGTTATGTTATGTTATGTTTTATGTTATGTTATGTTATGTTATATGTTGTGTTATGTGTTATGTTATGTTATGTGTTATGTTATGTTATGTTATGTTTTATGTTATGTTATGTTATGTTATGTTATGTTATGTTATGTTATGTTATGTTGTTGTTATGTTATGTTATGTTATGTTATGTTATGTTATGTTATATGTTGTGTTAATCTGCTTTCCTCACAAAATTGACCCAAAACAAACTAACACAGTATAAACACAAAAAAACCAATCAGAAAAGGCACATCCTAAAAACACATTTGTACAAACAAAGACAGGTCTTAAGAGATGCCAAGGGGCTGACTTTGGTAATCTTTCGTCACATGGCAAGGCCAAAATTTGGTGCCCTCAAGTGGATCTTTACAGCTATGGATCTTCTCAATTTCTGCTCCCCCTTGGCTTGCTGTCCTCTCCGAGAGAGCCACCCCCCTCTCCCGGCCCAAAATCCAGCACTGGAGATCCTGCCCTGCTAAAAGAGACCACAAGTGCTTAAAACCCATCAAATTATGGGGAATGACACTCAGCTATTGTACCTCCTTTGGCTTCTTCAGTCTGAGTTCTGTTTTCTCCTGCTGGCTTGCCTGAGGGACACAGAAGAGTCGCTCTATGCTAATATAATCAGGCTCTATAACTTCATCACCATTGGTCACCGCTGAAGTCCAGAGAGAACGACCACCTGGAAAAGACGCACAATGATGGAGAATTTCCAGCTCTACAATCCTATGATTCTGTGGACATCTGCAGTGCCACAGCTTAACCACCCCTGGTTTATTATAGAACACACCTGAAAACAGCCATGTTGGAGCCAGACCAAAGACCCATCCAGTCCAGCATCTTAATAATTTTATTATTTAAGCCCCATCAAGCTGGGTTGGCTTGTTCTCAGATGCCCATGGGAAGCCCACAACCAGAACCTGAATGCAGTGGGCAGCAGAGGTAGGACAAAGCCACCGTACTCACTTTTCGTGGCATCTAAGGGAAGCGTTTGCCAGTTGAACGGCTTCATTTTCAGCATTGGCCTCTGAGCCTTTGTGGAGCCTTCAACACTGCAGGACGGCAGGGCCTTGTTGCACAGAGATGTGGCCTTCATCAAAGGAGGGGAAGGAGGGGGTGGCAGAGGTGAAAGCGGAAGCCGCAGCATAGGCAGAGACGGGAACTCTCTGGGCGTGGCATGTGCAGTTGGAAGCTGGCAAGTCTGCAAGTTCTCAGAGGATGGAGATGTTGTCGTGGCTTCCATTGAGTCAAGTATATCTTGAGAGCTTCTCTTTCTGCTTGAGGGTTCTTCTTCCAAGTCCATGTCCACCTGAATGCACTTACTTGTTTTCTTGGTAAGGTGTTTTGCACCCAGGTGGCTTTTCGCAAAACATTCTTTGCAGCTCAGAGGTTGCTCCATCATGGCTTTTTCTTCCTTTCATTCCAAAACCCCCCAAAAGAGAATGGAGACATTTATTTTCAAAACTGGGATCAAGCAAGAGCATTTCCATCCACAGTGTATCTAAAAGTGATTCTGAAAACATTGGTGATGATTGTGTTGAATCTGCCATATTTGAAATCATAAGCAAGGACACTGAAACCAGTACCAAAAAAATCAAGGTTATGGGTTTGATTCCCGTATGGGACAGCTGCACATTCCTGGACTAGGTGATCCTCAGAGCCCATTTTAACTCTACAATTCTATGATTTGCACTGAGTAATGGAATCACAACATTTGGGGCCTGTGTCTGTTGTATCTCGAATTACAGATAGAGCTGTATATGGAACCCTGTACGGCACAGTATTTTTCGCTCCATAAGACACACTTTTTCCCTCCTAAAAAGTAAGGGGAAATGTGTGTGCATCTTATGGAGCGAATGCAGGCGGGAGGCAGGCGGGAAAAGCCCCCAAGATCCGCACACACGCTCCGCTGTCACTGACGGGCTGTCCTTCTCCCACCTCGTAGAAAAGCCCGCAAGAGCTGTGCTCCCTTTAAAGAGCGTGCGGCTCTTGCTGGCTTTTGCGGGAGGTGGGGAAAGGGACAGAGGGCAGCCCCTCAGTCCCTTTCCCCAGCTCCCGGAAAAGCTCCCAAGAGCTGTGCTCCCTTTCACGAGCCGTGTGGAACTCCACGCAGCTCGTGAAAGGGAGCGCTGAGCAGAGCCTGGGATGCATACAGGCTCTGCTCAGCGCTCCCTTTAAAAATATTTTTTCCTTGCATTCCCCCTCTAAAAGCTAGGTGCGTCTTATTGTCAGGTGCGTCTTATGGAGCGAAAAATACGGTAGTTTACAAAACCGGTGCTTCTGGCACAGACACTTGTGCCCCAAATACATTTTTTCTTCTCAAAAGAAAAACTCAAGTTGAGTTCTAGCCCTCGTGTTCTGGGTTCTAGTTTCGTGGTAGTCCACCTGCCTTGCATACAGAAGGCATCAGGTTCATTCCTTGGTGTCTACAGGTGAGGCGGAGAATGGCTGCAATCTTGAGAGAGCCATTTCCAGTTTAAGATAATATTGAGCTGAGGGACCCATACCCTGAAACAACATAACATATATGCAACTGCTTTCAAGCTATCTTTGCCCTTTAAAAAAATGAAAGCTGAGGTCCAGCGCCGAGGGCCTTCTGGCGGTTCCCTCACTGCAAGAAGCAAAGCTGCAGGGAACCAGGCAGAGGGCCTTCTCGGTAGTGGCGCCCGCCCTGTGGAACGCCCTCCCATCAGATGTCAAAGCGATAAACAACTACCTGACATTCAGAAGACATCTTAAGGCAGCCCTGTTCAGGGAAGTTTTTAATGTGTGACATTTTTGTGTATTTTTTGTCTCTGCAGAAGCCGCCCAGAGTGGCTGGGGAAACCCAGCCAGATGGGCGGGGTACAAATAATAAATTATTAATTATTATTATTATTATTATTAATCTGATAGCCAACTCAGTTCTCCAAGTACACTTAGTTCCTTACGTAGCCAAAACAGCACCAACCGCAAACAAGAGGGATGTATCAGAGGAAGCTGCTCTATGCTGAATCAGACCCTTGGGCCCATCTAGTTCAGTAGTATCTACTCTGACTGGCAGCAGCTCTCTGGTATTTCAAGAAAGGGGACACTCGCAGCCCCTACCTGGTGATACCAGAGGCTGAATCTGGGACTTTATGTATTATTATTTTTATTATTATAAAATGCAGGATAAATACACAAAATACGTAAGAAATACAAGGTCTGAGGGACAGTGTGGACCGGCCCCCTGCTGAAAAAGTTTGCTGACCCCTGGGTTAGAGTAATCAGTTTTGCCAACAGATGGCTCTGCCCAACTCCTTTTCCATTTTAGAAGAGAAACTAAAGAAGGGGACTGGGCAGCCCTTTGCCCCTTTAGCATCTCCGCCAAGTGACATTTCAGCAGCAGAAAGATCTTAAAGAAATATTCGGTTTGCACCAGAATAAATTCTGCTTCCATTCCTGGATTCTGATACCAAAACCTAATTGCCCCATGCAGTAATTGGTGTTTGCCTTGATCCCACCTTGAAGCCTGCCTCTGGATCTTGACACACAAATCCTGCTAAGAAGCCCTGCTTGGGCAAAGCAGCAGCTCTGTTGCCGACTTACAGCCCTGCCCCAGGTTCAGGGGGTCCCAAAGATTTGCAGAAGCACAAAAAAATCTTTAGAAAAGAAGAGCTGAGGAACTGAAATGACTGAAATGCCCTACCTGCCCAAACGAGCACAGTCAAAAGGTCAACCAGCCCAGTGGGGACTGAGCATGCTCAGTGAACAGTGACTGGCTTTTATGGGTAGGATGGACAGAAAACAAGGTGGGGTAAGGAATGGAATGGAATGGAATGGAGAGTCATGGGAGAAGAAGAAGAAGAAGAAGAGTTTGGATTTGATATCCCGCCTTTCACTCCCCTTCAGGAGTCTCAAAGCGGCTAACATTCTCCTTTCCCTTCCTCCCCCACAACAAACACTCTGTGAGGTGAGTGGGGCTGAGAGACCTAAAAGAAGTGTGACTGGCCCAAGGTCACCCAGCAGCTGCATGTGGAGGAGCGGAGACGCGAACCCGGTTCCCCAGATTACGAGACTACCGCTCTTAACCACTACACCACACTGGCTCCCATAGCTAGAGTGCTTCGCACTGCAACATTTCATTGCAGATCCCACTTACATTATCCAGACATTAAACTCTCAGGATGCATATATACCTAATGCAGGTATTTGACTTGAGTTTCTGATAAAAGTCTTTATGCTGATATTTGCACTCTTTCAAAGCTGAAAGACATTGCACCGCATATTACCCAGACAAGGTGATTCAAGCAGCATACGGGGTAACAACTGTGGAGTTTAAAGGTACCTATGTTAGTAATTTTACCCACCGTATATGTTTAAACAATAGACTTATGTCGCAGGAGAAAAATAACAACCCACCTCGTAATTAAAACATTTAGACTAAAATTAAATCGCAAAAAATAAATATTTCCAAACTTAGAAATAACAATATGAAACTCCTACAGATGCTGACTGTGTTTTTAATGCAATCCAAGATGTAAAATAAACTGTAAAATAAAAGATGTAAAATAAACTTTCTTCAGTAGATTAGGTGATAAAGGAATTTACACCACAAATTACTTTTTGAAACATACTTTAAAACTACTGCCTGTAAAAAACGAGTTGTGTTATCCCTGTATATAAAGAGAACTTTACCTTACTTTGTTGGCTAAATATTCAAGACAACTGACTCAGAAGTACTTTAAAGCAAAAACCCCAAGTGTATGACTCTGCAGCTAACAAACAGCAGTAAATTTGTCAACTCATCCTAATTAACCAATCCTACCTCAAACACTTACACCTGAGAGATAGGTCACATTTGCACCATACTTATGCTTAAAGCATTGTGATACCACTTTAAGCAGTCATTGCTTCCCCCCAAAGAATTCTGGGAGCTGTAGTTTGTTTAGTGTGATGGGCGCTGTTAGACCCTATATTTCCCAGTGAAGCTACAGTTCCCAGGGAAGAGGGGTTGCCTGTTAAAGCACTCTGAGGACTGTAGCTCTGGGAGGGGAAAAGAGGCCCTGGATGTAGGAAGTTTGAGAACCGTTGTGCTAATAACTCATGCAAAGCAGCGCATTGTGGAGACCAGACTGGAGAAAGATGGAAGGAGCATCTTTCCCCCACTAGATGGTGCATGCTCATTAGGCAGTCCTTCCTTCAGAAGCTGGGCTACCTTATGTCCTTTCCTATTGGGTGACAATTCTTGGTCACCTGGGAAACCCAGGTACCAGTGAGGGTGCCGCTCTGCATCTCGAGGGTTACCCATTCCACCAGACACACACAATGCAGCAGCTGGCTTTGTTATGCAACTGGTCTGAGGCAGAAATGTGCGAGCCTTTCCAGAAAGATATTTGCTTGGCTGCTTTTCCTGAGCCAGGAGAAGGGGGGAGGTGGGCGAAGGGAGGAGAGTTTCAGAAAAAAAACACGAAGAAATCAGGTCCATGCTAGTTTTGTTGCACCTGACTGTGTTGGACACAGCAAGGAATAATTACTTAATTACTTTCAGGAGTAAATAGGGGTGCCGCCTTCCACGTCCCAGAGCTGCTCCTGTGCCCAAGGACAGGCTAACTATTGTTGTCTATGCTCTGGTAACCTCTAGGTTAGATTACCACAACACGTTATATGTAGGCCTGCCTACATGTGTGTCCATGGGCTTTAAATGAGAATAATAATAATAATAATAATAATAATAATAATAATAATAATAATTTATTATTTGTACCCCGCCCATCTGGCTGGGTTTCCCCAGCCACTCTGGGCGGCTTCCAACAAAGATGAAAAATACACTAAAATGTCACATATTAAAAACTTCCCTGAACTTCAGATGTCTTCTGAATGTCAGGCAGTTGTTTATTGCTTTGACATCTGATGGGAGTGCGTTCCACAGGGTGGGCGCCACTACCGAGAAGGCCCTCTGCCTGGTTCCCTGTAACTTGGCCTCTCGCAGTGAGGGAACCGCCAGAAAGCCCTCGGAGCTGGACCTCAGTGTCCGGGCAGAACGATGGAGGTGGAGACGCTCCTTCAGATATACTGGACCAAGGCCGTTTAGGGCTTTAAAGGTCAGCACCAACACTTTGAATTGTGCTCGGAAACGTACTGGGAGCCAATGTAGGTCTTTCAAGACCGGTGTTATATGGTCTTGGCGGCCGCTCCCAGTCACCAGTCTAGCTGCCGCATTCTGGATTAGTTGTAGTTTCCGGGTCACCTTCAAAGGTAACCCCACGTAGAGCGCATTGCAGTAGTCCAAGCGGGAGATAACCAGAGCATGCACCACTCTGGCGAGACAGTCTGCAGGCAGATAGGGTCTCAGCCTACGTACCAGATGGAGCTGGTAAACAGCTGCCCTGGATACAGATTTGACCTGTGCCTCCATGGACAGCTGTGAGTCCAAAATGACTCCCAGGCTGCGCACCTGGTCCTTCAGGGGCACAGTTACCCCATTCAGGACCAGGGAATCCCCCACACCTGCCCGCCTCCTGTCCCCCCAAAACAGTACTTCTGTCTTGTCAGGATTCAACCTCAATCTGTTAGCCGCCATCCATCCTCCAACCGCCTCCAGGCACTCAGATATGACTCTATATCTGAAATTCTTCTTTTGCGATCACTCGGGTCCACACGATCTTCCACAGTGGGGACATAGGCTTCTGGGCAGGAGTTGATCACGGTGAGGGTTGGCCAAATGTGCCTTCCTCCTAGCACGTTTGTCACTTCCGTCTTGAGGTCGATTATCTTCAAAGTCCATGACACCTTTGGTAAAGGTTGTTCTCCAATTGGAGCGCTTGCAGGCCAGTGTTTCCCAATTGTTGTGTTTATACTACATTTTTTTAGATTTATCTTGAGAGAGTCTTTAAACCTCTTTTAATACAAATAGGAAGATAAGTGTGGTTCTTGCACAACAATATTTGGAAATAGCAAAAATAAGAGAGGTGTGGGGGGTTGCGGGTGGCGCTGTGGTCTAAACCACTGAGCCTCTTGGGCTTGCCGATCGGAAGGTCAGTGGTTCGAATCCTCGTGATGGGGTGAGCTCCCGTTGCTCATCCCAGCTACTGCTAACCTAGCAGTTCGAAAGCACATTAAAGTGCAAGTAGATAAATAGGTACCGCTCCGGCAGGAAGGTAAACGGCGTTTCCGTGAGCTGCTCTAGTTTCACCACAAGCGGCCTAGTCATGCTGGCCACATGACCTGGAAAAGCTGTCTGCGGACAAACGCCAGCTCCCTCGGCCAGTAAAGCGAGATGAGCGCCGCAACCCCAGAGTCATTTGTGACTGGACTTAACTGTCAGGCGTCCTTTACCTTTACCTTTTTAGGAGAGGTGTTGAACCATGGAGTGCTTCAGCAGACAAAGCAGATTTGGAAAATGTGTATTTTCAGCCATGGTGCAGACATGCACCATAGCACAACAAAGGCAGAACAAAATGGGAAATACTGGACATTTGTGCTAAGAAATGTTATAGGATATCGGAAGGAAGCTGCAGAACGTTGACTGATTGTAGTATGTCCACCTTGGAACTTTTTCATGTGCAAGCATTATTGAAAATGGCATTGAGTATAACCATCCTGATAGTGTCATGAGCACAAATAATCATGAATGCACAATGAAAAAGGTTGTTTGGCATGGCCCTTATGCAGTGCTTTTTTCTAAAAAAATATATTTAGTGGTACTCTCATTTTCCTACTCATATTGAAATACTGACCCTCAATGAGGCCAAACTGAGATTCACAAAATGTTAGGGGTATGTGTCCCCCCCCAGAAAAAAAGCACTGCCCTTATGTATGTACTCCTTTACGTTCCATGATGGGTAGGATGTAAGTGTCCTAAATAATAATAATGTGTTCAAAAGTTGCTCATCAGTTGCTCATAAAATATAATCAATCCAGGGAACAGTTCTGCGGAACTTGAAACTTCACATATACTGCTCTGTGAACTTTAGTTGATCCTAATACAGTGGTACCTCAGGTTACATACGCTTCAGGTTACATACGCTTCAGGTTACAGACTCCGCTAACCCAGAAATATTGCCTCGGGTTAAGAACTTTGCTTCAGGATGAGAACAGAAATCGTGCTCTGGCGGCGCGGCAGCAGCGGGAGGCCCCATTAGCTAAAGTGGTGCTTCAGGTTAAGAACAGTTTCAGGTTAAGAACGGACCTCTGGAACGAATTAAGTACTTAACCCGAGGTACCACTGTAGAGGAATTGTTTTACTGTCCAGTTTTGTTCAACCGGATCTGCTTTAGATAAACTTAATAGACAAAGTGTCCTGTAGCTTCTTCTGGTGCACAAATCTGCCCTTTTCATTTTTTTCTAGGCCCACCCCACAAAATTACAAGCACACAGACTCATGAATGGCAGTTTGTGTGTTTTTCTGTTTATATCATTCCTCTGTTTCTCTAGTTTGGCTTTGCTTTGTTTGTACTATGGCTGCAGCAGAGGCAGTCTCCCTCTCCCGGACTGACCCTGGGCAGAGAGCTATTGTTCCTGCTTCTGTGCATACTGCCACAGTAGGTTGGCAAGTTGCCTGGAGCTGCGAGCCTCCCCTCCTCCACCTTAGTCTCACAGCAACATGAAGCAGCTGAAGCCTGCTTTCCTAAGCCTGTGGCCGCAGCGCAGATTTTTAAAAAGCACAATGACAAACTCTTGCATGCTTCCTTGGGTGTCAGCCCACTGCATCTAATAGGATGTAAAGGTAAAGGGACCCCTGACGGTTAGCTCCAGTCAAGGACGACTCGGGGGTTGCGGCGCTCATCTCGCTTTATTGGGTGAGGGAGCCGGCGTACAGCTTCCTGGTCATGCGGCCAGCATGACTAAGCCGCTTCTGGCGAACCAGAGCAGCACACGGAAAGGCCGGTTACCTTCCCGCCAGAGCGGTACCTATTTATCTACTTGCACTTTGACGTGCTTTCAATTCTCTAGGTTGGCAGGAGCAGGGACCGAGCAACAGGAGCTCACTCCGTTGCGGGGATTCGAAACTCCGACCTTCTAATTGGCAAGCTCTAGGCTCTGTGGTTTAGACCAAAGCGCCACCCATGCTGTGTACAGTACTTCGGGTTACAGACGCTTTAGGTTACAGATGCTTCAGGTTACAGACTCCGCTAACCCAGAAATAGTACCTCAGATTAAGAACTTTGCTTCAGGATGAGAACAGAAATCGTGCTCTGGCGGCACGGCAGCAGCGGGAGGCCCCATTAGCTAAAGTGGTACCTCAGGTTAAGAACAGTTTCAGGTTAAGAACGGACCTCCAGAACGAATTAAGTTCTTAACCCGAGGTACCACTGTACTAGGTAGTAGTATTGTGTACTAAGATGTACTCCCTAGCAACATGTAAACAACTTCAGCATTGGTCCCTATTAGTAAGCATGTTATCATTGCAGCTTTAAAAAATCTGCTTTCTCTCTGGGAAAAGGCTTAGCACATCATTCTGTCCTGAAGGCCAAGGTTCAAATCGACTGTTTCTTTTAGGAAACCTCCAGGTGTTGTGGTGGGCTTCCAACAGCCCCAAGGGATGATGGGAGCTGTAGTCCAACAATAGCTGGCAGGGGCCATAGGTTCCCTGACCCTGTTTCAGGACAATTTCCCATGGCAGCTGGTCATAGGTAGCATACCATACCCTCCAACATTTCTCCGATGAAAATAGGGACATCCTATTCCATAATAATTTTATTATTTATACCCTGTCCTTCTGACCAGGTTGTCCCAGCCACTCTGGGTGGCTTCCAACATATATAAAAACATAATAAAACATTAAATATTTTTAAAAGCTTTCCTATACAGGGCTGCCTCCAGATGGCTCCAGAGTCACATAACTCCACCTGCAAACTAGTGACAGTCTGGAAATGGTCCTGATGGTGAATTATCTAGAATTAGCATGAGCACAGGAACTGGTCTGGCAAGATCTTTGCCCAGGCATGCATATCAACGACTCTGCCTTCTCTGATGGTTATAAGTTCAGCTGCTGTCCTGTGAATAAGAGAGCAAGGCAGGAGGACAAGTCAGAGGCATAAGATGTGCAGTGACTACTAGCAACAACGGTTATGCTCAGACTTCAGAGTCGGAGGAAGCGATGCTTTTGAGCACAAGTTGCTGGAGACAGCGCTTGTGCTCAGGTCCTGCTTTCGGATTTCCTGCAGACATCTGGTTGGCCCCCATAAGAACAAGATGCTGGACTAGAATTATGTAGAAGGCTCCTCTTATGCTTCCTGGAGATAAACTTGCTGCTGTTTATCCCTCTCCCAGGCCACACTGAGTGAAGCTGTTATGTACTGAGTTGAATAGGATCCCAAATGCACCAGTCTGATTGGTCCTAGAACAATAGGATTCAGAATGCAGCAGTCTGATTGGTCCTAGAACAATAGGGTCCAGAATGCAGCAGTCTGATTGGTCCACAGGAGCCACCCAATCCAGCTCTAGGTGGAAGTGAATCCGCAACCTGATTGGCCTACAGGAGAATCCCGAAATTAGCCAATCACATGGGGCCCATTGTGTAAATAATGTATATAAAGCAGACACACTGGGGGAACTTCCATTCCTCCTCACCACTATGAGCTGAATAAAGAGCATGAAATCCACTCTTGACTCCGAGTATATTTCAGAAGCGAAGCTGGTCATCCAAACTTGGGCTCATGATGGTACAGCTCTATCCTCTCTGACTACAAGCTGAGGCCAAGGCCTTCAGAGCGGGACGTTCTTGAGACAGAAAGGGAATGATTGAAATCTCCATCCCTCTTCATCAGGCGAAACTGTTGCACCAAGCAAGGGGTTTGAGGAGGATGAGTCATAGAATCTGTGGTCTGAAGGTGGAATTTCCTGGTTTCTCCTTTTTTCCGGCTCCTCTGAAGCAGAAGTAACAGCTGCTCACAGAAGACAACGGGGAAATCTAGAATTTCAGCATAGCTGTGATTGGGCACGGGCAGTGTGTCCAACCAGAAACAAAAGGCGGTAGGCAAATAGGATATGGTGTTCTCCGAACTTATTTCGAGTAAAAAGAAATATGCTGGTTTAGATACACACACACATATATGCTGCAGTCGTTTACACACACTTCTGAGTAGCCAGGCCTAGAATTGCAGAACTGAAGGTGTGATGTATCTGTCTGCATGCAAGTCGACAGGGCACAAGGTTTCTACATGCGGTCAAGCACTGTACTTGGGCTAGGAGAGGGCAAGGGAAACTTTGAATAGACTGACTTTTGTTTCAATCCAAAGGGCATAGTGCGTGGTTGTTGTTTCACTGTACATCAGAGCCAACCTCTCCTTTAATCTGAAATATGAACCAGGGACTACACTGTAGGACTGTTGTAAGCCACAGCTTCCCCCTCCCTCCGCACAATATAGACATGCTATTTATTTATTTATTATTAATTCTGTTCCACAAAATTTAAATGCCGCTTGATTGTAGAAGAAACTTCAAAGCCGTTCACAAAAAAAGATGAGACAATAAAATCATCACTTAAAAGAAAATAATTGCAACCATAATTTTTAAAAAATATACAGGAAGTTAAAACCACAACCGAACAGACTAAAACAAATTAAAACTCATACAAACTCTCTAAACATCCGGGTGGGCTTATCGAAATAGGCATATGTCCAGCAGGCGCCAAAAAGAATACAGGGAAGGCGTCTGCCTCTATATCAAGAGGCAGGGAGTTCCAAAGTGTCCGTCCTAATTTTTAGAAATACCTTTTGAGATAGAGCCCTATGCTCCAGCCGTTATACGCCTTTTGAAGGCTGAAGAAACCCTGCCTCATTAAGGAAGACACAGGGGAAAAGCTGGCCCAATGGCCAGTGCTGCTTTCTCCCACTTATTATAGTTTATCTCGTTCTGCAGAAATAGAAGTTTTAGACAGCGTGCAACTCTACCCTTCTTCCGGCTTCCTATCTCTATGGTTGAAATGCTGGCCACCCTTAGCACGCGCGGCGCGGCTACCCTCCCACCCTTAGGCCACGCCCCCGCGTGCGTGCGTGCGTCGTTTGGGCCCGCTTTGCATTCCCCGCCTCCGCGCTGTGCCGGGCTCAAGCTCCACCCCCCTCTCCGTCAGTCGAACCCCGGCCAATCGGGTCCGCCTCTCTGACGCGCGCAGGCCGGCACCTGCGTCCCGCCCCCCCCGCGGGTTCCATCCGTCCCAACAACACCTTAGGCCACGCCCCCGCGTGCCTGCGCGCTGTGTTTGTGTGTTTGTCGGTTTCCTATGCCCCGCCCCCGCGCCCGAAGAACGCGCTGTGCCAGGCTCAAGCTCCGCCCCCCGTCTGGCGAACCCAGCCAATCGGGTCCGCCTCTCTGACGCGCGCAGGCCGGCACCTGCGTCCTGCCCCGCCCCCCCGCCTCTTTCCCAGGAGCTGTCAGAGAGCCGTTGTCGGTTGAGGGAGGAAGGTGCGCGAGGTGGAGCAGGTAAGCGACCCCCCTCCTCAACGCGCGCGCGCGCGCTCTCTCCCCGTTTTTCGTCACTGGCCTCCCTAACGGTCACTCACTTGGCTCCCTATTCCCTCACCGCGCGGGCCTTCTGGGGCTCAGCCACCGCCTCCTTCTCCTCAGGCCGAGGTGCTCGAGCTCCCTTCCGCCGAGCAGGGGGCGAAAGGGAAGGTGGAGGAGGTGGGTAGACAGCAGGTAGGCAGCCTAAATAACCGCTGTTCAGCAGGCAGTGCAGATTTTAAGGCTTCCCAATGATAACGCCGCATTGTTCTTGTCGTTGTTCTTGTAAAACTTAACTGGTTTTTAAAATGTTATTCCTCAAATTAAGTATTATTTTGTTCTGCCTCTCAGAATTTAAAAGCGTGCCTATGAATTCTTTAATTCTCTTTATAAAAAATAAAAATAATTGCCATATACAAAAGCCTTCGGTTTCAAAACATAGGTGCCCCTTAAAGCTGAATGGTTTGTTAATACTTCATAGGATTGCCAGAGTTGGGGGTCATCTAGTCCAATCCCTGCTTGCCCACGGTGCGGGCTTGAACCCAGGGCCCTGAGATTAAGAGTCTCGTGCTCTACCTAGCTGAGCCTACTTGTTATAAGATATTTCTTCTGAGCTGCCTTTCAGGATGTAAAAGCGCCCCTGAGGAGGTTTGCCACTGTGAAATTGAACATACAGTGGCCTTTAAGACCAGCTCCTTGTTTGCAACCAATCAGAGAACCCCCAGCAACTCTCAGAATCCCTGATGAGCCTTTTGCAATGGCTTCTTGATATTGTAGTCTCCTTAGGTAAGAGCTAGTAGGAGAACTAGTGATAACCTATGGAGCTAAGAACAGCTACTCATACAATGCAGGGCAGCTAGCAGGACCCCATTTACTTGCCTGGGTGACTTAGGTGGTGTTGGCCATGGCTTGGAGAAACTGCTGCAGGCTGGGGTGATTTTCTAACATTACCCGGGGAGTGAGGCAGTGGGGAGGGAAAGCCACCTGGCAAGTTCCCCCTCTTCTCCCCTTCCTGGGAGCGCTATTGTGCGTTCCAAAAAGGACAGAGTGGAGGCAATGTGCAAAAATAGATGTGAATGAAAGAAGGCGATCTGCAGAGAGGGGGAAGAGGGTGTGTACATACATACAGTGGTACCTCGGGTTAAGAACTTAATTTGTTCTGGAGGTCTGTTCTTAACCTGAAACTGTTCTTAACCTGAAGCACCACTTTAGCTAATGGGGCCTCCTGCCACCGTGCAATTTCTGTTCTCATCCTGAGGTAAAGTTCTTAACCCGATGTACTATTTCTGGGTTAGCGGAGTCTGTAACCTGAAGCGTATGTAACCTGAAGTGCATGTAACCCGAGGTACCACTGTAAACCCATGTACAAACCATTAAGTTTTAAAATGGAGAGCTAGAAACACACACAAACTTCTTGAACTGAACGAAGCAAGTTAATCTGCCAGAGTTCCATCAGGGGGAAAGGTGGGGTGTAAATAAATGTATAAAAATAATCCAAAGCTCAGCAGTTAATTTAAAAAAAAACAACCCCAGATGAAAATGTAAATTGTTTCTTGTATTTTTTTTTTAATGATTTAATGAAAGTGTGGGTGCCTGAGCAGTATACAGTTGGCATAAATAAAAGTGTAGCATCACATTAAAATATATCTTATCTATCTTTCAGTGATAGGGAACCTGTTGGACTCCAACTTCCATCATTCCTGATCATTGGCTACACTACTTGGGGCTTATGGGAGCTGAAGTCCAACAACTTCTGGAGGGCCATGTGTTCCCCACCCCTGATTTATAGTGTTTTTCCTGTTTCAGGTCACTTTGCATATATTGACAGTTCTCACCGAAAAAGTGTGAGGTAGAATGGTGGTGTTGTTAAACTCTACTGCAGACAGTAGCTTGAAGCTGAGGAGAGCAGCACCAGCCTAATTCTGTGGCATGTCCTACTTTCTTCATCAGACTTCTGCCTCAGTGAATGTGTACAGGTTTATCGCCCAAAGAACATTACTCTTTTTTTAACTTGTTCGGATATGTGTCAAAATGGATCATTAATAAGACTTGATCTATTTAACAAGTACCTTTTCACACTAGGGAAATGTGTCATGGTGATCAGTTATTGCATGTCCTAATAACTGATCTCAAAACAGTGTGCAGGCTTGTTTATTTATTTACAATAGCTTCTAAAAGGTTTTTAAAAACCTCTAGCAAATGTTAATACTCAAAAATTAGAAGGTTGCTGCCTTAGAGAGCTTATCATTGTGGGGGGAATGGACAGCTCATTTTTGCAACTGCTATGTATCAGATCTTTCTGTACTTCAAACAGATAAATCCCCATTATATAAATGAATTTTTAAAAATGCTTTCCACATGTTCTCTCTGACATTTGATGGCTTGCTTAGAAAGTTACCTATCCTAACACCCCATTCACATGCTTCAATTATTCAACCACTGGCTTCTTTAAAACTTTTAAACTCATTACAACATGGTGAAGAAGTTAACAGAAGTTAAGAGTACAGATACTGTATTTACTTCAGTCTAATGCACCATCTAATCTAATGCACACCTCAGTTTTCAGAACCTTGAAACCAAAATAGTATTTGCTGGTGAATGTGCTATCGGATCTAATCCACACCTTAATTTTTGCAACCAAAAAAGGTGAGCGTTAGATTTGAGTAAATACTGTATGGTAAATCAATATGTATCATTTTCTCAGTTCATCTCCTAGTGTAAAACTGAGGTGACAACGATGGTGTGTGATGCCAAATGAGACTGGGAGTGGGAGCTTTTAAAAAAAGCAACTCAAAGTAACAACTTCACTAGAAATTGAAACTAGAGGTGGCCTTCCTAGAGCAGCCTCAGGCCTAATTTGTGCAGATAGACTCTGGTGAAGAAGAGAAAAGGGAGGAGTGGGAGAGAGGAAATGGGGGTGACAGAGAGAGAGAGATAGCCCCACTCAAAGACAACCCCAGGCAATCCATCTTTTGACTCGAAAATAATTCCCCATATGTAATTTAATATGTATGGTGAGAATCTGCCCCAAGAATGCATGCAGCTGTTGTGACTGGCAGTGGAATTTGTCTTTTAGTGGTTTTTGATACAGCTCTGTGCATGCAGGATGCCCTATTTTATTTAATCCGCTGTTGTTAGCACCTCCAAATATAAATGCCAGAAAAAGTCTTGCCTCAAAATGTAATGTGTTGCTTCCTGCACTTAAAGGCAACAAACAGGAATGTTTAACACCTAGGTTGGAAACAATCTTTCAAATTCCTAGGAGTCTGCATACATTCATTGTTAACAAGCTGGTTGACTATGCCTCTTAATTTCCAGCCTTGTGCACTAAACTCTATGAACCCTCAAATCTCCCTTTAAGTTAGTTCATCTACCCTTACAGTGCTAGTCTACTCCTCACTGGCAAAGGCTCTCCACGGTTTTGCAAAGAGTTCTTCCACAAGCTTGATTCCTGAAATTAGAGCTGAGCAACAATGGCCTTCTAAAATCTGTACCCTATTCATGGGTGGTGAAATGGGGGTGAGGGGATGGGGGAATAATTTTGCTGAATATTCAAGGGCAGAAGAGAACTTCTCCAACAGTTGGTAGTGACATGACTTTTTTTTCTTTTTACCTAAGGTTCTTTTTGGTACTGCTGCCAGGAGCAACTGTGTCGGCAGCCAGGCAACCATTTTGCATTCTCCACTGACCCCAGATCAAGTGTCATTGTAGGGCATTCTGGAAGGAAAATGGTGGAGAATATTTGGCAAAATGGCCCTCTGTTCTTTTTCTTCAGCCCCCCCCCCCCCGCCCCCCAGGCAAAAAATAAAAGATTCTCAGATTTTCTGAGAGAAAATTTCAGCTCAGCTCTACTGGAAATACTTCTCTTGCAAAAGGTTGTTAGCCTTGATCTCCGGCATCACCAATTATAAATAGGTGCTGCAACACTGAGCTCCTCCCCACAATTTTCTGAAATCAGAGGTGACTTGGAAGCTTGAATTGTGTTAGCCATTTAAGCTGATTCTATAGGTTAGCATCTCATTCCCTCCATTTCTCATTCTGTCAGCAACAGGAGAATAGTGATATCTACAGTAGACCAAAAATACAGTGATAAGCCTGCACAGATTGGCATCAAATTATCCCATAGATTCCACTACAAATTATTCAGGGAACGGCTGGGAAAAGGTGACATCATCTTCTAATAATAATGTCTGCTTGCTCTATCAGGGGAGAAAGGGGAGAAGTCACCTACTTGCAACTTGTGGTAACTTCTTTCTGAATTATGAGTTGTAAATATAGGTCTCAGAAACAAGAATAGTTTCACCAACAAGAGAAAAAAAAAACCCTAGTTCCACAGTGAGACAACCTAACTCCACACTATAGCTGAATGCTCTTATTCATGCAAAGAGAACATAATGGTCCCCAGCATATTGCTTCTTGGGTTGGGAGTGGGGGGGGGTCTTTCCCCAACATTTATTTCATTTTGGTTTGTGTAGTTGCAGACTGTGTGCAAATACAAAGAGGAACCAAAAACCCCAAAGCATTGACATTAAAAACCACATCTGCCAAAGAGTATGCTGCTAGTTCTGCAGATTTCAGTCACCTTATTTTATCACTTGCTAGCCTAGAATTATATTTTTAAACACCAAGCAGTTCCCCTGTTGGGTGCACCTTACTCAACAATGTTTCCCAACTTGTTAGAGGGGTTTTATTTGAGGAAGGCTAGCTTTTAAGGAGCGTAAGGCTGTAGAGAATCTGTTTTACAAGGTTTATTTGGTGAGATATGGGAATATCTTTAGGCAGGAAAATAGCCTATTGTGCTGTGGCTTGGGGCCCAATCCTGTATACACTTATCTGAAGTAAATCCCACTGAGTATGGGGGGGGGGGCTTATTTCTGAGTAAACATGTATAGGTTTGCCCTGTGCATGTTTCCTATGCAGGTTTCTTAAGCTAGTTTAAAATATCTTTAGGAGCATATGATAAAGGTTTTTTACTTGAATAATGAAAAATTATTGAAGACAGGTGTATTTTTCATTCAAACATATCAGTTTTATGACATGTTCTAACAATTGTTTCTCCCCCTCCTCCCAAAAATCCAGCAAATTATAGTTTAAGGTGCTCACAGTTATGTTAGAGATTCTTATCTCCCTCCACTACATTTCCAGTGTTTCCTGCAGAGATGGAAATATGATTAAGCCCCTTCGGATTTGTAGTGTTCATAGGTGGCTCAGTGAATCACATGGTACAAAGTGTGTTGAAAGACCGCAGTTTTGAAAGCAGCTCACCATGTCACACAAGAGGCTGCTATTGGAGAAACACAAATCCCAGTCGCTGTAGGTAAAAATTCAGCCGGGCTAATCTTTTTGTTATGTTTCTGTACTTGCAAGAATTCACTGCATTGCATTGGAATGTATTTGTCCAAGCATGAACGTTTTTCTTGCCTAATCGTTTATCTTTTGTAAGCCTTACACACAGCATTATCAGAAAGGTCTTTATTTATAACCCTTTTTTTGCAGCCTGAAATCTGGATTGAGAAGCAAGTTAAGACTGAAAAACAAGCACTGCATTGATGACTTAGCGAGACCTTGAAGGACACACTGTTTTGCTAAGCTACATTTTTGCAAGCTATTCAAGGCACAATGAAGTACCCATTATGTTTCTGAAACATTAACGGTTTTGTCTTTTGCTATCAGCCATGTTTTTTGGTTGATGTTCATGAATTTTATTGTTTTGATAACAGAAAAATGCAAGACCAGAATTTAGTGGAAATACATAGTGGTGCGGAAGTTTCAAGCCAGTCAATTTTGAAACCTCTGTCAACAGAGACGGGTGCCACCTCTCTCAGTGAAAACAGCAGTGGAACTGATGTACGTTGTCTAAACCAAAATGGAAATTTTGATGAAAGCTCAGAACTGGAAATGATTCAGAAAAGCCTTCCTGTCCAGTGTGGTGACAAAAGGGTTTATGAAGCATCGCTGGAGAGTCCTGACACCAGCTTGGTGGAATCCAGCAGTACTTGGGGTGACTTTGAAGGTTTCAGTGAGGTCAAGCAGGAAAATTTAAGCAACACCTTGGAGTCTTTGGAGAAGCCAAATGGAAAACAAACTTACACAAATGATGCGGATGTCAGTGACAGCTGCCTTACTACCTCATGCAGACAATTCTTTTCCAAAACAACTGGACACAACAGAAAAGAAACATTTGCTAACACTTCAGTGAAGGTATGTTTTAATAAGTTCAGAATGATCCACCTCCTCTTCAGAGTCCTGTTCTCTCCTGTCTAAGAATGCTATACATTTTGTTAGTTTCCATGGTGTCACCTTTAAATATTTGGCAACACGGAACTAAAACACATTGCTTCATTAAATGCAGTAAGGAACTGATGGCAACATCAGTTCACTTCCTTTTTTAATTTTGCTATATGGTAAACAATAGTACAACTGAATATGATAAAGGTAGAAATATATTTTAAACAGATGCATTCTTCAAATGGCTCCCTTTTCCTGTTTTGTTGCTACCATCTCCCAGTGCAAGCATTATGTGTCTATGCAACAATCAGTTTTGGTCTATAGAATTTTTGGTCTAACTGTGAATGAAACTTGTGAAATTGACTCTTGTTTAGTATTTTGTTGCAACTCAAAACGTTAAGAACTTTTAAATATTAAATAGATCTTCATATAATGGAAACCATTTTGATATTAAACAAAACTATCATTCCCTCCATTTTTGATGCTGAGGCTGTTACGTAGCTAAAAGAACACCATCACAATACAAGTGCAATATACCAGCAGGCTTGGGAAAGCCCAAAGGTTTGCAGAAGTGCCAATAAATGAAAACGTATGGGCAGGAAAGGCCTAAGTCAGGGGGAAACCCCCCAAAATGGCCCAGTGAAAACTGAGCTTGCTCAGTGGCCATGAAAAGCTCACAGACTGGAGATGGAATGGAGAATTCTAGAATAAGACATAGCTGGCATCCTGAACAGCAGCACTCTGTTTGTTGCAGCTCCCATTTGTGATTACCTAATCCTTAGTCACACAGGTACCCTTTTAAGAAGAATAAGGCACTGTGTGAATTCCAGTGAGCTTACTTACATGAGTAAGAGTCATGCAAATGAGTAAGGAGCACATACCTTCAGCTGTCACACATTTTTCCCTTGTGACATTACAACTGCTGTTATAAGTAGACTTCTGTTGATAAGTCCTCGGTTTTAATATTTACTGTTCATTTGGCAACCTCCCCCGCCAATTCTCTCCTTGCCTATGATTGCTGTTCGGTTTTGTTTCCTTGGTGGCAGCTGCTTCTGCTTCCTGGAGCACTTTTGCTTCTCTATTACCTATGTAGCCCTCTAACTTACCGGTACTTGCCCACTGGCTGTTTAATCTTATTGATTGTGGTGGCCTCTGGGATTTTTGTTTGGGCAACCATTATATCATCCCATTGGATGTAGAGTCATCAGTGAATTAAATGGTAGTGTGTTAACACCCATTACCGATACATTTCAAATGAGATATTTATAGCTTCCCCTCCTCTAATTGTCATTCCAACACATTTTTTCCTCCTTTGTATTGTCTATTATTAAAGAATAAAAACAATAAAATGGCAGTGATTAATTGAGTAGATAGACATGTTGATTAAAAAAAATCACCATAGATGTCTGTACAAAAGATGGGGGACCTCCAAGATGGTGCAATGAGTTGAGGATGTTGTGCACAGAGGTGATAACTAGATAAGACTGAAACTTCTTAAGTTTTTCTACAGCATTGTAAGAATGACTGTAAGACCCGAATAGTTACACAGAGGTGGGAGCCTCCAGTCTTGCATGGGTTTGTTCAGTACATTAGAGTTGGGGTAGCCAGTGTGGGGGTTCCAACACTAGTAAACTTATGAAATGGAAACTTTTCCACAAAAAAGTTAAGCACTAAAACAAAAACATTTTTTTGGAAACCCCTCCCATATCACTGGAGCCTAACAACATCTGGAAGGCACTACATTGGCTACCCTCTAATAGAGTATCACAGTATTTTCCCTATCCTGGATAATAGATTGGGCCTGGGATTGTGTAGTGTTGAGTTGTCCAAGTATATCTGAAATCCTCTTATGACTTAGCTCTCTGGTAGGAAGTAAGGAGGAATATTTCAGAGGATGCAGGAAATTATGCTGTATGTCATTGTATAAAACAGCAAAGCATCGGCCTCAATCATTAACTTGCTTTCTCCAGGCTGTCCTCAGCTCTGAAGATATTATTAAACTGAGTTTTCCAGAAGTTGCTGTACCACAGTTCTTGGAGAAAATTAGCAGCTTGGATCAAGTACTTCATACAAAAACAGAAGACACAAACATTCCTGAATGTACAACGAAACAACTTTGGTAACTGTTTAATAATTGTTCTTGTATCTAGTGCAAGGATTTGGGCTGTGCTGGTATCTGGAAGGCAGAAAGGCTTCTGAAGTTGCTGGAAAATGTGGTGATGGTACAAGAATATACCATAAATTTAGAACTTTGGTAGCTTGGAATAGTGGGAGTTCATTTGATAAAACAGGATTCCTGTTGACTGCCTCATTGCTTCCTATTCCTACATGTCTTATTTTGGTTTTGGCAGTAACAGCTCCCTGCCCACTGTGTTGATTCTCCCTAATGCCTCAAGAGAGCAACTTCTGTGGGATTCTTTCAATTTTAATGTTAGAATAACTTACGTATGTACCATTTATTGAATCAATATAATTTCAGCATAATCATTTATTTGCACAATACAGAATAATGCATGCAAAGATAGGCTGCAATGGATTGAGTGGACAAGACCAATAGTTTTGTCCCCTCCACCCCATTCACCACTTTCACCCTCCTTTCCTTGAAGTGTAGTAATCTTAAAGTCTCCTATACTTTGACTAACCATACTGATCATGGGACTAAAAAGCTGACAATCAGTAAGTGGAATAGAAATTCAATTTACTGAATTAATCTGCATGCATTTTAGCTACAAAGTAGAATGAGTAACGGTTCCTGTGCTACTGTAGCTGCTTAGATTCCTGTGGTTCTGTAATCAGTGGCTCAGCTGGACAGCTGAATCAATTGCCTTCAGTCAAATCCTGAGAGTTGAGCATTGGGGAATGGACTTGGAACTATATTGTGCCTTGACATTTGCTTTAGATTATTTTAAGATGTCTGGAGTGTCTCATTTGGTATTTGTTTGGTGGGTTTGCAGGTTGGATGTTATAGTTTCATCTTTTTGGCAGACTGTTTTTTAATTCATGCTTTGCACTGACTTGAGCGTCAGAACTTCTAGAACTGCAGGATATAATTTAAAAAATAAATAAATCTGAGTTCAAATTCCAGCTTGGTAGTGTACTCTGCTTTAGAGAGTCACTAATACTCTTCGTTTTCCTGCCTGAAAGATGAGCCCTTTGGGGCTTTTGGGACAGTTAATGTTGAGATTTGGCAAACACATGCATATACAGTACTGTACTTGATTCATGTCACTCTGAGGGAAGCAATGCTTGATAGCTGAATGTGTAAACTGACTCCATTGAAAGGATATGTTAAACTCATTCACACATGTAAGTCACCACTTGCTGCTGCAGTCATAATGATTAATTTAAAACATGTATGTGAAGCCGCCAAAAGACATATAATTATCAAAATGGCCTTGAACAGACTATTCAGCAAAATATGTGAAATCTGCTTTAGGTTAAAGAATATCTGCCTTTATTGGAACAAAATGCTACCACTTTATAGATGGAGTACAGGGCAAAGAACTACCTGTGTCTAAGGCTTGCTATGGTGATTGGAAGATTAGGAATATATTATTTATTTAAGATATTTATATACCACTTAACTACCCAAGTGTCTAAGCAGTATACATAAAAATCATATGCATATATATAATATATATATGTACATATGTGCCATCTATTCCATCCTTCTGATAGGGTGACAAAGGTTTAGCTTCTCCTCTTCAGCTGTACTTGAACTGCTTTTGAATTGTAAGCAGAAAACGTGGTTTGCTATGAGGTATGTGTTTTGTTATCTTGGATTAATCTGAATTGCATTTCCTTTTAAAGCACTGACTCTGGGAACTTATGGAAAACTCTTACTCAATCCACTAACCCTTCCAGTTTAAGACGTCCTTGGAACAAATCTCATTACCACGAAAACCTTCTAGCTGTGCTTGGAGTAGATGCTCATCAAAAGGTACTCTTCTGAAATATTTTCTAGAATACCATGGCATTTTGTTTTTAAGATTAACAGATATTATGGTCTTAAGGTTACCAGAGAAAACAAAAATAGCATTTCCCAAACTTGGGAAGCTACAAATTTTGGTTTTCCTTATTTGCCATGATTTGTGTTTGTAACTGATTCCCTCTCCTCCCTTCACATGTACCAGTGGATGGAGAAGTTAAGGTATCTTGTCTCTCAGGGTCAGCCCACCCATGAAGCAGGGTGAGTCCATTGCTTCAGGGCAGCAAGGTCTGGAGAGCTGAGAGGGGCAGCAGATTCACCCCCTGCTACTCACCCAGATTTGGATCAGGGTGCCACTCCCCTAGCTCCCTCCCATCCTGAGTAAAACATTCATTAAACAAAGCACATCTGTGCCTTTAAGACCAGCTCCTTGTTTGCAACCAATCAGAGAACCCCCAGCAACTCTCAGCATCCCTGATGAGCCTTTTGCAATGGCTTCTTGATATTGTAGTCTCCTTAGGTAAGAGCTAGTAGGAGAACTAGTGATAACCTATGGAGCTAAGAACAGCTACTCACACAATGCAGGGCAGCTAGCAGGACCCCATTTACTTGCCTGGGTGACTTAGGTGGTGTTGGCCATGGCTTGGAGAAACTGCTGCAGGCTGGGGTGATTTTCTAACATTACCCGGGGAGTGAGGCAGTGGGGAGGGAAAGCCACCTGGCAAGTTCCCCCTCTTCTCCCCTTCCTGGGAGCCCTATTGTGCGTTCCAAAAAGAACAGAGTGGAGGCAATGTGCAAAAATAGATGTGAATGAAAGAAGGCGATCTGCAGAGAGGGGGAAGAGGGTGTGTACATACATACAGTGGTACCTCGGGTTAAGAACTTAATTTGTTCTGGAGGTCTGTTCTTAACCTGAAGCACCACTTTAGCTAATGCGGCCTTCTGCTGCCGCTGCATTGCTGCTGCACGATTTCTGTTCTCATCCTGAAGCAAAGTTCTTAACCCGAGGTACTATTTCTGGGTTAGCGGAGTCTGTAACCTGAAGCGTATGTAACCCGAGGTACCACTGTATATGTATATGGGGTCCTTAACAAATGATGATTCACAGGGAGATGCCATTTCCTAATTTGCCTCAAGGTGCCTAAATGTCTTGGGTGGCCCTGCTTTCTCTCTTTGGCAGAAGTAGCACAAATCTTTCATGCTGCTTCTGCTTTCTGCAGAGCCACTGCAAAGCGTAAGATGAGCCCCACACTCCCACCCCAAGTTCTTTGCATAATTTGAGGGAGGGCGGGGTGGACACCACTGGTAATCTGGCAAGTATATTTGTTAAGCCATGCTATTAACTGTTGCTTGTTATTGAGTTACTCTACTGAAAACATTTGACTAGCTATAGAGATGATAAAAAATATTACACAATGAATATTAAGTATGGTGTGGCATAACTGGGCACTTTAAATTGCACCTTGATATTTTAACTGATAATGTTAGAAAATACCTTGACTATGTACTGTATGTCCATGATGGAGTGGTTAGCAGAACTTGTATGCAAGGGTTCTGGTTGTGAGTCAGGTGTAGAGGTTTTCTGCTGATTTAAATGAGCACTGGTTCAGTCCATAAGAAAGATATTGCCATGCCATGTTGGAATATCCGCTTTTCAAAATTAGAGAAATAAGTTTAAAAACAAAATTTTAAAAAGCATTATACCATCTTAAGTATACAGTGGTGCCTCGCAAGATGAAAAGAATCCGTTCCGCGGGTCTTTTCGTCTTGCAGTTTTTTCGTCTTGCGAAGCAAGCCCATTGACGGAGTAGCGCTATTAGCGCTATTGGCGATTTATGGGCTAAAAACGGCTTTTTAAGGGGTGGGGGATTAGCGGTTTTGCTGCTAAAATGCTTTTAGCAGCTTAGCGATTCAAAATAAGGGGTTTTGGAGCAAAAAAAAAAATTCAATTTTTTTCGTCATTTTTCGTCTTGCGAAGCAAGCCCATAGGGAAATTCGTCCTGCGAAGCACCTCTGCAAACGGAAAACCCTTTCGTCTTGCGGGTTTTCCGTCTTGCGAGGCATTCGTCTTGCGGGGCACCACTGTACTTTAATCTGTATAAGAAGAACTTGGGTCACTTTTAATTTACTTTATTTCTCCTTTTCTGAGATGCCAGCAGTACTTATTTGGGCCTGCTCTCAGTTAAGCTGACACAAGGCCTGCATTTTTGGGGGCTCTGAACTACAGGTAATGAATGACCCCTCAAATATCTGGCCTGCCTCTTTCCCCCAGCCTACTCCCTCCTCTCCCAACTTTTGCTTCTGCACGCTGCCCATTAAGCAGTCCAGTTCTCCCCCCAGTTCCTTCTCTGGGCATCTGACCCCATCTTCCATCCATGCCCATTCCACAATTCTGGCCTCTCACCATCGCTGACTGCCATAGATGAGTGACATCAGAGGTGCTCTGAATTTGTTGCTTACCCCTGCATGTTTTAAGAACAACGGAAAAGATTGTATTTGTTGCTGTTATGAAGTGTGAACTGTAAATATGAACTGCAAGGGTGGGCTTGGGGGGGCAGTATGAAACCTCCTTTTTCATTCAGAATCTGTATTATTAGTAGTGACTCTATTATTAGGGGAGGCTTTGCATTTCTTCCAGAAATCATGGTGTTCCTAAGCAGTTTTGGCCCCTTGGTAAATGAGGCCAGGAGCCAAAGGGCTAGATGTGGTGGACTGTGCGTTTGCTTGGGCTTTGCAGGACTTTTTCTTCCCTTTAACAGTCCATGGTGTCTTCCATCTTCTGAGATGCCACTCCTAGAGATTTGGAGACTCTCCAAAGAATGTGCAATGTGGAATGGAGGCAACAGCTGGGAGTGGGGTGAGGAGTTGGTGAACCTCTCCATGTCAATGTACAAAAGCGCATGAGGCTCTCTGGATCCTGGCACATTTGAAACATTAAACAAAGAAAGTGTTAGGCAGCTTGGTTTCTAAAATGAGGAAGAGTAAATCCGTTTTTAGTGCAGGTTTTCACATAGAATTTGTAGAAATTAGGCTCAATCCCAGGCCCTTTCCAAGTGCTATATATAAAAACCCCAGAAAACTTTTCATTAGTGCAGCATTTGCACTGGCTCAAACAGCAGGAACGTAATGATTCCATTTCCCAAGCATCAAATGGAGAAGTGAGGAATGCAAGCTAAAATGTGTCCTGTGAGGGTTTGGCCAAGGAGAGAGTCAAAGAAGTGTCCTGCTGTATCAGACCAAAGGTTCATGTAGTCCATAATTTTGTTCTTGCATTGGACAACCAGGTGCCTATGGGAAGCACTCAATCAGGATCTGCTTGCAGTTCCCTTCAGCTACTATACAGGAGCATACTGAAAGTGATGGGGAATACAGTCATACCTTGGAGGTCGAACAGCTTAGTTCCTGGAAGTTTTGACTCCCAAATGTCGCATACCCGGAAGTGACTGTTCTAGTTTGCGAACTATTTTTGGAAGCCAAACGTCTGATGGGGCTTCCGCATTTTCCCATTGGCTGGAGGAACTTCCTGCAGCCAATTGGAAGCCACGCTTTGGCTTCTGAAGGTTTTGGAAGTCAAACAGACTTCCGGAAAGGATTCCGTTCAACTTCTAAGCTAGTAGCCATGACAAATGTATCCTCCATGAATTTTTAAAATCCTTTTTAAAAGCCATTCAAGTTGGTGACCATCACTGCCTCTTGTGGGAGCGAATTCCAGAGTTTAACTATTCGCTGTTTGAAAAAAAAAAATGTCTTCCCTGAATCTTCCAACATTCAACTTCATTGGGTTCTAGTGTCCCAGTCCACTCCCTATCCACTTTCTCCACACAATGTGTAATCTGAATATGTGCCGCCACATCTGAACATGTCTCTCTGTACTCGCCTTCTTTCTAAACTAAATAGCTCCAAATGTAACCTTTCCACATAGGTGAGTTGCTCTATCCCTTTTATCATTTTGATTGCCCTTTTCTGAACCTTTTCCAGCTTTACAGTATCTTTTTTTTTTTTTTGCAATCAGAATTGTACACAGTATTCCAAGTGCACAGTGGATTTATATAACATGGAATTCACCTTCTTCACAGTGGAGGTTTTCCCATATCTTGATGTTCTGTGTTTTCCCTGTCACCACTTTACATCCTTGGCCGTTGCTAGCAAGAGAGTGAGGATCTGCAGAGAGTGATGGTGTTATAACTTGGATAAGGTCATCTAAGCAGTAGTACAATGTGGCAGTTAGAAGTTAAAACTCACTTGCTGTTTTGTTTTTGTTTTGCAGCAGTCTCTGCTGCATCAGATTACTTTGGGCTCCAGGTCTGGGGGCTTCCAGTTGCATCTATTTAGTTTCAGCTTGATCCAATAGAAAAGATGGTGATCTGTAAAGAAAAAGTTAACATTTCTAAATAGGTTTGCAGAATCTGGATTACCTGTAAGCATCTCATGTGATTTCTGTTTACTAGGCTGTTCCAGAAGGCAAGAATGATATTTTGGAGACTAGCATTAGCGAAAACGAAGATTCCAATGTTGACAAGTTCAACATTAGCACTTGTAAAGCACTAATTCAAACCAAGGTGAGAATAGAAAATAATCCTATTACTCTTATTTGTTTGTATAGTCTGTTTAGTGTACTGCAAATAAGTATCTGTAATCTTCAATGTTTCTCTTAATCCTCCTTGCAATTGGCACAAGTTCCATGCAATCAGTCACCCGCCTGTTGGTGTTTTGCTTGTCTATATTATGGTCCAAGAGATTTCCTTAGTTCAGGACTACACATATTTCAGTTAGCCAATTCATATTCCATCCTTCTAAAGAGCCCTGGCCAGCGTATGCAGGTTGCCCTTTGTATCTTTGCAAAGCTGTATAGGATAGGTTGAGGTGGGTGACATTTCCAAAGCTATCTGGGGAACTTTATAGACTTAATGGTAATTGGAATCCACATGTGCTCATTCCAAGCACAACACAATTCATGCTGTGCCACACTGACTGTAGTTATCCTTACATACCAAATTGCAGTGTGGTGATGCACCAAACCTAGTAAAGTCTAGCAAAATACCAGGTGGAATAAATAAGCAGAGCTGCAACTAGTATGATAGAGGTCATTTTAAGAAACTTTCCAGCCCACTGTCATCTTTCTAAATATCATGTTCACTTACAGCTCATGATTAGTAATATATCTTCCTGTGTCAATATACCGTGATTTTCTAATGCAACCTGCTTAGCTTTGTCTCTCAACTCTGTCTGGTTTTGCAAATTTTGGGGGATGTTCCTATATACTAACAAAACTCATTATCAGTGCGTGTAGCCAAAATGCCACCAACCATGCACAAGAGGGGAGGTGTTAGTAAGCTCCAAGGAACAATTTTTGAGACGGGAACAGCCCAATGAGGACTGAGCATTTTGATTGGCCCTGGGATGCTGACTCACCATTGGAAGCGGGGAGGGATGAAATGGCGTATCCTGCAAGAAGGCATGGCTGGCTAGAACCCTGAATCAGAGCATGCCATGCTGCATTATCTTGTTACTTGCTTTAATCTAGGTGCAATGCACAGTTATCATGTTGTCTTAAGAGTCAGATGGTCTGAGCTTCAGATCATTCGGTTTTAAGTAATCAAATAGCAGAAGACAGGGGTAGTTGTACAAGTGCAGCCTGACAAGATCTGTGAACTTGGCTAGGCAATTTGAGCTACCCTTTATCAGAACTACAATGTTGTGGTTTGCTGGCCTCAGAAATGGTCCTTTGCCAACTAAGGAGGACCAATTGCTAATTTAAAAGGCATTGACAAACACCTTGGAAAAAGGGAAAGAACTGTCAGATACCAACAGTATATAGTGAAACGGCATGAAGGGGACAGGTGCCATAAAAGCTATGGATTGAGTAATTGTGCCAAACCGGTCTTTCAAGTAGCTGGTGATTCAGAGGTTTGGGTTGTACATTACTGGAAAAAGATGTCACAAAGATAGTGTCAGGGCTCTTTATGACATGAGATTGAAGGAACATTGGTTGACATGAAGGAAGGCAAAATGGCATTAAAGAACAAGTGTAAGGCAAAGATACTGTAAAAAACTCCATTCTAGTTATATTTTGTGGAGGAGTTCTTCTTTTTCTTTTTCTTGAATGGTGGGTCTTGTAGCCTATTTTTCTGGTGTGTAGATGCTGCTTGGAGGAAATCTCCTCAAAACGTTCCCTGTTCCAAGTCATATGAAACCAATACATGGGGCAGTGTCCATACTCCTTCGGGTAGTGATAAAGCGGGATATCAAATCCAAACTCTTTTTCTACTCTTCTTCCACACCATCCTACAAATATTAATATTCTGCACCCTGAAACTCTAAATTCTATGATCTGTACAATTATTCTATGTATTCCTCCTTGTTGTTTTTGCTAGGCATAGGAAGACCTGCAAGGCACTGAGAAATCAAACATTCCACAAATCTTGTTTACTTGTCCCTAGGCCCTGTCTATACACTTAGAAGCGTCTTCATGCCCATATGGATTAGAAGCTTTTAAAATTTAAAAAAATGGGGGAAAAGAAAGCTTAAATCTTCAGGGGGATGAATTCTGCACCCAGTACCATATTTTGTGAGTTCTCAGCACTCCCATGAAATTATGGCAAGCCCATAGTCCATAACCAGGTCTCAACTATTTTGCTGCCAGCCTCCCTTAGAACATGGAAGTGGCAGAGACAAGGATCATCCCAGCAGTGGTGCAGTAGTCCCTACCACAGTCCTAGCTCTGATGTTGGGAAGAAAGTTGTGGTTTGTTTCTAAGTTGCCAGGAGAGTGTTGGTCACACAGGGCCAAGCCACCAAAAATATAAAACAAACGCTTGCCAACCCTTCCTGCTCTGGGACAGAAAAGGTGGGGAAGACTGGCCACCACTCCTGGAAGGTGCAGAAACACATACCTTAGAACAGCCACTCTTTTTGTTGGTGCTTCTTCATGAAAGGATTTGGGTGTTGCATGTCATTGCTGTAAGGTGTTCAGAGCATATTCTGCAGTGGCACCTAACCTTGTACACTGCCCACTGGCCCTTCCCTTGCAAAAGGGCAGAGCAAGATTATTGGGCACCACTCTGCAAAGGCTCCACCCAAATTTGCATGCTTGCAGGAGTGATATGCTTGTCAGGAGAGATGAGGTGGGTGGGAGAGATGAGAACCATGCTGTTTGGCTTCACCAGCCAGAAATTGTGGTCCCCTGCCTCCAACCACAAGGCAAAAAAACAGTGGGGAGATGAGAAAGGTGTCACTTGGGAAATGTTTCAGATTCCAAATCTGTAGCTCCTATCCTTCTACAGTTCTGAAGAATCCAGTCTGCTGAATGTTTGTGTGTGCACTGCTAGTATTTTCCCTTTCCTTTGTATAAGAGATGTTGCTTATGGACTATGAAGCTGGCTTGCTTAACATTTGTGTCCCGTTTTCTGGGAAATTTTAGGATACCACTATTGCTAGCCAGCTACTTCTTGTATTCTTGAGACTGCCATTGTAGAAATTGTGAAAGACAAAATAAGCGAAATGCCATCTGTTTGATATACATAAGCCTGAATTAGCTGCAAAACCTTGCCATACACCTTTGGCCAACCCCAGTTTGCACCCCCATGTCATGTGTGAATGGCCCTCACATTACTTTTTTCCTTTGTTTTTTGGCACAGCTTTCTGTATCTCCTGCTCCAAAACAGAGCCATCTCTTTTCCTATAACCTTTTCTTGAAGAAGACCCCATCTGGTGGAAATATGCAATATATCACAGTTCCACAGAAGAAGAGGATTTTTACTGCACGAAGCCTAAAGATGAAAATGTTTAGCAGCAATGTTTGCTAATAACCAACATATTTCTGTTGTTTTGATCAATTTTTTTTTAAAAAGCTTATATTGTATTAATTTAAAATGAAGAGCTTCAGGAGGAAGAAAATAAAACCTTAAGCTGTGTATTTGATTTCAGTCTACCATCAGGGATGTGAGTAAACGAACTGGGTTGGTCCCTTCCAACTCTACAATTCTATGATTTTATGTCCCTTTGCCAGGAACTACAGGCAAATCATGTTACATCTTATGGTAAACTAACTAGAATTGAGCTGTTATAAACAAAGGATGGGTTGTGCTCTGCTAACTCAATCCTGCCATTATCTTTTAAGCATTAATGGCATTTGTCAAACTTTTTTAACTATGCCCCCAAATTAAAATGTGTGTTGTTTGTGTGCCTTTTAACCTTTGTTTCTCCAGCTCACTATTTCTGTGGTTAACTCAAGACTGTACAGGTTGTCCTAACTTCTCTCTTATTTATCCCTACTTGCAGTCCTGTGCCTCCACTAGTATAACTGGTTTATGAAATGCCTTTTGGGGGAGATGGGCAAACTTGAGTATCAGCCACACTTCTCTATATTGCTTGGTTTGCATCTGAACCATCCTGTTGTGCAACTCATCAGAAGACTGTTGAACAACTGTCCTTCCCTCTTGACCCTTCTCCTTTAGGATTAGAGATAAATACATCCTTGAACGTTTATGCCAAGACAGGATACTTCTGCATGATACGAATGAACCAAAATGGTTGAGTCCTGAATATATTTGTTGAATGGGCCTCTAATAATAGCACTGCACCAATAACCTTTAAGGGCCTTTCAACTCCTTAAATGTTATGGCCTCTGCTAGAATTCTGCAATGTATCTTAAAAGGAGCATACACTAAAGCAGTGACTTTCAGGCTTTGATTAGTCACTCCCAACACAGTCTGGTTGGGAGTGTTTCAGAGACTGCACTCACTCCATGTGAGTTGCATAGTTGCCCTTTTTTGAGCTGAACAACTCAGAGCATATTTGGTGTGGAATTCAATTATTACACAGGTGGAACTTCCATCACCCTCCTATACTCCCACCTGTATTCCCTATACACCCCCAAAATTTGCTCGGGGGGGGGCACCTCTCCAGAGCAGATGTTAAGGAGAAGATAGAGATAGGACCCTGCTATGGGAGCGGAAATTGTTTTGTGTGCACATCAACAGCATGATTGCATACAACCCTCAAAGTCCTCTTCAGTTGCACATTGCAGAAGTAGTGTGGCTTTAATGTCAAAGGGGAAAGTTTGTATTTTGGTTTGGTATACACTGGTACCTTGGGTTAAGAACTTAATTTATTCTGGAGGTCCACTCTTAACCTGAAACTGTTCTTAACCTGAAGCACCACTTTAGCTAATGGGGCCACCACGCTGCCAGCGCACGATTTGCATTCTCATCCTGAGGTAAATTTCTCAATCTGAGGTACTGCCGGGTTAGCGGTGTTTGTAACCTGAAGAGTCTGTAACCCGAGGTACCACTTTACCTCTCTGAGAAACCCCCAATGGTTTGAACAGTGCTGCACTAGAACAAAGGAGTCCAGGAACTAGGAAGTACTTCTCAAACTTCAAGAAACAGCCCTCTTTTAACCTAAATTAGATATTTTATGCCCCCACCTTGATATTACTTGTAACATTCCCCTCACTTAGCTACACTGTGTCACTCTATGCTTTATAATTTACATCCTAGCAGCATCAGTCCCACATTAGGTCGAGAGTAACTTCTTCCAGCACTGCCACTTTGGGAAGCATTGCACTTGAGAGTCTGTCTCTGACTAAAAGGCAGGGTGAGGAGCAGAGAGAGCGAGAGCAATTGCTCACCTTGCTTCTATCCCATGCAATTATGATACACTTTTAACATTCTGTCACGGAAAGAGAAAGTTTACTTCCTTCTATTTTATACTGAGCGTATTTTAAATTCTGAAACTGTTTTACAACCATGAAATGTTAGAAGGCCTTATTGTCATATCCACTGACATTAATTATGGGTGCTGGTCCTGAATTTTCTCTTGAAGGGTCAGGGCAAGTGATGACGGGTAAGGCTCTATCCCAGCACTGCAGTCAATGCCGGTATGAACAAAGCATAATCTACATGTAAGTGTAGCTTATAGAACATTTTATAGGTTGTGTTCTCAGTTCTGAAATAAAACTCAGTGGGCACTATTGTCAGTTTAGGAGAAACTTTTTTGTGTATGTGTCCTTATTACTTTAATAGCAATAGGTCAAATTCAGTGTCCAGTTGCCTTTGTTTAAAGCTGCTTAACAATGAGTGGAGCAGAACATGTGCACCCAGTTAGCATGGCATGAGGGCCTGTAACATGACAAAGCTTAAAGTTGGAAAAATTACGCCTCTTACAGGCCAGTTGATAAAGAACAAATCTGCACTGATAAGTTTTGTAACTCTGCCTTTAATAAACTATTCACAATATAGAGGTTTTGCTGTTAAATGTTTTCTTTTAACGCTGCCCTACAAGCTATTCACTCAGATGTTTGGGTGGAATTTAAAGTACTTCAGAAACTGCCTTATACCATTGTCAGGGAACTGCCATCGGAGCGGGAGGCGGAGAGGAGGCTTCCGGACGATGGTGGAGAGGGTCCTAGTAGAAGGAGGGATAGCCCTTCCGCTGGGGAAGGTAATCAGTGTAACACCAGTGGGAAAGGGGAGGAGATGGAGGAATCGGAGAGGTGGCTCCAGGACTCTTCGCAGGAGACCAGCGGAGAGGGTACGAGTACTCCGTTGCCCACACCCACCTTGCGCAGAAAACTTTCGCGCAGGCAATGGGGGAGGAGACTGGGCGTCAAACAGGTTCTATGCTGGAAGCGGTTTAAGAAACGCCCACTGACGGATTCTGCCAGTGACTGAGGCAGCCACGGAGCTTGAGGCTGTCCTGACAGAAAGGGTTCAACCATGCAACCTAGCCAGGAGTAAAGGCAACTTACACACGAGCAATCCCTAGAACCATTACAACCATGTTAGACATACCTAACTAGCTTTCCCTGTCTATACAAGTTTGTTAGCGGCTCTCAAGAGACCCCAGAGCCTTTCCCATCACCTGCTATGTGAACCTGGAACTGACTGACCTGCGACTCTATTATGCAATAATAAACTGCCCCATTCCAATTGTCTTTGTTGAGTAGGCGTTTATGACCCAGTAGTCTCCCTCAGATTCTAGGAGTTAGGAGTTGGTTCTATAGCAGTTGGGTGGGAAGTATCCTGCTGAGACCAGCTGCATGGGATTGAAGCCTCATCCAGGCATAGACATTTATCACAAATGCAACGCTTTTTCCCTAAGCCAGACCTCTTATCCACATGGTTTTACACCACCCTTGAGTTGTTTTGCTTGGCTGGGATGTATCCTTGAACTCTGACAATGCTTCTTCCTTGCCTGGATAGAGGATATGGAGGGAAGTGTAAGTGTGAAAGAACCAGTCTAATGTAATAAAAAGGGGAGGGGCACATAAAATGCACATTTACAGCTCTGCACACTTTTGCCTCTAGCCATGGCCATTAGTGGACATACAAATGCCTTTTCCCCTTCCCTCCCCCAATATAAAGGGTCACTTTGAGAAAGCATTGGAGGGTTTCTGCCCATGCTTCTGATTGCTACAGGGTCCCATCCTGTCCACATGATGTATTTGTATACCACCCATTACCTTAGTCTATCTGAGTTAAAATATTTTATAAGAAGCTGCTGGGTGAGGCTATCAAAGTGTTTGTAGTAACATGGCAGCATGAGGCTGTTCAGACCAGTGCCTGGTTTTGCAAAGTGGGCTGGATGTAAGCTAGTAAGCTGAAGCATCTGACAACATGGAGGTGGTTCGTATGTCCAGCAATTGGGTGTACAAAATGGGTTGCACTCCCTTTGAAAGACTATAAGTTTAGCTTGGTGGCGAGGGATAGTCTTGGAATGAGCATTGTCACTGGAAGCCCAGCTTCAGAAAATTACCTGGTGAACTGCAGCTCTCCCCGTGTCTTGAGATTTCCATACCCAAACCCATAAAAGTACAGCTGGCACCATTGCTACCATCAGTTGAACACCTGCTCATAAATATTTGCTAATGTATTTTAAAGTCAGTTATCATTTAGTCTTTTTTCTTTTTAGTTTTATCAGTCTTTCATCAATTTACAACACACATATACACACAACTACCTAATCTTTCTTGTATATTTCCCTGATATTTCATAGATGAAGGGGCAGTTTAAAAATACTGAAAAAGACAAATAAGAACTACCTTAAGCCTGGACCACAATCAGGTTTTCAGGCAAGTTTCTGCACATCTTTTTCTCCCTTGAAATTCTTTCCTGTTCATTGCTTATTCTGTACCTTTCCTCCAACCACCTCACTTCTGGGCTCAGAGTTTCCCTGCCTCCTTTCCTCAGCCACACAAAAATACTCTGTTTTTAGGGCCAATGTGAGGTTCTAATCCCAGCCAGACAACTAACCCGTGTCTCAAAGAACTATAAACATCCTGACGGGTTGTGGGCCAAGCATATGGAATGTTCATAAACATTCCATGCCAACACAGCAACTTAGCCCTCTGGGCCCCACAGAGAACCAGCAGAGTCAATACTTATCTACCCACCTGGCATTTCTGTGCTCCAAACTGCTGCCCAGCTAACTGCTTTCTCTGTGAAGTTTGTGATGTGTTTAACGCACCTCTAAAACCTTCTCTGGAAAAGTGGCTGGAGGTAACTGGAGCAGATAAATGGTAGTGGTCCTCTCCTCAGTGCCATGTTTCTTTACGAAACAGCACTTTCTTCACACATCTGTAACATGTAGTTAGACCCACAAAATGTGCTGCTCACAGTGCAAGTCAGTATCTCTTGGTTAGGAATGGGACCTCTCATGCCCAAGGCAGGTCATTTGCTCTACTGGCATTATGTATCAGTAGAAAACTAAGGGCAAACAGGAATACAGTTATAAGTACACACAAATATTCAAATTAACCAAGAATTACTTCTGTAGATGAGAACTTAGAATGAAATATTTATTATCACAGAAATTTTAAAAAATATTCTTTTAACCACAATTCTGCTTCATCACAGTGCAGAAGGCCCTTACCATTTTCAAGATTCATATTTATACATACAAAGAAGCATTTCTGCACAATCTGTGTACATTCTTTATACCCAAATCCCTTTACATCAAAGATGGACAGCATTTTGCCGAAGGTTCTGCTGCTGTGGTATAGCTCTATTTGCATGGGTTGTGCATGTAAACACACTTTGCTTGCCAAGCTGTGCACTAGGGCAACAAAACAGGATTCATTCTGCATTAGTTGCAGAATCTGGTTCCATTATTAGTAGAGTCAGGACTAAATAAATAGCCCAATATTTGGAGCCAAAGATAGAGTATTTGAATAATTTTCAGATTAAACAAGGTTCTGTTTCCGTTATTAAAAAATCTGAAGCTTGATGGATTCCTCATGAACAATAAAATAAAAGAATTAAAATAAATAGTTAGAAAACAAGGTTGACAATAGCAATATTACTGATAGAGACACATCTGGATAACTTTCTCCACGTCACCTGTGGAACAACCTCAGGCATTTATCCTAGGGACATACCTTGATGCTGGTTGTTCCATAACTAACAACCACGTTCTTGCCCCAGTCTGGAGCCTTTTATCCCCAAAATGCATCATTGCTGAGCCAGTATGCTCTCAGAACAAACCTTCTTCCATTGTCATATCAATACTGGGGTTAGGAAAACATCAATGGGAGTTGGGTGGGAAGGGGAGGAGCAACGATTCCAGCAAGTCAATTGTGGTTAGAACAACAGGGCAAGGAACTGATGTTGGCTGGTGCTGCTTTGGCCTGCTTTTCCCTGTGGTGCCTGGGCACCTCCTACTGGAACCAAGTGGCAGCTCAGCTCCAACCAGTGCTAGAGGGCTGCCAGACTCGGTTTCCCAAAAATGTAATAGGAATTGCCTATTACATTTGAGAGTTATTGTGTGTGGGGGGGGGTCTTCCAATTCTAATACAATCTGCTCTGCCTTTAGAAATGTGTCTGGAAGCTATGACAAACAGGATGGCTGGTTTTAGCTTTTGATACTTTGACGCCATCTGTTCTTAGATAGGTATGATGAATGGGTGGAGTGGGCAGAAATTGAGGTGGGTACAGATATCTGATGAATTTCCATAATCAGCCAACAACACTACTGCAGGAAAGGCCTGCTCAGTGGCACCAAAGAAAAGCTGGAAGAGGCTTTAGTCCTGGTGGGCATTGCTGGGGGTGCATGCGTCCTGACACATTCATGCATACTGGATGCTGATGGCAGGCCTATGTTACAATATGACAAAATATGCTTCTGCAATTTATCAGGATCTCTGCTGTGCAAATTCCTAAACTTCTGATAGGGTGATCCTAAGATTTGCACAGTGCAGACTATTAGCATTTTTCATGCAAAAAAAAAAAGGAGTAAAAACCATCATGAAAGGCATACAATCTATGATTAGCATTTTGAACAAAGCAACACCCCTCCTCCCACAAAAAGGAATCTTGCTAGGCCACAGCTGTGCTCTTAGACATGTCCCGCCCCACTCCTACAGGACAAAGTTGCCAGGACATAGAGTGCACACAGTACACTTCAGACACCTCTAGAATCTTGAATTGGTGCCTGCCATTTGGATTTGATGCACTTCTTTAAGAATACAAGGTGTGCAAAAATGTTCTGCTTAAGTGATGTATATTGCACATAAAATCTAGAAATCGTGTTGCAGAGATACAATATTCTCCAAAGAGTTAAAATAGTTCTACCTGTACAGTAAATACTAAATTTAAAAAACCCATATTACTCCCAAATTGAAGCACATAATACTGACAAAGTTTAAAATCGGATAATCTACATATAAATTACATTTGTTAATGTGTATAATTAAATACCATAAAATTTCCGAAGCCAGCTATGACGCTGAGAAGTTTCTTGTTTATACCGCCACAAACACCATCCAAGAAAACAAAAAATCTGCAGTTTTAGACAAAGCACTGGAAAGAGTTACAGCATTGCTGCTTAGAGAGGTAGTGCCAGCTCCGTCCAACCAGATCAGTGCTTTGCCGTGCCTCTTTTGTTATCTCTAAACTATGATGGAGCAATGTAGTAAAATGTAAAAAGACTATAAAATTTTACAAAAATAAATAGTTTCAAATGCTTTACAAAATGCAAGGCATTTTGCTGCCAAGCATCTTGAAGCTCCTTCAACAAAAGGGAAGAGGCCTGTAGTCCTTTAAATACTTTAAAAATATATTTGTATTTACTGAGGTTGCAAATCCAAGTATGCAACTCCAGTGAATGTCAACAAAGCGTCTCATTTTATATTAAAAATAGAATCATTAGACTTTAGAAGATGTTTTCCCCTTATGGAAATTACTGTTATGCAAATTTTTCGGACAGATTAAAAATTGCACATTTAAAAAAGTGAGATTTGTGGGACTAGGGAAAGGTGCAAGAGACATATTCCTTGCATTTACCCTAGGATAAAAAAATTGCACAATTGGTTTAATAAATACTCCATTTTATATAACAGCTTGCCACTTTTTTTTGGTTTATATATAAGTTTTGGAGAGGTTTTGAGAACCACTTAAGGATAATGTCTATCTACCATTCCAACGTAACACTTTGCAGTTCAATCCCTCTCTCTGTGTGGCTTTTTCTTCAAACCAGCATAGGGTGGTAGCACAGGAAAAAGTATCTTTGGATTTTAAAAAAGTATCAAGACCCTACAAGAATCTCCATGATATGGTCCAAATCACTGAGATCACTTCTACATATTGGGATGTTGCTTGCTGATGAGGAATTGCAAGAAGAGAAGGTTTTCAATATCTCTTCTGTGGGTGCCACAGGCGATGCTCTTGGAGGAGTTAGTGAGGGGCAGTCAAAGTCTGAATCGTACATCGAAGTGTCAATATCTTCAAAAATGTCATCGATAGCCAAGTCTTTCAAGTAGCTAGTTGAGCTTGAAATTTCAAAGGAACCAAATGCACATTCCACTCCCTTCAAGTCTTGCCTGTCATCTTCCAACCGAAAGCCTGAAGTTTCAGAAGTCTTAAACTGATCATCTCCAGATCCAGCCAGGTACGAAGGTGGGCTCACGTCCTCCATGAAGTCCAAGTCTTTCAGAATAGATGAAATGGCAGATGACATGTCATTATCTGAAACCACCAGCAAGTTGTTTTCAATTGGGCCTTCCACAGGCCGTGGCTCATGACCGTTGGACTCCTGCTGATGAACACCTGGGAAAATGTGTGGTGGCATTCCAAACAAATCCAAGCCCAGGTAACTGGAAGGGCTGGTGCTGAAGCCACTGCACATATGAATGAACTGCTGGCTATTTTCTTGCCTCATCTCCTCCTGGATTTGCCTGACTGTGTTGGCGATAAGGACAGAGCGGTGCAGGTTTGGCTCTGCCAGCATCTTGTAGGTCTGTAGTTTGGTGAGGCACACATTGAGCACCAGCTGCCTCTTGAGTGGATATGGCAGGTTTCGGCTGGAATCGAAGGCACTTGACACACCTGCCATGTTCTCTTCATAATCACTCAGCTTGCGTTTCAGACCTCTTCCCAACATGAACCTGAAACAGAACATAAACCAATGATAAAACTGCAGAGCGGTATAACACAGTCAAGTATATGGCTGTAACAACACTCCTAGGTTTTTTGTGTTATATATCCTTTTTTACCATCAAAGTCCAGGTGTTATAGTAGAGTTTCCAGACATAAGCCAGACTTGTGTTCAACAAGGGTGCTGTGGCAGATCTCTTCATAGCAGTGATGGCCATACTTGGCCCTCCAGCTGTTTTGGGACTACAACTCCCATCATCCCTAGCTAACAGGACCAGTGGTCAGGGATGATGGGAATAGTAGTCCCAAAACAGCTGGAGGGCCAAGTTTGGCCATCACTGCCTTCATAGAGCTAACAGATTGCTGTGTTTGGAGGTGGAAATGCAAGGATAGCTAGAGCTTGCCACAAGCATGAAGAAAAGCTGCTGACCTCAACTTCCCAAGAATCCCAGCTTTAATTTTGTAAACACAAGTTTTCTAGCCCTTACAGTTGCCAATATATGCTTGGAAGCATGTGGGCAATGTCTAGTTGCAATTCTAGAAGCCCAAGTTAATGATTTGGGTATCAGAGTGAGGGGCTTCAGTGGCCATGTTGCTCCTTAGTCCTCCTCCAAACCAGCAGAGTAAACACTACATATTAAATTAGGTAAATAAGAAAAACACTCATTTGCTTAATCTTCATGATTGTAACAGCTCAGAGAATTTTGATTTCCTTAATTTAGCGTAATGTTGAGTTTTTACTGGCAACATTCAGAGACTAAAGATTCTTTCCCAATGCCCCCCCCCCCCAAATCATGCAAAAAAATGGTTTAAACATTGAGATTTCAGTATTCACTTTAGGCTGCTTGATCTAAAAGCTGGTTTGAGCGCTGAAGGAAAGCTGGGTTCTCCCAATAATTTTTTTGATTTTGACCATACTCTCTCCTCTTCCCTCCCAAACTTGGAAGATAGACTTTTAGTCTTGGCAAACACAGAAAAAAAGCTCTCAGAGAAGCTGTTGGAGACTTGCTACTCTGCTCCTGTTACAAACTCAACAGCTTCCCCATGGCTATAAACAATGTAATGTATTTCAAAGCAGAAGTGCTTTTGATCAAAATTCCAGACAATTGAGGTGCTTGGGAGAGACTTTTTAAGCAGAACTCTTGGCTCGTAAGAAGAAAGTCCTTCAGAAGGAGGAAAGCTGGGTGGGAGGGAGAGAGGAATGATCTTGCCAAATCTTCCCAAATGAAGTCAGGCAGGAAACAGCAGTTCTTACAGCAACCGTAGATCAAAGTCCAGCGAGGGGTGTGCACACCAGCCACCCTTGCAACTAAATTCCTCAGTGTTTCTCCTTTGACAGCTGTTCCCACAGAACCCTTACATTGCCAAGTTTCAGTAGTAGTGTGGAGATCTGGCACAAGAGCTTTTTAAAATGAAAATGAGGAAAAAAATAGCATAGGAAAGACTCTTTAAACAGTACTCTAATCAGGATCCCTTCCAATCTTGGGAGAATTGGGAGGTTGTGGGCATGTAGCTGGGTAAAGAGGGTATCTCAAAACCTAACACAGAATTTGTACTTCATAACGACAAAAACCTAAAGCATGATTCCTCAAACCAACTTCCTCAGGACACTCTCAGTTTGAGTGTCATACCAAAAGGGAGCAGCAATTAAGGTTTTTCTACATAGAAAACACTTTTGTGAAAGAAATCACATGCAGATCATTTTACGTCGTGATCACACACTGGTGGTTTTGAAGTACCTAAGGCAAATGGCAAATTTGAGAAAGGTAGCTATGTTGCACCAAAACAACAAAGTGTGTTGTGGTATGTTAAAGAAATATTTGTTGAGACTCTAGAACTTTAGTCCATAAAAGCTTATGTCACACTGCCTCATATAGTCTTGAAAGTGCCACAAAAAGGTTGCTTTCTGCAGCTGAAGATAATGGTTTGAATCCAGAAATGTTTTGCATAAGCAGAAAGGCACTTCAATTAGGCAGCCCTACTAAATTCACTTAATTTCCCTATCCTGCTACAGCCCCCTCAGGAGTGGCTTTTCAAGGGGTGAAGGGGCTGTAATGTGAGGGAGGCACCAGGAAACCTCCACTGCACTAGCTGAGTTGTTCCTCTACCACTAAATCCATGCCAATGTGGGTTTCACAACACTTACTATCCCAAACCATCTGCCTGTAGGTTTCTCACACAGAAGCACTTGGCCTTAGTGAGAGAGCACACTGGAGGCTAAGTTTACTGAGGCATGAAGTTTCATGGATAATCTCATCAACTGGTATGAAATATCATTTGATGTGTCAATATGTAAATGAGGAATTGGCAATCTTATTAATGCACCCCCCTTTTCTGGATAGTGCTCAAAACTGCTTTAGAAATAATAAGGTCTGAGTGGTGCTCAAGCCTCCCACAATTTGGAGCATGGACTCAAGAAAAAGGATCATGTCAGTCCCTTGTTTGGTACTGGAGAGAAGAGAGAATTCAGAAACACCAAAACAAGTTAACTGGGCATTTGCACTGCTGCAGATAAGATACCGGTGAAATCTGGGCTTTGCAAATCTGCTTTTGGTAGGGGACCGTTTGGAGATCCTTCAATTGCTTCAACACACACACAGAAAGGGGTGGTGTTGGGGATGCATAAATTTGAGATTGAAAGGCAGATTAAGGCTGGAACGTAAGTATGTTGTAGACCCTGCACACTGCAGAGGGCCTCCCAACTTCCCTTTCGTCTCAGTACTGGGCTCAGCCAACAGCTGCTCAGCTGACAGTAGTGGTTGCCAGCTCCACATTGCAGTTCAAGCCAGGCAAATTTTCTAAACTAAAGACGACCATATGAAGATTTTCCTATGACTGAGTGGACCCCTTCTCCCTCTCTGAAATACATAAAATATTACGTTCTGCTGCTCTCCTCTGCACAGATCTGTGCCCTTCCCAACAAATGCAGAAATATGCAAAGGTAAGTAAGTACATGGATATTTACACAACTTATTAAGATTACAAATGTTGAATTACTGTTTTGTCCAGCTTGGAAAATAAGCGGACCCACCCTCCCCTAACACTGCAGCTCCAACAAGATCTGAGGATGCTCAGATGCAGCACTGATCTACTGGGATGCTCCCCTATCTTTCCACAAAAGCGACACATAAAGACCACTTAAAACCTCACAAAATGCATCCCGATACCATGAATCCTGACCATCTTGACTACATAATTGTCCCTTTTTGCAGAAGGCACAAGAAAGAAACCAGAAGCACCTTGGAGACCACGGGACATGTAGATTGGGGGGCAGCGAATGTACAAGATACACACTGGTCTGGTACAGACACAACAGGAGATTTAGGGAGCATGAATGGTAACCACAACTGTGTGAATTGGTTAATGCAGATCTTTTCATGCGAGCACAGCACTTATTAACAAATGGAAAGGTTGTTAACTGAAAGACTTCAGGTAGGATCCCCCTAATAAGTGCTTTCAGTGCAAAACCTGTATGAGAGCTTCCGCTTGCACAATGGGGTTCTCTCCCTCCCCATGTGGCCTCCAAAACAGGCTCAGCGGGGTGTCAGAAGAACCCCTGGAAGAAAAGGAAACATTCTGACTGGCAAGCTGAAGTACTTGCAGCCTGGTATTGGAAGTCCATCCTTTGACAGCTAAAGCTCCACCTGTGAACAGGAGCTCAAGAGAACCAGTGAATGATGTCAGGACTGGAAACATTCTAAACCACTGGAAGTGTTAATCTTAAGCCCCTCACTCTGAAGTGGCAGCAATGCAATTCCTGAGCCACCATCTTCAAGGGAGACAGACACCTGACACAGGCACCAACTGTTGCAGAGAAACAGCTGCCTCTCCCAACACATGAAGCAAGGACAAAGGCGACTCTTCATGCAGAAGAAAGCACTTAAAGCAAAAGCGATTCATTACCCTTTTTTTTAAGGGCCTCATTCTCTCTTGTTTTCATGAAGCACTTCACCAAGAACCACTGCTCCTAAACTGCTTCCTTGTTCTATTTTCCAGGCACAGTTGTAGCTGATCACAGGTGTTTACTTTGGTCATTCAGCTCTCAGCTGATCAGTTAAGGAAAGTAAGCAACCACTTCTAAAATCAACATCTTGCAAGACTTCAATAAAGGAAGAGGGACTGGAGAGAATCAGCTTCACTTGCCTGTGGCTCTGTTCAAAGCCAATTCTTGGCTGGAAAAGCAAATTGCTGTTTCTGAACTTTGGATACAAACTGAAATGAAAAGCCTGCCATGTTCAGCACAATGGGAGACTCAGATTCCTTGCTTTCTCTAGTTACTACAAAACATTACAAACCTCCCCTAACTGTTTAAATTCACCCCAAAAAGCAGCCAGTAACTCTGGATAAGTAAGCTTGCTACTCTAAGTAATATGTATGCAACTCTACTAAACTATACAGCTTTGGCAAACCAGGAGATCAACACCAGCAGCTTCCAGGTTAGTTATAAGTATTCTTTGTTAGTATGAATAGACATTTCAAATTATTTTCAAATTCCCAAAGTATTTACAAGCAATTGTTTGTAACAGTCAGACAGAGCTACCCAATGTCTTATTTCAGATTTTTATTTTTTATTCATTTTAATTATACTTTCCCCACATTTAAAATCCAAATAATCAACTTGACAAAGAAATAGCACCACAGTTTAAGGAGTGTGAACACCATTGGACATGTTTAGCCTGGAGAAGAGGAGGTTAAGGGGTGATATGATAGCCATGTTCAAATATATAAAAGGATGTCACATAGAGGAGGGAGAAAGGTTGTTTTCTGCTGCTCCAGAGAAGCGGACACGGAGCAATGGATCCAAACTACAAGAAAGAAGATTCCACCTAAACATTAGGAAGAGCTTCCTGACAGTAAGAGCTGTTCGACAGTGGAATTTGCTGCCAAGGAGTGTGGTGGAGTCTCCTTCTTTGGAGGTCTTTAAGCAGAGGCTTGACAAC